>NC_067245.2:148028068-149265256 GCF_019359855.2 Lolium perenne
TGTTAGATTTGCAAGTACACGGTGACCTCGCCGGACGCGTCAAGATCAGAAGACTGAAGCGTAGTTGATAGGTTTTCCAGTTTTGTGTGCGTTTAGCGAGGTAACAATGTTGGAGAGAAAAAGGGAAGAGAACCAGTTTTAGCCAGGCCGGTACTACCGGTACCTGTAGCGGTAGTACCGCTACCCCTATAGGTACCGCTCTCGGTACCGCTCTGAGTCTGCGCTGAATTCGTCCCCCAGAACGAGTTGCGGTACCCCTGCAGTACCTGGGGCGGTAGTACCGCACACGAGCGGTAGTACCGCTCACGGTACCGCTCGAGGTACCGTAATGCGTTACGGCAGTACCGCTCCGGTACCGCTCTGGTACCGCTTCGAGTCCTGTAAGGTCTGGACCCTATTGCGGTACCACGGGCGGTACCGCGGGCGGTAGTACCGCTCTGTGTCGTTTGACCATATCTGGGGGGATTTCAAACTCAGGGCGGTAGTACCGCTTGTACCAAAGCGGTAGTACCCCTTAGGCCAAAACTGGACATAACGGTTGGATTTGGAGGAGCCTATTTAAGGGCCCCTTCTTCCCCACCCGATTTTATCTCTTCCCCTTCTCTCTCCTCCATTGTTGCTGAGCTTAATCCTTGAGGATCTCCTTCCCCCTCCAACCAATCTTGCCCTAATTTTGAGGATAGGTGGAGGAGACCCCGATCTATAGTTCTACCAAGAGAGATTTCACAAATACTAGCTATTCCTTAGTGGATCTTGGTGGTAGGGTTCCTTTGGTGGATCTTGGAAAAGAGCTCCTTTGGTGGAGCATTGGGGAGTTCCTTTGGTGGAGCCTTGGAGAGTTCCTTTGGTGGAGCCTTGGAGAGTTTCTTGGTGGAGCATTGGAAGAGTTCCTTTGGTGGAGCATTGGTGATGGGTTCCTATGGTGGAGCATTGGAGATGTGCAGCTATGGAGTCTAGCTTGGTGATGTACTAGCTCCATAGGGTGTTGGGAGCATCCTTGTGTGTGTGGAGCTCGCCCCAACCTTGTGAAGGAATCACCGCCTCGACCGGTTCCTTAGTGGAAGAGGGAGAGCACCTCCGTGGAGCTCTCTCAAGGAAGAGGGTGAGGCCTTCCTTCATGGTGTGGCCGCCTAGTCTCTTGTGTGAGACTAGCACCTCCTCAACGCAGACGTACCTCCTTTAGTGGAGGGAACTGCGGGAAACAAACCTCGACTCGCCTCGCGCCCCCCCGGTTGTCTCGCTCCTCACTTTGTTTATCTTGTTGATTCCTTTACTTGTTGCACATACTCTAGCTTCATTGTAGGATCACCCCCATTGCTAAAAGTCACACCTTTACCTTCCGTTGCATAAAACTTGAAAAAGACTAAAAATTGCCGTAGCGCCATTCACCCCCCTCTTGTTCGCTACGATCCGTTCAAGTGGTATCAGAAAAAGGTTTTCTTGCTCGGGCTTTACCGCCTAAGAAATGGCCGAACAAGGGACGGTTGTGAATGGGTCACCTTCCCTTGAGCCACCCGCTCCATCATCGCCCATCGATTCCACGACGGCCACGTTGGATGACTGATACGTCTCCGACGTATCGATAATTTCTTATGTTCCATGCCACATTATTGATGATATCTACATGTTTTATGCACACTTTATGTCATATTCGTGCATTTTCTGGAACTAACCTATTAACAAGATGCCGAAGTGCCAGTTGCTGTTTTCTGCTGTTTTTGGTTTCAGAAATCCTAGTAAAGAAATATTCTCGGAATTGGACGAAATCAACGCCCAGGGTCCTATTTTGCCACGAAGCTTCCAGAAGACCGAAGAGGAGACGAAGTGGGGCCACGAGGTGGCCAGACTACAGGGCGGCGCGGCCCAAGCCCTGGCCGCGCCGGCCTGTAGTGTGGGCCCCTCGTGATGCCCCCTGACCTGCCCTTCCGCCTACAAATAGCCTTCGTCGCGAAACCCCCAGTACCGAGAGCCACGTTACGGAAAACCTTACTGAGACGCCAACGCCGCCAATCCCATCTCGGGGGATTCAGGAGATCGCCTCCGGCACCCTGCCGGAGAGGGGAATCATCTCCCGGAGGACTCTACGCCGCCATGGTCGCCTCCGGAGTGATGTGTGAGTAGTCTACCCCTGGACTATGGGTCCATAGCAGTAGCTAGATGGTTGTCTTCTCCCCATTGTGCTTAATTGTCGGGTCTTGTGAGCTGCCTAACATGATCAAGATCATCTATCTGTAATTCTATATGTTGCGTTTATTGGGATCCGATGAATAGAGAATACTATGTTATGTTGATTATCAATTTATATCTATGTGTTGTTTATGATCTTGCATGCTCTCCGTTACTAGTAGATGCTCTGGCCAAGTAGATGCTTGTAACTCCAAGAGGGAGTATTTATGCTCGATAGTGGGTTCATGTCTCCGTGAATCTGGGGAAGTGACAGAAATCTCTAAGATTATGGATGTGTTGTTGCCACTAGGGATAAAACATTGGTGCTATGTTCGAGGATGTAGTTACTGATTACATTACACGCAATACTTAATGCAATTGTCTGTTGTTAGCAACTTAATACTGGAGGGGGTTCGGATGATAACCTGAAGGTGGACTTTTTAGGCATAGATGCATGCTGGATAGCGGTCTATGTACTTTGTCGTAATGCCCAATTAAATCTCACTATACTCATCATAATATGTATGTGCATGGTCATGCCCTCTTTATTTGTCAATTGCCCAACTGTAATTTGTTCACCCAACATGTTGTTTATCTTATGGGAGAGACACCTCTAGTGAACTGTGGACCCCGGTCCAATTCTCTTTACTGAAATACAATCTACTGCAATACTGTTCTACTGTTTTCTGCAAACAATCATCATCCACACTATACATCTAATCCTTTGTTACAGCAAGCCGGTGAGATTGACAACCTCGCTGTTTCGTTGGGGCAAAATACTTGGTTTGTGTTGTGCAGGTTCCACGTTGGCGCCGGAATCCCTGGTGTTGCGCCGCACTACATCTCGCCGCCATCAACCTTCAACGTGCTTCTTGGCTCCTACTGGTTCGATAAACCTTGGTTTCATACTGAGGGAAAACTTGCCGCTGTACGCATCACACCTTCCTCTTGGGGTTCCCAACGGACGTGTGCTGTACACGCCATCAAGCAATTTTTCTAGCGCCGTTGCCGGGGAGATCAAGACATGCTCCAAGGGGAGTCTCCACATCCCAATCTCTTTACTTTGTTTTTTGTCTTGCTTAGTTTTATTTACTACTTTGTTTGCTGCACTAAATCAAAATACAAAAAAATTAGTTGCTAGTTTTACTTTATTTGCTATCTTGTTTGCTATATCAAAAACACAAAAAATTAGTTACTTGCATTTACTTTATCTAGTTTGCTTTATTTACTGTTGCTAAAATGGGTACTCCTGAAAATACTAAGTTGTGTGACTTCACAACCACAAATAATAATGATTTCTTATGCACACCTATTGCTCCACCTGCTACTACAGCAGAATTCTTTGAAATTAAACCTGCTTTACTAAATCTTGTTATGCGAGAGCAATTTTCTGGTGTTAGTTCTGATGATGCTGCTGCCCATCTCAATAATTTTGTTGAACTATGTGAAATGCAAAAATATAAAGATGTAGATGGTGACATTATAAAATTAAAATTGTTCCCTTTCTCATTAAGAGGAAGAGCTAAAGATTGGTTGCTATCTCTGCCTAAGAATAGTATTGATTCATGGACTAAATGCAAGGATGCTTTTATTGGTAGATATTATCCCCCTGCTAAAATTATATCTTTGAGGAGTAGCATAATGAATTTTAAACAATTGGATACTGAACATGTTGCACAAGCATGGGAAAGAATGAAATCTTTGGTTAAAAATTGCCCAACCCATGGACTGACTACTTGGATGATCATCCAAACCTTTTATGCAGGACTGAATTTTTCTTCGCGGAACCTATTGGATTCAGCTGCTGGAGGTACCTTTATGTCCATCACTCTTGGTGAAGCAACAAAGCTTCTTGATAATATGATGATCAACTACTCTGAATGGCACACGGAAAGAGCTCCACAAGGTAAGAAGGTAAATTATGTTGAAGAAACCTCTTCCTTGAGTGATAAGATTGATGCTATTATGTCTATGCTTGTGAATGATAGGACAAATGTTGATCCTAATAAGGTTCCGTTAGCTTCATTGGTTGCACAAGAAGAACATGTTGATGTAAACTTCATTAAAAATAATAATTTCAACAACAATGCTTACCGGAACAATTCTAGTAACAACTATATGCCATATCCTTATAATAATGGCAACGGCTATGGTAATTCTTATGGGAATTCTTACAACAATAATAGGAACACACCCCCTGGACTTGAAGCCATGCTTAAAGAATTTATTAGTACACAAACTGCTTTTAACAAATCTGTTGAAGAAAAGCTTGGGAAAATTGATATACTTGCTTCTAAAGTCGATAGTCTTGCTGCTGATGTTGATCTCTTGAAATCGAAAGTTATGCCTAATGAAAATCATCATAATAAAATTGTTACTACAGCAAATGCCATCCAAGTTACAATTAATGAGAATATAAGATTGATGGCCGAATTGCGTGCTAGGTGGGAAAGAGAAGAAAATGAAAAAGAAGATAATATAGCTAAAGTTTGGACTATTACCACCACTAGTAATGCTAATGCTACACAAGTTGCTGCACCTCCTACTAATACTAATAAAAGAATTGGTGTTAGCAATGTTTCCACTTCTAATGCAAAGCGCGAGAAACTGCCTGAAATCATTAAACTGCTGAAATTGCCTGTGATAAAACTGCTGAAATTTTTTCCAACATTGGGGATGATGATCCTATTGCTTTAGATTATAATGGTTTGAATTTTGATGATTGTCACATCTCTGAAGTTATAAAGTTCTTGCAAAAACTTGCTAAAATTCCTAATGCTAGTGCTATAAATTTGGCTTTCACGAAACATATTACAAATGCTCTCATAAAAGCTAGAGAAGAGAAATTAGAGCGCGAAGCTTCTATTCCTAGAAAGCTAGAGGATGGTTGGGAGCCCATCATTAAGATGAAGGTTAAAGATTTTGATTGTAATGCTTTATGTGATCTTGGTGCAAGTATTTCCGTTATGCCTAAAAAAATTTATAATATGCTTGACTTGCCACCGCTGAAAAATTGTTATTTGGATGTTAATCTTGCTGATCATTCTACAAAGAAACCTTTGGGGAAAGTTGATAATGTTCGCATTACCGTTAACAATAACCTTGTCCCCGTTGATTTTGTTGTCTTGGATATTGAATGCAATGCATCTTGTCCCATCATATTGGGAAGACCTTTTCTTCGAACTGTTGGTGCTATCATTGATATGAAGGAAGGTAATATAAAATATCAATTTCCTCTCAAGAAAGGTATGGAACACTTCCCTAGAAAGAGAATGAAGTTACCTTTTGATTCTATTATTAGAACAAATTATGATGTTGACACTTCGTCTCTTGATAATACTTGATACACACTTTCTGCGCCTAGCTGAAAGACGTTAAAGAAAAGCGCTTATGGGAGACAACCCATGTTTTTACTACAGTACTTTGTTTTTATTTGTGTCTTGGAAGTTGTTTACTACTGTAGCAACTTCTCCTTATCTTAGTTTAGTGTTTTGTTGTGCCAAGTAAAGTCGTTGATAGTAAAGTTCATACTAGATTTGGATTACTGCACAGAAACAGATTTCTTTGCTGTCACGAATCTGGGCAAAATTCTCTGTATGTAACTCAGAAAATTATGCCAATTTACGTGAGTGATCCTCAGATATGTACGCAACTTTCATTCAATTTGAGCATTTTCATTTGAGCAAGTCTGGTGCCTCGATAAAATTCTTCAATACGAACTGTTCTGTTTTGACAGATTCTGCCTTTTATTTCGCATTGCCAGTTTTGTTACGTTCGATGGATATTTTGATTCCATTGACTTTCAGTAGATTTGTGCAATGTCCAGAAGTGTTAATAATGATTATGTCACCTCTGAACATGTATATTTTGATTGTGCACTAACCCTCTAATGAGTTGTTCTAAGTTTGGTGTGGAGGAAGTTTTCAAGGATCAAGAGAGGGAGATGATACAACATGATCAAGGAGAGTGAAAGCTCTAAGCTTGGGGATGCTCCGGTGGTTCACCCCTGCATATATCAAGAAGACTCAAGCGTCTAAGCTTGGGGATGCCCAAGGCATTCCCTTCTTCATCGACAACATTATCAGGTTCCTCCCCTGAAACTATATTTTTATTCCATCACATCTTATGTGCTTTTCTTGGAGCGTCGGTTTGGTTTTGTTTTTTGTTTTGTTTGAATAAAATGGATCCTAGCGTTCACTTTATGGGAGAGAGACACGCTCCGCTGTAGCATATGGACAAGTATGTCCTTAGGCTCTACTCATAGTATTCATGGCGAAGTTTCTTCTTCGTTAAATTGTTATATGGTTGGAATTGGAAAATGATACATGTAGTAATTTGCTATAATGTCTTGGATAATGTGATACTTGGCAATTTTTGTGCTCATGTTTAAGCTCTTGCATCATATGCTTTGCACCCATTAATGAAGAAATACATAGAGCATGCTAAAATTTGGTTTGCATATTTGGTCTCTCTAAGGTCTAGATAATTTCTAGTATTGAGTTTGAACAACAAGGAAGACGGTGTAGAGTCTTATAATGTTTTCAATATGTCTTTTATGTGAGTTTTGCTGCACCGCTTCATCCTTGTGTTTGTTTCAAATAACCTTGCTAGCCTAAACCTTGTATCGAGAGGGAATACTTCTCATGCATCCAAAATACTTGAGCCAACCACTATGCCATTTGTGTCCACCATACCTACCTACTACATGGTATTTCTCCGCCATTCCAAAGTAAATTGCTTGAGTGCTACCTTTAAATTTTCATTCTTCACCTTTACAATATATAGCTCATGGGACAAATAGCTTAAAAACTATTGTGGTATTGAATATGTACTTATGCACTTTATCTCTTATTAAGTTGCTTGTTGTGCGATAACCATGTTCACTGGGGACGCCATCAACTATTCTTTGTTGAATATCATGTGAGTTGCTATGCATGTTCGCCTTGTCTGAAGTAAGGGAGATCTACCACCTTATGGTTAAGCATGCATATTGTTAGAGAAGAACATTGGGCCGCTAACTAAAGCCATGATCCATGGTGGAAGTTTCAGTTTTGGACATATATCCTCAATCTCATATGAGAAAATTAATTGTTGTTACATGCTTATGCATAAAAGAGGAGTCCATTATCTGTTGTCTATGTTGTCCCGGTATGGATGTCTAAGTTGAGAATAATCAATAGCGAGAAATCCGATGCGAGCTTTCTCCTTAGACCTTTGTACAGGCGGCATAGAGGTACCCCTTTGTGACACTTGGTTAAAACATGTGCATTGCGATGATCCCGGTAGTCCAAGCTAATTAGGACAAGGTGCGGGCACTATTAGTATACTATGCATGAGGCTTGCAACTTGTAAGATATAATTTACATGATACATATGCTTTATTACTACCGTTGACAAAATTGTTTCTTGTTTTCAAAATCAAAGCTCTAGCACAAATATAGCAATCGATGCTTTTCCTCTTTGAAGGACCATTCTTTTTACTTTTATGTTGAGTCAGTTCACCTATTTCTCTCCACCTCAAGAAGCAAACACTTGTGTGAACTGTGCATTGATTCCTACATACTTGCATATTGCACTTGTTATATTACTCTATGTTGACAATATCCATGAGATATACATGTTATAAGTTGAAAGCAACCGCTGAAACTTAATCTTCCTTTGTGTTGCTTCAATGCTTCTACTATGAATTATTGCTTTATGAGTTAACTCTTATGCAAGACTTATTGATGCTTGTCTTGAAGTACTATTCATGAAAAGTCTTTGCTATATGATTCACTTGTTTACTCATGTCATATACATTGTTTTGATCGCTGCATTCACTACATATGCTTTACAAATAGTATGATCAAGGTTATGATGGCATGTCACTCCAGAAATTATCTTTGTTTATCGTTTACCTGCTCGGGACGAGCAGAACTAAGCTTGGGGATGCTGATACGTCTCCGACGTATCGATAATTTCTTATGTTCCATGCCACATTATTGATGATATCTACATGTTTTATGCACACTTTATGTCATATTCGTGCATTTTCTGGAACTAACCTATTAACAAGATGCCGAAGTGCCAGTTGCTGTTTTCTGTTGTTTTTGGTTTCAGAAATCCTAGTAAAGAAATATTCTCGGAATTGGACGACGAAGTGGGGCCACGAGGTGGCCAGACTACAGGGCGGCGCGGCCCAAGCCCTGGCCGCGCCGGCCTGTAGTGTGGGCCCCTCGTGACGCCCCCTGACCTGCCCTTCCGCCTACAAATAGCCTTCGTCGCGAAACCCCCAGTACCGAGAGCCACGATACGGAAAACCTTACTGAGACGCCGCCGCCGCCAATCCCATCTCGGGGGATTCAGGAGATCGCCTCCGGCACCCTGCCGGAGAGGGGAATCATCTCCCGGAGGACTCTACGCCGCCATGGTCGCCTCCGGAGTGATGTGTGAGTAGTCTACCCTTGGACTATGGGTCCATAGCAGTAGCTAGATGGTTGTCTTCTCCCCATTGTGCTTAATTGTCGGGTCTTGTGAGCTGCCTAACATGATCAAGATCATCTATCTGTAATTCTATATGTTGCGTTTGTTGGGATCCGATGAATAGAGAATACTATGTTATGTTGATTATCAATTTATATCTATGTGTTGTTTATGATCTTGCATGCTCTCCGTTACTAGTAGATGCTCTGGCCAAGTAGATGCTTGTAACTCCAAGAGGGAGTATTTATGCTCGATAGTGGGTTCATGTCTCCGTGAATCTGGGGAAGTGACAGAAATCTCTAAGATTATGGATGTGCTGTTGCCACTAGGGATAAAACATTGGTGCTATGTTCGAGGATGTAGTTACTGATTACATTACGCGCAATACTTAATGCAGTTGTCTGTTGTTAGCAACTTAATATTGGAGGGGGTTCGGATGATAACCTGAAGGTGGACTTTTTAGGCATAGATGCATGCTGGATAGCGGTCTATGTACTTTGTCGTAATGCCCAATTAAATCTCACTATACTCATCATAATATGTATGTGCATGGTCATGCCCTCTTTATTTGTCAATTGCCCAACTGTAATTTGTTCACCCAACATGATGTTTATCTTATGGGAGAGACACCTCTAGTGAACTGTGGACCCCGGTCCAATTCTCTTTACTGAAATACAATCTACTGCAATACTGTTCTACTGTTTTCTGCAAACAATCATCATCCACACTATACATCTAATCCTTTGTTACAGCAAGCCGGTGAGATTGACAACCTCGCTGTTTCGTTGGGGCAAAGTACTTGGTTTGTGTTGTGCAGGTTCCGCGTTGGCGCCGGAATCCCTGGTGTTGCGCCGCACTACATCTCGCCGCCATCAACCTTCAACGTGCTTCTTGGCTCCTACTGGTTCGATAAACCTTGGTTTCATACTGAGGGAAAACTTGCCGCTGTACGCATCACACCTTCCTCTTGGGGTTCCCAACGGACGTGTGCTGTACACGCCATCAATGACCTCAAGAAATTGGAGTCATCCATCGTTGCCCAAATGAAGGCGATGATGATGGATTTGGTGGTTCAAAAACCAAACCCTCCACCGATAGCAAGTGCCGAGGATCCGCCACCAAAAGCTAACACCCTTCCTCTTGTTGATTTTATCGCGGAAGCGACAAAAGATACACAAAAGGAAGGGGTTGGGGATACCGGCACTTCAACAAAAGGGAAGGATGATGACACACCGGTTGCGGAACGTCAAGGGGGTTATCATGCGGTGCCACCACCAAATGATTACACCATTAACGTTCCGATACCGATGCCGCATATCTTGTCGCATGGTTCACCACCGTTACTCGAGTCAAACAACTTTGAGAATTGGCAATTCTTAATGCGTTCACATGTGCGCAGCGCTTCTACCGAGCTTTGGCGTATCATTGAGGAGGGCTATTCACCACGAGATCCCAAGAAGATGACAAGGAGAGATGTGGTGGATGACCAACTCAACGCCACCGCCATCAACATGATTCATATGGCCATCTCCCCCAAGGACCGCGCTCATATCCGCTCGCTCAAGACCGCCAAAGAAGCATGGGACAAACTTGAGAAGCTCTTCCTCGGCAATGCAAGCATCCAAAGCTCTCGCTTTGATGAAGTGAACAACATGGCCGACAACTTCGTCATGATTGAAGGAGAGACCCCCGAAGAAATGTACCGACGCCTCATCGCTCTTGCCGTGCAAATGCAAGATCTTGGAGCAACGTTCGTGGATGACTATTGGATCAAGCGCAAGTTCTACAACGCTCTCCTCCCTTATGAGGAAGTGAAGTTGACGGCCATCCGCCAAAACGCCTCCTTCCGCACTATGACATCCGATGAAGTCCTTAGCGAAGTCATCGCTATGGACATCTCCAAGAAGAATGCGGAGGATCTTGTTGCTCGCGCCCACAACTCCCGCAAGCCCAACCTTGCATTGAAGATGAAGGTGCATGAAGCTAGTGAAAGTGATGAGGATCCCGTTGAGTGGGGTTCGGATGATCTCAAGCTCAACTACCATGAGCACATGGCTCTCG
Source organism: Lolium perenne (assembly GCF_019359855.2). Taxonomy (NCBI): domain Eukaryota; kingdom Viridiplantae; phylum Streptophyta; class Magnoliopsida; order Poales; family Poaceae; genus Lolium; species Lolium perenne. The sequence goes on from NC_067245.2 coordinate 148,038,758, forward strand.
CCGCCAAGAAGTTTTGGGATGAAAACATGTCCCAAAACATAAGACCAAGAAGATCACGTGATTCTCCAAGAAGACCCTCCAAGAGCCCAAGAGAAAGGACAAGGGGAAGAACATGCTACAATTGCGGTGACAAGAATCATTTTGTCGCGGATTGTACATTTGAGAGAAGAGAAGATCATGGTGGAAAGCTTATCCCAAAGGATAGGTACAAGCCACACTCCAAGGGATTCTCCAAGTTCTCCCCAAGGTCCGATGACGACAAGGTCTCCTCCAACAAGAAGCCTAGAGCCTTCATCATCCGTGAAGAGTACACCTCCGATGAAGATGGGGAGCATGAGGACAAGCACTCCAACAAGGAAGGAGAGGGAGTGGCCGCCATCGCCATTTCCACTCCCTCTACCTCCCTCTTCGACTCTCCAAATGAGAACCTCACCTCCAACAATGCACGGTGTCTCATGGAAAAGGTATCCACGGAGGTAAAATCCCCTTCCAAACCATCATCCTCTACTAATGCCTCATATATTGATGATGCCACTAGTCTCACCGTTAAACGTGAGATTATGGGTTTGGATTCCTTGGATTCTTTTCTCACTAACATGAAGGGGGACACCAAGATTCATGTTGGGGCTCTCTTAGCCCAACTTGGTGCGGCACAAGATCTTATTGAGAAGAGGGAGAAGTTGGAGAGGGAAGCGGCTTATGAGCTTGCCAATCTCAAGGAGGAGCTTGATGATGAAAGGAATCTTCGCATGTCTCTTGAAGCTAGTGTCATTGTGCTTGAAGACAAGAATGAAGCTATTGTTTCACGCCTCACCAAGGATCGAGACCATGCTCTTGAGTTGGTTGGTGACCTCAAGAAAAAGATGCTCTTGCTCGAGGAAGCCAACAAAGCAAAAGACGATGAAGACCCCAATTCTTCCCATGATGAGCTTGTGGATCAAGTTACTTCCTTGAGGAGGCACAATGCCCTCCTCTTGGAAGTCAATGCTCTTCAAGAAGAAGCCTTGGATGAGTACTATCGATTTTTCAAGGAGAAGACCTCATGTTGCAACCATGAAGAAGAAATTTCCGCTCTTGAGGTCACCAAGGCCAAGCTATTGAGTTTGAGTAGCAATCAAGAAGAGTCGTTGGAGGAGTGTCTCCGTATGAGCAAGGAGAAGGATACATGTTGTGATCATGAGGAGCAAATTGCCGCCTTGAAGAGAAGGGAAGCCAAGCTCATGGAGATCAACTCCATGCAAGAAGAAACATTGAAGGAGTACTTTCCCTTGAGCAAGGACCGTGCATGTTGCACTCATGAAAGCGACATTGCCAAGATGGAAAATGACAAGCGCTTGCTCATGAGGTTGAACGCTCTCCAAGAAGAAGCTTTGATGGAACACTTCCGGGTGAACAAGGCAAAGGAGGTCCAAGTTTTTGATATTTGCCATCCACACCCGGAGCATGAAGATGAAGTCAATCGCTTGAAGGCCAAGGTTGATAGACTCCAAGTTCAAGCCAAGTACTTGGAAGGAATCATTGAAGCCAAAGATGGAGCCAAAGAGGGCTCTTGCAATGAAGGAGGAGTGGCTACCAAGCCAAAGAGAAAGAGGAAGAGGAGGACCAAGAAGAAGATGGACAAGAAGAACATGGAGACCAACCGTGAAGGGAGCAATGCTAGCTCAAGAAGGGATGGAGTGTCCAACTCCGCCTCGACGGGTTTTGCCGGCTCTAACAACCCTTCTCATGTTCTTTTTGTTGATTACTATGGACATATTCATGCTCGCTTTATTGGTCCTCCAAAGGACAATGTTGATTGGACTATTTGGGTTCCCAAATCCCTTGTTACTAACATGCTAGGACCCATTGAAAAATGGGTACCTAAATCCAAGACTTGATTCCTTGTAGGACTATGCTTCCGGTGGCGCTAAATGGGTGGTTGATAGTGGAGCCACAAGTCATATGACCGGAAGCAAGGATATTGTTGTCGACCTCATGCCTTCACTCTCTACCGTTTCTTATGGCGACAACACGTGCTCAAAGGTATTGGGTCTTGGCAAGGTGGTGGTAACACCCGACATCTCACTTGTGAATGTCCTCCTTGTCGAGACCCTTGGTTACAACTTACTCTCCGTTCATCAAATTGCTCGTATGGGACTATGCACATTCTTTGATGAACATATGGTGGTCCTCTTGTGGAGCAAGACACTCAATGTAGCTTTTGTTGGATATGTAGAGAACGGTTTGTATGTTGTCGACTTCTCCGGAAAGACAACATCTTCCGCTCTTTGCTTATTCGCCAAAGGTGACAAGGGTTGGTTATGGCATCGCCGACTAGCCCATGTCAACATGAGGATTTTGCAAAGTCTCCACAGGGGTGGCCACATTCTCGGACTAAAAGAAGATGTCTCTTTTTGCAAGGATCGTGTTTGTAGGGCTTGCGTACAAGGAAAGATGCATGGAGCTCCTCACAAGGCCAAGACTATCATTTCTACCACAAGATGCTTGGAGCTCCTACATGTTGATCTCTTTGGGCCACCGTCTCATGAAAGTCTTGGAGGAAAGAAGTATTGCCTCGTCATCGTTGATGACTATTCACGCTATTGTTGGGTATTCTTCTTCAAGTACAAGACTGAGACTCAACGGACCAGGATGGAGTTTGCCAACCAAGTTCAACGCAAGTACGACAACAAGATCTGGCAATAAGGAGCGACAATGGAACGGAGTTCAAGAACTACACATTGGATGAATTCCTCGGCGAGGAAGGAATCGAACACCAATACTCCACGCCATATACTCCCCAACAAAATGGGGTCGCCGAAAGGAAGAATCGAACCTTGATCGAAGCCGCTCGAACCATGATGATGGAATACAAGTCCAACTACAATTTTTGGGCGGAAGCTATCTCTACCGCTTGCCATGCTACTAATCGCCTCTACTTCCGCAAAGGTCTTGAGAAGACACTGTATGAGATCCTCACCGGCAACAAGCCTAATGTGTCATACTTCAAGGTCTTCGGATGCAAATGCTACATACTTGTCAAGGACGCACGCCTATCCAAGTTTGATTCAAGAGCTCAAGAAGGAATTTTTGTTGGCTATGCTACGGATTCTCACGCCTATAGAGTCTTCAACAAGTCAAGTGGACGTGTTGTAGAATCTTGTGATGTGACTTTCGATGAGGACGATAGATCTTTGGAGGAGCGAAGTGCTTCTTATGAGAAAGGAGATGCAATTCCCCCGGATACCATAGGAAGGATGGGTGTGGGCATTCGCCTACCTCAAACGCTACCTTCTATGAGTACCGGGGAAGGACCAAGTTCCACCCAAGTGGAGCCATCTACACCACAAGGCCAAGCTTCTTCCGTTGATCTAACAAATGCAAGCCAACCTCTACAACAACCTGTAATGTCCCAGGTTTAGTGACGATCGAGGGGTAGATTTTAGGAAGGGATGTGCATTGCATTGTAATTTACGGGGAAATTTCGCGCTTTTAAAACAAAACTGCATCGAAGGGGGACAGGTTTCTCTCTCGACATCCTACAGGGTTAGGGTTTCGAGAGTGCGATGAACTTGTTCCTACTTGTCTAAATTAGGGTTTTGAGAAGAGAGAAGTGGAATTGCATTGAAATCATAAGTTGCATGATTGATTTACAAGTTAAGTTGTTTGAATGAATTCAAACCAAATTTGAATTTGAAATTCAAATTCAAACATCAAATGATCATCACATAGTTCAAATTTGAGATAATTTATTCAACAATTATTATAAGTCAAGAATTTAAATAATACAACAATTATGTAAAGCTCATTAAGGAAAACTTGAGCTTTATTGATAATCACACACATAATACATTCTCTTTACAATATTCAGAATTGAATTATGGAATTACAACACATTACAAGAATTGAATAAATAGAAACAGAAAAAGGAAAATTACAAGTTATTTAAATGACCTAAACTACATGGTGAACTTCATGAATTCTCTGATCAAGATGATCTTGAGTTCATCTTGAGCATCTTCTTGATCCCTGCACACACACACAACAACCAGATCATTAAGCCAAGTGGCAAAGCCACTTGGCAGGTTAGCAAATATTACATAGTGTGGATATGACCAAGCTGCCGAGCTGATCCATTCCACCAGCTCAAGTCCCAAGCCACACACACACAGGCAGCACACAAGGCTTGCTGCATGTGCAACAACACATCAGGCCAGGGGAGTCACCATAGCAACCAGGTAGTGCTGTCGACCAACAGAGCAAAGCCAGGAGCATATAAAACTTGCCACAGTAAACCCTAGATCATTCCATCGAAAGCAGCTTCACAGAGTAAGTCACAAGAACACCAGAACACAAGAACAGCTTGAACAACCACTGCTGTTCAACACATTTTCACCACTACAGTACATCACCAAGAAGCATCAAGCTCACAAGGAGGAGCAGGGCAAGCTAAACAAACCACCAGAAGCAAACCCTCTACACCAACATCAAATTCTAGGAGCTGGAGTGAGGTATACCAAGCATCATGAACAAACCAGATGGTTTTGTTCATAAATAAGCATATGCACCAATCACACACAAGCAAAAGGGTGTGATACCCAAATTGTGTCATCATCTGGCTACTAAGCCATATGGTGCAAGCACAGGTAGTAAGGCCACAAGGAAATCATCTTATGGGAACAGCAGCCATGAAAAATCAATGCATAGCTGAAGAAATCCAGCAAGAGATGACAACAAAGCTAGCCTAGCCACATACTTAGCACCTATAGCCAGCTAAGCCATCAGACATAGACAAATCATTGTCTATTTGATTTCAACATCAAAAGTTACTGGCAATCCAATAAAAGGATCAACCAGAGAGCATCAAGTGAGCCACAGTAAGCCAACACTGGTGGGAGCCACCCTAACAGCAAGGAATTACTGTCAGGATTACCTCAACCACACAATCAATCCAAACAATTAAGCCTTACACCTGCATCATCACCCAAGTGGGTTCAGAGTGGGCTAGGGTCCCCAACAATTGTTGGCATCCCTCTAGCCCAAGCAAATCAATTGATATGATCATCACTGCAAGGAAGTTCACATCACTTATCTAACCAATTAAGCAAGGTAACAGAGATAAATCAATTACACAAGCAACCACTGCACCAGAACCTTGCACATGATCCAGAGGATCACTGCAAGCAACAGATGAAGCTTGAGTAAGCCATAAACCTCACTAGCACAAGTGTATGTGACACACAGATACCAGAATGAGCACCAGATAGGCACTGCCAGAAGTATAACAACTAATCATCAAGCAAATGATGATCAGAGACTCACCAGAGCTTGCTAACACTTGATATAAATGGCTATAAGCAAGCATAGCATCAGAAATGAGCTAGTCACTGAAGATTTACACCCAAACTATAACTGAATAAACAGATACTATAGTAATAATCATATGATTGTACCCAGAAGCACATCAAGGGCTTGATGAACCACTTGATCTTGCTAAACAATTAAAGCACATACCAGTAATCACTGAATCATGCAGTTAAACCAACAGTAATGCTCAATTGAGCATACTCATGAATTTGAGCACAAAGAACAGCATACCATTGCTCTGGCACTTGCCAAATTGCAAGTAATGCACACAGAACCCAAGCCAGAGCAGCAAACATGAACACACTTGATATCTAGCAAGCTCAGTAACAAGAACAGAGCCACAGAGAGGGAATTAAGCAAGAAAGGAGAGCATGGCAACCAATTAGATTAGGAATGCTTGCACAGGGATATGGCAGAACATCACCCAGCAATAGCACATGCTCAGTGCAGGCAAGCATAGCACAGTAGCAAAGCATGAGCATGAGCATGAGCATCAGTACAAGTACATGAACTAGAACTAGGCCATGGCGGCAGCAAGAGTGAGCACAAAGAAGACAAGCATCGTAGCAGCAAAGCAGCATACGCACACACAGCAAGCTAAGCGCAGCAGAGCACCAGCACGGCAAGCATCTCCATGAGGAGGAGCAGCCGCGGCCGAAGTCAGAGGAGGAGTAAGAAGAACAGGCACAGAAGAGGAGCAGAAGAGGTGGCGAACGTACCGAGGTCGAGCAGGCAGACAACCATGGTGGCCACGGTGGCACACGCCACGGCGCAGCGGCGCCAGGCCAAGCCAGGCCATGGTGGCGCCACAGCACCACCCCACCATGGCAGCACAACCACGGTGGCGCCATCACGCCAGGAGCTCTGGGAGCCGCGGGATCACGCGGATCCCGTAACCCTAGCCATGGCGAAGAGGGTCGAGGACGAACGGGAGCAGCGTCTGCTCCAGATCGACGCGGATGGGAAGGTTCGCCGTCACACGGCGGTTCGATTGCGCCCCATGGCGAGGGCCATGGCGGCTGGTGACCGCTGGAATCGGTCGGCGACGGTGAGGGCGACGCAGGTCGCCAGAGAGGAAGAGGATTAGGGTTAGGACATGGCGGCGCGAGGAAGTGAGCGAGTGAGCGACCGCTCGGGTCGGTCGGACCCGAGCTGGTCTAACCCAACCCACTGGGCTCCACTGACAGGTGGGCCCAGGGGCAATTGTGACTTTTCACAATTCAATTAAAAACCAGTAACTTTAAAATTCAATAGAAAATTGATAAGAACACTAAAAAATAATTAAAAATATGAAAATCAATAAGCGTAAAATTCTCTATCCAAATAAAATATCAAAGAGAATTTTTTGGAGATAATTAAGAATAAGTCTTAATTTGATGATTTAAATAATAATTTAAATCACACATATTATTTTCAATAATGAAAATAAGTCCATTAATGCAATTGGATTTTAAAAACACCTTGACAATATTTCAAGGTTGTATTTACCCTAAATCAAGTATCTACAATTTGTTCTTAGTATTAACCTCTCACATGAAATAACAACGACATCGGAAGGGGGGAACAAACCCTAAAACTGGAATCATGCATATTTGCTTCTTTAACCATTGCCCTTATCGGACAATGATGCTATTTTTCAGAGACAGAGGACAAGGGTCAGTCCACACCTTCCAACTGCAAAACTTTGCAGTGTTCAGGCAAGTTCATCACTTGCTCATGTCATTTGAGTATTTCTATCAAATTACTTGCAAAGTACTATGGTTATCACTATTGCATAAAAACCAAAACCACTACTTTCATAACTATGAATATGACTATGTGGTGGGCAATGGAACCATGGATTCTGTTGATATGGTGGAGGTTCCATTGCAAGGGTTTATATCCACCTAGGATTAAACAACAAATGTCGCCAGTGATTCTTGTGCCGTAATAACCGTGTTAACCATAAGATCTGAAATGGGACAGACTAGTCAATCGTATTTCCACCTCTTGTACATCAACGGATGCGCTTACCGTAGCAGTTGTATCTTGCGGAGCAACTTGTGGGTGGGGAACCCATTCTAAGTCCCCACGGTTATGCTGTGCATACTGTAGCGGTTGCGGCTTGCGGAACAACTTGAGGGTGGGGATCCCACTCTAATTCCCCACGGTAATGTGGTCTATGATGGGTTGCAGCTACCGGCGAAGGAGTTTGGTTCGATCCCAGACTGTTGTCGTGGTCGGGGTCCGTCCTTAAATGGTGTAAGTGGACCGACGAGGACCCAGGGTCGGGGTTTGCAACAAAGGGTGGGTGTGCGAGGTAGCGGAGGAATATGATTGGCTATGACCTTATACCGGGCCTCACACCGAAGGAAGTGTGGACGGGAAAGCTGCCCGGTTGGCACCAAGGTTAAGATCTCTTATGGGTAAAGCAACACACCTCTGCAGAGTGTAAAGAATTGTGACCTGTCACTCCCTGTTCCGGGAGATGGAACTGCGAACGCGGCCGGAAAGGAGCTCCATGAAGTTCTAGTAAACCGGTGAAGGCTGACGGACATAGCTCTTGGAAATAAAAGCAATCTCTTGAAGAAATGTTTATCAAAACTTGCATTGGTATTAGACTTTCTGGTCTAATATCGTAGCTAGTGCATTAAACACCTCTTATCTATAATGAACTTGTTGAGTACGCTCGTACTCATCCCAATCTTAAATCCCTTGCTTAGATTGTCTGAATTGTCTGGAGGAGGACTACGACAACAATGAAGGAGCCGAGATCATCAGCTATGAAGAACCAGACCTATCTGGAGGTATCGAAGGCATAGACTATCTCATCGTCTACGGATCCGGGGAGGCTTCCGGAGGAGAGCAAGCCTAGAATCATCTAGTAGTGGTAGTAGCCGAGCAGCATGAAACTCTTAATATTTAGCTGCTCGAGAGAATAAATGTACAACTTAATGAGACATCTATATTGTAAGCTATGTTGGGTTCGCCTCGAACCCAGGAGTATCCCTCTTAGGACCCAAGAGGAGCTCCGAGACGATATATGTATGATTATTGTAATATTAAATGAATAAGTTATGGACCTGCTATGTTCTGTTGTACTACTCTGAGGGATGTAATATTTGCGGAATGGTACTTCGTGAATGTTATATCAACGACTGGCATACTACAACATGCAGTGGTATGCAGGGTCACCACAGTTGGTATCAGAGCAAAAGCTTTGACCTTAGGTTGGAACCTAGTAAATGGGACCAAACGTAGGAGTCAAATAGGACTAGTAAAGAATTCTCTAAAAATATGGTGTATATTCAATTGAGAATACAACAATCATATCTTTTAGTGCGATAATTCTTTATTATCTCTATTATGATGCAGTATTACTAATCTTATAATCTTTCTATTTCTACAGCCAACATGGCAAGTTCACGTCCGGGACGAAACGTGAAAGTGATGGATTCCACACTGAGTGAATATGAAGGAGGACTTGCAGATATTCTACGTGACATGTTACTTGAATTTGGGTGTGATCCCCAGATCCAAGTAAAGAAATACATGTACTACGATGGTACTGTATTGGCCAAGTGTAGGGTAGGACTGCGACTTCCCGAATCATTGGGAATGAGCGTAGTAATGCCAGCAGGTGAAGCCAGAACTATCAACACAGCCTATCATATAGCCGTTATGAGAGCCATCACAGATATTCGGGAGCATAAGATGAAAGAGCTTATGGGTTCCGAATTCACCCACATTCCTCATAATCAGGAGGAAGAGGATCCCATGCTTAACCACTACAAATATGCAAAACGCAAACCAATAGCAGCTGCAAAATACATGGATAATAGCCGCAACTTAATATCATTGCTCTTTCAGTTGAACCATCATCTGACGGGAGCAATTGATACGATGCTAGAGGAGTTTACTGAACCCAAGGAGGAGACAAGGGGGAAAGAACCTATGGAGAATGTGGTGCACACACCAGTTTACTCAGCTGGTGACTACATTACTATTGATCCTCTTGAGTGTGAACCTACACCCGTTACACCTGGGAACTATTTGGGTAGTTCCTATGGGGGATATGAGGGTGGAGAGGAATCCGGAAACAATCAGCGTTCCGTGACTCCTATAGAAAACTCCACGGGTTGGCGTTGGGGATCTGATACGGGAACTCATAGTACTTCAGTGTATTATGACGGAGAGATGAATGATGACGCCACAACCCAGAACCAGAGTCATCCCAGTAATGGAGGAGTTGATGGAGGGTATCCGACACAGGTTGAGTCAGATACAAATGTTGGAAACACCTATGGTGGAGCTACATGGGAGTACACCCGATGGGTGGACTATGATGCACTTAATGACCAGTTTGTGAACACTGATTTCTCCCTAGGATCATCGTCCGATTCTGATTACCAGCCGACGGGGAGACCTTATGTTCCAGGGTCTATCAGGAGGACGACACGTTCGACCGGATGGAAGCCTGGGATGTACCGGGAGTGAAGATCGACTAGAGTCCACCAAGGGAGGCGAGGCTATAATGCACAAGTACCACGTGTATTATAGTGTGTAATATTTGTAGAAATTTGTACATATACTTTAATAAGTGAGTTTGCATACTCACATCGACTTGAGTATTGTAATAAGACCACTTAAGTATGTATATACATGGTATATGTTTTGTATGATTTGGATTTGCTTCTTGATTTCCATTGCGTGACTAGTTCTGTGCACAAAGTTGAGCTCAGAAAACTTGCGCATGGAGTAATTATGAGTATCATCTTGTGTTGCAGAACTAGGGGGTTATGTCGGGAGCGTTAGGAGAGGAGACCGAAGCGCAGTGCATGGAGCGCGAAGCAAAGCAAAAGGAAGAGGCTGATGAAGCAGCCAAGAATCAGTTTCCACCACCACCACCACCCATGACGCAGCAGAATTTCATCCAGTACATGCAGCTGGTGAAGGAAAGACAACGAGTAACGTTGGAGCAGCAGAATAAATTCTTCCAAGAGTTGCTGCAGCAAAACAGGGCGGAGAGACCCGAGAATCCGGGAGTCACCTTAGCAGACTTCCAGAACACTAAGCCTATATCTTTCGCATATGCGCCCGAGCCAATGGACGCGGAAAATTGGCTTATGGACACTGAGCGAAAGCTCAACACGGTTGGTTTCAATGACCAGGAGAAGGTCCGTTATGCTACACACCTGCTGTGTGGACCCGCCGCATTATGGTGGGACAATATCGTAGCCGTTTATCCGGCTGGAAAAGTATTCACCTGGGAGGAGTTCGCAAGGAAGTTCAGGGAATCCAATGTCCCTGAAAGTATTGTGGAACTGAAGCGTAGAGAGTTTGAAAGTCTCGAGCAGAAGGACAAGGCCATCCTGACTTATGTCAGGGAATTCTCAAAGCTGTCCCGGTACGCTGTTGATGAAGTCAACACCGAGGACAAGAAAAAGAAGAGGTTTTTGAGGGGGTTAAGTCCCCAGTTCAAGGTACAGCTCCGAATGATGAGAGCGACAGAGTTTCAAGAGTTGGTGGATGCCGCCATCACTCTGGAAGATGATTTCAAACAACTGCAGGAGGAAAAGAGGAAGAAGGCCAAGTTTGAGCCTAAAAGATTTTCCAGTAACAAGCCCAACACCAGCTTGAATTTCAAGCCAAGATACAACAACAACAACAGCAACTACTACGGTAGTAGGAAGAACCAAGCGTTTCAAACTGCAAATCAAATAGTTTGTCGCATCTGCGGGTTTAAAGGACATGCTTCAAAGGATTGTCGTAAACCCAGAATCATTTGCTTCGGGTGTCGTCAGGAGGGGCACATGATGAAGGATTGCCCCAATAAGAAGAATGGAGGAGGTCAATCTGGAGGAGGAGGAAACCGAGGAGGAAATAATGGAGGGAACTGGAAGAATAAGAAGCCCTTCGGCAAGCTGAACTGCACTAGTCTGGAGGAGGTGGTCAACTCCGATCAGGCTGTGATAGGTACGCTCCAGATACTCACTCATCCTGGCAAAGTACTTTTTGATACTGGTGCAACTACATCATTCATTTCCCAGCAATTCATCATCAAACATGGGATTAGCTGCACTAAGTTAGATACACCCATAACTATACTTTCCACGGGGGGAACGATAGTAGTAACCCACACCAAACAAAAACAAGTCATCATGATCAATAAGTGCGCGTTTGACGTGGACCTGTTCATTTTACCGATGAAGGACATTGATGTCATCCTTGGTATGAACTGGTTAGAAGCTAACGGAGCATTGATCGACTGTGTGAACAAGACCGTATCTTTGAAAAGCCCCGATGGAAGTAGAATGATCTACCAAGGTGACAAACATACACAGACAGAAGTTGAGCTACAGCTGAACAGCATGAAGGAGGTGAAATTAGAGGATATACCTGTAGTGAATGAATTCCAGGATGTGTTTCCTGCGGAATTACCAGGTATGCCACCAGATAGGGAGATAGAATTCACTATCGACCTAATTCCGTGAAAACGACTCAGGTGCTAAAGCACCATATAAGATGGGGCCTAAGGAATTGAAAGAACTCAAGGAGCAATTGGATGACTTGGAACAGAAAGGATTTATACAAGAAAGTGTTTCACCATGAGGATCACCTGTGATCTTCGTGGATAAAAGAGATGGAGGATGAAGGATGTGTGGAGACTACAGGAATCTGAACAACGTCACAATCAAGAACAAGTATCCACTTCCAAGAATACAAGATCTATTCGATCAAGTTAGAGGCGCGGGAGTCTTTTCGAAAATTGATCTAAGATCCGGTTATCACCAGATAAAGATCAAGAAGGAAGATGTTCCGAAAACTGCCTTTGTTTCAAGGTATGGACATCATGAATACCTTGTAGTGCCATTTGGATTAACCAATGCCCCAGCAATTTTCATGAATCTCATGAATAAGATTTTCATGCCATATCTAGACAAGTTTGTCATCGTATTCATTGATGATATCTTGATCTATTCCAAGAACAAGGCCGAACATGCTGAGCATCTGAGGCTAGTGTTGCAAACACTAAGGGAACATCAACTCTATGCCAAGTTTAGCAAATGTGAATTTTGGCTAGATCAAGTAGAATTTCTTGGTCATGTCATTAGTAAAGATGGAATAGCTGTTAACCCGAGCAAGGTAGCAGCAGTTCTAGAATGGGAAGCACCCAAGGCATCAAGGAAATCCGAGGATTCCTAGGAATGGCAGGATATTATCGGAGATTCATTGAAGGATTCTCCAAGATAGCAGGACCCATGACGAAGCTGTTAAGAAAGAACACACCATTCGTGTGGTCAGAGGAGTGTGAGAAGAGTTTTCAAACTCTGAAAGAGAAACTCACCACGGCACCGGTGTTAGCAGTTCCTGAAGTTGGCAAGGATTACACCGTGTACTGTGACGCATCCAAGCATGGATTGGGTTGCGTACTCATGCAAGATCGGAAGGTAATATCCTATGGATCGAGGCAACTCAGACCTCATGAAGTGAACTATCCAACACATGATCTAGAATTAGCAGCAGTTGTATTTGCACTCAAAACTTGGAGACATTTTCTCTATGGAGCCAAGTGTGAGCTCTATACGGATCATAAAAGTCTCAAATACTTCTTCACTCGGAAGGAGCTCAATATGAGGCAGAAAAGATGGCTTGAACTGATCAAGGATTATGATTTGACAATCAATTATACTCCAGGAAAGGCCAATGTTGTAGCAGATGCCTTGAGTAGGAAGAGTACCGGAGGAGTGGAACAAGAGATATCACCGGAGTTGAGGAAGGAAATAAGTCAAGCCCAAATACAACTTTGGGAGAAGGAAGCTCATGAAGGACTATCGGCTTTGCAAGTAGCCGATGAGCTAAATGTTAACCTGAAGAATGAGATAATGATGGGTCAGCTGGACGATCCATTCATCGTGGAGGAGATGAGAAGAATAGATGAGGGAAGACCATCAGAATTTCACCGTGGAGAATCTGGATCATTATGGTTCCAGAAGAGAATTTGTGTTCCGGATATTGCTGAAATCAAGGAAGTAATACTCCGGGAAGCCCATCAAACACCATATTCCATACATCCGGGAAGTACAAAGATGTACATGGATCTAAAGGAGCTATTCTGGTGGAATAACATGAAGAGAGAAATAGCACAATATGTGGCGGAATGCCATACCTGCCAAAGAGTGAAGGCTGAACATCAGAGTCCAGCAGGGAAGTTACAACCTTTACCTATTCCAGAATGGAAATGGTAAGAGATAGGAATGGATTTCATAACCGGACTACCCATGACTAATAAAAAGAAGGACATGATATGGGTAATCATGGACCGGTTGACGAAGAGTGCACACTTCTTAGCGGTAAATCAGCAGGATAAAGGAGAGAAACTCATCGATCTTTACATCAAAGAGATCGTGAGTAAACATGGAGTGCCCAAGAAGATCGTGTCCGATCGAGGATCCGTTTTCACGTCAGCATTTTGGAAGCAACTACACGAAGCTTTAGGATCCAAGTTGGACTATAGTACCGCTTATCATCCCCAGACAGGTGGACAAACCGAGAGAACCAACCAGATCTTAGAGGATATGCTAAGGGCTTGGGCCCTAGACTTCGGAGGATCATGGGAGGAGCACTTACCACTAGCAGAGTTTTCATACAATAATAGCTATCAAAGCAGCATCAAGATGGCACCGTTTGAAGCTCTATATGGAAGAAAGTGTAGATCACCGATATGTTGGTATGAAGCCGGAGCAAGTAAAGAGTTCAACCCTGATTATATCAAGGAAAAGCAACAAATCATTGACATTATCAGGGATAGGCTCAAGATAGCCCAAAGCCGACAGAAGAGTTATGCCGATCCAAAGAGGAGAACTTGGGAGCCACGAGTTGGAGACATGGTATATCTTAAGGTGAGCCCAATGAAAGGACTTCAGATGTTTGGAGTAAAAGGAAAGCTAAGCCCTAGGTACATCGGACCTTTCAAGATTTTGAGTCAAAACCGAGGGTTAGCCTTTGAATTGGAACTACCAGGAAGGTTATCTCAGGTTCACAACGTATTCCATGTGTCACAACTCAGAAAGTGTTTAAAGACCCCAGATGAGCCAGTATCACATGAAGAGCTTGAGTTACAACCAGATTTGACATACATCGAGAAGCCAGCAAAGATTCTCGAAGAAAACTGGAAACAACTCAGGAATCGAGCTATAAAGTATTGCAAGATACAATGGAAGCATCATCCCGAGAGGGAAGCCACCTGGGAAAAGGAGGAAGACCCGAGGAAAACATACCCCGAACTCTTCAGGTATTACAACCACAACTTCGGGACGAAGTTTTCTTTAAGGGGGAAAGGCTGTAATGTCCCAGGTTTAGTGACGATCGAGGGGTAGATTTTAGGAAGGGATGTGCATTGCATTGTAATTTACGGGGAAATTTCGCGCTTTTAAATCAAAACTGCATCGAAGGGGGACAGGTTTCTCTCTCGACATCCTACAGGGTTAGGGTTTCGAGAGTGCGATGAACTTGTTCCTACTTGTCTAAATTAGGGTTTTGAGAAGTGAGAAGTGGAATTGCATTGAAATCATAAGTTGCATGATTGATTTACAAGTTAAGTTGTTTGAATGAATTCAAACCAAATTTGAATTTGAAATTCAAATTCAAACATCAAATGATCATCACATAGTTCAAATTTGAGATAATTTATTCAACAATTATTATAAGTCAAGAATTTAAATAATACAACAATTATGTAAAGCTCATTAAGGAAAACTTGAGCTTTATTGATAATCACACACATAATACATTGTCTTTACAATATTCAGAATTGAATTATGGAATTACAACACATTACAAGAATTGAATAAATAGAAACAGAAAAAGGAAAATTACAAGTTATTTAAATGACCTAAACTACATGGTGAACTTCATGAATTCTCTGATCAAGATGATCTTGAGTTCATCTTGAGCATCTTCTTGATCCCTGCACACACACACACAACAACCAGATCATTAAGCCAAGTGGCAAAGCCACTTGGCAGGTTAGCAAATATTACATAGTGTGGATATGACCAAGCTGCCGAGCTGATCCATTCCACCAGCTCAAGTCCCAAGCCACACACACACAGGCAGCACACAAGGCTTGCTGCATGTGCAACAACACATCAGGCCAGGGGGAGTCACCATAGCAACCAGGTAGTGCTGTCGACCAACAGAGCAAAGCCAGGAGCATATAAAACTTGCCACAGTAAACCCTAGATCATTCCATCGACAGCAGCTTCACAGAGTAAGTCACAAGAACACCAGAACACAAGAACAGCTTGAACAGCCACTGCTGTTCAACACATTTTCACCACCACAGTACATCACCAAGAAGCATCAAGATCACAAGGAGGAGCAGGGCAAGCTAAACAAACCACCAGAAGCAAACCCTCTACACCAACATCAAATTCTAGGAGCTGGAGTGAGGTATACCAAGCATCATGAACAAACCAGATGGTTTTGTTCATAAATAAGCATATGCACCAATCACACACAAGCAAAAGGGTGTGATACCCAAATTGTGTCATCATCTGGCTACTAAGCCATATGGTGCAAGCAAAGGTAGTAAGGCCACAAGGAAATCATCTTATGGGAACAACAGCCATGAAAAATCAATGCATAGCTGAAGAAATCCAGCAAGAGATGACAACAAAGCTAGCCTAGCCACATACTTAGCACCTATAGCCAGCTAAGCCATCAGACATAGACAAATCATTGTCTATTTGATTTCAACATCAAAAGTTACTGGCAATCCAATAAAAGGATCAACCAGAGAGCATCAAGTGAGCCACAGTAAGCCAACACTGGTGGGAGCCACCCTAACAGCAAGGAATTACTATCAGGGTTACCTCAACCACACAATCAATCCAAACAATTAAGCCTTACACATGCATCATCACCCAAGTGGGTTCAGAGTGGGCTAGGGTCCCCAACAATTGTTGGCATCCCTCTAGCCCAAGCAAATCAATTGATATGATCATCACTGCAAGGCAGTTCACATCACTTATCTAACCAATTAAGCAAGGTAACAGAGATAAATGAATTACACAAGCAACCACTGCACCAGAACCTTGCACATGATCCAGAGGATCACTGCAAGCAACAGATGAAGCTTGAGTAAGCCATAAACCTCACTAGCACAAGTGTATGTGACACACAGATACCAGAATGAGCACCAGATAGGCACTGCCAGAAGTATAACAACTAATCATCAAGCAAATGATGATCAGAGACTCACCAGAGCTTGCTAACACTTGATATAAATGGCTATAAGCAAGCATAGCATCAGAAATGAGCTAGTCACTGAAGATTTACACCCAAACTATAACTGAATAAACAGATACTATAGTAATAATCATATGATTGTACCCAGAAGCACATCAAGGGCTTGATGAACCACTTGATCTTGCTAAACAATTAAAGCACATACCAGTAATCACTGAATCATGCAGTTAAACCAACAGTAATGCTCAATTGAGCATACTCATGAATTTGAGCACAAAGAACAACATACCATTGCTCTGGCACTTGCCAAATTGCAAGTAATGCACACAGAACCCAAGCCAGAGCAGCAAACATGAACACACTTGATATCTAGCAAGCTCAGTAACAAGAACAGAGCCACAGAGAGGGAATTAAGCAAGAAAGGAGAGCATGGCAACCAATTAGATTAGGAATGCTTGCACAGGGATATGGCAGAACATCACCCAGCAATAGCACATGCTCAGTGCAGGCAAGCACAGCACAGTAGCAAAGCATGAGCATGAGCATGAGCATCAGTACAAGTACATGAACTAGAACTAGGCCATGGCGGCAGCAGTAGCACAGCAGCACAAGCATCAGAGCAGCAACAAAGCAGCATATGCACACACAGCAAGCTAAGCGCAGCAGAGCACCAGCACGGCAAGCATCTCCATGAGGAGGAGCAGCCGCGGCCGAAGTCAGAGGAGGAGTAAGAAGAACAGGCACAGAAGAGGAGCAGAAGAGGTGGCGAACGTACCGGGGTCGAGCAGGCAGACAACCATGGCGGCCACGGTGGCACACGCCACGGCGCGGCGGCGCCAGGCCAAGCCAGGCCATGGTGGCGCCACAGCACCACCCCACCATGGCAGCACAGCCACGGCGGCGCCATCACGCCAGGAGCTCTGGGAGCCGCGGGATCACGCGGATCCCGTAACCCTAGCCATGGCGAAGAGGGTCGAGGACGAATGGGATCGGCGTCTGCTCCAGATCGACGCGGATGGGAAGGTTCGCCATCACACGGTGGTTCGATTGCGCCCCATGGCGAGGGCCATGGCGGCCGGTGACCGCCGGAATCGGTCGGCGACGGTGAGGGCGACGCAGGTCGCCAGAGAGGAAGAGGATTAGGGTTAGGACATGGCGGCGCGAGGGAGTGAGCGAGTGAGCGACCGCTCGGGTCGGTCGGACCCGAGCTGGTCTAACCCAACCCACTGGGCTCCACTGACAGGTGGGCCCAGGGGCAATTGTGACTTTTCACAATTCAATTAAAAACCAGTAACTTTAAAATTCAATAGAAAATTGATAAGGGCACTAAAAAAATAATTAAGAATATGAAAATCAATCAGCATAAAATTCTCTATCCAAATAAAATATCAAAGAGAATTTTTGGATATAATTAAGAATAAGTCTTAATTTGATGATTTAAATAATAATTTAAATCACACATATTATTTTCAATAATGAAAATAAGTCCATTAATGCAATTGGATTTTAAAAACACCTTGACAATATTTCAAAGTTGTATTTACCCTAAATCAAGTATCTACAAGTTGTTCTTAGTATTAACCTCTCACATGAAATAACAACGACATCGGAAGGGGGGAACAAACCCTAAAACTGGAATCATGCATAATTGCTTCTTTAACCATTGCCCTTATCGGACAATGATGCTATTTTTCAGAGATAGAGGACAAGGGTCAGTCCACACCTTACAACTGCAAAACTTTGCAGTGTTCAGGCAAGTTCATCACTTGCTCATGTCATTTGAGTATTTCTATCAAATTACTTGCAAAGTACTATGGTTATCACTATTGCATAAAAACCAAAACCACTACTTTCATAACTATGAATATGACTATGTGGTGGGAAATGGAACCATGGATTGTGTTGATATGGTGGAGGTTCCATTGCAAGGGTTTATATCCACCTAGGATTAAACAACAAATGTCGCCAGTGATTCTTGTGCCGTAATAACCGTGTTAACCATAAGATCTGAAATGGGACGGACTAGTCAATCGTATTTCCACCTCTTGTACATCAACGGATGCGCTTACCGTAGCAGTTGTATCTTGCGGAGCAACTTGTGGGTGGGGAACCCATTCTAAGTCCCCACGGTTATGCTGTGCATACCGTAGCGGTTGCGGCTTGCGGAACAACTTGAGGGTGGGGATCCCACTCTAATTCCCCACGGTAATGTGGTCTATGATGGGTTGCAGCTACCGGCGAAGGAGTTTGGTTCGATCCTGCATCGTTGTCGTGGTCGGGGTCCGTCCTTAAATGGTGTAAGTGGACCGACGAGGACCCAGGGTCGGGGTTTGCAACAAAGGGTGGGTGTGCGAGGTAGCGGAGGAATATGATTGGCTATGACCTTATACCGGGCCTCACACCGAAGGAAGTATGGATGGGAAAGCTGCCCGGTTGGCACCAAGGTTAAGATCTCTTATGGGTAAAGCAACACACCTCTGCAGAGTGTAAAGAACTGTGACCTGTCACTCCCTGTTCCGGGAGATGGAACTGTGAACGCGGCCGGAAAGGAGCTCCATGAAGTTCTAGTAAACCGGTGAAGGCTGACGGACATAGCTCTTGGAAATAAAAGCAATCTCTTGAAGAAATGTTTATCAAAACTTGCATTGGTATTAGACTTTCTGGTCTAATATCGTAGCTAGTGCATTAAACACCTCTTATCTATAATGAACTTGTTGAGTACGCTCGTACTCATCCCAATCTTAAATCCCTTGCTTAGATTGTCTGAATCGTCTGGAGGAGGACTACGACAACAATGAAGGAGCCGAGATCATCGGCTATGAAGAACCAGACCTATCTGGAGGTATCGAAGGCGTAGACTATCTCATCGTCTACGGATCCGGGGAGGCTTCCGGAGGAGAGCAAGCCTAGAATCATCTAGTAGTGGTAGTAGCTGAGCAGCATGAAACTCTTAATATTTAGCTGCTCGAGAGAATAAATGTACAACTTAATGAGACATCTATATTGTAAGCTATGTTGGGTTCGCCTCGAACCCAGGAGTATCCCTCTTAGGACCCAAGAGGAGCTCCGAGACGATATATGTATGATTATTGTAATATTAAATGAATGAGTTATGGACCTGCTATGTTCTGTTGTACTACTCTGAGGGATGTAATATTTGCGGAATGGTACTTCGTGAATGTTATATCAACGACTGGCATACTACAACATGCAGTGGTATGCACGGTCACCACACAACCTCAAGTTCAACCTCAACCTCAAGATCAACCCCGACATCTACAACAACAATCAAGTCCAAGTTCACTTCAACAAGCTCAAGGACAACATACACCGCAAGCTCGTCTACTTCAACACCCAACATCAAGTGACCAAGGTCAAGCTTCAAGTTCTTCTCCGAGTGGTTCTGGGACAATCTTCATGGACAATTATATTCCCTATACCCCCGAGCCATCCGGATCTCATGACAAGGTTGCCTCTTTCAACAACAATGGAGGTCAAGGCGAGGACCTAAACCGTGATGAAGGCCAAGAGGACTCCCAAGAACCATCTCCTCAAGCCGACACTCGCCGTGAAGATTCTACTCCAAGACACTTGCGTCTCAAGTCTCATTCCTTGCATGACATCATTGGTGATCTAAAGAGAAATGTCACCACTCGGAGGCAACTTGCAAACTTTTGTGCGCACCATGCCTTTGTCTCTAGAGTGGAACCACTCAAAGTTGATGATGCTCTCAACGATCCCGATTGGTTGAATGCAATGCAAGAGGAACTCAACAACTTCAAGAGGAATGATGTATGGACTCTCATGAAGCGACCCGATCATTGCCGCAATGTTATCGACACCAAGTGGATCTTCAAGAACAAGCAAGATGAAAGTGGCACGGTCATCCGCAACAAAGCAAGATTGGTGGCACAAGGCTATTCTCAAGTTGAAGGCGTGGACTTTGGCGAAACCTTTGGACCCGTTGCAAGGCTTGAGTCCATCCGTATCCTTGGCCTTTGCCTCACATCATGGCTTTAAGTTGCAACAAATGGATGTTAAGAGTGCATTTCTTAATGGTCCTCTACATGAGGAAGTGTATGTGAAGCAACCCTCGGGGTTCGAGGATCCCCATTTTCCGGACCATGTCTTCAAGCTCAAAAAGGCCCTATATGGTCTCAAACAAGCTCCTAGAGCTTGGTATGAGCATCTCAAGGAGTTGCTTGAAGACCGTGGTTTCCAAGTGGGGAAAATCGATCCCACTCTTTTTACTAAGAAGGTCAATGGGGAGCTTTTCGTATGCCAACTCTATGTAGATGACATCATATTTGGCTCTACTAACACAAAATTCAACGATGAGTTTGCTATGTTGATGACAAATAGGTTTGAGATGTCAATGATGGGTGAACTCAAATACTTCCTCGGGTTCGAGATCAAGCAAATGCGACAAGGCACCTTCATCAATCAAGCAAAGTACCTCCAAGACATGCTCAAGCGCTTTGATATGAAGGACGCTGATACGTCTCCGACGTATCGATAATTTCTTATGTTCCATGCCACATTATTGATGATATCTACATGTTTTATGTACACTTTATGTCATAATTATGCGTTTTCCGGAACTAACCTATTGACGAGATGCCGAAGGGCCAGTTGCTGTTTTCTGCTGTTTTTGGTTTCAGAAATCCTAGTAAGGAAATATTCTCGGAATTGGACGAAATCAACGCCCAGCACCTTAGAATCCCCGGAAGCATCCAGAACACCCGAGAACCACCAGAGAGGGGGCACAGGCCCACCAAACCCTAGGCCGGCGCGGCCAGGGGGGCTCACGCCCCCCTATAGTGTGGTCGCCCCTTCGACCTTCTGACGCCGCCTCTTCGCCTATTTAAGGGCCCTCGACCTAAAACCTCGATACGGAAAAGCCACAGTACGAGAAACCTTCCAGAGCCGCCGCCATCGCGAAGCCAAGATCTGGGGGACAGAGTCTCGTTTCGCACGCCGCCAGGACGGGGAAGTGCCCCCGGAAGGCTTCTCCATCGACACCACCACCATCTTCATCAACGCTGCTGTCTCCCATGAGGAGGGAGTAGTTCTCCATCGAGGCTCGGGGCTGTACCGGTAGCTATGTGGTTCATCTCTCTCCTATGTACTTCAATACAATAATCTCATGAGCTGCCTTACATGATTGAGATTCATATGATGATGCTTGTAATCTAGATGTCGTTATGCTAGTCAAGTGAATTTTACTTATGTGATCTCCGGAGACTCCTTGTCCCACGCGTGTAAAGGTGACAGTGTGTGCACCGTGTGGGTCTCTTAGGCTATATTTCACAGAATACTTATTCACTGTTATGAATGGCATAGTGAAGTGCTTATTTATATCTCTTTATGATTGCAATGTGTTTTGTATCACAATTTATCTATGTGCTACTCTAGTGATGTTATTAAAGTAGTTTATTCCTCCTGCACGGTGTAATGGTGACAGTGTGTGCATCCGTGTTAGTACTTGGCGTAGGCTATGATTATGATCTCTTGTAGATTATGAAGTTAACTATTGCTATGATGGTATTGATGTGATCTATTCCTCCTACATAGTGTGAAGGTGACAGTGTGCATGCTATGTTAGTACTTGATTTAGTCGTGTTGATCTTTCATGCACTCTAAGGTTATTTAAATATGAACATTGAATTGTGGAGCTTGTTAACTCCGGCATTGAGGGTTCGTGTAATCCTACGCAATGGTGTTCATCATCCAACAAGAGTGTAGAGTATGCATTTATCTATTCTGTTATGTGATCAATGTTGAGAGTGTACACTAGTGAAAGTATGATCCCTAGGCCTTGTTCCTAAATACTGCTATCGCTGCTTGTTTACTGTTTTACTGCGTTACTACTGCTGCGTTACTACTGCTGTGTTACTACTGCTTGTTTACTGTCCTGGGCAAAGCACTTTTCTGGTGCCGTTGCTACTATTTATTCATACCACCTGTATTTCACTATCTCTTCGCCGAACTAGTGCACCTATTAGGTGTGTTGGGAACACAAGAGACTTCTTGCTTTGTGGTTGCAGGGTTGCATGAGAGGGATATCTTTGACCTCTTCCTCCCTGAGTTCGATAAACCTTGGGTGATCCACTTAAGGGAAAACTTGCTGCTGTTCTACAAACCTCTGCTCTTGGAGGCCCAACACTGTCTACAGGAAAAGGAGGGGGCGTAGACATCAAGCTATTTTCTGGCGCCGTTGCCGGGGAACGAAGGAAAGCTACACCATTTCCTCCCTCGTCAACCACGCGCCAGTTGTGGACAACAAGCTATTTTCTGGTGCCGTTGCCGGGGAGGAAAGGTAAAAGGCACTCATACTTCGGTCCCAGGTAAAGTACTTTTCTGGCGCCATTGTGTTTGTGCTCGAAGCTATTTCCTTTAGATCCTGCAATTGCAACTTTTTGTTTCTTGTTTACACTAGTAAGGCATAATGGAAAACAACAAAAATATGAGAGAACTTTATGAACTTTATCTTGAATTAGGACATGATGTGTTTGAAGAGAAAATTAAAAAACCCATGGAACTTTATATGCATGCTAATGGGAATGTTATTAATATGAATGCTTTGAACACTATTGTTGCTAATGCTATGGAAAATTCTAAGCTTGGGGAAGCTGGCTTTGATGAGCATGATCTTTTTAGTCCCCCAAGCATTGAGGAGAAAATTTACTTTGATGATACTTTGCCTCCTATTTATGATGATTATAATGATAGTAGTCTTTTGGTACCGCCTGTTATGGAGGATAAATTTGATTATGATTACAATATGCCTCCTATATTTGATGATGAGAATAATAATAATAGCTACTTTGTTGAATTTGCTCCCGCTATTACTAATAAAATTGACTATGCTTATGTGGAGAGTAATAATTTTATGCATGAGACTCATGATAAGAATGCTTTATGTGATAGTTATATTGTTGAGTTTGCTCATGATGCTACTGGATATTATTATGAGAGAGGAAAATATGATTGTAGAAATTTTCATGTTACTAAAACACCTCTCTTTTTGCTGAAAATCTTGAAGCTGCACTTGTTTTATCTTCCTATGCTTGTTACTTTGCTCTTCATGAACTTGTTTATTTACAAGATTCCTATGCATAGGAAGCATGTTAGACTTAAATGTGTTTTGAATTTTCTTCTTGATGCTCTCTTTTGCTTCAACTACTATTTCTTGCGAGTGCATCATTAAAACTGCTGAGCCCATCTTAATGGCTATAAAGAAAGAACTTCTTGGGAGATAACCCATGTGTTTATTTTGCTACAGTACTTTGTTTTATATTTGTGTCTTGTAAGTTGTTTACTACTGTATCAACCTCTTCTTATCTTAGTTTAGTGTTTTATTGTGCCAAGTAAAGTCGTTGATAGTAAAGTTCATACTAGATTTGGATTACTGCGCAGAAACAGATTTCTTTGCTGTCACGAATCTGGGCAAAATTCTCTGTAGGTAACTCAGAAAATTATGCCAATTTACGTGAGTGATCCTCAGATATGTATGCAACTTTCATTCAATTTGAGAATTTTCATTTGAGCAAGTATGGTGCCTCAATAAAATTCGTCTTTACGGACTGTTCTGTTTTGACAGATTCTGCCTTTTATTTCGCATTGCCTCTTTTGCTATGTGGGATGGATTTCTTTGTTCCATTGACTTCCAGTAGCTTTGGGCAATGTCCAGAAGTGTTAAGAATGATTGTGTCACCTCTGAACATGTGAATTTTTGATTATGCACTAACCCTCTAATGAGTTGTTTTGAGTTTGGTGTGAAGGAAGTTTTCAAGGGTCAAGAGAGGAGGATGATACAATGTGATCAAGAAGAGTGAAAAGTTTAAGCTTGGGGATGCCCCGGTGGTTCATCCCTGCATATTTCAAGAAGACTCAAGCATCTAAGCTTGGGGATTCCCAAGGCATCCCCTTCTTCATCGACAAATTATCAGGTTCCTTCTCTTGAAACTATATTTTTATTCGGTCACATCATATGTACTTTACTTGGAGCGTCTGTGTGCTTTTGTTTTTGTTTTTGTTTGAATAAATGCTTGTGTGGGAGAGAGACACGCTCCGCTGGTTCATATGAACACATGTGTTCTTAGCTTTTAGTATTCATGGCGAAGTTTCTTCTTTGTTAAATTGTTATATGGTTGGAATTGGAAAATGATACATGTAGTAATTGCTATAATATCTTGGATAATGTGATACTTGGCAATTGTTGTGCTCATGTTTAAGCTCTTGCATCATATGCTTTGCACCTATTAATGAAGAAATACATAGAGCTTGCTAAAATTTGGTTTGCATAATTGGTCTCTCTAAGGTCTAGATAATTTCTAGTATTGAGTTTGAACAACAAGGAAGACGGTGTAGAGTCTTATAATGTTTACAATATGTCTTTTATGTGAGTTTTGCTACACCGCTTCATCCTTGTGTTTGTTTCAAATAGCCTTGCTAGCCTAAACCTTGTATCGAGAGGGAATACTTCTCATGCATCCAAAATACTTGAGCCAACCACTATGCCATTTGTGTCCACCATACCTACCTACTACATGGTGTTTCTCCGCCATTCCAAAGTAAATTGCTTGAGTGCTACCTTTAAATTTCCATTCTTCACCTTTACAATATATAGCTCATGGGACAAATAGCTTAAAAACTATTGTGGTATTGAATATGTACTTATGCACTTTATCTCTTATTAAGTTGCTCGTTGTGCGATAACCATGTTCCTGGGGACGCCATCAACTACCTTTGTTGAATTTCATGTGAGTTGCTATGCATGTTCGTCTTGTCTGAAGTAAGAGCGATCTACCACCTTATGGTTAGAGCATGCATATTGTTAGAGAAGAACATTGGGCCGCTAACTAAAGCCATGATCCATGGTGGAATTTTCAGTTTTGGACATATATCCTCAATCTCATATGAGAAAATTAATTGTTGCTACATGCTTATGCATAAAAGAGGAGTCCATTATCTGTTGTCTATGTTGTCCCGGTATGGATGTCTAAGTTGAGAATAATCAATAGCGAGAAATCCGATGCGAGCTTTCTCCTTAGACCTTTGTACAGGCGGCATGGAGGTACCCCTTTGTGACACTTGGTTAAAACATGTGCATTGCGATGATCCCGGTAGTCCAAGCTAATTAGGACAAGGTGCAGGCACTATTAGTATACTATGCATGAGGCTTGCAACTTGTAAGAAATAATTTACATGATACGTATGCTTTATTACTACCGTTGACAAAATTGTTTCTTGTTTTCAAAATCAAAGCTCTAGCACAAATATAGCAATCGATGCTTTCCTCTTTGAAGGACCATTCTTTTACTTTTATTGTTGAGTCAGTTCACCTATTTCTCTCCATCTCAAGAAGCAAACACTTGTGTGAACTGTGCATTGATTCCTACATACTTGCTTATTGCACTTATTATATTACTCTATGTTGACAATATCCATGAGATATACATGTTACAAGTTGAAAGCAACCGCTGAAACTTCATCTTCCTTTGTGTTGCTTCAATGCCTTTACTATGAATTATTGCTTTATGAGTTAACTCTTATGCAAGACTTATTGATGCTTGTCTTGAAAGTACTATTCATGAAAAGTCTTTGCTATATGATTCATTTATTTACTCATGTCATTTACATTGTTTTTGATCGCTGCATTCATTACATGTGTTTACAATAGTTTGATCAAGGTTATGATGGCATGCCACTCCAGAAATTATCTTTGTTATCGTTTACCTGCTCGGGACGAGCAGAAACTAAGCTTGGGGATGCTGATACGTCTCCGACGTATCGATAATTTCTTATGTTCCATGCCACATTATTGATGATATCTACATGTTTTATGTACACTTTATGTCATAATTATGCGTTTTCCGGAACTAACCTATTGACGAGATGCCGAAGGGCCAGTTGCTGTTTTCTGTTGTTTTTGGTTTCAGAAATCCTAGTAAGGAAATATTCTCGGAATTGGACGAAATCAACGCCCAGCACCTTAGAATCCCCGGAAGCATCCAGAACACCCGAGAACCGCCAGAGAGGGGGCACGGGCCCACCAAACCCTAGGCCGGCACGGCCAAGGGGGGGCCCGCGCCCCCCTATAGTGTGGTCACCCCTTCGACCTTCTGACGCCGCCTCTTCGCCTATTTAAGGGCCCTCGACCTAAAACCTCGATACGGAAAAGCCACGGTACGAGAAACCTTCCAGAGCCGCCGCCATCGCGAAGCCAAGATCTGGGGGACAGGAGTCTCTGTTCCGGCACGCCGCCGGGACGGGGAAGTGCCCCCGGAAGGCTTCTCCATCGACACCACCGCCATCTTCATCAACGCTGCTGTCTCCCATGAGGAGGGAGTAGTTCTCCATCGAGGCTCGGGGCTGTACCAGTAGCTATGTGGTTCATCTCTCTCCTATGTACTTCAATACAATAATCTCATGAGCTGCCTTACATGATTGAGATTCATATGATGATGCTTGTAATCTAGATGTCGTTATGCTAGTCAAGTGAATTTTACTTATGTGATCTCCAGAGACTCCTTGTCCCACGTGTGTAAAGGTGACAGTGTGTGCACCGTGTGGGTCTCTTAGGCTATATTTCACAGAATACTTATTCACTGTTATGAATGGCATAGTGAAGTGCTTATTTATATCTCTTTATGATTGCAATGTGTTTTGTATCACAATTTATCTATGTGCTACTCTAGTGATGTTATTAAAGTAGTTTATTCCTCCTGCACGGTGTAATGGTGACAGTGTGTGCATCCGTGTTAGTACTTGGCGTAGGCTATGATTATGATCTCTTGTAGATTATGAAGTTAACTATTGCTATGATGGTATTGATGTGATCTATTCCTCCTACATAGTGTGAAGGTGACAGTGTGCATGCTATGTTAGTACTTGGTTTAGTCGTGTTGATCTTTCATGCACTCTAAGGTTATTTAAATATGAACATTGAATTGTGGAGCTTGTTAACTCCGGCATTGAGGGTTCGTGTAATCCTACGCAATGGTGTTCATCATCCAACAAGAGTGTAGAGTATGCATTTATCTATTCTGTTATGTGATCAATGTTGAGAGTGTCCACTAGTGAAAGTATGATCCCTAGGCCTTGTTCCTAAATACTGCTATCGCTGCTTGTTTACTGTTTTACTGCGTTACTACTGCTGCGTTACTACTGCTGTGTTACTACTGCTTGTTTACTGTCCTGGGCAAAGCACTTTTCTGGTGCCGTTGCTACTATTTATTCATACCACCTGTATTTCACTATCTCTTCGCCGAACTAGTGCACCTATTAGGTGTGTTGGGGACACAAGAGACTTCTTGCTTTGTGGTTGCAGGGTTGCATGAGAGGGATATCTTTGACCTCTTCCTCCCTGAGTTCGATAAACCTTGGGTGATCCACTTAAGGGAAAACTTGCTGCTGTTCTACAAACCTCTGCTCTTGGAGGCCCAACACTGTCTACAGGAAAAGGAGGGGGCGTAGACATCAGACGCCAAGGGGATCGGAACTCCGATGCAACTCAAGTGTCAACTCACTCTTGACGAGGGCGGCAAGGCGGTGGATACCAAGCTCTACCGTTCGATGATAGGTTCGCTTCTCTACCTTTGTGCCTCTCGCCCGGATATCATGTTGAGCGTTGGTATGTGTGCACGGTTTCAAGCAAGTCCGAAGGAAAGGCACCTTGTGGCGGTCAAGAGGATCTTTCGATATTTAGTTGATACCCCACACTTCGGATTATGGTACCCAAGGGACACGGACTTTGCTTTGGTTGGTTTCACCGACTCCGATTGGGCGGGCGACAAGATTGATAGGAAGTCTACCTCTGGAGCATGTCACTTTCTTGGAAGATCTTTGGTGTGTTGGTCCTCGAAGAAGCAAAATTGTGTCTCCGTCTCCACCGCGGAAGCCGAGCATATTGCCGCAGCAAGTAGTTGTGCCCAAATCTTATGGATGAGGCAAACCTTGCGGGACTATGGACTCGAGTATAGCAAGGTGCCTCTCTTGTGCGACAATGAGAGCGCAATCAAGATCGCCTACAATCCGGTTCTTCATGGCAAGACGAAGCACATCGAGATACGGAACCACTTCATCCGGGACCACATTGCTCGCGGAGATATTGTACTATCCTATATTGGCACCAAGGAGCAATTGGCGGACATCTTCATGAAGCCCCTGGATGAGAAGCACTTTATTGAGTTGAGGCATGAGCTAAACATCATTGATCCATCGAACTTTGCTTGACCGTCGTGCGCACATACCAATCTTACCGTCATATCTAGATGAAAGGCACGCATGGACATAGGGGGAGTGCGGTTTAAATCCATTGAGCTATCACTCCCCCCATAATGCATAAAGAAATCCAAAACATTTGCTATTTGTCAATTAAGTGACTTATGAGCTTCATGTTGAGTTGTAGTCCGTGAGTCCTAGATACATCTACGCGACCTCACAACTACTATACTCTTACACGGTGGCTTCGGCCACCAACACCTCCTCTTTGCGGGTTTTTCGGTTCTTCGTGACCTTGTTTTTGTTTTTCTTCTTTGCTTTCTTCTTTTTGTTTTTGAGAACCTCCTCCAAGCTTGTTTTCTCGTGATTTTTGCAAGCTTGGTTGTATGTTCTTTTCTCCATCTCTCTAGTTCCGTTTCCCTCCTTTTTGGTGTTCCGATGCCAAAGGGGGAGAAGTTCCTAGGTGGATGGAGACCTTTGTTGTTTGTAGCCGTTTGGTTCTAGTTGCTTATCTTGTCTCTCGGCTACATCAACAACCCCATGGAGGCATTCTATTGTGAGTTTGGGTATTCTCAAGGCTATGGTATGATAACTTCACCCCAATCTCCGTATATGATCTCATGTTGCCTTCATATTGTGCATATGCCTCTTGAACATGTCATCTATCTATGTTGCATATGCGCTTGGTTTGTAAAAACTAGGGGGAGTGATGTCTCTATAACATGTGTATTTGTATTCAAATACATATTCATGATATGCACATGTGTAGGGGGAGCTCCATCTAGTTTTTGCAAATCTAATGTTCTCATCATAATATCATATGTTATTGTCAACTCTTGTGTTGTCATCAAACACCAAAAAGGGGGAGATTGTAAGAGCAAAATTCATATCCCATGTTTTGTGTGTTTGATGACAACACTTGAGTAATCTCACCGTGTGCCTTGAGTATCATTGTTAGATTTGCAAGTACACGGTGACCTTGCCGAACGCGTCAAGATCAGAAGACTGAAGCGTAGTTGATAGGTTTTCCAGTTTTGTGTGCGTTTAGCGAGGTAACAATGTTGGAGAGAAAAAGGGAAGAAAACCAGTTTTAGCCAGGCCGGTACTACCGGTACCTGTAGCGGTAGTACCGCTACCCCTATAGGTACCGCTCTCGGTACCGCTCTGAGTCTGCGCTGAATTCGTCCCCCAGAACGAGTTGCGGTACCCCTGCAGTACCTGGGGCGGTAGTACCGCTCACGAGCGGTAGTACCGCTCACGGTACCGCTCGAGGTACCGTAATGCGTTACGACAGTACCGCTCCGGTACCGCTCTGGTACCGCTTCGAGTCCAGTAAGGTCTGGACCCTATTGCGGTACCACGGGCGGTACCGCGGGCGGTAGTACCGCTCTGTGTCGTTTGACCAGATCTGGGGGGATTTCAAACTCAGGGCGGTAGTACCGCTTGTACCAAAGCGGTAGTACCGCTTAGGCCAAAACTGGACATAATGGTTGGATTTGGAGGAGCCTATTTAAGGGCCCCTTCTTCCCCACCCAATTTTATCTCTTCCCCTTCTCTCTCCTCCATTGTTGCTGAGCTTAATCCTTGAGGATCTCCTTCCCCCTCCAACCAATCTTGCCCTAATTTTGAGGATAGGTGGAGGAGACCCCGATCTATAGTTCTACCAAGAGAGATTTCAGAAATACTAGCTATTCCTTAGTGGATCTTGGTGGTAGGGTTCCTTTGGTGGATCTTGGAGAAGAGTTCCTTTGGTGGAGCATTGGGGAGTTCCTTTGGTGGAGCCTTGGAGAGTTCCTTTGGTGGAGCCTTGGAGAGTTTCTTGGTGGAGCATTGGAAGAGTTCCTTTGGTGGAGCATTGGTGATGGGTTCCTATGGTGGAGCATTGGAGATGTGCAGCTATGGAGTCTAGCTTGGTGATGTACTAGCTCCATAGGGTGTTGGGAGCATCCTTGTGTGTGTGGAGCTCGCCCCAACCTTGTGAAGGAATCACCGCCTCGACCGGTGCCTTAGTGGAAGAGGGAGAGCACCTCCGTGGAGCTCTCTCGAGGAAGAGGGTGAGGCCTTCCTTCGTGGTGTGGCCGCCTAGTCTCTTGTGTGAGACTAGCACCTCCTCAATGCAGACGTACTTCCTTTAGTGGAGGGAAATGCGGGAAACAAACCTTGACTCGCCTCGCGCCCCCCCGGTTGTCTCGCTCCTCACTTTGTTTATCTTGTTGATTCCTTTACTTGTTGCACATACTCTAGCTTCATTGTAGGATCACCCCCATTGCTAAAAGTCACACCTTTACCTTCCGTTGAATAAAACTTGAAAAAGACTAAAAATTGCCGTAGCGCCATTCACCCCCGCCCCCCTCTTGTTCGCTACGATCCGTTCAACTGGTATAGAAGAGGTGGTTGATGATATTTTCACTCGTATGTGGGATTGTCGACGATACCTTCATATGGGCCATGATACAGTTGGTTGTACAAGAGATATTAGATGTCGTAACTGCTATAATTACGGTCATGAAGCAAAGAATTGTCTTAACAGATTTTCTAAGAGGCTGCAGAAGTGGGTCCCAAAAAAATCAATTGGTGGAATTAATTCAGGTGTTTCTTTAAATACGGATAAAGAAGTCTCTGCTTCTAATACGACTTCTATCCAGACAAGGATTCCCTTGGCCGTTCCAGCTTCCAACCTGGTCTCTACTTCAGGTACCAATATAGTTACCCAGGGTGCAGGGGTTGGCGTTTCAGATTCGTCACCGCCACATTGTCCAACCCCTGCTCAGAGCGACGAGGCTATGGCGGTTTTTGAGTTCAATCCCCTGCCATGGTTACCCTGGGGCCATCAGGTCATCGACGATAGTCCGACATGCCTCCCTCGGACCACTGCGCAGGATCCGTCGCTGGAGCATCATGCGTTCTGCATTGATATGATCATCCGCCTCCTTTGCCACCCGAGGAGGAGCTATGGCGTGAGCAGGTTTGCAACTTCTTGGAAGGTCCATTGAATCGCAATGTGATTGAAGTGCAGCCTAGCCTTTTTGGTGTTAGCCTTATAAGCTTAGCAGTCCAAATTCAGTCAATGCCTTGGTCCAGCATGGAGATTATCAGATTCAGGGTAGATTGGTGCGGTTTGTGTGTACAGGTTCGGCAGAGCAGAATCATAGGGCGGCGCAGGGTTTCAGAAGGGGCTGGTTAATGTTCTTGGGGATGTAGCCTGACTATAGGAACGATACAGATATTGCTATGCAGTGGCGATGTTTGGGCAGTATCAATACTGGAAAATCTTGATCCAATCAAAGAGAGTTCTTGTGTATGCATCCTCTCCTTCCATACATGTTGTGCCACGAGATGTTGTATTTGGCAGATTTGCTTCTGTTGGAGGTGCTAGGGAATCCTGGACTGCTCCTGTTTTCATATTATCTGCTGATTTTGCTGATGCTCTTCCTGCTGATGAAGATCCTATGCCCTAGGATGGAAACCCTCACCCTATTCATAGTCAGTTGTTCCATGATAATAATATGTTTGCTAACCCACCATATCTTGAAATTGGTTGGGATGCTCCTCAAGATCAGCCCATGCAGGGGCCAGAAGATGTGTAGGATGGAAATATGCAGCAGCAGGCTGCTATGCCAGATGTGGAGCAGGAGTCCATGGTGCTCAATCCTTCTGAAAATTCAGTTTCATCAGTTAATATGAATGTGCAGGACCAGGTTTTGCAACAACAACAGTAGGGTTTAGTGCAGGTGCTGCATGTGGGAAGAGTGGGCACTGTATTTGGGCCTGTACTGCCCCCTGCCATGACGTGGGACAAGATATTTAAATCTTTTATGCCAGATCTTTTTGCTAGAGCAATTCCTTTGTCTATGCAGTTATCTCCATTTGCTTTGCTCAAGAGATCTTGGTCAGTGGCATTTTCCTATGATAAGATGCACATGCCATCTACTGATATCTCTCTGGTGCAAGTAAGACTCAAGATGGTTACTGCTAATAAGAACTGTGCCAAGACTCGTGCTAGGCCAGTGCCTAGGGCACTAACTTTTGGTGACCATGAGGAGGATGGAAATCTACAGTTTCATCGGGATATGGGCAAGCAGGAATCCACTGTCTCTCCTGTCACAACTAGGAAGAAAAGAGGAAAGAAGGTTAAAACCCCACTTGTAATGCCTGAAGAGCGTAGGTTTACCAGAAGTTGTCTGAAGAAAGATGGTTATAGGCCAGCTCCTATAGTAATTGAGCAGAAGGGGCCAAAGAAAAGGGCTAGGTCAAAGTTCCTTCTCTCCCCTCAGAGGGACAGGATTGAAGAAGTAGAGGATAATGAAGAAGTTGCCTCGGAGGAAGAACATGTAACTCCAATCTGGATCATGCAGAAGGTTGGTGTCCAACTAGGAATTGATCCTGCTAAACTGACAAAGGACAAGCTTGAAGATGATCCTGCTGATGCCTCTTCCACTGGGTCAGATGATGTGTGATTGTCACTGCTTGGTGTTAAGGCCACACCTCCTACCAGGCATGTTGTTTAGTGTTGCTGCTATTTTGTCAGTACTGTTGTTACTGATACTATCTAGTTCCACGGTATTTTGTGCTGGGCAGTTAGACATATATTGTGATCCAATTTGTCTATTAAGTGAACCTATGACTATTATTTTGTGGTCTGGTTTTATGCATCAGAAGATGGTTTATGTATATTACATGGTTATCAATGTGTTTAAATGTTAGAAGAAATTGGAGAGTGTTGTGTTGGAATGTGCGTGGTCTAAGTTCAGAAAACAGGCAGCGTGCTGCCAGAGCAAAAAATATTTAAAGTGAATGTGATGTTATATGCTTACAAGAAACAAAAATTGAAGATGTCGATTTACATTTAATTAGAAAATTTGCTCCCAAGGGTTTTGATCGCTTTATGTTTTCTCCATCAAATGGTGCCTCTGGTGGTATTATAATATTATGGAAATCAACTGTTTTTGATGGACTACTGCTTGAAGTGCAAAAGTTTGGTTTAATGATTAAATTCACCTCCTCTCATGATAATTCAACCTGGGTGCTAGTTTGTGTATATGGACCCATGCCAGGGGGTTGACAGAGATAACTTTGTTACTTGGTTGTATAATTTGATAATTCCAATTATGAAGAATTGGCTGCTGATTGGGGACTTTAATTTTATCGGATCACATGATAAAAGAAACAAGCCAGGTGGTAATATTAATGATATGATGCTATTTAATGAAATTATTGGCCATTTGGGTTTGTTGGAGCTTCCTCTAAATGGTAGATTTTTTACCTGGTCGAATATGCAAAGTGTGCCTTTATTAGAACAGCTGGACTGGTTTTTCACCAGTGCTAATTGGGTGTCAGATTACCCTAATACCATTGTGTTGCCACTAGCTAAAACAGGGTCAGATCATGTGCCTTGTGTAGTCACAATTGGAACAAACATACCCAAGTCCAAGCTTTTTTGTTTTGAGAATTATTGGGTGGATTTGCCAGGGTTTAATGAGTGTGTTCAAAATTCTTGGAACATGCAATCTAATAAAGATTATAGCTCTGCTATTTTAACTGATAAACTGAAATCCTTAAGGTTTGCAATCAAGAAGTGGCATACTAGCTTGTCCAAGCTTAAGGAATTGATTCAGAAATGTAATCAAGTAATTCTCTCTCTGGATGGGTTAGAGGAGAGAAGGCCACTGTTCAGAACTGAATTTAATTTTAGAATTGTTGTTAAATTGCATCTTGATGAGCTGCTCCTAGCAGAGTGTAATTATTGGAGGAAAAGATGTACAGTGAGATGGATTAAACATGGAGGAGATAATACTAAATTTTTTCATGCCATGGCTACTAAAAGATTTCGTAGGAATTCAATTTCCATGCTTAAAGATAAGGAGTGTAATGAAATTTCTGATCACCAAATTATGGCTGGCATGCTATGGACTAATTATAAGGAAAGAATGGGTCACTCCCAGGGCATTTCAATGGAATTTGATCTCACATCCCTTTAATCTACGGTGGAAGGTTTAGATCAACTCACTGTTCCCTTTACAAAGAAGGAAATGGATGACATTGTTAAGCATATGCCACCAGACAAGGCCCCTGGGCTAGATGGTTTCAATGGGCTATTCTTAAAGAAATGTTGGCCCATTGTTGAAAAGGAGTTTTACCGCTTAGTAGAAGACTTTGATGCTGGCACAGTGAGATTGGAGAATATAAATGGCTCTTATATAACCATTGTTCCTAAAAAAAGCTTCTCCGGTGGATGTCAATGATTTTCATCTAATTTCACTCACCAATGTCTGCTTAAAGTTTCTGACAAAGTTAGCAGCCAACAGACTCCAAGATAGAATTTTGGATTATTTTTTGCACAAAAATCAATATGGCTTTTTAAGAACTAGATCCATTCAGGATTGTCTGGCCTGGGCTTTTGAGTATATATATCTTTGCCAAATTTCCAAAAAACCTATTGATTATCAAGCTTGATTTTGCTAAAGCTTTTGACACTATTGAGCATGAGGCCATTCTGCAAGTCATGAAGCATAAAGCATTTAATGATATTTGGCTAAGTTGAATTAAAACAATTCTATCTACTGGCTCATCTGCAATTTTGTTGAATGGCATACCTGTTAAAACTTTTTTGTGCAAGCGTGGAGTTAGGCAAGGAGATCCCCTGTCCCTATTACTCTACTCTTTTGGATCAGATTTGATGCAGTCCATGGTGAATGATTTGGCTATGAAAGGTTTGATCTCCAGGCCAATAGAAACAAATGATCATGACTTTCCTATAGTCCAATATGCCGACGACACGCTATTAATCATGCCTGCTGATAGTCATCGGTTATTTGTCCTTAAGGAGGCCCTGGACAAATTCTCCAAATCAACAGGGCTAAAGATAAATTTTGATAAGTCTCACATGGTTCCTATTAATGTTCCAGAAAGGGATTTTGAGATTTTGGCCACTTAGTTTGGGTGCCAAGTTGGTAGAATGCCATTCACATACTTGGCCCTGCCTCTGGTTTGTCGACTGGAGAGGAAACTGACTTCTAGTTCAAGTTTTTTGTCTCAGGGAGCAAGGCTACAGTTGATCAATTCAGCACTAGCTTCCATGCCTCTGCATTTTCTTTGCTCTCTGCAGTTGCCTGCAGGTTTAACCAACCAGTTGGACAGAATCCTTCGTCAGTGTCTTTGGAGAGATAAGTTTGATGAACCTAAGCAGTCTCTCGCTGCCTGGGAAATGATTGCAAAGCCAAAGCAAAATGGGGGGCTTGGGATTGTGGAATTTCAGAAACAAAATGTTGCTTTACTCATTAAGTTCTTGGATAAGTTCTACAATCGTAAAGACATCCCCTGGGTCATTTTGGTTTGGTTTGCTCATTATGACAATAAGATTACTCATGCTGAGAATTTATGTGGCTCCTTTTGGTGGAGGGATGTTCTCAAATTAGGTGATAATTTCAGAGGGGTGGCTGTTGTTACTGTTGGCATGGGAGATACTTTTTTTCTGGGAGGATAACTGGATGTTGAATGGTTCTGTTAGGTCAATGAAACAAAGGTTTCCACAACTGTTCTCTTATGCTTTAAATAGTCAGATCTCGGCTCGAGATGTCTACATGGAGGAAGCCATTACAGATTTGTTTTGTAGGCCATTGTCCCATATTGCATATCAGCAGTTTCAGGAGATGAGATTACTATTGAAGCAGAATCAGTTGTCTGATAAGAATGATGTGTGGTCTTATGTCTGGGTGACAAGTATAGTTCTGCAAATTTCTATAAGCTGATACATGCACATATCAAGGTACCAAGTGTTTATAAATGGCTCTGAAAATCTAGTTGTATTATGAAGATAAAAGCTTTTGCATGGTTATTATTATCAAACCGTTTTAATACTAGAGATCTGCTGCAGAGAACACAATTGAACGTAACTTCTGATACTCATTGTGAGCTATGCCCAGAAAGACATTATGAGGATAGAGCTCATTTTTTTTTTGAGTGTATGTTCAGTATGAGAGTTTGGAATTATCTCCAAATATCTTGGGTGTCCAATGATAATGTTCAAGTTGTAGTGGCAAAAGCTAGAAGAGGTTTTGGTAAACCTTTCTTCATGGAAGTGGTGATGGTTGCCTGCTGGAATATTTGGATTACAAGAAATGGGAATTTTTTTAGACA
Organism: Lolium perenne; assembly: GCF_019359855.2. NCBI lineage: Eukaryota > Viridiplantae > Streptophyta > Magnoliopsida > Poales > Poaceae > Lolium > Lolium perenne. The sequence goes on from NC_067245.2 coordinate 148,075,700, forward strand.
GGAGAAGCCCACTTTTGGAAAGTGAAAGGCAAAGTTCATTCATGATATTTCCTTGCTACAGTATAGGATCAAAGCAAAGTATAAGGATACTCTATTGAGTTGGATTAAGTCCTTTCTGTAGGTTGTAGGCTTTTTGGAGGAGTGTTGTATTTAGGTTAGTTCTTTTTCTTCATGTAAAATTCTTGTACAGTTTCCTTGTTTTGCTTTAATATAAAGAAAATTGCCGTGGGGCTTTTGCCTCACATTCCTGGTTCAAAAAAAAACAGGAACTGGAAACTGTTATTTGGTTCCGTCGCCATCTCCTCCTCGCAAGCTACACCTAGGCCGTGGAGAGGGAGAGGACGGTGGCGATCTCCTCGTGGACCTACTTCTATGGGAAGTCGGTCAGAGCAACATTGCAAATTCTTGGCCTCCTACCGCTACTTCCCCTTCTTCTGGGTACCGGGTAAATCTGGAACCCGTCACTCACATAATCTCCGTAGCTCACATAATCAATATGCAGAGTTTAAGATACTGAAAACAGTTTCATACCTATTAAGCATTCGAAATTTCTGTTCTCCTATTCATAATTTGAATTCTCCATTCTTCTCTTCTTTTCCTTCACATTTCCATCTGAAAAGATTCAAATCAATAGATGAATAAGCAGCAACATATTGATGGCAGGCTCAGTAGAACATCAAAACAAAATATGTTGAACACACGTCAGACGGTTCTAAAACACCCTCTTCCCAAAATATGTAGACCAAGATTCAAACATAGCTAAAACTATAACACACGATGATTCATCAATTAGTTTCGGTATATTCATACTGCAACAATGAGCTCAACTATTCATCATGCAATAGTTTAACTCGGCTATTACGATAGGATATGAAGCCACAGAGCTAAAGTTTCAGTAAATGAACTTCAGTATACACTGCTACAATTATATAGAGAGAATATAGTACTCCCTCCGATCTCTTTTAGTTGACTCGAATTTAGTGCAACTTTGTACTAAATTCAAGTCAATTAGAAGAGATCGGAGAAAGTATTAAGCTATAGAAATGGAAGAAAAAGAATAACATAGGTATATATTGTCATAGGTTGGGAATAAGAAGCTCAGTCTGCATCATCTAAATTGGCATTTCTTTTGCGTATGTAAGAAAAATAATATGTAAAAAACCAAAAAAATGGATGAAAATATTTTCAGATAACACGGAATGGCTACTGCGTTAACAAAAATGCCGGTTCTGATATATCTCATGGTTACCTGACAATACTTGCCCATTGTCCGTATTCTAGTTAGAATAGCAAATCTGGACGATAAAAACATTTTATTTTAGAAATTGATGTGCAACGAGATATCTGCACAACTATGAAAGCATTGATACCAACCCAACTTTCACCTATGCATTTTACAAAGCATAGAATAGATGGACACACCTAACCTATAAGAAAATCGAGAACTAAGAGATTTGTACTCAGCTCCAAGATTATGTTGTTGATCATGCATCAGTGGCTCCACAACACTTCATAGTTGTGCTTTTACTTCATTTAAACCCTTCATGCTCTTTACTTTATTTGAGCCCTTCCATGTGTTTTTATTTGAATAATTTGGTTTGTAAACTTGATTTTGTAGGAAGATAATAATGATGTTTTACTTCATTTGAACCCTTCTCTATGTTTGGTTTTGAATAATTAATTTGGTTTGTAAACTAATTTTTTTAGGGAGTTAAGTTTAGGAGTTCGACTAGGAACTGCTTTTATTTAGCAGATAAAATATAAAAGTTAAAAGATAAGGGGCCGTAGGAAGGATCGGCTTGAGATGCCCTAATAAATTAAAAAATGATTTTGGTTTTTGGGTCAATAAACGGAAGTGCTAAGAAGAAGCAGCCTCACTAAGTGGTCACCGTGTGGGATACTCTCGGATCATGCAAGGATGACAATGTACGTTATGATCAAAATCAGGTGGCCGGTTGGCCTTATGTATAATCAACACCTGTAGGATAAATACCCAAGACGCCAGACCCATATATAACTGTGACGCTCCCTACGCCACGCTATATTTGGCAACTAGGGCGGCAAAGGCCGGCCGCCGCCGGGATCTCCGCGTGCAAAGCCAAAACCTTGCCCCATGCATCACTCACACTCCCCTCCACGCACTCCACCAGGACGTAGCGTCTACCGCCCACGCATGCTGCCACTATATAACGCTTGCCATCGTTGCGTTCCAAACCTCCAACCACAAGAAGCTCCACCACACTTGCTAGTACACAGCACACACACAAGCAGCTAGCTTCCGGCAAGGCTCAAGAGGTTCAATGGACGCGGGTGTCAAGACGGCGAGCTCGAAGAAGGAGTCCCCGGCGAGGAGGCGGGCGCAGGAGTACTACGAGTGCTGCTTCTGCAAGAGGGGCTTCACCAACGCGCAGGCGCTCGGCGGCCACATGAACATCCACCGCAAGGAGCGCAGCGACGGCGCTGCGCCGTCGGCTGCGGACGCTCAGCACGAGGATGTTGGCGGTGCCAGTGGCTCGCGGCCGGAAGGTGCGGATCAAGTGCAGCTGGACCTCACCCTTGGCAGGAGCGAGGTCGTGGACTTGGAGCTCAGGCTCTGGCACTAGCATCTCTCGTCAAGATTTAACCAGTCAAGGGCTAAGCTATATTTGTTGATTGTTGGTCGGTCAGTGTAGTGGAGGGTCGTCGCGTTCTTGGTTTGTTGCCTTGGATTTGGTTTGCTACCATGTATATAATTCCATGTTTGTTACACTATAAGAAAGTAATTTGTATCATATATACAAAAATATATACTCATTGTTTTGTTTTCCTGAAAATATGCATGCACAATGTGGTCAACATGCATATTACGTATATATGGAATATGGATCTACGTGTGGTACATAGCCGAAGAATTGACCAAGAAGTATTCTGATGCTTGGACAAATTAATCCGCGAGCATTATACCGCATTCAGCACTGTGTATTCAGTTCTGGTGCATGCTCGTGACTAAACACAAGAAAATGTTGGTACTGGTTGCATCATATCAGCAAGAAAATACGATGAGATCACAAGCCTCCGTGACAGGTGTAGCGCTAAGAAGGGCAAGATATACTTCTATGGATCGGATGTGTCGCTTTAGTCTGGACAAGGATCATAGGACTCTAATATGAGCATGACAAACTCTTAACACGCTCCTTCCTCCAAAGTTCAAAAATACCAAAGAAAGGATCGAAAAGAGGACGTTTTGTTTTCCATCTGTGCAACAAGTAACCTTCGTGTGTGTGTGCAAGCATTACCTCTCCTGGACTTTCTTGTTATGAATAGCTTGCCGACCATGTGCTAGTTCTTTCTTGGCTTTCTTTCGAGTGGAAAATATTCAATTTAAATCTCACTGAGCGCTATATATTGCTCCATCTATGCTAAAATGTAGTGCATGCTAGTTTTACAAAAGTCGAATGAGGTAAATTTGACCAAGTATATATAGACTGTTATTTTTTCTATATATTTGGTCAAACTTTTCATTGTTTCACTTTTTAAAAAAACGAAAATCCACAATAGTCAAAGTTGTAATTTGTGACCAACAAAAATCTACTATGCCTTACATTCTGGGATTGAGGGAGTATCATAAAGAAAATCTCGTATGAATTTTTTTAAAACTTCTGTACACATCGTTAATTTTAGCAAGTACCCTAAGGTTGGTCAAATGCTAAGCGAATGGTCAAGCATTTCGCCTTCCCTTCTCAGGCTCCTCTACCACTGCCCTCCGGCGGCCTCGCTGTCCGGAGTAGTAGGTTTGTTTTTTCACATAGTTATGAATAGTGCCGGCTGGTGGTTCGTTGGGGTATGGTTTCTCTCTATGGTGCTCTAGTGGCTGGAGCCGGATGTGGCTGACGACATCACTGACGCGTCCCTGTCAATAAGGCTCGGTGGTGGCTTGGATATGGTGGTTTTCGTCAGTCAGTCTATGTTCTCAAACCATCGAGGTGATAGTTTTCGAGATGGGTCTGCCCCTTGTTAGGACTATTGGGATCGGCTGCGAGGAAGTCAGGTTCCGGATATTACCAAATGTTCTCAACCACGGGATTAGAGACGGTAGTGGCCATCTTGCCCTTGTTTATCTTGGCCACGATATGGCTATTCTTCAACCTTCGGGCGTTAAGCCGACGCGGATGCCTTCCTCTGCTTTGTCCTAGCAAGTCACAACGACATCACCCAAATTGGTGCATCCCCGACGGCGGTGTTGCTGGTCAGGAGCATGAGAAGAGCTCCAGTATGCGGTGGAGAAGGACACGATTGCTTTCAGTTTATCTTGTTCAGAGTTCTTTTTGTAGAGTTATAGGTTCAATTTGCTATGTCAGCAACTTGTTGGATATTTTGTGAAATGTAAGCCCATCACTGAAATGAAATAGAGCTACTCGGCCTTTTTGGAAGCTTTCCCTGAAAGAAAAGGAAAGAAAGGTCGAGCAGTCTATGAACATTGTCGTCTTGTTTCCATTTGATTCGGTCCACTTGAGGCTCTTGGGCACTAAATATTCTAGAGACCCCTCTTCGTATATTCTCGTGCCTTGATTTCTTCATTTAAAGCTTTATTAGGTAGTAAAAAGAATTGAAATCCATGATAAATTACTTCGAGAGATGGCTACGCTAGGTTATTTGCCTAGTTCCGGTAAAATAGGCATAATTAGCAAAACTATTTTTCCGGTATTGAGAACTAACATGTAATTGGATGATTAGAAGGGTAGCAATACACGCAACCCATGCGATTTATCTCTTTTATTATGTCTTATTAAAATAGATTTTTTTTGGTGGAAGGCGACTTTCGTCGTCAATCTACATATTTGTGAGCTTTTACTGTGTTTAAAAAAATGCAACACTGAGAACAAACCTGTGGTTGAATGTTTTGGTGACATTGACGCCCCCAGCTCACAAGGGATCAAACTCCAGGTTTAACATTTTGATCTCTCATAAAAACGAAAAAAAAATCAGTGGGAGGTGACATTCTCGTCGACATTGAGGAGTTTGCGATGACCCGCTGGATCAGTTTCTTGAACTTACTCAATCGGAGGTAGTGATAGGGATAGGATATGTGCTTGTGTTTATGGAGCTAAGTGTGTACGCATTTGTAAGCGTATGTGGTATGTGTTTGGCAAAAAAAAATGCAAAACTTAATTTTTTAACAACTTGATGTATGCGCACGCTTCTATTCTTGTTGACAGTATTGGGCCTCCAAGTGCAGAGGTTTGTAGAATAGCAGAAAGTTTCCCTTAAGTAGATCACCCAAGGTCGAACTCATGGAGGTAGAGGTCAAAGATATCCCTCTCAAGTAACCCTGCAATTACGATACAAGAAGTCTCTTGTGTCCCCAACACACCCAATACACTTGTCAGGTGTATATGTGCACTAGTTCGGCGAAGAGATAGTAAAATGCAAGTGATATAGATGAATATGAGTGGTAATAACAATCTGAAATAAATATGGCAGCAAGTAAACATGCAGTAAAATAGTAAATAAATGGTGATTCGATGTTTAGAAACAAGGCCTAGGGGTCATACTTTCACTAGTGGTCACTCTCAACAATGATATCATAAAGGAATATAAATATAAGCACTTCACTATGCTACTCCGAGAGACTCTTCGGTTGGATAACGAACACTAATTTACCGTGTAGGTCTGCAAAAGTAAACCTTAAAAATGTATTTCCAAGTACTAATGAACACCCCGCGCTGCACTTTGAGCGTTCAGAGGCGGTACTAACACACCACAATTTCATAGAGACATCCAACTCAAATCATAATGCAGTGAACCAGTATTATGTGAAATATAGCCTAACAGACCCACACGATGCACACACTCCACCTTTACACACGTGGGACAAGGAGTCTCCGGAGATCACATAAGTAAAGTTCACTTGAATAGCATAACGACATCTAGATTACAAAGCTCATGGTCACATAAAGAGAGAGAGATAAACCACATAGCTACCGGCAGATCCCTCAGCCCCGAGGTAGAACTACTCCCTCCTTATCATGGGTGATGTGGTCTAAGACCCCGTTTGTGGCCCGATCTTGCGGTTGACCCGAAATCCAAAGAGGGAAGAGAGGGAGAGTGCGAAGAACACGATGAACACAAAGAACACGAGGAACTCACGCACGCACACCAACCCGATACAATCGATACTTACCCCGTGGCTCGATGGACCACGCCAATAGAATCAACCCGGAAGAGACACGTGGTAGAATTCCGAGCGGAGAGATTGGTGAGGGAGATGAATCTAGGAGTGGGAGAGAGAGTGGTTAGCACTAGAATCTCACACTCGCAAATCCATACATCCAACAAGGGTAGCCTTGATACAAAGGGGATGAAACCCTAGGGAGACAAAGCTCAACTTCATGTCTAAGCCTAAATCTTGTCTAAGGGGTAAAGGGGATGACCTAGGTGCTTATATATAGGTACAAGGCAGCTTGGGCCGAAAAGGTACGCAAGTGGATAACTTAGGCAGCTTGGTGAGTCATTCCCGTCAAATCCGGTTTGTGTCCGGTCAGACCGGGCCTATGACCGGGTGGTCCGGTCCTGGGTCCGGTCGACCGGGCGCCAACCGGACGGTCCGGTTGTGGGGCCGGTCCAACCGGGTTCTGGGCCGGCCAGCCTTCTTCTCCTCTTTCCTTCTTCTTCTTCTTCTTCTTCTTCTCTTCTTCTTCTCTCTTCCTTGCACCGTGGGAGTTCCTTCTCTCTTGGTCCTTGTCGATGTCGGCACCTATGGACACCATGACGATAGGCATGAGGTAGCATACCATTCAAGTTGGTGTTGAGGTCAACCATAGAGAGGGAAGAGTTCACCTTGACATATATCGCGGGGGTTTGTGTTGTTGGTCCACTTGGGGGACTCCTTGGCCATGGTGTAGCGTCGACGATAGGCGGGGCTACATCAATGGGAGTCGACAATGGCGATGGAGATGGCGGTGGAGTCGATGGAGATGGCTCCGGGGGCAATTCCCCGTCCCGGCAGCATGCCGGAACAGAGACTTCTGTCCCCCGGATCTTGTCTGCGATGGCGGCCGAGCTACATAACTTTTCGTGGGCAGAGGCTGGTATATTTAGGGTTTTTGCGCCGGGAGATTTATATAGGCGAAAGAGCGAGGTCGGTGGAGGCCTGGTGACAAGGTATCAACTTGTCAGTGCCTATGGATTGTAGGCTAGGGTTTAGTTGGAAGTAGAGGGCAAGTAGATCTCGAAGGTTTCAGCCGAAAAGTACTCGACGATTATGAAAACTAGGGTTTGTAAACAATGATTCGATGATCTCTGCGTCCCTCGACTCCCCCTTATATAGGAGGCGGAGCCGAGGGATTCATGCAGTACAATTTACATAGTCCGGGAAGGTTTCTAACTCATCCCGCAAGATTACAAATAACACTTCCTATTACAACTCTATCTTTCCTTAAATACATCTTGGGCTCCCGAATCTCCTTATTCTTCGAGTAGTGGGCCTTCAGTAAACCTCGGGTACTATATTCGGCAGGCCCATTTGGGATGCCTATGTCAGTAGCCCCCGAGATTTTACTTGAATTGTAGAGTCAGGGAAAATCTCCACCGTTTATTTTTATTTGACGGCTTCAACTTTTTCTATGTTTCTTCACATAAAATTCTATATTGTACAGGGATAATGGTAATTGGGGCTAGTTCATCTGACGGATCAGGTACTAGTTAACTGCTCTAGTGGCAATCTGCAAAAACCTACTTCAAGATCACGTCCCTGGACATGATCTCGGGATACTGGTGTAAACTTCGACAGGTGCCGCTTAAGGTCTTACCATTCTGTCGAGTCCCAGTAAAGTTTATCGGGTACCTAACGCGTCCGTTAGGATTTTTCTTCGTATCTGTTGATACGGATAAAGGTAGCAGAGCGCAGTCTTCAGCGATGCCACGCCCAGCAGAACGGATCTGGGGTCTTACCTTCGCAAATTTGCGGCATTCAGAAATTGATCGCAACTTTGGCGTTCTGAGAATATATTGTCGAGTGCTTTTTCAGCTGCTGGAATGGCACATTTTATCGAGTCAAAGATGACTTATATTGCTCTCCCGATGGGAGTATATGTAGAGTTAGTTATAACTCGAAATATACTCTTTTGCTCTTCTATCTTTCTTTTTTCTCTTTCTTTCTTTCTTTTATAATTTCATCGGGCACGCGAACAGCGTTCCCGATGGGAGTAGCCCCCGAGGCTACAGCCAAGGATTTGTTCTTGGTTGTAGGCTCCACGCCTTATGCCGCTATATTCTTTTTTTATCTCTCGAAGTTTTATAATTCCTCGGGTGCGCGAACAGCGCTCCCGATGGGAGTAGCCCCCGAGGCTATGAACAAATATTTGTATTTGATCATAGGCTCATGCCACTTCTATTTTGTCTTTCTAGATCTTTTTCTTTTTTCCAAAGTAGCCCCCGAGCATTTGATCAGAAACTTGTATTTGATCAAAGACTCAATCATTATTTTTCCATGTCGCCTTTTATGAAGCTGTTGAGTCAAATTTTTCCCTCTGTCAAGATGACGTTGTTGCTGACGATAGCCACGATTGCTTGTCAAAAATTTGCGACAAGCCTTTTCTCGCCGCCATGCGGGCCCAATTAATCCACTATCTTGACACGTCGTGCAAGTGGGGGACACACGTCCTCCGCTTTTTCTGGCACACGCACCGTAACTTCCGCGACGTTAAATTACTTTTTTACCCTTGATGCCACGTGGCTATCATCTGTCACACATTTTCCTTATCCAACGGTTCGTCGTTTCACCGCACCCCTATATAAATTCATCTTCTTCCTCCTTGGACACTTCCGCCCGCGCCGTCATCCTTCTCATCTGCAAAGTTCCCCTTGCAATCCACAACCTCCTGAGCTCCTCACCTCCAAACTGCGAATCCTGCGCCATTGTTGATGCCACCTCGTCGCTTGACAAGGCACAGCACGCCGGAATCCTCCATGGCCGCCGTGGATCTCGGAACGGCGGAGTGGGAAAGATCCAAAATTTCCACTCAAGACGTCAACCTGCTGAAGAAACTGGGGATCACCAAGAAACCCCAGGCATTGCGCTTCCCCAGCGAGGAGAGCTACCCAACCCCTCCAATGGGGTACCGGGTAAGCTTTGTCGACCACCTCATTCGCGGTCTCTCCGCCCCCATCCATCCTTTTCTCCGTGGACTTCTTTTTGTCTATGGTTTGCAACTCCACCACCTCACGCCGAATTCAATCCTCCACATTTCCATTTTCATCACTTTGTGCGAGGCCTTCCTTGGCGTCCAGCCTAACTGGGCGCTATGGAAGCGCATTTTCTTCTGCCGCCGCAATGGCTCGCCCAATGTCGCCTATAATATAGGCGGCGTTGTAATTTCTGTTCGTCCAACTGTCGACTACTTCGACGTCAAGCTTCCTGACTCAGTTCAAGGATGGCGCAAGAAGTGGTTGTACATTCAGGAGGAGAACCATGGATGCGCAGAAGACAACATCCCTCCTTTTGATGGCGCCGAGAAAATCTTTCGCTGCCGCTCATGGGACGCGAAGGCCACCGACGAAGAAAGGGCGTCGACAGAAACCTTGATGGCTCGTATCCACAAGTTACAAAATACTCGCGGCAAAGAGTTATCGGGTATCCAAATCACTGCATACTTTCTTAGGGTCAGGGTGCAGCCGCTTCAGGCTCGCAAGCATCCTCTCTGGAAATATGCCGGCGACAAGGACGTAGATCGGTTGTCTGTGAATTTGGAGGTCAAGGACTTAGAAAGACTTGTCCGAAAAATTTCATCTCTCAACAAAAAAGATGATGTCCCTTCTTCTTGTCGAGTGACGCCATTCAGCGCCGCCAATCCACTTCCCGAGGTACTCTTTGTCTAATTGTCTTGTTGTTGCTTTGCTATCTTTTTTGTAACTTTATTTCTAACATTGCTCCCTGTTTTGTTTTGCACAGAATCATCCAGACCTTGTCTCGCTTCCTCCTCTCCCTGAAGGTGGAGAAGTCGAAGAAAGAGCCATTGTCACTGATGACAATCAGGAAGCTCCATCTTTTGTGAACGAACACGTGGATTCTCGAAAATCTGCGGGTTCTTCCGAAGGTACTGCGTCGGCACAATCTCCTCCTCCCGCTGTCTCCCCGAAAGGCAAAAGGAAAAGGAATGATGTCGAAGATTCCGGCACTTCTAAAGCCGAAGAAGTTGGTCCTTCTCATCCGAAGGCAGCTTATGATCCTTATATTGAATCCCTCGTCAGCTCGTAAGTTATTTTTATTTCTCCTTATTTCTGTACTCGAAATGTTTATCTTGTCTTGCTTTTTATGCTGTCGATTTTTAATCACAGTGATGACGAGGAAGAAGTACCAACTGTTGACGTGGCTCCTCGGACGAGCACGTCACATACTTTACTTGCCTCGGACACGCTAGTTGAAGGAGAAGAATCCTCGCCTCCTCAACGAAACGTCGTCACCACTACTCCGCCATCAAGCCCCCTTGTTCCTTCACCAAAAAGGACAAGGATTGAAATGATTGGGGAGCCTGCCCCTCAATTGGGCAGCTCTTCTATGCTGCTCTTGGATGATGTAAGTTTTTTCATTTTCTTGCCGATATCTATATTTCCTCTATTTTGCTTTTTCACGCCTTCATTCTTTTTTCATACCGATATTTCTTTTTCTTTATTCTTCTTTAACAGCCCATGATCAAAGATCTTATCCGCATCGGATCCCAATTCATTGGGTACCGTGAGTATGCCAACAGAGCTGAAGGTAATAACCTTTTTGCTGTCGTTGTTTTTTGTCTTCTTGCTCCTGTCATTTGTCGCCACTTTTTTTGAACTTTCTTTTTTATTTCGACAGAGAAACTTGCAGAGGCCAACAAACGTGCCGACGTACTTGCTCAAAAACTAGAGCAAAGTGAAGCGGCGCGCAAGAAAGCCGAACTTGTTGCTAGCGAAGCCAAAGCAGAGGCTAATGAAGCCAAAGCAAAAGCTGCTAGTGTCGAGGAACTGCAGAGGAAACTTGGAGATGCTGAAACTGCTTTAAACGAGCACAAAGCCGCACAGGCTGCTCGTGAGCAGGGGATTCTCAAACGCCTGAAATCGCAAAGTCGACGCACTCAAAGTAATATTATCGATCCCTTCTATTTTTTAGTGGACTTGCTGTTTCTTGTTTTTTGATCAACATTTATTTCCTGTGGCAGGCCAAACAAACCAAGAGTTTGATCTGGAGAATCCCGACAATGATCCTCTCCTCGACGCACTTTCTTATCTGGAGCTTCATGGATCCGAAATTCATGAAGGCGTGGCAAATGCTAGTGCAGGATTGTCGACGCTGTTCCCCTACTTCTTCCCGAAGAAAGAGGAGCCCCCGACTTTCCTTGCCCTTGCCAAGAGCTTCAATTCATCAGAGGACCTTGGACTGAAGATGCGCCAGGAAAACATGAAGATTGCTGTCGAAAGCACTGTTGCCCTGGTTGCTGACAGCCAACAAATTGTTGATTGGATGAAAGTTGGCGACACCGATCAGATAGAGCAGTCAAGATGGAGGTCGCTGATTAAGGCAGCCAAGCCCAACACGAAGAAAATCTTGGCCTATCTCGGAATCAAACCAGCTTCAACTCCTAGCTCATCAAGGCCGGAGGTCTAGTTGCATGCCTCTTTGTTTTTTCTTTCTCTGTTTCTTTTGCTCTTGTCGCCAATCTAGGTGTGGCGACAATTATCCTGGTAGTCCTTTAGGAGAAGCTTCTTTTGTAATGCCTATGTAAATATTTCTAGAATTTAATGAAATTCCCTCTGGCACTATCATTGATCCTGGCGCTTTCTTTTCCAGTTAATATTTGACAACTATTCGACCAATCCTTGCTCTGTCGATGCTTCTCCTGCTTCGTCCTTCTCGAAGAAAATGCTAATCAATGATAACCCCCTCGAAGGATCTTCAAGCAAACATTCGTCAGAAGATTTGGAAGAACTTCGACAACAACTTCAATCTATGAAGAAACAAACTCTTTCGATGATGGAACAATCTCGGAAAGCATCTGAGCAAGAAAAACTTGCTCTCCAACAAGCCAAAGAGGCTGTGGCTGCCAAGGATACTGCTGTATTGGAAGCAAAAGGAGCCACTACCCGAGAAAATAGCATGCTCGAGCTAATGTTGGAGGCTAGCACTGATATGTTAGGTATGTTTTTCCAACCTCGCAATGCCTCCTCTTTATTTTACTGTGCCTCCCTTCAAATTTTTTTGCCTTGTCGCTTTAATAGGCTCAGTTCTTGATGCTGCCGCCGAAGATCGAAGAGTACTCGAGAGAACAAATCTTCTCGTCAATCTTTCCCTTAACCATGGCTGTTTATTCTGGGCCTCCCCTGAACGAACCCAACAAATTGTTAGGTTTCAAGATCGTGCTTGCCAAGTGCGCGAATTTCTCAATTTTTGCACGACAACATTAACTCTTGTTTACAAAACTCTGTTTCCTCGGAATGAAATTCCCAAGACTCTTCCTGAATTGCTGGAGGTTTTCAGAGATGCTCCCCGCATTCATAATTTTGTGCGAGCTCAGTTGACTGCTGGAGCAAGGTTCGCCATGATTATGATAAACATTTGCCATCCAAAATTAGACCTGACGAAGATTGTTGCTGATTGCCTGGCCAAGAAATCGCGGTGAAAAAATGATATTGACTCTATCAATGAGATGGTAACTCCTGTGGCTGAGTCGATGATAGATGAACTCCTTCGGATGGACTCAGAATTCTTCATCAAGGGGTCCTATGCTGAGCATAAGACAACCAGAGGCTTGTCCATAGATAGTATTCTAGGTTTTGACTGATTTGTACTATATTGAACAACATTATGTCTGTATCTTTTTTGATTTCCGAAGAAATTTGTTGTATATTGTAAACTGCTCTGTATTGTTGGAGCCCCCGAGCCTTCTGGCTAGAGTTGTACTGTTTTTTCCATCTCGAAGATTTTTCTTCCTGTCATAATAAGATATCTCTGTTTTTTCACTGATGGGTTGAAAGCCCCCGAGTGTCGTGGTGTCAAAGTTCTATATTTTTGTTGCGAGGTTCTTGGACCAAAGCAATAAGTTTTTTGGCGCGTACACTATATTTATAATTTAATTAGCTTCCGATATTTGGCGAGGTATTTAGTGTACCAAGGCGAAATATTTTGGTAAGTCTAATATGTCTATATTGTATGTATTTTGAAAACTTGAAGGTGTTGAGCCCCCGAGCGTGTCGAAGAATAAGAAATATATCTCCACTATCTTTATTATATTGCAGCACCGCGAGCCCGCCTCATTAAAAACCTTTCCGGCCCCACTCGGTGCCTCGAAAAGGAAAAGAGTGCGTCTGAAAACTCGCGGGCGTTTCAGTACATTGTATTTTTACAGAAGAGGACTATATTTCGACTCTAGGCGTAGAACCGCCTGAGCTGTGCTACGTTCTAGGGGTTTTTCTCGGGAGCCCCCGTCTTCTTGTCCTTGATCCTGTATGCGCCTCCGTTGATGACTTCTGTGACAACATAAGGCCCCAACCATGGTGATTCGAGCTTTTCAGTGCGTTCTTGATTGAGTCGCAAAACTAAGTCTCCAACTTGAAAAGATCTTGGTCTCAAACGTCGACTGTGGTAATTTTTCAGGTCCTGCTGATATTTGGTTACCCTTGATAATACTTCGTCTCGAGCTTCATCAAGTGCGTCGACGTTGTCTTCCAATGCTTTCCTGGAAACTTCTTCATTATACTCTGTGACTCTGGGGGAGTCGTGCTCTATTTCTATTGGCAATACTGCCTCTGCTCCATGGACAAGGAAAAACGGAGTCTCCTGTGTCGCTGTATTTGGTGTTGTTCGGATGCTCCACAGCACACTTGGTAATTCTTCTGGCCAGGTATGTCGAGCTTTTTCCAGTGGTCCTAATAGGCGCTTCTTGATGCCGTTGCAGATGATGCCATTGGCTTTTTCGACTTGACCATTGGTTTGAGGATGTGCAACTGACGCAAAGTGCAATTTGATTCCTACCTCTGCACAGTACGCCTTGAATTCCTTTGACGTGAAGTTGCTGCCATTGTCTGTGACGATGCTATGAGGGACTCCAAATCGAAAAACGATGCCCTTCACGAATTTAATTGCTGATGCTGCATCTGGTGAATTTATCGGCTTTGCTTCTATCCACTTGGTGAATTTGTCGACAGCAACCAACAAGTACTCATATCCTCCTGGCGAAGCTTTGTGCAATTTGCCCACCATATCAAGTCCCCATTGGGCAAAAGGCCACGACAATGGTATTGGTGTTAATTCTGCCGCTGGAGAATGAGGTTTGGCGGTGAATCTTTGACACGCGTCGCAAGTTCTTACTATTTCCTTGGCGTCCTCGATTGCTGTCAACCAGTAGAATCCTGCCCGAAAAACCTTGGCTGCAATAGCTCGACTACTTGCGTGGTGGCCACATATTCCTTCGTGTACATCCTTCAGAATTATTCTTCCTTCTTCGGGTGTGACACACCTTTGCAGGACGCCTGAAATACTTCGCTTGTATAATTCCCCTTTGATCACCGTGAAAGCTTTGGAGCGTCGAATCACTCGCCTTGCCTCAACTGGATCATCAGGTATTTCTTTCCTGAGGATGTATGATATATATGTTTGCATCCAAGGAATTTGTATCATCATCACGAGCTCTTGGTCCTCTTCATCCTCCGTGGTTTCTTTGAGGGGTGTCGAAGTTTTCTCTTCTTTTGCTTTTTTCTGCACCTTTTTTGGCTTCGTGGATCTCTCCGCTATTTCCTCCCAAAATACTCCTGGCGGGATTGGGAGGCACCGCGACCCGATGTTTGCGAGAACGTCGGCTTCATCATTGCTCAATCTACTGATGTGATTTACCTCGCATCCATCAAACAGCTTCTCGAGCTCATTGTACACCTCCTTGTATGCCATCATGCTATCATTGACTGCATCACATTGGTTCATAACTTGCTGAGCCACCAATTGTGAGTCGCCAAAGATTTTTAGTCGAGTTGCACCGCAGGCTTTCGCCATCTTCATCCCGTGTATGAGGGCTTCATATTCTGCTTCATTGTTAGATGCGTTAGGGAACGTCATCCGAAGGACGTATTTCAACTTGTCGCCTTCAGGTGATATAAGTACTACTCCTGCGCCAGCTCCTTCTACTCTCTTGGACCCATCGAAGTTCATGGTCCAGGTTCTCGACAAATCTGGGGGTCCCGTGTTTTGTAGCTCCATCTAGTCTGCAATGAAATCTGGCAGGACTTGCGACTTAATTGCCTTTCTTTTTTCATACGCGATGTCCCGAGGGGAAAGTTCTATTCCCCAAAGGGAGACACGCCCTGTAGCTTCTGGATTGTTCAGTATGTTTGAGAGAGGTGCTTCATTGACTACTATTATCGGGTGTGCCGAAAAATAGTGGCGCAACTTCCTTGCCGTTGCAATTACTCCATACGCTAGTTTTTGGTACTGCGGGTACCGCTGTTTGGAAGGCGACAGAACTTTGCTGATGAAATATACTGGCCTTTGCACCCCATGGAGTTTTCCTTCTTCTTCTCTTTCGACAACTAGCACCGTGCTCACCACTTGGGGCGTGGCTGCAATATATAGCAGGAGAGGTTCCTTTTCTTTCGGTGCCACCAAAATTGGTGGTGTCGAGATTGTGCGCTTCAAATCCTCGAAAGCTCTGTCGGCCTCTTCGTTCCACTGGAATTTATCTCCTTGCTTTATTAGAGCGTAAAATGGTAACGCTTTTTCTCCCAGCCTGGCGATGAATCTGCTCAAAGCTGCGACTCGCCCAGTTAGCTGTTGTATTTCTTTCAACTTTGTTGGCTTCCTCATTGTTACGATAGCTTGTATTTTGCCGGGATTTGCTTCAATCCCTCTTGGTGAAACTAGAAACCCCAGAAGTTCTCCTGCTGGAACGCCAAAAGAACACTTCGTCGGGTTCAGCTTGAGGCAGAATTTGTCTAGGTTGTCAAAGGTTTCCTTGAGATCCTCGATCAGTGTTGCCCCCTTTTTTGATGTTATGACGACGTCGTCGATGTATACTTGCACGTTTTTCCCAATCAGTGTCGCCAAACACTTCTGCATCATCCTCTGATATGTTGCTCCCGCATTTTTTAGACCAAAGGGCATTGTTCTATAGCAAAACACGCCGTAAGGTGTAATAAACGCGGTCTTTACTTCATCTTCTTCTTTCAATCTGATCTGGTTGTAACCAGAATATGCGTCCAAGAAGGAAAGACGTTCACATCCAGCCGTGGAGTCGATAATTTGATCGATCCTCGGGAGGGGAAAGTGATCCTTTGGACAATGTTTATTGAGACACGTAAAGTCGACGCACATGCGAAGGACCTTAGTGTTTTTCTTCGGCACCAACACATGATTTGCTACCCATGTGGCTTCTGTGAATATCTCTTTGATAAAACCAGCTTCTCGTAGTCGATCGATTTCTGACAGCATAGCTTTGCGGTTTGGTTCCGAAAAACGCCGCAAAGGTTGTTTGATTGGTCTCGCTAATGGATCCAAGTTTAGGTGGTGCTCGGCAAGTTCCCTGGGTACTCCTGGCATGTCAGCTGGACACCATGCGAAGATTTTCCAGTTCTCACGGAGGAACTCGACGAGCGCGCTTTCCTATGCGATATCCATGTCGTTTGCGATGGATGTCGTCTTTTTCGGGTCTGTCGGGTGAATCTGCACCTCCTTAGAATTTTTCTCGGTGTTGAAAGTTGATTCTTTGTTTGGCCTTCCAACGTCTGGTAGCACGTCATAGTCAGTCATACTCCTTGACGCCAGGTACTCAGCTTGCATCCCGAAAGTTTCTGATAGCCGGTGAAAATCCTTATCGCACTTATCGGCTAAGGCAAAGCTTCCTTTGACTGTGATTGGTCCCTTTGGTCCAGGCAACCTCCACAATAGGTATGTATAATGTGGCACCGCCATAAATCTAGCATATGCTGGTCGTCCCAACAGGGCGTGGTATTGTGACGGAAAATCCACGACTTCAAATTCCAGCCTCTCGATTCTATAATTCTCTCGGGTTCCAAACTGAACGTCGAGATTGATCTTCCCCAATGGATAACTTGGGTTCTCTGGTGTGATGCCGTGGAACCTTGTGTCTGTTGGTTTCAAGTTCGCTAGGGATATGTTCATCTTCCTCAATGTATCTGCATACATAAGGTTTAAGCTGCTGCCGCCGTCTATGAACACTCGAGAGACATCAAATCCCGCAATAACTGCTGGCAAAATAAGTGCTGATTGCCCTGGTCGAGGAACTTGTTGCGGATGATCTGCTATGGTGAAGCCAATATCTTGTCCTGACCAATTAAGATACTCGACTGTTGGTGGAGGCATTTTCTCTGCCATAAACACTTGTCGTGAGATCACTTTCTGAGCTCTATTGGATGGCCTTCCTTTCTGAATCATCGACACCGCTCCGTTGGAGTTAGGATCAACATAAGGTGGTGGTGGAGGTGCTGCCGCTATTCTGAGCTGATGTCGATTGTCGTCTGTAATCGCGGGAGGAGGTGGCAAGTGAATCTCGCTCCTAGGTTCTCGAGGGTTTCTCTGTGTTGCCCGCGCGTTAGCGTGCTCTGCATACCTTAGCATTGCCTGAAAATTACGACAGTCTTTCTGCAGGTGCCCTGACTGTCTCTTGCCGTTGCTGTCGAGGAAAAAGTGCATCTGACACGGCCCATTCATCATCTCTTCAGGGGACACGAAAGGCCTTGGGAACCTAGGCCCGCTATTTTGCCTGTTGTTGCGAGAATCATCCCTGTTATCACCTCGCTGTTCACTGCTTCTCTGATAATCATCTCTGTTGTTTCCTCCTGTGTTTGCCCGAAAACCTGCCGAAATTTGCCCTGGAGCGTCATAGTTCGGCATCGCCGAGGAAATCGTCGCCTCGGTTGATAATTTCGACCACGGTCCTCCTCTGGCGACCTGTGCCGTTTGTTGTGGACAGCATCTTCTCCATCTGCCCATCTGTTTGCTATCTCCATTAACGCGGATACTGTCTTTGGATTGGTCCTTCCCAAGTCCTCGACAAAATCTCCACGCCTGATTCCTGCGACAAACGCATCTATTGCTCTCTCGTCAGATATATTTTCTGCCGAGTTTTTGATGATGTTCCACCTTTGGATGTATTTTCTCATTGGCTCATCTGGCTTTTGTCGACATGCTCTCAATTCCTCCAACGACGCAGGTTTCTTGCATGTGGACCGGAAGTTCTTGACGAACACATCCTCGAAGCTTTCCCAGCTGTCGATAGATCCTGGAGTAAGTTTCTTTATCCAAGATCGTGCGGCTCCACTTAAGTGCACCTGGATGCTTTGCATAGCTGTTGCCCTGGTTCCTCCTGTGAGTTTCACCGTCTCGAGATAATCAACTAGCCAATCCTCTGGATCTTGAAGGCCGTTGAATTTCTTAAAGTTGTCGGGTAACTTGAATCCTGAGGGAACTCGAGTTTTTCGGACTCTCCTCGTGAAGCATGGCAAGCCGCACATATCTTCGTCGTTAAGCTCCGGGGATTGCCGATGTTCCCTTCTGCTTTGCCGCGCTCTATCGACCCTTGCTTGTGCTGCCGTGTCTCTTGCTCCACTTGGTCCTTCAGGTGCTACCGCTGTTGCTGCTGCAGGTCGTGGACTATTTTGCCTTGCCGCTCCTTCGGGAGGCGTTGATACAAACGCTGTCCCCATAGCTCTAACTCCTGCTACCGCCATATTGTATAGTGTTTCCCTTGGATCACCTGGAGGTGGTTTAGATGCAAGGATAAAAGCATGTGTCGCCATATACCCAGCCTCTGGTGTCTTAGGGATGATGTTTCCTCTTGTATCTATCGACATAAAGGACATGTCGAGGTTTTGGACCAAGTGCTCTCTTTCTGCTTCGGGTATATGTTGCAACCTTGATCTTGCTCTGTTCCGCGCCTCCCTATGGCTATCACCCGAAGTTCTAGATTGTTGACTTAGATCTGCCCTTCTCCTGCTAGATGCAGAAGCTGCCTCCTTTCTTCTGTTTAACTCAGCTGTCTGTTTTTCTAATTCTCTTGCAGCTCGTGCGAGCCTATATTGATATGCTTGCAATTCCTCTGGTGTGGCTGTGGTGGCCATTGGTTCTGAACCGTTCATAGCTCTCGCGGCTCTATCCCACGCTGCTTGCGAAAGTTGAACTCTGTCTCGCGGCTGCGGCCCGACGTATTTATTGCCCAAGCCTTGTCGCAGATTGGAGGGATCGACGTATGGATTTCCCAGATCGTCGAAAGCCTCAGACGTTTCCTCTTGATCTTCAATGGCATAAATCTGATGATATTTTATATTCAGATCTATGTTGGGTTTGGTGACATCATCGTTGAGAATGATGAGGACCTTGCCCACTGTGATAGATTTGTCGATGAAGTCGTAACTGTCGACATCGCTTGAGCCATCGCTTATATATGAGTCCGCAGATGACTCAAACGACATGTCGTTGAAGATCTTGGCGAGTTTCTCTCTTGCTCTGGTGCTGACGTAGCGTGTCGATGAAGTTTCTTCTTCTTTTGATTCGGTTGACGATGTATAGCTTGAAAAATCGGAATCGACCGCCGACGATCCCGACGAGATCGGAATTTCGACACGATACGATCCTTCCTTCTCGACGCGAAAGTGAAACCTTCCGAACGTCATCTCCATGGGCTCCGCCAGATACGCATATGCAGAGGGTGGGTGAGGAACAAAATCGACAGGACCAGTAGCGATCTGTTTAGCTCGATCCATTGTGTTGCTTGCGGTTGACGATGTCGAAGATCTTGAACGTGCCATCGAGATCGGATCCTTACGCCTCTAGTTCCCACAGACGGCGCCAATTGACAAGGTATCAACTTGTCAATGCCTATGGATTGTAGGCTAGGGTTTAGTTGGAAGTAGAGGGCAAGTAGATCTCGAAGGTTTCAGCCGAAAAGTACTCGACGATTATGAAAACTAGGGTTTGTAAACAATGATTCGATGATCTCTGCGTCCCTCGACTCCCCCTTATATAGGAGGCGGAGCCGAGGGATTCGTGCAGTACAAGTTACATAGTCCGGGAAGGTTTCTAACTCATCCCGCAAGATTACAAATAACACTTCCTATTACAACTCTATCTTTCCTTAAATACATCTTGGGCTCCCGAATCTCCTTATTCTTCGAGTAGTGGGCCTTCAGTAAACCTCGGGTACTATCTTCGGCAGGCCCATTTGGGATGCCTATGTCACCTGGTGGCCCCACACCAACCTAGGCGCGGGCCAGGGCCTGGTCGCGCCTAGGGTAGGTTTGGCCACCCTGTGGCCCTCCTCCGTCTCATCTCTGGACTCCGTCTTCGCTCCGGGAAAAATAGGAACTTTGGTTTTTGTTTCGTCCAATTTCGAGAATATTTCCTATACAACTTTTCTGAAATACAAAAACAGCAGAAAACAGGGAACTGGCACTGTGGCATCTTGTCAATAGGTTAGTTCCGGAATATGCGTAAAAGTGCCACAAAGTGTAAACAAAACATATAGCAATTGGTGTAAAACAAGCATGGAGCATCAAAAATTACAGATATGTTTGCGACGTATCAACATCCCCAAGCTTAACTCCTGCTCGTCCTCGAGTAGGTAAGTGATAACAAAAATAATTTTTGAGGTGACATGAAGCCAACACAATCTTGATCAAGCATGTAAAGCATTGTGAGCTGGGATCTAAGTACTCTAACATAGGCATGATAGATATAGTTCAATTGAACTTAGCAACTGTGTTATAACATGAAGAGTAACTCAAACAAAGGATCATGAATAATACTGCATTGAAAGCAGTTGTGTGTTTATGATCATAGAGTAAACATAATAAAGTGGTACTCAATATGTCCTTATGGCCGGAATAACAAAACATAAATGCAAAGGACACACTACAAGAAAAGTTGCCATGGCCGACGAAGTTGAAGTCGCGCCGTGGTTGCTGGTGTACCATGGCCGACGATTTTGGGTCTGTCCGTTGTGCATGTCAAAACATTTTTTTCTCGTTTTTGAGGCCACCTAGCCCGACGAAACCGGCCAAAACGTTGCGTATGGTGGCCCGGGACGTGGTGCATCTCGAATTCTCGGGTTCGCCGGCCGAGTCAACGCAAATCCGCACCGCCGAGGGATGTAGGGCCCAGATGGCAGCCTCTCTGGCTTTGATTTTTTTCTCGATCGCGCCATCTCGTTCAACGCTCTCCGATCGAGCCGTTTACGATGCAGGATCATGGGTCCCGCATGTCATCCTCTATGAACCAAAATTATTTCTATTCTTGGATTTTTTTGACACCCTGATTTCTGGCTACTTCCTTTTTCTTTTGATCCCTTGCCGCCTTGGAAACGTTGAGACCGCTGCTGCTAATTGGGACCCGCATGTCATCCTCTATGAGCAATCAACTTTCTTTTCTTGGAGTTTTTTTGGCACCTCAAATTTGGTCACTTGCCTTTTTCTTTCGATCCCCTACCGCCTCACAAACGGTGATGCCGCTACTGCTAAATGGGACCCGCATGTCATCCTCTATGTACTATAAAACTTTCTTTTCTTGGATTTTTTTGGCACCTCATATTTGGTCACTTGCCTTTTTCTTTCGACCCCCTGCCGCCTCTCAAACGGTGATACTGCTGCTAAATGGGACCCGCATGTCATCCTCTATGTACTATAAAATTTTCTTTTCTTGGATTTTTTTGGAACCTCATATTTGGTCACTTGCCTTTTTCTTTCGATCCCGTGCAGCCTCTCAAACGGTGATACCACTGCTGCTAAATGGGGCTCGCATGTCATCCTCTTTGTACAATCAAGTTTCTTTTCTTGAATTATTTTTGACTCCTGATATTTGGTCACTTGCATTTTTCTTTCGATCTCATGCCACGTTGAGGACCCTGCAGGCTCATGGGACCCGCATGTCATCCTCTATGTACTATAAAACTTTCTTTTCTTGGATTTTTTTGGCACCTCATATTTGGTCACTTGCCTTTTTCTTTCGATCCCCTGCCGCTTCTCAAACGGTGATACCGCTGCTGCTAAATGGGACCCGCATGTCATCCTCTATGTACACTCAAGTTTCTTTTCTTGAATTATTTTTGGCTCCTGATATTTGGTCACTTGCATTTTTCTTTCGATCTCATGCCACGTTTGAAACGTTGAGGAACCTGCTGGCTCATGGGACCCGCATGTCATCCTCTATGTGCTATAAAAGTTTATTTTCTTGTGTTTTTTTTCACCCTCTGATTTTTGGCTATTTCATTTTCCTTTTGATCCCCTGCCGCCTTGGAAACGTTGAGTAAGCTGCTGACTCATGGGACCCGCATGTCATCCTCTATGTACAATCAACTTTCTTTTTCTTTTGATCTCAAGCCGCATTTGAAACGTTGAGACCGTCGCTAATTGGGACCCGCATGTCATCCTCTATGTACAATAAAGTTTTTTTCTTGGATTATCTTTGGCTCCTGATATTTTGTCACTTGCCTTTTTCTTTCGATCTCATGCCGCCTTTGAAATGTTGAGTAAGCTGCTGGCTCATGGGTCCCGCATGTCATCCTCTACGAACAATAAAAGTTTCCTTTCTTGGAGTTATTTTTGACCCCTAATTTATGGCTATTTGCCTTTTTCTTTTGATCTCCTGGCCCCTTTGAAACGATGAGGACGCTTTTGGCAGGTCGGTCCCACATGTCATCCTCTGTGAACAATAAAAGTTTCCTTTGATGGATTTATTTTGAACCCCTAATTAATTTCGGGATATTTCCTTTTTTTTCTTTGATCCCCTGCCGCCTTGGAATCGTTGAGGATGCTGCTGCCTCATGGGTCCCGCATGTCATCCTCTCAGAACGGTAAATGTTTTTTTTCTTGGATTTTGTTTACCAAATGATTTTTGGCTAATTTTTCTTTCGATCTCCTGCTGCCTTTAAAATGTTGAGGACGCTGCTGGCTCACGGGTCCCACATGTCAGCCTCTATGAACAATAAACGCTGAGGATGCTGCTGCCTCATGGGTCCCGCATGTCATCCTCTTAGAACGAAAATGTTTCTTTTCTTGGATTTTGTACCAACATATTTTTCGTTTATTTTTTCTTTCCATCCCCTGCCGCCTTTAAAACGTTGACGACGCTGCTGGCTCATGGGTCCCCGATGTCAGCCTCCCCGTACAAGAAACATATGATATCTTGATTATTTTGCAGACAATAAACAGTGTATTGCGCTCTGAGCTATTTCAAACGGAAAATTAAATCTTTATTTTTACATAAACAAACTTATATGTTGAATCTCCTTGTTTTTTTGTCTTTGCAAAGCATAGGACTTTCCTATTTTTTTTTAGAAAATTTGGAACTTTCCTGTTTTGGAGTGGGCTGAAATTGTACGAGTCAAAAGGCCAAGCAGGATAGTTCGAAGGCCCAGATGTCCAGATGCAGCCCAATTGAAATCTTTCTTCTTGCATTTTTTTCACCCCCTGATTTCTGGCTACTTCATTTTTCTTTTGGTTCTGTGCCGCCTTGGAAACGTTGAGACCGCTGCTGCAAAATGGGACCCGTATGTCATCCTCTACGTACAATAAAATTTCTTTTCTTGGATTTTTTTTGGCTGCTGATATTTGGTCACTTGCCTTTTTCTTTCGATCCCGTGCAGCCTCTCAAACGGTGATACCGCTGCTGCTAAATGGGACCCGCATGTCATCCTCTATGTACAATCAAGTTTCTTTTCTTGAATTATTTTTGGCTCCTGATATTTGGTCACTTGCCTTTTTCTTTCGATCTCATGCCACGTTTGAAACGTTGAGGAACCTGCAGGATCATGGGACCCGCATGTCATCCTCTATGTACTATAAAACTTTCTTTTCTTGAATTATTTTTAGCTCCTCATATTTGGTCACTTGCCTTTTTCTTTCGATCTCATGCCACGTTTGAAACGTTGAGGAACCTGCTGGCTCATGGGACCCGCATGTCATCCTCTATGTACTATAAAAGTTCATTTTCTTTGTTTTTTTTCACCCTCTGATTTTTGGCTATTTCCTTTTTCTTTTGATCCCCTGCCGCCTTGGAAACGTTGAGTAAGCTGCTAGCTCATGGGACCCGCATGTCATCCTCTATGTCCATCAACTTTATTTTCTTGGATTTTTTTTGACCCCCTAATTTTTTGCTACTTTCTTTTTGTTTTGATCTCAAGCCGCATTTGAAACGTTGGGACCGCTGCTGCAAAATGGGACCCGCATGTCATCCTCTATGTAAATAAAGTTTCTTTTCTTGGATTATCTTTGGCTCCTGATATTTTGTCACTTGCCTTTTTCTTTCGATCTCATGCCGCCTTTGAAACTTTAAGTAAGCTGCTGGCTCATGGGTCCCGCATGTCATCCTCTATGAACAATAAAAGTTTCCTTTCTTGGAGTTATTTTTTACCCCTAATTTCTGGCTACTTGCCTTTTTCTTTTGATCTCATGCCCCCTTTGAAACGATGAGAACACTGTTGGCAGGTCGGTCCCACATGCCATCCTCTATGAACAATAAAACTTTCCTTTGATGGATTTATTTTGAACCCCTAATTAATTTCTGGATATTTTCTTTTTTTCTTTTGATCCCCTGCAGCCTTGGAATCGTTGAGGATGCTGCTGCCTCATGGGTCCCGCATGTCATCCTCTCAGAATGGTAAATATTTATTTTCTTGGATTTTGAATAGCAAATGATTTTTGGCTAATTTTTTCTTTCGATCTCCTGCCGCCTTTAAAACGTTGAGGACGCTGCTGGCTCACAGGTCCCACATGTCAGCCTCTAACATTAAACGCTGAGGATGCTGCTGCCTCATGGGTCCCGCATGTTATCCTCTCAGAACGAAATTTTTTCTTTTCTTGGATTTTGTACCAACAGATTTTTGGTTTATTTTTTCTTTCCATCCCTGCCGCCTTTAAAACGTTGATGACGCTGCTGGCGCATGGGTCCCTGATGTCAGCCTCCCCGTATAAGAAACATGTGATATGTTGGTTATTTTGCAGACAATAAACAGTGTATTTTGCTCCGAGCTATTGCAAAGGGATAAATTAAATCTTTATTTTTACATAAACAAACTTATATGTTGAACACCTTGTTTTTTTTGTTTTTGCGAGGCATAGGACTTTCCTATTTTGGAATGGGCTGAAATTGTACGAATCAAAAGGCGTCCAGTGGGATAATTTGAAGGCCCAGATGGCCAGAAGCAGCCCAATTGAAATATTCCTTTTCTTGGATTTTTTTGACACCCTTATTTCTGGCTACTTCCTTTTTCTTTTGGTCATGTGCCGCCTTGGAAACATTGAGACCGCGGCTGCAAAATGGGACCCGCATGTCATCCTCTATGTACAATAGAAGTTTCTTTTCTTGGATTATTTTTCGCTCCTGATATTTGGCACTTGTCTTTTTCTTTCGATCTAATGCCGACTTTGAAACCTTCGTACCGGTCTTTGCAAAATGGGACCCGCATGTCATTCTCTATGCACAATAAAGTTTCTTTCCTTAGATTATTTTTGGCTCCTGATATTTGGTCACTTTCCTTTTCATTTCGATCTCATGCCGCCTTAGAAACGTTGAGGAAGCTACTGGCTCATGGGTCCCGCATGTCATACTCTATGAACAATAAAAGTGTCCTAAATTGGATTTATTTTTTACCCCTAATTTCTGGCTATTTGCCGGGTTTTTTTTGATCCCCTGCCCCCTTTGAAACGATGAGGACGCTACTGGCTGGTCGGTCCCACATCCTCTATGAACAATAAAAGTTTCCTATGATGGATTTATTTTTGACACCTTTTGATCCCCTGCCGCCTTGGAATCGTTGAGGATGTCGTCGCCTCATGGGTCCCGCATGTCACCTCTCGTAACGGTAAATGTTTCTTTTCTTGGATTTTTTTACCAACTGATTTTTGGCCTTTGTCTTTCGATCTCCTGCCGCCTTTAACACGTTGGGGACGCTGCCGGCTCATGGGTCCCGCATGTCAGCCTCTATGAACGATAAACAATTCTTTTCTTGGAGTTATTTTGACCCCTAATTTCTGGCTATTTTGCCTTTTTTTGGATCCCGTGCCACCTTGGAAACGTTGAGGATGCTGCTGCCACATGGGTCCCGCATGTCAATCCCCTCAGAACGATAAATGTTTCTTTTCTTCGATTTTTTTACCAACTGATTTTTGATTTATTTTTTCTTTCGATCCCCTACCGCCTTTAAAACTTTGACGACGCTGCTGGCTCATGGGTCCCGATGTCAGCCTCCCCGTACAAGAAACATGTGATATCTTTTTTATTTTGCAGACAATAAAAAGTGTATTTCGCTCTGAGCTATTGCAAACGGATAAATTATATCTTTATTTTTACGTAAACAAACTAATATGTTGAATCTCCTTGTTTTTGTTTTGTTTTTGCGAAGCATAGGACTTTCCTGTTTTTGGAGTGGGCTGAAATTGTACGAGTCAAAAGGCGTCCAGCAGGTTAGAAAGCCCAGATGGCCATGCAGCCCCAGCAGGGATACATTCTTTTTCTTTTGGTCCTGTGCCGCCTTGGAAACGTTGAGGACGCTGCTGCCTCGTGGGACCCGCATGTCATCCTCTATGAACTATAAAAGTTTCTTTTCTTGGATTTTTTTTCACCCTCTGATTTTCGGCTATTTCCTTTTTCTTTTGTTCCCATGCCGCCTTGGAAACGTTGAGTAAGCTGCCGCCTTGGGACCCGCATGTCATCCTCTATGTACAATAAACTTTCTTTTCTTGGAGTTTTTTCCCCCTAATTTCTGGCTACTTTATTTTTGACCCCTAATTTCTGGCTATTTGCCTTTTTTCGATCGCCTGCTGCCTTAGAAACGTTGAGGACGCTGCTGGCTCATGGGTCCCACATGTCAGCCTCTTTGTACGATAAAAGTTTCTTTTGCTGCATTTATTTTTGACCCCTAATTTCTGGCTATTTGCCTTTTTCTTTCGAGCTCCACCGCCTTTGAAACGTTGATGACGCTGCTGCAAATTGGGTCCAATATGTCAGCATCTATGTGCGATAAACCTTTCCTTTCTTGGATTTTTTTGGACACCTGATTTCGAGCTACTTGCCTTTTTCTTTCGATCTCCTGCCCCCTTTGAGAAACGTCGAGAACGATGCTGGTTCGTGGGTCCCACATGTCATCCTCTCTGAATGATAAATGTTGTGGCCGCGGCTGCAAGATAGGTCCCACATGTCACCGATCGTTGAATAAACGTTTCATTTCTCGAATTTATATTTGACCCCTGATTTCGGGCTACTTTGCCGTTTCTTTCGATCCCTGCCGCCTTTGTCACGTTGAGGGACACTGCTGCAAAATAGGTCCCACATGTCATCCTCTATGTAGAATAAATGTTTCCTTTCTTGGATTTTTTTCTTTCGATCTCGGCCGCATTTCAATGATGAGGACGCAGTATTGGGCCGTTATCTCCGAGCTAGTAGGCCCACGTAAATTACCATGTAGATTGCCGTACAAAGATTTAGTACTTTTTTTCTATCCTGAAATCTAACCGGCGGGCGCGTGCCAGACGTACGTCCCGGGCACAACTGATGCGTAAGCTATCTGATATCAGGTGCCGTTTTCTGAAAAAATGTAACTTTTAAACCGTGCGGCGGAATTACAATCCGTTTTCACTTCTACAATCCCCACGACGAGAGCTTCGAAACTAGACCACATTTTCATATGTTTCGACGAATTTTTTAAACAAGCAACTATGATGCGCGACAAAGCAATTTTGTTATGCAGCAAAATAACTTTGGTATGTGACAAAGCAACTTTGATATGCAACTAACATATGCACTTTTGGGTACACGAAGTCACAACTTTGATGCCCGACAACAATTTTGGTGTCAATCGGAGCATTTTCAATGTGTGACGAAGGAACTTAAGTGCCCTGCATAGCAACTTTGGCGCCCGGCGACGTAGTTTTTTAACCTTGCAGAGCAACTTTGGCGTCCGACCGAGAAAATTTAGTGTCCTGCAGAGCAACTTTGGTACTCGAGAGAGCAAATTTGGTTTGTGATGGTCTAATTTTGGCGTCCATCAAAGCAACTTTGGTGTCCACCGAATAAATTTTGATGTATGAATGAGCAACTTTGGCATCCAGCGATGCAACTTTCATTGTGAATATAGATTTACGCTGTGCAGCAAAGTTGCTACGTCCCGCACTAAAGTTGCATTGTCTTGCATTATAATTGCTTTGTCGCACGTAGAAGTTGCTTTAGAAAAAACTTTATCAAAATACATAGAAATGAGATCTAGTTTTGAAGAGCTCACCGCAAGAAATTCAAAAGTGAAAGCAGATCTTAATTTCGATATCTTGTGCAAAATTATACGATTTTGAACATTTTCACGCCTTTCATTCTGGTACACTTACCACGGTATACATAATCTTTTCTTTTATATCTTTTGGAGGATGGGGCATGAATTTTCCTTATTTAAGGGTGTGCCAAGATTAACCAACGAGCACGCGCGTGCTCGCTAGACGTGCCCTTTTTCTATTGGTAAGGTTTTTTTTGAGAACTTTTTATTGGTAAGGTGGTACATAGGGGTACCCTTACCAAAAAAAATATGTGGTACATGGAGCAGCGCTGGAACCCTGATCGTTACTGAAGTCATTTGCGCCTAATAGCGCGAGCTTAGCTAATTTTTGAAGAAAAAAAAGATGTCCGGCATGGTATTCAAAACAATGATCTTCATGTCTTCTACTCCACCAAAAAACAGACCAGCATGTATTCATCACAATACGGGTAGCTAATTTAGGAAAAATATGTTCATCACGGGATTCAAACAAAGATCTTCATCTCTGCTAAATTTTGATTTTACCAAAAACCGAACAGCGTGTGTTCATGACGTTAACTTCATGAACACTATGGTTTCTCTATAAAATAAGGTCACCATCCGTTCCTTTACTGAAGGCATTTGCGAAAAGTGTCTTTGGCTCATGGGCACCAGTGCTCCTGCTGTTTAAAAAAAATCAAAAATCATACATATTTGTTTCAAAAAAATCTGGAAATAAATGCATACATAATAAATAAAGTAACCTACAAGCGTGTAAAATTTTAATATGAAATTCTTTATATTGTAGACTACACAAAAAAGGCAAAATCTGTTGAAATTTGGAGATCTGAAATATGCATACCCAGATCCACATGTTTGTTATTTTTGGGTAGCCCAGAATTTTTTGTATTTGAAACTGAAATTTTGCACGCTTATGGGACAATTCATTAGCTACACCATGATTTTTTTTCTAATTTTTTTTAAACACATAAATATGTTTTTTATTTTTTCTAAAATAGCAGGAGCACTGGTGCCCAAGAGCACCAAATCTCTTAGGCATTTGCGCCTAATAGCGAGCTTAGCTAATTTTTGAAGAAAACCAAGATGTCCATTATTGTATTCAGGACAAAGATCTTCATGTCTGCTACTCCACCAAACAACAGACCAGCATGTATTCATCACAATACGGGTAGCTAATTTGTGAAAAATATGTTCAGCACGGGATTCAAACAAAGATCTTCATCTCTGCAAAATTTTGATTTCACCAAAAACCGAACAGCGAATGTTCATGAGGTTAAGGTCACGAATACTATGTTTTCTCTATAAAATAAGGTCACCATCCGTCTCTTATTTCTCAAGGAAAAACAGGTGGAAGTGTTGGGACGAACCACATGGGTGCTTCAGCTCTATGTTCAATCTTCTCTTTTTTGTACTGCAATCTTGAGCCTATGGCAAGACCTCCATTGATGTGCATTCTGCACCAATTTGGCCTTGGACGTATCCATGTATCACGGGCACGATTGTGGGTAGCAAAGACACAGTCAGGTTTGAACAATTGGAAATCTGGTTCTGCAGCCTCTGCGTCGATTGGCGGGGGTAGCATGAAAATTGGGTGATTGAGTCCAAGAAATAAAGAATGCCCCTTCAAATTGTGCAATCTTTCCCACCTTGCCTCTTCTACAGTGTCCAAGGTATGGGCAGATCTCAAGAAAACGTAGCACCGTACCAAAGGATAAGACCTCAGCTTGTTACCCATATGTAATATTGGAGGACCGAGGATGGGCCGATAACCCTTAACCTGAATCCACGCGAGATCAGATTCACCAGTAATGGACTCTGCTCTCATTGGTGCCAGGAACCAAGTGCGCTGGTCAGAAAATCCAAGAAATACATCTTCATCTTCATCATTATGATTATCACCATCATTATCTAATTCTTCATCATCTAATTCTTCTTCATCTAATTCGTCTTCTTCTAATTCTTCTTCTTCTAAATCTTCTACATCAGCATCATTATCTTCATCGGCACCTCCATCGCCTTGAGCCACATTTTCTTCATCATCTTCCATGACAGCATCTCCCTCGATTTGAGCCAAAATTGCAGCCGCTTCTGCTTCGTCATCTTCAATGACAGGGGCGTCAATGAGACGCGGGGCTGCATGTGTCCCTGCAATGCACAAAGATCAACCACAATGCAGCAAGTAGGAACTACACTGTAAATTATCTCTTCTCTTCTATCTTCTATCTTCTATCTTCTATCTTCTACTACTATAAGGCACCAGTTTTGAACAAGACATGTAGCAGCAATTCCAACTGTTGGTGTCCAAAATCTAACGGTTGGGATTAGAGGTATTCGCGTGAAAAAAATACCACACCAGTGTCCATGTGTTTCTAGAACCGTCATGTTTCCATTATGAAGAAAAATCAGAGCAGTCTCACACCGATATCACACGTCCCACTTGATAGTGATTAAGAAAGGTTCCAATTTTTGTTCATATTTCTAAACTGTATGCTCACACTTATTTTGATGGTATAACCAAATTACTAGTTGTATTGAAAGTTTGAACAACATTTAGAACGCAACTTACATCAGTATTGTGAATCGTAATTGGTCCAACATGTGCAGCATGCCATTTACTAGTTAAGACATAAAACAAAGACTCACCCCAGGTATATGGATCCCAAACCAGAACATCTCCATACGGATATGTAACTGCGTATACACGATGCAGGTGTGAACTTGTACCATATCCAGGAATGCCCATGGCATCGACATAGCTGGTTCCTTCAAAGAATTTGGGGTTTCCCAGGATCTTCCACTCCTTTTCTAGGGGCGCTTGTAGGATAGCGATCAAGTAGTCAAATACAATGATTACCTCGTAATGCCATGGCCCTGCTAGATCATCTTTGTACGGCCTCTTGACGATCCGTACTTTGAGCAGTTCCAAACTTTTATCTATTTTGTATTTGAAGATGAATGGTGGGCTGGCATTCCACCATTCACGAGTAGGGCCCAAAGAAATTCCTGCATCTTGCAGAGATGGAAGAGGTATAATAGTATCTGATATGTATATGTTGCGGATCGTCAAGTGCCCGTCCTGCTGGACAAATGCCACCCAGTCGCCGTTACAACCCACCCAGTGCATGGGTCCATATCCATCCAGTTCCTCCTTGGTATGGATAAATGCTGGAACTGTCGGCTTGTCTAATGGCATCAGCAACGCGTGAATGCCCTGCAAATAGGATTTGTTTTAAAATTGTCTATGCATGCAAGGTATTCGACAGAATGAAGAGCGGATTGTGCAGAACTGACGCACAGATGCAATGGATAAATAAAGCAATTCCGAAGAGTACATGTGCATAGTGAAGGTAGCAAACCTTACAGTACTCCCAAATTAGGTGATGATGTTGAGTCTAAATATATGCATGATGTTTGGCAGTAAGAAAAATTAATTGAAAAAACACAAGCTGAAACGAGATGAGTAAATAAATAAATACTCTTACAGTATTGTCGCGGTCGTCTAGCCATGTCTCAGGGTCGCAGTGGAGCAGGCTCGGTACACCGAACGGAACCTTATGCGCTCCGCGGATGGCATGCCGCATGCCGATCATGCCTCGAGCGAGGCGACCAGTGCTGAGGATATCCGCCCGCTCGGCTATGTTCTCCACCAGTGGGTAGTGGAGGTTGCCCCACCCCATGGACTGGTGGTAGCAATCAGGAATCTCTTCAACCTTACGCTTCTGCTTCATTGGAGTCGGTAATCTAATGCAAGGGAGAGAGGGGTGAATGGGAGAAAGAGATAGAAGAGGGTTTTTTGGAGAAGATGCAGTAGTACTACGATACTAGGAGGTGGAGATGCGGGGCATATGTTTCCGGGGGAGAGGAACCACTATTTCCCTTCTACGGAGTAAAAAAAATAACCGCACTTGCTCATTAGAACTTGGGGCGGGGATATAGTGGTAACAGATTCCGAGGTATTGACCAACTTTCCCTCACCTTGACCCCACGTGGTTGTGACCCAAGATAATTTTCTTTTTGATGAACCCGATATACTTATTATAGTACTAAAATAGTACAAGTATATACCTTGTATATACCAATATTATTATTTTAAGGACTTTTGTTCCATGAGCAACAACTTCCCCCACTCCGCTCATCCGAAATCCTAGCCCCTCCAACTTCAAGGACCAATCGACATAGCTATGGCCTTCTAATTTGGCTCAAGTCGCCGCACACATAGCCCTCCCGCCGACAAGGAATAGGAGCATCAGCCCTTTCGTCACTTGTTGCTATACATAATCATATGCAGTACCATATATATTTCAAATTTCCATATCAAAAAATAGTTCAAATCTGACTTTTAACATCTCAAGCTAAACCCTCGCTTGGTCTTAAACATAAGCATACCATAGTTCTACTTTTGTCTTCACCAAACAACAGAACACAATGTGTTCATCACAACATAGCCAACCGGAGTACCTAGTAGTGTAACTAGAGAAGTGAACCTATAGTTGATCAAGCCTTCAACTTTAACACAATAATACCTCCACATTATGTGTTGAGGAGCCACACCCATATATTTAAGAGTACCATCATGTAGACCACAAATGCATCAATGAAGAGAGGGGTATTACTTATAGACCACCTCTTTACAAAACAGTTGTAATTAGTAGACCACAAGTGCCTCGTTCATTAGCTATGAAATTACATACTATCGCAGCTACAATGGCTGCAGGTCCTGTTTGATAATTAAACATCACACTTGTTCCAATCCGGGGCGTTGGTGAAGTTTGGGATGAACCAAAGCGGTGTCTTTACCAGGTACCTATCTTTTTTTGTTTTGCATGTTTTCTCCAAGGCGTTGGTTTGGAAACCAACGGCGCAATCATCACGATTCAGACTGAATCGGCATATTTCAGGCAGCTGCGAATTGCGAAGCCATGCTTTATTCGGCAAGGTGTAGACACAATTTCTTCTCGTCAGACATCCTGGGACAACATCTGCACCGCCTAATGGTAGCATAATCGGATAGTTCACTCCAAGGAAAAGAGAATATTCTCCAAGGTCATCCATCTTTTCCCATGGAATACCTTCATTTAACTTACTAGTATCCTTCGTGAACACCAGGCAACCAAACCCAGAAGCATAGTTGCCAACAGTGTGACCATGATGAACATGACGATCAGAAGCAGTATGGCACACTTTACATGAATATTCCCTTTCATCAGCAATGCCCAGTGTATGGATCAGAAGAAGTCTAGAACCATCTATAGATCTTGCTAACCACCACACACCATAATCGACCTCGTGATCATGGCCAAGAGCATCATCAAGTGCACACCGCCATTCAAACACAATGGATGGTGGCTCTATGATCAGCGGAGGACCTGCTTGAAAACGAAATTACTGTTAAGAAGGGCATGTTTGGTTTGCACAAATCTGAAAACGTAAGAATTGGGAAAACGCATTAGGATTCAGATGGGATGATATAATGTCATTTCCATTCAATAATACAGCATATTGGTGTATTTGAGTACATCACATGGGAAACTAAAGGATTCATTTCAAGAAGTTCAAGTAGAGGTCAAAATCCAACATAATTCAATATGAGAATAAAACTCCTAATTATACAATCCTCAAATTTTTCTATGGTAATCATCTCAAATAAAAAGTCTAAATACCAATGAAATTTCATCCGAAGAAAATATGCCCCAAGTCAGATCAGTCAGGTTCGAAAATTAATAAGTTTGTGCATTAAAATTATCTTTACAGCCATGAATAATGAAGCTCATCATACACCACGTCCGGAGGAAAATTACCAGCTTGCTGAGGTTTCCATGCGTGAACAGTGCCAGTATGAGTTGTGGCAAACACAATCCCATTGTGGAGAATTGCATCGCTGTAACTGTAAAAGATGTGGGACTTGGGCTCTGTAAGAACCGTCCATTCAGAATTAGCGCCGTAAAGGAGGGCAACTCTGATGTCAAAAACAGCAACAAGAGAGAAATTTGTGTACCCCCCAGCAGCTGTGGGAACTTGGCAAATATATATCTTGTGAAATATAATAGCACGAAGGTTGCGGTGGTATATATTTGGAATGTGGGTGGTTTCAAACGGCACAGGGAGAGGAATTTCACGGCGAGTGTAGACGTTGACAAGTTTCCATTTGCAAGCAGGAAAGCCAGTGTCAACCATGGCAACCCAATCTCCATTGGCACCTACCCACTGCTTACCCGTACCGTCTGGCATCACAGCGTCGCAGGAGAACCTGTCGAGCGGCGTGAGCTTGCAATCCCATGCTACCTTCGTCGGGTGAGAATGAAGAACACATGGGAGCCCAAACGGGAGAGAAACAGATAGAGTTGCACTATCATTTGCAGAGTCGAAAAATAGTTTGGACGAACCGACGAGGCTCGCGGCGGTGATGACGTCGCATCTTGTTACGAGTTCTTCAAGGGGACCTTCGGAAAAGACCTTCTGAAACTGTTCAGAGTCATCATTTTCCTTGTTCGATGCCGCCATCGCAGGGCAGAGGGTGGGTCTATGAGGTTTGGGTTCAACTGATTGGAGTTTAATTTGGGTTCGATGGCGGCAGGTGGGGGGAAGATGAAGAACGGAGGCTCTCAAACTAGGCGGTGGAATTGATTCTAAAGCTGCATGGCGGCGGCACTGGCGCGTGCTATGGAAGGTGGTTGATTGGAGAGTGGGTGCGGGCGGGGGCGGAGGTAGACGATGGAGGTGAACCGAAATAGGGCTGGTGGGGGCGGGGCGCTTGACTTTGCTCCTCTACACTCTACAGCATCTCCTCCTGTTTCTTGGAAAGTGTATAGACCCATAATAAAAAGTCACTGTTCCCTCTGAAAAGGTGAAGAACAAGTCACTAGTCTAACGTGCAAATTTGGACATCCCAAGCTCTGTGTTGTCATGTCAATTCAATGTCCATGGCAGTATTTTGAATTTTGCGTGACCAAAAGAAGTACGCCTTGGCCTTTCACAATCGGGGTTTCTTAGAGCATCCACAACGTGTAGCCAAAAATGGGGTGCGGGCGCAACTAGTTGCGGAATATCCCCTCTCGATGGTTAGCTGAATGGATTCTTTATCAAATGTGGGCTCACTTCCTTTCTGACAAGCGATGCTCTACGTTGTGACCTCGGTGCCTCAAAACTTTTATTTGGGATCGGTGGTGATGTGTTAGCTTTTTCAGCAATTGGGCACCGGCTACATTGTGGAAGGCAGAGCAAGAACAATAGAAGAGCCAACAGCTGGCAAAAGTGCCACGTAGGCGGGCTATACTATACATTGTGGATGCTCAAGCGCCCACTATTGTCCTACTTCCTCTTGGCGTGATACTCCCTCCGTCCACAAATAAGTGGACGTGCGGGATTTTCAAGGTAAATTAGTAAAAGGAAAGAAAAAATGCATTGGAGCACTCGTATCTTAAGAAACACATGTACTCAACCACGGTTGTAGATTTTCTCGGCGCAAGACTTTTCCCCAGCAGTTGTGGCTTTCAGTTGTTCATGGGTGTGGGGAGGAGCTCCGCCGCATCGGTAGAAAGCAAAGAGGAACGGCGGCTCTCGATCGTGCAAAGGCACTCGTAGAATCACGTGCGACCCGGATTGAGCTTCGGTGACTTTGCCAGCCCACAAAGTCACGACGTTGTGTCACTTACAAGTGGGGCAATGTGGAACCCTTCATTATATTTTCCCCACATTGTCCCACTTGTAAGTGACACAAAGTCAGTGACTTTGTGGGCTGGCAAAGTCACTGAAGCTCAATCCGTGCGACCCATGCCCTAATAATTAACAATGCATTGATGAGGGCTATCACTTCATCATCCAATAAAATGTAGTAACTATCGTAATAATATTGTCTCTTAAGCCATGTAGTACAAAGGCAAGATGCTTTAGAGAAATAAACATCTATTTTATTGCTAATACACATGGTTATTTATTCTAGGCAAATGCCTACCGAAAGATGTAGGAATAGGAAAAATGTAGGATTGCAATGTCATGTCCACTCCAATCCTATAGGAATTCATAGAAACCAAACTTTGTTTAATTCCACCATAGGAAAGGTAAAGGATTCTTAAAAAGTGGCATGAGTAGATGTTTAATTTCCTATGGAATCTGTGCAAAGGAATCCTTAGGAAAAATTCCTATCGGAAACAATCCTACAAATCAAACAGCCAAGGATTCAATTCTACCAATTTCCTATGCAAATCCTTGGTGTTCACCCAATCCTCTCGAATACTCCTCCAAAAAATGCACTAATACTTTGATGGGGAGTTTTTTTATTCTAGGCAAGAATAGAGGGTTTGCTTGAGAAGTGTATTAACCAAAGAAGGCATAAGTAATACACCAACACACACTAACATGCCCTTAATGGATGTATCTCCATAAACTCCCTCTGTTCTTTATTACTACTACTAGTTTATGTACTTCTTAACTAATATGGGATAATCATGAAATATATTTTCTAACATTCAGCCAAAATATAGTGCTTCGACTTTCTAAAATACTGAAAAAGCTATTAATTAAAAATATTTGAGCTAACAAATCTATGAAGTTTGAAATATTTTGTATTCCGTCTAAAAGTTGTGTCACTTGGTGTGAGATTCACACAAAAATGATGAAAATATCAAACCTTCAAAATAATTGTAGTAATTCGACCGTTAAGTGCATTTCATAATTTTGGAAAATCGATTCTATTTGTAATTAAAACTAGTAGTTGGTGATCCCCGATCATCTGATTTGCTCTTAAACAGCTCAATCCTAAATTTGAACCTCCCTGCAACAGAACACGATAGTTGGTGGTTTGTGCGAAAAAAATAACAGTTTAAATAAGTGTTTACGCAACGAAGGCAGCAATAAGCGGTAGTTTGAGCAATTTCCTCGTGTAAACAACATGTAGCGCCGAAGTAGTAGTACTAGGAGTACAGAAATCTTGTGTAATTTCTAGTTCTACACATTACTAGTGTCCACTGTTTGAGAGTTGATGGATCTTTTTTGTGTAATTCCAAATGTGAAGCAAGTCTCCGTATCTGTGAATGGGTCTAATTTCCAATCGAATGAGAATTAGCAAATTGATTTCTACGACAAAAGCATACAAAGCGATTAAAACCAACATACCCGCATTCGCCGCCGCTACCAGCATGCGATGCCTCCACGAGTGCATTGACGGCTGCTGCAAATCCTCGGAGGGCATCTAGGTCTTGCAGATCGTCGATTGCCGCTGTCCGGCTAAGCTTAACCAGCATAGCTGCCGCCAAAATATCTCGGATTTGGACCACAGGCAGAAGCTGATTGGGGTCGAAGGATTGCCTGATTCGGAATTTGAAGTACCAAGCCCTCGGCTCCGATGGTGGAAGTTTGGAACTCGGCCCGGCCAGAACCTCCCAAATCTGTGTGTGGCAGTGGATGCCCATCGGCATCCCCAATGCTGCCGACGCCGTGATGTGGTCGGTCGCACTTTGGTCCCCACTAAAGG
The DNA here is from genome assembly GCF_019359855.2 of Lolium perenne. Lineage (NCBI taxonomy): Eukaryota > Viridiplantae > Streptophyta > Magnoliopsida > Poales > Poaceae > Lolium > Lolium perenne. The sequence continues at coordinate 148,113,413 of NC_067245.2, forward strand.
CTGGGGCTGCAGCACGTCGCCGCCGCCCCCGACGTCCCCACGACGGCATCGCCATGGAACGAGGCGCTGAGTTTGTTGGCGAACCCGAAGCCCTGGATGGCACGTGCTTCTTCACAATGGAAGCATCCTCACCCGGCGAGGTTCGCCCCCGGCGCATGCCTCTGCTCCGACCAGCCCACTTTGCCGCTGCTGCCTGGGCTGCCGCCGATACCTGGGCCACCGCCGCTTCATGGGACCCCCCTCCCTCCTCTCCCTCTCCTAGATCAAAGGGCGCCAGGAGTCTAGCCACAGCAAGACACAGAGCCGCCTGCTTCATCGCACACCAGTGGCACACAGATATTTGCGAGCTTTTAGCGCACACCCCTCCGAGGCTGAGTCGTGGAGCCTGGGTGCACGGGGCTAAGGCTGGAGGAGTCGCCATGGGACGAGGGGTGTCGAGTGCTCGGGCAAGTACGGGAAAGGGGAAGTTTTGCATTCTCAAGGAGCCAAATACTGTATGAGAAACCAAAAAAGTTTGAACGTTTGAAAACTTTGCCGGCATAATGCATCCTTCCAATGCACGCCTACGTACCCAACGTATACGCTAGCTAAGGTAGAAAGCCAACTCAGTTGCTACTTTGTTGGCAAAATGTACCATGGCTCAATCTCAGGTCACACACCCATGAAGCCAAGTTAACTCATCTATCAATTGTCACCCTCTTCATCCCACTATAGGTATAGTAAGGTTGCTTCGAGTTTGATCTTTTGTATAGTATTGTTTCTTGTAAGGTTCGTGAATAATCTAATAAAAAAAGTCGTGTGCATCCTTTGGATGCAGAAGCTCGGGCGATTTTTCCCCCATTTCGAAAAAAATCAATTGGTATATTTTGGTTATATTCAAAATTTTACTTTGTAGGTCATGCCATTCTACTACTCGCCTAACACTTTTTCTACGTGGGAAGGATACGAGCGATGCAACAAAAAGTAACACATTCGTCCCCCTCCCCTAGTGATTTCTCCTAGATATGAAATCAAACTACAAGTGGTTCAAAAAGGCAATCGAAAAACATGGATTGTTCATCAGTTTGTACATAGCTAGGGAAAATACCAGAATGTCATATTAGTGTTTTAGAGAAGAGCCCTTCAAGTAGTTTCGCACCATGTTGGACACCATCCAGCTTAATTCCACCCAAACATGATTTTTTTCGTTTGAATATGTCTAGACTTTGTTTATCATCTTCAATGCGTATTGTATGACATAAGAAGACTATGTGCTTTGGTTTTAATTTTTTGAATTTTTAATGCCCAATTGAATCTTGGTCAAATCCTAGGTTTTACCAAGATTTAAACAAGTTCAAAACATGAAAATGAAAAAGTAAGCCTGGATCCTTCTTAGTCACTCCAAAATGAATCTTTTGGAAGGTTTTTTAAATTTCCATGTTTGAAACCCAAAACCACTTCCCTTCATGCTTGACTTCATAAGACAGAGTTTAGGGTTAGGGTACGTAGATACATGATTTTTGTGGTTTGAATATGTCTAAAACTTGTTTAATTTATCAACTTGAATACTTATATGACATACGAAGACTATGTGCTTTGGTTTTTCATTTTCTTTATTTTTTCGATTTTTTATGCCGATTTGTATCTTGGTCAAATCCGAGATTTGACAAAGATTTAAAAAAGTTTAAAACATGGAAATGAAAAAGTAAGCATGGGTCCTTTTTAGTGACTCCAAAATGAAGCTTTTGGGAGGTTTTTTTGAAATTTCCATGTTTGAAACCCAAAACCACTTCTCTTCATCCTTGACTTCCTAAGACAGAGTTTAGGGTTGTTAGGGGGTACGTAGATACATGCTTTTCTGCTATGAATATATATGTGTGGACCTTGTTAATCAACCTGAATGCTTACTATATGACATAAGAAGACTATGTGCTTTGGTTTTTCATTATTTTAATTTTTTGAATTTTTATGCCCATTTGTACGTATCTCTTGGTGAAATCCTAGGTTTGAACAAGATTTAAAACATAAAAACGAAAAAGTAAGCTTGGATCCTTCTTAATTAGTAACTTCAAAATGAAGCTTTAGGAAGGTTTTTGAAATTTCCATGTTTGAAACCCAAAACACCCTCTTCATGATTGACTTCATAAGACAAATCGAGTTTAGGGTTACGGTAGATACATGATTTTCTAGTTTGAATATGTCTAGACCTTTGCTTTTATCAACTTGAATGCTTAATTAGTATATGGCATAAGAAGATGTACTATGTGCATTGGATTTTCATTTTTTTGATTTGTTTTGAATTTTTATGCCCATTTGAATTTTGGTCAAATCATAGGTTTAACCAAGATTTAAACAAGTTTAAAACTTGAAAATGAAAAATTAAGCATGGATCCTTCTTATTAGTCACTCCAAAATGAAGCTTTTGGGAGGCTTTTCAAATGTCCATGTTTGAAACCCAAAACCACTTCTCTTCATGCTTGACTTCATAAGACATATGAGTTTAGGGTTAGGGGGTGTAGATACATGATTTTTCTGGTTTGAATAGGTCTATAACTTGTTTATCAAGTTGAATGGCTTACTATGTGACATAAGAAGACTATGTGCTTTGGTTTTTCATTTTTTGATTTTTTCGAATTATTTTATGCCCATTTGAATCTTGGTCAAATCCTAGGTTTGACCAAGATTTAAACAAGTTCAAAACATGAAAATGAAAAAGTAAGCCTGGATCCTTCTTAGTCACTCCAAAATGAATCTTTTGGAAGGTTTTTTAAATTTCCATGTTTGAAACCCAAAACCACTTCCCTTCATGCTTGACTTCATAAGACAGAGTTTAGGGTTAGGGTACGTAGATACATGATTTTTGTGGTTTGAATATGTCTAAAACTTGTTTAATTTATCAACTTGAATACTTATATGACATACGAAGACTATTTGCTTTGGTTTTTCATTTTCTTTATTTTTTTGATTTTTTATGCCGATTTGTATCTTGGTCAAATCCGAGATTTGACAAAGATTTAAAAAAGTTTAAAACATGGAAATGAAAAAGTAAGCATGGGTCCTTTTTAGTCACTCCAAAATGAAGCTTTTGGGAGGTTTTTCTGAAATTTCCATGTTTGAAACCCAAAACCACTTCTCTTCATCCTTGACTTCCTAAGACAGAGTTTAGGGTTGTTAGGGGGTACGTAGATACATACTTTTCTGCTATGAATATATATGTGTGGACCTTGTTAATCAACCTGAATGCTTACTATATGACATAAGAAGACTATGTGCTTTGGTTTTTCATTATTTTAATTTTTTGAATTTTTATGCCCATTTGTACGTATCTCTTGGTGAAATCCTAGGTTTGACCAAGATTTAAAACATAAAAACGAAAAAGTAAGCTTGGATCCTTCTTAATTAGTAACTTCAAAATGAAGCTTTATGAAGGTTTTTGAAATTTCCATGTTTGAAACCCAAAACACCCTCTTCATGATTGACTTCATAAGACAAATCGAGTTTAGGGTTACCGGTAGATACATGATTTTCTAGTTTGAATATGTCTAGACCTTTGCTTTTATCAACTTGAATGCTTAATTAGTATATGACATAAGAAGATGTACTATGTGCATTGGATTTTCATTTTTTTGATTTGTTTTGAATTTTTATGCCCATTCGAATTTTGGTCAAATCATAGGTTTAACCAAGATTTAAACAAGTTTAAAACTTGAAAATGAAAAATTAAGCATGGATCCTTCTTATTAGTCACTCCAAAATGAAGCTTTTGGGAGGCTTTTCAAATGTCCATGTTTGAAACCCAAAACCACTTCTCTTCATGCTTGACTTCATAAGACATATGAGTTTAGGGTTAGGGGGTGTAGATACATGATTTTTCTGGTTTGAATAGGTCTATAACTTGTTTATCAAGTTGAATGGCTTACTATGTGACATAAGAAGACTATGTGCTTTGGTTTTTCATTTTTTGATTTTTTTGAATTTTTTTATGCCCATTTGAATCTTGGTCAAATCCTAGGTTTGAACAAGATTTAAACAAGTTTAAAACATGAAAATGAAAAATTAAGCATGAATCCTTCTTAGTCACTCCGAAATGAAGCTTTTGGGAGGTTTTCGAAATTTCCATGTTTGAAAACCCAAACCACTTCTCTTCATGCTTGAGCTTGACTTCATAAGACAAAGTTTAGGGTTAGGGGGTATACTTTTTTTTCTAGTTTGAATATGGCTAGACATTGCTTATCAACTAGAATGCTTACTATATGACATAAGAAGACTATGTGCTTTGGTTTTTCATTTTTTCTGATTTTGTTCTGGATTTTTATGCCCATTTGAATCTTGGTCAAATCCTAGGTTTAACCAAGATTTAAACAAGTTCAAAACATGAAAATGAAAAGGTAAGCATGGATCCTTCTTAGTCACTCTAAAATGAATCTTTTGGGAGGTTCTTGAAATTTCCATGTTTGAAACCCAAAACCGCTTCTCTTCATGATTGACTTCATAAGATAGAGTTTAGTGTTTGGGTAGATACATGATTTGTCTAGTTTGAATATGTCTAGACCTTGTTTATCAACTTGAATTCTTACTTTATGACATAAGAAGGCTATGTGCTTTGGTTTTTCATTTTTCTAATTTTTTTGAATTTTATGCCCATTAGAATCTTAGTCAAATACTAGCTAGGTTAATTTGACCAAGATTTAAACAAGTTTAAAACATGAAAATGAAAAGGTAAGCCTCGATCCTTCTTACTCACTCTAAAATTAAGCTTTTGGGAAGTTTTTGAAATTTCCATGTTTGAAACCAAAACCACTTCTCTTCATGCTTGACTTCATAAGACATAGTTAAGGGTTAGGGGGTAGATACATGATTTTTCTGTTTTGAATATGTCTAGACCTTGTTCATCAACTTGAAGGCTTACTATATATACATGACATAAGAAGGCTATGTGCTTTAGTTTTTTTTGTTTTTTCATTTTTTTTTGAATTTTATGCCCATTTGAATCTTGGTCAAATACTAGCTAGGTTTGACCAAGATTTAAACAATTTTAAAACATGAAAATGAAAAGGCAAGCCTGGATCTTTTCCAGACACTCTAAAATGAAGCTTTTGTGAGGTTCTTGAAATTTCCATGTTTGAAACCCATACGACTTCTCTTCATGCTAGACTTCATAAGATCGACCGAGTTTATGGTTAGGGGGTAGATACATGATTTGTCTGGTTTGAACACATGTATAAACCTTGTTTATCAACTTGAATGCTTACTATATGACATAAGAAGACTATGTGCTTTTGTTTTTCATTCTTCTAATTTTTTGAATTTTATGCCCATTTGAATCTTGGTCAAATCCTAGGTTTGACCGGTATTTAAACAAGTATAAAATATGAAAACGAAAAGGTAAGCCTGGATCCTTCTTAGTCACTCTAAAATGACGAAGCAGCTTTTGGGATGTTCTTGAAATTTTCATGTTTCAAACCCAAAACCACTTCTCTTCATGATTGACTTCATAATTAAGACAGAGTTTAAGGTTAGGGGCAGTTATATACATGATTTTCTGGTTTGAATATGTCTAGACCTTGTTTATCAACTTTAATGCCTTACTATACGACATAAATAATGCTATGTGCTTTGGTTTATCATTCTTTTTGTTTTTTCCTGAATTTTTATGCCCATTTGAGTCTTGGTCAAATCCCAGGTTTGACAAAGATTTAAACAAGTTTAAAATATGAAAATGAAAAGGTAACCATGGATCCTTCTTAGTCACTCTAAAATGAATCTTTTGGGAGGTTCTTGAAATTTCCATGTTTGAAACCCAAAACCACTTCTCTCTTCATGATTGACTTCATAAGACAGAGTTTAGTGTTAGGGTTAGATACATGATTTGTCTAGTTTGAATATGTCTAGACCTTGTTTATCAACTTGAATTCTTACTTTATGACATAAGAAGGCTATGTGCTTTGGTTTTTCATTTTTCTGATTTTTTTTGAATTTTATGCCCATTAGAATCTTGGTCAAATACTATCTAGGTTTGACCAAGATTTAAACAAGTATAAAATATGAAAACGAAAAGGTAAGCCTGGATCCTTCTTAGTCACTCTAAAATGAAGCAGCTTTTGGGATGTTCTTGAAATTTCCATGTTTGAAACCCAAATCCACTTCTCTTCATGCCTTACTTCATAAGACGGAGTTTAGGGTCATTAGGGCGTAGATACATGATTTTCCTGGTTTGAATATGTCTAGACCTTGTTTATCATCTTGAATGCTTACTATATGACATAAGAAGACTATATGCATTGGTATTTCATTATTTATTTTTTTATTTTCATGCCCATTTGAATCTTGGTCAAATCCTAGGTTTGAGCAAGATTTAAACAAGTTTAACACGTGAAAACGAATAAGTAAGCATGGATCCTTCTTAGTCACTCCAAAATGTACCAATTGATAGATGTGTTAACTTTGCTTCATGGAAAAAATAATGTCATGTAAATGAGTTAACTTGGATTTCCTACCCTTGAATCCATAGGAAACTTTGTTCTAATGCACTATAATAATCAACCGAGTTTTTACACCAACAGGTCTGTCACTTACGTGTGGTGCCCACGCGTGAGGTCCCACACATCAGTGAGCACAAGTCACGTGCAATAATAGGTACGCAAACTCCCAGCCATCTTCTTTGTCAAGAGAAGACGCATCAGGATGCGTATTGGAAGTCTCTGGGTCCTTCAGGATCCTTCGGTTGTCCCTCTCACACAAAAAAACAAATCTCTCTCATTCTCGGCCTCGCTCGACTCGCTCGCTCGCTCGCTCGCACCTCCTCCTGCTCACTGACAAACCATGCACAATAGTCAACATCGTCACCCGAAAAAGGGGAGACTCCATAATGCTCTCCCTTTCTTCTATCCTTCCAAGTGATCCCTCTTCCTCCGAGTTTCACTAGCTAGACGGGCAAACACACATGTGCTACATAGTAATAATAAAAAGGTAGAAAAATCGATATACGAATCTATAATTAAATAGGTTAAACTAGGGTTTTGCCCAGTACGACAGATCAAGGTTCAAAAAAATCCAACTACGGGGTTCGAACAACACGATTCTAATCCAAGAATTTTTTCTACCTCATCCAAATGGCCTCAAACTATAGGGTTAGCATCTATCTAGTGCAGTATGTGTGAAAATGTATGCACTATGTGTGCTATAACTTGTATGTCTTTCAAATTTGAACCAAATTTGAATAAGTTTGAAGTATTTGAAAAAGGGGCTTTTGGCTTAAACGTTTGAAACCCAAACGACTTCTCTTCATTCTAGACTTCACAAGACCGAGTTTAGGGTTAGGGGGAAGATACATGATTTGTCTGGTTTGAATATGTCTAAACTTTGTTCATCAACTTTAATGCTAACTATATGACATAAGAAGACTATGTGCTTTGGTTTTTCAATTTTTTTTTGAATTTTATGCCCATATATTAGAATCTTGGTCAAATCCTATGTTTGACAAAGATTTAAACACGTTTAAAACATGAAAACGAAAAGGGAAGCTTGTATCCCTCTTAATTAGTCACTCTAATATGAAGTTTTTGGGAGGTTTTTGAAATTTCCATGTTTGAAACCCAAAACGACTTCTCTTCAAGCTTGACTTCATAAGACAGAGCTTACGGTTAGGGGGTAGATACATGATTTGTATGGTTTGAATATGTCCAAACCTTGTTAATGCATCAACTTGAATGCTTACTATATGACATAAGAAGACTATGTACTTTGGTTTTTCATTTTTCTGCTTTTTTTGAATTTTGTGCCCATTTGAATCTTTTGGTCAAATCCTAGGTTTGACAAAGATTTAAACAAGTTTAAATCATGAAAATGAAAAGGTAAGCATGGATCCTTCTTAGTCACTCTAAAATAAAGCTTTTGGGAGGTTCTTGAAATTTCCATGTTTGAAACCCAAAACCACTTCTCTTCATGATTGACTTCATAAGACAAAGTTTAGGGTTAGGGGTAGATATATACATGAGTTGTCTGGTTTGAATATGTTTAGACCTTGTTTATCAACTTTAATGCCTACTATATATATGACATAAGAATGCTATGTGCATTGGTTTTTGATTTTTTTTTGAATTTGTATGCCCATTTGAATCTTGGTCAAATCCTAGGCGGTTTGACCAAGATTTAAACCAGTTTAAAACATGAAAATGAAAAGGGAAGTTTGTATCCTTATTAGTCACTCTAAAATGAAGCTTTTGGGATGTTCTTGAAATTTCCATGTTTGAAACCCAAAACGACTTCTCTTCATGCTAGACTTCATAAGATCGACCGAGTTTATGCATGGTTAGGGGATAGATACATGATTTGTCTGGTTTGAACACATGTATAAACCTTCTTACTCACTCTAAAATTAAGCTTTCGGGAGGTTTTTGAAATTTCCATGTTTGAAACCCAAAACCACTTCTCTTCATGCTTGACTTCGTAAGACAGAGTTTAGGGTTAGGGGTAGATACATGCTTTTTCTGGTTTGAATATGTACAGACCTTGTTTATCAACTTGAATGGTTACTATATGACATAAGAAGGCTATATATGTGCTTTGGTTTTTCATTTTTTGATTTTTTTCGAATTTTTTATGCCCATTAAAATCTTGGTCAAATCCTATGTTTGAGCAAGATTTAAACAAGTTTAGAACATGAAAATGAAAAGGTAATCATGGATCTTTCTTAGTCACAGTACTCTAGAATGAAGCTTTTGGGAGGTTGTAACATCCCAAATTTTCAAATTTGAAAAGCATGCATTTCATACATGTGCATCATGACATTTTTGCATTTAGGGAAAAATTCAATTTGTATTTCAAAACGTCGAACCCTAAATGGCACTGATAGCCACTTGGGAGTCTACGCCAACTTTGGTTAAAAAAAGTATTTTATTTTGTCTCAAATATGGTTTCATAGTGAAGATCTTTTCACAAGGTTTCCATCGATATCTCATTTGCATTATTCTGAATAGTTACGGATGCTCAATTGCATTTTTAAATGCGAGAAAGGGATAAAAAAAAAAACGGCCGACCCAACTGGGCCGACCGGTCGGCCAACCACCGGCCCAGGCGCACCAGGCCGACCAGGCCAGGCCGCCCCCAGCCCGCACGCGCGCCCCCACCCGCTCGTCCCTAACCTCCCGCACGACTTCTGTACGTGCGCACGTACAGGCAGCCGCCGGCTACCTCCTCCCCACTCGCCCCACCTTCCCCACGCCCCCTCTCTCTCACCCGAGGCCACCCCTATATAGCCCTCGGTCTCCTCTCTCTTTTCCCCCTCTCCTCCCTCTCAGCCACGCCCCCAGGCTGCCCAGATTGCTCGCCGGAGCGCCGCCAACCGCGCCGCCTCCATCCGCCCGCCACGGCCGCCTCGGCCCGAATCCCTCCAAGCCGCTGCCGCCACCCTACGCGCCAACTCAAGCCGCACGTCGTCCACGTTTCTGCCAGGCCAGGAGACGCCGGGAAACGCCGCCGGCGAGCACCACCGAGCCGGCCGGCCATCTCCACCACCGCCGGCCACGTCAGCCGCCACGCGTCCGCCACACGTGCGCCACGTGAGCGCCCCTTTGTTTCTCTTTTTCTTCTTTCCAATTTCTGCAAACAGATCTGAGCCATAGATGTTATGTTGATCCAACGTCTCTAAGCGCTGATCCGCGACAAAGAGGTATCCACCAATAGGAAATCGCCACATGTCCAGTACACACCCTAGATCTCGTTTAATTCAGTTTTCGATAGTCCGCGCCTTGTAAAATTCATATCCAGAGATCCGTATGTCCAAAAATCACAAACTTTATATCGTTGGAATCCTAAAAATATGAGGAACATTTTGGAACAATAAAATGTGGACTTACAGAAGTTTGAGTTTCATCCATATTTAAATGCCTAATCGGAGTACTTCACCCATAAAATGATATCTACACACCCTTTTTGGGTGATTCCTTTTGCATATGCTTGCAAATGTCATCCTCTGTCCAGTAGTACCAAAACCATCATTTGTCTACTGTATCAAAACACCTTTTTCAATTAATGGTAGTTGCCCTTCGCTAGTGCGACATAGATGGTTCGCAATAATTCAACCAACCATAAAACTTGACCATGGCATCATGCATATAGTGACAACCAGAGATCATTAAATGGAGTGCACTTGTGTAAATATCATATGCATATCATGTCTATGCTTGTGCATTTGTGTTGTGCAATATGTTTATCGTGCTATGTATGAATGCTTGTAGATTGCGACTGTGACAGCTGCCGTTGTGACTGCGAAGATTGCAACTCTTCCCTCTGAAAAAGGCAAGTGACACACACCAAAAGTCCCAGTTTTAATTCTCGCACCGTAGTGTTTTTATAGTAGACATGTCTAGGGTTTATGCTTTGTGCCTGCTAGTAAATCCTAGTAGTTTAGCTACACCACTCCTAGACTCCCTTAGCCGCCATTAAATTTAGTTGTTACCTGCTATGCCATGGAAAAAGGTTTTGATAGAGGTTAAGGAAAAACAACTAAGTTTAATGAATTACCTGGGTGAATGGTGGAGTTATGGAGATGGTGGCTGTATCAGGGGGCGAGACCCTGGTGCTAGTGCACACTTGCGGAAAGTCACCCAGGCTTAAAGAGATTGTAGACAAATCTTGCTCATTAGCTTCACGTACAACCACATGCTACTATGGCTCTGGCTTGACAAAGTATGTTGTATGAACCCGGATCCTAGGGGCCAGGTGGTGGTAGAGGGATACTGTAGGTGGGGGCGTGGCCCTTAGGGAATGGTTCGGGTGATTACACACAGAAGGTCTCGGCCACGGTCTACACCTGTCCTTTGAGCAAAATGTGCATCGAGGTAGAAGGATTGACCTGGCCATGTGGGTAAAGGTGTACAACCTCTCGAGAGTGTAAAATCTAAGTACTTAGCCGTGTCCCCGGTTATGGACAACTTGAGCGAACTGACAAGTCCTTGTTCGAAGATCTCCTCATCCCAATTTCTTAAATAAAATTTGATGGGTGAACAAGGGTAGGAAGGTACATTGGGGCTTTACCAATGTTACTTTTAATTGGTACATTGGGGTTTTACCAATGTTACTGTTAATTAGATTGAAAGAAAATGTTTTGATAAAAGATAGGGAAAAAATTGGCTTTATGCAAAATGAACTTGAGCTCTACCTGCCATATGTGCACGTAGGTGTAGGATGCCTTTTGAGTCCACAAAAGTGTCCTTGCCAATACAATTCCAAATGTATTGATTCCTTCGGGCTGCAACATTTGATGTTGCAGGTATCCCTAGTTGCTGAAGAAGATGTTAGGATCACGAGTCTTTGCCCAACATGTCTGCCTGTGGCATCCGTGAAGGAAGAGGACTCCATGCTATTTGCTTTCCGCTTGATGTTGAACTCTGATTTATGTTTATGCTAGCCCTTGAGCTATGCAAGTTGTATCAAACTATTTTATTTCCGCTGGATCTTAGGTTGTAATCAAGACCTTTGCTATTTGGTATTTCATCTTAAACTGTGTGTGCTAGCAGTTCGATCCAGGGACTAGCACTAATGCACAGGGACTTGCACTTTTTAAAGTGAGGTCACTACAGATGGTATCAGAGCACTGTGTTGCCCATAGGTTCGTGACCCTAGGTTTGGATTAGAAATAGGAAGACCATAGGATGAAATTCCATCTTATCTATCTAATCTATTCTCTATTGAAAAGAAATGTTTGCAAATTGGTTTTCTTGTATTCTCACCTATTTCATCTTCAAAACAAATCTTCATCCTTTAGATGTCCAATATTTGAAGACCTCAAGGAAGTGGAAGAGAAGCTAGAAGCACCCAAGATGGAAATAGAGTACACCACCATTTTCTCCCTTTTATCAGACGAGCGATATCTTAAAAATGCATTGATCATACCAAATTGTGGCATGATCATACTAGTTTGTTAGTATTTTAAAAAAAAATTCTTGCGTGATTTTGAGGATTGTTTATTGTGTGACTTGTTTGTGCATGGGTAGGAAATTTTATTCCCTAGATCTGTCTATCTTGTTTCTCATATATGCTAAACAACCACAAATGCCGCCAAGACGTGATCCAACCCAACTGGTAATTTTGGAATCCCAAGGTGTGGATGTAATCCTAGGCATGGATTTGATGACCACTTATGGAGGCATAATAGATTGTGCAAAGAGATCAATTACACTCACAACCCCAGAAATGAAGAGGATTCGTTTCAACTCAAACTTTGAGCTTAAAGGTAGTAAGGTCAACTCTCTTAAGGGGGGTTAGCATAGAGACTGTGCTCGTTGTGAGAGAATACCCGGATGTGTTCCCAGAAGAGTTGCCAGGAATGCCACCGGACAGAGAAGTTGAGTTTCTCATTGAACTGTTGCCTGGAACTGGACCAATAGCCAAGAGACCATACAAGAAGGATGTAGAGGAATTGAAGGAGTTGAAGAAGCAGCTTAAGGAACAAATGGAAAAGGGTTTCATCCGACCTAGTTCATCGTCATGGGGAGCCCCTGTTTTGTTTGTGATGAAGAAAGATTCTAGCAAGAGATTGGTAATGGATTATCGATCACTCAATGAAGTCACTATCAAGAACAAGTACCCATTGCCCAATATCAACGACCTGTTTGACCAACTGAAGGGAGCAAAAGTATTTTCCAAAATCGATCTTCGATCGGGTTACTTCCAAATGAAGATCAGAGAGCAAGACATACCTAAGACCGCATTCACTACTAGATACGGTCTGTATGAGTATACAGTTATGCCATTTGGTCTAACCAATGCTCCGGCATATTTTATGGCCATGATGAACAAAGTGTTCATGGAATATTTGGATAAGTTCGTAGTAGTATTCATCGATGATATATTGATATACTCAAAGGATGAAGCCGAACATGAGAGGCACTTGCACCTAATCATGGAGAAGCTTAGAGAGCACAAGTTGTATGCCAAGTTCAGCAAGTGTGAGTTCTAGTTGGATAGAGTTGGATTCCTTGGACATATAGTTTCAGCAGAAGGAGTCGCAGTAGATCCGAGTAAAGTTGCAGCTGTGACCGAGTGGGAATCACCCAAGAATGCAGGAGAGATCCGGAGTTTCCTAGGACTCGCTGGATACTACCGGAGATTTATTGAGAATTTCTCCAAAATTGCAAAGCCCATGACAGAACTGTTGAAGAAGGAGAATAAATTCATCTGGACAGATGAGTGTGAAGCTAGTTTTCAAGAGTTGAAGCAACGCCTAGTAAGTGCACCGGTTCTATGTTTGCCGGATATCAATAAGGATTTCCAAGTGTACTGCGACGCCTCTCGTCAAGGACTTGGAGGTGTTCTAATGCAAGATGGAAAAGTAGTGTGCTATGCTTCGCGACAACTCAAGAAGCATGAGAGAAACTACCCAACCCATGACTTAGAGCTAGCATCTGTTGTTCATACCCTGAAAGTGTGGAGACACTACTTGATGGGAAAGCATTGTGATGTGTTCACATACCATAAGAGCCTGAAGTACATATTTACTCAGAAGGAGCTGAACATGAGGCAAAGAAGATGGTTGGAGTTAATAAAAGATTATGATATGAATTTGCAATACCACCCAGGGAAGGCTAACGTTGTAGCTGATGCGCTGAGCCGTAAGAGCTATGTAAATGGCCTCACCGCTGGAGAATTACCCGAGGAACTGTGTGAACAGTTTAAGGACCTCAGATTAGAGGTTGTGCCCAAAGGTTATTTGGCATCACTTGAAGTTCAGCCAACACTATTGGATAAGATTAGAGAATCCCAGAAGATAGACAAAGAAATAGAGGAGATTAAGGCCTTGGTGAGTGAAGGCAGAGCAAAAGGATTTCATGCAGATGAACAAGGAACCATATGGTTTGAGAAGCGCATCTGTGTACCCCAGGACCCTGAGCTTAGGAAGTTGATTTTCCAGGAAGCCCATGATTCACCATACTCCATTCATCCGGGTAACACCAAGATGTACATGGACGTGAAGGAAAGGTTCTGGTGGAGTAATATGAAGAGAGACATCGCTGAGTATATTGCATTGTGTGATGTTTGTAGTAGAGTCAAGGCGGAACATCAGAAACCCGCAGGATTGTTGCAACCACTACCTGTACTAGAATGGAAGTGGGAGAATATTGGCATGGATTTTATCACCGGACTGCCAAAGACTAGATCAGGATATGATTCTATTTGGGTCGTAGTCGACCGTCTGACTAAAGTGGCTCACTTCATTCCAGTGAAGACCACCTACACAAGCGCCAAACTAGCCAAGTTATACATGAACAAAATCATATGTTTGCATGGAATACCTAAGAGCATTGTGTCAGATAGAGGTACCCAGTTTACATCTCACTTTTGGCGTCAAATACATGAGTCATTGGGAACTAGACTTGAGTTCAGCACAGCGTTTCACCCTGGCGATGGACAGACTGAAAGAGTGAATCAAATCTTGGAAGATATGTTAAGAGCATGTGCATTGGACTATGGATCAAGTTGGGATGAAAATCTGCCTTATGCAGAGTTTTCATATAATAATAGCCACCAAGCTAGTATTGGTATGGCACCCTTTGAGGCATTGTATGGAAGGAAGTGCACCACCCCATTGCTATGGAGTGGCGTAGGAGAAAGAAGTTTGTTTGGCCCAGACCTGATCAAGGATGCCGAAGAGAAGGTCAGACTAATCAGAGATAGATTGAAGATAGCCCAATCTAGACAGAAGAGCTACGCTGACTCAAAGCGTAGGGAAGTGACCTATGAGATAGGTGATAGAGCATACCTAAGAGTCTCACCCCTACGTGGTGTGAAGAGATTTGGAGTCAAGGGAAAGTTAGCACCCCGCTTTGTAGGACCATTCAAGATCCTGGCTCGCAAAGGTGAAGTAGCATATGAGTTGGAACTGCCAGAATCTCTAGCTGCAGTTCACAATGTGTTCCATGTGAGCCAACTGAAGAAGTGTCACCCAGAAATGGCAGAGACCCCGTTGAGAGATACAGTGCCACTTGAGGAAGTTCAGTTGGAGAGTGATCTCACATATGAAGAGAAGCCGATCAAGATACTGGAGACAGCAGAAAGAGTGACCCGTAAGAAGACGATCAAATTCTGCAAGGTCCAGTGGAACCACCACACCGAGGAAGAAGCTACATGGGAACGAGAAGATGACCTCCGTGAGGATCACCCACACCTATTTGCTAGCCACTCCGATTCTCGAGGGCGAGAATCATCTTAAGGGGGGTAGGTTTGTAACATCCCAAATTTTCAAATTTGAAAAGCATGCATTTCATACATGTGCATCATGACATTTTTGCATTTAGCGAAAAATTCAATTTGTATTTCAAAACGTCGAACCCTAAATGGCACTGATAGCCACTTGGGAGTCTACGCCAACTTTGGTTAAAAAAAGTATTTTATTTTGTCTCAAATATGGTTTCATAGTGAAGATCTTTTCACAAGGTTTCCATCGATATCTCATTTGCATTATTCTGAATAGTTACGGATGCTCAATTGCATTTTTAAATGCGAGAAAGGGATAAAAAAAAAAACGGCCGACCCAACTGGGCCGACCGGTCGGCCAACCACCGGCCCAGGCGCACCAGGCCGACCAGGCCAGGCCGCCCCCAGCCCGCACGTGCGCCCCCACCCGCTCGTCCCTAACCTCCCGCACGACTTCTGTACGTGCGCACGTACAGGCAGCCGCCGGCTACCTCCTCCCCACTCGCCCCACCTTCCCCACGCCCCCTCTCTCTCACCCGAGGCCACCCCTATATAGCCCTCGGTCTCCTCTCTCTTTTCCCCCTCTCCTCCCTCTCAGCCACGCCCCCAGGCTGCCCAGATTGCTCGCCGGAGCGCCGCCAACCGCGCCGCCTCCATCCGCCCGCCACGGCCGCCTCGGCCCGAATCCCTCCAAGCCGCTGCCGCCACCCTACGCGCTCCTCAAGCCGCACGTCGTCCACGTTTCTGCCAGGCCGGGAGACGCCGGGAAACGCCGCCGGCGAGCACCACCGAGCCGGCCGGCCATCTCCACCACCGCCGGCCACGTCAGCCGCCACGCGTCCGCCACACGTGCGCCACGTGAGCGCCCCTTTGTTTCTCTTTTTCTTCTTTCCAATTTCTGCAAACAGATCTGAGCCATAGATGTTATGTTGATCCAACGTCTCTAAGCGCTGATCCGCGACAAAGAGGTATCCACCAATAGGAAATCGCCACATGTCCAGTACACACCCTAGATCTCGTTTAATTCAGTTTTCGATAGTCCGCGCCTTGTAAAATTCATATCCAGAGATCCGTATGTCCAAAAATCACAAACTTTATATCGTTGGAATCCTAAAAATATGAGGAACATTTTGGAACAATAAAATGTGGACTTACAGAAGTTTGAGTTTCATCCATATTTAAATGCCTAATCGGAGTACTTCACCCATAAAATGATATCTACACACCCTTTTCGGGTGATTCCTTTTGCATATGCTTGCAAATGTCATCCTCTGTCCAGTAGTACCAAAACCATCATTTGTCTACTGTACCAAAACACCTTTTTCAATTAATGGTAGTTGCCCTTCGCTAGTGCGACATAGATGGTTCGCAATAATTCAACCAACCATAAAACTTGACCATGGCATCATGCATATAGTGACAACCAGAGATCATTAAATGGAGTGCACTTGTGTAAATATCATATGCATATCATGTCTATGCTTGTGCATTTGTGTTGTGCAATATGTTTATCGTGCTATGTATGAATGCTTGTAGATTGCGATCAGTGACAAATTGCCGTTGTATCGCGAAGATTGCAACTCTTCCCTCTCGAAAAAGGCAAGTGACACACACCAAAAGTCCCAGTTTTAATTCTCACTTTTAGTAGTGTTTTTATAGTAGACATGTCTAGGGTTTATGCTTTGTGCCTGCTAGTAAATCCTAGTAGTTTAGCTACACCACTCCTAGACTCCCTTAGCCGCCATTAAATTTAGTTGTTACCTGCTATGCCATGGAAAAAGGTTTTGATAGAGGTTAAGGAAAAACAACTAAGTTTAATGAATTACAGGTGAATGGTGGAGTTATGGAGATGGTGGCTGTATCAGGGGGCGAGACCCTGGTGCTAGTGCACACTTGCGGAAAGTCACCCAGGCTTAAAGAGATTGTAGACAAATCTTGCTCATTAGCTTCACGTACAACCACATGCTAATATGGCTCTGGCTTGACAAAGTATGTTGTATGAACCCGGATCCTAGGGGCCAGGTGGTGGTAGAGGGATACTGTAGGTGGGGTCGTGGCCCTTAGGGAATGGTTCGGGTGATTACACACAGAAGGTCTCGGCCACGGTCTACACCTGTCCTTTGAGCAAAATGTGCATCGAGGTAGAAGGATTGACCTGGCCATGTGGGTAAAGGTGTACAACCTCTCGAGAGTGTAAAATCTAAGTACTTAGCCGTGTCCCCGGTTATGGACAACTTGAGCGAACTGACAAGTCCTTGTTCGAAGATCTCCTCATCCCAATTTCTTAAATAAAATTTGATGGGTGAACAAGGGTAGGAAGGTACATTGGGGCTTTACCAATGTTACTTTTAATTGGTACATTGGGGTTTTACCAATGTTACTGTTAATTAGATTGAAAGAAAATGTTTTGATAAAAGATAGGGAAAAAATTGGCTTTATGCAAAATGAACTTGAGCTCTACCTGCCATATGTGCACGTAGGTGTAGGATGCCTTTTGAGTCCACAAAAGTGTCCTTGCCAATACAATTCCAAATGTATTGATTCCTTCGGGCTGCAACGTTTGATGTTGCAGGTATCCCTAGCTGCTGAAGAAGATGTTAGGATCACGAGTCTTTGCCCAACATGTCTGCCTGTGGCATCCGTGAAGGAAGAGGACTCCATGCTATTTGCTTTCCGCTTGATGTTGAACTCTGATTTATGTTTATGCTAGCCCTTGAGCTATGCAAGTTGTATCAAACTATTTTATTTCCGCTGGATCTTAGGTTGTAATGAAGACCTTTGCTATTTGGTATTTCATCTTAAACTGTGTGTGCTAGCAGTTCGATCCAGGGACTAGCACTAATGCACAGGGACTTGCACTTTTTAAAGTGAGGTCACTAAAGAGGTTTTTGAAATTTCCATGTTTGAAACCCAAAACCACTTCTTTTCATGCTTGACTTCATAAGACCGAGAGTTTAGGGTTAGGGGTAGAGATACATGCTTTTTTGGTTTGAATATGTCTAGACCTTGTTTATCAACTAATGCTTACTATATTACATAAGAAGGCTATGTTATTTGGTTTTTCATTTTTTCTGTTTATTTCTAATTGTTTATGCCCATTTGAATCCTATGTTTGACAAATATTTAAACAAGCTTAAAACATGAAAATGAAAAGGTAAGCATGGATCCTTCTTAGTCCCTCTAAAATTAAGCTTTTGGGAAGTTTTTGAAATTTCCATGTCTGAAACCCAAAACCACTTCTCTTCATGCTTGACTTCATAATTAAGACAGAGTTAAGCGTTAGGGGGTAGATACATGCTTTTTATGTTATGAATATGTCTAGACCGGCCATGTTCATCAAGTTGAATGCTGCTTACTATATATGACATTAGAAGGCTATGTGCTTTGGTTTTTCTTTTTTTTTTGATTTTTTTGAATTTTTAGGCCCATTTGAGTCTTGGTCAAATCCTAGGTTTGACCAAGATTTAAACAAGTTTAAAACATGTAAATGAAAAGATAAGCCTCGATCCTTCTTAGTCACTCTAAAATGAAGATTTGCGAGGGGTGTTCTTGAAATTAAGCTTAGGTCCTTCTTAGTCACTCTAAAATTAAGCTTTTGGGATGTTTTTGAAATTTCCATGTTTGAAACCCAAAACCATTTCTCTTCATGCTTGACTTCATAAGACATAGTTAAGGGTTAGGGGATAGATACATGCTTTTATGTTTTGAATATGTCTAGACCTTGTTCATCAACTTGAATGCTTACTGTATATATATGACATAATAAGCTAGGCTATGTGCTTTGGTTTTCATTTTTTGATTTTTTTTTGAATGTTTATGCCCATTTGAATCTTGGTCAAATCCTAGGTTTGGCCAAGATTTAAGCAAGTTTAAAACAAATGAAAATGAAAAGGTAAGCATGGATCCTTCTTAGTCACTTTAAAATAAAGCTTTTGGGAGGTTCTTGAAATTTCCATGTTTGAAACCCAAAACCACTTCTCTTCATGATTGACTTCATAAGACAGAGTTTAGGGTTAGGGGTAGATATATACACGAGTTGTCTGGTTTGAATATATGTCTAGACCTTGTTTATCAACTTTAATGCTTACTATATATATGACATAAGAAGACTATATGTACTTTGGTTTTTCATTTTTCTGATTTTTTTATTTTTCTACCCATTTGAATCTTGGTCAAATCCTAGGGTAGACCATGATTTAAACAAGTTTATAACATGAATTGAAAAGGTAAGCATGGATCCTTCTTAGTCACTCTAAAATGAAGCTTTTGGGATGTGTGTCCTTGAAATTTCCATGTTTGAAACCCAAAACGACTTCTCTTCATGCTAGACTTCATAAGATCGACCAAGTTTAGGGTTAGGGGTAGATACATGATTTGTATGGCTTCAATATGTCCAAACCTTATTAACTTATCAACTTGAATGCTTGTTATATGACATACGAAGAATATATGCTTTGGTTTTTCATTTTTATGATTTTTTTATGAATTTTATGCCCATTTGAAACTTTGGTCAATCCTAGGTTGGACAAAGATTTAAACAAGTTCAAAATATGAAAATGAAAAGGTGAGCATGGATCCTTCTTAGTCACTCTAAAATAAAGCTTTTGGGAGGTTCTTGAAATTTCCACATGTTTGAAACCCAAAACCACTTCTCTTCATGACTGACTTCATAAGACAGAGTTTAGGGTTAGGGGTAGATATATACATGAGTTGTCTGGTTTGAATATGTCTAGACCTTGTTTATCAACTTTAATGCTTACTATATATATGACATAAGAATGCTATGTGCATTGGTTTTTGATTTTTTTCTGAATTTGTATGCCCATTTGAATCTTGGTCAAATCCTAGGCGGTTTGACCAAGATTTAAACAAGTTTAAAACATGAAAATGAAAAGGGAAGTTTGTATCCTTATTAGTCACTCTAAAATGAAGCTTTTGGGATGTTCTTGAAATTTCCATGTTTGAAACCCAAAACGACTTCTCTTCATGCTAGACTTCATAAGACAGAGTTTAGGGTTAGGGGGTAGATACATGATTTGTATGGTTTGAATATGTCCAAACCTTGTTAATTCATCAACTTGAATGCTTACTATATGACATAATAAGACTATATGCTTTTGTTTTTCATTTTTCTGTTTTTTTTTGAATTTTATGCCCATTTGAATCTTTTGGTCAAATCCTAGGTTTGACCAAGATTTAGACAAGTTTAACACGTGAAAACGAATAAGTAAGCATGGATCCTTCTTAGTCACTCCAAAATGTACCAATTGATAGATGTGTTAACTTTGCTTCATGGAAAAAATAATTTCATGTAAATGAGTTAACTTGGATTTCCTAGCCTTGAATCCATAGGAAACTTTGTTCTAATGCACTATAATAATCAACCGAGTTTTTACACCAACAGGTCTGTCACTTACGTGTGGTGCCCACGCGTGAGGTCCCACACATCAGTGAGCACAAGTCACGTGCAATAATAGGTACGCAAACTCCCAGCCATCTTCTTTGTCAAGAGAAGACGCATCAGGATGCGTATTGGAAGTCTCTGGGTCCTTCAGGATCCTTCGGTTGTCCCTCTCACACAAAAAAAACAAATCTCTCTCATTCTCGGCCTCGCTCGACTCGCTCGCTCGCACCTCCTCCTGCTCACTGACAAACCCTGCACAATAGTCAACATCGTCACCCGAAAAAGGGGAGACACCATAATGCTCTCCCTTCTTCTGTCCTTCCGAGTGATCCCTCTTCCTCCGAGTTTCACTAGCTAGACGGGCAAACACACATGTGCTGCATAGTAATAATAAAAAGGTAGAAAAATCGATATACGAATCTATAATTAAATAGGTTAAACTAGGGTTTTGCCCAGTACTACAGATCAAGGTTCAAAAAAATCCAACTACGGGGTTCGAACAACACGATTCTAATCCAAGAATTTTTTTTCTACCTCATCCAAATGGCCTCAAACTATAGGGTTAGCATCTATCTAGTGCAGTATGTGTGAAAATGTATGCACTATGTGTGCTATAACTTGTATGTCTTTCAAATTTGAACCAAATTTGAATAAGTGAAGTATTTGAAAAAGGGGCTTTTGGCTTAAACGTTTGAAACCCAAAACGACTTCTCTTCATGCTAGACTTCACAAGACCGAGTTTAGGGTTAGGGGGTAGATACATGATTTGTCTGGTTTGAATATGTCTAAACTTTGTTCATCAACTTTAATGCTAACTATATGACATAAGAAGACTATGTGCTTTGGTTTTTCATTTTTTTTGAATTTTATGCCCATATATTAGAATCTTGGTCAAATCCTAGGTTTGACAAAGATTTAAACACGTTTAAAACATGAAAACGAAAAGGGAAGCTTGTATCCCTCTTAATTAGTCACTCTAATATGAAGTTTTTGGGAGGTTTTTGAAATTTCCATGTTTGACACCCAAAACCACTTCTCTTCAAGCTTGACTTCATAAGAGAGAGCTTACGGTTAGGGGGTAGATACATGATTTGTATGGTTTGAATATGTCCAAACCTTGTTAATGCATCAACTTGAATGCTTACTATATGACATAAGAAGACTATGTGCTTTGGTTTTTCATTTTTCTGCTTTTTTTGAATTTTGTGCCCATTTGAATCGTTTGGTCAAATCCTAGGTTTGACAAAGATTTAAACAAGTTTAAATCATGAAAATGAAAAGGTAAGCATCGATCCTTCTTAGTCACTCTAAAATAAAGCTTTTGGGAGGTTCTTGAAATTTCCATGTTTGAAACCCAAAACCACTTCTCTTCATGATTGACTTCATAAGACAAAGTTTAGGGTTAGGGGTAGATATATACATGAGTTGTCTGGTTTGAATATGTTTAGACCTTGTTTATCAACTTTAATGCTTACTATATATATGACATAAGAATGCTATGTGCATTGGTTTTTGATTTTTTTTCTGAATTTGTATGCCCATTTGAATCTTGGTCAAATCCTAGGCGGTTTGACCAAGATTTAAACAAGTTTAAAACATGAAAATGAAAAGGGAAGTTTGTATCCTTATTAGTCACTCTAAAATGAAGCTTTTGGGATGTTCTTGAAATTTCCATGTTTGAAACCCAAAACGACTTCTTTTCATGCTAGACTTCATAAGACAGAGTTTAGGGTTAGGGGGTAGATACATGATTTGTATGGTTTGAATATGTCCATACCTTGTTAATTCATTAACTTGAATGCTTACTATATGACATAATAAGACTATATGCTTTTGTTTTTCATTTTTCTATTTTTTTTTTGAATTTTATGCCCATTTGAATCTTTTGGTCAAATCCTAGGTTTGACCAAGATTTAGACAAGTTTAACACGTGAAAACGAATAAGTAAGCATGGATCCTTCTTAGTCACTCCAAAATGTACCAATTGATAGATGTGTTAACTTTGCTTCATGGAAAAAATAATTTCATGTAAATGAGTTAACTTGGATTTCCTAGCCTTGAATCCATAGGAAACTTTGTTCTAATGCACTATAATAATCAACCGAGTTTTTACACCAACAGGTCTGTCACTTACGTGTGATGCCCACGCTTGAGGTCCCACACATCAGTGAGCACAAGTCACGTGCAATAATAGGTATGCAAACTCCCAGCCATCTTCTTTGTCAAGAGAAGACGCATCAGGATGCGTATTGGAAGTCTCTGGGTCCTTCAGGATCCTTCGGTTGTCCCTCTCACACAAAAAAACAAATCTCTCTCATTCTCGGCCTCGCTCGACTCGCTCGCTCGCACCTCCTCCTGCTCACTGACAAACCCTGCACAATAGTCAACATCGTCACCCGAAAAAGGGGAGACACCATAATGCTCTCCCTTCTTCTGTCCTTCCGAGTGATCCCTCTTCCTCCGAGTTTCACTAGCTAGACGGGCAAACACACATGTGCTGCATAGTAATAATAAAAAGGTAGAAAAATCGATATACGAATCTATAATTAAATAGGTTAAACTAGGGTTTTGCCCAGTACTACAGATCAAGGTTCAAAAAAATCCAACTACGGGGTTCGAACAACACGATTCTAATCCAAGAATTTTTTCTACCTCATCCAAATGGCCTCAAACTATAGGGTTAGCATCTATCTAGTGCAGTATGTGTGAAAATGTGTGCACTATGTGTGCTATAACTTGTATGTCTTTCAAATTTGAACCAAATTTGAATAAGTTTGAAGTATTTGAAAAAGGGGCTTTTGGCTTAAACATTTGAAACCCAAAACGACTTCTCTTCATGCTAGACTTCACAAGACCGAGTTTAGGGTTAGGGGGTAGATACATGATTTGTCTGGTTTGAATATGTCTAAACTTTGTTCATCAACTTTAATGCTAACTATATGACATAAGAAGACTATGTGCTTTGGTTTTTCTATTTTCTTTTTTGAATTTTATGCCCATATATTAGAATTTTGGTCAAATCCTAGGTTTGACAAAGATTTAAACACGTTTAAAACATGAAAACGAAAAGGGAAGCTTGTATCCCTCTTAATTAGTCACTCTAATATGAAGTTTTTGGGAGGTTTTTGAAATTTCCATGTTTGAAACCCAAAATGACTTCTCTTCAAACTTGACTTCATAAGATAGAGCTTACGGTTAGGGGGTAGATACATGATTTGTATGGTTTGAATATGTCCAAACCTTGTTAATGCATCAACTTGAATGCTTACTATATGACATAAGAAGACTATGCACTTTGGTTTTTCATTTTTCTGCTTTTTTTGAATTTTGTGCCTACATAAGACAAAGTTTAGGGTTAGGGGTAGATATATACGTGAGTTGTCTGGTTTGAATATGTTTAGACCTTGTTTATCAACTTTAATGCTTACTATATATATGACATAAGAATGCTATGTGCATTGGTTTTTGATTTTTTTCTGAATTTGTATGCCCATTTGAATCTTGGTCAAATCCTAGGCAGTTTGACCAAGATTTAAACAAGTTTAAAACATGAAAATGAAAAGGGAAGTTTGTATCCTTATTAGTCACTCTAAAATGAAGCTTTTGGGATGTTCTTGAAATTTCCATGTTTGAAACCCAAATCGACTTCTCTTCATGCTAGACTTCATAAGATCGACCGAGTTTATGCATGGTTAGGGGATAGATACATGATTTGTTTGGTTTGAACACATGTATAAACCTTCTTACTCACTCTAAAATTAAGCTTTCGGGAGGTTTTTGAAATTTCCATGTTTGAAACCCAAAACCACTTCTCTTCATGCTTGACTTCGTAAGACAGAGTTTAGGGTTAGGGGTAGATACATGCTTTTTCTGGTTTGAATATGTATAGACCTTGTTTATCAACTTGAATGGTTACTATATGACATAAGAAGGCTATATATGTGCTTTGGTTTTTCATTTTTTGATTTTTTTCGAATTTTTTATGCCCATTAAAATCTTGGTCAAATCCTATGTTTGACCAAGATTTAAACAAGTTTAGAACATGAAAATGAAAAGGTAATCATGGATCTTTCTTAGTCACAGTACTCTAGAATGAAGCTTTTGGGAGGTTTTTGAAATTTCCATGTTTGAAACCCAAAACCACTTCTTTTCATGCTTGACTTCATAAGACCGAGAGTTTAGGGTTAGGGGTAGAGATACATGCTTTTTTTGGTTTGAATATGTCTAGATCTTGTTTATCAACTAATGCTTACTATATTACATAAGAAGGCTATGTTATTTGGTTTTTCATTTTTCTGTTTATTTCTAATTGTTTATGCCCATTTGAATCCTATGTTTGACCAATATTTAAACAAGCTTAAAACATGAAAATGAAAAGGTAAGCTTGGATCCTTCTTAGTCCCTCTAAAATTAAGCTTTTGGGAAGTTTTTGAAATTTCCATGTCTGAAACCCAAAACCACTTCTCTTCATGCTTGACTTCATAATTAAGACAGAGTTAAGCGTTAGGGGGTAGATACATGCTTTTTATGTTATGAATATGTCTAGACCGGCCATGTTCATCAAGTTGAATGTTGCTTACTATATATGACATTAGAAGGCTATGTGCTTTGGTTTTTCTTTTTTTTTTGAGTTTTTTGAATTTTTAGGCCCATTTGAGTCTTGGTCAAATCCTAGGTTTGACCAAGATTTAAACAAGTTTAAAACATGTAAATGAAAAGATAAGCCTCGATCCTTCTTAGTCACTCTAAAATGAAGATTTGCGAGGGGTGTTCTTGAAATTAAGCTTGGGTCCTTCTTAGTCACTCTAAAATTAAGCTTTTGGGATGTTTTTGAAATTTCCATGTTTGAAACCCAAAACCATTTCTCTTCATGCTTGACTTCATAAGACATAGTTAAGGGTTAGGGGGTAGATACATGCTTTTATGTTTTGAATATGTCTAGACCTTGTTCATCAACTTGAATGCTTACTGTATATATATATGACATAAGAAGCTAGGCAATGTGCTTTGGTTTTCATTTTTTGATTTTTTTTTGAATGTTCATGCCCATTTGAATCTTGGTCAAATCCTAGGTTTGACCAAGATTTAAGCAAGTTTAAAACACATGAAAATGAAAAGGTAAGCATGGATCCTTCTTAGTCACTCTAAAATAAAGCTTTTGGGAGGTTCTTGAAATTTCCACATGTTTGAAACCCAAAACCACTTCTCTTCATGATTGACTTCATAAGACAGAGTTTAGGGTTAGGGGGTAGATACATGATTTGTATGGTTTGAATATGTCCAAACCTTGTTAATTCATCAACTTGAATGCTTACTATATGACATAATAAGACTATATGCTTTTGTTTTTCTGTTTTTTTTTGAATTTTATGCCCATTTGAATCTTTTGGTCAAATCCTAGGTTTGACCAAGATTTAGACAAGTTTAACACGTGAAAACAAATAAGTAAGCATGGATCCTTCTTAGTCACTCCAAAATGTACCAATTGATAGATGTGTTAACTTTGCTTCATGGAAAAAATAATTTCATGTAAATGAGTTAACTTGGAATTCCTAGCCTTGAATCCATAGGAAACTTTGTTCTAATGCACTATAATAATCAACCGAGTTTTTACACCAACAGGTCTGTCACTTACGTGTGGTGCCCACGCGTGAGGTCCCACACATCAGTGAGCACAAGTCACGTGCAATAATAGGTACGCAAACTCCCATCCATCTTCTTTGTCAAGAGAAGACGCATCAGGATGCGTATTGGAAGTCTCTGGGTCCTTCAGGATCCTTCGGTTGTCCCTCTCACACAAAAAAAACAAATCTCTCTCATTCTCGGCCTCGCTCGCACCTCCTCCTGCTCACTGACAAACCCTGCACAATAGTCAACATCGTCACCCGAAAAAGGGGAGACACCATAATGCTCTCCCTTTCTTCTGTCCTTCCGAGTGATCCCTCTTCCTTCGAGTTTCACTAGCTAGACGGGCAAACACACATGTGCTGCATAGTAATAATAAAAAGGTAGAAAAATCGATATACGAATCTATAATTAAATAGGTTAAACTAGGGTTTTTCCCAGTACTACAGATCAAGGTTCAAAAAAATCCAACTACGGGGTTCGAACAACACGATTCTAATCCAAGAATTTTTTCTACCTCATCCAAATGGCCTCAAACTATAGGGTTAGCATCTATCTAGTGCAGTATGTGTGAAAATGTATGCACTATGTGTGCTATAACTTGTATGGCTTTCAAATTTTAACCAAATTTGAATAAGTTTGAAGTATTTGAAAAAGGGGCTTTTGGCTTAAACGTTTGAAACCCAAATGACTTCTCTTCATGCTAGACTTCACAAGACCGAGTTTAGGGTTAGGGGGTAGATACATGATTTGTCTGGTTTGAATATGTCTAAACTTTGTTCATCAACTTTAATGCTAACTATATGACATAAGAAGACTATGTGCTTTGGTTTTTCAATTTTTTTTTTGAATTTTATGCCCATATATTAGAATCTTGATCAAATCCTAGGTTTGACAAAGATTTAAACACGTTTAAAACATGAAAACGAAAAGGGAAGCTTGTATCCCTCTTAATTAGTCACTCTAATATGAAGTTTTTGGGAGGTTTTTGAAATTTCCATGTTTGAAACCCAAAACCACTTCTCTTCAAGCTTGACTTCATAAGACAGAGCTTATGGTTAGGGGGTAGATACATGATTTGTATGGTTTGAATATGTCCAAACCTTGTTAATGCATCAACTTGAATGCTTACTATATGACATAAGAAGACTATGTACTTTGGTTTTTCATTTTTCTGCTTTTTTTGAATTTTGTGCCCATTTGAATCTTTTGGTCAAATCCTAGGTTTGACAAAGATTTAAACAAGTTTAAATCATGAAAATGAAAAGGTAAGCATGGATCCTTCTTAGTCACTCTAAAATAAAGCTTTTGGGAGGTTCTTGAAATTTCCATGTTTGAAACCCAAAACCACTTCTCTTCATGATTGACTTCATAAGACAAAGTTTAGGGTTAGGGGTAGATATATACATGAGTTATCTGGTTTGAATATGTTTAGACCTTGTTTATCAACTTTAATTCTTACTATATATATGACATAAGAATGCTATGTGCATTGGTTTTTGATTTTTTTTTCTGAATTTGTATGCCCATTTGAATCTTGGTCAAATCCTAGGCGTTTTGACCAAGATTTAAACAAGTTTAAAACATGAAAATGAAAAGGGAAGTTTGTATCCTTATTATTCACTCTAAAATGAAGCTTTTGGGATGTTCTTGAAATTTCCATGTTTGAAACCCAAAACGACTTCTCTTCATGCTAGACTTCATAAGATCGACCGAGTTTATGCATGGTTAGGGGATAGATACGTGATTTGTCTGTTTTGAACACATGTATAAACCTTCTTACTCACTCTAAAATTAAGCTTTCGGGTGGTTTTTGAAATTTCCATGTTTGAAACCCAAAACCACTTCTCTTATTGCTTGACTTCGTAAGACAGAGTTTAGGGTTAGGGGTAGATACATGCTTTTTTTGGTTTGAATATGTATAGACCTTGTTCATCAACTTGAATGGTTACTATATGACATAAAAAGGCTATATATGTGCTTTGGTTTTTCATTTTTTGATTTTTTTCGAATTTTTTATGCCCATTAAAATCTTGGTCAAATCCTATGTTTGACAAAGATTTAAACAAGTTTAGAACATGAAAATGAAAAGGTAATCATGGATCTTTCTTAGTCACAGTACTCTAGAATGAAGCTTTTGGGAGGTTTTTGAAATTTCCATGTTTGAAACCCAAAACCACTTCTTTTCATGCTTGACTTCATAAGACCGAGAGTTTAGGGTTAGGGATAGAGATACATGATTTTTTTTGGTTTGAATATGTCTAGACCTTGTTTATCAACTAATGCTTACTATATTACATAAGAAGGCTATGTTATTTGGTTTTTCATTTTTTCTGTTTATTTCTAATTGTTTATGCCCATTTGAATCCTATGTTTGACCAGTATTTAAACAAGCTTAAAACATGAAAATGAAAAGGTAAGCTTGGATCCTTCTTAGTCCCTCTAAAATTAAGCTTTTGGGATGTTTTTGAAATTTCCACGTCTGAAACCCAAAACCACTTCTCTTCATGCTTGACTTCATAATTAAGACAGAGTTTAGCGTTAGGGGGTAGATACATGCTTTTTATGTTATGAATATGTCTAGGCCGGCCATGTTCATCAAGTTGAATGCTGCTTACTATATATGACATTAGAAGGCTATGTGCTTTGGTTTTTCTTTTTTTTTGATTTTTTTGAATTTTTAGGCCCATTTGAGTCTTGGTCAAATCCTAGGTTTGACCAAGATTTAAACAAGTTTAAAACATGTAAATGAAAAGATAAGCCTCGATCCTTCTTAGTCACTCTAAAATGAAGATTTGCGAGGGGTGTTCTTGAAATTAAGCTTGGGTCCTTCTTAGTCACTCTAAAATTAAGCTTTTGGGATGTTTTTGAAATTTCCATGTTTGAAACCCAAAACCATTTCTCTTCATGCTTGACTTCATAAGACATAGTTAAAGGTTATGGGTAGATACATGCTTTTATGTTTTGAATATATCTAGACCTTGTTCATCAACTTGAATGCTTACTGTATATATATATGACATAAGAAGCTAGGCTATGCGCTTTGGTTTTCATTTTTTGATTTTTTTGAATGTTTATGCCCATTTGAATCTTGGTCAAATCCTAGGTTTGACCAAGATTTAAGCAAGTTTAAAACAGATGAAAATGAAAAGGTAAGCATGGATCCTTCTTAGTCATTCTAAAATGAAGCTTTTGGGGGGTTCTTGAAATCTCAATGTTTGAAATCCAAAACCACTTCTCTTAATTCATGGTTGACTTCATAAGACATAGTTTAATTAGGGTTAGGGGTAGATACATGATTTGCCAGGTTTGAATATGTCTAGACCTTGTTTATCAACTTAAATGCTTACTATATGACATAATTAAGAAGACTATGTGCTTTTGTTTTGCATTCTTCTATTTTTTTGAATTTTATGCCCATTTGAATCTTGGTCAAATCCTAGGTTTGACCAGGATTTAAACAAGTATAAAATATGAAAATGAAAAGGTAAGCATGGATCCTTCTTAGTCACTCTAAAATGAAGCATCTTTTGGGAGGTTCTTGAAATTTCCATGTTTGAAACCCAAAACCGCTTCTCTTCATGATTGACTTCATAAGACAGAGTTTAGTGTTAGGGGTAGGTACATGATTTGTCTAGTTTGAATATGTCTAGACCTTGTTTATCAACTTGAATTCTTACTTTATGACATAAGAAGGCTATGTGCTTTGGTTTTTCATTTTTCTGATTTTTTTGAATTTTATGCCCATTAGAATCTTGGTCAGATACTAGCTAGGTTAATTTGACCAAGATTTAAACAAGTTTAAAACATGAAAATGAAAAGGTAAGCCTCGATCCTTCTTACTCACTCTAAAATTAAGCTTTTGGGATGTTTTTGAAATTTCCATGTTTGAAACCAAAACCACTTCTCTTCATGCTTGACTTCATAAGACATAGTTAATTAAGGGTTATAGGGGGTAGATACATGCTTTTTCTGTTTTGAATATGTTTAGACCTTGTTCATCAACTTGAAGGCTTACTATATATATATATTACATAAGAAGGATATGTGCTTTAGTTTTTTTGTTTTTTCATTTTTTTTTTGAATTTTATGCCCATTTCAATCTTGGTCAAATACTAGCTAGGTTTGACCAAGATTTAAACAATTTTAAAACATGAAAATGAAAAGGCAAGCCTGGATCTTTTCCAGTCACTCTAAAATGAAGCTTTTGTGAGGTTCTTGAAATTTCCATGTTTGAAACCCATACGACTTCTCTTCATGCTAGACTTCATAAGATCAACCGAGTTTATGGTTAGGGGGTAGATACATGATTTGTCTGGTTTGAACACATGTATAAACCTTGTTTATCAACTTGAATGCTTACTATATGACATAAGAAGACTATGTGCTTTTGTTTTTCATTCTTCTATTTTTTTGAATTTTATGCCCATTTGAATCTTGGTCAAATCCTAGGTTTGACCGGTATTTAAACAAGTATAAAATATGAAAACAAAAAGGTAAGCCTGGATCCTTCTTAGTCACTCTAAAATGAAGCAGCTTTTGGGATGTTCTTGAAATTTTCATGTTTGAAACCCAAAACCACTTCTCTTCATGATTGACTTCATAATTAAGACAGAGTTTAAGGTTAGGGGCAGATATATACATGATTTCTGGTTTGAATATGTCTAGACCTTGTTTATCAACTTTAATGCCTTACTATACGACATAAATAATGCTATGTGCTTTGGTTTATCATTCTTTTTGTTTTTTCCTGAATTTTTATGCCCATTTGAGTCTTGGTCAAATCCCAGGTTTGACAAAGATTTAAACAAGTTTAAAATATGAAAATGAAAAGGTAACCATGGATCCTTCTTAGTCACTCTAAAATGAATCTTTTGGGAGGTTCTTGAAATTTCCATGTTTGAAACCCAAAACCACTTCTCTCTTCATGATTGACTTCATAAGACAGAGTTTAGTGTTAGGGTTAGATACATGATTTGTCTAGTTTGAATATGTCTAGACCTTGTTTATCAACTGATGCTTACTATATTACATAAGAAGGCTATGTTATTTGGTTTTTCATTTTTTCTGTTTTTTCTAATTTTTTATGCCCATTTGAATCTTGGTCAAATCCTAGGTTTAAGTAGTCACTGTAAAATGAAGCTTTTGGGAGGTTTGTGAAATTTCCATGTTTGAAACCCAAAACCACTTAAGACAGAGTTTAGGGTTAGGGGTAGATACATGCTTTTTCTGGTTTGAATATGTATAGACCTTGTTTATCAACTTGAATGGTTACTATATGACATAAGAAGGCTATATATGTGCTTTGGGTTTTCATTTTTTGATTTTTTTCGATTTTTATGCCCATTTAAATCTTGGTCAAATCCTAGGTTTGACCAAGGTTTAAACAAGTTTAAAACATGAAAATTAAAAGGCAAGCATGAATCATTTCTTAATTAGTCACTAGCTCTAAAATGAAGGTACTTGAATTTTTTTATGTTTGAAACCCAAAACCCCAGTTCTCTTCATATGTTTGACGTCATAAGACAGAGTTTAGGGTTAGGGGTAGATATGATACATGATATTTCTGGTTTGAATATGTTTAGACCTTGTTTATCAACTTGAATGCTTACTATATGACATAAGAAGACTATATATGTGCTTTGGTTTTTCATTTTTTGATTTTTTATGAATTTTTACGCCCATTTGAATCTTGGTCAAATCCTAGGTTTAACCAAGGTTTAAACAAGTTTAAAACATGAAAATAAAAAGGTAAGCATGGATCCTTCTTAGTCACTCTAAAATGAATCTCTTGGGAGGTTTTTGAATTCTCAATGTTTGAAATTAACCCAAAACCACTTCTCTTCATGCTTGGCTTCATAAGACAGAGTTTATTGTTAGGGGTAGATACATGCTTTTTTCTGGTTTGAATATGTCTAGACCTTGTTTATCAACTTGAATGCTTACTATATATATGACATAAGAAGGCTATGTTATTTGGTTTTTCATTTTTCTGATTTTTTATGCCCATTTGAATCTTGGTCAAATCCTAGGATTGACCAAGATTTAAACAAGTTTAAAACATGGAAATGAAAAGGTAAGCCTGGATCGTCCTTAGTCACTGTTTAATGAAGCTTTTGGGAGGTTTGTGAAATTTCCATGTTTGAAACCCAAAACCACTTAAGACAGAGTTTATGGTTAGGTGTAGATACATGATTTTTTTGGTTTGAATGTGTCTAGACCTTGTTTATCAACTTGAATGCTTACTATATACTAAATAAGAAGGCTATGTTCTTTGGTTTTTCATTCTTCCTGATTTTTTTAAGTCCATTTGAATCTTGGTCAAATCCTAGGTTTGACCAAGATTTAAACAAGTTTAAAACATGAAAATGAAAAGGTAAGTCTGGATCCTTCTTAATCACTCTAAAATGAAGCTTTTGGGAGGTTTTTGAAATTTCCATGTTTGAAACCCAAAACCACTTCTCTTCATATTTGACTTCATAAGACATAGTTTAGGGGTTAGGGCTAGATACATGATTTTTCTGGTTAGAATATGTCTAGACCTTGTTTATCAACTTGAATGCTTACTATATGACATATGGAAATCTTGATAATCCATATCAATCATTTTAGAAGTGATAAGGTAGGAGTAGTTAAATTTAATCCATCAAATATGTACCATGGTGATATTATATGCAACTGGGCACCAGACATCACGTGCAAACTATATCAATGCGCAGCAGTACTTGCTCCAGAAAACCCACATTTTTGTACCTGGACGTTACGCTAAAATGAACTGCGAAAACAACGAACAGCACTTTTGTAGTACTGTACTCGGTACTCCGTACTTGCTCCGTATAATCCCCATTGCTTCACTACTACGGTACTACCACTGGCGTTCATTGTTTCCACCGACTATTCGTAGCTTTGGACGTCCATCGAGTAGTACTAGTAGTCGATGAGTACTGCTAGCTCGATTAATGGCGTGCTATAAAATTCTATACTAGCCGACAGATGTCCATTCCTCGGGTTGCGCGCCAGAGCCTTCGAAGAGAAGGTAGCCGCTCTGTCCCGTTGATTTACGGTGGACGGACAGGATAGAACGTCTCTGTGTTGAAGCATACGTACTACTCCGGACCGCTCTCGATTCATTTTCTTCTTCTCCCGAGTCCTGACCAGGGACTGAGATCCAGTGACTCCAGTAAGAGAAGTCACCATGCAACTTCGTCTTAATGTAAAGTTTTTTTTCGATAAAGGGATTTTTTTTCTGAGCAACATAAATTTTAGTTTCAAATTTTAGATCAACCATGTGCGTTGGATCTTAATCTGATGGCTCGTATAGGTAAAGTTCATGGTAACTTCTGTTGGGTAAGTCACTGGATCTGAGTTCGCAAGGGAGCCCCCTCTCGGCCGTTGATTTAGGATGGGCGGACCAGGTTGCTCGAAGCGAGGGCAGGAGACGGCTATCTGGTTTTAATAGGGGGGGTACTTCTTCCATTCCCTTCTTGCTTCACTTCCAGTCTCCTTCCACTTCCCGCGATGCCTCCGAAGTCAAGGCCACCATCTCGCTTGAAGAAGCACCATCTAGTGTTGACCAGGGACGCGGAGAGTTCCCGCCGGCGGTCTATCCAGATGCTGTCTGCGAGAAAGGACCCGCCAGAAAACGAAGGCCCTGCTTCGCGCTCGTCTCGGAACGGCGTCCATCGTGCGGTCGAAGATTCCTGGTTAGTTTCCATCGCCATGTTTCTTGATTCTTCCTGGCCCGGAGGTCCCAACTCTTTATTCCATATTAATCCTTTTTATACATATCTCAGTGCCCCACGACGCACCCTGCCATCTTCTCATGACGACTTCAACCCGTGTCTCGTGCACTTAGAGGTTACCACTGATTGGACATTTTCGTCTTCCTCTCGTCACTTTGTTTGGTACTGATGATATTGCCATGCAGGAAGCGTCGGCGTGTTTCAGAGATGAGCTTAAAACTCTCGTGAAACTCGCCTCCAACTTTCGCAATGATCTCGATACTTTGAAGGACGAGGTCACCTGCCGGGGCAAGCTGCATGATGTGAGCATTCCATCAAGTGAGGAAACGAACACTGTCATCAAGAAGCTTAAGGGCAAGAATTTGATGCTTAAGATCGAGTGCGGCTTTCTTCGTGAAGAAAACGTCAAGCTATCAAACATGTGCGTTCAAGCTCTCAACGGGAGCCTCAACACCCAACATGATGCGGTGAAGAAGATGATGGATGACAGCATCTTGAAGAAAAACAATATGGTGGAGGACACGCGCGGGATGGTCGATCCAATCCAGGCACCGCAGAAGGAAGTCGATGTGCTCCGAGTCCAGCCACCTTTGCGTAGGTCACCGAGGCGCCCTCGCAGAGGTAGCTGAGGAGCGCACGTCGCCGAGTAGGCTGGGGGATAAGGAGTTCCAGGGAGAGAAGCGGAATCACCACCTAACCTGATGGAGGGCCGCTCCGCCAGGTAGGCTGGGGGAGAGAAGCACTGACTCTCATTATTCTTTAGCTAGTCCTCCGATCCATATTACTTGATGTTAAAATGAATGTATCTACAATTGAAATATGTCAAGATACATATATTTCAACGTTTATATTGCCTAAGTCATATTATCCATCCCTAAGCTGGGTCGCTTTTGTAACTACTGATTTGCAGATTCGACTCTTCTGACGAAAGATTTGTGGCCATGTGTCTTACAAGTCTAGTTCCAACTGACATTATTTGTACTCGATAAAAACGTATTATTCAGTACCCCCTCTGAATAATACTTTCGTAGTATGTGCTTCTAAAATTGTAGATGTTGATATTTTTTATGTAGAGTTCCTCAATCTTTTGAATTTTGACTTGGCTGTAAAAATATATGTATGGTAATTAGGGAAGGAGATAGTAGCAAGTTGGGATGCATCTGGATTTGGATGTTTGGCGTCACTCGAACCTCTGTTAATAGGATTTTTCTTTTGTGAGAGGGACAACCGATACGCATCCTGATGCGTCTTCTCTTGACAAAGAAGATGGCTGGGAGTTTGCGTACCTATTGCACGTGACTTGTGTTCACTGAAGTGTGGGACCTCATAAGTGGGCACCACACGTAAGTGACAGACCTGTTGGTGTAAAAACTCGATTGATTATTATAGTGCATTAGAAAAAAGTTTCCTATGGATTCAAGGGTAGGAAATCCAAGTTAACTCATTTACATGTCATTATTTTTTCATGAAGCAAAGTTAACACATCTATCAATTGGTACATTTTGGAGTGACTAAGAAGGATCCAAGCTTACTTATTCGTTTTCATGTGTTAAACTTGTCGAAATCTTGGTCAAACCTAGGATTTGACCAAGATTCAAAAGGGAAGAACAAAAAACATAAAAATGAAAAACCAAATCACATACTCTGTCTTATGAAGTCAAGCATGAAGAGAAGTGGTTTTGGGTTTCAAACATGGAAATTTCAAAAACCTCCCAAAAACTTCATTTTACAGTGATTAAGAAGGATACATGCTTCCCTTTTCATTTCATGTTCTAAACTTATTTAAATTATCTTGGTCAAGCCTAGGATTTGACAAGATTCAATTGGGCATCAAATTTAAAAAAAAACAGAAAAATGAAAAACAAAAGCAAATAGTTTTCTTATGTCATATAGTAAGCATTAAAGTTGATAAACAAGGTCTAGACATAATTAAACCAGACAAATCATGTATAGGTCTACCCTAACCCTAGACTCCGTCTTATGAAGTCAACCATGGAAATTTCAAGAACATCCCAAAAGCTTCATTTTAGAGTGACTAAGAAGGATACAGACTTCCCGTTTCATTTTCATGTTTTAAACTTGTTTAAATCTTGGTCAAACCTAGGATTTGACCGAGATTCAAATAAGTTTAAAACATGACCATGAAAAGGTAAGCATCGATCCTTCTTAGTCACTCTAAAATGTAGCTTTTGGGATGTTCTTGAAATTTCCATGGTTTAAACCCAAAAGCACTTCTCTTCATGCTTGACTTCATAAGACAGAGTTTAGGGTTAGGCCTTAGGGGTAGATACATGATTTTTCTGGTTTGAATATGTCTAGACCTTGTTTATCAATTTGAATGCTTACTATATGACATATGAAGGCTATGTGCTTTGGTTTTTCATTCTTTCGATTTTTTACGAATTTTTATGCCCATTTGAATCTTGGTCAAATCCCAGGTTTGACCAAGATTTAAACAAGTTTAAAACATGACAATGAAAATGTAATTAATCCTGGATCCTTCTTAATTTAAAAGTAAGTCTAATTAAAATGAAGCTTTTGGGAGGTTTTTGAAATTTACATGTTTGAAACCCAAAACCACACTTCTCTTCATGCTTGACTTCATATATGAGATAGAGTTTAGGGTTAGGGGTACATGATTTGTCTGGTTTGAATATGTCTAGACCTTGTTTATGAACTTGAATGATTACTACATGACATAAGAAGACTATGTGCTTTGGTTTTTTATTTTTTATTTTATGCCCATTTGAATATTGGTCAAATCCTAGGTTTGACCAAGATTTAAACAAGTTTAAAACATGAAAATGAAAAGGTATGCCTGGATCCTTCTTAATTAGTCACTCTAAAATGAAGCTTGTGGGAGGTTTTTGAAATTTCCGTGTTTGAAACCAAAAACCACTTGTCTTCATGCTTGACTTCATATATAAGACAGAGTTTAGGGTTAGGGGTAGATACACGATTTGTATTATTTGAATATGTCTAGACCTTGTTTATCAACTTTTGAATGCTTACTATATATATGACATAAGAATACTATGTGCTTTTGTTTTTCATTTTTCTGATCTTTTTTAATTTTATGCCCATTTGAATCTTGGTCAAATCCTAGGCTTGACAATGATTTAAATACGTTTAAAATATGAAAATGAAAAGGTAAGCATGGATCCTTCTTAGTCACTCTAAAATAAAGCTTTTGGGAGGTTTTTGAAATTTCCATGTTTGAAACCCAAAACCACTTCTCTTCATGCTTAACTACATAAGACAAAGTTTAGGGGTAGGGGTAGATACATGATTTTTCTTGTTTGAATATGTCTAGGCCTTGTTTATCAACTTTAATGCTTACTATATGACATAAGAAAACTATGTGCTTTGGTTTTTCAGTTATCTTTTTTTTGGAATTTTGATGCACATTTGAATCTTGTAAAATCCTAGGTTTGACCAAGATTTAAACAAGTATAAACATGAAAATGAAAAGGGGAGAATGTATCCTTCTTAGTCACTCTAAAATGAAGTTTTTGGGAGTTTTTTTAAATTTCCATGTTTGAAACCCAAACTATGCACTTCTCTTCATGCTTGACTTCATTAGACAGAGTTTAGGGGTTAGGGGGTAGATACATGATTTGTCTAGTCTAAATATGTCTAGACCTTGTTTATCAACGTTAATGTTTACTATATGACATAAGAAGACTATGTGCTTTGGTTTTT
The DNA here is from genome assembly GCF_019359855.2 of Lolium perenne. NCBI lineage: Eukaryota > Viridiplantae > Streptophyta > Magnoliopsida > Poales > Poaceae > Lolium > Lolium perenne. Next base: position 148,151,060 of record NC_067245.2, read on the forward strand.
CATTTTTTTATTTTATGTCCATATGAATCTTGGTCAAATCCTTGATTTGACCAGGATTTAAACAAGTTTAAAACATGAAAATGAAAAGGTAAGCCTTGATCCTTCTTAGTCACTCTAAAATGAAGCTTTTGACATGTTCATGAAATTTCCATGTTTGAAACCCAAAACGTCTTCTCTTCATGCTAGACTTCATAAGATCGACATGGGGTAGATACATGATTTGTCTGGTTTGGATATATCTAGACCTTGTTTATCAATTTGAATGCTTACGATATGACACAAGAAGACTATGTGCTTTTGTTTTTCATTTTTCTGATTTTTTTAATTTTGTGCCCATTTGTATGTTGGTCAAATCCTAGGGTTGACAATGATTTAAACTAGTTTAAAATATGAAAATGCAAAGGTAAGCATGGATCCTTCTTAGTCACTCTAAAATGAAGCTTGTTGGGAGGTTTTTGAATTTCTATGTTTGAAACCCAAAACCAATTCTCTTCATGCTTGACTTCATAAGACAGAGTTTAGGGGTTAGGGGTATAGATACATGATTTGTCTGGTTTGAATATGTATAGACCTTGTTTATCAACTTGAATGCTTACTATATGACATAAGAAAAACTATGTGCATTGGTTTTTCATTTTTGTGATTTTTTTAAATTTTGATGCCCATTTGAATCTTGGTTAAATACTAGGATTGACCAAGATTTAAACAAGTTTAAAACATGAAAATGAAAAGGGAAGCATGTATCCTTCTTAGTCACTCTAAAATGAAGTTTTTGGGAGGTGTTTGAAATTTCCATGTTTGAAACCCAAAACCACTTCTCTTCATGCTTGACTTCATAAGACATAGTTTAGGGGTTAGAGGGTAGATACATGATTTGTATGGTTTGAATATGTCTAGACCTTGTTTATCAAATGTAATGCTTACTATATGACATAACAAGACTATGTGCTTTGGTTTTTCATTTTTCTGTTTTTTTTTGGAATTTTCTGCCCTTTTGAATGTTGATCAAATCCTAGGTTTGACCAAGATTTAGACAAGTTTAACACGTGAAAACAAATAAGTAAGCTTGATAATCCCATTTGTTGACTCATTTAACTAGTTAATCCCATTTGTTGACTATCTGTTGACCATCCACTTGAGGTGAAACAGAGTACGGAGTATATTGCACTAGCCAGTATTAGTACTCAAGGGGAAAACTGAGCACACAAAAAATGCTAAATTTCCAGGGTTAGACTCGAGTACGCGTGTTGCGGTGCAGAAGTGGAAGACGTGCAATTGTTGATGCGTAGACGCGGGTCGCGGTGCAGAAGTCGAAGACGTGCAATCGTGGACTCGTGTCGCGTTGCAGAAGCCCAAGACGTGCAGACGATCAATGGTGGACGCGTAGGACGCGGGTTGCATTAACCACCCCTCGCCTTTATAGACGCCTACTCGCACTCTCTCTGTCTCTCTCACTAGCTCATGCAACGCCTCCTCTCACGTCCCATCATCATCTTCTCCAAAGAGAAAAACCCTCTCCCACTCTGCCGGCGAGATGTGCAAGGAGAATGCAAATCCCATCGTCCATGACGCCGTCGGCTCCAAGCGCGACGCCTCCCTCTTCGATGCCGTCCCCTCAACGGCCGTCGCCGCCGCCGGTGGCGGTCGGATCCCGCCGGGATGGGACCCCTATGAGGAGGTGCCGTACATCCCGCCTCCGAACCCCTACGACACCTGCATGGACGACCCATGGAACGAGGTAACTATGGTTTGCTCCCTTTTTTGTTCCCCATTCCTCTTTGAACCCTATTTTTGCTGGTTCCCTAGTAACTATTAGTGCCGATCTGTAGATGGATGAGTATTGGGTTGATATTTGCGCCGATTTTATTCCATTTTGCTTTGACCCCTTCTTGATTTCGTCGAAGATTTGGAGTTTGGCCGTTCGGTTAATTTATGCAAGTAATAATGAGATCTCAATCAGTTAATTTATGCAAGTAATCATGGGATCTCAATCAGTTATTTTATGCACGAATCAAAAGATATCAACCGTTTAATTTTGCAAATAATCTGGAATCTGTTCAAATTCAGATCTGGAATCTGTTTCTTTGCCTATGATGAATCGTTGGGCACAAATTTTTACAGAGTGGGTTCAGCGAACCATTGCTGTGTACAAATCTGTTGTGCATGAGCTTTGGTTCGCTAACACCATCCCTGTAGACATATAATCGTCTCCACTCTAACTGAGGCTGGCTCTGTTTTTCCTTACTTTGTTATCATGCACGTTAGACATCGTTGCAACTCCTTCACTCAAGTTCCAGTTTGATATGGATCAGGTGTCTGGCAGCGACATCGGCAGCGACGACGAGGACCATGACACCAAGACTCGCCAGGTGCTGTGGAGGCTGCAAGTCGGCCAGTACGTCTCCTACCTCGACGTCGCCAAGGGTGTCTACAGGTGCCCCTTCTGCACTAGGAGACTCGGCGGCACTGACTTCAACTGCCTCCTCACGCATGCCGAGAACATCGGCAACACCAACCCCAAGGTCGGCACGTCGGTGAACCCCCACTCCTTCCGCGCCAAGCACATGGCGCTCGGCATGCACCTCCGCAGCGTCCAGCGGGTGGAGATCTCCGCCGGGCGCATGCCTCCGCTCAAGCCCAAGGCTCCCAAGGGGAGCAACAAGTGGAGGCAGAGGCAGATGGGGTAGGTGTCAACACCCGGATTTTTAAGTCCGAATGCCTATTATGTCATACATCGCAATCCCAGGAATATTGTTGTTGCGAGGCATAATATTTAAGTATCACAGTCATCATCCATTACAAACCATAAGTCTTACAAATTGGAATCACATGATCCATATTACACGAATAGTTGATCTAGTGATCAACGAACAAACACAAGTTCATAGTTCAACATAGCAGAAGCGTAAGATACAAGGACTTTCTAGTCCACAGGCCAACGCTTGACGTCGGAAGGCGCTTAGTTGTCGTAGGCGTCCTGCTGGTCATCTCCTTGGTCCTCTTCATACTCTGGCCATTTGAATAGCCAGGGACAAAGCCGTGAGTACATTGAGTACTCGCAAACTAATACTAATGTAAGTGCTAGACATTCTAGTAGGGTTTGCTAAGCTCTAGTTTTATTTGCATAAAGCTAGTTTGAGTTCACAAAGTTTGAGGAAAAGCTTATTCAAGCGCTAACTAACCCAAGTGGGAACATTAGTGTCATTCCCACCATTCAAGTGGTGATTTCAATTCAATCCACCACAAGTCACTTCACCAACATCCTTTACAACATCATTTTCAAAGATATGACATCGGAAACTGTATGGCCTTTCCAACCGTCCGTAACCGTGGACGCGGCTATTCGAATAGGTTTACACTCTGCAGAGGTTGCACACTTGTGCCACAACATTTGATTTCATCCGTCGGGATTTCCCCGAATCATCGTAACACAGTACGCGGATCATCAACCATAACCTTTCACTTACGAATCCTAGTATGAGCACCTCTCCCCATGAGCTTGGCCTCCCAGTGAAGACAGACAGTCAGCCTGGGAACTGCACAGGGCTTGGGCCGGACATTCACCTCATTTCGCATCATATAGTATCGTTTCTTTTGTTGTAGAGGCAGCTTTCGGCATAACCCCGATGACGCTTGTTTAGAGGGAACCCATACTAAGACTCATAAATTTCCAGTTAAGCCCTACCCATAATCAGGTATTGTGGGGGTACTTAATAATTGGAAAGGTATCGCATTCAAACCAACACCATTGTTTTATCAAAAATCACCATCTTCTCTTATTCACATTCACCTTCAAAAAATCATTCAATGGAATGCATCTTCATTCCAAGGTTTCAAAAATCCTTCAAATTCACATTGTTCCCATCTAGAGTAGTCAAGTTTTAATTCATTAGCACTAGCTCTAATTCATGAGGGGTGCTATCTTGCTTTGCTTGGAGAAGGCTAACTCACTACTCTAGTAATCAACTTGTACTTTGACCAAAGTTAGCTATAAAAGTAACTCATTTAGAAAACAAGTAAAAACTTGTAAAGTAAAAAACTTGGGATGGGTTCATATAAGAAAAGGTAAGAACATGGTGCCTTGCCCCAAGGGGCTTTGCACTTTGCAAGAATATTAGCTTGCATTGGTAGTAGCTTGCCTTGGTAGTTCTCAAACTGTTCCTCCTCCTCCTCTTGGTAGCAACCTTCTTCTTCGGCGTACTCTCCGGTGCTACCGTCTAAATTTGAATACGAGTATAATTACTCACTAATTCAATGGCTATTCCATACATCACATATAACACACAAACTACTCTATGCACACAAGTAAATAAACTAGGGTGCATGGGTTGTGGGGTTTAAATAGGATTCACTTCTTTGTATTTCATAAGTGAAAGATAGTTTCCATAGGGTTCTTGAGAAATAATTTCCTCTCATTGAAATCTTCTTAAGATTTAATTTCTCAAACAACCATGGATGAACTCATATTGACCTAAGTCAAATGTTCATCATCATCATCATTTGGGAAAATGATTTAAATGAGGTGGGTCACCTCATACAATTTAAATAACACTACATTTGATTTAAATCTCAAGTAATTCATATAAGAGAGTTTGGAACCAGGGGTCCAAACATCCCATGAATCCATGTGAGACAAATTTAAATGAAGTGTAAGACTTCACACAATTTAACTTTAATAGTTTTGGACAATATCAACTAGTTAAACTAGTCAAATATCCATTCATTAAACCATGGCATGATCATGCAAAGTGACCACACTATTTTATTGCATAAACAATTAGTGTAAGTCAAATGTGAGCTATTAGAGTTGGAAATAACTTAATATCTATTTTGGTTGATTTTTAAGAATTATTTGAATAGGGAAAAGTCCCTGGTTTGTTATTTTTATCCTAATTATTCTACAAAGAATCTGACCATGGGGCCAGTGGCATTTTGTAGAGAATTTCAGTGGCTTTCTAACAATATGAAATTCACTAAATTTGGTTTAGCCAATTTGAAATGGTTGAATTTCAAAGTTTGGGCAGTATTGAAATGGATTTGTAATAATTAAACTGGATTTGAAATTAACGGGCCGGCGGGAAAAGCTAACGGGCCAGAAGGTTTAAAAACGGCCCGAGCCAGCCCACCACGGTCCAGTGCCGCGCGGGCTGCCTGACAGGGTGGGGTCCGCCTGTCAGCGGCTCATCTAACCCGAATCGGTACGTTTCAATGTGGGGCGTAGGATTAGAAGGGGATCGGACGGCGCTGGTGCGTCGTCTTCTCCGGCGAGAGGCAGAGAGGTTGGCAGCGAGGGTAGGGGGTCGGAGAGCTCACCGCGGCTCCAGCTAGGGTTGGCAGGGTGCGCGGTGAAGATGTGGACGACGGCGAAGCAGCTGGTAGCAGTGGCGGAGCTCGAGGTGGCCTGGATCAATGGCGATTTCTCCAGGGCTTCCGCGGCTCCGAGCTTGCGATTGGCCTTGCTCCGGCGATGATCGAGGTGGCTAACGGTGCGAGGCGAAGTGGTGAAGGGTGGGGAGTGAGACGGTGTGCTCCGTTGCTTCCAGGGAACCTCCTATTTATAGGATTGCGAGAGGGTGGCGGGGCAGTGGCAAGGTCGACCATGGCGCGGCTTCTCCGGTGGCTGGTCGAGCTAGGCGTGGTCATGGCGATGCTCTACGTGTCCAGGCGAGGCGAACGGTGGCGACAGCTTGGTCGGGGAGGGCCTGGTTGGGTCGCATTGCTTCCACGACGGCCGCGGCGTTCACGGGAACAGGTCGTCGTCTCCGGCGCCGGCGGTCACGGGTCTGGGCTGGGCGCGTGTCTGGCGGCGTCGCGGTGTCACTGCGGTGCTCAACGCGTTCACAGGGGGTCCAGGGCGTGCTCGAGGTAGTGGCGCGGCGCGTGTCCAGGGCGCGCTCTCGTGCGACGTCCACGGCATGCAGGGCGAGTCTGGGCGCGCGGTCTCCGGCGTGTGTCGTCATCGAGCTCGACAACGGCGATGCTAGGGTGGCGTAGGGCTCTCGTTGGCGCATGGTGGCGAGGGGGCCAGGGCAGAGAGTGAAGGAGGAGAGGGGGAGGTTGTCGGGTTGGGCGACACGGCCGGCATGGCAATGTCTAGCCTTGCTCCTCCTCTCCCTAGGGTTTCTATGTTGCCATTTAGGGTGAAAGGGGGCAGGGGAACCATTTGGGGTAGTGTAGTGTAGGTTTGGTGTGTATAGAACACTATTTCAAATAGTGTCAAATAGTGCCATATTTTGCAATTTGCAAAATTCTCCAAATTTGAAATAATTCAAAAGGTGAAAGTTTTTGAAAAGTGAGTGTTGTTATTAGTTGTAAAAGACCAGAGGTGGTTTGAGGTGGTGGTGGAAAAGTTTGAATTCAAGAATTGCACAAATTGACAAGTGTGAGATTGTTCCACTTGTTAAAATGTTGCAACTTTGGATGAGCATAGCTATTGATCAAAGATGAATTTGGCAGGGTGATCTTCATCAAAGTTGTTCACCTTGATGTTGACTTTGAAATGGTGCAAAGAGTTAGCAAGAATTGGTTGGGAAAATTGAATTGCAGGGGCTCAAAGTGGTGATCAGACTAAATTTGGCAGATTTGGCCATTATCATATGTGAGTGGGAAAAGTGTTTGAAGTTCATTTGAATTGTGCAACCTTGATTCCAAAAGTTGTAATAAGTGTTTAGTAACATTATCCAACTAAAGGTGAAGACCAAATAAGTCTAGGGTCAAGATTTATAAAAAATGCCATAGAGCATATGTGAGGGTTTTTAGGGTTTTGCAATTTATGGAATTTCTTCCTCTTTGATTTATTTGGTTGGTGATCTTCACATGATCACACTAGGGTTTTAGAGCATATCAAATACAAGTAAAAGCAATCATCATGTCATATCACTCAAATGCACAAGTCCTATGCATGGTACTATATGCAAAAGAAAAGTTTTTGTTGGTTTGAAATTTTGTTTTCTGGAATTCTCTAACTTTCTTTTTATTGAAATTTGGGGTGTTACAAACCCTTCCCCCTTACAAAAGATCTCGTCCCGAGATCGAAAATAAAGTTAGGTCCTACAGAGATCTGGGTATTCCTTCTTCATGAAGTCTTCGCGTTCCCATGTGGCTTCATCCTCGGTATGATTGCTCCACTGGATCTTCAGAAACTTGATGCTTCGGGTGCGGGTGGTTCGGTAAGCTTCTTCCAGTATGCGAATCGGCACTTTGCGGTAAGTCAGATCCTTGTGGATATCTACCGATCGGTGATCGATGTTCTTGAAAACTTCGGTCTTCTCCGGGACTTCAAGGCACTTCCGGAGAAGTGAGATGTGAAACACGTCGTGCACAGCCGACATTTCCTCAGGCAACTCCAGTTGATAAGATACTTCACCTCGGCGGCTAAGGACTTGGAAAGGTCCGACATAGCGGGGTGCAAGCTTTCCTTTCAGTTGGAAACGTTGCATTCCTTTCAAGGGGGATACTTTGAGATAGACGAAGTCTCCGATCTCAAAGGTCATCTCCCGACGTCTCTTGTCGGCGTAGCTCTTCTGTCTGGATTGCGCAGTCTTGAGGTACTCGCGGATCTTGTGGACTTTCTCTTCGGCTTCACGAAGAACATCAGGGCCGAAAACTTGGCTTTCTCCGACCTCTGACCAGTTCAGGGGGGTACGGCACTTCCTTCCGTACAAGGCTTCAAAGGGGGCCATCTGTAGGCTGGCTTGGTAACTATTGTTGTAAGAGAATTCTGTGTAAGGTAGGCAGTCTTCCCACTTGGATCCGTATTCTAGTACGCATGCTCTAAGCATGTCTTCCAGTATCTGGTTTACTCTCTCAGTCTGCCCGTCGGTCTGAGGGTGATAGGCGGTGCTGAAATTTAGGCGGGTGCCTAGTCCTTCATGCACTTTCTGCCAGAACCTTGAGGTGAACTGGGATCCTCTATCTGACACTATCGATTTGGGGGTTCCATGCAGATCGACTATTCTGGAGATGTAAAGTTCAGCTAACTTTGGGCCTTGATAGGTGGTTTTGACGGTGATGAAATGGGCGACTTTGGTCAATCTATCGACCACTACCCATATGGAATCATTGCCTTTGCTGGATTTGGGCAGTCCGGTGATAAAGTCCATTCCTACGGAGTCCCATTTCCATTCCGGAATCTGAAGGGGTTGCAACAGTCCGGCGGGTCGTTGGTGTTCTGCCTTAACTCTCTGACAGATGTCACACTTAGCGATATAGCTACCGATCTCTCTCTTCATTCCGTGCCACCAAAATTGTTCTTTCAGGTCCTGGTACATCTTGGTACCTCCGGGGTGGATTGAATAAAGGGTGTCATGGGCTTCTTGCAGGATGACTTGTTTTAAGTTAGAGTCCGATGGTACGCAGAGACGTTCTTTGTACCAAAGCACTCCGGCTTCGTCTACGGTGAATCCGGGGGCTTTTCCTGCGGCTATCTGTTTCTTGATTCCGTCAATGCTAGCGTTGTCCTTCTGGGCTTCCTTGATCTGACCAACCAAGGTGGGTTGCAGTTCTATGCTGGCTAGGAATCCTTCACTAACAAGTTCAAGTCTGAACTGTTCAAACTCTTGGTGCAAGCTGGGCTGTTCGGTTGCGAGCATGGAGTTCAATTGGCACGGCAGTCGACTCAAAGCATCCGCTACCACATTGGCCTTGCCGGGGTGGTAGTGAATCTCCATGTCGTAATCCTTGATCAGTTCGATCCATCGGCGTTGTCTCATGTTCAACTCTTTCTGGGTGAATATGTATTTGAGGCTTTTGTGGTCGGAGTAGATCTCGCATCGATTACCCATGAGGTAATGACGCCAAACTTTCAGGGCTAGAACCACGGCTGCAAGCTCAAGGTCGTGGGTTGGGTAGTTCTGTTCATGTTGCTTGAGCTGTCTCGAAAGGTAGGATACAACCTTGCCTTCTTGCATAAGCATGCATCCAAGTCCAGTCTTGGAGGCGTCGCAATATACGTCAAAGGGCTTTGCGATATCTGGCATGATCAGGATTGGGGCTGTTGTCAGTCTACTCTTGAGCTGTTGAAAGCTCTCTTCACATTTGTCGGTCCACTCAAACTTTCTGTCCTTTTTCAGTAGTTGGGTCATTGGTCGAGCGATGCTCGAAAAACCTTCTACAAATCTGCGGTAGTATCTGGCTAATCCAAGAAAAGCGCGGACCTCGGTTTGTGTGGTTGGGGCTTGCCATTCCATAACAGTTTTGATTTTGGCGGGATCTATAGCAATTCCTCCTGCAGACAAGATATGTCCGAGGAATCCCACTTCTTCCAGCCAAAACTCGCACTTGCTAAACTTGGCATACAACTTGTGCTGTCTAAGGGTTTCTAGAACAATCTCCAAATGCTGTTCATGTTCCTCTTCGGACTTGGAGTAGACGAGGATGTCGTCGATGAATGCAACGACAAACTTGTCCAAAAAGTTCATGAAGATCTTATTCATGAGATTCATGAAATAAGCGGGGGCATTGGTCAATCCAAACGACATGACGTTGTACTCATACAACCCATATCTGGTGGTAAAGGCAGTTTTTGGAATGTCGGTGGCTCGGATCTTCAGTTGGTGGTATCCAGTTCTAAGATCAATCTTGGAGAAACCTCGGGATCCGGTGAGTTGGTCGAACAAATCTTCTATCTTAGGTAAGGGATATTTGTTTTTGATGGTGACATCGTTAAGCTTACGATAGTCCGTGCATAAACGATTTGCACCATCTTTCTTGTCGACAAACAAGATGGGGGATCTCCAGGGGGATGCACTTGGTCTAATCAAACCTTTGGCTAACATGTCATCTATTTGCTTCTTCAGCTCCACAAGCTCGGTTGCGTTCATGCTGTAGGCTCTCTGGGCGATGGGTCCAGTTCCGGGGATTAACTCGATGATAAACTCGATATCCCAATCCGGGGGCATACCGGGTAGATCATCCGGAAACACATCAGGGTAGCGACAGACGACCCTGATTTGATCCAGAGTTGGCTTGGATACACTTTGGTTGCAGGTAAATTTTCTGGGTAGTTTTTCAGAGACGTGCTCAACTACGATACCGGTGTTGCTGGTCATGGTTATGGCTTTCTTGGCACAGTCTATCAATCCATTGTGCTTGGACATCCAGTCCATTCCTAGGACAACTTCCAAACCTTTGGTTCCCAGTATGATTAGATTTGCAAAGAAATCTACATCATGGATTTTGATTGGCACATTTTTGCAAAATTTTCTGGCTTTGGTGGTTGATCCGGGGATTTGAACTATCATAACATGCTTCAAACTGAGGGGTTGAATTTGACTTGTTGATGCAAAGTCCTCGGTGACAAAGGAATGAGATGCTCCAGAATCAAACAACACTCTAGCAGGGATGTGGTTGACAGAAAACATACCCAGCACAACATCTGGTGCTTCCTGGGCTTCTTCGGCGTTCATGTGGTAGAGGCGGCCGTTGCGGTTGTTGGGGTTGTTGGGGACGAACTTCTTGCCGGTGGAGACATGGCGTTGCTGCTGAGCAGGTGCAGCGGTGTTGCCGGCGAGCTTGGCAAGACGCTTGGGGCACTCGTTGGAGTAGTGTCCCACTACACCACACTCATAACAAGTGATAGTGCTCTTGTCCTGCTTGTTCGCAACGGGAACGGCATTACTTCCGGTTCCGGGGGTGGTGTTGGTGTTGGTGTTGTTGTTGTTAGGGGCTCGGGGTGGAGCGCGGTTGTAGTTGTTGTGGTTGTAGTTGTTGTTGTAGCCTCCTGGCTTGGAGTTTCCTCCACTCCGGTTCTGATAACCGGGGCGAGAGTTCTGCATCTGGGGTTTGTTGTTTCTTGGAGTGAAACCTCCGCTTGAGCTAGGGCGAAACTTTTGGGGGTGGCTTGATCCACTCTGGCTTGCCATGCGGCGCTTGCGGTTCTCATTGGCTTGGTTTAATTTGCCCTCCATCTGGATGGCGGAGTCAACAAGGGCTTCGAGGTCGGCGAAGGGGATGTTGACGAGGACAGTCTGCATCTCATCATGCAGTCCGTTCAGGAATCTCTCCTTCCTCTTCTCAACGGTGTCGGTCTCATCAGGGGCATACCTTGACAAGGTGAGAAACTTGTCGCGGTATTCAACCACCGTCATGCGACCTTGTTTCAGCTCACGGAATTCATCCCTCATCTTCTTGATAAGACCCGGGGGTACATGGTACTTGCTGAACTTGAGTTTGAAATCCTCCCAAGTCATGAATTGACCTCCGTTCATGGCACGGGTGCTTGTCCACCAAGCGCGGGCTGGTCCAGCGAGATAGTGAGTGGCGAACAAGACTTTCTCGTTGGCTTCCACTCCGGCTACCTCCAGATTGTTCTCCATAGTCTGGAGCCAATCGTCAGCGTCGAGAGGCTCCTCGGTCTTGCTAAACACTGGAGGGTTGGTGTTTTGGAAGTTCTTGAGCTTGGATCCGGGGTGGTCATGATTTCCATGGCCTTGGTTGGCGATGTTCTGCAAGGCGATGAGGTTGGCTTGGCGCTCGGCTCTTTCAGTTTCCCGGTCTGCAAGCATGGTTTGCAGAAGTTGCAGCATCGCGTCGTTGGTGCGATTCGGAGGGGCCATCTGAAGATGTAGAAGATTATGAGATAAGAGGGAACATTCTATGGTTCATTTTGGTTAAGTTTGAAAAGCATTTGAAAACTCGTAATCTTTTGATGACAAACATAACATTCATTCATTCATGCAACACATAGTACAAACTACACACATACTCCAATGGTTTTAAGAACCATTCTCATGCTACGATACAAAGGACGGGATACAACTCACACCGACTATAAGTGAACTAGTGCAACTACTCCTCATCATCGACATCGATCGGGACGTAGTCGTCGGGTCCTGCCTCCAGGAACTCGTAGTCCTCCTCCTCGGTGTTCTCGTCCTCCTCAAAGTCGTTGTCATCGCTCAGAAAGGCGTCTCCTCCCTGAATGTCGATGCCTCCATCGTCATCCTCCAGCTGACGAATCTGATCCTCCTGGGCCTTGACAGTGGCCTCAAGTGACGCGATCCGGGCGCGAAGGCGACGAATCGTAGCGTCCTTCTTGGCACGCTGCTGGCGAAGGCTCTTGCGGTCGTTGTTGAGTAGCTTGATCGCCTCACCCTGCTCGGTGATGTGAGCATGGGTCTGGTTCGCGTAAGCGCGAGAGGCGTCAAGGTCCCTCTGATTCTGGTAGAGCATGAAGTCCAGGTGCTCAGCATGGTGCCTCAACTCCGGGTGCGGCTGCAGCTCCATGGGCACCCCCGCAGCATCACGCCTCACAAGGTGGGCGTAGCGAGAGGCGAGGATGCTCACCACGTTCTGTCCACAGAGGCGCGCAAGTGCCTCCTGTAGACCACGTGCGAGTCCGTCGAGCCAGTTGCTCTCGCGGAAGGAGAAGAGGATCCTCTCCGAAGTGGGAGGCTCCATCTTGCCCCTCAACTCAGCAGTGATCACCCACTGCAACTCTCCTCCGGGCGTGTCGTCCAGCTGAACCCCGTGAAACTCGGGGTGTGGGCGCCCAAGGAAGTCAGAGAGGGCGTTGAGGTCGTGCTCGAAGATCAAGCTTCCTCCGTTCCCAAGCTGGTAAAACTTGGTGTTGATGGCTTCATTCAGCGCCATCTGAAAGAGAATTGGATGAGTAAGTTAGGGAGTGCACAGTGTGTCAAAATTTTAAGTTGATTCAAATAGGATAGACATGATTCATCAAATTTTGGCAAAGTCTCAAAGACAAGAGTGTAGTAAATTTTCACAAATAGTTTCTTTCATTTGATTTCAAAGTTAATTTTTCTCAGAACGCCCGTTCTAACTAAGGTCTTCTAAGGTCAAACAATGGCTCTGATACCAACTTGTCAACACCCAGATTTTTAAGTCCGAATGCCTATTATGTCATACATCGCAATCCCAGGAATATTGTTGTTGCGAGGCATAATAGTTAAGTATCACAGTCATCATCCATTACAAACCATAAGTCTTACAAATTGGAATCACATGATCCATATTACACGAATAGTTGATCTAGTGATCAACGAACAAACACAAGTTCATATTTCAACATAGCGGAAGCGTAAGATACAAGGACTTTCTAGTCCACAGGCCAACGCTTGACGTCGGAAGGCGCTTAGTTGTCGTAGGCATCCTGCTGGTCATCTCCTTGGTCCTCTTCATACTCTGGCCATTTGAATAGCCAGGGACAAAGCCGTGAGTACATTGAGTACTCGCAAACTAATACTAATGTAAGTGCTAGACATTCTAGTAGGGTTTGCTAAGCTCTAGTTTTATTTGCATAAAGCTAGTTTGAGTTCACAAAGTTTGAGGAAAAGCTTATTCAAGCGCTAACTAACCCAAGTGGGAACATTAGTGTCATTCCCACCATTCAAGTGGTGATTTCAATTCAATCCACCACAAGTCACTTCACCAACATCCTTTTCAACATCATTTTCAAAGATATGACATCGGAAACTGTATGGCCTTTCCAACCGTCCGTAACCGTGGACGCGGCTATTCGAATAGGTTTACACTCTGCAGAGGTTGCACACTTGTGCCACAACATTTGATTTCATCCGTCGGGATTTCCCCGAATCATCGTAACACGATCGCGGATCATCAACCATAACCTTTCACTTACGAATCCTAGTATGAGCACCTCTCCCCATGAGCTTGGCCTCCCAGTGAAGACAGACAGTCAGCCTGGGAACTGCACAGGGCTTGGGCCGGACATTCACCTCATTTCGCATCATATAGTATCGTTTCTTTTGTTGTAGAGGCAGCTTTCGGCATAACCCCGATGATGCTTGTTTAGAGGGAACCCATACTAAGACTCATAAATTTCTAGTTAAGCCCTACCCATAATCAGGTATTGTGGGGGTACTTAATAATTGGAAAGGTATCGCATTCAAACCAACACCATTGTTTTATCAAAAATCACCATCTTCTCTTGTTCACATTCACCTTCAAAAAATCATTCAATGGAATGCATCTTCATTCCAAGGTTTCAAAAATCCTTCAAATTCACATTGTTCCCATCTAGAGTAGTCAAGTTTTAATTCATTAGCACTAGCTCTAATTCATGAGGGGTGCTATCTTGCTTTGCTTGGAGAAGGCTAACTCACTACTCTAGTAATCAACTTGTACTTTGACCAAAGTTAGCTATAAAAGTAACTCATTTAGAAAACAAGTAAAAACTTGTAAAGTAAAAACTTGGGATGGGTTCATATAAGAAAAGGTAAGAACATGGTGCCTTGCCCCAAGGGGCTTTGCACTTTGCAAGAATATTAGCTTGCATTGGTAGTAGCTTGCCTTGGTAGTTCTCAAACTGTTCCTCCTCCTCCTCTTGGTAGCAACCTTCTTCTTCGGCGTACTCTCCGGTGCTACCGTCTAAATTTGAATACGAGTATAATTACTCACTAATTCAATGGCTATTCCATACATCACATATAACACACAAACTACTCTATGCACACAAGTAAATAAACTAGGGTGCATGGGTTGTGGGGTTTAAATAGGATTCACTTCTTTGTATTTCATAAGTGAAAGATAGTTTCCATAGGGTTCTTGAGAAATAATTTCCTCTCATTGAAATCTTCTTAAGATTTAATTTCTCAAACAACCATGGATGAACTCATATTGACCTAAGTCAAATGTTCATCATCATCATCATTTGGGAAAATGATTTAAATGAGGTGGGTCACCTCATACAATTTAAATAACACTACATTTGATTTAAATCTCAAGTAATTCATATAAGAGAGTTTGGAACCAGGGGTCCAAACATCCCATGAATCCATGTGAGACAAATTTAAATGAAGTGTAAGACTTCACACAATTTAACTTTAATAGTTTTGGACAATATCAACTAGTTAAACTAGTCAAATATCCATTCATTAAACCATGGCATGATCATGCAAAGTGACCACACTATTTTATTGCATAAACAATTAGTGTAAGTCAAATGTGAGCTATTAGAGTTGGAAATAACTTAATATCTATTTTGGTTGATTTTTAAGAATTATTTGAATAGGGAAAAGTCCCTGTTTTGTTATTTTTATCCTAATTATTCTACAAAGAATCTGACCATGGGGCCAGTGGCATTTTGTAGAGAATTTCAGTGGCTTTCTAACAATATGAAATTCACTAAATTTGGTTTAGCCAATTTGAAATGGTTGAATTTCAAAGTTTGGGCAGTATTGAAATGGATTTGTAATAATTAAACTGGATTTGAAATTAACGGGCCGGCGGGAAAAGCTAACGGGCCAGAAGGTTTAAAAACGGCCCGAGCCAGCCCACCACGGTCCAGTGCCGCGCGGGCTGCCTGACAGGGTGGGGTCCGCCTGTCAGCGGCTCATCTAACCCGAATCGGTACGTTTCAATGTGGGGCGTAGGATTAGAAGGGGATCGGACGGCGCTGGTGCGTCGTCTTCTCCGGCGAGAGGCAGAGAGGTTGGCGGCGAGGGTAGGGGGTCGGAGAGCTCACCGCGGCTCCAGCTAGGGTTGGCAGGGTGCGCGGTGAAGATGTGGACGACGGCGAAGCAGCTGGTAGCAGTGGCGGAGCTCGAGGTGGCCTGGATCAATGGCGATTTCTCCAGGGCTTCCGCGGCTCCGAGCTTGCGATTGGCCTTGCTCCGGCGACGATCGAGGTGGCTAACGGTGCGAGGCGAAGTGGTGAAGGGTGGGGAGTGAGACGGTGTGCTCCGTTGCTTCCAGGGAACCTCCTATTTATAGGATTGCGAGAGGGTGGCGGGGCAGTGGCAAGGTCGACCATGGCGCGGCTTCTCCGGCAGCTGGTCGAGCTAGGCGTGGTCATGGCGATGCTCTACGTGTCCAGGCGAGGCGAACGGTGGCGACAGCTTGGTCGGGGAGGGCCTGGTTGGGTCGCATTGCTTCCACGACGGCCGCGGCGTTCACGGGAACAGGTCGTCGTCTCCGGCGCCGGCGGTCACGGGTCTGGGCTGGGCGTGTGTCTGGCGGCGTCGCGGTGTCACTGCGGTGCTCAACGCGTTCACAGGGGGTCCAGGGCGTGCTCGAGGTAGTGGCGCGGCGCGTGTCCAGGGCGCGCTCTCGTGCGACGTCCACGGCATGCAGGGCGAGTCTGGGCGCGCGGTCTCCGGCGTGTGTCGTCGTCGAGCTCGACAAAGGCGATGCTAGGGTGGCGTAGGGCTCTCGTTGGCGCATGGTGGCGAGGGGGCCAGGGCAGAGAGTGAAGGAGGAGAGGGGGAGGTTGTCGGGTTGGGCGACACGGCCGGCATGGCCATGTCTAGCCTTGCTCCTCCTCTCCCTAGGGTTTCTATGTTGCCATTTAGGGTGAAAGGGGGCAGGGGAACCATTTGGGGTAGTGTAGTGTAGGTTTGGTGTGTATAGAACACTATTTCAAATAGTGTCAAATAGTGCCATATTTTGCAATTTGCAAAATTCTCCAAATTTGAAATAATTCAAAAGGTGAAAGTTTTTGAAAAGTGAGTGTTGTTATTAGTTGTAAAAGACCAGAGGTGGTTTGAGGTGGTGGTGGAAAAGTTTGAATTCAAGAATTGCACAAATTGACAAGTGTGAGATTGTTCCACTTGTTAAAATGTTGCAACTTTGGATGAGCATAGCTATTGATCAAAGATGAATTTGGCAGGGTGATCTTCATCAAAGTTGTTCACCTTGATGTTGACTTTGAAATGGTGCAAAGAGTTAGCAAGAATTGGTTTGGGAAAATTGAATTGCAGGGGCTCAAAGTGGTGATCAGACTAAATTTGGCAGATTTGGCCATTATCATATGTGAGTGGGAAAAGTGTTTGAAGTTCATTTGAATTGTGCAACCTTGATTCCAAAAGTTGTAATAAGTGTTTAGTAACATTATCCAACTAATGGTGAAGACCAAATAAGTCTAGGGTCAAGATTTATAAAAAATGCCATAGAGCATATGTGAGGGTTTTTAGGGTTTTGCAATTTATGGAATTTCTTCCTCTTTGATTTATTTGGTTGGTGATCTTCACATGATCACACTAGGGTTTTAGAGCATATCAAATACAAATAAAAGCAATCATCATGGCATATCACTCAAATGCACAAGTCCTATGCATGGTACTATATGCAAAAGAAAAGTTTTTGTTGGTTTGAAATTTTGTTTTCTGGAATTCTCTAACTTTCTTTTTATTGAAATTTGGGGTGTTACAGTAGGCGGAGTCCTGGACGTGTGCTGCTGCTGCAAAGCAGCTTCTATTTTGTTGTTAGCTAGGGATCCCTTGTTGTTATGTTGTTAGTATGATGGTGTTGTGAAGAACCTCGAACCTGTTACTATGTTGGCTGCTGTGTATGCAGCTTATTATCTAGGGAGGGATCCCTATTATCTATCCCTATTCTACTATATTTTGTTGGCCCTACTTTGTTTTCTCGATTTACTATGACTGTGAATTTGTCGTTCATTACCCTGGAGATTTGCTTCTAGATTTAACTACATACATATGGACCAGAGGGAGTACTAGATTTGCTGCCATATTGGGCAAACAACGAGGGCCAAAAGGCACAAATAATTGAAGAAAGACAGAAATGCAAGCTTCTCTAGATTTGATACTAATTTGGTTAAAAAAGACAAAGAGACAGAGGGGGAAAAGGTGCTCTTAAAAATGCAAATTCGCGCCGAGAGAGACAGAACCCAGCTCCTGCTGACATACAACCAAACGCGGTCTCGTCCTGTCCCACGCGGTCCCTTTCTACTAGCCCCACACGTCAGCACGGAACGGTCAACTAAACTGGAATCCTCCCGTCTGAGCTCCTTCTGCGGGTTGCAAATAAGGGCTTGGCGAAAACTGAGGAAAAACATAAGGCAATCTTATTGACTAATATAGCTGCTTAATTAATAAAAGGATTAGCTACAACGTGCTCAGTTTGCCCATTTATTAAGGTATAAGACTGGCAGGAGAGAAAGTAATCGCTAGTTTCCTCATTTTGCCCCTGCATGCTCGCACGATTAAAGCACCTTCCGCACGCGCTGGACTCCTTGTTTCCTTAAACCTCCTCGTTTCTCGGGATAGACCAACAGTTTTTCAGGATCTTGGGTTAGTGTGGCCAGGTTTCGACTTTTGACTAGTGGAAACGGGAAAGCAGGTGCAAATTAGGGAGATAACTGAACCACAACCACCCGCGCCTTAAGCATCGAGTAATATCGGGAAAAAATGTGCCGTAAGTAGTGAGATGGAGGGAGTAGTTCACAATTCCAATACGGAGTATAATTTTACCTGCCATATTTTCTTAATTTTTGTGCAGTCTACAATATATACTAAGAATTTCACATTGAGATTTTGCACGTAGCAGGATATTTTTCATTGATTTCGAAACTTAAAACTATGATTATGATTTGACAAGGGCTCCCATCAGTATGGGGTGAACAAGCCCTCCCATCAGTATATCAGAGGAATTTGACAAGGGCTACAGGACGACTAGATACATCACCAAAAAAGGTGATGCATGTCTCCTTCACCAAAACAGCTGAAACAAGTACATGAATGCAAGTACACCACCATAATAATACTACTACATCAACACAAGTACGAGTAATATAATAAAGTAAGAGTACTACTCCCTCTAATCTAATTTAAACCAAAATAAAACTTAAACTTCATCCTAAATTTGAACTAGTGCCTCGTCCTCGTTCTTCACTCATTTTCTGATCCAAGACGGCGCAGAGTGCCAGAGTGCATGGCACGGAACTCTTCATCGGCGGTCAAAAAATTTGAATTTAGGCCGCATGTCACACGTTGACATGCAAAACGTGCATGTCACCTGGTGGTGGTAGGCAACTACCCTCATTTACGGCGGCGTAGGCGACTGGACGCCGCGTGGCCAGCCGCTGCCTCGTGGCCGCCTCGGTTTCCATGCGGGAGACCATTAAACGCTGACGACCAACCTTCCCGCGTCACGGTTAGTGACTATGACTATAAGGGCAAAACGCTAAACTCTTGTTCCATTCACTTTCTTCCTCTCTCCACCTAACAAACATTTGTTCGTCGCTCTCTCCTCCAGCAATGTCTTCAAAATTCAGGTCGTCGGCGGTCAAGTACGCGGAGAAAAAACGCCGGCTCAAAATTTCGAGAGACGCTTCCAGAAACCAAGTGGGCTCGCCGTCGCCGCCGCCGCCGCCGAAATGCGTCCGTGCTGTGCTCATCGGGTTAGTTTCCTTCGCCATGTACTTTCGTTTCTTCTTCCCGGGCTCAAGCTCTTTAAGAGTCTCTATGGTTATACATCTTAAAGGGTTGGAAGTTCCAATGATGCCCGTACTGCACCAACTTCCACGACCAATGAATCATCGTCGTCAGATGATTTCAACCCGGCCCTACCCCGGCGAAATGAGGTAGCACCAAGCACTGTGTAGTTATCTTCTTCTTCTTCTTCTTCTTCCTTTGCGCTTACTTGCTACCGATGATTTCGCCCTGAAGGAAGCGGCGCCGACTATCGACACCACTGTCGCCATCTTGATGGAAAAAAACGAGGAGCTCAGCTTAGAGTGTGATCGCCCCCGAGACGATTTGGCTGCCAAGAAGAAGAATTTGAAAACTCTTGTGGAGCTCATTTGCAGCCTTTGCAATGAGCGCGACATGTTGAAGAACGAGCTGATTAAGCAGAAAGAGAGGAACATTGCATCAGCGGAGGAAGCCAGCAGCATACTCAAGACTGTGTGCCTCGGAAGAGACAAGTCTGATATAGAGTACAAAATCCTTCTTCAGGATAAAGTAGAGCTCCAAAAGTTTATCCTTGAATATGCTGACATCGCCATCCTTGCCCTTCTCGATAAGCAGAAGGCACAAGATAAGTTGATGCACCTGATGTTGGAGAGCTGCAGTGAAAGAGAAGAGACATTGAAAGAAATGAGCAGTTTGGTGGGATACATGAGTGACATTGGGCGAACTTCGCAGAATCCGCCCCGGCTGAGCTCAAATTCCAGCGGAACCAGCTTTCAGCAATGCATGTTATGCGCACCTACAACTTCTACTCATTGATTAGAGGTCGCACGACATGGCATTTTTCCTCAAAATAGTAGTACTGTACTAATAGTTGTACTACTTAGTATGTACCTTTTTGTAAAATAATTTCTTACATGTATTAGAAACTACCCCTCTCCTTTCTGGATGCATCCGGGACATTGTCATCCGGCCCTCTTCTGGACAAACCCCCTCGGGAAGGACAGTATATTTTGCACATTTCGCTACTAGTACTTCTAATTCCACCGCTTATTTTTCTAATCCGTTAAATCGTTAATTAGATGACCAACTGATGGAAGCTGCGATAGATTAGACCAACAAGTGGTGAATTGTGCAAAAGATATGTCCGTGTTTTATGCACAAGAGTGATATGGGGATCTGGTGGAATCTTGAATTTCCTCTTCAGTGGTAGGCATGCTTCACTTATAGCTGGAGTACATTGCGGACCTGGTGCATTTCGTCAGTACCGATCAGCTAGTTTTGCTTATCCGGGAAGAAAAGGTAGTACTAGCCTTTTCAGTAAGATGTCTTTTCAGTGCTACGGAGTTGTCTGTTCACTGCTTGCTTTGTCTGTCGGTGACTTTGCCAAGCTGACTTTGCCATGACTTTGGGTGACTGATATGTGGACCATTCTCTCTCAAAAAAAAGATATGTGGACCACAGTTGTAAGTGACTCAAAGTCACTGACTTGGGGGACTCCTGAATGCTTCGTATATTTCTGACGGTTTCTGAATTATGTACTCCGTACAACTTTTGTAATATTGGTCAAACTAGTTTTGACCAGGGTTTGTGTAGGGTGGTTTTTTTTGGTTGGTCCAAATGGTGTTGTGTGGTCCAAATGTGATGTATCATCACACCACCATGTGCCCCCCCCCCACCCCTAGGTTTTGGTAATGCCATTCTGATACATGCTTCTTAGAAGGAGTACATTTTTTCCGTTAGGGCATGACAATTTTGAAAAATTCAAACAAAAATGGGAAGACAGAATGGTATCATCATTTTCCATGTGATGATGCACCCCTGTGCCGATTTTTGGTTCATTTTAAGAATATAAGGTGCCAAATTACTTGAGGAAGCTAGTTGGAGTAGACGGGCATGATCGGATCGGCATAGGGGATTTATTTTTTGAAGGATGTTATTTTTCATAGACAATATCTGACACAAAAAAAATGTTAAGGTCTCAGATTATTCTGAATGATTTTGAATTACTTATGACGTTTGGAAGTATTGGTGTACATGAGCCCCACATGAAGTTAATTGTCCAAAAAAAAAGTTTTGTACATGTTTCCCAGAAAGTGGAAAGTCGAGTACATGCACGACTTCACCCGTCCACTACTGGATACAGAGAGTCAGAGGCTATAAAATAATCGGCCTCATCATCTCTCGCGAGCTCGTCCTCTCCACTCCCCCAACTTGCCTCCCCCACACTGTGAAAAAACCCCATCCACTCACCGCACCTCTGATACATCGACTTCCCCGTTTCCAACTGCAGCAGCATGAAGACAGGTATTGCATACGAGGCGGAGCAATCGGCGGCCGCCCGCGCAGAGGATGCCTCTACGGTAGTGGCCGTCGCGGTGGGTGAGGCTTCACCGGGCACCCAGGCCGCTCGTCTCCTCTGCTTGTCTGATTCTCCGACCTCGGTCGAAATGGACGTCCTGGCCGTCACGACGGGTGAGACTTCACCGGGCACCCATGCCGCTCGTCTCCTCTGCTTGTCTGATTCTTCGACCTCGGTCGAAACGGGCATCCTGGCCATCGAGCAGAAGGTGGATACCAATGTTGTTGATCCCGTCGAAGATGTGCACGGCGTTGCAGGTCACCACGGCGAGGTCTTCCTAGGCCTGGTGCTGGACGCGAACCTCGACCCCTTCGACGATTTCGGCCCAAACGTTCAGTTCCAGGAGGATGTTGAGGGTGATGACGAGGAGGTACTACTCTTTTATCGAAACTGTCCCAATCCTCTTTGTGTCATATTGCTGTTCACATGGTTTGCACGAGCCTGGTTCTTGATTGATTTGATATCCTACCTTGTTCTTGTAGATGTAATTGATTCTACGATTCGTAAGATCAGATTCTAGTTTAATTTCGACTAATCTGCCATGTAGTCATATAATCAATTTATGTGTTCATACTTAGTGGACTTGCAATTGTTGTGGCTTATGTTCATGGTTGTTCATAGGGTTTCTCATGATTTATTACGATTTCTTCTGCCATTTACTTGTTCTACATATTTAATTTTAGGGTTTCGAAGGTTTGATTATGTTAGTGGAGTATTTATTCGATCTGTCATAAAAAACCTGATTATGTAGTACTTAATAATTCATAGGAGTATTCTGATGACATGGACAACAACAAGGTGCGCAGGGACCGGAAAAGCCGCTATGTTCTCAAGCGGCTGAAGGGTGGTGAAATTCGTTTCTGCATGCGCGGGGAGCTATTTTGCCCATTATGTGGCAAAATTCTCCAGAAGGACATCCGTAGCCTGATCCAACATGCGATGGGTGTAGGCCTAAGTACATCGGGGGAAGCACCGCCCTGCAACCAAGGCCAAACACGCACCATATGGCCTCTTCCTCCAGAATTACGTCTTGCCTAGCTTATTCCACGTCAACGCCCCTGCTTCTGGCCCTCATGCCCCTGGTCATGTTTAAAGTTCATATGTGTAATCTTAATCCCTTTGGAAGTTCAGCATTAAACTCTACTAGTACAACCGTGGTGGTCTTGTGATGTAGTACTCTTTTGATGCATTTGTGATGTAGTAGTACTTTTTTTGAAATGATATAGTACTATCTAAGAAAAGTACTCCCTCCGATTCACATTCATTTCACACCAAGAATATGGATCAGAGCGAGGGAGTAAATTAAACATGGCATCTCGTGCATGAAGCTTGACATATCGATCAGGTTGGCTAGAATAGCAATACAATGCTGCTCATTAGGCAAATGCATGCCATGTACGATAGTATACATCAAGTAAAGAAGTCTATACTGACATAAAAAACTACTTTGGGGATGAGAGTCAATTGGGGCATCTACAGTATAGAAAATCTTGCTCGTAGATGATTTTGGCTAAGAGGGTTTTACTCACATTACACGTGCCACTTTCCTTGTCTGCAAAACAAGTTCCAATAAAGGGAGATGAAAGAAGAGGGTATTGTGGGCGAGATTGAACACCTTTTTTATGTGTTAAGCTGAGGACTCGTTTAGATGAGGATTTCGACTTATGCCTAACAGCTCAACACACCCACAAATAATTCTCCTTGCGCGCACCACCGTTCATTAAAAATAACAATATTAGCTCGCAAGATTAAGAACGAAGTGAATTTAAGTAACTTGGTAAGATTTTCAAGCAATATATTCAGAGAAAGAGCACACATGTTCGGCTCGAAATAATCATAAGAGAAGAACAATAAATCTAAGGCACCCACTTCATCAGCAGAAGGGGCGCGACACCACATGGATTCATACCTTGAGTCGACGCTGGCTCGTAGAAGGGCGGCCGCAATGGGTGTGCAAATAAAATCACTGTTGTTGGTGCTAATAAAATCACACAACTTAGTATTCTCAGGAGTAGCCATTTACTAAAAATAATGCAAGCAACAGAAATAAAAGCTATACTAATTTTTTTTGGATGCACCTCGAGGATGCCGAGGACGTCTCCACCTCGGTCTCACATGTGACTGCTTATCAGCGGGTGGTGCGCCGCGCCATGTAGAAGATCTATCAAGAGAGGAGAGCCCGATGACGCTACCGACGCCTCAACCTTGATAGCACCGACCTGTTGCTCCACACCGAGATGCGCCACGTGCAAGATTTAGCGGATGCACCTATTTTAGAGATATGTCATGATCATTGTAACAAATTTCAACGTGATGATGATTTGATCTTGTACTCGGCCTTGAACATAAGAACTAGTACAATCTCACAATTTTTTTATCATTATCCTTTGCGAGATTTAGCGGATGCGCCAAATTCAGAGAAATATCATGATCATGGTAACACAATTTTCAATGTAATGATGATTTGATGTTGCACTCGACCTTGAACATAAGTACTAGTACGGTCTCACAAATTTGTATCATTATACTTTGCAAGTTTTAGCGGATGCGCCCATTTTCAGAGGTAGATCATGATCATGGTAAGTTGGTAACAAATTTTCAACTTGATGATGATTTGATGTTGTACTCGGCCTAGAAGAGAAGTACTAGTACGGTCTCACAATTCTTTTTATCATTACACTTTGCAAGATCTAGCGGATACACTAATTTCAGAGATAGATCATGATCATGGTACTGACCAATATTCAAGGTGATGATGATTTGATTTTGCACTCGGCCTTGAACAGAGGTACTAGTACGGTCTCACAACTTGGACCTTAGCCAAATTCAAAATCTCATAGCGGCAAAACTTCCCGCCCACAAAATACCAAAAATTCACACGCTTCCAAATTCCCATTCTACCCCTGTGGAGATGATAGCAAAGTCGGTTGGTGGGGGGGTCTGCCCGTCATTTTTTGGATCACCACCTCCCTAGCCCGGAAACCCTCCCCAAAAAAATTCATTTCCCTCAGACCACCCACCGGAATTTCCCAAGTCCCTCTCTCCCACCTCCACGACCACCGCACCGGAACATCCCCGCCGGACGGACTTCCCTGGCCTACCCGAGGCCTCACGGTCCTCGTCATCCGGCTGCCTGCCGGAGCCGCTTCATCGATGTTGTCATCAACCGGACCGGATCATCCCCGCCGAACCTCGAAACCATATGCTCATCCAGCAGTCTACTGCAGTCACTTCAGCAGCGGTATCGTCCACCCCACCGGAGCCGCTTCGCCGGATCCGTCGTCCACCGCATCGGATCTTGCTCACCGACACCGCTGTGCATGAACCGGATCTGCTTCACCGGCGCCGTGCATGATCTAAACTCTTCTACTGTCGCTTTTCTATTGCTTGCCTGCAAGTTCTTGTTTAAT
Source organism: Lolium perenne (assembly GCF_019359855.2). Taxonomy (NCBI): domain Eukaryota; kingdom Viridiplantae; phylum Streptophyta; class Magnoliopsida; order Poales; family Poaceae; genus Lolium; species Lolium perenne. The sequence continues at coordinate 148,175,959 of NC_067245.2, forward strand.
CTTGGGGGAACCTGTTTGTGCTAACGACGCGCCATTACGTTTTTGCAGATGAGATGAGTAACCATGAAGTGTAATGGCCGTCTCTCCAACCCCAAGTAGCACATGTTGCGTACTTCATCACCGGATCTATCAACCCCAGGAAGATCTGCTGTGACTCCCACAGAGTGCTTCTCCTAATGTAAGTCCCTTGTTTTAGCGCCATGTTCTGGGTTCAGATGCTTGTTTGTCTGAAGCTCTTTTATTTCATTCCTAGCTATGACCGTAACACCTTGCTATTTTCTAGTTCATTGCTAACTTTAAGCGATTGAACATTTTAGTTTGCATTCCCTGCTCTGTAGATGTAGCCATCATAACTTCTATCTTGCTCAGTCGTTGTTACAAAAATTATAGGTATTATAGTAACATCCTGCTATTATTTAGTTCATGGCCAATTTTAAGTAATTGCACATGTTGGTTCGCATTCCCTGCTCTATAGCTTTTGGCATCGTAACTTCTATATTTGGTTTACATTGCCTGCTCTGTAGATCTAGCCATCATAACTTTATCTTGCTCAGTCGTTGTTACAAAAATTATGGCCTGCTACTATGTTGTTTGCGCCAATTTTTTACTCCATGGACATGTTGGCTTGCATTCCCTGTACTACAGGTGATGCCATTGTTTTGTATCTAGTTCATTGTAAGCTAACAAAGTAAGGACTTAGTTTGGCATGCTATCACTCTGCTATCTAGCCTGTAGTACAAATAAACTTGTCATACTACTAGATAATAATTTTGCGTGCTATCTTGTTCTTCAAAAGCTGCATTATTGACTTGTTTCTCTGACTTGGCATGACACTCACATATGGAATGCTGAACATATTGGTTTGCATTCCCTCTTATACAAGTTCACAGGTGATCCCACTATATTCTGTATCTGGTCCATCCTAAGCTCCAGCATTAACTATCCTCTATGTGTTACTCATTACAAGTTTATATCCCGAAACATCTTGATTTGCATCCCCTTCACTATAAGTTCAGGAGTATTATTTAGTTCACGGCCAAAATGAAGTAATTGCACTTGGCACATGTTGGTTCACATTCCCTCCTCTTTAGCTTTTGCCATCGTAACTTCTATTTTTGGTTTACATTCCCTACTCTGTAGATGTAGCCATCATAACTTCATCTTGCTCAGTCGTTGTTACAAAATTTATAGCCTGCTACTATGTTGTTCATGCCAATTTTGTACTTCCTGAACATGTTGGTTTGCATGGGACTCAACAGTAGTAAGTCTGCTGTTTCATTCTATGCTCTGTTATATTGGCTGTTGGTATGCGGCATGCACTCTTTGTTTGCTTATTGTGCGCATTACAATGATCTTGTTATAACGACGAAATGATGAGTTCCAAATATCTTTGGCAAACAATATTGTAGTGTCTTTGCCTTTCCATTGTTGCTGTCTGATACGCGTACAGCACGCGTCCGTTGGGAACCCCAAGAGGAAGGTGTGATGCGTACAGCGGCAAGTTTTCCCTCAGTATGAAACCAAGGTTTATCGAACCAGTAGGAGCCAAGAAGCACGTTGAAGGTTGATGGCGGCGAGATGTAGTGCGGCGCAACATCAGGGATTCCGGCGCCAACGTGCAACCTGCACAACACAAACCAAGTACTTTGCCCCAACGAAACAGCGAGGTTGTCAATCTCACTGGCTTGCTGTAACAAAGGATTAGATGTATAGTGTGGAAGATGATTGTTTGCAGAAAACAGTAGAACAATTGCAGTAGATTGTATTTCAGTATAGAGAATTGGACCGGGGTCCACAGTTCACTAGAGGTGTCTCTCCCATAAGATAAATAGCATGTTGGGTGAACAAATTACAGTTGGGCAATTGACAAATAAAGAGGGCATGACCATGCACATACATATTATGATGAGTATTGTGAGATTTAATTGGGCATTACGACAAAGTACATAGACCGCTATCCAGCATGCATCTATGCCTAAAAAGTCCACCTTCAGGTTATCATCCGAACCCCTTCCAGTATTAAGTTGCTAACAACAGACAATTGCATTAAGTATTGCGCGTAATGTAATCAGTAACTACATCCTCGAACATAGCACCAATGTTTTATCCCTAGTGGCAACAGCACATCCATAATCTTAGAGATTTCTGTCACTTCCCCAGATTCACGGAGACATGAACCCACTATCGAGCATAAATACTCCCTCTTGGAGTTAATAGCAAAAACTTGGCCAGAGCCTCTACTAATAACGGAGAGCATGCAAGATCATAAACAACACATAGATATAAATTGATAATCAACATAACATAGTATTCTCTATTCATCGGATCCCAACAAACACAACATATAGAATTACAGATAGATGATCTTGATCATGTTCGGCAGCTCACAAGACCCGACAATTAAGCACAATGAGGAGAAGACAACCATCTAGCTACTGCTATGGACCCATAGTCCAGGGGTAGACTACTCACACATCACTCCGGAGGCGACCATGGCGGCGTAGAGTCCTCCGGGAGATGATTCCCCTCTCCGGCAGGGTGCTGGAGGCGATCTCCTGAATCCCCCGAGATGGGATTGGCGGCGGCGGCGTCTCTGGAAGGTTTTCCGTATCGTGGCTCCCGGTACTGGGGGTTTCGCGACGAAGGCTTTAAGTAGGCGGAAGGGTAGGTCAGGGGGCGACGCGAGGGGCCCAGGAGACAGGGCGGCGCGGCCAAGGGTGGGGCCGCGCCGCCTACCCTCCTGGCCACCTCGTGGCCCCACTTCGTTGACTCTTCGGTCTTCTGGAAGCTTCATGGCAAAATAGGACCCTGGGCGTTGATTTCGTCCAATTCCGAGAATATTTCCTTACTAGGATTTCTGAAACCAAAAACAGCAGAAAACAGCAACTGGCACTTCGGCATCTTGTTAATAGGTTAGTTCCAGAAAATGCACGAATATGACATAAAGTGTGCATAAAACATGTAGATATCATCAATAATGTGGCATGGAACATAAGAAATTATCGATACGTTGGAGACGTATCAGCATCCCCAAGCTTAGTTCCTGCTCGTCCCGAGCAGGTAAACGATAAACAAAGATAATTTCTGGAGTGACATGCCATCATAACCTTGATCATACTATTGTAAAGCATATGTAGTGAATGCAGCGATCAAAGCAATGTAAATGACATGAGTAAACAACTGAATCATATAGCAAAGACTTTTCATGAATAGTACTTCAAGACAAGCATCAATAAGTCTTGCATAAGAGTTAACTCATAAAGCAATAATTCAAAGTAAAGGTATTGAAGCAACACAAAGGAAGATGAAGTTTCAGCGGTTGCTTTCAACTTATAACATGTATATCTCATAGATATTGTCAACATAGAGTAATATAACAAGTGCAATATGCAAGTATGTAGGAATCAATGCACAATTCACACAAGTGTTTGCTTCTTGAGGTGGAGAGAGATAGGTGAACTGACTCAACAATAAAAGTAAAAGAATGGTCCTTCAAAGAGGAAAGCATCGATTGCTATATTTGTGCTAGAGCTTTGGTTTTGAAAACATATAGAGAGCAATAAAAGTAAAATTTTGAGAGGTGTTTGTTGTTGTCAACGAATGGTAGTGGGCACTCTAACCCCCTTGCCAGACAAACCTTCAAAGAGCGGCTCCCATTTTATTTTATTTTTGTGTGGCACTCCTTCCAACCTTTCTTTCACAAACCATGGCTAACCGAATCCTGCTGGTGCCTGCGAACAATCTCATACCATGAAGGAGTGCCTTTTTATTTTAGTTTTATTATGATGACACTCCTCCCCACCTTTGCTTTCTCAAGCCATGGCTAACCGAATCCTTCGGGTGCCGTCCAACAATCACATACCATGGAGGAGTGTCTATTTTTATTAATTAATTTGGGACTGGGAATCCCATTGCCAGCTCTTTTTGCAAATTTATTGGATAAGCGGATGAAGCCACTAGTCCATTGGTGAAAGTTGACCAACAAGATTGAAAGATAAACACCACATACTTCCTCATGAGCTATAAAACATTGACACAAATCAGAGGTGATAAATTTTGAATTGTTTAAAGGTAGCACTCAAGCAATTTACTTTGGAATGGCGGAGAAATACCATGTAGTAGGTAGGTATGGTGGACACAAATGGCATAGTGGTTGGCTCAAGTATTTTGGATACATGAGAAGTATTCCCTCTCGATACAAGGTTTAGGCTAGCAAGGCTATTTGAAACTAACACAAGGATGAACTGGTGCAGCAAAACTCACATAAAAGACATATTGTAAACATTATAAGACTCTACACCGTCCTCCTTGTTGTTCAAACTCAATACTAGAAATTATCTAGACCTTAGAGAGACCAAATATGCACACCAAATTTTAGCATGCTCTATGTATTTCTTCATTAATAGGTACAAGGTACATGATGCAAGAGCTTAAACATGAGCACAACAATTGCCAAGTATCACATTACCCAAGACATTTTAGCAATTACTACATGTAGCATTTTCCAATTCCAACCATATAACAATTTAACGAAGAAGAAACTTTCGCCATGAATATTATGAGTAAAGCCTAAGGACATATTTGTCCATATGCTACAGCGGAGCGTGTCTCTCTCCCACACAAAGAATTCTAGGATCCATTTTATTCAAACAAAACAAAAACAAAAACAAACAGACGCTCCAAGTAAAGTACATAGGATGTGGCCGAATAAAAATATAGTTTCAGGGGAGGAACCTGATAATGTTGTCGATGAAGAAGGGGATGCCTTGGGCATCCCCAAGCTTAGACGCTTGAGTCTTCTTGATATATGCAGGGGTGAACCACCGGGGCATCCCCAAGCTTAGAGCTTTCACTCTCCTTGATCATGCCGTATCATCTCCCTCTCTTGATCCTTGAAAACTTCCTCCACACCAAACTCAAAACAACTCATTAGAGGGTTAGTGCACAATCAAAATATACATGTTCAGAGGTGACATAATCATTCTTAACACTTCTGGACATTGCACAAAGCTACTGAAAGTCAATGGAATCGAAATATCCATCGAACATATCAAAACAGGCAATGCGAAATAAAAGGCAGAATCTGTCAAAAACAGAACAGTTCGTATTGACTAATTTTATTTAGGCACCAGACTTTCTCAAATAAAAATGCTCAAATTGAATGAAAGTTGCGTACATATCTGAGGATCACTCACGTAAATTGGCATAATTTTCTGAGTTACCTACAGAGAATTTTTCCCAGATTCGTGACAGCAAAGAAATCTGTTTCTGCGCAGTAATCCAAATCTAGTATGAACCTTGCTATCAACGACTTCACTTGGCACAACAAAACACTAAACTAAGATAAGGAGAGGTTGCTACAGTAGTAAAAAACTTCCAAGACACAAAATAAAAACAAAGTACTGTAGTAAAAACATGGGTTGTCTCCTATAAGCGCTTTTCTTTAACGCCTTTCAGCTAGGCGCAGAAAGTGTGTATCAAGTATTATCAAGAGACGAAGTGTCAACATCATAATTTGTTCTAATAATAGAATCAAAAGGTAACTTCATTCTATTTCTAGGGAAGTGTTCCATACCTTTCTTGAGAGGAAATTGATATTTAATATTACCTTCCTTCATATCAATGATAGCACCAACAGTTCGAAGAAAAGGTCTTCCCAATATAATGGGACAAGATGCATTGCATTCAATATCCAGGACAACAAAATCAACGGGGACAAGGTTATTGTTAACGGTAATGCAAACATTATCAACTTTCCCCAAAGGTTTCTTTGTAGAATGATCAGCAAGATTAACATCCAAATAACAATTTTTCAATGGTGGCAAGTCAAGCATATTATAAATTTTCTTAGGCATAACAGAAATACTTGCACCAAGATCACATAAAGCATTACAATCAAAGTCATTTACCTTCATCTTAATGAGGGGCTCCCAACCATCCTCTAGCTTCCTAGGAATAGAAGCTTCCCGTTCTAGTTTCTCTTCTCTAGCTTTTATGAGAGCATTTGTAATATGTTTCGTGAAAGCCAAATTTATAGCACTAGCATTAGGACTCTTAGCAAGTTTTTGTAAGAACTTTATAACTTCAGAGATGTAGCAATCATCAAAATTCAAACCATTATAATCTAAAGCAATGGGATCATCATCCCCAATGTTGGAAAAAATTTCAGCAGTTTTATCACAGGCAGTTTCAGCAGTTTTAGCAGTTTCAGGCAGTTTCTCGCGCTTTGCATTAGAAGTGGAAACATTGCCAACACCAATTATTTTACCATTAATAGTAGGAGGTGCAGCAACATGTGTAGCATTAGCATTACTAGTGGTGGTAATAATCCAAACTTTAGCTATATTATCTTCTTTTTCATTTTCTTCTCTTTCCCACCTAGCACGCAATTCAGCCATCAATCTTATATTCTCATTAATTCTAACTTGGATGGAATTTGCTGTAGTAACAATTTTATTATGATGATTTTCATTAGGCATAACTTTCGATTTCAAAAGATCAACATCAGCAGCAAGACTATCAACTTTAGAAGCAAGTATATCAATTTTCCCAAGCTTTTCTTCAACAGATTTGTTAAAAGCAGTTTGTGTACTAATAAATTCTTTAAGCATGGCTTCAAGTCCAGGGGGTGTGTTCCTATTATTGTTGTAAGAATTCCCATAAGAATTACCATAGCCGTTGCCATTATTATAAGGATATGGCCTATAGTTGTTACTAGAATTGTTCCGGTAAGCATTGTTGTTGAAATTATTATTTTTAATGAAGTTTACATCAACATGTTCTTCTTGAGCAACCAATGAAGCTAACGGAACATTATTAGGATCAACATTAGTCCTATCATTCACAAGCATAGACATAATAGCATCAATCTTATCACTCAAGGAAGAGGTTTCTTCGACGGAATTTACCTTCTTACCTTGTGGAGCTCTTTCCGTGTGCCATTCAGAGTAATTGATCATCATATTATCAAGAAGCTTTGTTACTTCACCAAGAGTAATGGACATAAAGGTACCTCCAGCAGCTGAATCCAATAGGTTCCGCGAAGAAAAATTCAGTCCTGCATAAAAGGTTTGGATGATCATCCAAGTAGTCAGTCCATGGGTTGGGCAATTTTTAACCAAAGATTTCATTCTTTCCCATGCTTGTGCAACATGCTCAGTATCCAATTGTTTAAAGTTCATTATGCTACTCCTCAAAGATATAATTTTAGCAGGGGGATAATATCTACCAATAAAAGCATCCTTGCATTTAGTCCATGAATCAATACTATTCTTAGGCAGAGATAGCAACCAATCTTTTGCTCTTCCTCTTAATGAGAAAGGGAACAATTTTAATTTTATAATGTCACCATCTACATCTTTATATTTTTGCATTTCACACAATTCAACAAAATTATTGAGATGGGCAGCAGCATCATCAGAACTAACACCAGAAAATTGCTCTCGCATAACAAGATTCAGTAAAGCAGGTTTAATTTCAAAGAATTCTGCTGTAGTAGCAGGTGGAGCAATAGGTGTGCATAACAAATCATTATTATTTGTGGTTGTGAAGTCACACAACTTAGTATTTTCAGGACTACCCATTTTAGCAACAGTAAATAAAGCAAACTAGATAAAGTAAATGCAAGTAACTAATTTTTTGTGTTTTTGATATAGAGTGCAAGACAGTAAATAAAGTAAAACTAGCAACTAAATTTTTTTGTATTTTGATTTAGTGCAGCAAACAAAGTAGTAAATAAAACTAAGCAAGACAAAAACAAAGTAAAAGAGATTGAGATGTGGAGACTCCCCTTGCAGCGTGTCTTGATCTCCCCGGCAACGGCGCCAGAAAAAGAGCTTGATACGCGTACAGCACGCGTCCGTTGGGAACCCCAAGAGGAAGGTGTGATGCATACAGCGGCAAGTTTTCCCTCAGTATGAAACCAAGGTTTATCGAACCAGTAGGAGCCAAGAAGAACGTTGAAGGTTGATGGCGGCGAGATGTAGTGCGGCGCAACACCAGGGATTCCGGCGCCAACGTGCAACCTGCACAACACAAACCAAGTACTTTGCCCCAACGAAACAGCGAGGTTGTCAATCTCACTGGCTTGCTGTAACAAAGGATTAGATGTATAGTGTGGAAGATGATTGTTTGCAGAAAACAGTAGAACAATTGCAGTAGATTGTATTTCAGTATAGAGAATTGGACCGGGGTCCACAGTTCACTAGAGGTGTCTCTCCCATAAGATAAATCGCATGTTGGGTGAACAAATTACAGTTGGGCAATTGACAAATAAAGAGGGCATGACCATGCACATACATATTATGATGAGTATTGTGAGATTTAATTGGGCATTACGACAAAGTACATAGACCGCTATCCAAAGATGCATCTATGCCTAAAAGTCCACCTTCGAGTTATCATCCGAACCCCTTCCGGTATTAAGTTGCTAACAACAGACAATTGCATTAAGTATTGCGCGTAATGTAATCGGTAACTACATCCTCGAACATAGCACCAATGTTTTATCCCTAGTGGCAACAAGACATCCATAATCTTAGAGATTTCTGTCACTTCCCCAGATTCACGGAGACATGAACCCACTATCGAGCATAAATACTCCCTCTTGGAGTTAATAGCAAAAACTTGGCCAGAGCCTCTACTAATAACGGAGAGCATGCAAGATCATAAACAACACATAGATATAAATTGATAATCAACATAACATAGTATTCTCTATTCATCGGATCCCAACAAACACAACATATAGAATTACAGATAGATGATCTTGATCATGTTCGGCAGCTCACAAGACCCGACAATTAAGCACAATGAGGAGAAGACAACCATCTAGCTACTGCTATGGACCCATAGTCCAGGGGTAGACTACTCACACATCACTCCGGAGGCGACCATGGCGGCGTAGAGTCCTCCGGGAGATGATTCCCCTCTCCGCAGGTGCCGGAGGCGATCTCCGAATCCCGAGATGGGATTGGCGGCGGCGGCGTCTCGGAAGGTTTTCCGTATCGTGGCTCCCGGTCGGGGGTTTCGCGACGAAGGCTTTAAGTAGGCGGAAGGGTAGGTCGGGGGCGACGAGGGGCCCAGAGAGAGGCGGCGCGCGGCCAAGGGTGGGGCCGCGCCGCCTACCCTCCTGGCCACCTTGTGGCCCCACTTCGGTTACTCTTCGGTCTTCTGGAAGCTTCGTGGCAAAATAGGACCCTGGGCGTTGATTTTGTCCAATTCCGAGAATATTTCCTTACTAGGATTTCTGAAACCAAAAGCAATAAAACAAAGAACTTGCACTTCGGCATCTTGTTAATAGGTTAGTTCCAGAAAATGCACGAATATGACATAAAGTGTGCATAAAACATGTAGATATCATCAATAATGTGGCATGGAACATAAGAAATTATCGATACGTCGGAGACGTATCACTGTCTTAACTTGTAATGTCTTTGTTTCAGATATAGGTGCTGCATGGACAACTTAAAAGATTGCCAGATCGCTTCATTGTATTGCTAGGTTTAATTACCATTCAATTTCTCTGGGTTCTGTAATATTTTTTCAAAGCCGTGCAGCTGATGTAATATTTAGTTAGTTTTTATAGTTCTTTCGCGCATTTTTTCTTTGTTGCTTGTGGTAAGTGAGGCTATCCGACAGAAAGCATTGCTGCGTAAATATTCTCAGTATCTAAAACACGAATTCCCATCCCTTAAACGGCCCAATTAACCGAAATCACATATGTGCCGGCCCGCAAAATCCTAAAGCGCCTATTATGCCGGCATATAAACAGCGACTAAACGGGCTGGCCCACTTACTTATTGGGCCAGCCCACTTGATTTACGGTGGACCCCACACCCTAATTGGGCCGGCCCACTTGCTTTAAGGTGGACCCCACCCACTATTGGGCCGGCCCACTATCTTGTTGGGCCGGCCCACTTGCTACATGGTGGACCCCACATACTAAATGGGCCGGCCCTTTAAGAGGAAAGTGGGACCCACCTGTGTTTTTGGCCCGGCCCACTATCTTGTTGGGCCGGCCCACTTGCTATAAGGTGGACCCTACATACTAAATGGGCCGGCCCTTTAACAGGAAAGTGGGACCCACCTGTGCTTTTGGCCCGGCCCACTATCTTGTTGGGCCGGCCCACTTGCTACATGGTGGACCCCACATACTAAATGGGCCGGCCCTTTAAGAGGAAAGTGGGACCCACCTGTGGTTTTGGCCCGGCCCACTAGCGTGTTGGGCCGGCCCACTTGCTATATGGTGGACCCCACATACTAAATGGGTCGGCCCTTTAACTGGAAAGTGGGACCCACCTGTTTTTGGCCCGGCCCACTAGCTTGTTGGGCCGGCCCACTTGCTATATGGTGGACCCCACATACTAAATGGGCTGGCCCATTAACAGGAAAGTGGGACCCACCTGTGCTTTTGGCCCGGCCCACTGGCTTGGTGGGCCGGCCCATTTGATCTAATGTGGACCCCACGTACTAAATGGGCCGGCCCGATATCAGGAAAGTGGGACCCACATGCTAATTGGGCCGGCCGAATAACTTCTTGGGCCGGCCCACTTGCTTTAAGGTGGACCCCACATGGTAAATGGGTTGGCCCGATAACATGAAAGTGGGTCCCACATGTTTTGTGGGCCGGCCCTTTTGCCTGTTGACCGGTCAAACGAGTGCATTCGGCCCGGCCCACATGCTTAGTGGGCCGGCCCATTAATCTTTTGACCAGTCAACCTTAGAGGTTAGGCCCGGCCCACGTAACTAATGGACCAGCCCAGCTATATAGTTGACCGGTCAAACTAAGTCAGCTGGCCCGGCCCGCAAACTTAATGGGCCGGCCCGCTTAAGACGTGGCAGGCCTCGTGTGGGCCTACCATCTACCACGGGGTTTCGATTAACGCCGTTAATCGCGATTAACGGCGTCTGCCACGTGTCAGTTTGCATGACGTCAGCAGTCAACGGGCTCCCGGAAACACTTCTACAACGGTCCGATTTTCCGTGGCGGAAGGGCACCCAAGCGCGACGGACCGAAAAAAACGTGGTAGGACTTTGCCTGACGCAGTTTCGACAACAGAACCCATATCGTCGGGTTAGGCCCATAGGCGACGAAAAACACCCCTTAGCGGACGATTTTGAGACATTGCCTATCAGAACTTTTCTTGTAGTGACACCTTCAAAGTTTAGAGGGTGACTAGATACAAGTAATTTAAGAGCAAGCAATAGCACAATCATGAATCAATCAATAATAATTTTGGGACTATGCACATTGCACTAAGAATGATAACTATGCTCTCTTATTCGGTGCATAAGTTGAAGATGAAGACTCAACATGAAAGTAAAAGAAAGGCCGTTCACAGAGGGAAGCAGGGATTACCCATGTGCTAGAGCTTTTTATTTTGAAAGCAATAGGAGTGTTGAAAATATTTATTTTGAGATGTGCTACTTATGTCAACGGTAGTGATAAATAATACTCCCTCCGTTCCATTCTATAGTGCCTATAGTTTTTTGGCACGGAAATTAGCGCAAAAGTATTCTTTACATAAGACCCCCTGGCTTAACGATTTGAGATCATAGTAAAATTAGGGAAATCGATAACTTCCTAAATTAACATAACAAATCCCACAAATCTCTCTGATTGACTCTCCATATATGTGCAGCCAGGTTCTACTATTAAGGAAAAAAACAATTCTTCCTAAATCTAAGAAATCGTTGGGGTCATTCATTAGGAATCGCTATTAATTGTTTCTTTTTATATGATTTTTTTTCATGCATGTCGTGTGGGAGCTGACCGGTAGAGGGGATAATTGAAAAAAAAAGCAAAGCTACAACCTTATATTCTGAAACAAATGCCAAAAATCTATAGGAATTGTAAAAAGGAACGGAGGGAGTATGACTTATGCATAATTACTTCCTATAAGTTTGCTTGCCTCATGCATAATATACCAAGAGTGCTCACACCTTGTCCTAACTAGTTTGTACTTCCATGGATTTTCATCGCATACATATGTTTTAACAAAGTGTCACAAAGGGGTTCCTCCTTGCCTCCTGTACAAAGGTCCTTAGGAGATGGATCTCATTTGATTTCTCAATTTTGATGAATCTCAATTTTTTTGGACATCTAAACCGGAAAAGCAAGGACAACAGATATTTGTACTTTTACCCAACTAAAACTTCCACCATGTGAACATGGCTTTAGTTGGTGGCCCAATGTTCCTCTCTAACAATATGCATACTCCAATATTTGCAACTCATGGTAAATCTCTCTTACTTCCAACAAGATGAGCTTGCATAGTAATTCACATGATATTCAACAAAAGAATATTGATGGTGTTCCCCATGATAGCATGGTTATCACACAACAAACAACTTATAAGAACTAAAAATGCATATGACATAATACTTACTACAATAGTTTTTAGACTACTTTCCCATGAGCTATAATTTACACAAAACAAGCAATTTACTTTGAAGTGGCGGTGAAATACCACATATAGGTAGATATGGTGGACACAATTGGCAACTTTGGTTTTTGTTGGTTGGATGCATGAGTAGAGCTCATACTTAGTACATGTGAAGGCTAGCAAAAAGACTGGAAGCGATCAACTAATAGAGCAATAATGGCCATAATCATGCATAGCGACAAAACACTATCAATCAAAGCATAAAGTGATATTAAAAGTCAAAAACTAAATGATCATAGAGGCTTTAGTTGACTGGTTATAGTCATAACATATTATAAGCATGCGCCAAGTCAACTCAATAAAGCATCAAAGAAGAATACCACAATATTATGCTTTTATGATAGAAACAACACATGATTCTTTAAATGACACATTATGAACTCTCATCCATTTGAAACAAGTCATGCTAAAACAATAAATACTAAGCATATGATAAGAATAACATCCAACATGACATGCCAAAGTCTATGCCACAGTCTAGACAAGCTTCCTTTTGCATCACTATAGTCATGAAATATTTTACTCGTATCCAACACCAATCAACTTATTTGAAATAACTCTCAGAGACGATGTCAACACCCGGATTTTTAAGTCCGAATGCCTATTATGTCATACATCGCAATCCTAGGAATATTGTTGTTGCGAGGCATAATAGTTAAGTATCATAGTCATCATTCATTACAAACCATAAGTCTTACAAATTTGGAATCACATGATCCATATTACACGAATAGTTGATCTATTGATCAACGAACAGACACAAGTTCATAGTTCAACATAGCGGAAGCGTAAGATACAAGGACTCTCTAGTCCACCGGCCAACGCTTGACGTCGGAAGGCGCTTAGTTGTCGTAGGCGTCCTGCTGGTCATCTCCTTGGTCATCTTCATACTCTGGCCATTTGAATAGCCAGGGACAAAGCCGTGAGTACGTTGAGTACTCGCAAACTAATATTAATGTAAGTGCTAGACATTCTAGTATGGTTTGCTAAGCTCTAGTTTATTTGCATAAAGCTAGTTTTAGTTCACAAAGTTTGAGAAAGGCTTATTCAAGTGCTAACTAACTCCAGTGGGAACATTAGTGTCATTCCCACCATTTCAAGTTGTGATTTCAATTCAATTCACCACAAGTCATTTCACCATCATCCTTTTCAACATCATTTTCAAAGATATGACATCGGAAACTGTATGGCCTTTCCAACCGTCCGTAACCGTGGACGCGGCTATTCGAATAGGTTTACACTCTGCAGAGGATGCACACTTGTGCCACAACATTTGATTTCATCTGTCGGGATTACCCCGAATCATCGTAACACAGTACGCGGATCATCAACCATAACCTTTCACTTACAAATCCTAGTATGAGCACCTCTCCCCATGAGCTTGGCCTCCCAGTGAAGACCAACTGTCAACCTGGGAACTGCACAGGGCTTGGGCCGGACATTCACCTCATTTCGCATCATATCATATCATTTCTTTTATTGTAGAGGTAGCTTTCGGCATAACCCCGATGACGCTTGTTTAGAGGGAACCCATACTAAGACGCATAAACTTCCAGTTAAGCCCTACCCATAATCAGGTATTGTGGGGGTACTTAATAATTGGAAAGGTATCGCATTCAAACCAACATCATTGTTTTATCAAAAATCACCATCTTCTCTTGTTCACATTCACCTTCAAAAATCATTCAATGGAATGCATCTTCATTCCAAGGTTTCAAAATTACTTCAAATTCACATTGTTCCCATCTAGAGTAGTCAAGTTTTAATTCATTAGCACTAGCTCTAATTCATGAGGGGTGTTAACTTGCTTTGCTTGGAGAAGACTAACTCACTACTCTAGTAATCAACTTGTACTTTGACCAAAGTTAACTATAAAAGTAACTCATTTAGAAAACAAGTAAAAACTTGTAAAGTAAAAACTTGGGATGGGTTCATATAAGAAAAGATAAGAAACATGGTGCCTTGCCCCAAGGGGCTTTGCACTTTGCAAGAATATTAGCTTGCCTTGGTAGTTCTCAAACTGTTCCTCCTCCTCCTCTTGGTAGCAACCTTCTTCTTCGGCGTACTCTCCGGTGCTACCGTCTAAATTTGAATACGAGTATAATTACTCACTAATTCAATGGCTATTCCATACATCACATATAACACACAAACTACTCTATGCACACAAATAAATTAACTAGAGTACATGGGTTGTGGGTTTAAATAGAATTCACTTCCTTGGTATTTTATATGTAAATGATAGTTTCCATAGGGTTCTTGAGAAATAATTTCCTCTCATTGAAATCTTCTTAAGATTTAATTTCTCAAACAATCATGGATGAACTCATATTGACCTAAGTCAAATGTTCATCATCATCATTTGGGAAAATGATTTAAATGAGGTGGATCACCTCATATCATTTAGTATCACTACATATGATTTAAATCTCAAGTAATTCATATAAGAGAGTTTGGGACCAGGGGTCCAAACATCCCATGAATTCATGTGAGACAAGTTTAAATGAAGTGTAAGACTCCACATAATTTGTTTTAATAGTTTTGGACAATATCCACTAGTTAAACTAGCCATAATATTAAACCATGGCATGATCATACAAAGTGACCACACCATTTTATTGCATAAACAATTAGTGTAAGTCAAATGTGAGCTATTAGAGTTGGAATTAACTTAATATCTATTTTGGTTGATTTTTAAGAATTATTTGAATAGGGAAAAGTCCCTATCTTGTTATTTTTATCACATTTATTCTACAAATAATCTGGCCATGAGGCCAGTGGCATTGGCTAGATAATTTCTCTAGCTTTCCAACAATATAAAGTTCATCAATTTTGGTTTAGCCAATTTAAATCTATTGAATTTCAAAGTGGAGGCAGTATTGAAATTCATTTGCAATTTATTAAACTGAATTTGAAATAAAAAGGCCGGCGGGAAAACTAAATGGGCCAGATTCAATTTAAACGGCCCAAGGCCAGCCCAGCCACGGTCCAGTGCCGCGCGGGCTGCCTGACAGTGGGGGCCACCCGTCAGTGGGCGTTTAAACCCGAAACGGTATGGGCGAAGCTGGGGCGTTGGATTAGATCGTGGATCTACGGCCGTGGTTCATCGTCGTCTCCGACGAGAACCCGACGATGCGGCGGCGGCAGTAGGGGGTCGGCGGGCTTACGGCGGCTCCAGCAAGGTATGGCAATGTGCTTGGGGTAGATGTGGACGACGGCGAAGCTCCAGGTACCAGCGGCGGCTCCTGGAACGGCTCCAATCGACGGCGAGCTTCCACGGTGTCTGGCGGCAGTGAGGCTTCGATTGGGCGGCGTCAGTGGCTAATGTCGACGGTGGAGTGGTTCTGGCGGTCGAGTGAGAAGAGGGGAAGGTGATGGTGTGCTCAGATCGACGAGGAGAGGTCTCATTTTATAGGCGAGCAAGGGTGCTGCGGGGCAGTGGCAAGGTCGACCATGGCGCGGCTGCTCCGGTGGTCTATCGAGCTAGGCGAGGGCGTGGCGCTGTTCTGCGGTTCCTGGCGAGTCGTTTGGCGGTGACAGCTAGGGTAGGGGGTGGCTGGTTTGGTCGCCTCGCTTCCGCGTCTGTCGCGCCCGCGGCGGACCAGGGTTGGCTTCTCCGGCGACGGCGGGTGCGGGTCGTGGTCGAGGGTGTGTCCATCGGCGTCGCGGTGTCACGGTGAGGCTCAAGGTGTTGCGAGCGGGGCCAGGGCGTGAGCGAGGTGCCTGCGCGGCGCGTGTACTGTGACGTCCACGCGCATGTCCACGCGCGATGTCACCGGCATGGTGAGCGCGTCCAGGGTGCGCGTCGGCCGGCGTGTGTCATCCTCGAGCGTGACAATGGCGATGCTAGGGTGGCGTAGGAGGTGCGTTGGCGCACGGTGGCGAGGTGGCCAGGGCAGTGGTGCAAGGAGAGGAGAGGGAGAAGAACATGGCCGGCATGGGCTGGCATGGCCATGTCTTTGCTTGCTCTCTCTCTCCCTAGGGTTTCTATGCAGCACTTAGGGTTAGAGGGGCCAGGGGACCAATTGGGGTAGTGTAGTGTAGATTAGGTTGAGTAGAATCACTATTTGCAATAGTTGCAAATAGTGCCCGATTTTGGAATTTACAAAATTGTCCAAATTTGAAATAATTCAAATGGTGAATGTGTTTGAAAAGTGAGTGTTGATATTAGTTGTAAATGACCAGAGGTGATTTGAGGTGGTGGTGGAATTTTTAGAATTCAAAAATTTGCCAAAATGGCTAAGTGGGGAATGTTGCATATGTTAAAAAGTTGGGACTTTGGATGAGCCTTGCTCATGATCAAAGATGATTTTGGCATGGTGATCTTCACCAAAGTTGTTCACCTTGATGTTGACTTTGAAATGGTGCAAAGAGTTAGCAAGAATTGGTTTGGGAAAAATAAATGGCAAGGGCTCAAAGTGGTGATCAGACTAGAATTGTCAAAATGGACCATTATCATATGTGAGTGGGATTTGTGTTTGGATTTCATTTGAATTGTGAATCTTTGGTTCCAAAAGTTGTAATAAGTGTTTTATAACATTATTCCACTAATGGTGAAGACCAAATAGGTCTAGGGTCAAAATTTATAAAAATGCCATAGGGCATATGTGAGGGTTTTTAGGGTTTTGCATTTTATGGATTTTTCTTCCTCTTTGATTTATTTGGTTGGTGATCTTAGTATGATCACATTAGGGTTTTAGAGCATATCAAATACAAGTAATAACAATCATCATGGCATATCACTCAAGTGCACAAGTCCTATGCATGGTACTATATGCAAATAGAAAAGTTTTTGTTGGTTTGAAATTTTGCTTTCTGGAATTCTCTAACTCTCTTTTTATTGAAATTTGGGGTGTTACAAACCCTTCCCCCTTACAAAAGATCTCGTCCCGAGATCGAAAAGAAAGTTAGGTACTAAAGAGATCTGGGTACTCCTTCTTCATGAAGTCTTCGCGTTCCCATGTGGCTTCATCCTCGGTATGATTGCTCCATTGGATCTTCAGAAACTTGATGCTTCGGGTGCGGGTGGTTCGGTAAGCTTCTTCCAAGATGCGAATCGGCACTTCGCGGTAAGTCAGATCTTTGTTGATATCCACCGATCGGTGATCGATGTTCTTGAACACTTCGGTCTTCTCCGGGACTTCAAGGCATTTCCGGAGAAGTGAGATGTGAAACACGTCGTGCACCGCCGACATTTCTTCAGGCAACTCCAGTTGATAAGATACTTCACCTCGGCGGCTAAGGACTTGGAAAGGTCCGACATAGTGGGGTGCAAGCTTTCCTTTCAGTTGGAACCTTTGCATTCCTTTCAAGGGGGATACTTTGAGATAGACGAAGTCTCTGATTTCAAAGGTCATCTCCCGACGTCTCTTGTCGGCGTAGCTCTTCTGTCTCGATTGCGCCGTTTTGAGGTACTCTCGGATCTTGTGGACTTTCTCTTCGGCTTCGCGAAGAACATCTGGGCCGAAAACTTGGCTCTCTCCGACTTCTGACCAGTTCAGGGGGGGTACGGCACTTCCTTCCGTACAAGGCTTCAAAGGGGGCCATCTGTAGGCTGGCTTGATAGCTATTGTTGTAGGAGAATTCTGTGTAAGGTAGGCAGTCTTCCCACTTGGATCCATATTCCAGTACGCATGCTCTAAGCATGTCTTCCAGTATCTGGTTTACTCTCTCAGTCTGTCCGTCGGTCTGAGGGTGATAGGCGGTGCTGAAATTTAGGCGAGTGCCTAGTCCTTCATGCACTTTCTGCCAGAACCTTGAGGTGAACTGTGATCCTCTATCTGACACTATCGATTTGGGGGTTCCGTGCAGAGCGACTATTCTGGAGATGTAAAGTTCAGCTAGCTTGGGGCCTTGATAGGTGGTTTTGACGGCGATGAAATGGGCGATTTTGGTCAATCTATCGACAACTACCCATATTGAATCATTGCCTTTGCTGGATTTGGGCAGTCCGGTGATAAAGTCCATTCCTACGGAGTCCCATTTCCATTCTGGAATCTGGAGGGGTTGTAACAGTCCGGCGGGTCGTTGATGTTCTGCCTTGACTCTCTGACAGATGTCACACTTAGCGATATAGCTACCGATCTCTCTCTTCATTCCATGCCACCAAAATTGTTCTTTTATGTCTTGGTACATCTTGGTACCTCCGGGGTGGATTGAATAAAGGGTGTCATGGGCTTCTTGCAGGATGACTTGTTTCAAGTCAGAGTCCGATGGTACGCAGAGACGTTCTTTGTACCAAAGAACTCCGGCTTCGTCTACGGTGAATCCGGGGGCTTTTCCTGCGGCTATCTGTTTCTTGATTTCGTCAATGCTAGCGTTGTCTTTCTGGGCTTCCTTGATTTGACCAACCAAGGTGGGTTGCAGTTCTATGCTGGCTAGGAATCCTTCACTAACAAGTTCAAGTCTGAACTGTTCAAACTCTTGGTGCAAACTGGGCTGTTCAGTTGCGAGCATGGAGTTCAACTGGCACGGCAGTCGACTCAAAGCATCCGCTACCACATTGGCCTTGCCGGGGTGGTAGTGAATCTCCATGTCGTAATCCTTGATCAATTCGATCCATCGGCGTTGTCTCATGTTCAACTCTTTCTGGGTGAATATGTATTTGAGGCTTTTGTGGTCGGAGTAGATCTCGCATCGATTACCCATGAGGTAATGACGCCAAACTTTCAAGGCTAAGACCACGGCTGCAAGCTCGAGGTCATGGGTTGGGTAGTTCTGTTCATGTTGCTTGAGTTGTCTGGAAAGGTAGGATACAACCTTGCCTTCTTGCATAAGCACGCATCCAAGTCCAGTCTTGGAGGCGTCGCAATATACGTCAAAGGGCTTTGCGATATCCGGCATGATCAGGATTGGGGCTGTTGTCAGTCTACTCTTGAGCTGTTGAAAGCTCTCTTCGCATTTGTCGGTCCACTCAAACTTTCTGTCCTTTTTCAGCAGTTGGGTCATTGGTCGAGCGATGCTCGAAAAACCTTCTACAAATCTGCGGTAGTATCCGGCTAATCCAAGAAAAGCGCGGACCTCGGTTTGTGTGGTTGGGGCTTGCCATTCCATAACAGTTTTGATTTTGGCGGGATCAACGGCAATTCCTCCTGCAGACAAGATGTGTCCGAGGAATCCAACTTCTTCCAGCCAAAACTCACACTTGCTAAACTTGGCATACAACTTGTGCTGTCTAAGGGTTTCTAGGACAATCTCCAAATGCTGTTCATGTTCCTCTTCGGACTTGGAGTAGAGGAGGATGTCGTCGATGAACACAACGACAAACTTGTCCAAAAAGTTCATGAAGATCTTATTCATGAGATTCATGAAATAAGCGGGGGCATTGGTCAGTCCAAACGACATGACGTTATACTCATACAACCCATATCTGGTGGTAAAGGCAGTTTTTGGAATGTCGGTGGCTCGGATCTTCAGTTGATGGTATCCAGTTCTAAGATCAATCTTGGAGAAAACTCAGGATTCGGTGAGTTGGTCAAACAAGTCTTCGATCTTGGGTAAGGGGTATTTGTTTTTGATGGTGACATCGTTAAGTTTACGATAGTCCGTGCATAAACGATTTGCACCATCCTTCTTGTCGACAAACAAGACGGGGGATCTCCAGGGGGATGCACTCGGTCTAATCAAACCTTTGGCTAACATGTCATCTATTTGCTTCTTCAGTTCCACAAGCTCGGTTGCGTTCATGCTGTAGGCTCTTTGTGCGATGGGTCCAGTTCCGGGGATTAACTCGATGATAAACTCGATATCCCGATCCGGGGGCATACCGGGTAGATCATCCGGAAACACATCAGGGTAGCGACAAACGACCCTGATTTGATCCAGAGTTGGCTTGGATACACTTTGATTGCAGGTAAATTTTCTGGGTAGTTTTTCAGAGACGTGCTCAACTACGATACCGGTGCTGCTAGTCATGGTTATGGCTTTCTTGGCACAGTCTATCAATCCATTGTGCTTGGACATCCAGTCCATTCCTAGGACAACTTCCAAACCTTTGGTTCCAAGTATGATTAGATTTGCAAAGAAATCTACATCATGGATTTTGATTGGCACATTTTTGCAAAATTTTCTGG
Organism: Lolium perenne; assembly: GCF_019359855.2. Lineage (NCBI taxonomy): Eukaryota > Viridiplantae > Streptophyta > Magnoliopsida > Poales > Poaceae > Lolium > Lolium perenne. Next base: position 148,196,477 of record NC_067245.2, read on the forward strand.
CTTTGGTGGTTGATCCGGGGATTTGGACTATCATAACATGCTTCAAACTGAGGGGTTGAATTTTACTTGTTGATGCAAAGTCTTCGGTGACAAAAGAATGAGATGCTCCGGAATCAAACAACACTCTGGCAGGGATGTGGTTGACAGAAAACATACCCAGTACAACATCTGGTGCTTCCTGGGCTTCTTCAGCGTTCATGTGGTAGAGGCGGCCGTTGCGGTTGTTGGGGTTGTTGGGGGCGAACTTCTTGCCGGTGGAGACACGGCGTTGCTGCTGAGCAGGTGCAGCGGTGTTGCCGGCGAGCTTGGCAAGACGCTTGGGACACTCGTTGGAGTAGTGCCCCACTACACCACACTCATAACAAGTGATAGTGGTCTTGTCCTGCTTGTTCGCAACGGGAACGGCATTGCTTCCGGTTCTGGGAGCGGTGTTGGTGTTGGTGTTGGTGTTGTTGTTGTTAGGGGCTCGGGGTGGTGCGCGGTTGTAGTTGTTGTTGTTGTAGTTGTTGTTGTAGCCTCCTGGTTTGGAGTTTCCTCCACTCCGGTTCTGATAACCGGGGCGAGAGTTCTGCATCTGGGGTTTGTTGTTTCTCGGAGTGAAACCTCCGCTTGAGCTAGGGCGAAACTTCTGGGGGTGGCTTGATCCACTCTGATTTGCCATGCGGCGCTTGCAGTTCTCATTGGCTTGGTTTAACTTGCCCTCCATCTGGATGGCGGAGTCAACAAGGGCTTCGAGGTCGGCGAAGGGGATGTTGACGAGGACAGTCTGCATCTCATCATGCAGTCCGTTCAGGAATCTCTCCTTCCTCTTCTCAACGGTGTCGGTCTCATCAGGGGCATACCTTGAAAAAGTGAGAAACTTGTCGCGGTATTCAACCACCGTCATGCGACCTTGTTTCAGCTCACGGAATTCATCCCTCATCTTCTTGATAAGACCCGGGGGTACATGGTACTTGCTGAACTTGAGTTTGAAATCCTCCCAAGTCATGAATTGACCTCCGTTCATGGCACGGGTGCTTGTCCACCAAGCGCGGGCTGGTCCAGCGAGATAGTGAGTGGCGAACAAGACCTTCTCGTTGGCTTCTACTCCGGCTACCTCCAGATTGTTCTCCATAGTCTGGAGCCAATCGTCGGCGTCGAGGGGCTCCTCGGTCTTGCTAAACACCGGAGGGTTGGTGTTTTGGAAGTTCTTGAGCTTGGATCCGGGGTGGTCATGATTTCCATGGCCTTGGTTGGCGATGTTCTGCAAGGCGATGAGGTTGGCTTGGCGTTCGGCTCTTTCGGTTTCCCGGTCTGCAAGCATGGTTTGCAGCAGTTGCAGCATCGCGTCGTTGGTGCGATTTGGAGGGGCCATCTGAAGATGTAGAAGATTATGAGATAAGAGGGAACATTCTATGGTTTATTTTGGTTAAGTTTGAAAACAATTTGAAAACTTGTAATCTTTTCATGACAAACAGAACATTCATTCATGCAACACATAGTACAAACTACACACATACTCCAATGGTTTTAAGAACCATTCTCATGCTACGATACAAGGGACGGGATACAACTCACACCTACTATAAGTGAACTAGTGCAACTACTCCTCATCATCGACATCGATCGGGACGTAGTCGTCGGGTCCTGCCTCCAGGAACTCGTAGTCCTCCTCCTCGGTGTTCTCGTCCTCCTCAAAGTCGTTGTCGTCGCTCAGGAAGGCGTCTCCTCCCTGAATGTCGATGCCTCCGTCGTCATCCTCCAGCTGACGAATCTGATCCTCCTGGGCCTTGACAGTGGCCTCAAGTGACGCGATCCGGGCGCGAAGGCGACGAATCGTAGCGTCCTTCTTGGCACGCTGCTGGCGAAGGCTCTTGCGGTCATTGTTGAGTAGCTTGATCGCCTCACCCTGCTCGGTGATGTGAGCATGGGTCTGGTTCGCGTAAGCGCGAGAGGCGTCGAGGTCCCTCTGAGTCTGGTAGAGCATGAAGTCCAGGTGCTCAGCATGGTGCCTCAACTCCGGGTGCGGCTGCAGCTCCATGGGCACTCCCGCGGCATCACGCCTCACAAGGTGGGCGTAGCGAGAGGCGAGGATGCTCACCACGTTCTGTCCACAGAGGCGCGCAAGTGACTCCTGAAGGCCACGTGCGAGTCCGTCGAGCCAGTTGCTCTCGCGGAAGGAGAAGAGGATCCTCTCCGAAGTGGGAGGCTCCATCTTGCCCCTCAAGTCGGCAGTGATCACCCACTGCAACTCTCCTCCGGGCGTGTCGTCCAGCTGAACCCCGTGAAACTCGGGGTGTGGGCGCCCAAGGAAGTCAGAGAGGGCGTTGAGGTCGTGCTCGAAGATCAAGCTTCCTCCGTTCCCAAGCTGGTAAAACTTGGTGTTGATGGGTTCATTCAGCGCCATCTGAAAGAGAATTGGATGAGTAAGTTAGAGAGTGCAAAGTGTGGCAAAGTTTTAAGTTGATTCAAATAAGATAGAACATGATTCATCAAATTTTGGCAAAGTCTCAAAGACAAGAGTGTAGTAACTTTTCACAAATAGTTTCTTTCATTTGATTTCAAAGTTAAACTTTTCAGAACGCCCATTCTAACTAAGGTCTTCTAAGGTCAAACAATGGCGCTGATACCAACTTGTCAACACCCGGATTTTTAAGTCTGAATGCCTATTATGTCATAGATCGCAATCCCAGGAATATTGTTGTTGCGAGGCATAATAGTTAAGTATCACAGTCATCATTCATTACAAACCATAAGTCTTACAAATTTGGAATCACATGATCCATATTACACGAATAGTTGATCTATTGATCAACGAACAGACACAAGTTCATAGTTCAACATAGCGGAAGCGTAAGATACAAGGACTCTCTAGTCCACCGGCCAACGCTTGACGTCGGAAGGCGCTTAGTTGTCGTAGGCGTCCTGCTGGTCATCTCCTTGGTCATCTTCATACTCTGGCCATTTGAATAGCCAGGGACAAAGCCGTGAGTACGTTGAGTACTCGCAAACTAATATTAATGTAAGTGCTAGACATTCTAGTATGGTTTGCTAAGCTCTAGTTTATTTGCATAAAGCTAGTTTTAGTTCACAAAGTTTGAGAAAGGCTTATTCAAGTGCTAACTAACTCCAGTGGGAACATTAGTGTCATTCCCACCATTTCAAGTGGTGATTTCAATTCAATTCACCACAAGTCATTTCACCATCATCCTTTTCAACATCATTTTCAAAGATATGACATCGGAAACTGTATGGCCTTTCCAACCGTCCGTAACCGTGGACGCGGCTATTCGAATAGGTTTACACTCTGCAGAGGTTGCACACTTGTGCCACAACATTTGATTTCATCCGTCGGGATTACCCCGAATCATCGTAACACAGTACGCGGATCATCAACCATAACCTTTCACTTACAAATCCTAGTATGAGCACCTCTCCCCATGAGCTTGGCCTCCCAGTGAAGACCAACTGTCAACCTGGGAACTGCACAGGGCTTGGGCCGGACATTCACCTCATTTCGCATCATATCATATCATTTCTTTTATTGTAGAGGCAGCTTTCGGCATAACCCCGATGACGCTTGTTTAGAGGGAACCCATACTAAGACGCATAAACTTCCAGTTAAGCCCTACCCATAATCAGGTATTGTGGGGGTACTTAATAATTGGAAAGGTATCGCATTCAAACCAACATCATTGTTTTATCAAAAATCACCATCTTCTCTTGTTCACATTCACCTTCAAAAATCATTCAATGGAATGCATCTTCATTCCAAGGTTTCAAAATTACTTCAAATTCACATTGTTCCCATCTAGAGTAGTCAAGTTTTAATTCATTAGCACTAGCTCTAATTCATGAGGGGTGTTAACTTGCTTTGCTTGGAGAAGACTAACTCACTACTCTAGTAATCAACTTGTACTTTGACCAAAGTTAACTATAAAAGTAACTCATTTAGAAAACAAGTAAAAACTTGTAAAGTAAAAAACTTGGGATGGGTTCATATAAGAAAAGATAAGAAACATGGTGCCTTGCCCCAAGGGGCTTTGCACTTTGCAAGAATATTAGCTTGCCTTGGTAGTTCTCAAACTGTTCCTCCTCCTCCTCTTGGTAGCAACCTTCTTCTTCGGCATACTCTCCGGTGCTACCGTCTAAATTTGAATACGAGTATAATTACTCACTAATTCAATGGCTATTCCATACATCACATATAACACACAAACTACTCTATGCACACAAATAAATTAACTAGAGTACATGGGTTGTGGGTTTAAATAGAATTCACTTCCTTGGTATTTTATATGTAAATGATAGTTTCCATAGGGTTCTTGAGAAATAATTTCCTCTCATTGAAATCTTCTTAAGATTTAATTTCTCAAACAATCATGGATGAACTCATATTGACCTAAGTCAAATGTTCATCATCATCATTTGGGAAAATGATTTAAATGAGGTGGATCACCTCATATCATTTAGTATCACTACATATGATTTAAATCTCAAGTAATTCATATAAGAGAGTTTGGGACCAGGGGTCCAAACATCCCATGAATTCATGTGAGACAAGTTTAAATGAAGTGTAAGACTCCACATAATTTGTTTTAATAGTTTTGGACAATATCCACTAGTTAAACTAGCCATAATATTAAACCATGGCATGATCATACAAAGTGACCACACCATTTTATTGCATAAACAATTAGTGTAAGTCAAATGTGAGCTATTAGAGTTGGAATTAACTTAACATCTATTTTGGTTGATTTTTAAGAATTATTTGAATAGGGAAAAGTCCCTGTCTTGTTATTTTTATCACATTTATTCTACAAAGAATCTGGCCATGAGGCCAGTGGCATTGGCTAGATAATTTCTCTAGCTTTCCAACAATATAAAGTTCATCAATTTTGGTTTAGCCAATTTAAATCTATTGAATTTCAAAGTGGAGGCAGTATTGAAATTCATTTGCAATTTATTAAACTGGATTTGAAATAAAAAGGCCGGCGGGAAAACTAAACGGGCCAGATTCAATTTAAACGGCCCAAGGCCAGCCCAGCCACGGTCCAGTGCCGCGCGGGCTGCCTGACAGTGGGGGCCACCCGTCAGTGGGCGTTTAAACCCGAAACGGTATGGGCGAAGCTGGGGCGTTGGATTAGATCGCGGATCTACGGCCGTGGTTCATCATCGTCTCCGACGAGAACCCGACGATGCGGCGGCGGCAGTAGGGGGTCGGCGGGCTTACGGCGGCTCCAGCAAGGTATGGCAGTGTGCTTGGGGTAGATGTGGATGACGGCGAAGCTCCAGGTACCAGCGGCGGCTCCTGGAACGGCTCCAATCGACGGCGAGCTTCCGCGGCGTCTGGCGGCAGTGAGGCTTCGATTGGGCGGCGTCAGTGGCTAATGTCGACGGTGGAGTGGTTCTGGCGGTCGAGTGAGAAGAGGGGAAGGTGATGGTGTGCTCAGATCGACGAGGAGAGGTCTCCTTTTATAGGCGAGCAAGGGTGCTGCGGGCAAGGCAAGGTCGACCATGGCGCGGCTGCTCCGGTGGTCTATCGAGCTAGGCGAGGGCGTGGCGCTGTTCTGCGGTTCCTGGCGAGTCGTTTGGCGGCGACAGCTAGGGTAGGGGGTGGCTGGTTTGGTCGCCTCGCTTCCGCATCTGTCGCGCCCGCGGCGGACCAGGGTTGGCTTCTCCGGCGACGGCGGGTGCGGGTCGTGGTCGAGGGCGTGTCCATCGGCGTCGCGGTGTCACGGTGAGGCTCAAGGTGTTGCGAGCGGGGCCAGGGCGTGAGCGAGGTGCCTGCGCGGCGCGTGTACTGTGACGTCCGCGCGCATGTCCACGCGCGACGTCACCGGCATGGTGAGCGCGTCCAGGGCGCGCGTCGGCCGGCGTGTGTCGTCCTCGAGCGTGACAATGGCGATGCTAGGGTGGCGTAGGAGGTGCGTTGGCGCACGGTGGCGAGGTGGCCAGGGCAGTGGTGCAAGGAGAGGAGAGGGAGAAGAACATGGCCGGCATGGGCCGGCATGGCCATGTCTTTGCTTGCTCTCTCTCTCCCTAGGGTTTCTATGCAGCACTTAGGGTTAGAGGGGGCCAGGGGACCAATTGGGGTAGTGTAGTGTAGATTAGGTTGAGTAGAATCACTATTTGCAATAGTTGCAAATAGTGCCCGATTTTGGAATTTACAAAATTGTCCGAATTTGAAATAATTCAAATGGTGAATGTGTTTGAAAAGTGAGTGTTGATATTAGTTGTAAATGACCAGAGGTGATTTGAGGTGGTGGTGGAATTTTTAGAATTCAAAAATTTGCCAAAATGGCTAAGTGGGGAATGTTGCATATGTTAAAAAGTTGGGACTTTGGATGAGCCTTGCTCATGATCAAAGATGATTTTGGCATGGTGATCTTCACCAAAGTTGTTCACCTTGATGTTGACTTTGAAATGGTGCAAAGAGTTAGCAAGAATTGGTTTGGGAAAAATAAATGGCAAGGGCTCAAAGTGGTGATCAGACTAGAATTGTCAAAATGGACCATTATCATATGTGAGTGGGATTTGTGTTTGGATTTCATTTGAATTGTGAATCTTTGGTTCCAAAAGTTGTAATAAGTGTTTTATAACATTATTCCACTAATGGTGAAGACCAAATAGGTCTAGGGTCAAAATTTATAAAAATGCCATAGGGCATATGTGAGGGTTTTTAGGGTTTTGCATTTTATGGATTTTTCTTCCTCTTTGATTTATTTGGTTGGTGATCTTAGTATGATCACATTAGGGTTTTAGAGCATATCAAATACAAGTAATAACAATCATCATGGCATATCACTCAAATGCACAAGTCCTATGCATGGTACTATATGCAAATAGAAAAGTTTTTGTTGGTTTGAAATTTTGCTTTCTGGAATTCTCTAACTTTCTTTTTATTGAAATTTGGGGTGTTACAGATGAAATACAATATGGACCAGAGAGCTAATCATACATAAATAAATAATACTAACGAGCTCTGAACAAAATTAGAATCGAAAACCAAGAGCTAAACGCAGTACCAGAAAACTAGAACACTCGCAGAACAATAACAACGAAAACTAGAGCGCTCTATACAATTAAAACGGAGCGTGTCTCTCTCCCACACATGAATGCTAGGATCCAACCATATGCTACAGAAAACAAAACAAAACAAATCAAAAAACAAAAATAAAGACGCTCCAAGAACAACACATAGTGTATGAAACAATAAAAATATAGCGCACAGAAAGATGACATGTTGTTTTGTTGATGAAGAGGGGATGCATTGGGCATACCCAAGCTTTAACGCTTGTAACTCTTGAATATGTATTGGGGTGCAGGGGCATCCCCAAACTTGAGCTTTTTTCCATTCTTCATCTCATCACATCATTCTTCTCTCCCTACACTTGAAAACTTCTTTCATACAAAGCTTCACACAATTCTCTATTACAGTATTAGTACAATCAAAATAAAAAATCCACTTGGGTTCAGTTCTAACATGAATCAAACATATATTAAAGCGTTAGCTACTGTATCAACCTTTCAAAAAGCTCTTTGATCAAAACAACTCAACAAGAAAGAGATTTAAGAGGCAAATGCAAATAGTGCAGAAATCTGTCAAAACAGAACAGCAGATAAAGATAGATTTTTTTAGAAAACCTTCTGTTGCTCATCACGAAAAGTAGTCACCTAACGAAAGTTAGATAATAACCTAGGCATATTCATAAAAAATGGAAGCTCAAAATTCCTCTCTGGATATTTTTACAAATTTTTATGGTAACAACACAGAATCTATTTTCAGGACAACAACTTCCTCAAATCTTACTTTCTTCCAATTGGAGGCTATTCTTGGAAAAAAAACGAAATAAAAATGATAAAGAAAGGTTATTATAGAGGTAATAACTACCAAGACTCAACAAAAGAAAAATTACAGAAAATAAACATGGGTTGTCTCCCATAAGCGCTTTTCTTTAACGTCTTTCAGCTAGGCTCAGTAATTTAAGAAGATGCTCACATAAGAGATATGAATTGAAGCAAAAAAGATAGCATAAAGGAGCAAATATAAAACAAATTTAAGTCTAATCCACTTCCTATGAGAAATAAGCTTGTAAAGAAATAAGTCATGGAAGCACAAAGCAACAAGCATAGGAAAGCAAAACAAGTGCAACTTCAAGATTTTCAACATAGAGAGATGAAACTTTATATTATATAGATACATAGAACCATGTTTCCCTCTCTCATAATAACTTCTAGTAGCATCATGAATAAAATTAAAAATATAACTATCACATAAAACATTCTTATCATGAGCCGGATGCATAAATAATTATTACTCCCCACATAATCATAGTCATTCTTATTAATTATAGTGGGAGCAAAAACAAAATAGCTATAATTATTATTCTCATCACCATAATCATCAAATACGGGAGGCATATTGTAATCATAATTAACTTTCTCTTCAATAGTAGGTGGACTGAAAATATCATATTCATCATTGCAATCATCATATATTTGAGGTATAGTATCATCATAAGCAATAGAACAGTTATCTTCCAAAGTGTGTTCACTTGTGAACAAATCATCATTGGAAGGAACATGGATAGTACTAATAGTACAACAATTATTAACATCATCATTTTCAGAATTGGCACCAAAGAGATTTTCAATATCAAAAGTATTGTGCTTTTCCCAATCATGATCACTACTATAGGTAACAGGCATAGGAACATCATCGAGTTCAGACTCATCAAAAACTATAATAGGAGCAACATGTTTAGGGGAAAATATCGTTTCCTCTCTCATTTTACTCCTCCACCTCTTATTCTTCTTATTCTTTCTCTCTTTAGGAGGGAGAGGCTTGAAAGGAAGTTTCTCCACATACCCTAGTTTATTGTCAGAAACAATAGAAAAAACTTTGGAGGATTTCTCCTTTTCATTAATAAGAGCAAAGCACATATTACTCCTGTTATATTTTGGTAAAGTTTCATCTTTTATAATATTTTGTATGTAAGCATTTGCAAGGCAATTATCAACACAATAAATATAACATCCATGTAGGACGCTATTCATATAAATAGCACTCGTATCTACCAAAGAAGTTTTCTCGATAACTCTTCACACCCCAACAATAATGTAAGTTCATCATGCTGATTAGGAGTGATCATGTCATCACAATACAAACTTGCAGTACTCATTGAATTCGAAAGGCTATTATCATGGCCTGAGCATTGAAAATTGAAATGACCTACTTCATAGCAAAGTTCATAAACAAAAGGGTAGAGGGCAATTTTTTATCAAGACCATTTAAAGCCTTGTCTCACATTCTAGTTTTTTCATTCCTGTGATGGATACAATATTCTTCTTCGATTTGATTCTTTTCACAAGGTCTAAGTACTCCACAAAAATCAACATGCTTATAAAAATAGTACTTTCAGAAGTATGAGCATGTGTATTGCAATCATTACTAACAGTTTCATTTTTCATGCAAGTGTCTTTATAAGGTTCATGATACATGTCCCAATTTCCTTTAGGAACATTAATATGAGAAGCAAAGGTTCTACAACAATCAACAATAATTTGAGGATCAAGACCATACTTAGCACACTAAACTCTTGAAAATCAGCGGTTTCAGCGAAAGACTTAATGCAATCATACTCATAGTTTATACATGCTTCGTTACCTTTGTCGCTATCCCAATCTTCGCTATTTCTTTAAATTGCTTCAAGAAGATCCCACTTAGCTTCAACCTCCTTACTTGTGAAAGATCCTTCCAGACAAGCATCCAGATAGTCATTGTACTGTCCTGAAAGCCTTGCATAAAAATTATTAATAATAATATTAATGGGGAGTGATACGTCTCCAACGTATTTATAATTTCTGATGTTACATGCTTGTTTTATGACAATACCTACATGTTTTGCTCACACTTTATAATGTTTTTATGCGTTTTTCGGAACTAACCTATTAACAAGATGCCGAAGTGCCAGTTCCTGTTTTCTGCTGTTTTTGGTTCCAGAAAGGCTGTTCGGGCAATATTCTTGGAATTCGACGAAACGAAGACCAAATATCTTATTTTTCCCGGAAGTCTCCAGAACACCGAAGGGGAGTCGGAGGCGGGCCAGGGGGCCACCACACCATAAGGCGGCGCGGGCCTAGGCCTGGCCGCGCCAGCGGCCCCAGGCGCCCTCATGCGCTGCCTCTTCGCCTATATAAGTCCTTTCGACCTAAAAACGAGATACGAATAGACGAAACTCCAGAAAGACTCCATGGGCGCCGCCACCATCGCGAAACTCCAATTCGGGGGACAGAATCTCTGTTCCGGCACGCCATCGGGACGGGGAAGTGCCCCCGGAAGCCATCTCCATCGACGCCACCACCTCCATCATGCTCCGTGAGTAGTTCCCCCATGGACTACGAGTTCTAGCAGTAGCTAGTTGGTACTCTCTATCCCATGTACTTCAATACAATGATCTCATGAGATGCCTTACATGATTGAGATCCATATGATGAGCTTTGTAATCTAGATGTCGTTATGCTATTCAAGTGGATTTTACTTATGTGATCTCCGGAGACTCCTTGTCCCACGGTGTAAAGGTGACAGTGTGTGCACCGTGTGGGTCTCTTAGGCTATATTTCACAGAATACTTGTTCACTGAGTTATGATTTGAGTTGGATGTCTCTATGAAATTGTGGTGTGTTAGTAACTCCTATGAATGCTCACAGTGACAGCGTGGGGTGTTTATTAGTACTTGGGAATACATCTTTAAGGTTTTCCTACATGATGAATTAGTGTTCGTTATCTTGCCAGAGAGTAATTCGGAATAGCATAGTGAAGTGCTTATATTTATATTCAATTATGATTGCAATATTGAGAGTGTCCACTAGTGAAAGTATGATCCCTAGGCCTTGTTTCTAAGCATTGAAACATCGTTTCCAACAAGTTATGTTACATGTTTGCTTGCTGCCATCTTTATTTCAGATTGCAATTACTGCTCATATACATCCATATTACTTTTATTTCACTATCTCTTCGCCGAACTAGTGCACGTATACATCTGACAAGTGTATTAGGTGTGTTGGGGACACAAGAGACTTCTTGTATCGTAATTGCAGGGTTGCTTGAGAGGGATATCCTTGATCTCTTCCTCCCTGAGTTCGATAAACCTTGAGTGATTCACTTAAGGGAAACTTGCTACTGTTCTACAAACCTCTGCTCTTGGAGGCCCAACACTGTCAACAAGAATAGAAGCGTGCGTAGACATCAAGCTATTTTCTGGCGCCGTTGCCGGGGATCGAAGAAAAGTTACACCACAGAGATTTCTACCTCCCACGTCAACCACGCGCTAGTAGTAGACAGCAAGCTATTTTCTGGCGCCGTTGCCGGGGAGGTAAGGTAAAAGGTATTCACATCCTCCGACTACTAAGCTATTTCCTTGCACTGTTGCCGGTGTGTGAGTGCTCGAAGCTATTTCCTTTAGATCCTGCAATTGCATCTTTTTGTTTCTTGTCTTTCACTAGTTAGGCATAATGGAAAATAACAGTGAGCTTTTTAATCTATTTCCTGAGTTAAGACATGGATTGTTTGAAGTGAAAATTAAAAAACCTACGGAACCTTATTTGCATGCTAGTAGCAATGATATTAGTATGAACGCTTCGAACACCATTGTTGCTAATGCTATGGAAAATTCTAAGCTTGGGGAAGCTGGTTTTGATGAGCATGATATTTTTAGTCCCCCAAGACGGGAGGAGAAAATTTACTTTGATGATACTTTGCCTCCTATATATGATGATTATGGTGATGAATTTGCTCCCACTATTACTAATAAAATTGATTATGCTTATGTGGAGAGTAATAATTTTATGCATGTAGCTCATGATAAGAATGTTTCATTTGATAGTTATATTGTTGAGTTTGTTCATGATGCTACTGAAAATCTTTATGAGAGAGGAAAATATGATTGTAGAAATTTTCATGTTACTAAAACACCTCTCTATATGCTGAAATTTTTGAAGTTACACTTGTTTTATCTTCCTATGCTTGTCACTTTGCTCTTCATGAATTTGTTTATTTACAACATTCCTTTTCATAGGAAGTGGGTTAGACTTAAATGTGTTTTGAACTTGCTTTTTGATGCTCTTTTGCTTCAACTCTTATTTCTTATGTGTGCATCATTAAAATTGCTGAGCCCATCTTAATGGCTATAAAGAAAGCACTTCTTGGGAGATAACCCATGTCTTTATTTTGCTACTATTTTGTTGTGTCTTGGAAGTTGTTACTACTGTAGCAACCTCTCCTTATCTTTATTTTATTGCATTGTTGTGCCAAGTAAAGTCTCTAATAGAAGGTTGATACTAGATTTGGATTTTTGCGCAGAAACAGATTTCTATCTGTCACGAATTTGGGCAGGGCTCTCTGTAGGTAACTCAGAAAAAACTGCCAATTTAGTTGCGTGTTCCTCAGATATGTACACAACTTTAATTAGTTTTGAGTTTTCTGATTTGAGCAACGAAAGTACCTCTTAAAAATTCGTATTAACTGGCTGTTCTGTTTTGGTAGATTCTGTCTCTGTTTTTTGCATTGTCTCTTGTGGACTTTAAGCAAGGCTTTCTAGACTTGGAGAGCTGTAGCTAATGTTTTATTGAGTTCTTGCAATGTGTCACTACAGGACTAAAGTGGATTAAAGTTTTTTTTGAGTACTAACCCCTCTAATGAAGTTTATGAGAAGTTTGGTGTGAAGGAAGTTTTCAAGGGTCAAGAGAGGAGGATGATATATGATCAAGAAGAGTGAAAAGTCTAAGCTTGGGGATGCCCCCGTGGTTCATCCCTGCATATTTCAAGAAGACTCAAGCGTCTAAGCTTGGGGATGCCCAAGGCATCCCCTTCTTCATCAACAATTTATCAGGTTTCTTCTATTGAAACTATATTTTTATTCGGTCACATCTTATGTACTTTACTTGGAGTGTCTGTGTGCTTTTATTTTTGTTTGTGTTTGAATAAATTCGGATCCTAGCAATCCTTGTTTGGGAGAGAGACACGCTCCGCTTTTTCATATGAACACTTGTGTTCTTCGTTTTACTTTTAATGTTCAATGACAAAAGTTGGAAGTTGTTGCATTTATTGCTATTTGGTTGGAAACAGAAAATGCTTCATATTTTCTTGGATAATTTGATACTTGGTAATTGTCTTGAGCTCTCAAGTAGATCATGTTTACTCATGCATCATGTAGTTTGAACCTATTAGTGGAGAACTACCGTAGAGCTTGTTGAAATTGGTTTGCATGATTGGTCTCTCTAAGGTCTAGATATTTTTTGGTAAAAGTGTTTGAGCAACAAGGAAGATAGTGTAGAGTCTTATAATGCTTGCAATATTGTTCTTATGTGAGTTTTGTTGTACCGGTTTATACTTATGTTTGCTTCAAACAACCTTGCTAGCCCAAAGCCTTGTACTGAGAGGAAATGCTTCTCGTGCATCCAAACCCTTGAGCCAAAACCTATGCCATGTGTGTCCACCATACCTACCTACTATGTGGTATTTCCTGCCATTCCAAGTAAATACTTCATGTGCTACCTTTAAACAATTCAAAATTTATCACCTCTTATTTGTGTCAATGTTTTATAGCTCATGAGGAAGTATGTGGTGTTTTATCTTTCAATCTTGTTGGGTAGATTTTCACCAATGGACTAGTGGCTTCATCCGCTTATCCAATAATTTTGCAAAAAGAGCTGGCAATGGGGTTCCCAGCCCCAATTAATCAACTTTCATTAATAATTCTCTTCACATGTGTTGCCATGATTCATCAGTAAGCAACTTAATTTTGCAATAGACACTCCTCCATGGTATGTGAAATGTTGGAAGGCACCTGAGGATTCGGTTAGCCATGGCTTGAGAAAGCAAAGGTTGGGAGGAGTGTCATCTCTAAATAAAACTAAAATAAATAGACACTCCTTCATGGTATGTGATTGTTGGAAGGCACCCGAGGATTCGGTTAGCCATGGCTTGTGAAAGCAAAGGTTGGAAGGAGTGTCATCCATAAATAAATAAATAAACTAAACTAAAGTACATGTGAAAGATAACGTCCTTCATGGGAGCCGCTTTTCGAAAGTCTATTTGGCAAGGGGGTTAGAGTGCCCACTACCATTCGTTGACAACAACAAACACCTCTCAAAACTTTACTTTTATGATCTCTATATGATTTCAAAACTTGAAAAGCTCTAGCACATGATTTAATCCCTGCTTCCCTCTGCGAAGGGCCTTTCTTTTACTTTATGTTGAGTTAGTTTACCTACTTCCTTCCATCTTAGAAGCAAACATTTGTGTCAACTGTGCATTGATTCTTACATACTTGCTTATTTGCACTTATGATACTACTTTGTGTTGACAATTATCCATGAGATATGCATGTTGAAAGTTGAAAGCAACTGCTGAAACTTATATCTTCCTTTGTGTTGCTTCAATGTCTTTACTTTGAATTTATTGCTTTATGGGTTAACTCTTATGCAAGACTTTTGATGCTTGTCTTGAAAGTACTATTCATGAAAAGTTTTGCTATATGTTATCTATTTGTTAGCAACTATAGATCGTTGCCTTGAGTCACTTCATTCATATGCTTTACAATAGTATGATCAAGGTTATGTAAGTAGCATGTCACTACAGAAATTATTCTTTTTATCGTTTACCTACTTGAGGGCGAGTAGGAACTAAGATTGGGGATGCTGATACGTCTCCAACGTATCTATAATTTCTGATGTTCCATGCTTGTTTTATGACAATACCTACATGTTTTGCTCACACTTTATAATGTTTTTATGCGTTTTCCGGAACTAACCTATTAACAAGATGCCGAAGTGCCAGTTCCTGTTTTCTGCTGTTTTTGGTTCCAGAAAGGCTGTTCGGGCAATATTCTCGGAATTCGACGAAACGAAGACCAAATATCTTATTTTTCCCAGAAGTCTCCAGAACACCGAAGGGGAGTCGGAGGCGGGCCAGGGGGCCACCACACCATAAGGCGGCGCGGGCCCAGGCCTGGTCGCGTCAGCCTATGGTGAGGAGGCCCCAGGCGCCCTCCTGCGCCGCCTCTTCGCCTATATAAGCCCTTTCGACCTAAAAACGCGATACGAATAGACGAAACTCCAGAAAGACTCCAGGGGCGCCGCCGCCATCGCGAAACTCCAATTCGGGGGACAGAATCTCTGTTCCGGCACGCCGCCGGGACGGGGAAGTGCCCCCGGAAGCCATCTCCATCGACGCCACCGCCTCCATCATGCTCCGTGAGTAGTTCCCCCATGGACTACGGGTTCTAGCAGTAGCTAGTTGGTACTCTATCCCATGTACTTCAATACAATGATCTCATGAGCTGCCTTACATGATTGAGATCCATATGATGAGCTTTGTAATCTAGATGTCGTTATGCTATTCAAGTGGATTTTACTTATGTGATCTCCGGAGACTCCTTGTCCCACGTGTGTAAAGGTGACAGTGTGTGCACCGTGTGGGTCTCTTAGGCTATATTTCACAAAATACTTGTTCACTGAGTTATGATTTGAGTTGGATGGCTCTATGAAATTGTGGTGTGTTAGTACCTCCTATGAATGCTCACAGTGACAGCATGGGGTGTTTATTAGTACTTGGGAATACATCTTTAAGGTTTGCCTACATGATGAATTAGTGTTCGTTATCTTGCGAGAGAGTAATTGGGAATAGCATAGTGAAGTGCTTATATTTATATTCAATTATGATTGCAATGTTGAGAGTGTCCACTAGTGAAAGTATGATCCCTAGGCCTTGTTTCTAAGCATTGAAACATCGTTTCCAACAAGTTCTGTTACATGTTTGCTTGCTGCCATCTTTATTTCAGATTGCAATTACTGCTCATATACATCCATATTACTTGTATTTCACTATCTCTTCGCCGAACTAGTGCACATATACATCTGACAAGTGTATTAGGTGTGTTGGGGACACAAGAGACTTCTTGTATCGTAATTGCAGGGTTGCTTGAGAGGGATATCTTTGACCTCTTCCTCCCTGAGTTCGATAAACCTTGGGTGATTCACTTAAGGGAAACTTGCTGTTGTTCTACAAACCTCTGCTCTTGGAGGCCCAACACTGTCTACAAGAAAAGAAGCGTGCGTAGACATCAGGGAGCTCATGAGTGGGACATTTGAGCATTAGCGACTTCAATCCCCCCACGCTTGGGCAATACTTTCTCCATCATGAGGATGAAAATTATAAATATAATTTCTATCTAAAAGCATTTCATGAGGAGGATAAAATTTAAAGTAAAAGAGAGATTCAAGCTCCTTCCACTCCAAATGATGAGGATCATCTAGTACCTGATACCACTCCCTTGATTTGTCCTTAAGTGACAATGGAAATAATTTCTTCATGGCATTTTCACTTGATAAACCCGCAACTTTAAAAAACTCACAAAGTTCTTCAAGTTTCAACAAGTGATCACATGGATGGACTGTTTCATCCCCTGCATAACGTTCATCCATCACTTTTTCAATAATTTTCATAGGTATTTTAAAAGGAATAGTTTCAGTAGGTTGATTTAAGATATCACAAGCATCACTAGAATTATCACATATGGGAAATAAAATATCATCAGAGAAAATTTTATCCTCTAAAGCTGGGCAATTAAAAATATCATAAAAACTAGCTTCCTCAAGCCTAGACTTTTCCATAGCATTAGCAATAATGGTGTTTAAAGCATTCATACTAATAGCATTGCCATTAGCACGCAAATAAAGTTCCATTGGTTTTTTAATTTTCTCTTCAAATACCTCATGTCCTATCTCAGAATAAATACTATAAAGCTCTCTAATTTTGTTGTTGTTTTCCATTAAGCCTAACTAGTGAAAATAAAATCAAGAAACAAAAAGATGTAATTGCAGAATCTAAAGGAAATAACTTCGAGCACTCACCAGCAACTAAAAGACTTAGTAGCCAGATGATGTGAGTACCTTTTACCTTATCTCCCCGGCAACGGCACCAGAAAAGAGCTTGATGTCTACGCACGCTTCTATTCTTGTAGACAGTGTTGGGCCTCCAAGTGCAGAGGTTTGTAAAACAACAACAAGTTTCCCTTAAGTGGATCACCCAAGGTTTATCGAACTCAGGGAGGTAGAGGTCAAAGATATCCCTCCCAAGCAACCCTGCAATTACGATACAAGAAGTCTCTTGTGTCCCCAACACACCCAATACACTTGACAGGTGTATAGGTGCACTAGTTTGGCGAAGAGATAGTAAAATGCAAGTGATATGGATGAATATGAGTGGTAATAACAATCTGAAATAAATATAGCAGGAAGTAAACATGCAGTAAAACAGTAAATAAACGGTGATTCGATGTTTGGAAACAAAGCATAGGGATCATACTTTCACTAGTCGTCACTCTCAACAACGATATTATAAAGGAATATAAATATAAGCACTTCACTATGCTACTCTGAAAGACTCTCCGGTTGGATAACGTGTTGGAGATATGCCCAAGAGGCAATAATAAAATGGTTATTATAATATATCTTTATGTTTATGATAATGTTTACATACCATGCTATAAATTGTATTAACCGAAACATTGATACATGTGTGTTATGTGAACAACAAGGAGTCCCTAGTAAGCCTCTTGTATAACTAGCTTGTTGATTAATAGATGATCATAGTTTCATGATCATGAACATTGGATGTTATTAATAACAAGGTTATGTCATTATGTGAATGATGTAATGGACACACCCAATTAAGCGTAGCATAAGATCACGTCATTAAGTTATTTGCTATAAGCTTTCGATACATAGTTACCTAGTCCTTTCGACCATGAGATCATGTAAATCACTTATACCGGAAGGGTACTTTGATTACATCAAACGCCACTGCGTAAATGGGTGGTTATAAAGGTGGGATTAAGTATCTGGAAAGTATGAGTTGAGGC
Organism: Lolium perenne; assembly: GCF_019359855.2. Lineage (NCBI taxonomy): Eukaryota > Viridiplantae > Streptophyta > Magnoliopsida > Poales > Poaceae > Lolium > Lolium perenne. Next base: position 148,214,383 of record NC_067245.2, read on the forward strand.
ATATGGATCAACAGTGGGATTTGTCCATCCCGATGACGGATAGATATACTCTGGGCCCTCTCGATGGAATGTCGTCTAATTAGCTTGCAAGCATATGAATGGTTCATAAGAGACCACATACCACAGTACGAGTAAAGAGTACTTGTCAGGAGACGAGGTTGAACAAGGTATAGAGATACCGATGATCAAACCTCGGACAAGTAAAATATCGCGTGACAAAGGGAATCGGTATCGTATGTAAATGGTTCAGTCGATCACTAAAGTCATCGTTGAATATGTGAGAGCCATTATGGATCTCCAGATCCCGCTATTGGTTATTGGTCAGAGAGAGGTCTCAACCATGTCTGCATAGTTCGCGAACCGTAGGGTGACACACTTAAGGTTTGATGTCGTTTAAGTAGATATGGAATATGGAATGGAGTTCGAAGTTTTGTTCGGAGTATCGGATGGGATCCAGGACATCACGAGGAGTTCCGGAATGGTCCGGAGAATAAGATTCATATATAGGAAGTCATTTTATAAGTTTGAAAATGATCCGGTGCATTTATGGAAGGTTCTAGAAGGTTCTAGAAAAGTCCGGAAGAAATCACTATGGAAGGCGGAGTCCCGGAGGGACTCCACTAGCTAGGCTGGCCAACCCTAAGGGGGTGGAGTCCCAGGTGGACTCCACCATAGGTGGCCGGCCACCCCACCTAAAGGAAAGGTGGGAGTCCCACCTTGGGTAGGACTCCCCCCTTGAGTAGGTTTCCCACCTTTGGGAAGTTTTGGTATTGGGGTCTTATTCGAAGACTTGGACTACAACTCTTGGGGCTTCCACCTATATAATGAGGGACAAGGGGAGGGTGGCCGGCCACTCAAGCCTCCACATTGGCCGCACCCCTTTGAGGGCCGGCGCCCAAGCCCCCTCTCCCCAAACCCTAGCTACCTCTCCTCCACTACAACTCCCGCATACGCTTAGGCGAAGCCCTGCCAGAGTTCTCCATCGACACCGCCACCACGCCGTCATGCTGCCGGCATTCCGAGGAGGATCTACTACTTCCGCTGCCCGCTGGAACGGGGAGAAGGACGTCGTCTTCATCAACACCGAACGTGTGACCGAGTACGGAGGTGCTGCCCGATTGTGGCACCGTCAAGATCTTCTACGCGCTTTTGAAAGTGGCAAGTGATCATCTTCTGCAACAACGAGATGTAATCTCGTAGGCTTTGGAAATCTTCAAGGGTTAGTCTCGTTCATCCCCTCGTTGCTACCATCTTCTAGATTGCATCTTGGCTTGGATTGCGTTCTCGCGGTAGGAAATTTTTTGTTTTCTATGCTACGAATCCCATCAGTGGTATCAAAGCCGTGTCTATGCATAGATTGGTTGCACGAGTAGAACACAATTGTTTTGTGGGCGTTGATGCTTTGTTGTCTTTAGTTCATGTACTTTGCATCTTGCGGCATGGTGGGATGAAGCGGCCCGGGCTAACTTTACATGACCGCGTTCATGAGACTTGCTCCACGCTCGACATGCAACTTGTATTGCATAAGTGGCTTCGCGGGTGTCTGTCTCTCCCACCATAGTGAAGATTCAATTTACTCTTTCTATTGACAACACTAGTATCACCGTTGTGGTTCATGTTCGTAGGTAGATTGGATCTCACTCGAAAACCCTAAACCACGTAAAATATGCAAACCAAATTAGAGACGTCTAACTTGTTTTTGCAGGGTTTGGTGATGTGATATGGCCATGATGTGATGATGAATATGTATGAGATGATCATTATTGTATTGTGGCAACCGGCAGGAGCCTTATGGTTGTCTTTAAATTTCATGTTGAGTAGTATTTCAAAGTAGTTGTAATAGTTTCTACATGAGGTGAACAACCATGAAGACGGCGACATGGAACTTGACGCTACGCCGACGATGATGGATATCATGCCCGTTGATGATGGAGATCATGTCCGTGCTTTGGAGATGAAGATCGAAGGCGCAAAGACTAAAGGGCCATATCATATCACATATGAATTGCATGTGATGTTAATCCTTTATGCATCTTATTTTGCTTAGAACGCGACGGTAGCATTATAAGATGATCCCTCACATTAATATCAAGATAATAAAGTGTTCTCCCCTCGTATGCACCGTTGATATAGTTCGTCATTTCGAAGCATCTCGTGATGATCGGATGTGATAGACTCAACGTTCACATACAACGGGTGTAAGCCATGTTGCACACGCGGAATACTTGGGTTTGCTTGACGAGCCTAGCATGTACAGACATGGCCTCGGGACAACGGAAACCGAAAGGTTGAACACGAGTCATATGGATGATATGATCAACATGTTGATGTTCACCATTGAAGCTACATCATCTCATGTGATGATCGGTTTTGGTGTAGTGAATTTGGATCGTGGACCACTTAACAACTATGAGGGATGTTGTATTAAGTGGGAGTTCATTAGTAATTAGATTAAAACATGAACTAATTATCATAAACATAGTCTAAGTAGTATTTTGAATTAATTTGTAGAATTGGCATCTGTTTTCTACCATGCACTAGTCTTGTAATTGAGATAGAAATACTGTTAAGTCTGACAAGAAACTTTACGGACTGGTACCGTATTGTTAAAGAATCAAGAAATGATTAAGTCCTATTGCAAACTTTTAGTAAACCTCACATTGTTGATTCAAAGAGCTATGGTTTCAATTAGTACCTAAAGTCATCTTGTCTCCGTGAAACTTGAAGTTCAAATCTGATATGGGCACGGAGGCCTATGTGGAGCCCAATTTCAGGACTCCACCAACCTAGGTGGTACGCCATCGAGGATTCAGGAGTGACACGCTAGGACGACCTATGCCATGTAATAATTAAGTCTAAGGTTGTGTCATTCATTCTATGTTAGGAAATAATGTAGCCAGGTCATGTGGTGGGCCAATTAGGGTTAAATTAGTGTTGTGTTTGGCTTTGGGCCTGTCCAAGCCAAACCAGATCAGCCCATCAAGTGGGGCGCCCCAGCCTAGCAAGGCTGGCTGGCCACCTCCCTCTCATATAAGGTGGAGGTACGACTAGGGTTTAGGACAGAACAAGTTTAGTCTAAAAGTTTAGGGTTTCCCTATAGCGTGTGATCACGTGTATCCTCCCTCCGGGGGTACGGCGCTGCCGTTATCTATATTATCCGCTGCGAAGGTTCTTGTGTTCATCAAGGATTGTCTAGCTCTTGGTTTGAGGCGTATCGTTCATCGATCTGTTGCTTGCTGGATTTGTTCCCTCTTCTCCAGGTTGCGTTCATCGCGTTGTTGGGAGGATTCTCTACCCCAGGTCCTCGCTGTGAAAGATCGGGCATCAACTAAGGAGGATCCAGTGGGTCGCTCCCTTATCAAAATCTGTTTGAAAAGCAAGGAGATGAATTTTTTTTCAGAAATAAGCGAGGTATGAGATATATGTGATATCTAAAACCTTGTTGCAAGATGTTAGAATATAATTTGGTGAGACTACATAAACTCATAAGTTTTATGGGAATGTATGAAGGTTGAAGACGCCAGGCGTCCCAATCCTCCAACTATTGGGGCACTAACGATATTCGCATATCCATGAAGTGATCGTCCTTAGTATGCACCGTTGCTAAGACTCGTAGTTTCGAAGCATCACGTGATGATTGGGTGTTATAGATTCTACGTGTGCATACAATGGGTGCAAGCCAGATTTGCACATGCGAATACTGAGGTTATACTTTACGAGCCTAGCATGTACAAACATGGTCTCGGAAAGTCGTCATGATATGATGGATAAAATTATGAATGAAATTGTTCATAATATTAAAAGGTTACTAATAGTGAAATCCGGAACACTTGTCATGTGATGATCAACTTCAAAGTAAGAGCCTCAAGGTTATTGGTATTTGACAACCCAACCTAGAAGTTATTGATGTTGAAGTGTTTTTCTGAATAATGAGGAAAGCTAAAAGAGAAACTACAAAAGATTATTGGCAGAAAGAAAGAAAAGACTAGAAAGTCTAGCTCAGGTGTATATAAATAATATACATGTTATGGATGTATTCCTTGTTTGGTCACATAATGAAATTCTTGGGTATTTGTACCAGGTTGGTTGGTATGAGATGTCATACAATATAACGCAATACAAGAATATGATAATGACTAATAAGGAATATGGTAATAATGCACGTCTGGAACATAATAAAGTGTTATCATGTTTGTCGTTGGCATTCTACCTAGCCCTTAAGAATTTATAATAAAGAACTTAATAATTGTTATTTTGCTCTGGTCAAATGAAAACAATGAGTTGTTCAAATTATGACATTACTCCATGTACGATGGATAAGTTATTATAAATCTTAATGGTGAAACACACACACACATAATACTGACGCTAAAATGCCATAATGCAAATGATTTGAATTCCATTTATTTGTGGAACCGCCATTTAGGTCATGTTAGAAAGGAACGCATGAAGGAACTCCATGCAAATGGATTTTTGGAGTCATTTGATTTTCGAATCATTTGGAGCTTGCAAATCTTTTCTAAAGAGAATGATTAAAATACCGTTCATAGGCCAAGAGTTGAACGGGCAACTAACTTAGTAAAAACATACATGATGATATATGTGGTTCACTGGGCATAAGTTGTGTGCAGGAGATTCTTCTACTTCATGAAAACTTCCAACAATGAATTGAGTATATATATGTGGATATATTCGATAAGGAAGAATTTTGAAACATTTGAATGGATTCAAATAAATTTCAGCATGAAGTGGAAATCATCGTAATAGAAAAGTCAAATATCTATGATTGGATCATTGGGGAAATATTTGAATTACAAGTTTTAGCGAACATCTAAAAGAGTTATGAAATTGTTCTACAACTCACATTTCTTGAAGTATCATAGTGATGATATAGTATCCGAGAGATGTATCCAAACCTTGTTGGGTTAATGATGAGATAAAAATAAAATGATGCCATTATATTTTTGTGGATTATGCTTTAGTGACTACCGCTTTTACACTAAATAGAGCATCATCATGATCCGTTGAAATGACACCATACGAGTTATGGCATGGGTATTAACCCTAATAGTCCTTTCTTTAAATTTTGGTCTAAGAGTTTACAACCAAAATTGGATGAATGTCTTTGTTGGTTATCCCAAAGTATTGATTGGAAATTCTTTCCACTATGGATATAAAGACAAAAGTGTTTGTCGATGTTTCTTATTTATTTCCAAGAAATTGTTCCTAGCGAAGTATTTGAGTGGGAGGACAATAGAATTTGATAAGGATTATGAAGCTGAGCATAATGATCAGAGTAGCGCAGCATCGGAATTAGTTCCGGAAGCGGCCACGACGATCATGGCTCCCATGTCTACAAAATGTTATAGTCATGGAGATCAAAGTACCTATTGAACCTTGTAGGTATGGTTTACTTTGTGATCAAATAAATGATTTGTGGACAAAGGATTGATTTTGAACAATGATAAACCAACTACAAACAAAGAAGTTATGATGGGCCCTGACTCCGTTAAAATGGCTATACGCCATGAAATCCAAGATAGATGAATACTTTTTGAAAGTAAATGGATCTATAAAATTAATGGACTTGAATGAAATATCCTTGAAGAAGCTCGACTTGTCGAAAAGTTGTTTACGACAAAGTTCAAAGAGTTGACTACGATAAGATTAGATCTTCCGTAGCAATGCTTATAGTCTATGTGGATTATTCTAGTAATCACTACATATTTCTTTTATGAGATATGCTAGTAGGATGGCAAAATACATTACTTATCAAAAGTGTGTATTAAAGGTGTATACAAGATACAACCAAGAGTTTTGCTGGTCCGTGGAATACTAGATAGGCATACAAACTTCAATTGGATGAAGTGAGTATCGCGGAGTTGGAATCTTCACCGGATGAAATAGTCAAAGAGTTTTTGATTTCATCAGAAACGATGAAGATGCTTGCATTTGCAAGAAATTAAGTGGGAGCACTGAGACATATTTATAATACTTATGTAGATGACATATAGTTGGTTATAAATGATGTAATTATATACTTGATTAAAAGGTTTCATTGAGAAATTAACTTCAATGAAAGGATATGGACTGAAACAAATTTAGTGTCAAGATCTATGAAGATAGATTGAAACACATAATAAGTTTAAGTCAAAGTACATAGAATGGATATTGAAGTAGTTCAATATAGAAATATTAAGAAAATGTTCTTGTCATGTGAAGGTTTAACAAGACTTGAGTGTATCTAACACTCAATGAGTAAAAACACATGAGTGATTATAGATCACGAATAATATGTACACAATCAGATGTACTGTGCTCTAAAAGTGTTAGGAGCATATACCAGAATGATTCATGTGATGATTATTGGACAAACAGTAGGAACATCCTTGAGTACTTTAGAAGAACCAAGGATATATATATAATTTTGTATGGTGTAATGACAAACAAATCGCTGTAATGTGTTGCACCAATATTAGTTTGGTCGCATATAAAAATAAATTTCAATCTCAATTAGGCTAAGTGTTGTTTAAAAGGTAGCACAATGAGCTAGAATAAGTCTATGCTAGATTTAGATGTGTTCTAAATATTGTGACGGATTCTACAAATGAAGGCAGAGTATGTCATTGTTCTGACAATGACTGGGGATGTTAAGTCAAGAGATTCTTTGAGAACTTGGTGTAGTTCCGATAGTGTCAGAACTTTGAAGCTATATTGTGTGTGACAATATTTGTGACATATTTCAGACCGCGGAATTAAGGTTCCACCAGAAGACCAAACATATTTAATGCCGACTCATTTGGAAAATGAGTGACGCGTTGAGACGCAAATGAATTGCAAAATACATACGTTTCTGAGTGTGTCAGATCCGTTGACTAAAACCTCTCCCGTGAGCAAAACATGATAAAGCACCGGAAGGCCAAGGTGTTATATCTTTACAAATGTAAACTAGATTATTGACTCTAGTGCAAGTGGGAGACTGTTGGAGATATGCCCAAGAGGCAATAATAAAATGGTTATTATAATATATCTTTATGTTTATGATAATGTTTACATACCATCTATAAATTGTATCAACCGAAACATTGATACATTTGTGTTATGTGAACAACAAGGAGTCCCTAGTAAGCCTCTTGTATAACTAGCTTGTTGATTAATAGATGATCATAGTTTCATGATCATGAACATTGGATGTTATTAATAACAAGGTTATGTCATTATGTGAATGATGTAATGGACACACCCAATTAAGCGTAGCATAAGATCGCGTCATTAAGTTATTTGCTATAAGATTTCGATACATAGTTACCTAGTCCTTTCGACCATGAGATCATGTAAATCACTTATACCGGAAGGGTACTTTGATTACATCAAACGCCACTGCATAAATGGGTGGTTATAAAGGTGGGATTAAGTATCCGGAAAGTATGAGTTGAGGCATATGGATCAACAGTGGGATTTGTCCATCCCGATGACGGATAGATATACTCTGGGCCCTCTCGATAGAATGTCGTCTAATTAGCTTGCAAGCATATGAATGGTTCATAAGAGACCACATACCACGGTACGAGTAAAGAGTACTTGTCAGGATACGAGGTTGACAAGGTATAGAGATACCGATGATCAAACCTCGGACAAGTAAAATATCGCGTGACAAAGGGAATCGGCATCGTATGTAAATGGTTCAGTCGATCACTAAAGTCATCGTTGAATATGTGGGAGCCATTATGGATCTCCAGATCCCGCTATTGGTTATTGGTCAGAGAGAGGTCTCAACCATGTCTGCATAGTTCGCGAACCGTAGGGTGACACACTTAAGGTTTGATGTCGTTTAAGTAGATATGGAATATGGAATGGAGTTCGAAGTTTTGTTCGGAGTCTCGGATGGGATCCAGGACATCATGAGGAGTTCCGGAATGGTCCAGAGAATAAGATTCATATATAGGAAGTCATTTTATAAGTTTGAAAATGATCCGGTGCATTTTATGGTAGGTTCTAGAAGGTTCTAGAAAAGTCCGGAAGAAATCACTATGGAAGGCGGAGTCCCGGAGGGACTCCACTAGCTAGGCCGACCAACCCTAAGGGGGTGGAGTCCCAGGTGGACTCCACCATAGGTGGCCGGCCACCCCACCTAAAGGAAAGGTGGGAGTCCCACCTTGGGTAGGACTCCCCCCTTGAGTAGGTTTCCCACCTTTGGGAAGTTTTGGTATTGGGGTCTTATTCGAAGACTTGGACTACAACTCTTGGGGCTTCCACCTATATAATGAGGGACAAGGGGAGGGTGGCCGTCCACTCAAGCCTCCACATTGGCCGCACTCCTTTGAGGGCCGGCGCCCAAGCCCCCTCTCCCCAAACCCTAGCTACCTCTCCTCCACTACAACTCCCGCATACGCTTAGGCGAAGCCCTGCCAGAGTTCTCCATCGACACCACCACCACGCCGTCGTGCTGCCGGGATTCCGAGGAGGATCTACTACTTCCGCTGCCCGCTGGAACGGGGAGAAGGACGTCGTCTTCATCAACACCGAACATGTGACCGAGTACGGAGGTGCTGCCCGATTGTGGCACCGTCAAGATCTTCTACGCGCTTTTGAAAGCGGCAAGTGATCATCTTCTACAACAACGAGATCTAATCTCGTAGGCTTTGGAAATCTTCAAGGGTTAGTCTCGTTCATCCCCTCGTTGCTACCATCTTCTAGATTGCATCTTGGCTTGGATTGCGTTCTCGCGGTAGGAAATTTTTTGTTTTCTATGCTACGAATCCCATCATAACGAACACTAATTCACCGTGTAGGTCTGCAAAAGCAAACCTTAAAATGTATTCCCAAGTACTAATGAACACCCCGCTCTACACTTTGAGCGTTCATAGGCGGTGATAACACACCACAATTTCATAGAGACATCCAACTCAAATCATAATTCAGTGAACAAATATTCTGTGAAATATAGCCTAAGAGATCCACACGGTGCACACACTCCACCTTTACACACGTGGGACAAGGAGTCTCCGGAGATCACATAAGTAAAATTCACTTGAATAGCATAACGACATCTAGATTACAAAGCTCATGGTCAAATAAAGATCACACCATGGGAGAGAGAGAGAGCGCTAAACCACATAGCTACCTGTGAGCCCTCAGCCCCGAGGGAGAACTACTCCCTCCTCATCATGGGAGTTAGCAACGGATATGGAGATGGCGGTGAAGTCGATGGAGATGGCTCCGGGGGCATTTCCCCGTCCCGGTAGCGTGCCGAAACAGAGACTTCTATCCCCCGGATCTTGTCTGCGATGGCGGCGAAGATACGGAACTTTTCGTGGGCGGAGGCTGGTATATTTAAGGTTTTTTGCATCGGGAGCTTTATATAGGCGGAAGGGCGAGGTCGGTGGAGGCCTGGTGGCCCCACACTATACCTAGGCGCGGCCCAGGGCCAGGCCGCGCCTAGGGTAGGTGTGGCCACCCTGTGGCCCTCCTACGTCTCTTCTCTGGACTCCGTCTTCGCTCCGGGAAAAATAGGAACTTTGGTTTTTTGTTTCGTCCAATTCCGAGAATATTTTCTGTACAACTTTTCTGAAATACAAAAACAGCAAAAAATAGGGAACTGACACTATAACATCTTGTCAATAGGTTAGTTCCGAAAAATGCATAAAAGTGTCACGAAGTGTAAACAAAACATATAGCAATTGGTGTAAAACAAGCATGGAGCATCAAAATTATAGATACGTTTACAACGTATCACAACTCAACACATCTTCAATTAGTAGTAAGTACAACACCAATAGAGGTATTAAGCTAGGTGGGGATCATCAGACCACACCAACTGATTCAAAATTTTAGCTAGATTTGCTAGCTCATGCGCTGCTACATTACTTCTCCTCAATTTATGAACAAACTCGATCTTCAAAAAGTTTGTAGCTAGGTGATAAGAGTTGTCAAAGATGGCCGCCTATCCCATGCAAGTGTGTGCTTATTCATTGCCTATATTTTTGTAAATAAAAAAATCAACATGCTTACAATTCTAGTAGCATCAATATTGTCAAAGTTGGACCCCATTAGAGAAGGCATATGCTTCAGCAACCAATGTACTTGGTAGTGCGTCATACCATTTAGCTCCAGCTGCAATGAAAGAACACTGGTTATCATTAAGGATTGTTTAGGGGTAATGCAACTGGTTTTTGTGGGTTTTAGGGAGGGGCGGTTTTTTGGGGTTGGGACATGGTATAGGGAATTGTTAGAGATGCTCTAAAGGGGCAACATATCATGTTCTCATTAATAACGGGCAGGTTAGCAAGACATGCAATCAGAGGGAATTTTTTGGCTAAAGTTCCATGTTTTGGTGGGTGCATTAAGGTGCTACCATGTATCTTCATTTTACATCTTACAGCTTATATTTAGACGATGTAGCAGGAGTACTCCACATGTTGGAGTACTTGATATGTTCTGGACTTAACTCCCTTAACTTTAGGCTATCTCCTTCATGTGGTGAAGTTTCACCCACCTTACGGGCGACGCGTGCCACTCCTCTTCGACAACCCTCGGTAGCGAAGCATGTCGATATAGTTCTCCACAACAATCCCCTCCCATTGCAGTCAAACCCCGCCACTCCCTCCTAATCCCCCCCCCCTGCCCCGCCTAGAGGTCGTCCCGCTGCCTAGTGCGTGAGATGGCCCGAGAACCAATTCACCAGCTCGAGTGCTCCAGCTACGCAAATGTCCTAGCGGCATGGCCTCTCCAGCTCCGCAAGACGCCTCCGTTACTCGTGACCACGTCCCCGGGCTCCCATGCACCTACTGGAGCAACTCCATCCAAACCTGACCACCACGAACTCGATTGTACAACGATGACGTCGGGCAAGGCCAAGAGGGTTCCACCTCACCTCTAGGTACCTCCAGCTACGATCTTGTCTAGAGTTCAGCCGCTACGAATTCCGACAAGGTCTGGCACCACCTCTCGTGTTTGGTAGCCGTTCGGCGAAATTCATCAAACATATTATTGTTCCTTTTCCTTTTCTTCGCTTTAATGCCCAATAATTCCACTTGTCCCGGAGCTATTCTTTGAGTCCTTGTCGATGGGAGGGGGGAAATCGTCGTGACCTTGAGATAGATTTTACTTCCAGAAAAACTTTGGAGAAACTCTATAAAACCTTTTTTAGATACTCTAATTAGTATAGGAAATATGCTGTGAATATGAGAGAGATCACACGCAATTTCAAGATCCAATCCACCTTGGTTTGTGACTAGTGGCTACTTCCCACTATGACAGGAAGGACCAGCCGTGCGCGCCTTGTCGACGCTCAACTTTGGACCCTTTGAGCGATCCTTGAGTGTGTGTGTGGCAGAAGGCTGACCGGTGGCAACATCCATGGCCATCAATGTCGCTGATGCCTGCTGCCACACCGCCTAGGCTCATGCCCCGACATTGACTAACCTGGAGCGTGTGTGGACCGATAGCCTTGAGCGCGTGTCGCGTAAGGCTGACCGGGGGCAGAAGCCATGGTCATCAATGCCGTTGTTCACCGTTGCGATGCCGCCTGAACTTCTCCACCAACAGTGATGTGGAAGGCGCCGGAACCTGCACGGGCATTGGTTGCCAGAGTTTCTTATATTAGCCATGTTCCTGTATCTCCCACTTCAGTGTCCTGTGCCATTTCCCATGGTCGTTGACCGAATCTAGGACAAGGACGAGGAGTAGGTAGAGGCATCGCCGACGCTGGTGTAGGGAGCGTGTCTGCCGTAGTTAGGGTTCAGTTTTTCCCCTTCTGTTTAGTTTTCTATATGAATTATCTTTGAATGAATAAAGTATAGTTTTATATATGGATTATCTTTGAATGAATGAAATATTTCTAAAATTTCACGTGCTTTATTGAATTTAATTTAGTTCTCGTCCACCGCGTGCATGTTCTTCGTTTGGGCCACTGGATCCGTTTAAAAGAACAGAATAAAGACCAGTGGTGCAACCCCGTCGTGTGTCACTGGCACATGCCAGTTGCACACCAAACCTATGCGCCATAGGTAAGGTACGTTTTAAGAAAAAAAGAATAAAGACCAGTGGTGCAACCTTGTCGTGTGTCAATGGTACTAGATGGACCTAGCGCGCTCTGCTGCGCCGTCCTCTGATACAGACATTTTAATTTTGGTAAGTGATTTCTTTTGCCGGTTTGTATATGGTTTGTTTTTGTCTCGTTTAGGTGTGGCTTGAGGCGCAACACGATGGGGAGGTGCGTTTTAGTCAGTGTGCTCCTTTGTTGGCAGGTGACCATGATGATAGTTAAATATAATCTTGTATAGTACTCCTTCCGATCCATATTAGTCGATGCTAAAATGGATGTATATATAATTAAAATCTGTTTAGATACATCTATATTAGCATCAAGTAATATGAATCGGAAGTAGTAAATTTAAAGACATAAAGCAAAGGAAATATATAATTATTCTTCTTCATATTGTTCTGAGAGGTTAAGTATGCAACCATGACATGGAAAGCAAAATTCGTTTCACATAAAAAACCAGTTATGCTCTATACTTTTTGAGAGAAAGCATGAATATGCACTTGCAAAGCATTAAAACCATTTTCATAAAAATACTGAGGTACTTCACTTGAAGAACACATCGTAAATACAATGCAATGCCTATATTTACTGTCCATATGCTACTTTACTGTCTGTAATAGCTTCAAGATAAGAACTCTATGAAACTCTCATGTGACCCTTGACTGTAGTACTTCGGGGTGGAATAGAAGTTCCATCTTCTATAAGGCTGAAATAATGGTACCGTAACTTGTTAAAAGCCAATCACATTCACCAAATAATTTCATGATGGTTGGGCCCAGATTTTATCAATACAACATGTAGATACGACAAAATCTTACAGAAAAGGCATCCCAATTTTTACAGTTTTGTGGAAAAAATAAGTTGGTAGAAGTTAATACAGATTACAGTTGGCACCTTACAAAAATGACCCTTGGAGACTTAACGTTCATGCTATAGTAATTTAGGATAGGCATGTGTAACAACTTTAGTTCCATTCCTTTATTTAGACCGTATTTAGACCTCTGAGTTCGGACCGTAGATATGAAATTAGCAAATAAACATATTTAAAAAGCATAAACATGGCTTATAAAAGTTTCAGGGCGAACAATAAAAAGCCCACATCTTACAGTAGATATGAAATTAGCAACTTCGCGCATTAGTTTTTTTAGCGAACCTTCATGTAAAGATTGGGTCTATTTACACAAGCATTCATGGAAAGCTTAGATGAATACATTTTCTATTCTCATATTAAAAGTTGACTTCTTGTTTGTTGGTTCAAGATTATTTACACTCGTAAGTAGCACATGCACGAACACTGTTAACCAGTTATAAGCAAGGAAATCACTATCAAATAAAAAGGCAAAAGACAGGCAAACGTAAATAAATGTAAATATATCAACTTTGCAATTTGACCTACATGAACAACAAAAAATCATATATTCATATAAACTAAACAAAGGACACATGAATTTAACGAACCATCATAGGCTAGCCAATCCTTAACTTTCCCGCCTTCAGATAATAGTGTACCTTTTCTTCAACTGTTGTGCATACCTTGACAAAAGATATTGTTGCAACCATATCTTAATGATTCAAATGCAGAGAACAAGAGTTATAAACTATTATTGTGAGAACAAAGAACTTGAATTAATTAGGATAAGTGTGAATCTAAAAGCCCAGTGTAAAACGAAGAGAACTGGGTCAGTACATCCTCTCACACGAAATATCCAAAAGAACGGAAGACTAATTCTTCAGAACAACCCACTTCAACAAAAGTCTATATTAGTATAGAAATATCAACCTTCTCTACATTAAGTGTGGACTCTAGGTTATATAATTCACATCTCAATCACATGAAAAAAACTAAGGTAAGAAAATTAAGCCTCCAACCTCTCAAACAATAAATGGTAATATTAGTAATAGCTTTTGGACCAGGTGAAACAGAAGGTTCATATTAACTTGGGAGGATTCTAAACTATTCAAGTCTTAAAGAGAAACCAAGTTTCCCTCATACTATGTTGCCATCTTACAATGAACATGCATAATTAAATTCCACAACTAATTCAGGCATTAAGGTGACTCTTGATTTTCAAATAATTTTACTTGTGTATGAACAAAATTTCAACACAAGTTACAAATGAGCAACTAATATAAGTATATATAAGATCTAAATAAAAAAGAGAAAACAGAACGTCATATTAAATTGGTAGCAACCCTGCCATTAACAATTATAAAGGAATATAATAGCGATGATCAATCTCTCGATGTACTTTCTTCTCACTGTTCTTGTCCACCACATTTTGTTGTTGGTTCTTTGTCAGCGTATTTTTCTTCTTCGTCGTCGTTGTCTGTCTCATCATGTTTGAAGTACCAGAAAGTATACAAGTATGAGGATTAACTGAATTCACCCTTCTACTTTACCTTTTGTATTTAGGTCAAAAATGCAGTAAAAAATTAAAGCGAGAACACAGTCAGTGCCAAATTATTGACATAGAACTTACATGTTCTATATAATCTTCAAAAGATGTGCAACGGTGGCGACAATTATACCTGACACAGATGATATGGTTGGACTGATGCAAAGTGTCCCAATGAAAGTTTTAATAAAACTTGCAGCTCATCTTCTGTTAGGTATATGTCAGGTTTTTTATATATAATATGGAAATTAACCGCGACCTGGAGCTTAGTCAAGGCCAGGAGGTGCCGGATACAAAAATCCGCAACAACATTCAGGCACCCCATCTTATGCACATGAATTTCCAACTCTAGATGCTCAAACTTTGGCATATCTCGTGCTTTAAACTCAAATCCGGTTCCACAGAAGAAGAGATTCAGCTTGAAATGTGTCAGACCTGCAAACCAAGGATGGGTATCCTCCCATTAGTGCCCTGATTGGTGGACATTTTCCGAAAAAGCAAAATTTTATTGCTCCAAGGATGGCAACATCTTCTTGTTCGATACTTAAGATCTAAGATTTCCAGGCGAGCTCATCCACTTGGAAGAGTAAACCGTGGGCTCCATGCAGATGAAACAAATCTTTCATGATGGATCATGAACTCCATTGTTTCTACTGCTATTTCCAGCCATATGTCTAACCAGTTTTCTGAAACAAAAAACAACAAACTATAGTTCTGAATAATTATGTTCTTAGAGTTTGGAACACAATACAGAGCATGTCTAAAGTTACAATAGCTATCCACAGAGAGGACATGAAGAACCCCAACAAGCGCCATTGCCACCGAGCAGCTTTCTGGATAGAAGCAGTCCGACGTCGCCGAAGAGGAGCGGCACCCAGACCTAGCAACCCTGAAGTCTCAAACCATACCCATCCAGCAAACAAATCATCCTCCTCGGACCACCGGTGTTGCCGCCTCAAAGCAAGGCACCAGGCAATGTTTGACTACTGTACAAATTCACATGGACTTTGAAATAGCGTTGTGGCAGACACCATTGTTGACATAGACACCGCTAAGGCATGGGCGAAGCTGATGGACAAAAATCCAGCAGCGTTGCAATTGCACCGCCTCGCTGACAACACCTGGGAACCTAAATCCGCCATACCAGATCGGAGGAGAGGCAGTCATGAATCCCATGGATCCTTCGCTGCAATTATCTAGAATTTCGTCATGACACCACCATGACTGCGCGGGGCACATACAACACTCAACTCTTAAGGGTTACACTGTTTAGCAATTAGCACAGCAAAATCTATGTTTGTCAAAGCTTATCTACAAACTAATCTAGAATCAAAATGATAAGCAATGTCTATGACCATAATCCTTTTACAATTTAAAAGTCACAACTTATAGCTAAATAATATAAATGTGTGATATGCCAAAATATGATACAGTATCTGAATTAGTACTGATATCTTGCACTAAATGTGGGTATGGCACAGTACATTGCTTAAGGGGACAAATTCAGAGAAGACGTCAGGAGGACAAATCGATTGCAGGCAGTTCCATGGAGCATTAAGGGAATAGGGGAGAGCACCAGAATAACAAGAAATATACCGCAACGCCACACAAGGGAATAGGGAAAAAAACAAGATCATAGAAAAAACATGAGGGAAATAATCTTCTTTACATCCGGCGACAATACTGCGACCTTGACATATAGGAAAATCAAATCATAACTGCTAGGGCGAGGGCTAAAAATCATCCGGCAACTCGCAGATCCATTGCCGGGGTGAGCGGGATGGACCTGAATCAAGCCGTGATATGAACTGGGAAAGGATGGGGACCTAGCTGAGAGCGAGAGGGCCAAGGAAGTCAATCGACCATGGGAGGTGACAACCGGAGCCGCCGCACGCCGCCCTAGCTCTGGCGCCGTCTGCTCCACGAGGCTCCAGCGCGTCGTCTCGTTTGCCGTTGCTTCATTACGGGAGAGGGAGGTGGGGGAACAGGTTTTTTTGAATCGTGGGGGAGGTGGTGGGCTGCCGTGCCCATCTCTCCTACTGTCCACTGATGGAAACCGATATTGGTTGGATCAACGTGTCCTAGCTCTGAAGATTCTACGACAGCTTCGGCCTACAGGACGGGAGCCACGTCGAGCTGAACAATACGATAGATTCTACAAACAGCCAATCGGTAACACGCGTGCTAGTAGGCCCATCGAAAGTGACACCCAAATCCACCACAGGGGCGCAGAACCCTGGGAGCTTAGTGCTCTTAGAAGATGTGTTTCTTAAAATAAAGACAGAGATCCACGCACTTCCCACTCCGAGTCAACTCTGACCTCCCCGTCGCCCCGAGCTCCAGTCCGACCCAAGGCGACTCTAATTTTTTTTCGTGATCTATCCACCGCCGTGCCCAAGCGCTGCCGTCTCACGGCGTCGCCACCGTCGCCGTCGCCTCGCCGTTCCTGTTCTACCCATCGCTTCCCTGCCGCGGCACACCATCTAGATCCACCCTTGCTGGCATGGCCGACCCGGGAGGCGAGCAGCGCGCCGCCCTGCTTGCCGCGGCGTCCCTCTTCCCCGTCCCCGATGGCGCCAAGTTTTCCTACGGGACGGCGGGGTTCCGCGCCGAGGGGAGCACCATGGCCCCCGCGGTGTGCCGGGCCGGGATCGTGGCGGCCCTGCGCTCGGTGAAGCTGGGCGGCGCTGCCGTCGGGCTCGTCATTACGGCGTCGCACAACCCCGTCGGCGATAACGGCGTCAAGATTGTGGACGCCGACGGCGGCATGATGTCGCAGGCCTGGGAGCCCTTCTCCGACGCCCTCGCCAATGCCCCCACCCCGGACGCCCTCCTGCAGGTAGGCGTGCCACATCTCTGCAACAAGATCAATTAAGCTAAATTGTATCCTGTAGTCCTTCATACTCAAAGATGTTCCCCTTTCTCTTAGGTTGATTTGATGATGCTTCAGTTTGTTGGATATTAACAAGTATAGTGATGCTAGTTATGGTACTGCACTGATAATGCTCGAATTCTAAACCAGGATGCCTAAGTTTTATTACTATCATTGAATTGGACTACTGGGACGGTTTATCTCCTGCCTAAGATTTCCACTTCGTCCAGATATCTTACGTACTATCTACCTTCTCGACCTCAGTTTGCCCTGGTCTTTGTTCACATGCAGCTGGTGCTTCAGTTTGCAAAGGATGAAGGGATTACACTTGGGGAAGGTCACTCAGCACAAGTGCTGCTGGCAAGAGACACGAGGCCTACTGGAGAGTACCTACTTGATGTTGCAACGAAAGTATGGTACTATTAACATCCTCTCTTCTAGTACCCGAGATATCTATTGGCACAGTCAATCTAATTACTTATCTGAAACTTTGTTATGAAGGGGATAAATGCAATAGTAGGTTCAGTTGCACTTGACATGGGGATCCTAACAACTCCGCAGCTGCACTGGATGGTTCGGAATAAGAACAGGGGCCTGAAATCCTCTGAAGAAGATTATTTTACACAAATTACTGAGTCATTCAGGTTATTTTCAAGCCATTCCAATATTTACAGTAAGCTATAGAGATATTGATTTGTTTGCTGAACAGTTTTATTGAATTGCCACAGACATTTGTTGGAATTAACTCCTGATGATAAAGGTAGTGATAAGCTGATGGAGAAACTAATTGTGGATGGGGCAAATGGTATTGGTGGGTTGAAGCTTGAAGAAATAAAGCCAAAACTGGCCAGATTAGACATTGTTGTGAGGAATTCAGGTAAAAAAGGAGAAGGAATACTAAATGAGAGGTGTGGTGCTGACTTTGTTCAAAAGGAGAAGGTACATCCTCTTGGATTCACTCCTAACGATGTTGGTGTCAGGTGAGTGTTGTGGTTACAATTTAACTCTGCCATACGTTCACATCTTTTATTGGCAGATGCTTATGTGGACATTCTGATATATCATTCAGGTGTGCAAGTTTTGATGGTGATGCAGATAGGCTTGTTTATTTTCGCATTACATCACCTAGCAGCATTGTGATTGATCTTGTTGATGGTGACAAGATACTATCACTATTTGTCCTCTTTATTAGAGAACAGTTAGATATTGTGAATGGAAAAGACCATCAAGACAACCAAGCATTGCCTACGAGGTTTGGTGTAGTTCAAACTGCTTATGCAAATGGAGCATCAACAGAGTTTCTCAAAAATCTTGGTCTTGAAGTTGCCTTCACTTCAACAGGAGTTAAATATCTCCATAAGAAAGCTCTAGAATATGATATTGGTATCTATTTTGAAGCCAATGGACATGGGACAGTCTTATTCGCTGATGAGTTTGTCTCACGGCTGGAGTCTTTGGCCAGCGAACTTTCTTCCAAAGCTGCAGGTAAGCTGTTCACGGCTTGTGCAATGTTCTTTTTTCATCAATTTTAGCTCGTGGTGTTGTTTTTACCATGTTGATCTTATATGCCCTCTCAATAACTTTTCCCTTAGGTTCTCCACAGCACCATGCTACCTTGAGATTGTTGGCAACAACTCAGTTGATTAATCAAGCAGTCGGTGATGCTCTAAGTGGAATGCTTCTAGTGGAGGCTGTTTTACAACATAAGAGATGGTCATTACAGAACTGGTGTGACATATATACTGATCTGCCGAGTAAACAACTTAAGGCAAGTTGTTGCTTCTGTAATCAGTGCAGTATTCATCTACTTTCTAGGACAAGTTTCTCATGACTATTTTGATTATGCAATGTAGGTTAAAGTTAAAGATCGTGCTTCGATTGTTACAACTGATGCAGAACGAAAAGTTTGCCAACCATCTGGCTTGCAAGAATTGATAGATAAGGAAGTTGGTGAGTGATGTCTTACTCGATTACATGATATATTTCCGTTGGATTTAGTACCTAAACATTGGTGAAAGTGCACTAAATTACGAGTTTTCGTTGCAGCTAATTACTCTCAAGGGCGATGCTTTGTACGGCCATCGGGAACTGAGGATGTGGTACGAGTTTACGCAGAGGCGTCTACGGTGGAAGCAGCTGATAGCCTTGCAAAATCTGTGGCACAGCTTGTTGAACGCATTCTTGGGTAGTGTTGCATTTTTTCCTTGGTTTGCTTCTTCTTTTCTGAAAGGCGTAATGTTCTTCTCATTGCGGTAACGTTTTGAAGAATCTGGACATCATTTTGTGCATGTGCAACTCTTTATTCATTTTTATCGTAGGAATATATGTAGAGACTTCTCTTAGTTTAGGGACGAGGATTTGGTGGTCGCAGAAACCGGCGTCCCTGTTTCTAAGAACACATAATACACAGAACTCCCTCGGTCTCAAAATAACTTGATTAAACTTTATCTAGATATACATAAGTTATTTTAGGATCGAGGGAGTACTTTTTTTAATTGTGTTTTCCAATACCAGACATGATAATTTTACATGCTTTCGTAACTTTGTTACAATGATCAGCCCGGTGATCGCGCCCAGCGATTGACTGCAGTATTGCACAGGCACTAGGCCCAAGCTCAGTGGCATACCCTCTCCATCTCGAGGTCAAACGAAGATATGGAGTCCGGCTCGTGAGCGAAAAACACCAATCTCGGACAGGTTCATGTGGTAGTGGCACGATATTGTCAACTCTTTTCGCTGATGCTGTGTGTTTGGTTGCGTAGAAACTAGGCTCGGAATTGGAATTGGGGCCAAATGAGCAAATTCAGCCGTTTGGTTTGCGCTCGGAATTGGGGCGTGGAAACTGGGCTCAATTCCGAGCCCCCCACCCGCGCGTGTAACGGTTCGCTCCAATCTTTCTGAGGTTGGGACCTCGGAAACGCTCAGAATCTCCTCCCTCGCTCGCGTACCCCTTCGTCCCCCTTCGTCCCGCGATAGAAAAACGAGCGAGCTCGCTCGGGCCGCCGCCACCGCGAGCTGCTGCAGCCGGCAACCGGCGCCAGTACGACCTCCCGTCCTTGGCGCCTCTCCTCCCTGGCGTCCCTCCCCTCCCTGGCGTCCCTCCCCTCCCTGGCCTCCCTCCTCCACGCCCTCCCCTCCCTGGCCTAACCCTAGATCGCGGGCAGACCAGAATGGCGGCGGGAGAGTCAACGCCGGCGGCGGCTCTCCACCCCCCTCCGAGCCTCTCTGTTGCGTCGTCCTCTCCCCATCTCCGCCCTCCTCCGAGCCTCTCCGATGACGGCGACCTCTCCCCAGCCTCTCCATGGCGTCATCTTCACCGGCTCCGGCGGCGGCGATAAGGGGAACGGCGGCCTCACCGGCGGCGGCGATAAGGGGAACGGCGGCCTCACCGGCGGCGGCGGTAGGGGGCATGGCGGTCGATGGCGGTATGGGGAACGGTGGCCTCACCGGCTCCCTGCCTCGATCTCCAAATCGTGGAGGCAGTGAAGTGCTTTTTTTTATTCTTTGATTTCTTTTTTACCTAAACAAACCCAGAAAATTATTATGTGTGTGCTAGGTGTAGACATAAACTCAACATGAATTTAAATTGCCAAATTCAACAAAACATCAAATTCCATAGTTTGTACATCCAAACAGGATTTGGAATTGGTTACACCCTTTTGATTTCAACAGCAATTTCCATACACATCCAAACAACAGAATCGAATTAGAAGCCAATTCATTTCCATCTTGGATTTGGAATCTTAGTCCAATTCAATTCCATGCCAACTTTCTATGCAACCAAACACAGCATGACAGAAATTGAACCAAAACTCACGAGTAAGGCCTTGTTTACTTTTCACGTATTTTCCTTCCCAATGGGTATGGGTATGGAAGGGGATTTGGTGTTCACCCAATCCCCTCAAATACCCTTCTCCAAAAATACACTAGTATGATGGAGAGTTTTTGATTTAGGCAAAAAATGTGGGGATGGAAGAGGATGAGAGGGGATATCTCGGGATTATTTGGTTCAAAATCGGAGAAGTAAACGGGCTAGTGGGAATTTTTCAGGATACGAAATAATCCCCTCCCATCCCCATAAATACCTTAGAAGTAAACAAGGCCTAAAGGGGCATTGCGCTAGAGCAATCGGCCACGCCATTGAGCTAGACGCCATGAATTGGCCGCGTCGAAGCGGTAGCCGCCCCCTTCTGGTAGCCGCCCCCCTTCTGGTAATTTAGAGAAAGCCGCCCCGAATCGACAGCGGTAGCCGCCGCCCTTCAACCTCGCCGGCTGTCGGTTCCTCGATACTCCACGGTAAATTTTCTTCCATTTCTCTATGTTTTCTTTTTGCAAAAACAGTACAATCAAAGCGGTCAAACATACGCGCGGACACTCACTCCTATGAACGTACACACGCACACCTACCCAATGAGCACTTTCGAGAGACTGCGTTGAAGAATTGATCCGGCGGATCTTGAGATTGACGAAATCAACACACTTCGCCTTTATGAGACACTAAAGTGTCCTGCCTTCCTAATCATCCAACGTCATGTTAGAGAAAAACTCTATGTTTTAATTTCT
Organism: Lolium perenne; assembly: GCF_019359855.2. NCBI lineage: Eukaryota > Viridiplantae > Streptophyta > Magnoliopsida > Poales > Poaceae > Lolium > Lolium perenne. Next base: position 148,236,260 of record NC_067245.2, read on the forward strand.
CCGGTAGATTTTGGCTAGATTTCTTGTGGCGTTCGAATTTTACATAGGAGTTTTGCGCGTATTGTAAATGAGTTCAACCTTGAGTCTCAATGCACCATTTTTTTCTTTGAAGACTCGTCCTCCTTGGGTATTGAAGAGTTGCTCGACAACGATACTGTGCAAATGATTGTGACCCTCGCCGCGACGGAGCTCGAGATAGAAAGAAAAAAAAAGCGGCGAGGACCCACCGCATAGCCATCGTTGCATCTCTCGGGACCACGCGCTTGGCCACAATATGCTTATGCAACATTATTTCGCCAACGTACCTACCTATTTGGCTCATATCTATCGTTAGGCGCGTAGAGAACTTTTTGTGGAGATTGTGGAAGCTTGCGAGGCCAAGTCTCGCTTTGTTTACTCGCCGGAGGAACGCGGCCGAACTTATTGGGTTTTGTGAGTATTAGAAGATCCGGGGAGCTATGTGAGTGATTGCATATGACATCGAACCACGCGGTCGAGTATCTTCACATTGGTGAAATACTACTCTGAAGTGTGCGAGGTCATGATCCAGGTCTTCGATCCAGAGTATGTCCGGCCTCCCAACGAACGGAATACGATGAAGATCAATGAGGAAAGAGTTTGGATGAATATGCTTGGGAGCATTATAGTTGGAAGAATTGCTCAAAGGCATAGCATAGATAGTGCCGTGAAAAAGAGTCAGTTGTGCTTGATAGCTAGTAGTGATGCGCTGATGCCCTGGCTTGCAACTATATGGTTACTGGATATGCCTACATAACGAGCTACTATCGTATCTACAACATCTATACTTCATGGTTAATATTTGTGAAGACCATCCCAAATCCAACAACAAGAAAGCAAGCTGAATTTGTCAAGATTCAAGAGACATGCCGAAAGGATATTGAGAGAGTTTTGAGTGTTTTGCAAGCTCAATCTACTATTGTTTGAGGTCGTGCTCGTTTCTGGGATAAGAAAATCCTCAACAACATCACTACGCCATGTATGACTCTCTACAACATGATCTTTAGGAATAAGAGAAATTTAACTTCCAGTTCATGTACGATAATGCCGGTAGTTGTGTTAAGCCAACAATAAAATCCGATCGTATCCAAGAATTTTTTAGATACCAGATTGAAGACTCGGTTGCATGGACAATAGTCTTCCAGTTCTATTAGTTTAATTTAATATAAATTCACGTGTGATTTGAACTACTATTTATATGAACTTTGTCAATCTGGGGTCTGTTTGGTTATTCGCATGGTTTTTTCCTGTTTTTGTGATTTGGCTCGCCAACTGCTGCGTGAGTGAAAATCGATTCTAGGCATGTTTGTGCACTTAGTTTGGTTCCCAACACTGTTTTTGGGTGCACTTTTTGGTTCAGTGTTTGATAGCCCACAACGGACAAGAATACGGTAACTAGAGGGAAAAAAGGCGTTTGGTTATGTGCAAAAACTCGCTTACCGGCTACCATTTCAAACTTGGTGATGTTACCATCCTAACGGCTAGGAACACACAAAGCACACAAAACACACAGACATTGACACCTAACAACAAATTAGTAAGCAGGTTTCATGTACACTTGCGTTCACAATCAGGAGTTCAGAGGAATACCCCTCATCAAAAGCTTCCACATGCTTCCAATGCCACTAGAGCAACTAGGATTTAACCCCAGATCAAAAGCCACGACATAAGTAGCTAGGCGTGTCCATCAGTGTTTCACGCAAACTAAGACTACATACTTACATAGACAGATATACATATTAACACTGGCAGTCGGCGACTAGCCGTGGTCAGGGCAGGCGTAGGTCTTGTAGGTGGAGATGTTGTGCTTGTAGATATTCAAACTTCAGGCCAAATGCTTTGATCTTGAACTCCAGCACTCCAGGTCGTACTTGTAGACGACCACCGGCTAGTTCCTCCTCAGCACCACCTGCCCGTCGTGATAATTGACCTGCACCCACTTGTCGTACCAGCGACAGGCTAAGATGGCCACCTTACGCGACCGACGTATTTTGAGCCACTCCCTAAAGTCGTCCTGAATGCTGGTGGAACGACGAGCATGTGCAAGTCGTTCACGTCTAGTTCGACACAGAAACGGCGGGGGATGATGGGCCTAGGCAGGTGGCCGATCTTGGGCCTTGCCCCCACCGCTAGAGGTGGCCGCGAAGCAGCCTCGATCCTCCTCGGCACCACCGGCTTTAGCGTCTTAGTCCATCGATTGAGCACCAGCTTGTCCTGGTACCCAGGTGGAGGATGGCAGCCCCTTCCTACCGTGTTACACTCCAACTTGACGACCTTTGTTAGCAGATGAACAGATAAGTCAGTGCACACTCGAAGGAACTAATCCAGTTCATGTCCATGTCGATGCAGACCATGAACATAGCAATGATGTGCATGATGAAGCTATTGCAGAGCTTGGCGAGGCTCTGAAATGGCTAGATGTTGGACAACATTGCTAGGTTCATGCTCCGTAATGCCACTGACATAACAATTGAGAGCATGAAACGATGCAACATGCCCAGAAAAAGTATAATCCCAAATTGGGGAAAGTCCAATCAAACTATAATCGAACATTGTCCGTACGAATCTACAACAGATCAAATAAGTATAGACCGAAAGAAGCAAAATAATGGCCGTGCGGATGCCGGTTAGGCAAAACTCAACCGCCGTTCATCCCTACCAAACCCTAACCGCACATCGAATCTAATAGATCGAGGTCTTACTGTGGTCAAATCTGGTGCAGTAGTTGCCAATGAAGATCTAGGATCTTGCGATGAAGGTCCTGGAGTCGTCGACGAAACTCGGCGTGCCTGCGATGGGGCAGTGACGCCGGCGAAAAAATCTCCACTAGCTCGACAAGGGTTGGTCCGACGAACGCTGATGCCTTTCCCGCGGCCGCACTCGAGGCACCGGGCTCCGATGGCGTCGCCGTGGCCGACGATGGAGCTCTGAGAGCCTTCGCCAAATCGAAGTCGTTGGTCGTCCCCAACATTTGGATTTGGTTCGTTGCCCAGCGTTTCTGCGCGGATTGAGCCCGCACAACGAAGGGCTTCAGCGGCGGAGCAGGGGGTGGAGGAACGCCAGCCATGCCGGAGGTGCAGATGAGGTGAGAGAGGGGTTTTTGGATGGTGAGGGGAGTGGTGTGGGAAGTTAACGTGCCACGTTCCATCTCCCGTGCTTCCCAACGTGTGCAGAGGAGAGGGCTGCACCTCCCGAATAGAGCGTGCCTCACGGACTAACATTTAAACTGCTTTAAAACTCGCACGGTGAAGAAAAATGGTGCAAGTAGGCCAACGAAACGGACCAAATTCTTCTCCTCGCGTGCGAGAAATCTTTGCGCGAGCAACCAAACCAAACAGGCCCGTGTAGCCTGTAGGCCTGTTCGCGCGTCCGTTGGTACGTGTACAAGGTACACATGCGAGGGCAGTGCGCTCGGCCGCGTGCTCCCCCACTTTGCGGCGGAAAACGCAATCGCTGCGGAAAGTAGTTTGGACTTTGGACGGTGCCGGCTCTAGTTTAATTTGTTCCTGATCAAACCACTCTACCCTCTAGCCATGCCCAGTGGCCAGTGTGTCATGAACCGATCGAAAGGGTTCATAGTGTGTGATCTGGTCCTCTGCCACTCCACACTACGCCAGTGGAATGTCGCCAGACCAACGATCAGCTACCACTAATCCTAGTATCTATCCAACACTCTCGCAAAAAAAAGTATCTATCCAACACGCCGCAAGACCCAAAACCTGATTCATTCACTTCTTTTCGCCAAATTGTGATTGATCGATGTACTCAGTCGTATGACCTTCCCACTGTATCCAACTCGTTTGCCAAGCACCAAGCTTTCCACGGCAAGTCGTCACATGAGTTTGGCACCTCCTAAGACCGGTAACCGTCCCAAACGGATGCCAAGCAGTAGCAGTGCCTGCCGTGCGTTACCCAAGAGTGCTATAACAAGCATTCGGAGTAGTAGCACTAGTGACGCATTACCATGTGAAAAATGCATCCTTACTAAGTAACGGCAATGAATAGGAAAGAAGTTTCGCGTGTGCAACTTGATAAAAAGGATTTGAATTGAATGAACTGACCGTATGACTCAAGATGCAAGTGGCTGCTGTACAATGTGACACGATTTTGTAGTACGTAAATGCTTGCTCCAAATGCTTGATCGATTGCCGAACAAAAGTACTGTATTACGCATACATTCCAAGTGCATCTTAATTGTACCAACCACTAGGCGTGTCATTAGCACGATGGTATTGCGTAGAAGGATGCATCCGTAGCAGCTCAGAAAGGTTGTACGACATGAGCCGGTCTGCAAAACGATGTGCACATTGTCATGGAGAGTCGCTAATTTGATACACCTCTTCTACTTTGCAATCTAGTAATCCATTGGCTAATGCTGCTCCTATTTTGTGGCAAGGATTAGCAAGCAAGAAATTGTGGCGAGAACTAACAAGTGAATAATGATGTACTCTCTTCGATCCATAATACGTGTTGAAAATTTAGTATAAAATCAATTTTACACTAAATCTCTGATATTTATTATGGATCGGAGGGAGTAGCATGATCGGTGTGCTATAGCTTGTACTCCCTTCAACCGATTTAATACGGAAGTGTGTTAAGCAGCGTCAATTAAATAGGAACATATGTAGTAAGTGCTATCATATTCCTGCACGCGCTGGTGTTTTTGTATGATCAGACACTTGTTATCTCTGGCCGCAACTAATCACCCATCACAAATCGATGGTATCTTTCAGTTGCTCCGCTCAAGCAACTGCTCTCTTTTGTAGACCCTTTTATTCTTTATAAATAGAATTAAAAATATACAGTGGGTAGGAGAAATGCATGGTGACTCTCGGGTGCCACACACCTTCATACTTAGAAAAATAAAAAAATAAAAAAAGATTAAAAAATTGAACTTTTTTTGAAAACAAAATGATCAAGTACTGTACTTTTATAAAAATATTTTCCTAGGGAATTACTTTCATTGTATTCTGGGTAAAAAAAAACTGAAAACGCCCCATGACCAGGTACTATTCACTATATATTCATCATAATTTTATTTTTCGTTTGCCCCGAAGACCATAGGAATCATTTCTTTTCCAAACATTTTTTTGCGAGTACAAACTTGATCTTCCTTGATTTTCAGGAGATTCAACTTTTTTTTTGCCTTTTTTAAATTACTATAATTTTTTAGGTGTATGGAGGTGTGTAACACCCGAGAGTCAAAAAGTTTGCCATGCAAGCTCCCCTTCCACCTCCACGACCTCACTACACAGTTGATGACCATTGCTTGTAGCATCGTCAGACAAAACAAAAGAGGAGGTTAGCTTGATCACGATTTGTTCTCCCACAAGCTTCTTTGTACCACCTAGTCGCCCTCCCTTTACCAGCCATGGCAGACATCACATAGGTGGTTCTTCCTTTCCCATGCCCTTCTTTTGGTCACTGAGGCATTAGACAACCTCCAGAAACTCTCTTCCGCCACTGACACCCCCTCACGCAAGCTCCTGCACCTCGCCTACAAAATCTCGCGACCACAATCGGTCGTTGTTCTCGTGACCTTTCCTCTAGTTGTCTTGGAGTCCACGCAAAGCCACCGGCCGGTAGATGGGGGGGAGGGAGGGATAGGGGTTAGATGTCAAGGGGCAAAGCATGAGCGTAGGTGGACAGGGACGAAAAAATGATCGAAGAAATAAAAGGAAATTTCATCCAACTAACGAGATGTCCTACATGGAAGAAAAATATAAAGGTTGCGCCATAGGGAGTGTGATATTCCATGCACTCAAAAGCCTCTATAAAATTTTAGAGAGCCCGTTGAAACCATTATATACTCTTAAATAATTATTGATGCTATGTTTGTAGGGTGTCTACTAGAGTAGCTCTGACATTTTTAACCATTTGGGGTGATCTTTTTTTTTGTTTTGTTGAGATAGCATTGGGTTGATTTTGATTACTACTCTAGAAACACAATACATTGTTCTTTTTTATTTCTTTTTATTCATTATTTGCTTTCTTTCTATCCTTGTTACAGGATGCACACCGTTTTGTCACGATGGAAAATCCTAGCCCCTAATTGTTTGTTGACACTATGCAAAAATGCTTCCGCATATATATCGAGCAATTGATTTCTGCGGTAGATTGATAAACATGGCGGTAATATTCCATGGCGAATGGAGAGCAAGACAAAAAATGGAAAGTCTTAAATGACTACAATAATATCGCTCAAGGATCGTCATCACACTTTCTTGCTCATAGCTCACATAGTGCCATTTGTTTTCATTAGTACACCTATTGTAGTTCACAAAAAATGAAGTGATCATTGAATACGCGATAACATCGTAGTGATAATCTATGTATTTAAATATGCTCTTGAGCCAACTAAACTGGTACGCGAGATCAATAAACATAGGCGATCAAGAGGCAGCGACTGCTATCCAGGGTTCTTTCTCTTGGTCGGCGATGTCGTTGATCCGCTCCATCTGCGGTGGCGTTGGGGTCTTGGAGGTGTGGTGGACCACGACTCCTCGTTGGTGGGAGTGTTTTGGTTCTTTGCCTAGGTTGTTTTATAGTGTATTTTTTCATGATGGTGATGCGGCGGCTACATCCTGAAATTAGAATAAAGTTCTCATCATCCTATCCTCGCTTCGGTGTTGCCTCTAGCGTTCGCAGAGTGCGCGTGGACTAGTGTGCCCAACGGATCTCCTGGGATCCAATTATTTTCTGCATTTGTTGGTATGGTTTTAGCACACCGATTTTTCCTCTATCTTCTACAACAAATTCTAATTCAATAGGCTTGGCTGCAATGATAGAGTCCCACCCTCGGCTGACACTAATATTTGTAATCATCGCTAGGTGGTTTAAGTAACTATTTTTTAGATGGTTTGTACTATTGTTGATGATTGCTAATAGATAGATTAAATTTGTATGGTTGCTGATGTGGTAGCTAGTAACCCGTAAAGATATGCATATGTTTGTATTGTTGTAGATGCGGTAGCATTTGTAGTAACCCATAAAGATATGATCGATATGTTTGTATTGTTGTAGATGCTCTAGCATTTGTAGTAACCCATAAAGATATGCATATATGTTTGTATCGTTGTAGATGCGCTAGCATTTGTAGTAACTCATACACTCAAAAATATAAAGGTTGCACCATAGGAAGTGTGATCTTCCATACACTCAAAAGTCTCTATAAAATTTTAGAGGGCCAGCTGAAACCACTATTTACTCTTAAATAATTATTGATGCTATGTTTGTAGGGTGCCTACTAGAGTAGCTCTAACATTTTTAACCATTTGGTGTGATTTTTTGTTTTTGTTTTGTTTTGCGATAGCATTGGGGTGGTTTTGATTACTACTCTAGAAACACAAGACATTGTTCTTTCTTTATTTCTTTCTTTCTTTCATTAATTATTCTCTTTGTTTCCTTGTTACAGGATGCACACCGTTTTGTCATGGTGGAAAATCCTAGCCCCTAATTGTTTGTTGACACTATGCAGAAATGCTTCACGCATCTATATCGAGCAATTGATTTCTGCGGTAGATTTGATAAACATAGTGGTAATATTCCATGGCGAATGGAGAGCAAGAAAAAAATGGAAAGTCTTACATGACTACAATAATATTGCTCAAGGATCGTCATCACACTTTGTTGCTCATAGCTCACATAGTGCCATTTGTTTTCATTAGTACAACTGTTGTAGTTCACAAAAAATGAAGTGATCATTTAGATAACTCGTAATGATAATTTATGTATTAAAATATGCTCTTGAGCCAACTGAACTGGTACGTGAGACCAATAAATAGAGGTGATCGGGAGGCAGCGACTGCTATCCAACGTTTTGCCCCTTGGTCGGCGATGTCATTGATCCACTAGATCTGCGGTGGCGTTGGGGTCTTGGAGGTGTGGTGGACCACGGCTCCTCATTGGCGGGACTGTTTTGGTTCTTTATCTAGGTTGTTTTATAGTGTTTTTCATGATGGTGATGCGGCGGCTACATCCTGAAATTAGAATAAAGTTCTCGTCATCCTATCCTTGCTTCAGTGATGCCTCTAGGGTTCGTAGAGTGCACGTGAACTCGTGTGCCCAGCGGATCTCTTGGGATCCCATCATTTTCTGCATTTGTTGGTATGGTTTTAGGCTCGTCTCTTTCGATCTACGATTTTTATCATTCACAATGCACTGGTCCTTTGAGGCTTTAGCACACCGATTTTTTCTCTGTCGACTGCAACAAAGTCTACTACAATAGGCTTGGTCCGGTTCCAGTGATGGAGGGGCAATTATAGAGTCACATCCTTGGCTGGCACTAATATTTGTTATCATCGCTATATTCATATTTGTAAAATTATTTTTTAGATTGTTTGTACTGTTGTTGATGATTACTAATAGATAGATTAAATTTATAGGGTTGCTGATGTGGTAGCCATTAACCCATAAAGATATGCATACGTTTGTATTGCTGTAGATACGCTAGCATAGCATTTGTAGTAGCCCATAAAGATATGCATATGTGATATGTTTGTATTGTTGTAGATGCGCTAGGATTTGCAGTAACTCATAAAGATATTCATGTAGAGGCGCTTAGCATTTGTAGTAGTGGCTAGATGGCCCAAAGCATAAAGGTATGCACAATGCATATGCACATGCGCTAGTAATCCAGATCCTGAAATCGAGATTAAAATGGTGTGTTACCCTTGGAGATGACCGAAATTTGAAGAGAATTTGGGGAAAATTTCGAAACCGCCGCCAAACGACACAAGACAGCCTCGTCCCTTGGAAGCAGCGGTCTGCGTCCACGCGGCCACGCCCCGGTTGTCCTCGCCTCAATCCACGTGTAACCGGCCGCCCTATTTGTTTTCCTGAAATCGGTCCATACACCATCGCCGCCCTCCCGCCTCCACAACCCAAATTCTAAAAGCATTACGGTCCACGCACCCGGTCCAGCCACCAACTCTGTCATGCAAACCCCCGACGCGACCATTATAATCTGCAAAGCTCCGAACCGGCAATGGCACTGTAGCCAAAGTAACGCAGCATTTCGTCTCCTTCTTTAATTGAATCGAATGTGTGTTTAATTCCCTTCCCTTGTTAATTACTCCTCTTCTCCCCCTTCCGCGCCTCTCCTCTTCGGAAACCCCCCCTCGCCGTGCTCCCGCCATCCCCCGTGACGACGCAACCTCCTTCGCGTAGGGCTAGGGTTCGGATTCCCGGCGGAATGCGGAGGCCGCCGCCCGCGGGGGCGTCCTGCCGCCGCCGCGCGATCGAGGGGCTGGCCACCGCGCTCCTCCTCTACGCGCTTCTCGTCTTCCTCCTCGAGTCGCCGCTCGTCTCCAACCCGACACCGGACGCTGCCACTGCCGCCGGGTCGCGCCCTCCTCTCCACCTGCACCGCGCCGAGGACCGCGCCGCCCCCGCGCGCCCCGACAAACAGCCCCATCCCGCCTCCGCCTCCGCCAGCCTCTCGCGCATGGTCTCCGGCCTCCACCTCCGCCTCCTCAACTCCTCGCGCTCCGGGCCCCTCCGCCGCCCGATAGCCGACGCCGTCGCGGCCGGCGCGCGCGTCTTCTCCCAGCTCCAGACCCTCCACCCGCCCGCCGCCGCCGCGCCGCCCTCCCGCGACGTGTGCGCGCAGTCCATCGTCCTAACCGCCGACGAGTTCCGCGAGAGGGGCCGCGTCGCGGAGCTGCCGTGCGGGCTCACTCTCGGCTCCCACATCACGGTGGCGGCGACGCCTCGCGCGGCGCACGCGGACGGCGACCCGAAGATCGCGCTGCTCAGGGACGGGGACCAGCCCATCATGGTGTCGCAGTTCATGATGGAGCTCCAGGGGCTTAACACGGTCGACGGAGAGGACCCGCCACGCATCCTCCACTTCAACCCGCGCCTCCGCGGCGACTGGAGCGGCAGGCCGGTCATCGAGCACAACACCTGCTACCGCATGCAGTGGGGCACGCCGCTGCGCTGCGAAGGCCGCAAGTCCCACACCGATGAGGAAACCGGTAGAATGAATTCAGCCATGTTTCTTCTGGTCTGGCGGATTCTCCTAGTACAGTAAATAAATGTGTAGAATGAATTCATGTGCAGTGGATGGTTTGTGCAAGTGCGAGAGGTGGATTCGGGACGACCAAGAGCAGCCTGAGGAGACCAAGGCGGTCTGGTGGCTCAACCGGCTCATCGGCCACAAGAAGGAGGTCAACATCGATTGGCCCTTCCCTTTTGTGGAGGGCAAACTATTTGTTCTTACTCTCAGCGCTGGAATGGAGGGGTACCATGTCAATGTGGACGGCCGGCATGTGACTTCTTTCCCTTACCGCACTGTAAGTGCATAATTACTTCATCCGTCTCATCCAGTTTCGAACAACAAATCCTGTCAAATGACTTTCATAGTCAGTGCTGGGATATACTATGCATTATTATTGTTCTAGTTCAAAGAATTGGTGGTTGGGGATACTGGATGCTGGGCCTACCATTGCAGTGAACATTTGTTTCTTGTTGCTTCTCTTGCAGGGGTTTGTGCTTGAGGACGCCACAGGATTGTCATTGAATGGGGACCTTGATGTGCAATCAGTGTTTGCTGGGTCCTTACCCACTACACACCCCAGTTTTGCACCACAGGATTATCTGGAGATGTCAACTCTTTGGCAGGCACCCCCTCTGCCTGATCACCCAGTTGACATTTTCATTGGCATACTCTCATCTGCCAATCATTTTGCTGAGCGTATGGGTGTCCGTAAGACATGGATGTCTGCTGTAAGCAAGTCACCAAATGTTGTTGCTCGCTTCTTTGTTGCACTGGTAAAATTCTTGAGCATAAATCCACACCTTTTTGTTTCCTTTTGTGTTCTGGAACATTATAACAGTTAAACTGATGAGCATTCTTATCTCCAGCATGGCAGAAGCGAAGTGAATTTCCAGTTGAAAAAGGAGGCAGAATTCTTTGGGGACATTGTTTTTGTGCCATTTCTGGATAATTATGACCTAGTTGTTCTCAAGACTCTTGCAATATTGGAGTATGGGGTAAGCAAAAACAATTTCTTATTTGGACTCATCCTTTTTTTGAAGTGCTATACCTGTTAGTTATTTTCTGACAATGACGGATAAAACTCTGTTTTCAGCTTCATGTTGTCTCTGCTAAATATGTAATGAAGTGTGATGATGATACTTTTGTAAGACTTGACTCAGTAATCACTGAAATTGTTAATGTGCCAAGTGGTACAAGTCTTTACATGGGGAATATCAATTTCCACCACAGGCCATTGCGCCAAGGGAAATGGGCAGTGACTTATGAGGTAAACCATACGTAGGATTTTCGTTTGGCTGCTGCTAATTCAGTTTTTTCCTCTTCTATTTTGTTTGGGACTCGTATATTTGTAACAAATAAACTGGGTTATATTCTGTCCACTGTCATCGATACCGTAGTATCTTAAGTGATTGAAAGATTGAAACAAAGTGTGTCGATATCAGGATATGAACATCTGACTGATGTGTCCATTCTTCTATGAAATACTGTTTGGTTTGTTAAATGTAAAATGGTCTTTCTATTGTCTACTTGAAGTGAAGTGAAGGATCATTTACTGTTAAGTGATGAGATGCCCTCTAAGGTGCTCATAATGGAAGCTGTGGGTCTTTGCTGGTTATTGTTAACTTGTTTAGCTATCTAAGCAGGACGATACTATTTTTCAGTCAACTAGGCTCCTTGTTTCTCGATTCCTTACTTTTTCTTGGCCTAAAGCCTTAAACCGTATCTCAACATTTAGTTGTATGATTATGAAAGTTGGAAGGAACCTTGCATTTTTCTCCCTACATTATTTTATCAGGGTAACGTAGTTATCTTTTACTTTACTTGTTATAGTTAACAGCACTTGTTTGGACTTCGAAATATTAGATACAGAGTTATCTTGATGCAAGCTTTTGATATTTCTAGTTTTTTTATCACTTCACAGGAGTGGCCAGAAGAAGAGTATCCAGTCTATGCTAATGGCCCCGGATATGTTATATCATCTGATATTGCTGCTTTTGTTTTGTCAGCATTTAGGAACAAGACGTTGAGGGTAAGATATTATAATTACCTTTTGAAATACTGCCTCAGTGCCATAATGTTCTTTATGCACTTGAATGGTTGAGCTTGCCAAAATACTATCAGATCACAATTTCAAAACTTCCTGTAATACCACTTTGGACCATAGGTCAGCAACGTAGCTACGGTTCTTCCATACTAGTTGAGTAATAACTGATAAGAACATTTGTGACCCCTCATTTAACGATGGTTAAATCCTGAATGGACTAGTGTGGAAATCTTTTCTCCACCTGTCGTCAGTACCTAATAGCAATTCATGGTAAGGAAGATATTTATTAATCTACCTTTGCCTGATGTGCAGCTCTTCAAAATGGAAGACGTGAGCATGGGTTTGTGGGTTGAGCAGTTCACTAGGACAAGGCACGTTCAATACGTTCACAACAGCAAGTTTTGTCAGTTTGGATGCATAGATGATTATTATACTGCACATTACCAATCTCCAAGGCTGATGTTATGTATGTGGCAAAAGTTGCTGGATGGAAAACCAGAATGTTGCAATGCGAGATAACAGTAATGGAACCAGTAGGGGTTGACTAGTTCTCTAGGCCATAGTGTCAATCTTCATTGTTCAAGAAATGATATGGTCTCACTGATGTTCATCACCACCCAGGATTGACTAATTATATCATGATGGTGCATTGTGCCTCTTGCCTATTGGGGATTGACATGTAGATATGATTTGCTGGGTATATTAAAGATGATTAACTTAGTTTTAAAAGTGTATTCCACCTCACCAGTACTCACTTTTGAACTAGATAGATAGAAGTTTGCAGCTATTCCAGGGGATGCCTAAAACTTCAGTCCTATGTAAATATGGAAACAGTTCAGTTCAGTTCAGTTGTTGCTACTTGCAGTACGGACATTAGTAGTTTCAGTCTTGACATGCTGAACACAAGCCGTCAGGTATGTGCGAGCACTCAGAAATTACAGGTCGCCTTTTGTTCTGGAATCTCATTAACTTTGGTTGTGACTTTACTTAAATTTTATTTAGTATTTTGTGGATTATAGTGCTATTTCTCATCAAGTTATACTGTGAAGTAAGATCATGGCAAATTTCTGAAGCTGCATTATCTATTTATCTTTAAAGAAAGGCTTTTGCATCAAACACATTTTGCTCTCATTAGATTGTCCTTGACTCACTAAACATGAATTTTGTACAGTACTTCCGAAAAAACTGGCACCCTCATGCGATGGTTTCCAGTTGAATTGTAGATAACTAGAGGTGGTAAACTTTCTTATGGATTTTCCATCGTAGTTTGGTTAAGTGAAAACTCGTATTGTTTACTGAGCCCTTAGGTTGATTTGCTCTTAGTACTGTCTACTGATCACTTGCAAGTTGCAACAAGGTAGTAGCACATGGATCCCTTCCTTTAAGAGCCTGCCTGCACATAAACTTCATCATCGCATAATTATGAACTTTCTAATTTCTGATAGCAGTCGGAGTATAGAGTTTGTACTGCACGCGTGGGCATTGACTGTATTCCTACGAAAGCGCTGCTCCAAAATCCAATGACCCCACGCACAGAAAAAGATCTGAAGAGAACGAAAGTAGAATTTGCTTTTGTACGAGGATATTATTCAAATATCCATTGAGTAGCTGGCAAGCATATCTCGTGTCTTTTTATGCTGTTTATCGCTGTTTTCTTTATGAACAGGGCACTGTGTTCTGTACCTTTTTTAACATTTTTCTTTCTCTCTCTCTCTCTCCATGGTAACAAATCTGATATTGAACTAGTATTGTTCTGCGGGGTTCATTGGTGTTAATGCAAGTTACTATTTGATTGTTTCTGTATGCAGTTTTGGTGCATCTAAAATTCATTTTAGGGCTATAAGGAAATCTTGATGTCTGGAACATTGCCGAACACAAAACTGTTATGTTGATATTTTGTTAAACTGCAGATGCCTGTGAGAATGACGTGTGGGTCCAGGCCTAGCATGTTTTGAAGACATCATTTTGTATTTTGTCTATAATAAACTGCGAACTGCTAGTTTTGCTCTTAACTTTTTAATGATTTTGGAATTTTTGGATTTGTTGGGACCAGGTCATAACCTCGTGCGGAGGGATGAACCAGGTCTACCTGGTATTGTAATGTGATGTTTGAGAAAGTTTTGATGGTGACGTACATATACTTTTGTTTGAGACTTATCTTTGTACTAGTACTATCAGTTGTTTACTCTTGTTGAGACACTTATTTTTGGACCGATGGATTACTATCATTTGTTGTTTACTCTTGTTTATCTACCGATGATGGCTGGCTTCTGCACGCTTTGAGCTGGCTGTCGGGTGAATTAGTGAACGCATGAGCAGCTGATGATAAACGATTTGTTCTAGCTCCAGCTGGACGTGACGAGCGACACCAGCGCCGCCGCGCTGTTTTCTTTCGTAGCTTTGATGATGTCGCAATCAGACATCGTGTTCTATGTGTTTGCGTGTAAGTTACACCCGTTGGCCGAGTCTCTGTACTTGTACTACCGTGCATACCTGCGAGGCGATGAAAATACCGGGTCTATCTCGTGCAATACACGTGCAGTTAACCCTGTCTATGTCTCAGAGATAAGTCTCAATCGATTTAGAAAATATAATTTCAGTTTCCGAAAATTGCAACTTGCACTTTTGTCACCCAGTTGTAGTTTTATAGAGAATAACAAGTTATTTTTCCACTAAACTAAAATTGCAATTTTCTGAATCGACTAAAACCTAAAACTTAGGAAAATACCACGTCAGCTGAGCCTTATCAACACGCTATTGAATTGCATACTACTACATAGTATCATTACGTTGTATTTGAACTTGAATTTTTAAACATAAGTAGAGTTGATTTATAAGTGAATGTGCTTTTTAGATGTCGAGATTTTAACCTACCTACAAAATCAAACTGAGTTAGAATTAATTTGGAAAAAGGCATGTTTACTAATAATCATTAACACACTCGTACAAATAACCTCAAAAGTAATAAAGGATACAAATAGATCATAAACCACCTAGAGACGACTACAAGCATTGGAGCGAGCCGAAGGTGTGCTGAGACTGCACCCAGGCAAATCTTATCATAGTGAAACTTGTTGTAGTAGATAGATGTGTCGTCATGGTAAGGCTCAAAAGGACCAACCCACCATACATAAACCATTGTAAAAGGATGAAAATCGTAGATTAGAAGAGCTAGACCTACTACCACACCAAGAAACATGAAAATTAACCATGAGATTCATCGACCACACAGCCCCATGTGCTCTTTGTCGGCGATATGTACACCGATGATACGGGAATAAGATGGAGATGATCTTATGGACTTGCATGCATACCGTTTGATCTCATGACACCTTGTTGTTGCCGCCACCTCACCAAGGCAAGGAGACTAACTTAAAAAACAAGTAGGAAGCCTCCCGCTGGCGAGAGTTTAGGGTGCGCCACACCTCCAAGAGCTAAATAGCCACCAGAGGCGGGGTGGGAAGGACCGCCAACATTGCAAGCGGAGGGGACATGAACCCTAGCGGGCTTGGGATATCTCTTCTTCTTGTGTCGGTTTCCAAGATGTAGACAAATAAACATGTTTGAAAGCCAATTTGTAGAACCTTCTTTTTCGGATTTCATTTTATTTATGCAACCATATAAAAAGAATGCTATACTTGTATCTCTACGTAGGTCAACACGGATAGACTAGCCAAGATGGCCACATCTGCATTTCGGTACTGCAAAATTGATAACCGATGAGGTTGGTCGGTAACTACTGCTACCAACAGCATTGCTCAACCTGGCAATTTAGAAAGAAAGAGGAAAAAAAGAAAGTGGACAGCTACCAAGATACCCAATGACATTCCCCAACCCATATACGCCATTGTTTTCTCCCTCGCCTACAGCTGGACGCTTCGTTTGCTTCTTCCGTCTCCTCCCCTCTCTCCTCGCTAACAAGACAGAGAGAACAGGAGAGAGAGGACCACAAATTCCCCACGAGACGAGAGCAAGGGAGGGCGAGGACCGAGGAGAGCTCGTCGTCCGGCCAGCCTACCATGGCGGCGGCCACGTCGAGGCCGCGCGGCGACTACGACCACCTCATCAAGCTCCTCCTCATCGGCGACAGCGGCAAGTACCTCTTACTCTGCACCCCTCCCAAGCTCTCCCCTCCAAATTCGTAGCTCTTGCTTCATGTTTCGTGGACGCTCTTGACGGTTTTGCCCGCCTGCGCCCTTGATTAGAACGATATATACCGCCAGCTCCGTCCGATGTACTACTAGGCTGATATGTGTTCCTTGCACTATTTGCCGCCGCTCCGGGTAGACGTGTAGTACTACTTTCTCTACTTTGGCATCTCTGAACTGCTTGTGGTTTGGACCGCATAGTACGGACCGTTGCTACCAAGGATTTTAAGGAACGCGATCTTGTTTAATGGAGTGCCATGTAGTTTTAATTGAAGCTTCCAGTTGTGGCGGCTGGAGATTGTTACTTACCGGGTGAACATGTACATGTTGATTACTTGATTCACTTTTGTTGACATTCTTCTGTGAGAACTGACAACCATAGGCTGGCCTGTAAAAAAGATGTGATATAAATAGAGCGTGTAACTTGCGGCCATAAATCCATCTTCCTCCAGATTAGTCCGTGAAGTGCATTATGCGTGCGCTGTTATTTTGGATCATACACGGTTGTTCTGTTTGTACAATGCTCTTGGCCCTTCTTTTATATGTAGCCATCTTTGTTGAACTTTTTTTTTTCAATAATGGCTCCTTGAATTAATAGATAGTGCTCGCAACGACCTGAAAAGGTTGGCAAAATTAGTCTCAAGGTAGTTTGTGTGGACTAAAACCAAAAAAGGATAGAAACGGTTGAACAAATTGAGTATCCCTATTAATTGACTAGGTTAAGAGCATGTCTAACAGACCCCCTAAATTTCTGCCCCGTATAACACGAGTAGAGGGCCCTGTATTCGATTTCGATCGGCCGAAAATTTGTCCGAGCTAGCAGACCCCGTATCCCTAAACTGTAAAAGAGAATATTCTAGGAATATGCCAAATTAATTTTCTTTTCTTTTTTTCCTCTTCTTCCTCCTCTCCTTCCTCCTCCAGCCACTCCCAAACTATGATGTAGCATCAAATTGAACAGAGAGCAATTGACCGAAATTAACAGTAGAACAGAAGAGGGCTGGGTACGTGTTGCTCTGACTCCCAGAGATTTATTTGCTCCCAGAGACGAGCTGAATCGAGAGCTAATGGAGAGCTAGCGGAAGCGACAGGCGCATGTGGAGAGCTAGCTGAATCGAGAGCTAGCGGAGAGCTAGCTGAATCGAGAGCTAGCGGAATCGAGAGCTAGCTCCACGCCCTGTCCGGCTGGGACGCCGCCATGTCCCGCCGCCATGTCCGGCTGGGACGCCGCCTCCCGCTCCGCGCCCTGCTCCTGGCGTGGCGTCGCACAAGTAGGGGGCGAAAGCCCGCCCCGTAATCGAAAACAGCAAAAATCGGAGCGGGGGCCGTTTTTACGGGGTCTGCTAGACGGCCGGGTAGAGCCGAAACCCGTATTCTGGCAGTTATTATACGGGTTTGGCCCTTTTAAGGGGTCTGTTAGACATGCTGTAAGATGAGTTTAGGTTTTCACTTTTCAGTTTTCACTATGGCCTACTGGTCCTGATGGGGAGACTATGGGGCAGCTCTTGCAGCTTTGTTGGAACCAATGTCATTAGCTGGTTCCAGCTGGCACACTTTTAGAAGTTACCAAGTACTCTGCGTTCCATATTAGTTGTCATTGATGAATGAACGGCAACTAATAGCGCGGGTGCTTCTGAAGTTCATTCATTCAAACCGCTGTGGTGGAAACTTCATAAGCACCATCACCCCAAGAAAAGAAGGGGAAATTATGTTTGACTCGTATTTAATGAATAAAGAAAAGGAAAAACTGCATGTTTTGCAGTCTGCCTTGGATCAAACTGATACTTGAACATGCTATCACAACGGGAAATCTGCAGTATTTTTATCTGAGAGGATTTCTTTAGCTTGAACTTCCTTTTGTAGCTCCGCTCACAAGGACTTGTTTTCATCCGCAATGAAGCTTATACTACCACTTGGTCAGTAAGGCCTGATTCAAAAAAAGATCAATCACCCCCTTCCCTACTTCAATGGAAAAGGGGGAATCGCCCTTTCGCAGCTGCCCCTCCACCAAATTTATACTTAATTTCTCTGATGTAGTAGACGCAAGAGCAGTTAAACCTGACCATCAAAACATTGATCCAATGCTCCAAATCCAGTGCAGTCTGAGTGCGGTTACTTCACTTGGCACAGCTGATAAACTCATTCTTATTATTGCCGTCTTGTGTGATTTCTTTTGCGGCATGATGTTGATGTGTTGTGACAGCGCCCTCTCAGATAAAAATACTGTATTCATTCTGATTTTGCGTCCCTCTTCTAATCTGCAGGAGTAGGGAAGAGTTGCTTGCTACTGCGGTTTTCTGATGACACTTTCACTACAAGTTTTATTACCACCATTGGGTATGTACAAAACAATTATTCTCCCTTTTTAGACATTCACTCTGGAAGTCCAAGATTCTGAACTTGTTTTTATTTTTGTTCAGCATTGATTTCAAGGTTAGGACAGTTGAGCTTGATGGAAGGCGTGTAAAATTGCAGATCTGGGACACTGCCGGTCAAGAACGTTTTCGGACAATCACAACTGGTATGTACTTTCTGTTTTCTACTAAAGCGCCCACGGTAGACTAAATATGAAAGACGGAGTAAATATCTGTTCTCGGTAAATCGCCATATTTGGAACAGAAATACGTGCCATTTTGAGCATAATAGCACATGCATAACACTTTGCAGGTTCCGCTTTGTCCTCAAGCGATTACACGGTTGTATGACATTGCTGTTAAATCATGTATAGATGTGCTATTGGTTCTGATGGGTGGCCATCAAATCCTTCACTCTTAGGATTTTTGAAACTAGATACATTTCATTAATGTACTACCTATAACCATAATGCCTTGCTTTAAAGTTTTCCTTGGAAGAGCTTGAGCTTGGTCTTGTGAAATGGCAATGTTCTTAGCCTGGGTTTGGATACTAACAACATTATAGAACAAAGAAAATGGGTGTGATTAGAAAATTATTAAAAAGTAACCTTAATTTTTGCCGGTAAAAGTATTTTTTGTGAGAAGTGAGGCTTATCTGATACTTTGGAACTTCAAACAACAAGGTCGCCCACCTTGAGGATGAAGCTCCAGTACAGGCACATGCTCAAAAGGGCCAGGACATGCTTATCAGGCTTGGTCTTCGGATCTTGCCTGGTTTCATGTTGAACAGTTGTCACACAGGTGCAACTTTAACCATGCATCTAGCATGATAAGTACTGAGCTATTTCCAATAACATCCTCCTCCTCGAAATAGGCTTTCGCCCCGCTATATTAATATAGCAACCGAACGATACAACGAGACAGCTGGGGCCGCAGCACAACCGAACCCAAACGAAAAAGAAGAAGAAAAGAAAAAGAAACTAATGCCGACACCGGCAGATTGACGAAAACGGGGATGACTCCGCAACCGCTGCGCCCTCTAGAGAAGTACCACCACACTCCTAGCACGCCGAGACGCCGCATACCAAGCAGCACCTTCAACAAGGGAACGACGACGACGCCGCTGCTGCCCGGACTAGGCCTAGGGTTTCCCCCGGTACGCGGAAGGGATTGGGGAGGAATGCATCCGACGCCCTTCAGGAAGGAAGGCGGCACCCGCAGGCGTCGCCGCGCCGGAGTCGGGCATGCCGACACGGATTTCTCCTGACCACCAAACCCACCACCCTGAACGCCCCGACGTGCTCCACCAAACAAGCCACCAACCAGCACACGCCACCACGGTCTTGTAGTCACCCTCGCCGTCGCACTGTGGTCACCGGGACAGGGCCTCGAGGAAGAGATGACAAGCAGCAGGGACAGGGGTAACGGTACCGCAACCAGACGGGAAGGAACTACCTCCACCGCTTTCGCGGTCGCCGGCCGGACATGGCAACGAGGGCACACCAGGCCCGAACTGGCCCGGCCGGGCCCAAACTGGCCCGTAAAGCCCTGCTGCCAAGCTGCAGCAGGCCGGCCGCAGCGCCGTCACCACCCATCCGCCGCCGCCACACCATCTCCGCCGCCAGGGAGCACCGCCGGCGCGCCGTAGTCGCAGGCAGCCCGCCGAGCCCATCTGGGCCCCGTCTGGGCCAGATCTGGGCCGAGCAGGAACCGCCCGCGCCGCCCGCCTTCGCAACTCCGCCGCCAAGCAGCAGCGCCGCCGTCCCTCCTCCCACCCGGCGCGCGGGTCTCACGCCGCCGCGCGCCGGGACCGCCGCCGGCCGAGCAGCACCGCGCCGCCAAGGAGCCCCCGCGCCCCCGCCGCGCCGCGGGTAGAGTCAGCCCCGCCGCCGCCGGCACCGCGCGGGCAACGCCCGGCGGCCCACGCCGGCGGCGACGGCCGGGGAGAGGAAGGGGAGGAGGCCTGGGAGTTGGCGGCGGCTAGGGTTCGCCCGTCGCCCGTCGGGGGGGCGAGCGAGCGAACAGCGTTCTATTCTCGTCGTTTCTACAGAATAGTCAGAACCCTCTTCCAATAACATCAAATTAGGACTTCCTGAAAACTATGCACCGTTTGATCTATGCTCATGTATAAGTTGTGCACAAAAAGCTGTCCATTTTACATTCTTGCTAATTAAAAAATCTTGCAATCACAAACCTGTCTAACCTTGTTCCTGAAATTGTAAGTAGACCAGAGGCATGTACATATGCCCAAATATGTGTCGGTGGTGTGGAGATCTTTCATTGATGAACACATGTATGTGTTGGTTTAGAGTTAATATATTTGGGCATTTATGCAAAGGCGATAGCACTCGACAGTATGTATTATCTATGTACAAGTTATCAAGAGTCTGTCACTACAATTTCCCAAAGGTTTACCATATCTGAACATTTTTACTTATTTCTGAGCAAGATTTATGCTCCTATTTGATCGGCTTCCTTCTTCCTTTTGCAGCTTACTACAGAGGAGCGATGGGCATTCTGCTTGTCTATGACGTTACAGATGAGTCATCCTTCAACAGTATCCAACAAGCTTGTGCATCCCATTTGTTGATTGAGGCTGGAACTACCCTTTGTTTTTTGTTATTGAATCTTTCTTAACTAACTTTTAGACATTAGAAATTGGATTCGCAACATAGAACAGCATGCATCTGATAATGTTAACAAGATCTTGGTGGGAAACAAGGTCGATATGGATGCAAAGCGGGTAACTTCTTCCAGCCTTCCATTTTTTTTTTCTACTGCTATGCCTGGCCAACTTTCCTTGTGATGTCCACAACATAATGGTTCATGGCTAACAGGTGGTGTCCACAGCTCAAGGCCAGAAGCTTGCAGATGAGTATGGGATTAAATTTTTTGAGACGGTAAAAATTTGTTAAGATGCGCTAAGTACTGAAGTCACACTATGGCCTTTATCACATAACTAGCAGTTCGCCAAGATGAAAAAAACTAATTCAATTTGTATACAGAGTGCAAAAACAAATCAAAACGTGGAGGAAGTATTCTTTACCATTGCAAGGGACATTAAGCAAAGGTTGACTGAAACTGTTGCCGCGGCAACGGAGGTAACTACCCTGGCATGTCTACTGATATAGATATACAGGTTGGGGATCCGATTTGTTCCATTGAGTCGTCATTGCTAACCTTTACCTGATCATGCAGGCCCCAACTATTCAAATCAATAGGCAAGACCCAGATCAGGCTGGTGGGGCCGCATCAAGATGGTCATCGTCCTGCTGTAACACCTGATCAATGGGTTGGCGCAACTGCACCGCTTATCCTAGCATAGCCGGTGCATGCTTGCCAGTTAGCCGGTGCCGCCTTCTGCATGTTTACTTCGGTGACATGCCAGGATGTATATTTCGCCCAGCCGATTGATTTCTAGCTCAAAAGATCTATCCTCTGGCCAGTTGGTGGTGTTATTCCCAGTGAGGTGTTTGCTTTTCATTCTTGTCCTCTAGATCCGTTTAGTGCTGATTTGTGCTCTACTCTTATTTTAGCTCTAGGATTACCAGAGCAAACAGTTCAACAGATAAGCTGACGTATTTGCTTACTTCATTCATGTAAAAGGATCTTCCGAGACAGGAGTATCTGATTGTCTGAAGTCATGCATGTATATTGTCTGATTTCTTCCATGTGCATAAGATTCCAATTTTTATCATGCAGACTATCACTAACAGGTGGGCCATCCTTGGATTGTGAGTTGGTTGCAATGAGACGGAATACTCCTTTTGAAAGATAAAAGTAACCAGTTATACAAAAATAGGGTGAATTAAATACTCCCTCCTCAGAGCATCTCCAACAGGCGCGCTAAAACGCGGGCGCGACATAAAAACTGCCGGTTTGCAGCGCGCGGGAGGAAAATCGGCCCTCCAGCAGGTGCTGCAAACCGCGCGGCGCTGTAAATTTTTTTGGGCGCGGGCCGGTTTGCGCTATCGTGAGCGGCATACTTTGTGCGCCGGCTACAGCGCGCGGCATCACTCGTCCACGCGCGAGAAAACCCCCGCGCTGAAACTTCCCCTTCCGCGTCGCCGCCCGAGCGCCCAATCCATCGTCTCCGCGCGGCCGCCGGCGCAATCCCGACGATGGACGGTCCCTCCGGCAACCCACCGACTCCTCCCTACTCCGTCCCACCCTCCGTCGCCGCCGCTGCTTCCTCCGCGCCGCCGCCCACTGCGCCAAACCCTAGCGGCGGCGCCGACGGTGGCAACACAACGGGAGCTGCGCGTGCGCTCTTCATCCCGCCGCGCGGGGCGTTGCACGCAGGCGCAGCCGCCGCGCACATGGCAGCCGCGCAGGGCGCCGGCAACGCGCGGGCAGCGTCGAGGAGGGGGAAGGCGCCGTCGACCAAACGGCCGTCCATCGGTACCGCCTCCGTCGCGCCGCCGAAGAAAGCCAAGGCGCCCGTCTCCCGCCGGCCTCCTCCTCCGACGAACCAGCCGCCTCCTCCTCCTCCTCCTCCTCCTCCTCCTCCTCCGACGACGACGACGACGACGAGTCAGCCGGCGCCTCCCTCCGGTAGCCACGCGGGCGCACATACGGTGCATGATGAAATGCCCGAGAGGTAAAAAAACTCTAGTTTTCATCCAAATTGTAGTTTAGATGCATACATAGCCGGATAATAATGAATTTCATTGCAATGTAGAGTTGATGATGACACATTCATGGAGACGATGAATGTTGGATCTTCGTTCATGCATGATGAAGCCGCCGATGGAGAGGAGGAATATGAGGATGTAGATGAGGAAGGAGAAGGGTTGATTGAACCTCGCCATCCCGGTCGATCGGCCAACTACACCATAGCGGAGGACAAGTTGCTTTGCAAGACGTGGTTGACAATTGGAATGGATCCAACAACCGGTACCGATCAACCAAGAGAAACATATTGGGTGAGGATGACGGAGTACTTCAACACACACAACACAAGTGGGAACGAGCGAACCATGCACTCACTTCGATCCCGTTGGTCCGGCATCAACACCGATTGCCAAAAATGGGCGGGCGTGCAAGCCAACGTCGATGTTCTTAATCCAAGTGGCACAAATGAGAATGATAGGGTAAGCCATTCTACTACTATGTTGACCATATGGCTCATATGTGAAGAATACGGTTGTAGTTCATATAGCTCATCTATTCTCTTTTGCTTGCTTTGTAGAACTCTATGGCTCAAGGATTGTTTAGGGATGTGGGAAAGAAGAAGAAGAATGCAAGCCATTCACCTTGCATCATTGCTATGAAGTGCTAGGGAATGAAGAGAAGTGGAAGACGCGCGACAAGTTGGATGCGGCAACTATGGCGGCCAATGCTACCGGTGATGCAACAATCATCGATGATGATGATTCAAGTGATGAAGGCAAGAAGAGAAGCTCCACTCCTCACTCCGTCAACAATGGGCTGAGGAATGTGCATGGTAGGAAGACCGCCAAAGATATGAAGGGAAAGAAGGCCGGAGATGACGACATTGCAATGGCTATGGAAAGGATTGCAAATGCACGGTTGCAAGCAAATGAAGATAGAAAGATGCAAAGAAACTTGGAGAAAGAGGCTATGGATGCTATTGAAGCTAGGAGAGCCGCTTTGGAGGAGAGGATTGCCGCCAACGAGGAGAGGAAGTTGGCTTTGGAGGAGAAGAGGCAAGCCACCGAGGAGCATGCACGCCTAGCGGAGGAGGAGAGGAAGCTTTTCTTGATGGATACTTCCCATATGGATGAGAGACAAAAGGAGTACATCATCCTTCTTCGCGATGAAGTGTTGGCCAAGAAGAGATTGTTGGTAGCCAACATGAACACACCCACCACCGGCATGTTTGGAGGAGGCATGCTGACGTTTGGAGGAGGCATGGGAGGCATGACCGGCATGGGAGGCATGGCCGGCATGGGAAGCATGCCCATGCCCACCATGGGAGGCATGGTCGGTATGGGAAGCATGCCCATGCCCGCCATGTGAGGCTATGGAGGCATGGCCGGCATGGGAGGACCAACCTATGGAGTAGTGTTTGGAGGGACTATGGGAGGCTCGGTGAGTGGTGTGTATGGGAGTATGGGAGCACCACCGGGAGGCTTCGTGTCTTCCATGAATGCTACTATTTCTCCTTCAACCCAAGAAGATGAGGAAGAATAAGAAGGTGTTGACTTGGAAAATGCGGAAGTGTGATATGCATTTGTGATATGCAAATTGTGTGTTCCACTTTGTCCATTTGAACCATATGTCGTGTGTCATTGTTGAACTACGTCATTTTGTGTGTCGTTTGAACTATGTGATGTGTGTTGCACTTTGTTTCCATTTAAATTATGGTACATCATTTATTTCATGATTTATGTGTGAGTATTTGATCTTGTGAGATGCATAGTAGTGTAGAAAACTGTTTTCCGCGCCCGCGCGCGCTGTATTTTGCCGCGCCCGGTGGAGGTGCTTTTTTCCCGCACCAACGCGTGCTGCAAAATAGAGCCTCCGGCGGGGAAAAATTCGGTATCGCACGCGCCAGCGGTTTGCAGCGCGCCGAAACGGAGGTTTACCGCGCCGCGTTATAGCGCACCTGATGGAGATGCTCTCATTCACTAATATAAGATGTTTTAGAAAGCTATTTTAGCTTTCCAAAATGTGTTACATTAATGAACAGAGGAACTGAGGAAGTATCATATTGTAGCTGACGTACATGAGTGATGAGACTATCTGTTCTGAGTTGATTGGTTTATTTAATCTCTGTGACAGTTCTTAGCTTTTAAATCAATTCTTAAGCACATACCTTAGCTTTTGAATAATCAATGTCTAATTATCATCACTCTCATCGAACTTTCCTATATATATTACTAATTATTAATCTAATTCATGTACTCCGTAGCGATTTAGTAAAACCATTCAATCAACTTTCGGTTTTTCATGAGCTGATTTAGTGACGTGTACATAAAACTTAACTTGGCACGACAGTCACGATAATACTGTTAGATGTATATATCTGTCTATTGTAGTTTCCCCATATGTTAGGGGGCTTTCTGCATTTGTGCACTTGTACATGTACTATATATTGTGGCCTTTGACCCCCCCTGGTAATACAACAAGCATATTACCCTAACATGGTATCAGAGCCCCAGGTCTCGAGTTCAAATCCTGGCTTTCACAATTTATTCTAAAAATTATCTCTTCTCCCCCCTCTTCTCGCAGCCGCCGCCCGCCCCGGCACCCTACCGCCCCGCGCCCGGCCGCCGCCGCTGCCTCTTTGCCTCTCTACACGTGTTGACTTGTCTTCTCGTCTTCCCGTCACACGTGAGAGGGGGTGTTGAAGTGTATAAGTAGATTGCCTAGCCCTTTCCATCAGTTCGGACTTTTGGTTCAAGTGGCTAGTGCATGAAGCTTAACATGGTATCAGAGCAAATTTTGGTCCTATTTTTCTTCTAGTTCGTGCGTCTCAGCTTGTTCCGCCGGCCGTCGCCTCTTCTCCGCCGGCTGCTGCCGCCGGCCATCTCTCCCGCTGGTTCTCCTCCGGCCGTCTCTCCCGCTGGTTGCCTCGATTCCGCGCGAGGTCGCCCGCCTCAGATCCCTCGCGTGAGGTCGCTGCCTCGATTCCTCCTGCTCCCGTGTCTGCCCGCCCCGCGCCCCATCTCTCCCCACGCGTGGCGCCCGCCCGGCTGCGGATCGGCCCGCCCCATCTCTCCCCGCGCGTGGCGCCCGCCCGGCTGATCTCGATTTCTGCCTGCTCCCGCCTGCTCCCACGCCGCCGGCTGGCTGCTCTGCTCTGCCGATTAGCTCTGCCGATTGGATTTCCTGCCCGGCTTTCCGATTAATTCCCTGCCTGGTTTTCCGATTTGATCTCCTCCGCTCTGCTCCTGATCGACCCGTGCCGTGCTGCAACTTTCCTGTGCGTGGTCGTGTTGACTTCCAGCTGAGGTAAAAAAAAAATTTACTGTCGTCGGCTGTTGTTACCCGATGTCTTCTTCCGCTGATCCCGCCTTATCTTTGGGCCTCCCTTCGGTACTTGGTATTTGTCCGCTGCCTCCGTGGATGATGGCTAGCCGCGCTTCACCGACTTTTGCGGCCTCTTCATGCGGCTCTGCCCGCGCTTCATCGACTTCCTCTACGTCGGCCCGCCGCTCTACATCGACTTTTGCGGCCTCTTCCCGCGGTTATGGCCGCGCTTCGTCGACTCCGTCTACGTCGGCCTGCCGCTCTACATCGACTTTCGCGGCCTCTTCACGTGGTTATGACCGCGCTTTGCCGACTCTGTCTTCATCGGCGTGTTGCTCTCCGTCGCCCCCTTTGGTGGCCTCTGTGCGTGTGGGTGATAGCTCCTCGTCGGCACCTGATTGTACGTCGACCTCTCCAGTTGCGCCGCTCTCTGCGCATGAGATAGCGCAGCTTCACCGCCTGCTTGATGCTTGGGATTCCAGTTTACGTCAGCAGCCTCGCGGTCCGAGTATCCGCCCTCGTCCTCATTGCACCTACTGTGGCAAGGTTGGCCACACTTCCTCCACCTGTTGGACGCGGGATCCCAGTTTACGTCAGCAGTTCCAGGATCGTCAGCAGGCTGGCTCTTCAGGATCTTCTGCAGTTACACTCTCTGATCAGGACATTCTCAGGGGTCTTCGTGGTCTGCTCGCTACTACAGACTCTTCCTCGCCGGGCGCTGCTGGTTCTGTGACAGGCTCTTCTGGCGCTGCGCGACCACCAGTTTCTACACAGTCAGGTACGTCCCCGTGGTATCTGGATTCTGGAGCTTCCTTTCATATGACCTCTGAGTCTTCTATTCTGTCTGCTCTTCGGTCTCTTATTTCTACTGTCCGTGTTGTCACGGCTGATGGTACTTCTATTCCTGTTTCTAGTAGATGCACCCTTTCTACTCCCTCTTTCTCTGTCCCTGATGTTTCTCATGTTCCTCGCCTTCAGATGAACCTTTTCTCTGCTAGCCAGCTCACCGATTCTGGTTGTCGCGTCATTCTTGATGCTGAGTCTTGTGCAGTTCAGGATCGTCACACACATGCCCTGGTTGGAGCTGGCCCTCGTAGCCGTAAGTCTCCGGGGCTTTGGGAGTTAGACTGGCTTCGTGTTCCTTCTGCTGCCACTCCATCTGCTAGTTCTCCTCCGGTTGTTGCCTCTGTCACCGGCTCTTTTCAGCATTGGCATCATCGTCTTGGTCACCTTTGTGACTCTCGCCTGTCGTCTTTGGTTCATCGTGGCCTTCTGGGGTCTGTCTCTGGCGATGGGTTGTTACACTGTCAGGGCTGTAGGTTAGGCAAACAGATTCAGCTTCCTTATCCTACTAGTGTTTCTGTCTCTCAGCGACCATTCGATTTAGTCCATTCAGATGTTTGGGGTCCTGCTCCCTTCGCTTTGAAAGGGGGCCATCGATACTATATCTTATTCATTGATGATTTTTCACGGTACACCTGGGTGTTTTTCATGCACTCTCGCAGTGAGGTGCTCTCTATTTATCAGCGTTTTGCGGCCATGGTCCGCACTCAGTATTCCTCACCCATTCGCGTGTTCTGTGCTGATTCTGCTGGTGAGTATATCTCCCAGCACCTTCGTGGTGTCCTTGCTGAGGAGGGCACCCTCGCTCAGTTTTCTTGTCCCGGCGCGCATGCTCAAAATGGCGTCGCCGAGCGTAAGCATCGTCATCTTCTTGAGACCACCCGTGCTATGATGATTGCTTCTTCTCTTTCGCCATATTTCTGGGCTGAGGCTGTTGCTACGTCGGCCCACCTCATTAACATTCAGCCTTCCGCTGCTCTACAGGGTGGCATTCCTCTCGAGCGTCTCTCTGGTGTTTCTCCAGACTACTCGACTCTCCGTTCATTTGGTTGCGTCTGCTATGTCCTTCTGCCTCCTCACGAACGCACCAAACTGACCGCTCAGTCTGTTGAGTGTGTTTTTCTCGGATACAGTGATGAGCATAAGGGCTATCGCTGTTGGGACCCCGTTGGTTGTCGGATGCGCATCTCTCGTGACGTCACGTTTGATGACACGCGTCCCTTCTATCCTCGCCCCACCTCGGGTACTTACCCGGTGGATGATATCTCTTTTCTTCTTTTTCCGGATGCACCCCCTGCTGTCCCTCCTCCCCTCCCTCCTACTTCTGATGCGCCCCCTTCGGCGCCATCCTCTCGTTCGTCTAGTCCACCTAGTACTCCTCGTTCTCCGGCTTCGGCTCCTTCCGATGCTGTCCCTTCTTCCTCTTCTTCTGATGACTTGTCTTCTGCAGATGAGCTTTCCCCTTCCCGGCCTGTTCGTCAGCGTCGTGCTCCAGTTCGTTACTCTCCTAGTCAGTATGGTCTCTCTGTCGTTTCCGAGCCGACTTCTTATCGGGATGCCGAGCGTCATCCTGAATGGCAGCTTGCCATGGCTGAGGAGATCGCTGCGCTTGAGCGCACTGGCACTTGGGATCTTGTTTCTCCCTCTTCTGGTGTTTGTCCCATCACGTGTAAGTGGGTCTATAAAATTAAGACTCGCTCTGATGGATCTCTTGAGCGCTATAAAGCGCGTCTTGTGGCTCGTGGTTTTCAGCAGGAGCACGGCCATGATTATGATGAGACTTTTGCCCCTGTAGCTCATATGACTACTGTGCGTACCCTTCTTGCTGTTGCTTCTGTTTGCCGCTGGTCTGTCTCCCAGCTTGATGTTCAGAATGCTTTTTTTAATGGCGAGTTGAGTGAGGAGGTTTACATGCAGCCTCCTCCTGGGTATTCTGTTCCCGATGGGATGGTTTGTCGACTTCGACGTTCTCTCTATGGTCTCAAACAGGCCCCTCGTGCCTGGTTTGAGCGCTTCGCCTCTGTCGTGACTGCTGCTGGTTTCTCTCCTAGTCTTCATGATCCAGCACTTTTCGTTCACACTTCTCCTCGTGGACGTACTCTTCTTCTTCTCTATGTTGATGATATGATCATTACTGGTGATGATCCTGAGTATATTGCCTTCGTCAAGGCTCGTCTTCGTGAGCAGTTTCTTATGACTGATCTTGGTCCTCTTCGCTATTTTCTTGGCATTGAGGTTTCCTCCACTTCTGATGGCTTTTCTATCTCTTAGGAAAAGTACATTCAGGATCTTCTTGCTCGTGCTGCTCTTGGGGATGAGCGCACAGCCGATACTCCTATGGAGCTTAATGTTAAGCTTCGTCCTACTGATGGTGATCCTCTTCCTGATCCCACCCGTTATCGCCATCTTGCTGGGAGTCTTGTTTATCTTGCTGTCACTCGTCCTGATATTTCTTATCCTGTTCATATTCTGAGTCAGTTTGTCTCAGCTCCTACCACTGTTCACTATAGTCATCTCCTCCGTGTTCTTCGTTATCTTCGTGGCACGATCACTCGTCGCCTTTTCTTTCCCCGTTCCAGCTCTCTCCAGCTCCAGTGCTATTCGGATGCTACATGGGCGAGTGATCCTACGGATCGTCGTTCGCTTTCTGCTTACTGTGTGTTTCTTGGTGGTTCGCTTGTTGCTTGGAAGACGAAGAAACAGGTCGCAGTTTCCCGTTCGAGTGTTGAGGCTGAGTTGCGGGCTATGGCTTTGTTGATTGCTGAGGTGACTTGGTTACGGTGGTTGCTTGCAGATTTTGGGGTCTCTGTTACGACACCCACTCCACTTTTGTCTGACAGTACAGGTGCTATCAGTATTGCACGTGATCCGGTCAAGCATGAGCTGACCAAGCATATCGGTGTTGATGCTTTTTACACACGTGCTCAGGTACAGGATGATGTTGTTGCGGTTCATTATGTGCCTTCAGATTTGCAGTTGGCGGATTTCTTTACGAAGGCACAGACTCGAGCGCAGCATGATTTTTTACTCTCCAAACTCAGTGTTGTGGATCCACCATGAGTTTGAGGGGGGGGTGTTAGATGTATATATCTGTCTATTGTAGTTTCCCCATATGTTAGGGGGCTTTCTGCATTTGTGCACCTGTACATGTACTATATATTGTGGCCTTTGGCCCCCTGGTAATACAACAAGCATATTGCCCTAACAAATACTTCCAACATTTCAAGAACAGGTGATCGATAGAGGCTACAACTTAACCTAGGAGGACCTAGATGCATAAAGTCCTAAAACTTGACTAATCTTTTTTTTGTGTGATAAATGGCGCTTTCTTAAGTGTTGAAGTTAAGCATTTAGATCTTTCCCTTGTTACGTTACCAATTTCTATCCAATACGAGAAAAGAGCAAGTACCAATTCCGATAACTAGGATGCACACAATAGATAACAAAGAGTGAAAGAAAAGGTATAAGAAGATAAAAAGTTAAATACAATATCCCCGTAGACTATGTCAGCACCCATGCGGGGTGAAATTATCTTTCACCAGTTGCTCCTGCCGCTAGCACACCTCCCCAAATAGGGTACCGTGTTTCGTCCCTACAAAATAATCCACAATGAAAGCTAGTAACACTTTGGAAAATAACTTGAGAAGATCAACATTTAAAATAAAAATTATGGCATTTCTACATAGCTAGAGTGACCATAATAGAGCAATAACTCTGACCTGTATGAGGATTCTATCCTTACAATATAGTATACAGCCAGTGGCAAAAGATGTTTGAAACACTCTGAGTTGAATACAAGTTTGAAGCCATCTGGATTACTGATTACCAACTATATAAAACGCGCAAACTTAGATAGGAAGAATGAGTGTTTTGAAGGGGTGCCTGGATTTATAACTTAACGGTCCGTAGGTACTCATTTTTTATGTATTAGTTGTCGTAGATTTGAATGTACCTATAAACATTTTAAATATAAATGTATCCGAATCTGCGACAATTGATAGAAATTACGTTCTAGATCAGATTCACGAGCTTTTCACAGTAATCCCTGTCAACTATTGACTTGTAAGGCTCACTCGCTTAGATGTGTGTGAGTGGTAGTACAACCAATATATGCATACATTCTCTGTCCCTAATCGGCCGTCTAGGCATACTCGCTATAGAGTGAGGTGGCCTGTGGCTGATTAGGCACCACTGTACCAGTTATTAATTTCAGAACGTAGCATCAAAAATTTCAACATCTTCCAGCCTAAATTAGTTATCTTAGATTTGTTTAGCTTTGCATATATCTCGACATTAAAACACATATAGATACATGTCAATCTCGATAAACCTAACACGACTAATTTGAGACGGAGGGAGTACATTTGTAATCAGCTGCCGCATCTTTGTTTTCATCAAGTTGACATCATAGAACAAGGGCAATGTTATGTATGGAGTAGAATAAACTTAAGAAAGAGACGAAAGTAAGAAGAAAAGGCATAACGAACCCAACTGGCTTGACAGCCGTCCAAATGGCCCTGGTTAACGGAACCGAGGAACATCCAAAGCTTCTGATTCCGATTCGGTCCCGCCAGTTCCACGCCAACACAACACAAATCCAATCATGATCGTTCTACTATATTACTTTTCAGCGAAGTAATCGGATCTAATCATGGCCTGCCTGATTTGATTTATTCCATGCCATTATCCTAATGATACGTCCAATGCTGCAGGTGGCCGGTTTGAGCTGTTGGTGCTGTGGCAAATGTGCTGGTGGTAGGCGCGTTGCCTGCCACCCTGTGTTGTGTCTTCTGTGGCGCCCCTGCTAAAACGAAATGAGAGGATGGAACGAGCTCATCATGCATTGGCCAATGTCAAGCGACACTGCCTGCCTGTCTGTTTCTTTTCTATGTGGAATATGAAATGTTTGTGGTGGCATTTGGATTTCGGAGGATTCCAGAGGAGTGATCGGCGGCTATGTGTTTGGGGTAGTCGTGTTTCGTTTTGGTTGCCTTTTTTCAAGGATATCTATCATAGATACTCGGGCACATTTACATATCAGTTTTAGAAGAATGGCCAAGCGGCCGAGTTACAACATGGTCGACATAGGTGTCGAGACCGCGTATCCACACCTTTCCATAGACAGCTTAGTGCTAAACCGAGTACTCTCATTACTTTCACTCTTCCGCTCCAGATTCATTACCTTTTTGCGAAACTCCATCTTATTTCGTAGAATATGAACCTATGAACACTTGCGCGCACCAACATTCAGTCAACACATTGTTTTAGCAAAGTTCAAATTAAACCTTGAACTTGTAGGGCTTAGGTACATCCAACCCCAAACTTCTAATCAACAAAATCAGCACACCGAACTTTCAAATTCTAGTCTATTTTGAAACTTGAAGTTGTTGGGATTTCGATTCCTCCTCCTCCTCCTCCTCCTCCTTCTTATTCTCCTTCTTCTTCTCCTCCTCCTCCTTCTCCCCCTCATCCTCCTTCTTTCCGGCACAATCAATCCCTGCCTAATTTCCTCCTCATTGATGTCTCACCTCGGTTGGCGCGAGGTTCTTCGTTTGGCTTGAAGAACTCCAGTAACTTGTTGCCTAGTTGTTGTGCTAATCTTGCCTGGTGATGCGCTTTGATATTTGAGCTCATGTGATCACTGTAGCGGGTTTTTTCCTTTTATTTAATTCTTTTTTTATTGTGTGCATCCATAATGCTGCTAGGGCACTATGTTGCTCCAGAGGTTGTGTAATTGGTATCTTCGAGATATTAATATATGATCCTTATCAAAAAAATGAGAGTGAAAGGACCAGATGTCGCCTAGAGGGGGTGAATAGGCGATTGAAAAACTCATATGGATTTGACTTGTAAGAATTCGGAATTAAGCTAACGTTTATTTTACAAGGACAAAACCTAAATATGCTAGGCTCAACTAAGTGCAACAACAACAACTAGAGCTAAGCAAGATAGGCACAAGATATATAAGAATAACAAGTGATAGCAGGATATATGAACTTCAAGCTCGATGGCTATCACAAAGGAAGGTAAACTCGGGTATAGAAATAACTGAGGCACGCGGAGACGGAGATGTATTCCCGTGTTCCCTTCCTTGGGAGGAAGGTACGTCATGTTGGAGAGGTGTGGGATCCCACGAAGCATTTCCCAAGCGCCACGAAGACTCACCTTCTTCTCCGAGCCAATTCCACGAAGGATAATGGCCCTTTCATTATGGCTAGCTTTTCCTCCACTCCGAAGATGGCAAGCTCCAAAAACACTTCACAAGCTCCACGAAGGAGAAGCCCGGGCCTCTTCACAATCTTCCATGAAGAGGTCACCGGGACACCAACCGAGCCAACTAGGAGGTCACCGTCCAAGAGTAACAAGATCACGGTCTCTCACTCGAACAAATCGTGGTGAAGATCTCAACACTATGAAATGATGCAAAGCAAGAACACCAAAGGTGTTCAAATCCTTCAAACTCAAATCCCACCACCACCACCACCACCACCACCAACAACAACAACAACCAAGCCTTTCAGTCCCAAACAAGTTGTGGTAGGCTAGAGTTGAAACCCATAAGATCTCGAAGCTAAGTCATGGTTCCGGAACGTGGATAGCTAACTTCCACACACCCCTGTCCATGGCTAAATCTTTGTCGGTATTCCAAACATTCATGTCTCTCTTAACGGACTCCTCCCATGTCAAGTTTGGTCTACCACTACCCCTCTTAACATTCTCAACATGCTTTATCCATCCGCTATGCACTAGCGCTTCCGGAGGCCTCCGTTGGATATGTCCAAACCATCTGAGACGATGTTGGACCAGCTTCTCTTCAATCAGTGCTATCCCAACTCTCTCCCGTATATCATCACTACGTACCTGATCCTTTCTTGTGTGGCCACATATCCATCTCAACATGCGCATCTCTACTACAAATGTTAGGATGGTATTAGAGAGGATGAACAATGGAGGAAATCAACATATGACTCCAAGAACTAGATCCCAAGAGTTCCGCTCACTTAGAGGAGAAATGGATTGGTGGGGATTGTAGATCTAGATCTCCTCTCCTAGATCCCTCAAGAATGAGCAAGAATCATGGGGGGAAACAAGAGATAGGGGAAGTTCTTCAAAGTCAACACATAGGAGAGAGATAGGGGAAGTTCTTCAAAGTCAACAACGAAGGAGAGAGATCACAAATAACATATGACAAGTATATATAATCGATCTCAACATAGTATTCAATATTCATCGGATCCCAGCAAACACAACATGTAGCATTACATAAGGATGATCTTGATCATGTATCGCAGCTCACAAGATCTAAACATGAGGCACAAATTGGAGAAGACAACCATCTAGCTACTGCTATGGACCCATAGTCCAGGGATGAACTACTCACACATCAGTTCGGAGGCGGGCATGGCGATGTAGATGCCTCCGGCGATGATTTCCCCCTCCGGCAGGTGCCGGGAAGAGCTTCAGAACCCTCCCGAGCTAGGGTCTGTGATGGCGGCCGCGACGGAACTTTTCGTGGATGGAAGCTCGGGTGTCCAGGGTTTTCTCGAGATCGTGATTAAATAGGCGGAGGGGCGATGTCGCTGGAGGCCAGGGTGGCCCATACCACCCCTAGGCGCGGGCCAGGGCCAGGCCGCGCCTAGGGCTGGCGTGGCCACCCTGCTGGCCCCTTCGACTCCCCTCTGGACTCAGTCTTCGTTACGGAAACATATTGACTTCGGCTTTTGTTTCGTCCAATTTCGAGAATATTTCCTGTACAACTTTTTTGAAATACAAAACAGCAGAAAACTGGGAACTGACACTGTGGCATCTTGTTAATAGGTTAGTGCCGGAAAATGTATAAAAGTGCAACGAACTATGAGCAAAACATGTATAAATTGGTGTAAAACAAGCATGGAGCATCAAAAATTATAGATACGTTTGAGACGTATCAAGCATCCCCAAGCTTAACTCTTGCTTGTCCTCGAGTAGGTAAGTGATAACAAAATAATTTTTGAGGTGACATGAAGCCAACACAATCTTGATCAAGCATTGTAAAACATTGTGAGCTGGGATTAAAG
Source organism: Lolium perenne (assembly GCF_019359855.2). Lineage (NCBI taxonomy): Eukaryota > Viridiplantae > Streptophyta > Magnoliopsida > Poales > Poaceae > Lolium > Lolium perenne. The sequence goes on from NC_067245.2 coordinate 148,271,662, forward strand.
TACTCTAAACATAGGCATGATAGATATGATTCAATAGAACTTAGCAACTATGTTATAACATGAGAAGTAACTCAAACAAAGGATCATAAATAATAGTGCATTGAAAGCAACTGTTTGTTTATGAGCGTAGAGTAAACATAACAAAGTGGTACTCAACATGTCCTTTATGAAGTAGCAAAACATAAATGCAAGGACACCTTCAAAGTTCAAAAGGTGACTAGATACAAGTAATTTAAGAACAAGCAATATCATAATCATCAATCAATCAATAATAATTTTGGGACTATGCACATCACACAAAGAATGACAATTGTGCCATCTTAATTGATGCATAAAGAAGAAGATGAAGACTCAACATAAAAGTAAAAGAAGACTCTTTGCAGAGTAAGCAAGATAAACAAGTTTTATAAACCTTCCAAAAAGTATGGTACTCATTAGCTTTGAGCTCTCATTGCCCCTATCATAAGCATCTTGAATGGTTAAAGTTAATGTGATTCAAATATGAGCTATATGCTTGACAAATCACAAGTTAAAAATCTCATGCCCTTTGAATACGAGTTGTAGGGATACGTTGCATAGAAAACAAAAAATTTCCTACCGCAAGAACGCAATCCAAGCCAAGATGCAATCTAGAAGATGGGAGCAACGGGGGGATGAACGAGACTAACCCTTGAAGATTTCCAAAGCCTATAAGAGTAGGCTCTTATTGCTGCGGTAGACGATCACTTGCCGCTTGCAAAAGCGCGTAGAAGATCTTGATCACGGTGCCACGATCGGGCAGCACCTTCGTACCCGGTCACACGTTCGGTGTTGATGAAGACGACGTCCTTCTCCCCGTTCCAGCGGGCAGCGGAAGTAGTAGCTCCTCCTTGAATCCGGCAGCACGACGGCGTGGTGGCGGTGGTGATGGAGAACTCCGGCGGAGCTTCGCTAAGCGTGCGGGAGAGGTGGAGGAGAGAGGGGCGGCTAGGGTTTGGGAGAGGGGGTGGCCGGCCTCAAGGGGTGCGGCCAGCTTGGTGGCTTGTGGTGTGTCCGGCCCCCTCCCCTATGCCCCTCATTATATAGGTGGAACCCCAAGTGTTGGACTACAAGTCTTCGAATAAGACCCGAACCCAAAACCTTCCATGTTGTAGGGAAACCTACTCAAGGTGGGACTCCCACCCAAGTGGGATTCCCACCCTTCCATGTGGGGGGGTGGCCGGCCCCTATGGTGGAGTCCACTTGGGACTCCACCCCTCTAGGGTTGGCCGGCCATGGGTGGTGGAGTCCCTTCGGGACTCCGCCTTCCAAAGTGATTTCTTCCGGACTTTTCTAGAACCTTCTAGAACCTTCCATAAATGCACCGGATCATTTTCAAACACATAAAATGACATCCTATATATGAATCTTATTCTCCGGACCATTCCGGAACTCCTCGTGATGTCCGGGATCTCATCCAGGACTTCGAACAAATATTCGAACTCCATTCCATATTCAAGTTCTACCATTTCAACATCCAACTTTAAGTGTGTCACCCTACGGTTCGCGAACTATGCGGACATGGTTGAGTACTCACTCCGACCAATAACCAATAGCGGGATCTGGAGATCCATAATGGCTCCCACATATTCAACGATGACTTTAGTGATCGAATGAACCATTCACATACGATACCAATTCCCTTTGTCACGCGATATTTTACTTGTCCGAGGTTTGATCTTCGGTATCACTCTATACCTTGTTCAACCTCGTCTCCTGACAAGTACTCTTTACTCGTACCGTGGTATGTGGTCTCTTATGAACTTATTCATATGCTTGCAAGACATTAGACGACATTCCACCGAGAGGGTCCAGAGTATATCTATCCGTCATCGGGATGGACAAATCCCACTGTTGATCCATATGCCTCAACTCATACTTTCCGGATACTTAATCCCACCTTTATAACCACCCATTTACGCAGTGGCGTTTGGTGTAATCAAAGTACCTTTCCGGTATAAGTGATTTACATGATCTCATGGTCATAAGGACTAGGTAACTATGTATCGAAAGCTTATAGCAAATAACTTAATGACGAGATCTTATGCTACGCTTAATTGGGTGTGTCCATTACATCATTCATATAATGATATAACCTTGTTATTAATAACATCCAATGTTCATGATTATGAAACTAATCATCCATTAATCAACAAGCTAGTTTAAGAGGCATACTAGGGACTTCTTGTTGTCTACATATCACACATGTACCAATGTTTTGGTTAATACAATTATAGCATGATATATAAACTTTTATCATAAACATAAAGATATATAATAACCACTTTTATTATTGCCTCTTGGGCATATCTCCAACAGTCTCCCACTTGCACTAGAGTCAATAATCTAGATTACATTGTAAGGTACTTAACACCCATGGCATTCTGGTGTTGGTCATACTTTGCCCTAGGGAGAGCTTTAGTCAACGGTTCTGACACACTCAGAAACGTATGTATTTTCCAATTCATTTGCGTCTTCACGCATCACTCATTTTCCAAATGAGTCGGCATTAAATATGTTTGGTCTTCTGGTGGAACCTTAATTCCGCGGTCTGAAATATGTCACTGATATTGTCATACACAATATAGCTTCAAAGTTCTGACACTATCGGAACTACACCAAGTTCTCAAAGAACCTCTTGACTTAACATCCTCAGTCATTGTCAAAACAATGACATATTCTGCCTTCGTTTTGTAGAATCTGTCACAATATTTAGAACTCTTCTAAATCTAGCATTGTGCTACCTTTTAAACAACACTTAGCCTAATTTTGAGATTGAAATTTTATTTTTATATGTGACAAAACCAATATCGATGCAACACCTTACAGCGATTTGTTTGTCATTTCTCCATACAAAACTATTTATATATCCTTGGTTCTTCTAAAGTACACAGGGATATTCTTACTGTTTGTCCAATGATCATCACATGAATCATTCTGGTATATGCTGCTAACATTTTAGAGCACAGGACATCTGATTGTGTACATATTAATTGTGATCTAAATCACTCATGTGTTTTTACTTATTGAGTGTCAGATACACTCAAGTTTTGTTAAAACTTCACATGACAAGAACATTTTCTTAATATTTCTATATTGAACTACTTCAATATCCTTTCTATGTACTTTGACTTAAACTTATTATGTGTTTCAATCTATCTTCATAGATCTTGACACTAAATATGTTTCAGTCCATATCCTTTCATTGAAGTTAATTCTCAATGAAACCTTTTATAATCAAGTATATAATTACATCATTTATAACCAACTATATGTATCTACATAAAGTATTATAAATATGTCTCAGCGCTCCCACTTAATTTCTTGCAAATGCAAGCCTCTTCATCGTTTCTGATGAAATCAAAAACTCTTTGACTATTTCATCCGGTGAAGATTCCAACTCCGTGATACTCACTTCATCCAATTGAAGTTCGTTTACCTATCTAGTATTCCACGGACTAGCAAAACAATTGGTTGTATCTTGTATACACCTTTAATACACACTTCTGTTAAGTAATGTATTTTGCCATCCTACTATCATATCTCATGAAAGAAATATGTAGCGATTACTAGAATAATCCACATAGACTATAAGCATTGCTACGGAAGATCTAATCTTATCGTAGTCAACTCTTTGAACTTTGTCGTAAACAACTTTTCGACAAGCCTAGCTTTTTTAAGGACATTTCATCCAAGTCTATCAATTTCATAGATTTATTTACTTTCAAAAAGTATTCATCTATCTTGGATTTCATGGCGTATAGCCATTTTAACGGAGTCAGGGTCCATCATAACTTCTTTGTTTGTAGTTGATTTATCATTGTTCAAAATCAATCCTTTGTTCACAAATCATTTATTTGATCACAAAGTAAACCATACCTACAAGGTTCAATATGTACTTCGATCTCCATGACTAAAACACTTTGTAGTCATGAGAGCTATGATCATCGTGACCGCTTCCGGAAACAATTCCAATGCTGCGCTACTCTGATCATTATGCTCAGGTTCATAAACCTTATCAAGTTCTATTGTCCTCCCACTCAAATACTTCGCTAGAAAACAATTTCTTGGAAATAAGCAAGTAACATTAACAAACACTTTTGTCTTTTACTTTATAGTGAAAAGAATTCCCAATCAATTCTTTGGGATAACCAACAAAGACATTCATCCGATTTTGGTTGTAAACTTATTTATCTTATGCTATGCATACCAAAATTTAAGAAAGGACTATTAGGGTTCATACCCATGCCATAACTCGTATGGTGTCATTTCAACGGATCATGATGATGCTCTATTCAGTGTAAAAGCGGTAGTCTCTAAAGCATAATCCACAAAAAATATAATGGCATCAATATTTTATCTCATCATTGATCCAACAAGGTTTGGATACATCTCTTGGATACTCCATCATCACTATGATACTCCAAGAAACGTGAGTTGTAGAACAACTTCATAACTCTCTTAGATGTTCGCTAAAACTCGTAATTCAAATATTTCCACTATGATCCAATCATAGATATTTGACTTTTCTATTACGATGATTTCCACTTCATGCTGAAATTTATTTGAATCCATTCAAATGTTTCAAACTTCTTCCTTATCGAATATATCCACATATATATACTCAATTCATTGTTGGAAGTTTTCATGAAGTAGAAGAATCTCCCGCACAACCTATGCCCAGTGAACCACATACATCATCATGTATTTTTCCACTAAGTTAGTTGCTCGTTCAACTCTTGGCCTATGAACGGTATTTCAGTCATTCTCTTTAGAAAAGATTTGCAAGCGCCAAACGATTCAAAAATCGAATGACTCCAAAATCCATTTGCATGGAGTTCCTTCATGCGTTCCTTTCTAATATGACCTAAATTGCGGTTCCACAAATAAGTGGAATTCAAATCATTTGCCTTATGGCATTTTAGCGTCAGTATTATGTATGTGTGTTTCACCATTAAGATTTATAATAACTTATCCATCGTACATGGAGTAATGTCATAATTTGAACAACTCATTGTTTTCATTTGACCAGAACAAAATAACAATCATTAAGTTCTTTATTATAAATTCTAAGGGCTAGATAGGATGCCAACGACGAACATAATAACACTTTATTTTTGTTCCAGAAGTGCATTCCTATCATATTCCTTGTCAGTCACTTAGGCCATTGTATTCTTGTATTGCGTTGTTTTGTATGACATTTCATACCAACCAATATGGTACCAATACCCAAGAATTTCATTGTGTGACCAAACTAGGAATACAACCATAACATGTATATCATGTATATACACCTGAGCTAGACTTTCTAGTCTTTTTCTTTCTGCGAAAATATCTTTTGTAGTTTCTCTTTTAGCTTTCCTCATTATTCAGAAAATACTTCACCTTCAATAACTTCTAGGTTTGTTGGTCAAATACCAATAACCTTGAGGTTCTTACTTTGAAGTTGATCATCATATGACAAGTGTTTCAGATTTCACTATTAGTAACTTTGTAATATGATGAACAATTTCACTCATAATTTTATCCATTATATCATGACGACTTTCCGAGACCATGTCTGTACATGTTCGGCTCGTAAAGTTTTAACCTTGGTATTCGCATGTGCAAATCTGGCTTGCACCCGTTGTATGCACACGTAGAATCTATCACACCTGATCATCACGTGATGCTTCGAAACGACGAGTCTTAGCAACGGTGCATACTAAGGACGATAACTTCATGGATATGCGAATATTATTAGTGCCCCAATAGTTGGAGGATTGTGACGCCTGGCGTCTTCAACCTTCATACATTCCCATAAAACTTATGAGTTTATGTAGTCTCACCAAATTATATTCTATCATCTTGCAATAAGGTCTTAGATATCACATATATCTCATACCTTGATTATTTCTGAAAACTAAATTTTTAGCTCCTTACTTTTCAAACAGATTTGAACTTCAAGTTTCACGGAGACAAGATAACTTTAGGTACTAATTGAAACCATAGCTCTTTGAATCAACAATGTGAGGTTTACTAAAAGTTTGCAATAGGACTTAATCATTTCTTGATTCTTTAACAATACGGTACCAGTCCGTAAAGTTTCTTGTCAGATTTTAACAGTATTTCTATCTCAATTATAAGACTAGCGCTTGGTAGAAAACCGGATGCCAATACTACAAATTAATTCAAAATACTACTCAGACTATGTTTATAATAATTAGTTCATGTTCTAATCTAATTACTAATGAACTCCCACTTAATACAACATCCCTCATAGTTGTTAAGTGGTACACGATCCAAATCCACTATACCAAAACCGATCATCACGTGAGATGATGTAGTTTCAATGGTGAACATCAACATGTTGATCATATCATCCATATGACTCGTGTTCAACCTTTCGGTTTCCGTTGTCCCGAGGCCATGTCTGTACATGCTAGGCTCGTCAAGCAAACCCAAGTATTCCGCGTGTGCAACATGGCTTACACCCGTTGTATGTGAACGTTGAATCTATCACATCCGATCATCACGAGATGCTTCGAAACGACGAACTATATCAACGGTGCATACGAGGGGAGAACACTTTATTATCTTGATATTAATGTGAGGGATCATCTTATAATGCTACCGTCGCGTTCTAAGCAAAATAAGATGCATAAAGGATTAACATCACATGCAATTCATATGTGATATGATATGGCCCTTTAGTCTTTGCGCCTTTGATCTTCATCTCCAAAGCACGGACATGATCTCCATCATCAACGGGCATGATCTCCATCATCGTCGGCGAAGCACCAAGGTCAATGGCGCCGTATTCATGATTGTCCTCCATGTAGCAACTATTACAACTACTTTGAAATACTACTCAACATGAAATTTAAAGACAACCATAAGGCTCCTGCCGGTTGCCACAATACAATAATGATCATCTCATACATATTCATCATCACATTATGGCCATATCACATCACCAAACCCTGCAAAAACAAGTTAGACGTTCTCTAATTTGGTTTCCATATTTTACGTGGTTTAGGGTTTTCGAGTAAGATCCAATCTACCTACGAACATGAACCACAACGGTGATACTAGTGTTGTCAATAGAAGAGTAAATTGAATCTTCACTATAGTAGGAGAGACAGACACCCGCAAAGCCACTTATGCAATACAAGTTGCATGTCGAACGTGGAGCAAGTCTCATGAATGCGGTCATGTAAAGTTAGCCCGAGCCGCTTCATCCCACCATGCCACAAAGATGCAAAGTACTCGAACTAAAGACAACATAAGCATCAACGCCCACAAAACAATTGTGTTCTACTCGTGCAACCATCTATGCATAGAAACGGCTCTGATACCACTGTAGGGATACGTTGCATAGAAAACAAAAAATTTCCTACCGCAAGAACGCAATCCAAGCCAAGATGCAATCTAGAAGATGGGAGCAACGAGGGGATGAACGAGACTAACCCTTGAAGATTTCCAAAGCCTATAAGAGTAGGCTCTTATTGCTGCGGTAGACGATCACTTGCCGCTTGCAAAAGCGCGTAGAAGATCTTGATCACGGTGCCACGATCGGGCAGCACCTTCGTACTCGGTCACACGTTCGGTGTTGATGAAGATGACGTCCTTCTCCCCGTTCCAGCGGGCAGCGGAAGTAGTAGCTCCTCCTTGAATCCGGCAGCACGACGGCGTGGTGGCGGTGGCGATGGAGAACTCCGGTGGAGCTTCGCTAAGCGTGCGGGAGAGGTGGAGGAGAGAGGGGGTGGCTAGGGTTTGGGAGAGGGGGTGGCCGGCCTCAAGGGGTGCGGCCAGCTTGGTGGCTTGTGGTGTGTCCGGCCCCCTCCCCTATGCCCCTCATTATATAGGTGGAACCCCAAGTGTTGGACTACAAGTCTTCGAATAAGACCCGAACCCAAAACCTTCCATGTTGTAGGGAAACCTACTCAAGGTGGGACTCCCACCCAAGTGGGATTCCCACCCTTCCATGTGGGGGGGTGGCCGGCCCCTATGGTGGAGTCCACTTGGGACTCCACCCCTCTAGGGTTGGCCGGCCATGGGTGGTGGAGTCCCTTCGGGACTCCGCCTTCCAAAGTGATTTCTTCCGGACTTTTCTAGAACCTTCTAGAACCTTCCATAAATGCACCGGATCATTTTCAAACACATAAAATGACATCCTATATATGAATCTTATTCTCCGGACCATTCCGGAACTCCTCGTGATGTCCGGGATCTCATCCAGGACTTCGAACAAATATTCGAACTCCATTCCATATTCAAGTTCTACCATTTCAACATCCAACTTTAAGTGTGTCACCCTACGGTTCGCGAACTATGCGGACATGGTTGAGTACTCACTCCGACCAATAACCAATAGCGGGATCTGGAGATCCATAATGGCTCCCACATATTCAACGATGACTTTAGTGATCGAATGAACCATTCACATACGATACCAATTCCCTTTGTCACGCGATATTTTACTTGTCCGAGGTTTGATCTTCGGTATCACTCTATACCTTGTTCAACCTCGTCTCCTGACAAGTACTCTTTACTCGTACCGTGGTATGTGGTCTCTTATGAACTTATTCATATGCTTGCAAGACATTAGACGACATTCCACCGAGAGGGTCCAGAGTATATCTATCCGTCATCGGGATGGACAAATCCCACTGTTGATCCATATGCCTCAACTCATACTTTCCGGATACTTAATCCCACCTTTATAACCACCCATTTACGCAGTGGCGTTTGGTGTAATCAAAGTACCTTTCCGGTATAAGTGATTTACATGATCTCATGGTCATAAGGACTAGGTAACTATGTATCGAAAGCTTATAGCAAATAACTTAATGACGAGATCTTATGCTACGCTTAATTGGGTGTGTCCATTACATCATTCATATAATGATATAACCTTGTTATTAATAACATCCAATGTTCATGATTATGAAACTAATCATCCATTAATCAACAAGCTAGTTTAAGAGGCATACTAGGGACTTCTTGTTGTCTACATATCACACATGTACCAATGTTTCGGTTAATACAATTATAGCATGATATATAAACTTTTATCATAAACATAAAGATATATAATAACCACTTTTATTATTGCCTCTTGGGCATATCTCCAACACGAGTACCTAAACCTCATGCTACTAAACTTAGGTCCCAAATAAGTTTTTATCATTGTATACATGTATCATCGAGAACCGCCAACGGGGTACCTCTTGCCCGATGATATGGAAAAGTACTCTTGTAGGAGCACTCCATGCCAAAATGACAAGACAAACAGACAATGAATGATTCACTATGGGTATAGCTTTTATTGAAAATGCTTCATAGAATACTCACTATGGTTCACTGTAAATTTCCACCATGAATGATGCATGGCTTAGATTAGCGCCCAGGAGTTTCTCGATATCATATACAAACTCCATGGACTTACCGTTTCCATTTTATTTCGCACAGCTAGGCATCCATAAACAAAGAACATGACATCAACAAAATATGAATAAGTGCAATGTTGAAAGCGTTCCCCATGAAAGTATGGTTATGCTAACTCCCAACTTGTAATTTGCAAACATATAAACTTCATAAGATAGTCACAATGATCAAGTTTATTAAGTGCAAGAAAGTAAATGTGCCATCAAGTTCGTGAGAGCTTTACTGACTAATTTTCTCATGTCAAATTTTAATTTGGAAGATAAATAAAAACATGATGAAAATACTTGGAATAGCAATAATGCTACTAGGTAGATATGGTGGACACAATTGGCAAAATTTGGTTATTGGTGGTTGGATGCACGAGTAGAGTTCATACTCAGTACAGGCGGAGGCTAGGAAAAGACTGGGAGCGACCAACTAAGAGAGCAATAATGGTCATAATCATGCATAGAGACAAAACATTATAAATCAAAGCATAAAGTGATATTACAAGTCAAAAACTAAATGATCATAGAGGCTTTAGTTGACTGGTTATAGTCATAGCATGGTATAAGCATGTGCCAAGTCAACCCGATAAAGCATCAAAGGAGAATACCACAATATTATGCTTTTATGATGGAAATCAGACATGATTCTTTAAATGACACATTATGCACTCTCAGCCATTTGACACAAGTCATGTTACAACAATAAATACTAAGCATATGACAAGAATAACATCCAACATGACATGCCAAAGTCTATGCCACAGTATAGACAAGCTTCCTTTTTGCATCACTATAGTCATGGAACATTTTACTCGTCTCCAACACCAATCAAATTATTTGAAATAACTCTCAGAGGTGAAAAACAATATGGACCAGAGTTCTATTCATACATAAATAAAGAATACTAACGAGTTCTGAACAAAATTCAAGTGAAAGAACAAGAGCTAAACGAAGTACTAGAAAACTAGAACACTCGCAGAACAATAACATCGAAAACTAGAGAGTTCTTTGCAGTTAAAAAAGAGCGGGTCTTTCTCCAAAACAAATGTGCCAGGATCCAACATATGCTACAGCAAAAAAAAACTAAAAACAAAAATAAAGATGCTCCAAGAACAACATATAGCATATGAAGCAATAAAAATATAGCGCATAGAGAGATGACCTGTTGCTTTGTTGGTGAAAAGGGGATGCCTTGGGCATCCCCAAGATTTGACGCTTATACCTCTTGGATATTTCTTGGTGTGCAGGGGCATCTCCAAGCTTGAACTTTTTTTCCATTTTTCATCTCATCACATCATTCTTCTCTCTCTACACTTGAAAACTTCCTTCATACAAAACTTCACACAATTCTCTATCAGCAGCATTAGTACAATTAAAATAAACAAATCCACTTGGATTCAGTTATAACATATACTATAAAACATTTATTAAAGCATTAGCTACTGTATCAAGTGTTAAAAAAAGTTCTTTGATCAAAATAACTCAAAAATAAAGAGATTTAAGAGGCAAATGCAAATAGTGTAGAAATCTGTCAAAACAGAACAACAGGTAAAGATCGTTTTTTCCGAAAATATTATGTTGCTCATCTCGAAAAGTGGTCAACTAACGAAAGTTATATAATAATCTGGGGCATATGCATAACAAATGACAGCTCAAAATGCTGCTCCGGATATTTTTACGAATTTTTACGATGACAACATAGAATCTATTTTCAGGACACAATTTCCCAAATCTTGCTTTCTTCCTATTAGAGGCTATTCTTGGCATAAAAATGAAATAAAAAGGATAAGGAGAGGTTACTACAGAGGTAATAACTTTCAAGACACAACAGAAGAAAATTACATAAATAAACATGGGTTATCTCGCAAGAGTGCTTTTCTTTAATGCCTTTTAGCTACGCTTGATAGTTTGAGAATATGCTCACATAACAAATATGCATTGAAGTAAAAGAGAGCATCAAGAAGAAACTATAAAACAAATTTAAGTCTAACCCACTTTCTATGCATAGAAATCTTGTACACAAATAAATCCACAAAGAACAAAGTGACAAACATAGAAAGATAAAACAAGAGTAACTTCAAAAATTTCAGCACATATAGAGCTGTTTTAGTACCATGAAAACTTCTACAACCATATTTTTCTCTCTCATAATAATTTTCAGTAGCATCATGAATAAACTCAACAATATAACTATTACATAAAACATTCTTATCATGAGGCACATGAATAATATAATTATTACTCTCCACATAAGTATAGTCATTCCTATTAATTATAGTGGGAGCAAATTCAACAAAATAGATATCATTATTATTCTCGTCACCATAATCATCAGATGAGAGTGGATTTGGTGATCGGGGGGATACGTGAGCACCCCCTAAACACCGTTGGATTTGCTTTTAGATTCGCTTTCCGCGAGTAGATGCTCACGGTGATCAAACGGTCGTGAAATCTACTTTTCTGCCTATCGTGTGAAGCGTCTTGAGAAGGCTCACCCCAGCGTGCTCCAGAAACCACCGTCCTTCACTCCTTATCCTCCTCACGCACCTCCTCTGGCCACAAAACTTCACAGTCTCTCTCTCCTGATGAAATGCCTCGCCGGAAATATTCAGAACGCTGTGCCGGAGAGGAGCGCGAGGAGAGGCCGCCGCCGACCATGCATCGGGGAGGGCACAACTAGACATAAAAAATCACATGAACCATCCCATCTAGACACCGCCGCACATCCGTCCTCATCCATCCCCAATCTCGCCGACTCCTTCTCCCTCGGGCGAGCGGAGCTCCCCCGACGCGGGATCCACGAGTTCCACGCCGGCCCCTCCCCAACTTCGTGTCGCCACCTCGCGCCGGCCGGCATGGCCCCGCCCCGAGCCCTCCGCGCGCGCGCCGTGGTTGGAAGGGGTTGCCTGTCCGCGGCTTCCTCCGGCGCCGGTGCGGGAGCAACGGTCAGGGGCGCCATCCTCGTGGACCGTGCAGGAGCAGAGCAGCAGGACGCATGCGCGCCTGCAGAACGGAGGCGACGGGCGGCGTGACGCCGGGCGAAGAAGCTGGCCGCGGACGTGCTCAGTGAAGGTGGATGGTGAGCTCACGCGGGCCAGTACAAGCAGGCGCGCCTAGGAGCGCGGCGGCCGCAGCGGAACGCGGTCGGCCTTGTCCCTGGGAGTCGCGGACCTCATAGAAGTAAAGCCATGCTCCTCGAAGGCGCGGAGGCGGCCGACGAGCGCGTCCAGGGCACGGGCACGAAGTCAGGACGGGCGGTGGTTGCGCAGGTATTGGCCAAAGACGTGCTAGTCCCGAGCTCCATGGGCGGGCAGTGAATCAGTGAGAGAGAGAGAGAGGTGGGAGTGGATGAGGGTCACAAGCTCACGGCAGAAAAATAATGCTCCATGGGATCCATGTACTGTACCCCATCTGAAAATGCAGTCTCGTAGTGCCACGCCCATCATTGATTTTTCTCTTCCATCTTTTGTCCCTATGCGCCATCTGAGGGGCTGAAACCCACACCAAACGAAGGGGTTTCCTACTCTCTCCGTACTAGAGCTTAAGGCGTAAAAAAAATTGGCACAAGAATTAAGGTCGACCCCGCATGCAGATTTGCTTCCATGTTTGCCCTTAATAAATCGCTACACTAACTCCTCCTTTTAATTCTCTCTCTTTCCTAATACACGCACCACACTCCTCGTTATCTCCCACCACTATGCGTAACCAATCAATTACCGGTTTTAAAGCAGATTGATTGGGAGATCAATTAATTTGGCGTGAATAGAGGAGTTAATACCATGCGCATGCCATAGCTGGCTCAATCGCCTCCTCTTTAGCAAACTGTAAACGGATGCTAGGGGCATCGTCGGCAGAAAAAGGCTAAACTTTAGCATGCGCCTTGTGCTATGAGGAAAAAACAATTTTTTTTACGCCTTAAGCTCTGGTACGGAGGGAGTATTTAATTAGAAGTATCAGCTCACGGAACAATTAAACACTGTTAAAAGCCGTTAGACACATGTCGCTTTGCGGATGGGTGCTCACGTATCCCCCTGATCACCAGGCTTCGTCCGATCATCAGATATATGAGACATATTGTAATCACAATTAATTTTCTCCTCAATAGCTGGGGAATTAAAAAGATCATTTTCATAAAAACTAGCTTCCCCAAACTTAGACTTTTCCATAGTATTAGCAATCATGGTGTTCAAAGAGTTCATACTAATATCACTTCTATTAGCATGCAAATAAAGTTCCATAGGTTTTTTAATTTTCTCTACAAACACATCATGTCCTAGCTCAAGATAAATACTATAAAGACCTCTAATTTTGTTGTTGTTTTCCATTAAGCCTAACTAGTGAAAAACAAGAAACATCAACATGGGAGGTGAGCATGGAGTAACTAAGCAAAACAATAACAAAGTAAAGAGATTGAAGATGAGAGACTCCCTTTGCAGAAATCCTCTTTCTCCCAGGCAACAGCGCGAGGAAAGAGCTTGATGGCGTGTGCTTGTCGTACGCAGACTTCACACGGTTGGGGAACCCCAAGAGGAAGGTACGATTAGCACAGCAACAAGTTTTCCCTCAATAAGAAACCAAGGTTTAATCGACCAGTAGGAGAAAGGCGTGACTTCTGAAGGTGTTGCTAGCTGACTAGTGGCAGGGCGCACTACCGACGTCAGCAACAACATGGAACCTGCACACAACACAACCAAAATACTTTGCCCCAACTTAAAGTGAGGTTGTCAACCTCACCGGTTTTGCTGAACACAAAGGATTAAATGTATCGAGTGGAAGGAGATGTTTGCAGTAATTAAAGAGAACAGAGCTTACAGTAAGTAAATAGAGCAGGGTTGCAGTGGTTGAATTTATCAGTGTAAAGGGAAGGATCGGGGTCCACAGTTCACTAGAGGTGTCTCTCCATAAAGATAAATAGCATGTTGGGTGAACAAATTACAGCTGGGCAATTGACAGAATATCGACCATACATGACAAGATGATTACTATGAGATTCGTTTAGGCATTACAACATAATACATAGATCGTAATCCAACTGCTTCTATGACTAATAATCCACCTTACGGTTATCGTCCGAACTCCTTCCAGTATTAAGTTGCAAGCAACAGATTATCGTATTAAGCAATGTGTGTAAAGTAAATAAAAGAATTACCCTTGGATAAAACGTGTGGTTTTCTCCCTAGTAGCAATATCACATCTACAATCTTAGAAGTTATTGTCACTCTCCCAGAAAACTAGAGGGATGAACCTACTATCGAGCATAAATACCCCCTCTTGGAGTCACAAGCATCTACTTGGCCAGAGTATCTACTAGCAATGGAGAGCATGCAAGATCACAAATAATATTTGACAAGAATATATAATCGACCTCAACATAGTATACAATATTCATCGGATCCTAGCAAACACAACATGTAGCATTACATAAGGATGATCTTGATCATGTAGGGCAGCTCACAAGATCTAAACATGAGGCACAAATTGGAGAAGACAATCATATAGCTACTTCTATGGACCCATAGTCCAAGGATGAACTACTCACGCATCAGTTCGGAGGCGGGCATGGCGATGTAGACGCCTCCGGCGATGATTTCCCCCTCCAGCAGGTGCCGGGAAGAGCTTTAGAACCCTCCTGAGCTAGGGTCTGCGATGGCGGCCGCGGCGGAACTTTTCATGGATGGAGCCTCGGGTGTCCATGGTTTTCCCAAGATCGTGATTAAATAGGTGGAGGGGCGATGTCGCTGGAGGCCAGGGTGGCCCATACCACCCCTAGGCGCGGGCCAGGCCGCGCCTAGGGCTGGCGTGGCCTCCCTGCTGCCCCCCTTTGACTCCCCTCTGGACCCAGTCTTCGTTACCGAAAAATATTGACTTCGGCTTTTGTTTCGTCCAATTCCGAGAATATTTCCTGTACAACTTTTTTGAAATACAAAATAACATAAAACGGGGAACTGGCACTGTGGAATCTTGTTAATAGGTTAGTGCCGAAAAATGTATAAAAGTGCAACGAAGTATGAGCAAAACATATATAAATTGATGTAAAACAAGCATGGAGCATCAAAAATTATGGATACGTTTGAGACGTATCAATTCTCAAATTACTCAAATATGCAATAAGAAGTTTTCCTTAAAAGACTTTTCCAGGAACCACAAATTTTATAAATAAATAAATTCATGCCAAGATGCAACCTACAAGAGGTTGGATGCTATATAAGTATGCTTGAATGAGATACTTGTTACCGAGATAGCAATGGTATGATGTAGTAGATAAGAGTTTATTGATCATCCTAGGCTGGCTCCAATTATCATATGGTGACAACACCTTCCTTATAAATGATAAAAGCCTCCATTGCATCTCCAATGTAACTAAAACAACATTAAAGTACATCTTGGTCCCCAAACTTATTGGGTCCAAAGTGGTTAGACTAACCACAATACATAGGCCACACTCCATATAAATATGTGCATATTTATAGATGAACTTTGAATTTCATGCACATCTTAGCCAATTAGGATTTGATGGAGTATACCCTATATATTGGATCAAACAAAGCGTAGTATGATATAAAATATACATTTAGTAAACATACATGCACAAGATCCAAAGAAGCAAATCAACACATGATTTATGCAACAGAGTTCAGCAAGTGAACTAGGTAAAACTATTGAGCATAAAAGAATGGAATAAAATAAACATGCTCAAAGATTTATCTCATTCAAGCAAATGAAACATAGAAGAAGGAATGAGACAGCAAACTCCCAAAAGAGCAAGGTTCTAACAAATAGACCAAACCCTCGACAATTTTCACAATGGCACAATGTACCAAAAATAAAAGGTTTGTGTTCCAAAAACAAACACTTGATAAGAATCAAGAGATTTTATCAAAAGATTTTTCAAAGAGGCAAGGAAGACACATGGGAGCTACAAAGATTTCTTGGAAATAAAATAATGCAATAAGAAGCAATCCAAGGTGAAGATGATCCATAAATTCAACCACATACAAGGTTATCAATTGTCAAAGACAATGAGAATATTGGAATTGATTTACGGTGGTACATTTCAAGGATTCGAGATCAACTTCACAAAATACACATGATTAAAGTTATAAATTAAGAACCATGCACAAATAGAGATTCTCAATATATCCAATCATGCAAATCAATGATTATAATAACTTGGAGCAAACGATTTCCCAAATAAGATATATAGATAAGTCGTTAAGCAAACCGCATCAAGAATCTCTTAGTCAAACAAAGACCAAAAGATAAGCAAGGAGAGATTTTAATAAGAGTGATCTTGTTTGAGAAAACATGCCACCTAGGAATAAGATAATTAACAATATCAACTCTAAGTGGGAAAACCCTCATATGTTCACATTTTCTAGGCTTGTGATATGTACAGAACATATTGCTCCCCCGTAATGTGATAAAACATTTCTTCTAATCAAGAGGCAAATAAAATTCTAGAAGAGATAATTAATGGACATTTAGAATTTGACTTTATCATGAGTATGACACACCACATAGTGACTAGATAATTTTGGAATATCAACACTAAGTGGTATTACTCATGTACACACATTTTAAGAGAAGAGAGATGCATAAATCATAACACTCCCCCAAAACGGGATGTTCCATTAATCACTCAAAGAGAGCCAAATAAGATATCATCAAGATGCATTAGGCTCAAAACAATATACAAATAAATGATGAATCAAACAAACATACTTGAATACACAAGATAGGCAAGTAAGACACAACACATACAAACACATATTTGGTACAAAACCAAACATGCGAAGGGGAAAGTAACTTACTATTAACATGAAGAGTTGAAGTACAAGTTACCGCAAAGAGGCACATTGGTTATAATATAGGGAGATGATAATCCATACGACTTGGCTTGGTCAAAATATAATATATGAAGATCCCTTAATTCTTCATGAAGTAGCCAAGTCTCCAATGCCCTCCAAATACACTGATGTGGGCATTACCCTTCGGGTAACCAACATTATGCTACCTCCTACGGCCTAACCAGGGGCCCATGAAGATTGTACAACAACCAAGATGGGCCAATACGTTGGTTCCAGAGAAGGAGACTCACCCAAAGAAGGATTCTTGACGTACAAGGCAATAAGACGTTAAACAAGGGAAGATTACAATAGATCTCTTTGTAACCTAGCCGAATCCGGACATAACTCTTGGGACCTGGCCTGCAATATAAGGGCCAGGAGAGGGTCTGCCAGGGGAACAACGACAACAGATAGATCCACCGCAAATCTAGAGCTAGGTCTTTAGAATCTTAGCTTCTCGAGGAGATCACAACCATAGCCTTCGGCTACCCTATTGTAACCCAATATATTTGATAATCAAGATCAGACAAGAAGGAAGTAAGGGTTTTACCTCAACGAGGGCCCCGAACCTAGGTAAATCTCTCTCCTTGTCTGTTTGGTATCTGATGTCTCGTGTCAGCCTACAGGATTCCATCAACCCTAATCCCCATCATGGTGGGCATTGCCGAGGAGCACCCTCGTCAATTGGCGCCGTCTGTGGGAAATCTGTCGGCACAAGGCACATCATCGGCTGCTCCGGTTACATCAGCAACATTTGTGTTGGCGTCACCAACGCCTTCAAGCTCGATGGATTCGGTTCGCTGCGGATCCTTTGAGTTCGCCCCATGCAACGAAGCATCACGTCCAACTCCTTTGGAGTTACGTGGCGACATGGACACAATGTTTGGCGGTGTCCACTTCATCGTTGATTCCGGAGGATTCCTTCGACTTCCGGGTTCAGGTGCACCAGGCTCGCTAAGGACTTCGGCTCCAAAAATCGTTGTCCCACCAATATCTGCAGCGGGTTCATCGTACTCGTTCGATAATAGCAATGTAAACACCCGAATGAATATCGGTAGCACTAGGAGCGGACAAGAGCACCGGAAGAGAAGGAGGGATCTTCACAATGAAGCAGTTGGTCGAACTACGGGTCGTCCCTATGGTCAAGGATGCTGCAGCGCGCAATTAACCAAAAATCGCAGCCATGCACCTTACCTACCAGCTGTAGAACAACTTGTCGCTCCATGTTACTTCCATACTTACATTGACCCAAAGGACAACATCGATAAGGCCACGCATCTACTCAAAGATTTTCGGAATTTCCTTGATATTAGAGGTTATGCGAAGAGCTAAGGACTGATTCAGAAGCAAAGGCGCGTTCGGCAAAAGGAGGAGCGGCAGCGTACGTTCACCCTCAGCAACAACAGTATGTGCCAAACGAAGATATCTACATACCAACTAAAGTCTAACCCGCATCTTGAGGGAAAGTGAACATGATTCACAAGGCAAGCGTTTCAAAAAGGGGGTCCAAGAAATTTTCGCGGGAGATAAAGCTTGCAGAAGTGGCTATGGCGACAGTACCTGACTATCGATTGGTCAGATCAAAGCATCTTGTTTAGCACGGCAGATCATCCGACAGTTGTCCCCAGGCCTGGTCACGCGGCCCTAGTACTTGAAACACAGATCGGACGATACAACATGAGCAAAGTGTTTATGGATGGAGGAAGTGGTCTAAATCTCTTGTTTGCAAGCACAATGAAGACAATGGGTCTGACACCTGGGATGTGTTCAGTTCCAGAATGGCAAGGAACGGGATGGAACCGTCCCGTGCCTAGCTCCCATCCTGGCGTTCGGTTCCAGAATTCTGAGGAATGGGATGGAACCAACTCGTTCCCCGAAAGAGCATATTCCCGGAATATGCCGTCCCAATCCGTCCGGCCGAATCGGCCGGACCGCGCGGAACGAGCTCAATCAGCTGCTAATCGTTTTCTCTCCAGCGCGGAACGAGCGGCGGCCAGCCTAGCACGGTGGCCAGCCAGGGAGCGCGGCCGGGGCCAGCCAGCACGGCGGCGGCGGCCAGGGAGCGCGGCGGCGGGGCCAGCCAGCGCGGCGGCCAGCCAAGGAGCGCGGCGGCGGCCAGGGAGCGCGGCGGCCAGGGAGCGCGGCGGCGGGGCCAGCCAGCGCGGCGGCCAGCCAGGGAGCGCGGCGGCGGGGCCAGCCAGGGAGGCGGCGGCCAGCCAGCACGGCGGCGGCCAGGGAGCGCGGCGGCGGGGCCAGCCAGCGCGGCGGCCAGGGAGCGCGGCGGCGGGGCCAGCCAGGCAGGCGACGCGGATGGAGGCCCTGCTCTCCCATCTATTAGGCAGTATTAGGCATAATTTAGGTTAATTAAAATTTTAGATTAAATTAGGGTCTAATTAATAGAGTATTTAGACTAATTAGGTTCCTTGCCATTCCAGTGCAACCGAACACAAGTATGAAGTGGAATGGAATGGAGTGGAATGGAATGGAATGGAATGGTTCCATTCCATTCCACTTCATCCTAAAACCGAACACATCCCTGATATGTTAAAAGAATCTGACACCGGCTTCCACGGCATCATCCCAATCCGACCCGCATATCCCCTTGGAAAAATTTCATTGGATGTTGTCTTCGGCACACCCAACAATTTCAGGAAGGAGAGACTCGAGTTCGAGGTGATAGATTGGGAATCCCAGTACCACGCCATCCTCGGCAGGGCAACGTTTGCCAAATTTATGGCAATTCGTCATTATACGTATTTGAAGCTGAAGATGCCAGGTAATAACGGGACAACAATAACTATTCATGGAAGTTGTTCTCGTTCTGATAACTGCGACAAAGACTTTCAGAAGATCGCCTCTAAGTTTGGAGTCAGGGAAGAACTCAATGCACTTAACGTAATCACCGATCATACACAACCACCTGCTGATAATCAGAACACAAAGTCCGACGAGTTTGACGTTGCCAAGGAAGCAAAGAAGCATCAAGTACATCCCTCTGACCCGAAGAAAACAATCGATGCATCGGCAGATCTTACTATCGCATAGGAAAGCGCGCTCATCGAGTTCCTCCGTGAGCGATGGGAAATATTTGCATGGGAGCCATCCGACATGCCAGGTATTCGCAGGGAACTCGTTGAGCACGCCCTCAATGTTGACCCCAAAGCCAAACATGTACAATAGACATTACTTCGTTTCTCAGAACCAGAAATAAAAGCTATTGGAGAAGAAGTTAATTAGCTCCGCAAAGCCGGGTTTATTCGAGAGCTCAAAGAAGCCGAATGGGTAGCTAATCCAGTCATGGTGCCGAAGAAAGATACGACAACACTTCGTATGTGGATCGACTTCACGAGCCTCAACAAGCATTGCCTGAAGGATCATTTCCCGTTGCCACACATCGATCAAATAGTCGACTCCACGGCAGGCTGCGATCGCCTCTCCTTTCTTTATGCTTAATCAGGATATAATCAGATCAAGCTCAAAAAAGAAGACCAGGAATTAACAGCATTCATTACACCACATGGTGTCTACTGCTACAACATCGTGACTTTCGGACTAAAAAATGCAGGTGCAACCTATCAACGGTGCATGCAAGCCTGCCTCGGGGAGCAGATTGGCCGGAATATTGAGGTTTATATTGATGATATCGTCGGCAAAACCAGAAACGCCACCACACTCATCGATGACTTGAGAAACCTTCAACAACCTCGACCGTTACAAGATCAAGCTGAACCCGAAGAAATGCTATTTCGGGGTACCAGTAGGCCAAGTACTCGGGTACTTTATTTCAGCTAGAGGAATAGAGGCTAACCCTTTGAAGATCAAAGTTGTCCTTGACATGGAGCCACCAAGGAATTTACAGTAGGTGCAACAGCTAGCAGGACGAGTGGTAGCTCTTAGCAGGTTTATTGCAAAACTAGGAGAAAAGGCCCCGCGCTTCTATCAGTTGATGAAGAAATCGGAAAAATTCGAGTGGATAGCAGAAGCGCAAGACGCTTTCGACAATATCAAGAAGGTTTTGTCGACTTCTCTGGTCTTCATTACTCCACATGACAGGGAGCCAATGTTACTTTATATCGTGGCAACTAGTCGAGTCGTCAGCACTGTGCTTGTCGTTGAGCGCGCGGAAGAAGGGAAAGTTCACGGCGTACAACACCCTATTTATTACCTCAGCGAAGTACTTACACCAGAAAAACAAAGGTATCCACACTACCAGAAATTGGCATATGTTGTGTGGATGACAGCACGAAAGCTGAGGCATTATTTCGTCGAGCACCCGATTGTTGTCGTAACCGAAGTTCCATTGAAGAATATACTCACCAATCCAGATGCTATAGGTCGTGTATCTCAGTGGGGCATCGAGATAGCACCACGTGATATTTCTTACATCAATCGAATAGTTATCAAGTCTCAGGTCCTCCCAGATTTTTTGTCGATTGGATTCAGTCGCAAACTCCTGCTGCACCCGATATGTCGGGTTCCTGGACTATGTACTTTGATGGCTCGAAACGAAGCACGGGCGCAGGGGCGGGAGTAGTTTTAATTTCTCCACAAAGAGACAAGATGAGATATTTGTTGAGAATGAATTTCTCACTGCCGACGAACAACGAATTAGAATACGAAGCATTATTGCAAGGCATGCGTATGGCCAAGGCATGTGGGGCTACTCATTTGGACATCTATGGAGATTCAAACCTTATGGTTCAGCAGTCATTGAATTTGTGCGACGCTATCAGCGACAATATGATTGCTTATCGCCAAATGTATAAATCGATGGAAGCCAAGTTTGAAGGTTGCGAGTTAAAACATATCGGCAGAGCTAGCAACGAGGAAGCAGATGCCTTAGCAAATATCGGTTCTACATGCTCTCCAATCCCAGATGAAGTCTTCTATGAAGTAACTAGTCAACGGTCCATTAAAGTAAAAAACTTCGACACCTGCTGAAAAATCGTTTGTTGACTCGGAGGCTACACCCCAGGAAGCTGCCGAAGATATTACTGTTGGACCCAAACAACAAGTTTTTCTCTTCAAGCCTTTATGGACTGAACCTTTTCTGGCATACTTAATGGAGAACGACTGCCAGATGATCTAATGGAAGCTAGACGCATTGTGCGACAATCTAAAGCATTTACTATAGTATATGGTGACCTTTATAAACGGAGTATTTCTGACATCTTCCAACGGTGCATCGCCATCGACGATGGAAAGGCCCTGTTGCGAGAGATACACGAATGCACGTGTGGCCATCATGTAAGCAGCAGAGCACTCGTGGCCAAATCTTTTAGAGCTGGGTTTTATTGGCCAACAGCAGCAGCCGATGCAAGAGACTTAGTTCGGAAGTGCGATCATTGCCAACGTTTTGGACCAAATGATGGGTTCGTTGCGCCCCCTGCCCCCTCCCCTATTTATATAGGGGGGAGGGTCGGTTTGGGTGGCCCTCTAACCCCCTAGATCCATCTAGGGCCGGCGGCCAAGGAGGGGGGGAAGTTTTCTTCCCCCCAAGTTGATCCCGCCTAGGGTTTTGGGGAACCCTAGTGGGCTGGCCGACTTGGGCCTTGAGGGGCATGTGCCCCTAGCCCATTAGGCTAGGGTGCATCCCCTCGGCCCATCCTAGGCCTCCTAGGGTCGTGGGCCCACTAGTGGGACCCCCGGAACGTTCTAGAACCTTCCTGATCTTCCACCGGAAAAATCCCGAACTTTTCTGAAACCTATAAATCAACTTCCCTTATATGAATCTTATTCTCCGGACCATTCCGGACCTCCTCGTGATTTCCTGGATCCCATCCTAGACTCCGAACAAACTTCGGTCTCCATCTCATATTCCGAATCTACCCGGACCTAGTCACATGCTTGCAAGCTAATGTTTCCGATTAATACAATTATAGCATGGAGTGTAAACATTTATCATGAACACTAAGATATAACAATAACTATTTTATTATTGCCTCTCGGGCATATCTCCAACACCAAAGCCACATGCACCTGCTACAGACCTTATGACAATACCTCTGGCATGGACTTTTGCGCAGTGGGGACTTGACCTAGTTGGTCCAATGCTAAGGTGATCACCTGGCGGTCATACCCATCTATTGGTAGTAGTCGATAAATTCACCAAGTGGATTGAGGCCATACCAGTAACCAATCAAAGCGCTAAAACAGCCATCAAGTTCTTTAAAGGAATCACATGTCGCTTTGGTGTGCCTCACAACATCATTACAGACAATGGAACCAACTTTGCTTCGAAGGAGTTTCATGAATTCTGTGACGATAATGGCATCAAACTCAGATTTGCTTCGGTTTCACATCCCCAAACCAATGGACAAGTGGAAGGGATCAACGGTCTAATCTGCGATGGCATTAAAAAACATCTCACGAATGCAGCTGGAGCTTGGGTCGAAGAATTACCATCAGTACTTTGGAGTTTGCGGACTACACCGAATAGATAAACGCAATATACTCCCTTCTTCCTTGTATACGGAGCTGAAGTTGTACTACCTGCCGACGTTCGCTTCGACGCACCTCGGGTGGCGGCGTACAAAGAGAAAGCCTTCATTCAGGCATTACAAGACGTTGTGGATCTTGTCGATGAGGCTCGAGATATTGCTCTGGCAAGAACAGCAGTATATGAGCAGGCGATACAGAATTACCACAGTCCAAGGGTGCGCACTCGAAGTTTCGACATAGGCGATCTAGTACTATGACTAAAGCAGAAAGGACATCTGAAGATGGAATCTCCATGGGAAGGACCATACATCGTCACTGAAGTAATCCCAGGAGGATCTTATCGCCTCAAGAATACTACAACAGGTAAAGATGTTGAGAACCCATGGAACGTTGCACAATTGCGACGATTTTATGTGTAGAACTCGACCTTTTCACTGCCTTTTATTTCTTCCTTTTGCAATAAGGATTCTTAGCAATATCAGAATAATGTATACCCGATTTGCGTATTATGAATAAAATTTCTGATTCAGATTATACGATTACTGTTTTACTCGTACAAATGTTCGGGAGCTTTTTTATCGGCTACTATTACACCCATCGGGAGCTCTGGTTATCAGAATGTTTATGGCTTACCCGACAATACTCGGGGATGCAAGGATTATTACAATGGCGTCATTTACTATTACTCCTATCGGGAGCTCTGGCTATCGACATATCGCAGTTTTCCCGGCAATACTCGGGGGCTGTAGGTTCTTCGTTAAAAGCCTCAAGGAACATGCGAGTGCTACAATTGACAAGAATCTTCTTACAAAAACAATTCCACCAAGCCTCAAGGAACATGTGAGCACTGCAATTGGTGGAAACAATGCAACATATGAAAGGCTGACGCCGGTGCACCGCATTACGAAGCCGAATAAGCGCATAGTTCCCTCGTTTACTCGAGGGATGTTGCCATTAAGAACATACATACGACCCAGCAAAAATGATTGCGATTACTACAGGGTCGTCGAATGAGCAAGCTGACCTGATCCTTCAGTTGCCTTCGACAAATAAAAAGTTTCGACTGGGCTTACGATCCATCGACTCACTATTAGGTGTTATAAAAAGAACATCAACGACATAAGGGTGTTAAAAAAGAACATCATCTTTACAATGCAAGTACCTCTTAAAAAAGAAGAGTGAGTCATTCGAAGTAATTACAAAAGCACATTATGTGTGAGGGTAACTAAGAATCTCCATCATGATGAGGTTCCCCGATCTGCTTGGTTCTTCAAATCTCTTTCAGTACCTGCCTCCATCCTAGAGATGACGATATGAGCCGGATGTCTAGCCAAGGGGTAGTACTGATCAAGTTTTACATTAGCATTGGCTATGTATTCTAAATTCAAGGTCGGGTGACAAGCTAACACCGAAGCAAATGCCAGTTCGGCTCCAGCAAGAAGTTCTTTGCGCACTAAAGACCGAATTCTGGCAGGAGTCTTGAATCGACTAAACAAAGCCGACAGAGTCTCGGGTGCTGGATCCAAAGGAAACATGGTCCTCCATACCATGGTCAGATGAGCATGGTACTTATCAAAGTAGTAATGTACCTTCTCAACCCGATACTCGAACTTTGCCACAATTACAGCTTCCGACCTATTCGACCATAATGCACACTCCGGGTGTGACATGTCGGTCATCGCTCAATCTTCTCGTGAATTCGTGTGTTCTCCTCTGATTCGTTGAAAGCAACGACTTTTCAAGACAAAGGGAAAAAGCAAGCCAGGAGAAGATTCTTTACAAATTAAAAAACACAACAAAAGGGTGTTGATTTCTTACAACTTAGGCTCTCAGTAGCCACACACAGACGATCCAGAGCATGTTGCTCGACTGCTGTGGCGAGTTCACTATTCTTTTTCACCAATGCAGCTATGGCACGAAGAATAACCATGTCTTTATCCAATTGAGAATTTTGATTACGCAATCGATGCACGAGTTCAGATTCGTCGACATCAGTAGAGTTCAAAGAACTTTCGGCTCGGGAAGAAGTCAAAGGTATCTGCAGCAAGTTGTTTAACATACATTCTCAGAAAATCAGCAAAGGAAAATTATCAAATGCAGGAAACTCCCGTCGGGAGCTATCAGAAACATTTCTTTCAAAAGGCCATGTTAAGAAGTTGGGAGGCGACAACACAGTCAGCCTAATTCATTACAAAACCAAAGGACGAGATAAATATGTTCAAGATACAATTAAGTGAATCAGCGGAATCAGATGCTTGAGTTCGCGCAGACGTGCTTGGCGCAGTCTCTGTCGTTGCCCATTCGATGGTACCTCGGAGGAGGGATCCTCACGAGGGGGAGAAGAAGTAGGGGCCATCGGGCGGAGAGTCCTCGGGACGGTGGTACAAGATTTACCCAGCTTCGGAACACCTGCACGATGATAGGGCCTACTGCTGCTCGCCTGGAATTATCTGGGCGCTTTCACGTTGTTACAATGAGTTGTGGTTGTGCCTCTAGGGCTCTTGGGATCCGGCTTATAAAGGCGTCAGGATCTAGGGTTTACACGGAGAGTCATAGCCGGAATACAAGTCACCTAACTACGGAATATTACATTGCCATGCACGTCAAGGATCCGCCTTTCCTTACACGTCGTACTGGATCCGGCTACCCCTGATGGGCCAGGCCGGATCCGACTTCCAGGGTCGGTCGATGGATTCGGCTCCTTGTTCCTGGGCTGGACTTCATCCATCTTGATCTACGGCAACTGGGCCGCCCGATGGGCCATATGCCACCATCACCGTCTATGGGCCACCCTGGCTTGCCGGATCTAGGCATTGTCGATGGTACACCCATGAAGTATACCCACAATAGTCTCGGATGTAGCTTTTTTCTTCTCTTCATCCACTAGCTTCAGGAGACGACTTGCGCACAGTTGAGCTGATTCATTAAAAGGGGCAAGGTCGACAAGAGAACCATCTACGTCCGTTGGTAACACCTTCGATAGTTGCTCCAGTTTGGATTCAAGACCATGCCCCATTAAGAGTTGAAAAGCGAGAACCGCTCCATAAAGTCAGGAGCGATGCTTTAGTACCTCAATTGCGTTGCTGAAGTCGATGAAGAAGGCATTCGCCAGCTCTCCAAGAGTTTTGTTCTGATCCAACTTGGGAAACATCATCGAGAATAACTTCGACAGAGCTCCCTTGGCCTTCTTTAAAAGATCTTGGATCTGCTCGCTGGATTCGACAGCAATTGAAAGAGCATCTGACATGGAACCCACCCTAAGCTTGTTCGTACCATCGACAGGCAAGTCGGCAGTATCTAAAATACCTTGGAAGATATTTCATTACAATGAAAAAATATCTTAAGAAAAGGAGAAGTAAACGAGCATGGAGAAATTTTACTTAATAAGCTTTCGATGGATTTGCGAAGAGCGCCCGCTTTCTTATCTGCTTCGGCATAAGCCTTTAGCTTCGACTCCTGCTCCTCCTTCATCTTCTTTTTCAGCTTTTTAAGTTCTTCCTTTAGGCTTGCATTTTTGTTCCGAGCTTCGGCTGCTAGCCTATTTGCTTCTTGCACTTGGTCAGCTGAAGATCTAGCAGCCTTGCGGAGCTAGGCATTCTCTGCCTCTAGTCGAACGAACTGATCAAGTCAACCACAATGTCGACTGCAACATGAATTAGCTGCAACAAGAGAATCAAAGGAGTGCGTCAGGATATACAACAGACATATCTTAACCTATATTTGGCTCTGCTTAAAGCAAATTATCGGCTCGGGGGCTGCTGGGTATTGGATATTGAAGAAATACTTACATGATTATTCGAAGATGGAGGAACAGAGGCACTTGCTGAAGGAGCAACTGAAGATGCTTTAACCTTGGCTACGGCTCTCCTTGGCGGAAGAGCAACAGTAGGATCATCTTCAGCAGATAAGGGCGTCGACTCCTTCATTGACTCTGGATTCTCAGAGTTCATCCTTGCCTTCTTCGGAGGAGGAACATCTTCATCTTCATCAGAGCTTTTCGAAGAAAAATATGGATTATTGTAGATTCAAAGGTTATCAGAAAGTATGAGAAGTGAACGCGAGGAAAAAGAAACTTACGGAAGAGATATCAAATCGTCTTCTTCGGTGAAGAATCCTGACGACCTTCTTGGTGCTGGGGGAGCCGAGGCTTCACGAGAAGGTGCAGGAGAAGGACTTACATTAGCATCATCATTGTCACGTCCGCTAGGACTCGACTCCGTTGTCACCATCAAATCTTCGTTGATTCTCCTGCGGCGCCTGGAGGTGAGGAGTGCGTCATCATCAAGAGCCTCGTCACCCAAAACATCTCTATCTTCAATCACGTCAGGATCGTCTTCGGTTTCTTCTACAACATCATCATCTTCTGGAGCTTCTCCGCTTTCGGGTGTCGAAGGGTAGCACTGGACGATGGTAGATGGCTATCGAAGGCGAAAGAAAAGTGTTAAATTCGAAGTACAAATAATGACGTTGAATATAAAACAATTGAAAAATACCTCTGAAGGAAGATGATCAAGGCCGAAAGGGAAATGAACCGAAGTCATAGCGACAACGTCCTTTTGGCTGAAGCAAGTTAGGCGTCTTACTTCATCCCGAAGTTCGCTCTCTGAGAAATCATCTAAGCTGATTTGGGTTTGGTCGCCGGTGCCTGTATATTTCCAAAGTGGATGCCTCCTCGACATCGCCGGTTGCACCCGACGCTGCAAGAACAACGCAACCACTTCGGTTCTGCTCATTGTTTGACCTCGTCAATCTTCAGATCCAAGATCTTCTCATACAATTGGTCGGCCACCTCGCTTTCTTCGGCAGTCAAAATATTTTGCCAGGACTTCTTTGGCACTGCCTCAAGGAAATCTTCGAATGGCGGCAGGTTAAAGCGATGGCCTGACGTAGGGCGGTCTCGGAGATAGAACCATTTATGTCGCTAGCCCTGGACAAACTCCCGCATCGGAAAGTTGAAGTAATTAACTTCCTTTCTAACAACGAAGCCGACGCCACCGACCACATGGGGGCCTTCACCTCCGCTATGGCGTTTGACATAAAAGATTTTCCTCCAAAGACCCCAGTGGGGGTCAATGCCGAGGAAAGAATCGCACACCGTGAATAAAATGGAGAGGTGGAGGATGGAATTTGGGGTCAGCTGCTAGAGCTGGATCCCATAGGAAAAAAAGAAGGCATCAGAGGAATTCGTGGGCTGGAAGAGAAAGCCCACGATGCAGAAAAGTGGTAAACATAACAATGAAACCCTTCGGAGGCTTCGAGCGAGAAGCAGAACCTGGATGAACAAAGTCTGACTCGGCGGAGGAGATGAGACCTAATGACCTCAACTTGTTCTCATCGCGCTTGGAGATGGTGGACGCCGCCCAATCGAGGTTGGCATCAGCGCCCGTTTTGCGCGATGTGGAGGAGTCCTTGCCCTTAGAAGCACCTCCGACGGCACTAGAACTTCCGGTCATCCTCCTCTTGCCCATGGTCGCGTGAGAGTTCTTGGATGCAGAGGTGATGGCGAGGTGGAAGTAAAGGAAGATGATGAGCAGTATGGGATGCGTAAAAGGTTAAAACCAAAATGTTCCTCCTCTTATAGTGAAAAAATGACTGGGATCGCGGCTGTTAAATTTGCATTATGGGGAAGTGGGCGAGAATCCAATCGTACACGTGTCACGAAGGGAGAGAAACCGGCGGCCCATTACCCCCACTACGCACGACAAATGAGGAAACGCTTCGGTCAATGCGCAAGGATCAGTCATTTCCTAACTGACCACGCAGAAGCAGGGTGGGCCCATTAAGTCTTGTCCTGTCAATCGAGCCATCGTAGAAGCCACATCACTCATGATGTCACCAAAAGTATCGACTCCTCAAAGAGCATCCGAAGGAATCTGTAACACTGAGTTGCTTGATGATACGCGTAAAGCACACGGCCGTTGGGAACCCCAAGTGGAAGGTATGATGCGTATAGAAGCAAGTTTCCCTCAGTAAGAAACCAATGTTTATCGAACCAGTAGGAGCCAAGAAGCACGTTGAAGGTTGATGGCGGTGAAGTGTAGTGCGGCGCAACACCAGGGATTCCGGCGCCAACGTGGAACCTGCACAACACAATCAAAGTACTTTTCCCCAACGTAACAGTGAGGTTGTCAATCTCACCGGCTTGCTATAAACAAAGGATTAACCGTATAGTGTGGAAGATGATGTTTGTTTGCGAAGAACGGTAAAGAACAAGTATTGCAGTAGATTGTATTTCAGATGTAAAGAATGGACCGGGGTCCACAGTTCACTAGTGGTGTCTCTCCCATAAGATAAATAGCATGTTGGGTGAACAAATTACAGTTGGGCAATTGACAAATAAAGAAGGCATAACAATGCACATACATATATCATGATGAGTACTATGAGATTTAATCAGGGCATTACGACAAAGTACATAGACCGCTATCCAGCATGCATCTATGCCTAAATAGTCCACTTTCAGGTTATCATCCGAACCCCTTCCGGTATTAAGTTGTAAACAACAGACAATTGCATTAAGTATGGTGCGTAATGTAATCAACACAAATATCCTTAGACAAAGCATCGATGTTTTATCCCTAGTAGCAATAGCACATCCACAACCTTAGAACTTTCTGTCACTGTCCCAGATTCAATGGAGGCATGAACCCACTATCGAGCATAAATACTCCCTCTTGGAGTTACAAGTATCAACTTGGCCAGAGCCTCTACTAGCAACGGAGAGCATGCAAGAACATAAACAACATATATGATAGATTGATAATCAACTTGACATAGTATTCAATATTCATCGGATCCCAACAAACACAACATGTAGCATTACAAATAGATGATCTTGATCATGATAGGCAGCTCACAAGATCTAACATGATAGCACAATGAGGAGAAGACAACCATCTAGCTACTGCTATGGACCCATAGTCCAGGGGTGAACTACTCACACATCGATCCGGAGGCGATCATGGCGATGAAGAGCCCTCCGGGAGATGATTCCCCTCTCCGGCAGGGTGCCGGAGGCGATCTCCTGAATCCCCCGAGATGGGATTGGCGGCGGCGGCGTCTCTGGAAGGTTTTCCGTATCGTGGCTCTCGGTACAGAGGGTTTCGCGACGAAGGCTTTAAGTAGGCGGAAGGGCGGAGTCGGAGGAGTCACGAGGGACCCACACGCTAGGGCCGCGCGGCCAGGACCTGGGCCGCACTGCCCTAGTGTGGCGTCGCCTCGTGGCCCCACTTCGTATCTCCCTCGGTCTTCTGGAAGCTTCGTGGAAAAATAAGCCCCTGTGCGTTGATTTCGTCCAATTCCGAGAATATTTCCTTACTAGGATTTCTGAAACCAGAAACAGCAGAAAACAACAACTGGCTCTTCGGCATCTCGTCAATAGGTTAGTGCCGGAAAATGCATAATAATGACATATAATGTGTATAAAACATGTGAGTATCATCATAAAAGTAGCATGGAAGATAAGAAATTATAGATACGTTTGAGACGTATCAAGCATCCCCAAGTTTAGTTCCTACTCGCCCTCGAGTAGGTAAACGATAACAAAGATAATTTCTGAAGTGACATGCTATCATAATCTTGATCAATACTATTGTAAAGCACATGAGATGAATGCAGCGATTCGAAGCAATGATGAAGACAATGAGTAAACAACTGAATCATATAGCAAAGACTTTTAATGAATAATACTTTCAAGATAAGCATCAATAAGACTTGCATAACAGTTAACTCATAAACAATAAATTCTTAGTAGAAAGCTTTGAAACAACACAACGGAAGATATAAGTTTCAGCGGTTGCTTTCAACTTCAACATGTATATCTCATGGATAATTGTCAACACAAAGTAATATAACAAGTGCAATAGGTAAACATGTAAGAATCAATGCACACAGTTTACACAAGTGTTTGCTTCTAAGATAGAAAGAAGTAGGTAAACTGACTCAACATAAAGTAGAAGAATGACCCTTCGCAGAGGGAAGCATGGATTACTATTTTTGTGCTAGAGCTTTTCATTTTGAAAACATAGAAACAATTTTGTCAACGGTAGTAATAAATCATATGTGTTATGTATAAGATATCCTATAAGTTGCAAGCCTCATGCATAGTATACTAATAGTGCCCGCACCTTGTCCTAATTAGCTTGGATTAACACGGATTATCATTGCATAACATATGTTTCAACCAAGTGCATGGGCGGACGCAGCGGGGGGCGGGGGGGGGGGGGGGGGCCGAGGGGGCCTTGTCCCACCCAGAAATTCTGCCAGCCCAAAGTATACACCTTGAAAAAAGGCCCATTCTTGCAATTCTAGAGCCCATCCTGGAGCCTGGAGGTTCGTGGAGAACTGGAGTCTGGTCCTCTGGACTCTGGAGATAGTGTCGAGTTCAGGCTCGAATCGCCGCCTGCGATTCCCCACGCCCCGACCACCGCCGCCCCTGCCCTGGCCCCGCCGCTGCCCACCGCTGCCAGCCGGCCCCGCCCGCCTACGACTCGTCGACTCTGCGCCCGGCGCTCGCCCGCCCTCTGCAGCCTTGCCCTCACGCCTCACAGGCTCACTGACCCAGCCCCGCCGCGGCGCCGCCCAGTCGCCGCCCCAGCCGCCGCAGTGCCGCACTGAGCCCCCAGTCACTGCAAAATATGTGGGGATTTACAAACTTCTGAATACACTATTTTGATGTCAAATTGCTATTTTTGTGGTGGAACTCCTAATTTGCATTGGTACCTGACAGACATGGGGAATATCCTGACAGATTAGTGCGGTTTTGGACTTTCTTCGACTGACACCATTAATAGGACTGCAAAAAATAGGATTCTTTCATTTTGTGTATTACCAAATTTCTGGTGTTCTACCTTACAAGAAACACTACACTACCCGCCCTTTCATGGCAAGTTGTCTACCGTCCCTAATGAAGCAACGAAAGTTACTCCAGGGCCCTAAGTGGGAGTTGCTAACAAACACAGGCGTCCTGCTTCAGCGGCCATTATCGTTCGTCTCAAAAGGCAAGTACTCCACTGCCGTTTATACAACTTTGGTTGGCAATGTTCCTTTGCATCATGAGCATTTGGTGTGTGCATAACACAAGTATCTTTTTAATTATTCTATAGAAAAAGGGTGCCAATTAAGACAAAATAAAATAAATAATCAATACAAAAACCATGCTTCAAAACTGTCTCAGTTACTCCTTATACCCATTTCAAAGCTGCTGTAATAACCCCTTATACCCAATTAAATGCACCAGTACATACCTCTATATAACAAGAACAAAAACAATAGTAAGTCATTCTTCCATATTGAAATACAAATACAACTTTGAACACACACGCTTCTCACATCATTCCTAGATGGAGCAACAACAAGGAGGCCAAAACAGGTACTGCTGGGTCAATGATACTTTTTGTTTATATTTCACATTACTACATGCTAAATATATGAATTCTTATCATATACATCGCTAAAATATCCCGCCGCAACGCGCGGGGTATCACCTAGTTTGATATATGTATTAAACTTCAATGTTTACAATGAATTTGTCTTGTATATTGTTCATTACTTCATTATGCAAAAAAATTTCACATTTTAGGGGGACGCAAAAAAAAACAATTTGAGGTGTGCCCCCCTCCAATTCTTTCCTGCGTCCGCCACTGACCAAGTGTCACAAAGGGGTACCTCTATGCCGCCTGTACAGAGGTCTAAGGAGAAAGTTCGCATTGGATTTCTCGCTTTTGATTATTCTCAACTTAGACATCCATACTGGGACAACATAGACAACAGATAATGGACTCCTCTTTAATGCATAAGCATTTAACAACAGATAAAATTCTCATAAGAGATTGAGGATTTGTGTCCAAACTGAAACTTCCACCATGATTCATGGCTTTAGTTAGCGGCCCAATGTTCTTCTCTAACAATATGCATACTCAAACCATTTGATCATGAAAATCGCCCTTACTTCAGACAAGACGAACATGCATAGCAACTCACATGATATTCAACAAAGGTAAAAGTTGATGGCGTCCCAGAAACATGGTTACCGCTCAACAAGCAACTTATTAAGAAATAAGACACATAAGAACATATTCTTCACCACAATAGTTTTTAAGGCTATTTTCCCATGAGCTATGTATTGTAAACGCAAAGAATAGAATTTTAAAGGTAGCACTCAAGTAATGTACTTTGGAATGGTAGAGAAATACCATGTGGTAGGTAGGTATGGTGGACACAAATGGCATAGTTTTTGGCTCAAGGATTTGGATGTACGAGAAGAATCCCTCTCAATACAAGGCTAGGCTAGCAAGGTTGTTTGAAGCAACCTCAAGTATAACATGGTACATCAAGACTCACATATGAACATATTGTAAGCATTATAAGACTTTACATCGTCTCCTTGTTGTTCAAACACCTCAACCAGAAAATATCTAGACTTAGAGAGACCAATCATGCAAACCAAATTTTAACAAGCTCTATGTAATTTTTCATTAATAGGTGCAAAGTACATGATGCAAGAGCTTAAACATGATCTATATGAGCACAACAATTGCCAAGTATCAAATTATTCAAGACATTATACCATTTACCACATGCGGCATTTTCCGTTTCCAACCATATATCAATGAACGAAGTAGTTCAACCTTCGCAATGAACATTAAGAATAAAGCTAAGAACACATGTGTTCATATGCAACAGCGGAGCGTGTCTCTCTCCCACACAAGGAATACTGATGACCCACAAGTATAGGGGATCGCAACAGTCTTCGAGGGAAGTAAAACCCAATTTATTGATTCGACACAAGGGGAGACAAAGAACACTTGGAAGCCTTAACAGCGGAGTTGTCAATTCAGCTGCACCTGGAAACAGACTTGCTCGCAAGAGTTTATCGAGGTAACAGTTTTATAGCAGTAGCGATGAGTGAAATAACAAAGAGCGAGTAACAAAGACAGCAGTAGTGATTTTAGTAAACAGCAGGATTAAAATACTATAGGCACGGGGACGGATGACGGGCGTTGCATGGATGAGAGAAACTCATGTAACAATCATAGCAGGGCATTTGCAGATAATAATAAAACGGTGTCCAAGTACGAAGCAATCAATAGGCATGTGTTCCATATATAGTCGTGCGTGCTCGCAATGAGAAACTTGCACAACATCTTTTGTCCTACCAGCCGGTGGCAGCCGGGCCTCAAGGGAAACTACTGGATATTAAGGTACTCCTTTTAATAGAGTACCGGAGCAAAGCATTAACACTCCGTGAACACATGTGATCCTCACATCACTACCATCCCCTCCGGTTGTCCCAATTCTTGTCACTTCGGGGCCATTGGTTCCGGACAGCGACATGTGTATACAACTTAGAGGTAAGACCATAAACAATGAATATCTTGATGAAACAATAACATGTTCAGATCTGAGATCATGGCACTCGGGCCCTAGTGACAAGCATTAAGCATAACAAGTTGCAACAATATCATCAAAGTACCAATTACGGACACTAGGCACTATGCCCTAACAATCTTATGCTATTACATGACCAATCTCATCCAATCCCTACCATCCCCTTCGGCCTACAGCGGGGGAATTACTCACACATGGATGGGGGAAACATGGCTGGTTGATGTAGAGGCATTGGCGGTGATGGCGGCGATGATCTCCTCCAATTCCCCGTCCCGGCGGAGTGCCAGAACGGAGACTTCTGGCTCCCGCGACGGAGTTTCGCGATGTGGCGGCGTTCTGGAGGGTTTCTGGCGACTTCGACTTCTTCCCGTGCGTTTTTAGGTCGAGGCCAATAAGTAGTCCGAAGGAGGGCGTCGGAGGCCGGCCGAGGGGGCCACACCACATGGCCGCGCGGGCCCCCCCTGGGCCACGCCGCCCTATGGTGTGGGGCCCTCGGGCCTCCACCTGACTTGTCCTTCTGGCTCCGTCAATTTTCTGGGAAAATAGGGCCTTCTGCATAAATTCCGAGGATTTCCCGAAAGTTGGATTTCTGCACAAAAACGAGACACCAGAACAGTTCTGCTGAAAACAGCGTTAGTCCGTGTTAGTTGCATCCAAAATACACAAATTAGAGGCAAAACAATAGCAAAAGTGTTCGGGAAAGTAGATACGTTTTGGACGTATCAACTCCCCCCAAGCTTAGCTTATTGCTTGTCCTCAAGCAATTCAGTTAACAACTGAGCGATAAAAGAACTTTCACGAACACATTTGCTCATATGATGTATATATTCTCATGCTATGGCTAATACTTAAGCAGTTCATAATGAGGTACACGCAAATAAGATCATCTAACAGCTATGTCAATCATGGAGAGGTACCAACAATTAATAATAAGCATCATGAATCATGTATATAAGCAAGATTGCAATGTTCATAAGAGAGTATGATAAAGTGGTATCTCGCTTGCCTGTATTTGATTGGCAAAACATAAATGCCCGGGCACCTCTGGAGTTCATAGAAAGACTAGAAGTAGTGATTGTCAAAGATAAAAGCATCAAAGTTATACCACAATCAATCATATTTTGAGACAAGCATATTATACTAAGAATGACAGTTGTGCTCTCAAGATAGTGCTCAAAGAAATAATGGAGACACAACATAGAAGTAAAAGATTGACCCTTCGCAGAGGGAAGCAGGGATTAACATGCGCTAGAGCTTTTCATTTTTGAAATCAGGAGTAAAATTATTTTGAGAGGTGTTTGTTGTTGTCAACGAATGGTAATGGGTACACCAACTACCTCGCCAACCGGACTTTCAAGAGCAGCTCCCATGAGTTATTTCATATTTATTTGGCACTCCTTCCAACCTTTCTTTCACAAACCATGGCTAACCGAATCCTCGGGTGCCTGCCAACAATCTCATACCATGAAGGAGTGCCTTTTTATTTTAGTTTTATTATGATGATGACACTCCCCCCAACCTTTGCTTACACAAGCCATGGCTAACCGAATCCTTCGGGTGCCGTCCAACAATCACAAACCATGGAGGAGTGTCTATTTAAGTTAATTAATTTGGGACTGGGAATCCCATTGCCAACTCTTTTTGCAAAGTTATTGGATAAGCGGATGTGCCACTAGTCCATATGGGAGTCCGTCAAAAGTAAATGACAAGGTTGAAAGCTAAACACCACATACTTCCTCATGAGCTATGAAACATAAACACAAATTGAGAAGCATTTTGAAGGTTTTTAAAGGTAGCGCATGAGAATTTACTTGGAATGGTTTGAAATGCCATGCATAGGTATTTATGGTGGACACTTTTGGAACAACTTGGTTTTCAGGTGTTTGGAAGCACGAGCAGCGTTCCCGCTCAGTACAAATGAAGGCTAGCAATAGACTAGGGAGCGACAAATCAAGAGAGCAGTAACTGTCATAATCATGCTTGCGGCAAAATAAATTAACGGAGGCATAAAAGTGATACAAGAACTCTGAAGCAATATAGATCATCGAGGCTTAATTGACTTTGGTTCAGTCATATGCATGCGTGAGCATGTGCCAAGTCGATATAAATGAATTATTCAGAGGAGGATACCACAATGCCATACTTACTTATGAATAAAACAATGCAAGCAAACATCCATGACATGCTACTCATATTAATAAATTGGAGCTAAACATGAGAGATCATGAACTACTAGACTTTCTCAAATAACATATACCTCACATGAACCAACTAAGCATGCTCACATGGATGAGTATATGTACAAAAATGAAAACAAATAGAGTTCATACCAGCCTCTCACCACAATCAGATTGTCGTAGATCGTCATTATTGCCTTTTCACTTGTGTAGCTTGGATAATATGAAATGAAAACCATGCTCCAGCCACCGAAGACCATTGAACTCAAGATGAACTTTACAAAACCAAAGAAGAACAGCAAATATTTTTGGTGTTTTCGAATTTGAGAACAAGAACAAGAGGAAACAAACAAACAAAGCGAAATCTTTTTGGGTTTTCTTATAGCAAACTGGCAATAGCAAATAAAGCGAAACAAATGCAAGAAACCAAAGCAAACAAATGGTGAAGAGAAACAACAGAAATATTTTTGGTCTTTTTATGTTTTGGAAAGGAAACAAAGCAAAAACAAGAAATAGCAAACTAAAAGAAACACAGAAAAGCCAGATAGCAGAAATCTGCCAAAACCTGACAGCAGTACAGAAATCGATTTTTACAAAAATCTTACGTTGCTCAGCTCGAAAAGTGTTCAACTAATGAAAGTTAGATAACAACCTGGGGAACCTGCACAAAAATTGGTAGCTCAAAATAACGTTCTGGCTGTGCGCACGAATTTTTCTAGTAACAGTCCAGAATCTGTTTTCAGGCAGCACTTCCCCAAATATCATCTTCCTCTCATTAGAAAACCACTCAAACGAACAAAACAAATATGTACAAGTATCCAGCAACCATAATATGCAAAGAATGAGTGATGCCGGTATACCTCCCCCCAAGCTTAGGCTTTTGGCCTAAGTGGAGTTCAATCCCATCGATCCCATGAGGTTGTATCTCCGTAGTACGACGAAGATGGATCATCTTCCGGGTATGTGCTAGAAGAGGCACCCGGATACGTGACGGTGTAGTCATAGGAGGGCTCGGCATCCTCGGAGTCATGCTGCTGGTGGAAATCTTGTATCTTCATATGTTCATCCACCTCCTCCTTAGTGCACGACCATGATTGCCTGTCAATACTAAACAAACCTGGTTGGGGAAGAGGGATTTCCTTCTCATCCCCGTCAGCAAACAACATTCTATAGACCATATTATCTAAAGTAGAATCAGCGGTAACAAAATGATGACTCTTCATAGCAGCAATATCAAGTTTCCTAGGGGCCAATGGCACATCATTAGGATCAAGAGGAAGCCTTAGATATGTTAAAACGCCAGCAGGCAATAGTTCCTCCAAAAATAGGCCCTCTATTAGACAAAGTGCGAGCAATAAGAGAACCAAGGTGATAAGATGTCCGACCAGTAAGTGCAATATTCAAGAAAGCAAGATGGTAACTAGAAATATTGCTAGTGTTCTCCCTACCAAGAATGCTAGTAGCAATGTAATATGCAAAATACTTAATGGCGGGGAGTTGAATGTTTCTTATCTTGCCACGCTGAATGGTGCGACAATCATCATCGGTAATCCCTCGATAGAGCTCCAACAAGTCCCGGGGGTTGTCATCAATCCTACTTGCTGTACCTACAGGGGCAATATCCAATGCACGACAAAAATCTTCCAATCCCATAGTAACAGGATTACCATAGATCTTGAATGCAAGCTGCTCATATTGCTTGTTGTGGAACTTGAAGCTCTCGACGAAGATTTTGGTGAGCATGTAGTATTGCTCCCTTTCATCTCCCACATAGGTGGTTAAGCCCGCCCTGTTGACAAGGGTGAAGAAATCCTCCAATATCCCTGCATTCCTCAGAAAATCATAGCATGGAAAAGACAAAGCATTAGGAGCCCCGTTGTCCTCTTCGGGCGCGAAGCTAGGCGCGATGATATCCTCGTTGTACGATCGCCTAAGCCGGGTGGCGGCCCTAGAAGGCCTCCTGGTGCTGGTTGTTCCTTTCTTGAACAACTCTCCAAAGTTGAACTTCTTCATCTCTTCTCTGAAATTTTCAACAAGTGATATAAAATTTGATTTGGTGACATATAATTGAGGGAAACTACCATAGGAACTTGCTAGAGTACTAATCATGCATCAAAACTAGTTTATACAACTTAGAACAAGCATGCAAGCTCACTAAACATGTTACCTACAGCAGCAAAATATTCAAGATATACTCAACCAAACAAAATTCTACTTGGATGGGTGGAGGAGTCACATACCAAGGAGCAAATGTGCCAAATTTCAGCAAGAAATCTGGGCTGAGCAAAGAGATCGAGAAATCTGGAGCTCTTGAGCAAAAACGCGAGTGAGAGGAACCTGGTGCGAGTTTTTTCGGGAGAGAGAAGATGCTGGGAGAAAGAGATGAAGTAGTGGGGCAAGGAGGGGCCCACACCACAGGGTGGCGCGCCCCCCTCCTTGGCCGCGCCGGCCTGTGGTGTGGCACCCTCTGGTGCCCCACAGGTCATCCTCTGGTGCTCCCAGGTGCCTCGTCGAAAAATAGGACCAACGGTATAATTTTTGTGAATTTTTGAAAACTTTGAAAAATACACATTTCTGGGTATTAAGTTTATTATTACTGGCCAGGAAAATTTTTGAAATCTCCAATTAACTAAGGAACTTTGCAAATTAAAAGTGCTACAGCAACTAGAGCAAGTGGAGGAAGAAAGAGATGTTGTTTACCTCCTCTATGCATATAAAAAGTATTCGTTAACAAGGTTGATCAAGTCTTGCCACCAAATAAATTTTACATAGCATAAGAAGAAATAAACCTCAAATCAATCATGTTACCTTGAATTGTATTGATATGGATCCAATCATGAGAGTTTGATATTCTTCCTTAGGCTCATATATAGGACAATCAATAGTTCCCACTTTGATAGTTCTCACATTAGAAATAGTATTAACTCCACACGCTTTCTCAATCTTCTTGGGGAAATAAACGGTATGCTCCCTATCATCAACATTGAAAGTAACCTTTCCTTTATTGCAATCAATAACAGCCCCTGCGGTGTTAAGAAAAGGTCTCCCAAGAATAATAGACATATTATCATCTTCAGGCATTTCCAACACAACAAAATCAGTTAATATCAAGCGCTTAGTAGTAACTTGAACAGAACATCCTCACATATACCAACAGGAATAGCAGTAGATTTATCAGCCATTTGCAAAGATATATCAGTAGGTATCAACTTATCTAAGTAAAGTCTCTTATAAAGAGAAAAAGGCATAACACTAACACCGGCTCCCAAGTCACATAAAGCAGTTTTAACATAATTATTCTTGATAGAACAAGGAATAGTAGGTATACCTGGGTCGCCCAACTTCTTTGGAACTTTGCCATTGAAAGAGTAATTAGCAAGCATAGTGGAAATTTCCTCATTGGGGATTTTCCTTTTGTTAGTAACAATATCTTTCATATACCTTGAATAAGGAGGCAATTTAATAGCATCAGTCAAAGGGATTTGCAAGAATAAAGGTTTCATCCAATCACAAAATTTATTATAGTGTTCTTCTTCCTTTGATTTTAGTTTCTTAGCAGGAAAAGGCATTTGCTTTTGCACCCAAGGTTCTCTTTCATTACCATGTTTCTCAGCAATAAAATCTTCTTTAGTGTACTTTTTATTTTTAGCATGCTTTTCAGGTTCTTCTTCAACCTCTTCTTTATCAGGAGCATCATTCTTATCATTATCTTTATCATGTTCATTACCACTTTCAGTTTCAGCATCAGAAATAGAAATACTATTAGGATCATTAGCAGGTTCAGAGGATTCTACAACATTTTTATGTTTCTTCTTCTTTTTCTTCTTAGAAGGAGCACTAGGTTCAATGCGTTGAGAATCTTGTTCAATTCTTTTGGGATGCCCTTCAGATACGTAGGATCCTGGTAGAGACACCACCTCTAGTTGTTACTTCATAAGCATGTTTCTCTTTAGAATTATTCCCTAACAAGTCATTTTGCACTTTAGTGAGTTGATCAATTTGAGTTTGAACCATATGAAAATGTTTAACAAGCATCTTAACATCATTGGAGGTTCTCTCTACAATATCATGCAATTCACTAATAGCTCGAGAATTTTCCATTAAATGATTCTCTACTCTCATATTAAAGTTTTCTTGCTTAACAATATAATTATCAAACTCATCTAAGCATTGTGCAGGGGGTTTCGAATACGGAATATCTTCCCTAGTAAAGCGTTGAAGGGAGTTTACCTCAATCATGGATGAAGGGGGAATTATCTCACATATATCTTCTATGGGAGGAAGATTCTTCACATCTTCAGACTTAATACCTTTCTCCTTGAGAGACTTCTTGGCTTCCCTCATATCTTCATCATTCAATTTAATTAAACCCCTCTTCTTCAATATTGGCGTTGGAGTTGGTTCAGGCGTAGTCCAATCATCATGATTCCGGCCTATTTTAGCCAATAATTCTTCAGCGTCGTCTGGAGTTCTTTTCCTGAAAACACAACCAGCACAACTATCCAGGTATGCCCTAGACTCAATGGTTAGTCCACTATAAAATATATCAAGTAAATCATGCTTTTCCAAATCATGATCAGGCCGAGCTCTAATAAGAGAGCAAAACCTCGCCCAAGCCTCAGGCAATTTCTCTCCATCTTCCTGGTTAAAATTATAAATTCTCTGCAAAGCAATATGTTGAGCACTAGCAGGAAAGTATTTACGGAAGAAAACATCAAGCAATTCTTTTGGACTTTTAATAGAATTAGGTGGCAAACTATTATACCAAGTTTTAGCGTCATCCTTTAATGAGAATGGAAAAATTTTAGCAACAAAGTAAGTACGCATCTTGACATCATCAGAAAACAAGCTACTTAGAGTAGATAACTCAATCATGTGTTCAACAGCACTCTCTTTTTCAGTACCACAAAAGGGTGTTTTCTCAACAATAGCTATATGAGATAGATCAAGAGAAAAATTATAATCTTTATCCTTAATGTTTATAGGAGATGTGGCAAACTTAGGATCAGGAGACAGTTTATATCTAACGATGTTCTCGCAAGCAACTTTTTAATTTTTCTTGCATCAGTAGTAGCATTGCATTTTTCAATAAAATCATCATTAAGCTCCACATAATCTTCATCAGGATCATCACTAAAATAATCAAGTTCAGGTGAATTAACAGGTGTAGTAGCATTAGGAGTTTCAATATTTTCAATTTGTCTAGACCTAGCAATTGTAGCATCTAGAAAAGATCCCAATGAACCACTATCATCAAGCACAGCAGAAATATTATCAATATTATGAGAGTTTTCAGATTCAGCAGAAGTACCCGCATGTGAAGCATGTGGTGGTGAAACAAGTTTATCAATCACAGATGGTGAATCAAGTGTAGCGGAGGTATTCAGAATTGTACCTTTTCTTGTAGTGGATGGTAATATGGCGACCTTAGTATCGCGAGGTTTACCCATGATGGAGAATTTGCAGCGAACAATATTAATCCAAGTGAACTTCCAAATAAAGCTATGCTCCCGGCAACGGCGCCGAGAAAATAGTCCCGATGACCCACAAGTA
This sequence comes from Lolium perenne, assembly GCF_019359855.2. NCBI lineage: Eukaryota > Viridiplantae > Streptophyta > Magnoliopsida > Poales > Poaceae > Lolium > Lolium perenne. The sequence goes on from NC_067245.2 coordinate 148,314,502, forward strand.
TAGGGGATCGCAATGGTCTTCGAGGGAAGTAAAACCCAATTTATTGATTCGACACAAGGGGAGACAAAGAACACTTGGAAGCCTTAACAATGAGTTGTCAATTCAGCTGCACTGAAACAGACTTGCTCGCAAGAGTTTATCAAGAGTAACAGCTTTATAGCAAGAGTGAGTGAAATAACAAAGAGGCAGAGTAACAAAGACAGCAGTAGTGATTTTAGTAAACAGCAGGATTAAAATACTGTAGGCACGGGGACGGATGACGGGCGTTGCATGGATGAGAGAAACTCATGTAACAATCATAGCAGGGCATTTGCAGATAATAATAAAATGGTGTCCAAGTACAAAGCAATCAATAGGCATGTGTTCCATATATAGTCGTGCGTGCTCGCAATGAGAAACTTGCACAACATCTTTTGTCCTACCAAGCCTAAGTGGCAGCCAGGCCTCAAGGGAAACTATCGATATTAAGGTACTCCTTTTAATAGAGTACCGAGCAAAGCATTAACACTCCGTGAACACATGTGATCCTCACATCACTACCATCCCCTCCGGTTGTCCCAATTCTTGTCACTTCGGGGCCATTGGTTCCTGACAATACATGTGTATACAACTTATAGGTAAGACCATAAACAATGAATATCTTGATGAAACAATAACATGTTCAGATCTGAGATCATGGCACTCGGGCCCTAGTGACAAGCATTAAGCATAACAAGTTGCAACAATATCATCAAAGTACCAATTACGGACACTAGGCACTATGCCCTAACAATCTTATGCTATTACATGACCAATCTCATCCAATCCCTACCATCCCCTTCGGCCTACAGCGGGGGAATTACTCACACATGGATGGGGGAAACATGGCTGGTTGATGTAGAGGCGTTGGCGGTGATGGCGGCGATGATCTCCTCTAATTCCCCGTCCCGGCGGAGTGCCAGAACGGAGACTTCTGGCTCCCGCGACGGAGTTTCGCGATGTGGCGGCATTCTGGAGGGTTTCTGGCGACTTCGACTTCTTCCCGTGCGTTTTTAGGTCGAGGCCAATAAGTAGTCCGAAGGAGGGCGTCGGAGGCCGGCCGAGGGGGCCACACCACATGGCCGCGTGGGCCCCCCTGGGCCGCGCCGCCCTATGGTGAGGGGCCTCGGCCTCCACCTCGACTTGTCCTTCGGCTCCGTCGCTTTTCTGGGAAAATAGGGCCTTCGCATAAATTCCGAGGATTTCCCGAAAGTTGGATTTCTGCACAAAACGAGACACTGTATCACGCTCACAAACAGCGTTAGTCCGCGTTAGTTGCATCCAAAATACACAAATTAGAGGCAAAACAATAGCAAAAGTGTTCGGGAAAGTAGATACGTTTTGGACGTATCAAATACTAGGATCCGACTTTATTCAAACAAAACAAAAATAAAAACAAACAGGCGCTCCAAGTAAAGCGCATAAGATGTGACTGAATAAAAATATAGTTTCACTAGAGGTGACCTGATAAGTTGTCGATGAAGAAGGGGATGCCTTGGGCATCCCCAAGCTTAGATGCTTGAGTCTTCTTGAAATATGCAGGGATGAACCACGGGGGCATCCCCAAGCTTAGACTTTTCACTCTTCTTGATCATATTGTATCATCCTCCTCTCTTGACCCTTGAAAACTTCCTCCACACCAAACTCGAAACAAACTCATTAGAGGGTTAGTGCATAATTCATATATTCAGAAGTGACATAATCATTCTTAACACTTCTGGACATTGCACAAAGCTACTGAAAGTTAATGGAACAAAGAAATCCATCAAACATAGCAAAACAGGCAATGCGAAATAAAAGGCAGAATCTGTCAAAACAGAACAGTCCGTAAAGACGAATTTTTATGGGGCACTTAACTTGCTCAGATAAAAATGCTTAAATTGAATGAAAGTTGCGTACATATCTGAGGATCACGCACGTAAATTGGCAGATTTTTCTGAGTTACCTACAGAGAACCCTGCCCAAATTCGTGACAGCAAGAAATCTGTTTCTGCGCAGTAATCCAAATCTAGTATTGACTTTACTATCAAAGACTTTACTTGGCACAACAATGCAATAAAATAAAGATAAGGAGAGGTTGCTACAGTAGGAACAACTTCCAAGACTCAAATATAAAACAAAGTGCAGAAGTAAAATAATGGGTTGTCTCCCATAAGCGCTTTTCTTTAACGCCTTTCAGCTAGGCGCAGAAAGTGTGAATCAAGTATAATCAAGAGATGAAGCATCGACATTATTACCTCGGGCTTTACGCCTACCCTTCTTACTCTTTTTCTTACTCTTTGGTTTAGGGAATACATGGCCGCCTCCCGGTGTAGAGGTGAATTTTAGGGTACCTTTTCCCACATCTATGATTGCTCCCTATAGTTTCAGCAGGGATCTTCCAAGCGTGATTTGTCCTGTTCCTACACATTCAATAACAAGATAATCAGTGGATACCGTTCTTCCAAGAATGGTTGTGAACACACCCTTGGCTATTCCCTCAGGAATTATAACAGAGTTATCAGTGAGAGTTATTCCTTCTCCTCCTTCAGTAAGTCCCCAAAGTGTCAAAGATTCATAAATACTCTTAGGCATAAGGCAAAATTCAGACGTAATATCACAACGGGCATAAAAAATTTCACCACCAATAGTAACTTTAATAGTAGGGTCCCACATTGAAGGTTCAGAGTTTACTAAAACATGATCAAGGCGCTCACGAATCTGACTATACCTTTCTTTCAAGCAAGATGTATTTGTCTCAAGAGTGTTTAACCTATTGTAAATGCTAATAAGAGCTGAATCAAAGTTATTAGCTGAACTATGTGATGCAACCAATTTTTTTATGGCATTAAAAGCTTGATCACCATTGCAATGAAGGAAATCTCCTCCCACTACAGCATCTAAGGCATATCTATAGCGAATCATAAGCCCAAAATAAAAATTACTAAGGAGCAGACTTAGAGTCATTTGAGGTTCAGCTTTACGATAAGAATCAAAAATTCTAGACCAAGCATCTTTAAAACTTTCCTCATCCCCTTGTTTAAAAGTAAAGATTAATTCCTCAGGTGAAGAAGTAACAGGTTCAGAGCTAGACATGATAACAAAACAAAGTAAATGCAAGTAACTAATTTTTTTTGTGTTTTTAATATGGAGAACGCAAACAAGATAGTAAATAAAGTAAAGCTAGCAACTAATTTTTTTGTGTTTTGTTTTAGTGCAGCAAACAAAGTAGTAAATAAAGTAAAGCAAGACAACAACAAAGTAAAGAGATTGGAAGTGGAAGACTCCCCTTGCAGCGTGTCTTGATCTCCCAGGCAACGTCGCCAGAAATTTGGCTTGATACGCGTAAAGCACACGTCCGTTGGGAACCCCAAGTGGAAGGTATGATGCGTATAGAAGCAAGTTTACCTCAGTAAGAAACATAGGTTTATCGAACCAGTAGGAGCCAAGAAGCACGTTGAAGGTTGATGGCGGCGAAGTGTAGTGTGGCGCAACACCAGGGATTCCGGCGCCAACGTGGAACCTGCACAACACAATCAAAGTACTTTGCCCCAACGTAACAGTGAGGTTGTCAATCTCACCGGCTTGCTGTAAACAAAGGATTAACCGTATAGTGTGGAAGATGATGTTTGTTTGCGAAGAACAGTAAAGAACAAGTATTGCAGTAGATTGTATTTCAGATGTAAAGAATGGACCGGGGTCCACAGTTCACTAGTGGTGTCTCTCCCATAAGATAAATAGCATGTTGGGTGAACAAATTACAGTTGGGCAATTGACAAATAAAGAAGGCATAACAATGCACATACATATATCATGATGAGTACTATGAGATTTAATCAGGGCATTACGACAAAGTACATAGACCGCTATCCAGCATGCATCTATGCCTAAATAGTCCACTTTCAGGTTATCATCCGAACCCCTTCCGGTATTAAGTTGTAAACAACAGACAATTGCATTAAGTATGATGCGTAATGTAATCAACACAAATATCCTTAGACAAAGCATCGATGTTTTATCCCTAGTAGCAATAGCACATCCACAACCTTAGAACTTTCTCACACCGTCCTGCATTCAATGGAGGCATGAACCCACTATCGAGCATAAATACTCCCTCTTGGAGTTACAAGTATCAACTTGGCCAGAGCCTCTACTAGCAACGGAGAGCATGCAAGAACATAAACAACATATATGATAGATTGATAATCAACTTGACATAGTATTCAATATTCATCGGATCCCAACAAACACAACATGTAGCATTACAAATAGATGATCTTGATCATGATAGGCAGCTCACAAGATCTAACATGATAGCACAATGACAACCATCTAGCTACTGCTATGGACCCATAGTCCAGGGGTGAACTACTCACACATCGATCCGGAGGCGATCATGGCGATGAAGAGCCCTCCGGGAGATGATTCCCCTCTCCAGCAGGGTGCCGGAGACGATCTCCTGAATCCCCCGAGATGGGATTGGCGGCGGCGGCGTCTCTGGAAGGTTTTCTGTATCGTGGCTCTCGGTACAGAGGGTTTCGCGACGAAGGCTTTAAGTAGGCGGAAGGGCGGAGTCGGAGGAGTCACGGGGGACCCACAAGCTAGGGCCGCGCGGCCAGGACCTGGGCCGCGCCACTCTAGTGTGGCGTCGCCTCGTGGCCCCACTTCGTATCTCCCTCGGTCTTCTGGAAGCTTCGTGGAAAAATAAGCCCCTGGGCGTTGATTTCGTCCAATTCCGAGAATACTTCCTTACTAGGATTTCTGAAACCAAAAACAGCAGAAAACAACAACTGGCTCTTCGGCATCTCGTTAATAGGTTAGTGCCGTAAAATGCATAATAATGACATATAATGTGTATAAAACATGTGAGTATCATCATAAAAGTAGCATGGAACATAAGAAATTATAGATACGTTTGAGACGTATCACTTGACTTGAGTCTACGCACGGTTGCAAGCATCCGTCCCTAGACTCGGGGGCTACTCCCATCGGGAGCGCTGGACGCGCACCCGATAAAAAATATTGAAGATGAAGGAATATGGACCCAAAGATTTGAGGAGATCTAGGATCATGCCCGGGGACTTAATTCTGAGTAGGGTAACGTTGTTTTGCCATCGGTAGTTAACCAACATCGATTTATCGAGTAAAACTGGGCACGTTACTCCAATCCCTTACGTACTATCATCTTACATGACTTGAAGTTTTGAAGGACCTGATATAGAAAAAGATATTGAAGAAAACATCGGCAGCAGAATCTTCGAGTAGTACAACTTGAGTCTACACATGGTTGCAAGCATCCATACCTAGACTCGGGGCCTACTCCCATAGGGAGCGCTGGACGCGCACCCGATAAAAATATGCTCTCAACTTAAAAATGGTAAAAAAGGATCAAGTCTTTTCGACATCTATGGACATTCGATAGAAGACAATTCTAGTCCCTGCCCGAAGCTTTACTTTGACCAGTCACTCGGGGGCTACTGATGTGGGAATTACCCTTCGGGTAACCAATATTATGCTACCTCCTACGGATTGTCCAACAACCAAGATGGGCCAATACGTCGGTTCCAGAGAAGGAGACTCACCCGAAGAAGGATTCTTGACGTACACGACAAGAATACGTTAAACAAGGGAAGATTAGAATAGATCTCTTTGTAACCTAGCCGAATCCGGACAGAACTCTCGGGACCTGGCCTGCAATATAAGGGCCAGAAGAGGGTCTGCCGGGGGAACAACGACAAAAGATAGATCCACCGCAAGTCTAGAGCTAGGTCCTTAGAATCTTAGCTTCTCGATGAGATCACAACCATAGCCTTCGGCTACCCTATTGTAACCAGATGTATTCGATAATCAAGATCAAACAAGCAGGAAGTAAGGGTTTTACCTCATCAAGGGCCCCGAACCTGGGATCTCTCTCCCTGTCTGTTTGGTATCCGATGTCTCATGTCAGCCTACAGGATTCCATCAATCCTAAGCCCCTCATGGTGGGCGTTGCTGAGGAGCACCCTCGTCATACACCTATCGATCAATTTTGAGCTTGTTGGTCCCGAACCAAGTTGGGTCCTAAGAGGTTAGTCACAATAGGCTTGGCAACCCAAATGGTTCTTTTCTTCAAAACCACTTTGAGTTCCAACAAACTTGGCGAACACATTGTCATCCTTATCCTTCCCAAGAGAATAATCATCATGAACAATTATAGGGTTAGATAAGGTACCATTTAAACATGAAGAAGCAAGGTGTCCCTTCTCACGACATAAGTAGCAACTGTTCCCCTTTCTCTTCTATATTGATTTCCTTACTTGGGGAACATTATCTTGATTCTTCTTGGGAAGGGTCTTGTATTCAACTTGAAGTTGAACTTGTGATTTTCCTTGAGCTTGAGGCCGCTTCTATTGTTTCTTCTCACTCAAGTGCTTCTTCTTCAATGGGCAAGATCTAACATGATGCCCTTCAACCTTGCACTTGAAGCAAACAATCTTGGCCGGATCCTTGACTTTGGCTTGGCCCTTGTTCTTGTTTATCTTGGACTTTTTCTTGTTATTAGAGTTAAATCCAAGTCCACTTTTGTCATTAGGGGATTTTTTCACACTCAAGATATTATCAAGTGTGGATTTCCCTTCATGATAATTTTCCAAGCCTCTCTTCAAAGAAGTGACTTAGGCCTTTAGCTCTTTGATTTCCTCTAAATGGTTCGTAGAAATACAAGTACTAGAGGAAGTAGAATCTTCATTGTTAGAGCAACAAGGCAAAGAAAGTAATCCAACACAAGATGTATCAATAGTATGACTAGAGGGATTACTAGAACTAGCACATGACACTATAGCATTTTGAGTAGAAGTAGTTCTCATGTCCAAATGAGGCTCACAATATGTTACCTTAGTGATACTTGCCTCAAGATCCAACTTTAGCCCATCATAGAAGATTAGGAGATAATCATGAGAGCCCGAGAGCTTTTTATGACTTTCTTCCAATTCCCTATAATTGCTAGTTAGCAAATCAACTTGAGCCCTTAGCTCAACATTCTCCTTTAAGATAGATGCTTCACAATAAGTAGAGTTAGTAGCACAAGCATCAATAATAGATTTTTCTTTTTCAAGCACATAAGATTCAAAGGATTCCATTTCTTGCTTAAGACCATTAGTTATGCACCTTTCATCTTTCAGCTCTTGTCTAAGGACATTGAATCTCCGTTTGTCATTTTCAATATGAGATTCCAACTCCTCAATGGACTCATCCCTTTCATTGAGGGAGTCCATCAAGAAATCGAATTTAACAAGGGCATCACCACGAAGGGTGCATCTAACTTTGTAAAGGCCTTTAAGTATAGCATCTTCATCTTGTTCATCATCATCACTCTCATCATTAGAAGATGTGTTGGGATTCAAAGTAGAAGTTAACTTTGGTCCCTTTGCCATAAGGCACATGTGCATACCGGAGGATGACGATGTAGATGTTTTAGAATCTCCATTCATGAAAGTATCATGCCTCATAGAGTGTTCAATTTCCTTTACATTGTTAGACAACAAACAACTAGAGGAAATAGAAGCATTTTGTTCATTGCAAGAAGACATAGCAAGCATATCATCATGGAAGTTATGTAAGCAATTTATACATGATATGCAAGGACTATCGACATAGGCATGTATGAAATTTTAAGTGCTAGATGTGTTTAAGTCCAAAGAGGAAACATTGCAATGGGATAGAGATTAAGAATCATCACTATTGAGCACAATATCAACATTGCAATTTTCCTCACCACTCACCATATCATTACCTTGTGTCTTGCCACACGTTGGTGAAGTGGATGAATATGATAACACATCACGGCCGGAAGTGGAAGAAACTTGGAGCTCTTCATGATGTGAAGGGGAAGAGAGCTCCTCGGAGATACCACCAACCATATGATACATGGACCCACCAAATGCTCCTCTAATCTTGGTCTAAATATCATGAGATGACTTGCACTTGATATCTCTCAAGAATGAATGAAATTATGGGCTCAAAGAAGATATAAACTCATTAGATACTTGAGCTTCAAGATGTAGATTTTTCTCATCCTCTAAAGATAGATTTTGAGGATCCATCGGAGGAGAAAAACCTACATCTAGAAATTGCTCTATATTTGGACACAAGGTCCGAAGATACAAAGCAAGAGATTTCTCCACAAAAGATAATTTGTGCCATCAAAGATAATTGTGTCATTGTGCACTATATTACTAGCCGACATCTTTACTCTCAAGGCGGTGAAGCCTTAAACAAGGAGATACCTTGCTATGATACCAATTGAAAGGACGAGATGTCGCCTAGAGGGGGGGTGAATAGGTGATTGAAAAACTCCTATGGATTTGACTTGTAAGAATGTGGAATTAAACTAACGTTTATTTTAAAAGCACAAAACCTAAATATGCTAGGCTCAACTAAGTGCAAAAACAACAACTAGAGCTAAGCAAGAAAGGCACAAGATATATAAGAACAACAAGTGATAGCAGGATATATGAACTTCAAGCTTGATGGCTATCACAAAGGAAAGTAAACTCGGGTATAGAAATAACCGAGGCACGCGAAGACGAAGATGCATTCCCGTGTTCCCTTCCTTGAGAGGAAGGTTCGTCACATTGGAGAGGTGTGGGATCCCACGAAGGATTTCCCAAGCGCCACGAAAGCTCACCTTCTTCTCCGAGACAATTCCACAAAGGATAATGGCCCTTTCCTTATGGTTAGTTTTTCCTCCACTCCGGAGATGGCAAGCTCCAAAACTACTTCACAAGCTCCACGAAGGAGAAGCCTGAGCCTCTTTACAATTTTCCATGAAGAGGTCACCGGGACACCAACCAAGCCAACTAGGAGGTCACCGGGACACCAACCAAGCCAACTAGGAGGTCACCCTCCAAGAGTAACAAGTTCACGGTCTCTCACTCGAACAAATCATGGTGGAGAGCTCAACACTATGAAATGATGCAAAGCAAGAACACTAAAGGTGTTCAAATCCTTCACATTAAAATCCCATCAAAGCAAGAAATTCTATGATGGGATTAGAGAGAGGAAGAACAATGGAGGAAATCAACAAATGACTCCAAGATCTAGATGCCAAGAGTTCCCCTCACTTAGAGGAGGAATGGATGGGAGGAGGTTGTAGATATAGATCTCCTCTTTAAAATCCCCCAAGAATATGCAAGAATCATAGGAGGAAAGGGAGAGGAAGCAAGCTCAAGAGGTTCAACAATGGTGGTCAAAAATATGCTCAAGAACTCTAGAAAACTATTGGGACAAGCCCCTTTTATAGTCAAAAGAAATATGATCGTTTGGGGCAAATATGATCGTTTGGGGCAAATATGAAAGTTTTTAGGGCATCCTAGCGGGAGGGCTGGCACATCGGCCGTGGCACCGGGCAGCCTGGTGGGAGAGCCGATCACGCCAGGCGTGGCGTCGGGCCAACCCGGCAGAAACCAGGCGAGACACCAGCGGGCACCGAGTGCCCCTGGATTGCGTCCGGTTGGCACCGGCGTGGGAGCCGGCCTATGCCGGCCCAGACAGTGAGCCAGCCGGCACCACCGGGCGTGGTGCCGGGTGGGCCGGTGGGGTGGCCGATCGACGAGGAGCCTCGCCAACAGAAAAACAGGTTTAGAAAAACAGTGATATCTTTTACGTTCGGACTCCGATTTCGATGATCTTGGGATTGGTGGAATCAGAACAACAAGCCCTAGAACTTTATGCATATAAACATCATTGTCCACCCATGGAGTAAAAACCACAATATGAATGTTTTTACCTATCTATAAAAGAGACATCGGTAAAACCTCCAAACTCGAAAACGCAATAGAAGATCATACGGATTCCGTTTTCGATGAACTTGGGCTTGTTTAAAGATAGCAACAAGCTCAAGAACATCACACAGATAAACACCAAGAAGAAACAAAAATAGGGATATGCAAAGCATGTAAAGGATTGAGCCCCCTAAGACGATGTGATCAATTAAGTTACCCAACCAAAAACCCCTCTTGATAGTGCGACTATTGATGTCTACGGGTGCTTCTATTCTTGTAGACAGTGTTGGGCCTCCAAGAGCAGAGGTTTGTAGAACAGCAGCAAGTTTCCCTTAAGTGGATCACCCAAGGTTTATCGAACTCAGGGAGGAAGAGGTCAAAGATATCCCTCTCATGCAACCCTGCAACCACAAGGCAAGAAGTCTCTTGTGTCCCCAACACACCTAATAGGTGCACTAGTTCGGCGAAGAGATAGTGAAATACAAGTGGTATGAATGAATATGAGCAGTAGTAACGGCGCCAGAAAAGTGCTTACTGGCGTGCAGTTGATGGTAGTAATATTGCAGGAAGTAAAGATGCAAAGAAACAAGAAACAAGCAATGATAGCGATATTTAGGAACAAGGCCTAGGGATCATACTTTCACTAGTGGACACTCTCAACATTGATCACATAACAGAATAAATAGATAGATGCTACACTCTACACCCTCTTGTTGGATGATGAACACCACTAACTGTGTAGGATTACACGAACCCTCAATGCCGGAGTTAACAAGCTCCACAATATTCAATGTTCATATTTAAATAACCTTAGAGTGCATGACAGATCAACATAACCAAACCAAGTACTAACATAGCATGCACACTGTCACCTTCACACTACGAAAGGAGGAATAGATCACATCAATACTATCATAGCAATAGTTAACTTCATAATCTACAAGAGATCACAATCATAGCCTACGCCAAGTACTACACGATGCACACACTGTCACCATTACACCGTGCAGGAGGAATAAACTACTTTAATAACATCACTAGAGTAGCACGCAGATATATTGTGATACAAAACACATTGCAATCATAAAGAGATATAAATAAGCACTTCACTATGCCATTCATAACAGTGAATAAGTATTCTGTGAAATATAGCCTAAGAGACCCACACGGTGCACACACTGTCACCTTTACACACGTGGGACAAGGAGTCTCCGGAGATCACATAAGTAAAACCCACTTGACTAGCATAATGACATCTAGATTACAAGCATCATCATATGAATCTCAATCATGTAAGGCAGCTCATGAGATTATTGTATTGAAGTACATAGGAGAGAGATGAACCACATAGCTATCGGTACAGCCCCGAGCCTCGATGGAGAACTACTCCCTCCTCATGGGAGACAGCAGCGTTGATGAAGATGGCGGTGGTGTTGATGGAGAAGCCTTCCGGGGGCACTTCCCCGTCCCGGCGGCGTGCCGGAACAGAGACTCCTGTCCCCCAGATCTTGGCTTCGCGATGGCGGCGGCTCTGGAAGGTTTTCTCTGGTTTCGTCGAACGTCATAGGGTTTTCGCGATGGAGACCTTAAGTAGGCGGAAGGGTGGCGTCAGAAGGGGTCTGGGGCCACCAGACACTAGGGCGGCGCGCCCCCCTCCTGGGCCGCGCCGCCACCATGTGTGGGCCCCCTGTGGCCCCTCTCTGGCGGCTCTCGGGTGTCCTGGAAGCTCCCGGGGATTCTAAGATGTTGGGCGTTGATTTCGTCCAATTCCGAGAATATTTCCTTACTAGGATTTCTGAAACCAAAAACAGCAGAAAACAGCAACTGGCCCTTCGGCATCTCGTCAATAGGTTAGTTCCGGAAAGCGCATAATAATGACATAAAGTATGCATAAAACATGTAGATATCATCAATAATGTGGCATGGAACATAAGAAATTATCGATACGTCGGAGACGTATCAACTATCTATCCTATAACCCGGTCTCCAAACAACCACCTTGAGACCGGTAAAAGGAAAAACTAGCAAGGTCATACCTTTGCCTTGCGCATACCGCTTGATCTTGATGATGATGCTTCATGCTTCATTCAAGCCGGAAAGCCTCATTAGATCATTGTTGCTTCGTGAAGACACATAATTTGCTCGCCCATACGTTACTATGAGATAGCTTCATTATGCACATCTTCACATATCCATTGTCACAAAATGGACGTCAAAGCTTCAAGCATATTATCCTTTTGATATGCTCATCTTGAACTTGCCCAACTCAACTTTGATGATGATCACCACTTGATCTCATCCTCTCATGGGCTATATTAAATCTCACTTTTGATGCACGTCCATGGAAAGATACCTAACCCACATACACAACACAAAGGTACACATATGATGGGTTAGTTCATAAAGCATAATATATAAAGCTTACCATACCACATGACTTCACGTGGCACATTCTTTATGCTTCATATATTGACCAAACTCAAATCTATTCCCCACTCTTCGTATTGGTCAGCCTTGTATCTTCTCATGCTCTATCATACTATCTTGAGGTGTATAAAGAACTCTTTATTTGATTGCATGCTCTAAATCTTAGTCAACCATAGCTCAATTTATGAGACTATCATGAAACCGAATTAGAGCCATATCCTGCACTCAAGATCATAATCATTCATTACTTAACACATAAGCTAGAGCATGGATAATGTTGAGTTTCACATAAGAACTCCATCTTCATTTCTTCTTCTTGATCATATCACATATATGTCTTCAAATTGATGATCTCGATGCGAATACTCAAGGTATATCTTTATCTTCATGGCATCCATACTTGAATCCAACACATGGACTACAAGTAGTACATATGGAATATTCCTTCATATAAACTCAATGAAAATATTAGTCCATAGGGGTTGTCATTAATTACGAAAACTACACATAGGGCCAATGTACACTTACAGAGAGACCTTATTGTCCCGGAAAGAGGCGTTGTCATTTATATTTGCAAGTACATGTCTGATCATCTAGTGGCATGGCGCATATATGATGTTGCTTGTAGCCACAACTTATGCCAAGATAGAGTAACCAGTGTAGAAGTAAGGCTCATGTAGTTGTACAATCTCTGCTAGCTTGGTGGCAAGAACAATGATTAAGGATTTAGCCAGGAGTGGTGAAAAAGTCGGAGGAGATAAGGCCGAGACATATAGCTTCTTGAACAGTTGGTTGTTCTTCACCTAGATAAAGATGCCAATGCCTGTTAGAGTTGGTTGAACGTTATGATCTGTCTTCTGAGCCACGTCGTAGATGATGGCATCACCTACAAAGAAGGTTGGTTCTGAACCGTAGGTCCATTATCATGAGCCTGATGATTGTTGGTTGTATTTTTTGAGTTTGATCTTCAGGGATGGTTCATTCTTTCATCTTGGATTTTGAACAATCATTTCTTGCTTTCCAAATGCACCAAAGGAAAGTGTACAAGCTAATGATATTAATGTGAGGATGACCCGATGAGAGACGAGATTGTATCAGTAACAGAATGGTGAGAGGCAGAAAGAAAGATGGTGTTGTTGTCCCAGAATTATCGATTTTCCGAACTCTTGTATCGATGTTGTTTCTATGTTAATATAGTGGGGCAAAAACCTGTTTCGAGGAGGAGAGGCATCAATCACTTCAGTTTTAACATGCCAAGAATGAAAGAACCACACATAATTTGAAAAGGGGAAAAGAAATAACATGTGCATTTTGTCTTCCACACAACCACATCTAGAACAATTAGCCTCAATATGTTTCAAAAATTTACTTGCACATTTACCTGTGGGTAGCGCCTCTCGAAGTAACAGTTTGAACCCGAGGCACCATGGATTTCACCTACCGAACCTGATTTAGATGGTATATTATGTGATGATGGACTAGCTTGGGTTGTTGATTTGTAGGCAGAGCAAGATTGTTGAACAAGTGCTTGTATGCGCGCACTCTTGGAGGTGCAGTCACCTGCATGTGTTAGTTTCGATACCAAATTGTCCCACAAATATGAATTGATAATGGTGTTGTAAGGATGGCATTGGCTACTTGTGGGCTAAACAGAGACATCACTAACTCTGAATTCCAAGCTTTTTGGTTAGGTAGCCAAAGGTCCATTACTACAACATGATAAACAAACGGTGGAGGTTGAATGGTGAGAATATACTAAATGGTTTCCCACCGTGAAACCAAGGAGCACTCATATTGAACTTCTACCATCAATTATATGGAAAAAGCTACCAAGGTTAAAAGGTGCATTACCTTGAGGACGACAGTCCAAAAAGCAGATTTGGGCTTGTTTGACTTGGCTCTCCAAATGGAAATATCGTGATGGTACTTGGCTTTGAGGATCGAAGCAAGTTGGCTTTGTGGATCTTTTTTGTCAACCTCCATGCGGCAGAGAGGATAAGACCTTGATTTATAGCTTTTCTAATGCCTAGTCCACTAATTTTATTCTCTATGCAGATGTCATCCCATACCCTTGGGCACACGTTTTTTATGTGGTAGCCTCATCTTTCACTCATGTCCTCCAGAAAATTATAATGATAGATGTGTGCTTTTCAAGGAATTTCTTGGAAAAAGAACGTTTGATATGTAATAGACATGAACAGAGGCGAAGACAGATTTAGTAAGCGTTAGCCTAGCAGCATGTGAGAGCCTGCTAGCTTTGTAGGCAACTAATTTTTGTTGGAATTTGTCATAAAAAATTTGTAAGCAGAAGAGATGTCTTTGGCAGGAAGAATAAGAGGTTGACGAAGGTGGATAGTGTTGTCATCCAAATCTTAAACCTGAAAGATCTGTTTAAGGTCCTCCTTCACCTGCAAAGGAACATTTTTGCTGAATAGAATGGTAGATTTATTCCAATTTGGAATCTGACCCGAGGCACGACAAAATTGATCTAATATGTTGGAGATGTTCGAAGCTTCCTGCACATTTTCCTTTCCACATAGCAACAAATCAGCGGTAAACATTAAAGACCCATGTCTTATACGTCTACTACTTTTAAAGTGAGCATACGATTGGCGGGTAATGGCAATAGAAAAGGTTGGTGAAGATATGCATGCATGAATAAGATTTATGAAATGAGCATACAATCCTTTATGGTGGAAGGCAGTATCGACAAATGCCATTCTAACCTGTCAAAAGCTTTCGTGGTGTCAATTTTGATCATGAAATCTTGGTTGTCCCATGAAGGTAAAGAGAAAAAGTGTGCAATTTATTAAGCAACTATGACATTATTGATAATACGAACCTTTAATGAAAGCTTGTTAGGAGGGGTGGATATAATCTGGAATATGATCTTTTAAGCGGTCCGCCAAAGATTTAGCAATGAGTTTATAAATAACATTACATATCAGAAGGTAGAAGGCAATACAATTTTTTTTGGAATAAGAGCAATATAAGTATCGTTAAGATGTGGCGGAAACATATATGTGATGTAGAAGTTCCTAATCAAGGCAGTGACATCATCTCCTATCCAACTCCAAGCCACCAAGTAGAAAGCTACATTGGAGCCATCAGGCGACGTGCGATTTGAGAATCTCCCAAATTTTCTACTTGTTTGGGATAAAATTTGTGAAGTCCCGATATCCTTGCGGATGGGTTGTATTCAAGGCTGGCCTTTCATTGTTAGAACAAGAGGAGCCAAAAACATTTTGAAAATAGTTTACAAATTCAGTAGCAATATCATCAGGATCATGTAGGTTGCTGCCATTTACATCATTAATGGAAACAGTGTGATGGCGGCGTGTATGCTTAACAATGACATGAGGAGAACATGTGGATGGCTAGTACTAGTTCATCAGTGACTCCGCGGGCGGTGTACAGGGTGGAACCAGATGACGGCTTGTACTCCACCATGAGACGGTTGCAGATTGGAGGGGAACGGCCTGTATCTTTTTTTTTTTGAAAACCAATATTTTTTTTGGCCCTATATAGAAACATAAAAATGCTCAAGAAATGTCTTATTTTAGCTTTATTTTTTGTTTTTTTACACAAGCTACACAAAAAGTTAGCTTTGCTGAAACAAGTTTGTGAGCACTTAAGATGTTAAGATATACACATGGCATTATGTTTTATTTTTTAAAACATTCTAAAATGTGTTTAAAATGTACTATTTTAATAAAGAAAGCATAGCAAAACGCCGGCGTCCCGTCGTGGGAAACTTGTGGTAGCAGTGGATGGTCTTCCTCGCATCGTGGTCTCTGACGGGCTTACGTACGACACAAACAGTTTTTTTCGAAATGGGGCAAAGCCCAGCCTCTGCATCAATAACGACACAAACAGTTACATAGGTACCTCCGTCCTTCTACGATTCATTCATGTCATGTTTCACACGATCGACAAACCAAAACTAGGAGGAAGAACAAGATCGAACGGGCACGGCACGTTCGAAAGCGGTAGCGGGAGGACAGATCGGGTGACACGCGATGTCGCTGCTGGACGGGCACACCGCGCTTCCATTTGCCTGTCGACTCTCGCTCTCGCTTGGTCGACCGATATAAATCTGGGTATAGGCTGGCTAACACACCTGCCTGAACTTTCGAAATAGACGTGGAGTAGTAACTCTCAGAAAAAGAATGCGAACCGTACTGTCAGCGACTCAGATCGCATCTGGAGTTCTAACGGCTGTACGTACGGCCACAAATAAATACAACGAAGAAATACAACAGTGAGATCTTCATGCACGTGAACCACGACAAAGAAATACAACAAGCCAAGGAACAGACGAGCAAGACTCTCATTTTTGTTATTTTAACACGTATATATATCTTGGATTGGCAACTAATTAATTCTCATTTGATTTACGTCTTTTGATTTTTTTCGACAAAGAATATATATTAATATCAGAGATACAAATTACACCCAGCCTTTGCAACAACGCACTGCCCTAACGACATTACGGATGCACACAGCCAAAAAAAATAGAAAGAAGAATTACCAAAAAAGAAAAGCCCCGCTACAGTGATCTAATCCTTTAAACAACATCACTAACACCACCATGACAGCACCAGAAGTTCAGCTTCTCCAAAAGTGATGCCTCCAAGAAGGTAACAGTGCACCAGCGCTGTCGTCGCCGATCATAGATCTTAGGTTTTCACCCTGAAGAAAATCCTCACTCTCAAAACAATGCCTTCAACAAAGGTGGAAGAGGAAGAAAAGGGGATCCAGTGCAGGACCAGACTAACCCCACGATCACCGGATCGGGCCGCAGCAATCCACCAGATCTCGCGGGTCAGGTCCCTCCTCCTCGACGCCTCCCGCCGGAGACCTCAAGCGCCGGCCATGGGGCAGCCGCGCCGCCCTGCGCCCCGAACCGATCTCCCTCCTCCTCCCATGAGAGACCTCCAGGGTGCGCCTCCCCTACCCACCATCGGGTGGGTGCCTCCACCGCTGCCGGAGAGGGCAGCATCGATGGACAGGAAGGCGGCGGAGGACGACCTTGTAGGCGGCAGCGGCGGGGTCCCCCGGAGTCGCTCGAGAGAGGAGCGACTCGGGAGGAAATGGTTCATTCGCGTGTGTATACGAAAAAGTCAGATCGGTCGATTGGCCCCCATATGTTCGGAAAGTGTCAGATCGGTCGATTGGCCCCCATATGGTGTTGCGTTTAGGGCACGTCCATTCCCAGCCGGTTCCAGTCTTTGAACCCAGCAGTCAAAGTCTGTTTTACAAAAAAAATTGGTGAATGGAAATAAAACATACAATAATTTAAACAAGTTGAAGTTCAGTTTGATCAACCTGCAGCCGCAGTTGAGTGTCCTTTGAGCACCCACATATGTTCTATGAGATCATTTTGTAGTTTGTGATGATCATCTAGGTCACGGATTCCGCGAGCACTAGTGATGAACATGGGCAAGAAAACTCTCACACTCATACGGACCCACATAAATCCCTCGGCTCTTGCGCCCACTCTCAATGAATTTATTTTGAACGGGAAAGGTCCCGAAGGACCTGGAGCGTGCATTTATATCGGGGATGGGAGTACAATTACATAAAGGACCCCAACAAAGATAAAGATTACAATTGAGCCCTTGACTTTTACAGAAAACACCCCACAAGGATGCACCAAAACGCGATCAAGTCCAGTATCGCCGATGACTGTTGACTTGCAGGCGCTGCCGCCATTGCCTCCACAGGGGATGAGACCACTTGGGGAAGTAGGGCCGCTCTCCGCCACGTTGAAATTGGAGAAGATCCTCTAGTCAAGGAGGAGAAGAAAGCTCGAGCCAATCTTAAGGCCGAGCGCAGTAGGGCCAACCCTTTTGCCGGAGTAGCGGCGACCGACAGGTGACGTCGCTTGGAGTCTGTTGCCAAGGTCGCATGCTCCAGGTGTAAGGGTATATTGCCCCTATGTGTGGTTTTGGTAATTAATGACAACCCCTATGGACTAATGTTTTCATTGAGTTTATATGAAGGAACATTCCATAGGTACTACTTGTATTCCATGTGTTGGATTCAAGTATGGATGCCATGAAGATAAAGATACACCTTGTGTATTGGCATCAAGATCATTGTTTTAAAGATACATATGTGACATGATCAAGAAGAAGAAATGAAGATGGAGTTCTTATGTGGAACTCAATATTAGCCATGCTCTATCTTAAGTGAGTATGAGAAGATACAAGGTTGATTTGGGCAAGTTCAAGATGAGCATCTCAAGTGGATCACATGCTTGAAGCTTGCCGTCCATTGGTGATAATGGACATGTGAAGATGTACATCTATGGAGCTTTCCCATCATGGTGTATGAGGGAGCATTTGTGAGTCTTCATGAAGCAACGATGATCAAGTTGAGGCATACCGGCTTATATGGAGCTTGAAGAGCTATCATCAAGATCATGCGGGATGCGCAAGGCAAAGGTATGGCTTTGCTAGGTTTTTCCTTTTACCGGTCTCAAGGTGGTTGATGGGAGACCGGATTATAGGATACATAGCCGCACTATTAAGAGGGGCTTTCGGTTGGGTAACTTGATCACATCGTCTTAGGGAGCTCAATCCTTTGCATACTTTGCATATCCTTATTGCTTCTTGGTGTTTATCTGTGTGAGGTTCTTGAGCTTGTTGCTAGCTTTACAACAAGCCCAAGTTCATCGAAAACGAAATCCGCATGCATCTTCTATTGCGTTTTCGAGTTTGGACGTCTTCACCGTTTCTTGACGGTGGGAGACTCCCTCTCTAAAATCATCTAAAATGTTCTGAGAGGAGTCTCCATATTTCCAGTTTTTGTTGGGGTTCTATTCGTCGTTATCTTTCCAACAAAATTGGTTTCATGTCAATCGGAGTTCGGGAGCAATAGTTATTAAAGAAAAAGGAAAGATGAGAAAAGAAGAAAAAAAAGGGGAGGGGCAGCCGGCTGGGCGACCGGTCAGCCGGGCCGCACGCCGGCCCACCCGGTCCGCACCGGTCGCCAACCGGACCGGGCGCCAACCGGCCCCTTGACCGGCCTGCCCGGCACAGGCCCCGGTCCGACCGGGGGCCTCGCTGGCCTGCTCGCCCACGCGCCACGTACGGGCCGCTTCCTCGCCCGGCCGCCGTCCGCGCCCCGAGGCCCACCCGCGGCCCGCGCCCCGACCGCCCCGCGCACCTGTGCGTGTGCTCCGCCTCGCCCGGTCGGTGGGCCGGCCCGACCGGACGCCTGACCGGCCTCCCCAGCCCAGGATCCGGTCGGCCGGCCTGCTGGCCGGCTGGGCTGTTTTTTCAGCCCGATTTTATTGCCTTTTCCTTGTCTTTTTCTCCCCAACGGTTATTTCTTCCTCCTAACTATAAATAGCCTTCTTCCACCTTGAGCTAGGGTAGTTCTTCCCATTCTCTCTCCTCCATTGTTGCATTTGAAGAACTTGCTCTCCCCTTTGATTCCTCCAACCATTCTTGCTCATTCTTGAGGGATCTAAGAGAGGAGATCTAGATCTACACTTCCACCAATCCATTTCTTCTCTAAGTGAGGGAATCTCTTGGGATCTAGATCTTGGAGTCTTTTGTTAACTTTCCCCATTGTTCTTCCTCTCCAATCGCATCCTAGCATTTGTTATTTGGGTGGGATTTGAGAGTGAAGGACTTGAACACCTCTAGTGTTCTTGCTTTGCATCATTGCATAGTGTTGAGCTCTCCACCACGATTAGTTCGAGTGAGAGACCGTGAGCTTGTTACTCTTGGAGGGAAACCTCCTAGTTGGCTTGGCGGTTGGTGCTCCGGTGATCTCTTCAAGAAGATTGTGAAGAGGCCCGGGCTTCTCCTTCGTGGAGCTTGTGAAGTGGTGTTATCACCAGAATTTGACCGAGTCAGAGGTGGGCCGCGATCAAGATGGGCTTGAAGAATATACATGGAAGAATATACGTGAATCGGCCTTATATGCAAAGTTTGGGCTAGTATTGCCCGTGTATCTGTAATATAGTAGATTACGTATCGGTTAGTTAGAGTTTGGCTTGTGCATGGTTGGGATTATTCCCACGTTAGAAAGTCCACGGACTATAAATATGTATCTAGGGTTTATGAAATAAACAACAATCACGCTCACCACAAACCAATCTAGGCGCATCGCCAACTCCCTTGTCTTGAGGGTTTCTTCCGGGTAAGCATCATGCTGCCTAGATCGCATCTTGCGATCTAGGCAGTACAAGTTTATTCGTTGTTCATGTGTTGTTCGTACTGAAGCCTTTTTGATGGCGAGCAACGTAGTTATCTTAGATGTGTTAGGGTTAGCATTGTTCTTCGTATCATATGCTATCGTAGTGCAACCCTTAGACATCTAGCCGCCCTTACGCCTATCTTAGGCGTAGGGGCGGCACCCCGCTTGATCTTTATTTAGTAGATCCGATCCATTATGGTTGCTCCTTGTTCTTCAAGGATTAGTTTAATATCTGCATAGTTAGGCCTTACAAAGGGTTGGAGGATCCAGCGGCGCGTAGGGTGTAGTTTGCTAGCCCTAGACAGGATGTTCCGGGGATCAACCTCGTGT
This sequence comes from Lolium perenne, assembly GCF_019359855.2. Lineage (NCBI taxonomy): Eukaryota > Viridiplantae > Streptophyta > Magnoliopsida > Poales > Poaceae > Lolium > Lolium perenne. Next base: position 148,335,231 of record NC_067245.2, read on the forward strand.
TGGTTTTTAGGCCCTGTCTAGGATCGGCTTACGATCACCGTGCGCGGCCGCGAGGCCCAATCACGAGTAGGACGTTCCGATTATGCGGTGAAAACCCTAAATCGTCGTAGATCGTTTTAGCTTTATCTTGATCAAGCAGGACCACCATATATTCGTACACCTCGTGCGAATCATGGGTGGATCGGCTCTTTGAGCCGATTCACAGGACAACCTGAGAGCCGATCGAGGCTCGTATTTAATGTTTACGTATATGCCATGCAGGAAACTAAGCGAGGCATCTCCATCACCTTCCTGACCAGGTATAGGTCAGGTGGCACGCCCTTGCACCAGCATCGGACGTGCGTGCCGAAGTCTTTGCGGGCCGTCGCTCGGAGGGACCAGGGCCAGCCGCAGCCCTAAGTTGCTCCCGGCTCTCCTGTGTTGCCCGTCGTTGCTCGCCGGTGGGTTTCTGACCGCAACACATTCTAGCACGCCCGGTGGGACATTGAGCGATTTCAACGGCCAAGCGTAAACCCTAAATGAGTTGACCACAAAGGAGAGTATGGCGCCCCAAACGAAGGAAAGCCGGTGATGAGACATCGGCTGGCACAACGAGATGTAAGCCTCTTTTGAGCAATACAATCAAGATAGGGGCCAATTCCAGCAATCGCCCCGTATTATCCTTACCATACGCTTCGCCTGCGTTCAGCGTCGATCTAACAGGTGACGGAAGGCTGGGGTATGGGTTTACATCGGCTTGCGAGCTCAAGGAAATCGGCATTAGTCCTGACTGCAGAGCCGATGTTCAGGTATAGTCCTATCGATAACCGCAGAGCCGATATCTGCGGAACTGACGTATTCGGCTCGGGGGGGCACATAATCAGGTAGACAGACGCATGGGCAATAAAATATTAGGAGCCGATGGAAAATCGGCCAGTAAAAAAAAATGTAGCAAGTACAGCCGAAGCAGAGTCATCGACTTCAGAAGATCAAGTTCAGTGAAACATTTGTCTCTGAAGGCCCTACTGAAGAAACGCGCCGAGGGCATGAAGGGCGTCAGCACGGATGCGATCCACCTCGGCGATCTCAGCCTCATCGTCCTCATCTTTACCCGTCACCAGCTGACTGCTCAGGGTATGAATTTCAGCCAGATCGGTCTTCAGATCGGCTGTGAGGCCCTTTGCTTCCTCTTGAGAACGGGCAATAAGGGCTTCCTTGTCTTGGATAAGCTGCTTGGTCACCCTGACCCTCTCTTCAAGGCTCTCCAGTTCCTTGCGCAGGGTCTCGAGTTCGGCGCTATTGGCAGAAGTGTCCGTCTTGGCGTCCAAAGCAGCCTTCTTCTCGTTGAGCCTTTGACACTTGTCTGCAAATTCGGCTCTCAATGGAAGCTGGGTGTGGCGAAGAGTAATCCTTTGTCGAGCCGATTGCACCCTTGACTTGAAGACCGACAGAGTAACAGCTGGCCAGAGCTTCACTTGCAGTGTCATAGGGAGATGGGGCTGGATATCTTCGAGGATGCCTTTGACTTCCTCGGAATTTTCAATCAGGGTCTCAATTGAGGAAGAGAGCAAATCCTTGAGATGCTGGAGTGGACCATGGACCGTGCTAGGACTGGGCTCTCCACTTGCCTTGGAAGTAGTTGGTTCGATGGATTCTGGATCGAACGTCAGCAAGCTCGAGAGATCACAACCCTGACAAGGCAGACAAAGTGAGTTTAGCATACAACGAAGAAAGTGATAGAGCCAAGGAAAGGGGGTATACCTCTCCCAAGGTAGGAGGAGCAGCCGATGTAGTGATAATCGGCTTTTCTGTGGACTTGGCTAGGTCAGCCACTTGGTCAGCCGCGATCGTCGAGGTGGCTAGGTTTAGCGTGGCGGACGGCATCAGTACCTCCTCGACGTCTCCTCTAGAGGTTTCTTCGGTCTGCAGGAGGAAGTGGTTAGCCGATCCAAATGGCAATGGGTTAGCATGAAGTGTAACCGGGGAGATAATTACATTTGAGACCTCCTGGCTTGATGGAGAAGCTCGTGGGTTTTTACGAGCCCTTTTGACGCATCGACGCTTCACGCGTGACCCCGATTTGGTCGGGGCTTGGGGAGCAGGAGGCTCGGGAATCGACCTTTTCTTAGAAGCCGGCGCTGGTGAAGCCGTCTGGCTCTGGGTGGTGGACTTCTCGGAATTGCCCGAGCTCGAATCCCTCTGGCTGGATTCTGCGGCCCCGCTGGAGGTTTCTTCGGTGGAAGTCTGTAGAAAAGAATACGAGCGTGTTGCAAAAGACTGGGAAAGCGGATAAATGTGGACAGGGCATGAATCAACTTACGTGCAAGCTTTCTTGGGCAGGAGCTTTGCGCTTCAGGGTCTTCCTGGCAGCCACCTTCCTCACTGCCGTCCTCGCCTGAGTCGAGGCTCGGGGGGCAACTGGCCCCGAAGATGCTTTACTCTTGGGAGCCGATTTCACTCTGCATTATGACTTTCTTCAGGGGTGGCGAGCTCTGGCAGAAGAGAACCACTGGGGCCGGAGGAAGGAATACGAAGGGGGAGCCATCGGCTTGCGTGGGAGCCGGGCCATCTTGTTGCTGCCAGGAGATGGAGTCAGGTCACAGACAATCACCATAAGCTGTTACAAGAAATGTTTAAGTAATGGTACCTGGTCTGCAGGGACGTCATACTCGGCATCAAGTTGTCTCAGCAGCGGTCCTAGAGCCCTTCTGAAGACATGGGTCTTCCACATGGACCACCAAGTCTTGAAACCATCGGTAGTGAAGGAGAAACGGAGGTCGTGGGGAATTGGAATGGCCAAAGCATCAAAGAAGGTATAACACCTTTGGCCAGTAAGGATGTCGTGCGGTTCAGCTACGCTTTGGCATCAGTGGTGTAAGAAGAAGTGTGGAGGCACCTACCCGAGACCAAGCTGTCGGGCTACCACTACCGGTTGGTAACACTCATAACCAGGCTTGATGATCCGGTTCGAGGTACTCATGCCAACGGGGAGGAAGCAAGGACGAATCATGATAGAATACAGATGCTGGGTGCTAGCGTCATCGGCAAAGTTATCCAATCGAAAGGAGACTGGGTTTTCAAAGTTCTCCGATTCAGTATAAGGAAAGAACAGGGGGTTGTCCAAACCTTGGAAGAAAATCTTGAACCACCCTGCTGCTTCCTTAGGGATCAGCCTGCTGCCTGGGAGACCATACAAAGCTTGGCCATAGCTGGTGCATCGGATATCCTTTCCATTAGTATCTGGAAAGGTGCAGGTGGTCAAAGGTGGGAAGTCTGGGATCTGGTTCTGAAAGTATAGCTGCGCCCATAACTGAATAAACCACCAGGGGCCGCCAGTTTTAACTGTCTTTTGAGAGAACAGTTTGATGACATCGATTGAAGAGATCGATAGACCTCTCCAAGAAACAGTTTGCCTAGGCCAAGTTGGGTGCCTTTGGCAAGTTCATAGGCCAGGGAAAGGTAATTCTTGGTAGGGGCAAGTGATGGGCCACGAGAATCACGAAGTGCTCCAACCGAAGTTCGGGGAAGGCCGTGTGTTCTCTCTCGTCACAGGCCCTTGGTTTTCATATAACGATTGAGGTAGGCACCCCAGCTGGTACACTCTTTTTTAGAAGAAAGGGTGAAAGGGACTTTCGGCAGTTTGAATGCAGAAGGGCTTGGGGATGCAATGTCTAGGCCTGTGATCATGGCCACATCCAGCAGAGTTGGTGTCATAGGGCCATGGTCAAACATGAAGCAGTTCAGTGCGTCAGACCAGAAGTAGCCGATGGTTTTCAGAATATTTTCATTCTTCTCAAGGGGAGACAATGATAATGACAAGGCATCGGCTATCCCTATGGCTTCCCAGGTGGCATAATGGGTTTTGGATACTCTATTGTACCATGCCACCCAACCCTCAGGAGGGTCAGGCTCGCAGGCATTCGGCCCAGGAAGTCAGATCTAAGTTCTGATTCACGAAGGGGATTCTGTTAGCTTCGCATGAAATTAAGAGGGCGGGACTCTCGGAAGAACGAGGACCGAGGCACATAGAATTTGCGAGAGAAGGATGTGGCAGTAGGATGTCTGAAACCTAAATTAATAACGGAACAAAACATTAATTCAGGTGTTTGCTATTAATCCTAACGTCGATTCGAATGGCCAGAGGAGGTTAAGGATTACCTTCAGATCGGAGACCATGGCGTTGGTATTGGATGATTCCGCCATTGGATGCGTTGTAGAGTTGGGGGCGGCGCGGTCGAGATCTGGGATGCAGGTGGCCGTGAGTTGGAACTGCTCAGGCGGCGATTTGGGGATCTGAGTTTGCTTTCTCAGACGGAGGTCGCAGGTTACCGTTTGGAGGGGCGGCTAGGTCGACCTTACTCGTGTTTTTATGGTAGAGACCGATGCGATGCCATCGGCTCTTTTGGGAGATCGTTTGACTTTGACTATCGGCAAAAAGTTGACTGGAAATATTTCTTCATTAATAAAAGGAGGGTTTTTTACAATGAAGAGCCGATTGCTCAAGAAAAGGGGAACAAAAGAAGACCCGATTGCTCGCGTACTACTGATCCTATTTTACTAATCCTCGCTACCCTCGTCGTCGGCGTCGTAGCTGCCGCCGGCGCTGCTTCCGGAGAACTCCTCGTCACTGCTGCCCCAGCCTTCGGCCGGAGCTTCTTCCTCTTCGTCATCATCGTCATCTTCACTGTCCGCCCAAGCACGGAAGCGCTTCGCCGGCGGGTACCCAGCGGAGGAGGAGGAGTCGTCTTCCTCCTCTTCTTCCTCTTCCTCCTCGTCTTCCTCTTCCTCCTCCTTATCGGAGGAAGTGGGGTTCCTCCATGAGTGGAGGTCATCCTCGCTCTCGCTCTCCAGTTCCCCTTCAATGAGGAACTGGAGGTCGCCCTCCCCATCAGTCAGGGGCATGTCGCCATCTGACATGAAGTCGAAGTCCCACTCGGGCTCTGACATCGGCTCACTCGAGGAAGAAGATTGGAAAGAGAGGCCGGAGGAGACGGAAGAAGAAGAAGACATTGCTACAGGGAAAGAGGGCTTTTCGGTGCCGATAGCTAGAACAGAGGAGGGGGATAAAAAAGCGAATCAGTCGGCACAGTTAAATAAGGGGGAGCCTAATGGAGATTTAATGCCATTGCAGTTTTCAAGGAAGTGGTGCTAAAGATATCAAATTTTGCAGAGAAGTTGAGAAGGCAAGGCATCATGATGGAGAATACTGCGACGGTTCTGTTCTGCCACGACATGACCCGACAAGGAAAGCAGAGTGATTTTGGAATTATCAATTCCAAAACCAGGGGGGCATGTGTTATCACCAGAATTTGACCGAGTCAGAGGTGGGCCGCGATCAAGATGGGCTTGAAGAATATACATGGAAGAATATACGTGAATCGGCCTTATATGCAAAGTTTGGGCTAGTATTGCCCGTGTATCTGTAATATAGTAGATTACGTATCGGTTAGTTAGAGTTTGGCTTGTGCATGGTTGGGATTATTCCCACGTTAGAAAGTCTACGGACTATAAATATGTATCTAGGGTTTATGAAATAAACAACAATCACGTTCACCACAAATCAATCTAGGCGCATCGCCAACTCCCTTGTCTTGAGGGTTTCTTCCGGGTAAGCATCATGCTGCCTAGATCGCATCTTGCGATCTAGGCAGTACAAGTTTATTCGCTGTTCATGCGTTGCTCGTACTGAAGCTTTTTTGATGGCGAGCAACGTAGTTATCTTAGATGTGTTAGGGTTAGCATTGTTCTTCGTATCATATGCTATCGTAGTGCAACCCTTAGACATCTAGCCGCCCTTACGCCTATCTTAGGCGTAGGGGCGGCACCCCGCTTGATCTTTATTTAGTAGATCCGATCCGTTATGGTTGCTCCTTGTTCTTCAAGGATTAGTTTAATATCTGCATAGTTAGGCCTTACAAAGGGTTGGAGGATCCAGCGGCGCGTAGGGTGTAGTTTGCTAGCCCTAGACAGGATGTTCCGGGGATCAACCTCGTGTTGGTTTTTAGGCCCTGTCTAGGATCGGCTTACGATCACCGTGCGCGGCCGCGAGGCCCAATCACGAGTAGGACGTTCCGATTATGCGGTGAAAACCCTAAATCGTCGTAGATCGTTTTAGCTTTATCTTGATCAAGCAGGACCACCATATATTCGTACATCTCGTGCGAATCATGGGTGGATCGGCTCTTTGAGCCGATTCACAGGACAACCTGAGAGCCGATCGAGGCTCGTATTTAATGTTTACGTGTATGCCATGCAGGAAACTAAGCGAGGCATCTCCATCACCTTCCTGACCAGGTATAGGTCAGGTGGCACGCCCTTGCACCAGCATCGGACGTGCGTGCCGGAGTCTTTGCGGGCCGTCGCTCGGAGGGACCAGGGCCAGCCGCAGCCCTAAGTTGCTCCCGGCTCTCCTGTGTTGCCCGTCGTTGCTCGCCGGTGGGTTTCTGACAGCAACAAGTGGTTGTGGAGCTTGCCATCTCCGGAGCGGAGGAAAAGCTAACCATAAGGAAAGGGTCATTATCCTTCGTGGGTGTGGTTCGGAGAATAGGGTGAGCCTTCGTGGCGCGGGGAATCCTTCGTGGGACCTCCACTCCTCCAAACGTGACGTACCTTGTTGCAAAGCAAGGGAACACGGGAATACATCCTCGTCTCCGCGTGCCTCGGTTATTTTTATACCCGAGCTCTCTTTCCTTGTGATAGCCATCGTGCTTGAAGTACATATATCTTGCTATCACTTGTGCTACATATATCTTGTGCCTATCTTGCTTAGCTCTAGTTGCCATTGTTACACTTAGTTGAGCTTAGCATATTTAGGGTTTGTGCTTGTAAACTAAACATTAGTTTAATTCCGCATTCTTACAAGACAAATCCGCAAGAGTTTGTAATTGACTATTCACCCCCCCCCCCCCTCTAGGCGACATCTCGATCTTTCACCAGGGACCCTGAGTGCTACCTCCGTGAGGTCATCAAAGCAGCACCAACACACTCCTTTCCCTCGACACTTGGGCCGGTCGAGAGAAGAAGTAGGCGAGCGTGGACACAACAATAGAAGTGGCGACGACCCTTATTGAAGATGGGTCTCTCCGCAGAAGCGTTCCTCTCCGTCTCCCACCTCAGGAGCATAGGGAAGCCACCCAACAACGATAGCTTGAGGCTGTGCCAGGATAGAGAAGGACCCCTTCATGCCTCTAGATCCAATCATGTTGGCGCCACCCTTCCTTGTCCCCTCGCAACCATGGCCGGCTACAGGAGGAAGACATAGCATCATAGCATCCTGAATCCAGGGGCATCAAGAAGAAAGACGGACCTTATTGATGGAGATCCCTTGGGTGGGGAAGCTCGCCGCCTCCAACCACCGGATGACGACGAGGAGGAACCACCAGCTTAGGAAGCACAATATATGGCCCAAACGACCTCGTGCCCTACTCCAAACTATCGGCAAGCAACCAAAACACCTAAACCTAGCCCTACCGCCTACTCTGACGCCTCTCCTTCGCCATCTCCGGCCGGAAAAGCCGTCGGAGAGGGCTCGGGAGCAGCCCGAGCACCCACGAGAGATTCTCAACTAGGGTCGGACAGGAAGGGCGTGGAAAGTTTAAAATTATGGGTAGGTTCCCACTCTCAATGGTCACATTGTGGATGATCACCCAAACATCAATGACCATAACAGGAGTTCTTGCATGGATCTCAACATCGGACGCTGCCCAAGATGAGGAGATGCTCATTTTGAGGAAACCTCCATGTCGTGCTACCACGGTCGAACCCAGTGTGCTCCGCCCCTCTATCGGCGCGGCGTGTCGTGCCGACTACCGTCATGCACGGCACGGCCCTACAGCTACAGCTACAGGGAGGAAACCAGGACAGCGAGGGAGACGATCGCGAAACGCACGACGAGGCGCCCGTGCCGGCGCCGGCGCGTCGCAAGTCGCAACCCTCCAATTAAACGGCAGTATTATTGAATGATCGCAGCGGGGCGGAGATCGCGTCCACACGCAGCACAGCACCACCAGGCGTGCATGCGCGACAGGCCACCCATCCAGGCGCACACCTGGCATGGCAACCAAACAAAGCATCTCCAGTGTCCCAGCCACGCACACGCTGCGGCTGCCTGCCGTTTTTGCCCCCCTGTTTCCTTCCAGCGCGTCGGGAGGAGATCTGGATGCCACCACGCAACGCAACACCACACAGCCGGCCGCATCCAGTACAGCGTCGACAGCAGGTGCGCCGGCTTTCCTTGCCTTCCAGCCTGCTCAACTGTCTTTTGGATCACAATCTAGTTTTCCAAACGACGATTTACACAAAAATAACCCAAAAGTGAAAGAAAAGCACAGACTAACCCTCCGGCGAAACTATTTCACCAATCTAACCCTTTTGTGTGGCGCCCCTTCCACGGGCGCCACACATGCCCATGTGGCTCCCTCTGCCGGCGCCCTTGTCCCCCGACGCAGCCCCCTCGCCGCTGAGCTGGTGCGCCCATCCGACGTGGCAGCATGTGTGGCGCCCCTCCCAACGGCGCCACACATGCACTTGTAATCCCCCAAACATACTGTGAGACAATTCCTCTGGGACTTAGCCATTTTGCGAGGCTCGATGTGTGGCGCCGATGCCACGGGCGCCACACTAGCATGTGTGGCGCCGATGCCACGGGCGCCACACATAGAGGCTCGCGAAAACGGCTAAGGACTTATTGTCCGGAGCCCCTGGATGTTTTCGACCCAGAAGTTTATATAAGTTGGCATGTGTGGCGCCGATACCACGGGCGCCACACAGGGCAGTGTGGCGCCAGTGTGCAGGGCGCCACACATTGACTTGTGTTAAAAACATGAAAAATCCTACCAAACTCCAACAGTTATGAATACAACATTGGACACAACAAGTAGCAATTTCATGACATACACATATAACACTTCATAGGTCACATTGTAGCACGTAGATTCAAACAACAAGTAGCATTACAGACCATGGTTCGAAATGACATAGGGTTCACAAATCGATACTTATGAAGATAGAGTTCACAACAACACGTAGCACATCCTAGTATCGTCCTCGACGTGCTGTCCTCGCGGGCTGCTTCCGGACGGCCATCCTCTTCGTCCGCTGTCGTGGCTGTTGTTGCTGCTGCTCCTGCTGCTGCTCCTGCTGCTCCTGCTGCTCCTCCTCCTCCTCCTCCTCCTCTGAAGAGAACGGCTCATCGTTCCTCATCCTCGACAAAGCTGATCTCCGCGGCGGCCCCTCATCCTCCTCAGTGACAACCTTCTTTCCTCGGTTGACATAATCTTCCGGAGTGTACCGATTTGGACCCTTGCCCCTTGGCTTCAACTGGTAAGCTGACCGTGGGGCTTGCTTCGAGGTACGCTTTGGAAGTATGGCTTGACTCAGAATTAGCTCGTCCTCAGGAATCTTCACAAACACGAACACATGAGATTATAAAGTTGAAATTAGGAAGAACATGTTTGACAGCAACAAAATAGTCCATACCTCCCGCTCTTCTGAAGAGGAAGATGTAGCGATTTCGGCTTCCCGGCAACCTAGCAAGCTGGCTAACCGCCGCATCTTTCGTGCAGTGTTCTGCGTCATCCCGTTCATGGTTACAAATCCACCACATCATAGTATCGTACATTCAAAGTTGGTGATCAGTCATCGACGCGCCAATACGGTAGTAGCTACCATATGGCTCCCATTCCACCTGCAGCATACAAATATCTCAGAATTTAGAACATGCCAGTAGAATCAATGAAAACTAGGATTGCAAAAGAGTGATCGGTTACCTGCTCAGCGGTAAGAGTGTCCAACTCCGCAGTGTACTGCATGTACATGATCTTTGGATCGCCCGACATCTCCGAGACATTGTCCCAAAGGTATGCCCAAGTGGGCTCCCGATCAGGAAAGTGAGGGTAATGAGGCCATGGCCTCTCGTTGAGTACCCTAGGCCGCCCAACTGATAGACGGTCCCAGCTCCATACGGAAAGTAGGAGCATGCATCCACCAATACCGCCGCTCCCAGTCCTGCTCCCAGTTCTGCGACAAGCTTCGTCCAACTGCGCACGTAAGATATTTGGTTAGTACTTTGTCTAGCATACTACTATAGGAAAATAGTACATAGAGCAAATCATCACCTACCGGTAGAGGTAGGCAAGTGCCGCTGTTCCCCAACTCCAACGGTTATCCAACACCGTTAGCGCCTTCAGCCAACACCAATGGGCCAGCTTCCCCCACTGTCAGGAAAGAGAGTCCTCGAAATCATGTACCATAAGTACACGCGGGCGTACGTCCTCCGAGTGTCCTCGTCGGCCTCTTCCGGGCATTCTCCAAAGTTAGTCCTGATCCATTCGAAAGACGCGCCGGCGGGAGCTCTCTTCTTTGGTTCTGTTGGCAGCGGAGGAGCCATGCCAATAAGTACCTGCATCTGCTCGCGCCACCCATCAGAAGCTGTGTTCATACACAGTGGCTCGCCCTGAATAGGTAGTCCAAGGATCATGGAAACATCCTGGAGAGTAGGGGCCATCTCGCCGGCCCTCAAGTGGAAGGTGTGAGTCTCCGGCCTCCACCGGTCGACAAGGGCGGTGAGTGCCGAGGGGTTCATGAGTGGCCCCCCACGGCTTACAAGGGATATGAACGGGAGAAGACCGGTAGGCCGGATGAACTCCGTGTACCTCTCGTCATACGGTATATCCGATGTGCCATGGTAACGAATCTTCAAAGGTTGAAGATCCGTTCCCTTCTCCGTCATATGAACAGCCCGGTGCACCCTGTTGTACTCTTCATCCAGAAGCCACACCATCCTACATGTATGAGCAACACATACAACATATTATGAGCCATTCATACCAAATATGAGCAACACATACATGAGAATATATCCAAATAAGCCATCACACATATATTCCTAACAAATATGAGTTATTCCATCAAGAATACTAGGCATATGTAACACATTTGAATGCATTTGCTAGGCAAATATTAGACATTTCAACACATACATACATAGAATTTGAACAAATCTAGGGTTCATATCCAAATCCACTAACATATCTAGGGTTCCTACACATACACATTCAACACATACATACCCATTTCAACACATACATAGCCATTTCAAACATCTTTGGTTCAAACACAACCAACATTTCAACACATACATACATAGGATTTCAACACATACATGTAAAATTTCATATCTAGGGTTCCAACAAATCTTTGGTTCAAACACATATACTACAATGTAGATTCCACCAACATAAATTTCTACATATCCAAATCCAAGAAATCTACCAAATCTAGGGTTCATACCCAAATCTACCAAATCCACCAACACTATTGGATGAATCGGAGGGAATCGAAGGGGAATACCTTGAGGAATGGAGGAGGAAGGAGTTGGCCGGATAGATCTGATGATTCCTTGGTTGATTTGGTGGGGGGGGGGGGGCGAAGGGGAGGCGTGCGGCGGCGGCAGTTGGGGAGGAGAAGGAGAGAGGAAGAGAAAGAAGAAAGAAGGGTCGGGCTGGGCGCGGGCGCGGGCGCCACACTTAAGTGGATGTGTGGCGCCCGTGGCATCGGCGCCACACATGCTAGTGTGGCGCCCGTGGCATCGGCGCCACACATCGAGCCTCGCAAAATGGCTAAGTCCCAGAGGAATTGTCTCACAGTATGTTTGGGGGATTACAAGTGCATGTGTGGCGCCGTTGGGAGGGGCGCCACACATGCTGCCACGTCGGATGGGCGCACCAGCTCAGCGGCGAGGGGGCCACGTCGGCTGGGACAGTGGCGCCGGCAGGAGGGGAGCCACATGGGCATGTGTGGCGCCCGTGGGAGGGGCGCCACACAAAAGGGTTAGATTGGTGAAATAGTTTCGCCGGAGGGTTAGTCTGTGCTTTTCTTTCACTTTTGGGTTATTTTTGTGTAAATCGCCTTTCCAAACACTCTACCTGGTGCTATGTTCAAAATTAAATGTGGATCGACCTATTTAGATTTCCATATTTATCTTCTACACACTAAAACGCGTATACGTAAATACGAATCCAAGAATATCTACAGCATTTATTTTGGGATGACCAAGGTACTACAGTGTTCTCACGCTTTTCCCGTCCATTATGCAAAAAATATTGAAATGAATAAAATCTTTATACTGAACGGGTTTATGTATGCACTGCCTTGCATACAACTGAAAAAACCTGTCGAATTCGGAATAATAAATTATTTGATATATACGCTCTAAATTACCACCCACAACTTCATACAAAGTATCTCGGGGAGCCATCTGTTTGACATAAACTAACTTGACCTTCATATTTGTGTAGCTTCTGTGGGTAGCCAGGGTGGCTCGGTGTGCCCCTCGCGGCGGCGTGTGGGTGGGTCTGGGCTTGGTCCCGTCGTTGTAGATTTTTGCCCGATTTTTTCCTAAAATCTGGGCACTTGCTGCTTAATTAATGGATGAGGTAAAGTTGTTGCCTCTCTTTGAAACAAAATATTTTATCTTCGGTTCAATGCTTGAATAGAATGACAATTTTCTTGTTATTTTACAATGTTTTTCATACATGCACGTAGCATAGACTACATCTACATATATATTATTTTAAACTTGATACCGTCTACTTTAATAACTTTGCAATAAAAGGGCCGTGTGCATCCCTAGATGTAGAAGCCGGGGTTTACAACCCCATTTCGAAAAAATAAGGGTGTTCAACTGAATACCTTGACTTGAGCTAGGCTCTCCTCTGATTGAGAACCGTTTTCAATATTTTGTTGGAGCAATTGTCTTGTGACGCGAGCATGTCTCAAAGTTGTAACATTTTTTAGTGATCTTTATGTTACATGCAGAATTTTGATATTGCAATGATCATGCATCGTATATATACAATTTTAATTATATCCAATAGCTAAGGAGTTGGTTACTCACAAATTTACAACCCAGCATATGGCTGGTACATATTTTCGTTATGCATCGTGGTACACGGTCCATTTCTAAATGTTCGAGTATCCAGTCATGCATATGCTAGCACTGCAATAAACCCGCCAAACAAGCCAGTACATTAAGTAAATATGGTGATTTTTTTTTTGTCTCGGGGAGCAACTTTCTACCCTTGGATAAATAGTCAAAAGTACTTAAAACAAAACCAAAATAAAGATTATTTTTGAAATATAATCTTTACTACATGAACGGATTTGTGTATGCACTGCTCTCCATACAACTGAAAAGAAAATTGTCGTGTCGGACTAATAAATTATTTGATATATACTGATGTAGCCCCGGTCACCGACGTCGCTACACCATGGCCAAAGAGTCCCCCAAGTGGACCTTCAACCCTAACCCACGCTACACGCGACAAGGTGAACTCCTTCCTCTCGATACTCGACCTCGTCAATACCTTGGATGGAATGCTACCTCACGTCGGTATGTTATATGTCATTAGGTACGAGAGTCATCGAGGACCGGAGAGGAGGAACATCCATGGTGCAAGGAAGCAAGGGGAGGGAAGAGGAGCCATTCATCATGGTTCAAGGAAGAAGGAAGAAGAAGAAGAAGGAAGGAAGAAGGAAGGAAGATGAAGAAGAGGCGAGAGGAGGAAGGCCGACCGGTCCCAGGGCCGGTCAACCGGGCCACAGGCCGGCCCACCCGGCCCCAGGGCCGGTCTGACCGGGCCCCTGACCGGCCTGGCCGGTTTCGACCGGAATCTCCGCTTGTGCCATCCGGACGCAGTCCCGGGGCTTCGGAAGCCTCGCCCGGTCACCGGCCGGCCCAGAATCCGGTTTGGACCGGATGGCCCAGTCCCAGACCCGGTCGGACCGGCCCCTGGACCGGATTTAACGGGTTTGACCTACCAACTTGTACCCGTTCGACCCGAGCTGCCTTGTATGCCTATATAAGCACCCCGGTCGCCCCCTTACCTCTTGAGACAAGATTTAGGCTTAAACATGATTTTGAGCTTTGTCTCCCTAGGGTTTCATCCCCTTTGTATCAAGGCAACCCTTGTTGGATGATTGGATGTTTGTGAGTGAGATTCTAGTGTGCTCCACTCTCTCTCCCTCACCGGTCTCCGTCTTCAACACCGATCTCTCACTCCGGGATTCTACTTCGCGTCTCTCCCGGGTTGATTCTATTGGCGTGGTCCATCGAGCCACGAGGGTAAGTATCGGTTGTATCGGGTTGGTGTGCGTGCGTGAGTTCCTCGTGTTCTTCGTGTTCATCGTGTTCTTCGCGCTCTCCCTCTCTTTCCCCTTTGGATTTCGGGTCAACCGCAAGATCGGGCCACACACGGGGTCTTAGACCTCATCATATGGTATCAGCAGCCTTTGGTTTCCGCGGATTTGACCCCCCACCCATCCAATTTCGTCTCTGAAAATTTTCCCCAAAAATCCCCAAAAATAGCCCTAATTTGCCTTTTGACCGATCTGTGATTTGGTTGCGTTTTGAGTGGTTTTGGTCCATGGATTTGGTGTTGGAGTGCTTGATCTACTATCTCCCCAACTTTTAGCCCCCAATTCCATCATTTCCCCTCCGATTTGGTCAATTTGGTCGATTTTCGTGAAGAACAAGAGAGAGAAACTGCGTCCCGGTTGAGAAATCCGGTCAACCGGGCTGCAGACCGGCCGGGCCAGCCCAGAACCCGGTCGACCGGCCGTGTGACCGGCCAGGCCGGCCCCAGGTCCGGCCCAACCGGCCCCTGGACCGGGCGCCACCCCTCCACCTCCACCACCGACCACCGCCACTCCTCTCCTCCGCCGGCAAGCACCGCCATCATCCCCAACCACCGGCAAACACCACCGCGGCCCCAACAAACACCGCCGCATCCGCAAGAGCATCGACACCACCACCACCGGCATACCACCGCCACCACCGCCAAGCTACTTTGACCATTTTCTTCCGCTAACTTGTGTTTGCTTGTTCCGGTTTGAGTGCCTTGTTTGTACAACTAATCCACAGCTACGAAGCAAGCGACGACATCCTCGGCACCTCGGACTTGCAACCGTACTCTTGACACCACCACCTTCATCGCAAGTTGTGTGTTCATCACCGCCTAACATCTTAGGTATAACTTGCATTCCCCTTGTAACCCCTCTTCTTTTGCGATCTATCCTATCGAGCATTGCTTATCGAGTGTTGCGAGACATTGCACGTGGCCCCGATTGTGAGGTGTGTGTGTAGTGTGGAGTCAAGCTTCTAAGCAAAACTCGTGTGGCAAGATAGCAAGAGCGAGCTAACGCTAACATAGAGCGTGAAAAAGAAAGAAAAGCACAAAAAAAAAGAGTGCAAGTGCCATCATACATACAAAAGTGTACAAAGTGCCACCATAGATACAAAAGAGTGCAAGTGCCACCATATACAAAAGAGAAAAATCTTTTAAGCAAAAGAGAGAAAAGAGAAGAGAGGCCGCGTGTGAATCTTGTTGTCTCTTCGTTTGCAACCAAAGCTTTGATCTCTTCTTGTGTTAGTGTGACACCGAGCACCCTTGCTTAAGGGCTTCTTACACTTTTCCGCTCATTCCTTGGTCGCACTAACCCCGTTCATCTCGTGTGTGCGTTCCACATCTTTTCCGTGTTTATAGTGATCATCGCTTTGACATTTGAATTTTTGGATTTCACCCACTCTTGACAACATACTTGATTTCAGATTTCGTCTTTTGGCTTTCCACCACACTCACCTAACACCATATTTGCTAGCTTTTGCGTGTGTTTTTGTGTGAGTGCCCGATACAATTGACTTTGACCTCGGCTTGTTGGATCGCCCCGATCTTATCATACCACGGTAAGATTGCGAGGTAGTGTTCTTCCACTAACATACACCATATACATACCATCGTGCTAACATGGATAGCGAAGATGAGGATACGGAGGAGTACACGGAGCACTTCGAGGAGGATTCCTCTTCAAGCACCGCGGATGTGGAGGAACATGTGGAGCTCGACATCGACTATGGCTCCGCGAGCATCACCGACATGACCGACATCGAGGAGCTCTACATCGACAATGGCTCCTCAAGCATGGACGACATGGTGGAGCACCACCTTGAGGACGACATCGACGAGCTCTACATCGACAATGGCTCGTCAAGCATCGATGACATGGTGGAGCACCACCTTGAGGACGACATCGACGATGCTCCTACATACCCCTACTTGGCCAATGGAGCTACATATGAAGATGGAGAACCTCCACGAGGGCACCATCACATGGATCGTCAAGGGCGTCCCCATCATGAGCGTCATCGACATACTTCTCCATGCTCCACAAGGCGCCACCATGAGAGTGCTTATGCACAAGATCGTCGACTTCAAGTACACCATTTGGAGCATCAAGAGCGTCCCCATCATGAGCGTCATCGACACTCTTCTCCAAGCTCCACAAGGCGCCGCAAGCAACATGCCAAGTCGCATGAGCCATCATCTAGGCATGGCAAGGACCGTCATCGACATACGTCACCACATGAGCTTCGCCGCCACAAGCCACTTCATGATCTCCACCGACCAACATCTTCCACGAGTCTTCGACGACACCACTCAAGCCATGGTGATGATGCACGAAGACGAGAGCCTCGACATGAAGGCGACAAACACCTTGATAGGGTGCCTACCACTCCAAGGATAGCAAGTGCACATCGAGCATACCTTCCTCATAAGGCGACTTCCACCTCTTGTGCCACCACCACAATGGCCTCTACCTCGTCACGTGCCTATGGACTCCGATGCTACAAGTGCAAGCAACAAGGCCACCCTCCACGGGAATGTCCCAATCTCCTATGTGAGGTGTGCAAGGCCAAGGGTCACGTGGCATGGCAATGCACAACGCCAAGTGCCAAGACGCTCTACTTCGATAAGCTACAAGCACAAGTCCCCAAGATGCCTATTGCGCCCACACTTCAAGATGAAGAACTCCAAGGCCATCGCAAGGATGATGTGGATCCGAGCCTAGCTCTCCTCGGCACTACGGCGCCACCGCTTGAGGATGACTTGGGAGGCGATGGAGTTGAGCATGGTGACCATGGGATTCTCCCTTCACCTATGGAGGCGCATGGAGTTGAGATGGTTGAGCATGGGAATTTCCCTTCAACCAAGGAGGCGCATGGAGATGAGAAAGTCGAGCCTACTCCTATATGCTTCATTGATGAGTTGGTACCAATCCCATGTGAGCATGAGAGCCACTTAGCCCACTTGAGTGAGAGTGATAGTGAGTTGAGTGACTTCCACCCCATATGTGAGTTTGAGTGCTTCCGTTTGGAGGACATGAGTGATACACAAAGTGAGTTGAGAGAGGTAGATGATAGGTCCATGGAGGACATCGCTTTGGCTAACACATTAACCTCTCCCCCTTTGGTGTCTTCTTATGTTGCACTAGGTTCCACGGAGGACGAGTTCCCGCTCATGGAGATGATGTACATGGTGCATAAGATGATGATATCTCACCATGCTTGCTCCAAGATGGACATGTCGACCACATGGATCCTCCTACTTCAACAACACCTACCTCAAATGAGTCGGCCTACAAAGGTAACAACATAGGTGTTGATGATGCCATGATCCCACTAGTGGACATGATGATTTGTGAGTGCTTGCATGAGTTGGATGATCCTATTGCAATATCATATGCTTCTTTCACTTTCCCTTGTGATACTTGTGATACCACTATTGTTGATCATGTGGAATTGATTGCTTGTGATACAATGACCATGCCATGCTATGAGAGCTTCACTTTTTCCCCGCTTGCTTGCCATAATGATCATGTTTGTGTTGTGACACCCTTGATGAACACTTGCTCTTTACATAGGGTTGTCGACAACAATGATAACATGTTGAACATGCTTTGCCCAAAATGTTTGCACCATTCCATGATCCTTGCATCCAAGATTGTGAACAATTGCTCTTTCTTATGCTTGATATGCAAGAATGCTTATTTCATTGTCCATGAGATGGCCCCCATAGCCTTCTCTATTTTTGATGATCATGAGTTACCACATGCCATGAATGCACCTTCTTGCCATATGCACAATCGCCATGCATTTCATACTATCTTGATTGACACTAATGGTGATGTGCACAAGACATGGAACATCATGATGGATGATGTGTTCCTCTACCATGCACACACGCTTTTTGTTCTCTCTACTGTGTGTATAGGTACCCGAATGACAACTTCCACCGCTACGGAGCATGAGCTCACGAAACGCGCAATTGAGAGCTACCCCAACACGGACGAGATACATGATCCAACCCATGGGATTCACGCCAAAGGGTATGTTCCCAAACGCCTTCGCCCTCGTGTGTTTCCGGCTTGTCTTGTCGAGCTTCCGGTTTGGACCAATGCCTCGTCTCCTATTTTGCCTCTTATGCAACATATCTTGACACATCTTGTTGGCACAATGGTTGTCGTATGTCTTGATGTTATCATCATACACTCCAAGAATCTCAAGGACCATGTCATACATGTGAGAGACACCTTATACATCTTGTGCCACATGTCACTCATAAAGTTGCTCTTCTTTGGATTTCTTATTTCACCTTTGGCATTTGACATGGATTCTTCGACACTTGCGGATACCCATACTTGGCTCACGCCAACCATACTTTCCCAAGCTAGAAGTTTCCATCTCTTTGCCATTGCACATAACAATTTTGCCCAAAATTTTGCCACTGATACTTGCCTTTTGATTGTTCCATTTGTGTGGGACAATGCTACACGTCACATTTTTTACACCTTACAACTCTTATATGCACAAATTTTTGCCCTTCCAAATTCTGGATACATCGACACACTTTTGTTTCCCATTTTTGCCAAATGCCTCTTGGAGAAACGACTAGATGCTTCGTATTTGATTGAGAGCCTCTTGTTCGCCGATCACAAAATTGGCATCCACAAGCTTTCCATTTGCAAGTTGTTTTTCCCCAAGCTCTTCTTCGACCGCGACTTTATCCATCTCCCACAACATGGGACAACCGTCATGGACTACACCGTCGGTGAGGAGGAACAAGAGTCGAGGACGACTCTTTCCCAAGGGGGGGGGGAGATGATGTAGCCCCGGTCACCGACGTCGCTACACCATGGCCAAAGAGTCCCCCAAGTGGACCTTCAACCCTAACCCACGCTACACGCGACAAGGTGAACTCCTTCCTCTCGATACTCGACCTCGTCAATACCTTGGATGGAATGCTACCTCATGTCGGTATGTTATATGTCATTAGGTACGAGAGTCATCGAGGACCAGAGAGGAGGAACATCCATGGTGCAAGGAAGCAAGGGGAGGGAAGAGGAGCCATTCATCATGGTTCAAGGAAGAAGGAAGAAGAAGAAGAAGGAAGGAAGAAGGAAGGAAGAGGAAGAAGAGGCGAGAGGAGGAAGGCCGGCCGGTCCCAGGGCCGGTCAACCGGGCCACAGGCCGGCCCACCCGGCCCCAGGGCCGGTCTGACCGGGCCCCTGACCGGCCTGGCCGGTTTCGACCGGAATCTCCGCTTGTGCCATCCGGACGCAGTCCCGGGGCTTCGGAAGCCTCGCCCGGTCACCGGCCGGCCCAGAATCCGGT
This sequence comes from Lolium perenne, assembly GCF_019359855.2. Taxonomy (NCBI): domain Eukaryota; kingdom Viridiplantae; phylum Streptophyta; class Magnoliopsida; order Poales; family Poaceae; genus Lolium; species Lolium perenne. The sequence continues at coordinate 148,354,717 of NC_067245.2, forward strand.
TTGGACCGGATGGCCCGGTCCCAGACCCGGTCGGACCGGCCCCTGGACCGGATTTCACGGGTTTGACCCACCAACTTGTACCCGTTCGACCCGAGCTGCCTTGTATGCCTATATAAGCACCCCGGTCGCCCCCTTACCTCTTGAGACAAGATTTAGGCTTAAACATGATTTTGAGCTTTGTCTCCCTAGGGTTTCATCCCCTTTGTATCAAGGCAACCCTTGTTGGATGATTGGATGTTTGTGAGTGAGATTCTAGTGTGCTCCACTCTCTCTCCCTCACCGGTCTCCGTCTTCAACACCGATCTCTCACTCCGGGATTCTACTTCGCGTCTCTCCCGCGTTGATTCTATTGGCGTGGTCCATCGAGCCACGAGAGTAAGTATCGGTTGTATCGGGTTGGTGTGCGTGCGTGAGTTCCTCGTGTTCTTCGTGTTCATCGTGTTCTTCGCGCTCTCCCTCTCTTTCCCCTTTGGATTTCGGGTCAACCGCAAGATCGGGCCACACACGGGGTCTTAGACCTCATCATATACGCTCTCAAGTACCACCCACAACTCCACAAAAAATATTTTATCTTCGGTTCAATGCTTGAATAGAATGGATATTTTCTTGTTATTTTAAAAAGTTTTTTCATTCATGCGCATAGTATATACACATCTACAATTTTTTTGTGGCAAAAATAAGGGTGTTCAACTGAATACCTTGACTTGAGCTAGGCTATCCTCTGATTGAGAACCGTTTTCAATATTTTGTTGGAGCAATTGTTGTTATAAACGCGATAATCAAATAATGAAAAACAAAAAAATCGCAGTGGAGACACAAGATTTGAACGTCGAAACCCCTCCAACACAGAGGGGGACCACAGGCGCCAACCAATAAAATTTCACTATATCAGGGAATGTTTACAAATGTCATGGGTTATCTTATAATTCGATGAACCCTAGCGGCGGCTTACAAGAGGTATATATAGACGGTGGCATCGATCCGCTTCGGCCCAAGCCTCCGGCGACGGGCTTCACTCCGCTCCGCTCGTCAGAAGTTAGCCTCCCTTTAATATAAATTTGGATCACCACATAATAATTGTTACGCGGGCATGTCTCAAAGTTTTAACATTTTTGAGTGATCTTTGCGTTACATGCAGAATTTTGATATTGCAATGGTCACATATCGTTTACATACCGTTTTAGTTATATCTAACGGCTAAGGAGATGGTTGGTCACAAATTTATAACCTAGCATACGGCTGGTACATATTTTCGTTATGCATCGTGGTACACTGTCCATTTCTAAATGTTCGCATTAGTATCTAGTCGTTCATATGGTACTACTACAATAAACCCGACAAACAAGCTACATTAAGTAAATGGTGGTGGTTTTTTTTTTTTTTGGACTCGGGGAGCAACTTTCTACCCTTGGATAAATAGTCAAAAGTACTTAAAAAATCAAAATATAGATTTCTTTCTTACAACGGAAGTGTTCATGCCTTGTATTTCCTGTAATTTTTCATGAATAAATAAAAGGCATGGAGTGTTATTGATTAAAAAAGAAATAGTTGCTCTAAAATTACTTTTTGCAAACACCATTTTTCTATTTTTCACACATGCCACAAATCCTTGTCCGTAAAAGTTTACATGTCTAATTTTTTTCCCAAATTTATCTAGCATTGTATTTTTTTTCATCCAAGAGGTTATGCTCCAACATCCGACTGTCTTGAGAGTTGAGACTATAAAATTTGGAAATATTATAATATTTTTTGATCAAAAATTGATTTCTCTAGCTAAATTTCTCTGAGTTCAACTGATAATGCTACAGTAAAATCCGAGAAACAAGCCATATAAAGTAAATGATGGTGAAAGCAATTATTTTGGGATTATATAAGTTCTAGTCATTTCAAGAAGAAATGTATGATCGGAGGGATTAATTTTTCTGTTTTGTTTTTGTTTAGCTCAAGCTGTTGAGTTCAACAGATGCGCTTAGGTGTTTTTACCGAATTATCGACAAACCGTTGTTAGCTGGGCTTTGTTACCCGTCCAGCGGTGTTCCGTGTTGCATCCGCCGCACCAAACCACCGCGCAACGGTCAGCTCTGCTCGCCGGAGTCCAAATCCAGAAGCAATAAGTAGCCCAGCACCGCGTCTCCTTCCCCCAAACGGCTACTTCCTCCCCATTTCCGCCACCTTCCTCAACCTTGCTCCGGCACCTCACCATGCCGCCGGCGCCGCGCAAACGCCTGGGCCGCGCGATCCTCGTCCTCGCCGGAGCGGGTTACCTCGCCTTCCTCCTGCTCTTTGAGCTCCCTTCCCTGCCCTTCTCGTCCCCCTCCTCCTCGTCCTCCTCGCTACCTACCCACCGCTCGCGCCGCCGCGAGCTCGAGGCCTCCGCGTCCACCTCCCTCTTCTCACCTGCCCGTCCCTCCAACCCCGCCTTCCCCTCGGCCGCGTCTCCCGCGCCGTCGCCTCCGCCGCTCCCGATCTTCTCCTCCCTCCTCGTCCTCCCGAGGTCCAACGCCACCGCGACCCCCTTCGACGGCACCGCCGCCGACGCCTTCTCCGCCGCAAAGCCCCATCTTGCTCACCTACGAACTGCCGCCGCCGCCGCCGCATCCGCCGCGTCCCCGCCCCCGTCCTCCCCGACATGCCCTCCCTCCATCTCGCTGGACGCGGACAACCTCCCCGCCGAAGGGGTCCGGACGGTGGAGCTGCCGTGCGGGCTCGCCGTGGGCTCCCACGTCACGGTGGTGGCACGCCCGAGGGCCGCGCGCCCGGAGTTCGACCCCAAGATCGCCGAGCGCAAGGACAGGAAGACGCCTCTCATGGTGTCGCAGTTCATGGTCGAGCTGGTGGGCACCAAGGTGGTAGACGGCGAGGCGCCGCCCAGGATACTGCACTTCAACCCCAGGATCCGCGGGGACTACAGCGGCAGGCCGGTGATTGAGATGAACAGCTGCTACAGGATGCAGTGGGGCCGCTCGCAGAGATGCGAGGGCTTCGCGTCCCGTCCCGCAGAAGAGACTGGTGAGTTATTACGGACCTCCTGCTTCGGATTTGCTTGGGTAATTATTTTCTTTTTTGTTGGTTCATATCTCTCGATTGCTTGGGTAATTGCTGAATACATGTTTGATTTGATTCGATTCAATCGTGGCATAGCGTGTTCTTCAATTACGTTGGATTCGAGTCGCTAGGAACTAGGAAGGGATGGTCTCTTAGGGTGTGTTTGGATGGGAGCCCGAGGCTGCCAAGCCAAATAACTGGCGTTGACCATGTGCTCCGGCCATGGTTTGGATTGGAGCCCATTATTTGGCGAGCCAATGCTAGCTTCAGCTTAGCAGTACTAATTTACTGGCAACGCATTGGCAAGTTGTGGGCGGCAGAAAGCTGCGCCAATATTTTGGCTGCCCTTAAATTGGCGGGGCTATCCAAGGCAAAAACCAAACAGACCCTTAGTTAGGAAAATACATAGAAGCCATCAACTTGAGTGGTCGGATTGGTGGAATCTGGCAAGAAAAATGTGCAAAGCTTGGCCAAATTTTCCACGGAAGGTTCGTTTTTTTTGGTTTGCTGGAGAATGATCCTGATGGTGATTGTGCAGCTTGATTTGTCAAATTAGTGGAATATTGTAAGAGTCAGACAAGCATGGACCTGCAACCGTGTTTGACGGATACATGTTGAGTTTGACTTCAACTTGGCGGTGGTTACTTAACTGCTTCGTGTTCCCATTTTCTGCTTCGCAAATTGTTCGCGAATAACTGATTGCTTACTTATGCATCTACTCAACTGCTTCGAGTATACTCTAATTGTTCCATTAGTTGCAACCAAACTAGTTCGGCGGTTAATCAACTATTCTGATTGTTTAGAAGGCTGTGAATGAAAATTTTCTTTTTTTTCGATAAAGGAATGGAACTTTTCTAATTACAATCAAATAGGAATTCTTCCTCTCTGGCCTACATCCATATCTTTTGCAATTCATTTGATTTGAAATTGGGCTTTCATTTGCTTGAACCATATATGGCAATAGCTCTTTGCAAACTGTCATGTTAACGCGATACCGTTTGATCTTTCAGTTGATGCTCAGCTGAAGTGTGAGAAATGGATTCGGGATGATGACAACAAGTCAGAGGAGTCAAAGATGAAATGGTGGGTGAAACGTCTAATTGGTAGGCCAAAGGATGTGCACATCAGTTGGCCATACCCATTCGCAGAAGGCAAGCTGTTTGTTTTGACTCTAACAGCTGGTTTGGAGGGTTACCATGTCAACGTTGATGGGAGGCATGTCACTTCATTTCCTTACCGCACTGTAAGTTTGTCGAAAAGCCTCACAAATATGGCTCAATTGCTTGAGTAACCTCCTGAAATCTGCATATCTGATTGTGGTCAACTGATTTTCTGTACAGGGTTACACTCTTGAGGATGCAACAGGATTGTCTCTGAATGGAGACATCGATATTGAATCAGTTTTTGCTAGTTCTTTGCCCAGTTCACATCCTAGTTTCTCCCCAGAGAGATACCTCGAAATGTCTGAGCAATGGAGGGCCCCACCACTACCAACTGAACCAGTCGAGCTATTTATTGGCATTCTGTCAGCAGCTAGCCATTTTGCCGAGCGTATGGCTGTGCGGAAGTCATGGATGATGTATACAAGAAAATCATCAAATATTGTAGCTCGGTTCTTTGTGGCTCTGGTAATTACTTGCTTTTCTCTTGTTTTTACTTGTTTTTGCACATTCCAAACTCTGACAAATCAAACAATTTCGCAGAACGGGAAAAAGGAGATCAATGCAGAACTCAAAAAGGAGGCAGAGTTCTTCCGTGACATCGTTATCGTGCCTTTCATGGATAGCTATGACCTTGTTGTTCTGAAAACCATTGCCATTGCCGAGTATGGGGTAAGTGAGCTGAAATATGTCAGATAATTGCCTACATTCTGTTAGGTTTTGTCGCCAGTTTTGTTGACATTTACTCATTAATGGTTGCTATTCATCCAGGTTCGAGTCATCCCGGCAAAATATGTAATGAAATGTGATGATGATACATTTGTTAGAATTGATTCCGTACTAGAACAGGTGAAGAAAGTTCGAAGTGATAAGAGTGTATATGTGGGAAGCATGAACTACTACCATAGACCACTGAGATCCGGGAAGTGGGCTGTGACTTATGAGGTAAATTCATGTCCTCTATTGCAGAACTGGCATTCATCATTGTTGGTCATGCAGTATCCTCCACTTGTGTTTCCATTTGCATCTTTCTGCAAGAGGACCTCTTTTTAGGAGAGTAGTAAAATCCATGGGATCAGCACGGTCCACTTTTAATTTTATCATACGGCACTTTTGTACATATAATTTTGTATCAAAAGTGGGTCCTCCTATAAGTCAAAGGTTTTGCATTCATATGTTACCCTTGACAAACATGGGCAACCTTGTGATAACAAAAGGGTGCTGTCCTTGTTGGCGCTTCATCTATCCTAATTTTTGTACTATATTAGAAGGGAATCTTATGTTTTTTCTTATTTCTTTCCAGGAATGGCCAGAGTCTGTTTACCCAAATTATGCTAATGGGCCTGGGTATGTGATCTCAGCAGACATTGCACGCTACATTGTATCTGAATTTGACAATCAGACACTTCGGGTAAGCATCCCTTTGATGCTATGTACTCCCATCATGTAGAAATGGTTATAGGACCCACTAAATTTACTCACTTCATGTAGAAATGGCTATAGCTAAGTTGTTTTTCTTTATTGCTCAGCTATTTAAGATGGAAGATGTCAGCATGGGTATGTGGGTCGAGAAATTCAATGTCACTCGTCGACCAGTGGAGTATCGGCACGATGTCAGGTTCTACCAGGCTGGTTGCTTTGATGGTTACTTCACCGCACACTACCAGTCCCCTCAGCACATGATCTGTCTGTGGAGAAAACTACAGTCTGGTAACACCCATTGCTGCAACGTGAGATGACGATGGCGAAAATTGTTGGTCATTGTTGGTCGGAGAGGTGATCGGCTCACAAGCACAACTCGCGTATCAGATGGTGTCGAAATCACGAGGGGCGGAGGAGAGCTCTCTCCTGGGTTTGTCATACGATTCTTTCATTCTTTTGGTCAGTGGCCCGGTTCCATGCTGCTGATTCTGACACCTGATGAACCCTTCGGGGTTCTTTTGACACTTGTTGATATTTAGCCACGTCAAATTTTCTTGACCTAGGAATTTTCATGGTTGGCTTTTTGCATGTGTACAGAAGCAGAGTTATATATTTGTGATATAGGGCATTTCATTTGTCTAGACTTGATCTTATTGTAAGAACCGAACTGAATAGCCAGCTCAATAGTCTGATACGAGCTCAGTACCGGCTGAACTCTGCAGCAGAGTATACTAGTCAGCTCGTGAGGTGAGGTGAGCTGAATCATTTTATGACAAGAGCAGTAGTTATCACATGTGACCATTGTTACACAATTGTTGCCTTCAGTCGGAAGTGTTGCACACAATTGTCGAAGCACCTAATGCTCATAGTGAGGTGAACGATGCAAACTTAGTTGATACATGTTCAGATACACGCAACAACATTGTCAGGGAGATAAGATCATGATGTCAGGTAGCGTATAACTTTTGAAAGTGATAATCGTTCACATTCAGATACAAAACAAATGATCACCCTGATGCATACATATTCGTAAGAGCAAAGTGAAACGAGAGCAAGTAAATTTTCCTCTTCACATGTATGAAGAGTAATCCTGAACGTACACCATAGGCATGAGGTTGGCTCCTATAGAATTTGGATGGCCAGGATAGCAGGGTATCCACCCGTGCTCGCGAAACTTCCACTCGCCTCGGTGGTGCTGAAGCCTTGAACTTGACTGTAGGTGTTAGTCGTCCAGCCGATCCTGTCGCCAACGACGGTCGCTGCTGCGGCGCCGGAGAAGAAGAGCAGCAGGATTACGGCCAGCGAGATGGCCACCACGACGAGGTTCCTGGTGATGCTAGCCATGTTTGTTTCTCTACTCTTGATTTACGTTCTCGATCGAGTTCCGCTGGAGTGCTCGATCGATCGGGCGATGCCCTCGACGTACGTGTTGTGCGTATGCTGGATCGATGCTTGGGTTGGTTTGGGTTTGGCGGAGGAGAACCAGGTGGGAAACCCTGCTCTTATAGAATCAGGCGCGTGGCTCGTCAAGTCCGACACGGTCTCGCGTCTCAAAGTAGCCCATCGACGGTGAGAGTCGGAGTTGGAGTTCGCGTAGTCTGGGGTTACAATTCCGAATTCTTTGTGTTCTGATGATTAACCCCATGACGGGGCTAGTTCATCTTCTCTCTCCTATACCTAGCGGCCACCTCTCAAAAAACAGCCGCACCTTCACTTCCATCTTCACCATAGATCGGTTCTCCCTCTTCTGGTCAGTTGGGAAAAGTGTAGAACCCGATTTGTGAATGGAGTTTTTAATGAAAGTAGAGTTTTCATAGATTACTGGAGAGATTTGGTAATCGTCTTTTTTTACCTTTACGGTATCGTCTACAACAATTTATCTTCAACTTTTCGTTCAACGAAGAGATCTTCTCAACATTACGCATTTGGTCCTACAATTTGTTCATCATGTGATGGTTTAGTTCTAGATCTTGCAAAACCTGTTGTTGGGTCCTACAACTTCCCAGCCATGTGAAGTTTTGGTTCTCAGTTAATCTAACATGTGGCGTTACCGATTTGCAGAGAGACCCCTAATATTCTTAACTGGCACATAAGACCTTTCGTGCTATCTTACAAACGGGTCTAACCTGTCAGTGCGGACGGCGAAAATAAATTTACGCACCAAGTTGAGGATTCAAACTCTGGCCTCGGATTAGGCGTTAGCTCACAGTTGCCACTACACAACAGACAGTTTATGTAGCAAATCTAGTACGCCATTCTGTTCTACACAGAAGAGACGATTTTTCACCCCTTTGACGAGAAATGAAACTACTCATTTTTTTCTTTTGGCAGCACACGTGTTTTATTTTTGGAAAAATTGTACATCGCGTAATTTAAGAAAAGTGATGGATGCCTGTTGTCATTTTCTCTTTATAAGATGGATACGTGTTGTCATTTTCTTGAAAGCTTTCGTGCATCTATGCTAGAAATTTATGAATATAGAAAATACATTATTTCAGTAAATGACACTTGGATAGAGAGTGAAATAAAATGCATGACCCTTTGTGGAAATTCAATTTGGCTCATGGGTACATATGTTCCCTCTACCTAAAATTTGTATTTGGAAGTGGCAAACTTTTTTTACAAAATATTCTACATATACACCTCCATAATATATATTTGTTTGCCAAATTTCACAAATACTAGTATTTTTTGCGGTCTATGTAAAAAAGAGAAAATTTATCTTGTAAACAACCTTATTCTCACACTGAATTTTGTCTTTTTCCACACGTCACATGACAAGTCGACTTTTTCTGAATTGACTTTGTGAGGGCGTAGCACATCTGCAGATTTTTTTGTTTCAATTTATAAAAATTTGAAATATGTGTAATATGCATTTAAAATAAAGAGAGCATATTATTTCATGTTCCAAAACACCACTCCTCTTCTAAACTAGTTCATAGTGTATACAATTTCCACGATGAAGCATTTGAGCTATCCATAATAAAATTATAAGTATTGTATACCCCCATTTAGCTAGATCTAGAACACAATTTTTTTTTATCTTCAGAGTGCACGATTCATTATTGCAACCTAGATTTTAATTTTCCCTGGTATTGGTGTATTTTTCTTACCAATTCTCTTGTTCGATCCTGGGATGATTGAGAATAACTACTTTTAAGTCGACTCTAAGGACCATCTTTTAGAAAAAAATTATATTTATACATAACATGCATGAGAATATATCACTTGCGAACTTTACTGAGACTATAACTTATTTCAAAATAAACGGAGAAATCGTCGCCGTTTTTTGCCTAAATGTATTCTAGGTGTTTTTAGTTGTGTATTTCATTTTTACTGCAACTCATGTAGTAAGTAAAATCCAGCATAACATGCACATGTAAACTTTCTGTTAACATTGGTAATATATTTTATTTTAGAAATATATAGTACATTGCAAATATAATTCGACATATATAGTATGTTATATAATAGAGTTTTTTGGCTTTAAATGTTAACATAGGAAATTGAGTTTTAATATACATGTAGTAAATATTTTTAAAGAAGCCCAGTGGTTGGGATCGCAGTGGCGCACCCCAACGACCGGAGTTCGATTCTGAACGAATTTCGGAGTTATCACACCAAGTCCCGCTTCTACTATATCAAAAAAGTGTCTAGTTCCTCCTAGACACGGTTTCATTTTTTTAAAAGATTGTATTCTTGTACTATTTCGTGCTGCTTACTAGTGTACAAAACAAGTTTTGCTCAAATCGTAACAAAAACGATCAAGCCGCTATGATTAGATTTAAATAGCGTAACGTCCAGAAGTTGGGCATAAAAGCTTGTGTGGTTCATTGGCAACCGTAAGAGGAAACTCTCATTTGCAACTAGTTGCACTCGCACCTTATTTTTGTTGTGACACTTTCAAGTTTATAAAAAATACAAACTAAAATTCTAGACATATATTGTGTTGTATCTTGTGTATCTGTGAAGTTTTATCCAAAAATATGTTAATATGTGACCTGTGAAAAAAGAGAAGACATACATAAATAGTGTCACGTACTATGTACACATCATTTGTTCTTTTTGTGTAGGTCGCATATTGACATATTTTTGGATGAAACTTCACGTATGCACAAGACACAACACAATGTATGTCTAAAATTTTAATTTGCATTTTTTGGAAACTTGAAAGTGTCACAATAAAAATAGAGTGCGGGCACAACTAGTTGAGGAAACCCTCAGCTTTGCGCAACAATTTTATTTTCGCCGTCCGCCTTGGCAGGTGGGACCCGCATGTAAGACGGCACCAAAGGTTTTATGTTTCAGTTAACAATATTAGGGATCTTTCTGTAAAATTGATCAGACCACATGTCAGCAGATTTTGCAATATGTAGGACTAAACCATCACATGAACAAGTTGTAGGATCAATAGCGTAATTAGCTCCAAGTGACATCCACATAGAGAAAAGAGCGTCCATCCCCACCGTAGCCTCCCGCACCCCCAACCCTAGCCTCCCGCACCCCGCCTCCCACCCTCCCGCCGCCGGCACTGCCGCCGGGGCAAAGATCTCGGGGCATGGTGGCGGCGAGGGGCCTTCCCCCGTGACGCGTCGGGAACGGCGGCCAAGGAGTCTCTCACGCGGCGGCGGCCCTTCTGCCTCCCGGGGCGGCGGCGGTCGGACGAGGATGGAGGGGCGGCGGCGGTCCTCCCGGGGACGATCCAGCTGCGGGCTGCGGCCTCCCTACCTCCCATCGGCAGCATGCCGGCGGTGGTGGCTGGTGGAGGCGGACAACGCCTTTCCCTCCGCCTCTCGCCGGTGAGGGGCGATGATCTTGGGCTTCTCCCGCGGTACGAGGACGCCCGGGGCAGCAGCCTTGGGTTCGACGGTGGAGGTGACCCTCTTCTTCGCCGGATAGGATCGGCCTGCGGTTGGTGGTGGTGGATCTTTTGATCTATCACCGCGTTCCGACGGCGAGATGGAGGAGCTTGGAAGTCAGCGATGGTGTCGCCGGTGGAGGGTTGGAGTGGCTAGCCCAGGATGGTCGCCGACGTGGGGGTCCGACCTGAATAAAGGCGGCGGTCTTAGGGCCTCTCTTGCATGAAGAGGAGGACCTACCGAAGGCCTGGACTCGTGATCTGGCCGGAGTGTTGAGTTCCGGAAGGCTCCGCTGGCGAATGTAACAGTGCTTTTGCCTGGAGTTTGCTGGATCGGAGGTATTCGGTCATGCGCACCCATGTTTTTATTCCGACCGATTGGTTCTGGAGGGAGCGGCACGAAACTCTTTTTCTGTGTTGACACCAAGTGACTATGGATCCATGATGAAAGTCGGATGAAGAGAATTTCATGAAGGCCGGAGGGGAGGACTGGCTAAGGGATGTTCAAGTCTGTGCGCTGTTGAGGGACTTGCTATGTGTTCCGGGCTTCACAGCAGCGGTATGAAAGTGGGGGCAACAACACAGGTGAAGTGCAGAGTCCTACCTTTCAGGGTGAAAACCCAAGATCTGACCTTAATTGGTTGTGCCTGGCAATGACCTTGGTGGAGGCATTGTTTTGAGAGCGGGGACTATCTTCAGGGTGAAAACCTAAGATCTTTGATCGGCGACGACGGTGTTTGAGCACTATTCCCTTCTTGGAGGCGTCGTTTTTGGAGAGTCTGTAATTCAGGTGTTGTCTTGGCGGTGGATGTATTGCTGTTGTTAGGCCCGAGATACTGTAGCGGGACTTTTGTTTCTTAGTTTTCTTTTCTTGTTTTTTGGTTGTGTGCATCCGTAGTGCCATTAGGGTGGTGCGTTGTTGCAGAGGCTGGGTGTAATTGGTATCTTCTTGATATTAATATATTTCCTTTATCGAAAATTAGCTCCAAGTTAAATCCATCTAAGCTCTGTCGCCTTGTACATTCATAAGTCCAAGGTCAGTGTTCTTCTGGCTACCATGCAAGGTTGCAATTACTGAACATTTAGATCGCCAAGTCGACCAGACTAAGCTAGCTGCTCGCGGCACGCCCCGGCAAGCAGTAAACATTCAGACCGGCGTCAGTCAACGGACCACCCCTCTGAACAACAATTTACTAAGGATCCAGTGTCCAGTATAGATCCACCGCTGCAGCAACTGATACTTCCTGCCGTGGCACTCATTGCAAGCAGTTGGGATAGGGTTTTCATGGTGACAGTGGCTGGTCAATTTAGTAACAGGAACGCTTGTCGATTTTTGTTCACGCACTATGCAATGGATGCTGTCATTCTGAGGATAGTTGCAGGGTTTTCTGCTTATTCCATGGGAAACTCGGTTGTGGGTAGGAGCCCGGTCATTTCTCTCGAGGTGATCGATCACAATTTGCGTGATTTCTTGGTTATTATCTGGAATGCCTTTTGTCAGGTAGCAACCTTTAGCATGTATAGCTTCTTACTTCAGAGGTTACTGAGAACATTCAGATACTCTGGTATAAGCCGCACTTCGAGCATCTCGAGGCACGGTTCAGATTTAAAATAAATATCGAAGCTTGTGAAACTGTACGCCATCCAGACACTCCACTAAAAATTACTGGTGGACTTGGCGGGGTTTGCCTCTTGTGCGTTTATATGGATGTCATTTAGGACGGGTTGTAATGTCTCTAACAGCTGCTGGTCATGGCTTTGTCTTGGGTGCTCGGTTATTTCGGCCTAGTATTAGGCCTGCATAATTGTAACTCTATTCTTTCTACCAATGCATCGAGGAGGAAGCTTTGCGTTTGCCCAAAAACAAAAGGTTCATATTAGGGTGAAGGTAAACACTGTAAAGATTGTCCTCTGAATTATTTTTCTTTCGAAAAGGAGGTGTGATCTGAATGTTTTATCTTACTGTAATGTTCTATGGCAAAGTGACCAAATTATACTACCGAATATTACCAGAAGATTCGTGAGCGACCAGAAGATTCATCTATATTTTGTTCCTTTTTGTTAAAAATGTTGTATCACCTACCGAATATTAAGTTTTTTTTTTGGTTAAAAGGCCTCTTTAAACTCAAAAGTTCGCATCAAGTTGATACAAGCTACAAGAGTTTACGTCGGGCTCTGCATAGAAATGAATAGCAAGTACTCACTGCAAGAGCAAATGGAGTACTTCATATGAAGCGGTGTTTGAATTTTCGTACCAGGAACAGTACTAAATTACTCCCTTGTCTTATGCTACAAATTTCAACTTCACTGCAAGAGCAGATGGAGTAAATATTAGGATGTACCGAGGTCGTGGAGGGGAAGTAATTTTCAGCATTTACCAATGTTAAAACAGGGGATCCTAGTGTCAGTAATGCATGCAGCCACCTCTTGCACTTTATTTTTGCTAGCTTGCATAACAGTGAATTTCAGGACAGCCAGTGTGTCAGGCTGTCTCAAAAATAACCAACTCCTTTGGCCCTTTCCACAATATAGAAGTGATATGAACCTGTCCCCTGCCTCATCTTGGCTTTTGGTCAAGGAAAATCTGCTTGCTTCAGATATGCTGATAAATCACATCAGGCCCAAACTATTTTGTACTGACCATGTTTTTTCAGTAACATGCCTGCCGTGTTGATGAGAGAGAAAATATGTAAGATAACAGATGCATATAAGTAACTGCATGCAACAAAAAAAATGTATATGTGTATATTTTATCAGGGTAGCAAAACATGTATAAATGTAAAGAGTTGAATAAGAGGGATGTTTTCTAGGGTTCATGAGGAGGGAAAGTTCGATACATGTTGTCACAGTACAATAAAAAAGATAGCGACATATCACCTGAAAGTAGTAGCATACAGATGTGTATTTCTCCAGGGTGCTTCTCACTTTGCAGTTGCTTTCTGTGCCTTGCTTAATCAGAGCAATCTCTCATCTGTCATGCCCCTCCTAGATTTACTCAAAGGTTACTCCTTCCCATTCTTTTATTCCATCCTTAACACTTTGAAGTAATCAAGATTATCCTCTAACGAAGGAATCCTTATGGATCAGGCAGCACGGTCAGTTGCAACCTTGAACTCCTATAGGCTATTGGATCTTCTTTGACCAATCAAGACCAATTACATATGAAATCAAAAGAAAAGAAAGAAAATAGCACAACTCAAGGAAAAGAAAAGCAAAGGACAAAAGCAAGCATGGCTCAGTTGCTTTGATTCTACCCTGCCCCCTGCATTAAGCCCTTCAAAGGCACACGAGAAGCAGCTGGAGAAGAAGAAAGAAAACTCAAGAAGAAACCAAGGAGCAAGAAACAAAAATACCACCACTGCCTGCAGAATATAATGTGCTGAGACAGGGAGCAAGGTAACCTCACACTCACATTGGGGTTCTTGCAGCTGCACCAGCACCACCCTATGAGAAGCACATAGAGGGGTTGTGGTGGTGTCAGTGCCAAGCCAACACAAAGGTAGGAGCTATCATGAGCCGGCTGGGAAGGTCTACGAAGCCGGCATTGGCCATCCTGTTTGGAGGCCTTGTTCTGGTGTCAATGATGGTGGAGAGTAGCGTGAAACATTCATCTCCTGTGCGGTTTGCCGATGCAGTAGTAGGCGGTAGGAGGATGATGACTGGAGTCAATAGAGGATTGACTGATAGGACACTGGAGGAATTCAAGGCTGATGATCCTTTCAGCAGCAGCAAGAGGAAGGTGCACAGTGGACCGGATCCAGTTCACAACAGGTAACTTAATTTTCCTGCATTCAACTACGCAATGTGCTGCTCTTTGTTCTTCTTCCTTCTCTTATTTGGGAACTAACTTTCCATGGATCTCGGGGGATTCTCATTTTGACATTAAACAATTGATAAAAGAGAAGAACATCATATGCAATGTGTTTTCTGGGATGTCACCTTGGTCACGAATGCCTTAGGTTTCATACAAGAACTTGTCTAATATGAAAGAAGTAGGCATTAAATTCATGGCTACTGATTACTGTTGTGATATTTCAATTTACACTAAAGCAAACATAATAAGTTACAATGCAAATTTGTAGTATGTATCTCATGTATCTGGATTAATGTTGATTTCGGTCTTCTTTTGTCACGGTGTGCTCACTGTAAGTTAGATTTTGTATACTAAAGCTTCTATATTCTAAATATAATATCAGCTGCACCCACTCATTTCATTACATTATGATTTTTCTATTGAACTAAGCACTATCTATTCAAACATAAGATGCTACGATGTTGTATTTAGCGGAAATGAATGATAAATATAATGAGATGACAAGAAGAACGAAAAATGGCTGCACTGCTTGTTTTCATTACGCAAACAAAGGTGGTTGCTCATACTCTCCTCATGAGCACCCTACATGCACTTACCATACTTGAAATAATTAACCAACATGCATCTGAAGCAGTCAAAGAAAGCACACTGCAATGACGTTATTAATTTAGCTATGGCTACTTAAATTAAAATGCCAATGATGCAGTAGATCACCTTGAACACAACACTTGAAGGGTTGTTCCCATGTTTCCCCTGTACTCCCTCTGATATTGAAATGATCACCTCTCTGCATTCTTCAGGGGAGCTGGAGAATCAAGAAGATCGCCTGGCAGAGCATAGGTGCGACACTCGCCCCAACAAAAAGAAGCTTCGGAAGTGCTTGTTGTGGATCAGATCATTGTGTTGAAACAAAGAAAAAATAAATAACAGGAGCTCCATTCTGCGGTGGGTCTGACTGGGATGCTGGTGTAACTAGGGGAAGATGGCCTATCATGTTCTAAGCACTGCTATTTAAGAAGATTATAGGAATAGAAGCTTCTGCTTTTGCAAAATCAAAGCCATTCTACTCATGCAGTTTTTTGTAAAGAGAGCAGTACCAAGCTTCCCTCTCACAAAATCAGTCATCAAAGGTTCTTGTCAGGGGGATATGGGCAAGATGTTCTCCTTTGTTTCAGAAGTTGCTTTGCACATGCTTGTAGTAGCTAGTACCCACTCTTTTTTGAATTTCCTATTTGTTGTATTAATTGACCAGGAAAGCACATTGCAAGCTTGCTATAGAGGAACAGGTAAAGATATGATGACCAATAATTTCCTGGCTTTGTTTCTTATCTTGTGATAAGATGTGAAATCTATTGGTGTTTGTGCTCTACTACCAAAGCAAAGTAGACCACTTACTATAGAAGCTTTTAGTATTCCAGTTAGCATACTCTACTTGAAAATAACCTTCACATTTGCTAGTAACTCGAGAGTTGTTTCAGAGAATTCTTTCACAGCTTATAAAGTTTGTACAGTTCATAGCTTTCAAAATTGAAACCAATTCAAATTTATCTTCACCAACATGGAAACAATTACCTTTATAATATTTCCCTTTTCCTACATAAAGCACCATCAGGAATTTACTTCAGTAAAACCAGCAAGAAGCATCCATACAAACAAGATAAAAGGCAGGGGGGCTAAAGATTAAAGAAAGAAAAGAACTTCCAAGCTGCGAAAGCCGCATGGATTCTCCCCAATGCATGCTTTTCCACTCTTTCGTTTCCCACCTCTGTTCTCTCTCCCTCTCCTCTTTTCTAGCAAGAGTATAGCTTTGAGCAGCCAAAGATGCCCCCTGAATGGGGTCTAAAGCAAAGCAATGTTAGCAAGAGCCTGATATATAAGAAGCTGTGTCCTTGGTTAAAAGTTGAACGTTCTTCTTGGGACTGATCTTTTTCTTTTCTTGACCAGTCTTCTTGTGTAAGATGTATACCAAGTGCTTTTATTCACTGTAACAAATGCAGATTAAAGAGGGGACAAGTGTGTGTGTGTCCAGTCTGTACAGGAAGTTAGTGCTAGCATGGAATTTCAAGAAATATGTACTGTCATTTTCGAAAGTGAAGAAAGAGAGGTACTTGGTATATAAGGACTGTACTTTGTCGTTCTGCGCAGCTTAACATCGATTTCTCTAATCCCTACCATCTTCTCTGGTGTTTTTTCTTCCGTGTTTTCCTAGAGAACTTTTTGTGATGGTTTTGGTTTAACGATGCCTTTGAGCTCTGCTCGTTGCGTGTTGATATAGGTACAACCACAGGGGAGGGAAGAGGGGGATCGGTCTGATCTTTATCTTGCAGATCAGATCGTTACAAGTCATAAGCCTTATCAGGCATCTACCCTATCTCTCCATATGTGCAACATATGTGTACCTAACATCCCTCCTCAATCACAACCTTTTCTTAGGTTGAGATTGTGTTTGAACTCTTTACCCTGCCAAGCTGGTAATGCTTTTGTGAAGATTTCCTCTAAATGTTTGTTTGCGACTCTTTCTCTTGCAAAATAAAGGTTAATTTCTATATGCTTAGTTCTTGCATGAAATATAAAATTAGCTGAAAGAAAGTCTTTTTTTTTCGCGGGCACGCGAACGGCGTGCCATATCTTTATAGAAGAAAGCAACAACAATTACAAGAAACCAGAGGGGGATGCGAACATCTGCCCTTGGCCAACCCACACACACCACCCAACTCGATGCCTACTCTCGCAACATGACTCTCCGCTCTCCTCCCCTCGCAGCCTCCCACATGCTAAACTCGTCCAACACACTCTCAATGATTTGCGCCGTGGAAAGCTGCCTATCTAAGTTTCCGAAGACCCGGGCATTCCTTTGCTTCCACAGCGTCCAGGCAATGAGCAGGACAAACGTGTCAAAACCTCGCCTATCCTCCCTCCGCAATCTCTTCCTCGTCTCAGTCCACCATCTCTCCAGGTTGGTGTTCTCCTGCGGCTCCTGGAGTTGCGAGCCCATCCTTCTCAAGCAGCCGAACCAGACCATCCTTGCATACGGGCAGTGTGACAGAATATGGTCAACATTATCCTCCTCTTGGAGGCAGGTGGCACAGGGATCAGGGTGGTCCTGCAGGCCATGCCGGATCCTCCTGTCCGAGGTCCAGAGCCTCCCCTTCATCGCTAGCCAACCGAAGATCTTGCACTTGAGAGGGGCAAAGGAACTCCAAATCGGCTTGGCCATACCCCAAGCAATCCTCCCCATACAAAGCATGTTGTAAGTCTCCCTTGCGGAATACCGTCTAGACGCAGAACCTTTCCAGATAATCTGATCCGGCCTACTCTCGTCGCGCGGCACTCTTCCAATTTGTTCCCAAAGCTGTGTGCATTGCATCCAACCCTCAATGGACAGGTCTCTAGAAACATCCGACAACCATGCGTCCTCAAGCAGAGCATCACCGACCTTCCTCATATTCTTCCTCCTTGTCGGGACAAGCGTCGCGACCTCAGGTGCAATCTCATCCACACTCCGCCCATTGATCCATCTATCTCTCCAGAATAGGATACTCTTCCCATCTCCTACCTCGAAGCTCGCCAGGCTCCGGAACACCTCATTGGCTTCTACATCATTGAAGGCTGGCAGGCCTTGCCAAGGCCTCGACGGATCCGTACGGCGGAGCCAACACCACCTCACTCTAAGGGCTAAACCCTGCAGCCTCAAATCCTTTACTCCCAAGCCACCGAACTGGGTCGGCTTGCAGATCGTGTCCCAAGCTACCAGACATTGCCCTCCATTGATCTCCTTTTTGCCGGCCCAGAAAAAAGCTCTCATCCATTTGACCAACTCCTCCAGCACCCAAGCCGGCGCCTCAGCAACCATGAGCTGGTGAATAGGCCGCGCGCTTATCACCGATTTGATGAGAATGAGCCTCCCTGATTTCCGAATCATGCCTCTCTGCCAAGCCGGAACACAACGTATGACCTGGTCAATCAGCGGTTGCCACTCCGCCTTAGTCAAGGGTCTTAGCGCAAGCTGCATGCCAAGGTACTTGATGGGGAACCCCACCACCTCGCACCCCAGCGTCTCTGCAACCCTCTCCACATCTCCGTCCTGCTCCCTAATCAGCGTGGCTGAGGTCTTCCTGAAGTTGACACGCAGCCCGGAGGCCTCTCCAAACACCTGTAGAATTGCCTTCACTGCCTCGAGCTCAGTGTCCAGTGGCTTGCAGAAGGTAACCACATCATCGGCATAAACCGAGATCCGCTGAAGCTCTGATATCCCTGCAAGCCCAGTGAACAAATTCCTGTCCACGGCCTTCTTGATCACCGCCGTCAACACCTCCATAGCAGCCACAAACAGCATGGGTGAGGTGGGGTCCCCCTATCTAAGGCCTCTGGCATGCATGAATCTATCTCCGGGCACTCCATTCACCAGCACTCTAGTGTTCGCCGTGTTGAGCAACAAGGCAACCCATTTTAGGAATCTCTCTCCAAAACCCATGCGCCGTAGAACCTCAAACAGGAAGCTCCAAGAGATCGAATCGAACGCTCGTGTTAGATCTAACTTGAGGAGCACACCCGGCTCCCTAAACTGATTTATTCTCCTCGCCACTTGTCTCACCAGCATGAAATTATCATGTAGGGACCGGCCCTTGACAAACGCCGACTGGTTGGTACTAACAACATCACCCAGCCTGCGCCTCAACCTATTCGCCATCACTTTGGATAACAGCTTTGAGAAACTGTGTACCAAACTAATGGGGCGATAATCCTTGACCTCCATGGCGTCCGGCTTCTTGGGGATCAACGTGATCAGGCCTCTGTTCAGACGTGCAAAGCCTCGCCCATCTCCCACGCACAGTTTGAACAGCCCCGCTAGGATATCCCTCTTGATGATGGGCCACGCTCTCTGATAAAAGGCTCCGGTGAACCCATCCGGCCATGGTGCCCTGTCTGGGGGGAGGTCCTTGACCACCCCCCACACCTCCTCCTCCGTAAACATGACCTCCAGGTCCTGAAGCTCAGCGGTGGGGATATCCAACTCGTCCAGGTTAATAGAATGCTCTCTAGTCTGAACCTGTCCCAGCAACTGGGAGTACGCCTCAGTGAAAGCCACCACTTTCAAGCCCTGGTCCGTAACCAGCTCATCACCAACCTTGACCGCAGCAATATAATTTTTCACTCTTCTCCCATTAGCGACTGCATGGAAAAGTGCTGTGTTGGCATCTCCGTCCTTCAACCAGCGGATCCTCGACCTTTGCCTTGCCATGGTCCGCTCCAAAGAAGCAAGCCCAAGAACGGCCTGCTTAAGCATCCTCCTCAACCAAATCTCCCTAGGGGTTAAAACACGCCTCTCCTGAGCCACATCAAGGCGTATAATCAGGGTGTTGGCAATCGCAATGTTCAACTTAATGTTCCCCACTCTCTTCTGCCCCCAAGACTGCAGATATTCGGCAGCATTCCTGAATAGAGCATCCAACTTCCAGAAGGGGTCAACAATATCAGGGTCACAAACCCAGGCATCCCTCACCGCCTCATCAAACCCCTCCAGCTTGAGCCAAAAGTTCTCAAATTTAAACCTTCTTTTCGGCCGGAACGCCGCATTCAGGGCAAGGTGGAGTGGTGCATGGTCTGAAACAGATGATGACAGCCCCTGTAGAACGGAGTCGAAGTGTTGCAAATCCCAGTCCATAGAGACCAGCACCCTGTCAATGCGTGTAAGGGTAGCTCTCTCCCGCTCATTACTCCAAGTGAAGGTTCTACCTTGCATGCAGAGGTCCTTCAACTCATGCTCGTGCACGAAGGCCCTGAAACGCTCCCTATCCAGGTTCTCATTATTTTTCTCCGAGGCATTAAGGATCATGTTAAAGTCTCCCGCAACAACCCAGGGGCCGGGGCATAGCGACCTCCTCTCCGAAAGCTCCTCAAGAAACATGATTTTCTCCTCAGCCGCCTGGGGCCCGTACACCATTGACCGTGCGGTCTACAACATTAACTAATCGCCGTCAGCGCATGTGCGTGTAGCCGGACGCACCCGGGGGTACAAAATTGGTTCAAACAACACCCCACCATGATATTGTACACACCATGTGGACACACACAATTTTTTGGGTCATTCCCACCCTCCGATGCTCGCTTTCCACGGAAACCCTAATCCATTGACAAATTGCCGTCAGCGCATGTGCGTGTAGCCGGACGCACCCGGGGGTACAAAATTGGTTCAAACAACACCCCACCATGATAATGTACACACCATGTGGACACACACAATTTTTTGGGTCATTCCCACACTCCGGGGCTCGCTTTCCAGGGAAACCCTAATCCATTGACCGTGCGGTCTACAACATTAACTAATCGCTGTCAGCGCATGTGCGTGTAGCCAGACGCACCCGGGGGTACAAAATTTGTTCAAACAACACCCCACCATGATATTGTACACACCATGTGGACACACACAATTTTTTGGGTCACTCCCACACTCCGGGGCTCGCTTTCCACGGAAACCCTAATCCATTGACCGTGCGGTCTACAACATTGACTAATTGCCGTCAGCGCATGTGCGTGTAGCCGGACGCATCCCGGGGTACAAAATTGGTTCAAACAACACCCCACCATGATATTGTACACACCATGTGGACACACACAATTTTTTGGGTCATTCCCACACTCCGGGGCTCGCTTTCCAGGGAAACCCTAATCCATTGACCGTGCGGTCTACTACATTGACCAATCGCCGTCAGCGCATGTGCGTGTAGCCGGACGCACCCGGGGGTACAAAATTGGTTCAAACAACACCCCACCATGATATTGTACACACCATGTGGACACACACAATTTTTTGGGTCATTCCCACCCTCCGATGCCCGCTTTCCACGGAAACCCTAATCCATAGAAAAATTGCCGTCAGCGCATGTGCGTCTAGCCGGACGCACCTGGGGGTACAAAATTGGTTCAAACAACACCCCAACATGATATTGTACACACCATGTGGACACACACAATTTTTTGGGTCATTCCCACCCTCCGATGCTCGCTTTCCACGAAAATCCTAATCCATTGACAAATTGCCGTCAGCGCATGTACGTGTAGCCGGACGCACCCGGGGGTACAAAATTGGTTCAAACAACACCCCACCATGATAATGTACACACCATGTGGACACACACAATTTTTTGGGTCATTCCCACACTCCGGGGCTCGCTTTCCTGGGAAACCCTAAACCATTGACCGTGCGGTCTACAACATTAACTAATCGCCGTCAGCGCATGTGCGTGTAGCCGGACGCACCCGGGGGTACAAAATTGGTTCAAACAACACCCCACCATGATATTGTACACACCATGTGGACACACACAATTTTTTGGGTCATTCCCACCCTCCGATGCTCGCTTTCCACGGAAACCCTAATCCATTGACAAATTGCCGTCAGCGCATGTGCGTGGAGCCGGACGCACCCGGGGGTACAAAATTGGTTCAAACAACACCCCACCATGATAATATACACACCATGTGGACACACACAATTTTTGGGGTCATTCCCACACTATGGGGCTCGCTTTCCAGGGAAACCCTAATCCATTGACCGTGCGGTCTACAACATTGACTAATTGCCGTCAGCGCATGTGCGTGTAGCCGGACGCACCCGGGGGTGCAAAATTGGTTCAAACAACACCCCACCATGATATTGTACACACCATGTGGACACACACAATTTTTTGGGTCATTCCCACACTCCGGGGCTCACTTTCCAGGGAAAACCTAATCCATTGACTATGCGGTCTACAACATTGACTAATCGCCGTCAGCGCATGTGCGTGTAGCAGGACGCACCCGGAGGTACAAAATTGGTTCAAACAACATCCCACCATGATATTGTACACACCATGTGGACACACACAATTTTTTTGGGTCATTCCCACCCTCCGATGCTCGCTTTCCACGGAAACCCTAATCCATTGACAAATTGCCGTCAGTGCATGTGCATGTAGCCGGACGCACCCGGGGGTACAAAATTGGTTCAAACAACACCCCACCATGATAATGTACACACCATGTGGACACACACAATTTTTTGGGTCATTCCCACACTATGGGGCTCGCTTTCCGGGGAAACCCTAATCCATTGACCGTGCGGTCTACAACACTGACTAATTGCCGTCAGCGCATGTGCGTGTAGTCGGACGCATCCGGGGGTACAAAATTGGTTCAAACAACACCCCACCATGATATTGTACACACCATGTGGACACACACAATTTTTCGGGTCATTCCCACCCTCCGATGCTCGCTTTCCACGGAAACCCTAATCCATTGACAAATTGCCGTCAGCGCATGTGCGTGTAGCCGGACGCACCCGGGGGTATGATACGCGTACAGCACGCGTCCGTTGAGAACCCCAAGAGGAAGGTGTGATGCGTACAGCGGCAAGTTTTCCCTCAGTATGAAACCAAGGTTTATCGAACCAGTAGGAGCCAAGAAGCACGTTGAAGGTTGATGGCGGCGGGATGTAGTGCGGCGCAACACCAGAGATTCCGGCGCCAACGTGGAACCTGCACAACACAACCAAAGTACTTTGCCCCAACGAAACAGCGAGGTTGTCAATCTCACCGGCTTGCTGTAACAAAGGATTAGATGTATAGTGTGGATGATGATTGTTTGCAGAAAACAAGAGAACAAAGATTGGCAAGAGATTGTATTTCAGTATAGAGAATTGGACCGGGGTCCACAGTTCACTAGAGGTGTCTCTCCCATAAGATAAACAGCATGTTGGGTGAACAAATTACAGTTGGGCAATTGACAAATAAAGAGGGCATGACCATGCACATACATATTATGATGAGTATTGTGAGATTTAATTGGGCATTACGACAAAGTACATAGACCGCTATCCAGCATGCATCTATGCCTAAAAAGTCCACCTTCAGGTTATCATCCGAACCCCCTCCAGTATTAAGTTGCTAACAACAGACAATTGCATTAAGTATTGCGCGTAATGTAATCAGTAACTACATCCTTGAACATAGCACCAATGTTTTATCCCTAGTGGCAATATCACATCCATAATCTTAGAGATTTCTGTCACTTCCCCAGATTCACGGAGACATGAACCCACTATCGAGCATAAATACTCCCTCTTGGAGTTACAAGCATCTACTTGGCCAGAGCATCTACTAGTAACGGAGAGCATGCAAGATCATAAACAACACATAGACATAACTTTGATAATCAACATAACAAGTATTCTCTATTCATCGGATCCCAACAAACGCAACATATAGAATTACAGATAGATGATCTTGATCATGTTAGGCAGCTCACAAGATCCGACAATTAAGCACAATGGGGAGAAGACAACCATCTAGCTACAGCTATGGACCCATAGTCCAGGGGTAGACTACTCACACATCACTCCGGAGGCGACCATGGCGGCGTAGAGTCCTCCGGGAGATGAATCCCCTCTCCGGCAGGGTGCCGGAGGCGATCTCCTGAATCCCCCAAGATGGGATTGGCGGCGGCGGCGTCTCAGTAAGGTTTTCCGTATCGTGGCTCTCGGTACTGGGGGTTTCGCGACGGAGGCCATTTGTAGGCGGAAGGGCAGGTCAAGAGGCGGCACGAGGGGCCCACACTACAGGCCGGCGCGGCCAGGGCTTGGGCCGCGCCGCCCTAGGGTGTGGCCACCTCGTGGCCCCACTTCGTCTCCTCTTCGGTCTTCTGGAAGCTTCGTGGCAAAATAGGACCCTGGGCGTTGATTTCGTCCAATTCCGAGAATATTTCGTTACTAGGATTTCTGAAACCAAAAACAGCAGACAAGAATCGGCTCTTCGGCATCTTGTTAATAGGTTAGTTCCAGAAAATGCACGAATATGACATAAAGTGTGCATAAAACATGTAGATAACATCAATAATGTGGCATGGAACATAAGAAATTATCGATACGTCGGAGACGTATCAGCATCCCCAAGCTTAGTTCTGCTCGTCCCGAGCAGGTAAAACGATAACAAAGATAATTTCTGGAGTGACATGCCATCATAACCTTGATCATACTATTTGTAAAGCATATGTAGTGAATGCAGCGATCAAAACAATGTATATGACATGAGTAAACAAGTGAATCATATAGCAAAGACTTTTCATGAATAGCACTTCAAGACAAGCATCAATAAGTCTTGCATAAGAGTTAACTCATAAAGCAATAATTCAAAGTAAAGGCATTGAAGCAACACAAAGGAAGATTAAGTTTCAGCGGTTGCTTTCAACTTATAACATGTATATCTCATGGATAATTGTCAACATAGAGTAATATAATAAGTGCAATATGCAAATATGTAGGAATCAGTGCACAGTTCACACAAGTGTTTGCTTCTTGAGGTGGAGAGAAATAGGTGAACTGACTCAACAATGAAAGTAAATGAATGGTCCTCCATAGAGGAAAAGCATCGATTGCTATATTTGTGCTAGAGCTTTGATTTTGAAAACATGAAACAATTTTGTCAACGGTAGTAATAAAGCATATGTATCATGTAAATTATATCTTACAAGTTGCAAGCCTCATGTATAGTATACTAATAGTGCCCGCACCTTGTCCTAATTAGCTTGGACTACCGGATCATCGCAATGCACATGTTTTAACCAAGTGTCACAAAGGGGTACCTTTATGCCGCCTGTACAAAGGTCTAAGGAGAAAGCTCGCATTGGATTTCTCGCTATTGATTATTCTCAACTTAGACATCCATACCGGGACAACATAGACAATAGATAATGGACTCCTCTTTTATGCATAAGCATGTAACAACAATTAATTTTCTCATTTGAGATTGAGGATATTGTCCAGAACTGAAACTTCCACCATGGATCATGGCTTTAGTTAGCGGCCCAATGTTCTTCTCTAACAATATGCATGCTTAACCATAAGGTGGTAGATCTCTCTTACTTCAGACAAGACGAACATGCATAGCAACTCACATGATATTCAACAAAGAATAGTTGATGGCGTCCCCAGAAACATGGTTATCGCACAACAAGCAACTTAATAAGAGATAAAGTGCATAAGTACATATTCAATACCACAATAGTTTTAAAGCTATTTGTCCCATGAGCTATATATTGCAAAGGTAAATGATGGAATTTTAAAGGTAGCACTCAAGCAATTTACTTTGGAATGGCGGAGAAATACCATGTAGTAGGTAGGTATGGTGGACACAAATGGCATAGTGGTTGGCTCAAGTATTTTGGATGCATGAGAAGTATTCCCTCTCGATACAAGGTTTAGGCTAGCAAGGTTATTTGAAACAAACACAAGGATGAACCGGTGCAGCAAAACTCACATAAAAGACATATTGAAAACATTATAAGACTCTACACCGTCTTCCTTGTTGTTCAAAACTCAATACTAGAAATTATCTAGACCTTAGAGAGACCAAATATGCAAACCAAATTTTAGCATGCTCTATGTATTTCTTCATTAATGGGTGCAAAGCATATGATGCAAGAGCTTAAACATGAGCACAACAATTGCCAAGTATCACATTATCCAAGACATTATAGCAATTACTACATGTATCATTTTCCAATTCCAACCATATAACAATTTAACGAAGAAGAAACTTCGCCATGAATACTATGAGTAGAGCCTAAGGACATACTTGTCCATATGCTACAGCGGAGCGTGTCTCTCTCTCACAAAGTGAATGCTAGGATCCATTTTATTCAAACAAAACAAAAAAACAAAAACAAACCGACGCTCCAAGCAAAGCATATAAGATGTGATGGAATAAAAATATAGTTTCAGGGGAGGAACCTGATAATGTTGTCGATGAAGAAGGGGATGCCTTGGGCATCCCCAAGCTTAGACGCTTGAGTCTTCTTGATATATGCAGGGGTGAACCACCGGGGCATCCCCAAGCTTAGAGCTTTCACTCTCCTTGATCATATTGCATCATACTCCTCTCTTGATCCTTGAAAACTTCCTCCACACCAAACTCGAAACAACTCATTAGAGGGTTAGTGCACAATAAAAATTAACATGTTCAGAGGTGACATAATCATTCTTAACACTTCTGGACATTGCATAAAGCTACTGGACATTAATGGATCAAAGAAATTCATCCAACATAGCAAAAGAGGCAATGCGAAATAAAAGGCAGAATCTGTCAAAACAGAACAGTTCGTAAAGACGAATTTTAAAATGGCACCAGACTTGCTCAAATGAAAATTCCCAAATTGAATGAAAGTTGCGTACATGTCTGAGGATCACGCACGTAAATTGGCATATTTTTCTGAGCTACCTACAGAGAGGCAGGTCGGAATTTGTGACAGCAAAGAAATCTGAAACTGCGCAGTAATCTAAATCTAGTATGAACTTTACTATCAACGACTTTACTTGGCACAACAAAACACTAAACTAAGATAAGGAGAGGTTGCTACAGTAGTAAACAACTTCCAAGACACAAAATAAAAACCAAGTACTGTAGTAAAAACCATGGGTTGTCTCCCATAAGCGCTTTTCTTTAACGCCTTTCAGCTAGGCGCAGAAAGTGTGTATCAAGTATTATCAAGAGACGAAGTGTCAACATCATAATTTGTTCTAATAATAGAATCAAAAGGTAACTTCATTCTCTTTCTAGGGAAGTGTTCCATACCTTTCTTGAGAGGAAATTGATATTTTATATTACCTTCCTTCATATCAATGATAGCACCAACAGTTCGAAGAAAAGGTCTTCCCAATATAATGGGACAAGATGCATTGCATTCAATATCCAAGACAACAAAATCAACGGGGACAAGGTTATTGTTAACGGTAATGCGAATATTATCAACTTTCCCCAAAGGTTTCTTTGTAGAATGATCAGCAAGATTAACATCCAAATAACAATTTTTCAGCGGTGGCAAGTCAAGCATATTATAAATTTTCTTAGGCATAACGGAAATACTTGCACCAAGATCACATAAGGCATTACAATCAAAATCTTTAACCTTCATCTTAATGATGGGCTCCCAACCATCCTCTAGCTTTCTAGGAATAGAGGCTTCGCGCTCTAGTTTCTCTTCTCTAGCTTTTATGAGAGCATTTGTAATATGTTGCGTGAAAGCCAAATTTATAGCACTAGCATTAGGACTTTTAGCAAGTTTTTGCAAGAACTTTATAACTTCAGAGATGTTGCAATCATCAAAATTTAAACCATTATAATATAAAGCAATGGGATCATCATCCCCAATGTTGGAAAAAATTTCAGCAGCTTTATCACAGGCAGTTTCAGCAGTTTTAGCAGTTTCAGGCAGTTTCTCGCGCTTTGCATTAGAAGTGGAAACATTGCTAACACCAATTCTTTTATTATTAATAGTAGGAGGTGCATCAACATGTGTAGCATTAGCATTACTAGTGGTGGTAATAGTCCAAACTTTAGCTACATTCTTCTCTTTAGCTAGTTTTTCATTTTCTTCTCTATCCCACCTAGCACGCAGTTCAGCCATTAACCTTATATTCTCATTAATTCTAACTTGGATGGCATTTGCTGTAGTAACAATTTTATTTTCAATATCCTCAGGTTTAGCAGCCATTTTATTAATTAAAGAAGATTGTGACGCAGACATGTATGAGATTCGGTTTTCAGCATTTGCAAGTTTAGTTTGCAACCCAGAAATTTCCATATTCAGATTTTCAAGTTGATTTCCTATATTCTTCAACAAGGTAGATTGTTCATTTATAGTTTTAGTAAACAATTTATTTTGCTCATATTGTGATTGCATAAAGCTCTTGGTAGATCTTTCAATTTCTAACATCCTTTCCTCATTAGGTGAAACATATCTACCATAAGAGTTACCATTAGCAGGATATGGCCTAGAATTTTGAGCAACCAATGAGGCTAACGGAACATTATTAGGATCAACATTAGTCCTACCATTCACAAGCATAGACATAATAGCATCAATCTTATCACTCAAGGAAGAGGTTTCTTCGACAGAATTTACCTTCTTACCTTGTGGAGCTCTTTCCGTGTGCCATTCAGAGTAGTTGATCATCATATTATCAAGAAGCTTTGTTGCTTCACCAAGAGTGATGGACATAAAGGTACCTCCAGCAGCTGAATCCAATAGGTTCCGCGAAGAAAAATTCAGTCCTGCATAAAAGGTTTGGATGATCATCCAAGTAGTCAGTCCATGGGTTGGGCAATTTTTAACCAAAGATTTCATTCTTTCCCATGCTTGTGCAACATGTTCAGTATCTAATTGTTTAAAATTCATTATGCTACTCCTCAAAGATATAATTTTAGCAGGGGGATAATATCTACCAATAAAAGCATCCTTGCATTTAGTCCAAGAATCAATACTATTCTTAGGCAGAGATAGCAACCAATCTTTAGCTCTTCCTCTTAATGAGAAAGCGAACAATTTTAATTTTATAATGTCACCATCTACATCTTTATATTTTTGCATTTCACACAATTCAACAAAATTATTGAGATGGGCAGCAGCATCATCAGAACTAACACCAGAAAATTGCTCTCGCATAACAAGATTCAGTAAAGCAGGTTTAATTTCAAAGAATTCCGCTGCAGTAGCAGGTGGAGCAATAGGTGTGCATAAGAAATCATTATTATTTGTGGTTGTGAAGTCACACAACTTAGTATTTTCAGGAGTGGCCATTTTAGCAGTAGTAAATAAAGCAAACTAGATAAAGTAAATGCAAGTAACTAATTTTTTTGTGTTTTTGATATAGCAAACAAGATAGCAAAATAAAGTAAAACTAGCAACTAATTTTTTTTGTATTTTGATTTAGTGCAGCAAACAAAGTAGTAAATAAAACTAAGCAAGACAAAAACAAAGTAAAGAGATTGGGATGCGGAGACTCCCCTTGCAGCGTGTCTTGATCTCCCCGGCAATGGCGCCAGAAAAAGAGCTGTTGCCGTGGGAGGCAATTCTCTGTGGTGTAGCTTTTCTTCAGTTCCCCGGCAACGGCGCCAGAAAAAGAGCTTGATACGCGTACAGCACGCGTCCGTTGGGAACCCCAAGAGGAAGGTGTGATGCGTACAACGACAAGTTTTCCCTCAGTATGAAACCAAGGTTTATCGAACCAGTAGGAGCCAAGAAGCACGTTGAAGGTTGATGGCGGCGGGATGTAGTGCGGCGCAACACCAGAGATTCCGGCGCCAACGTGGAACCTGCACAACACAACCAAAGTACTTTGCCCCAACGAAACAGCGAGGTTGTCAATCTCACCGGCTTGCTGTAACAAAGGATTAGATGTATAGTGTGGATGATGATTGTTTGCAGAAAACAGTAGAACAAGATTGCGATAGATTGTATTTCAGTATAGAGAATTGGACCGGGGTCCACAGTTCACTAGAGGTGTCTCTCCCATAAGATAAACAGCATGTTGGGTGAACAAATTACAGTTGGGCAATTGACAAATAAAGAGGGCATGACCATGCACATACATATTATGATGAGTATTGTGAGATTTAATTGGGCATTACGACAAAGTACATAGACCGCTATCCAGCATGCATCTATGCCTAAAAAGTCCACCTTCAGGTTATCATCCGAACCCCCTCCAGTATTAAGTTGCTAACAACAGACAATTGCATTAAGTATTGTGCATAATGTAATCAGTAACTACATCCTTGAACATAGCACCAATGTTTTATCCCTAGTGGCAACAGCACATCCATAATCTTAGAGATTTCTGTCACTTCCCCAGATTCACGGAGACATGAACCCACTATCGAGCATAAATACTCCCTCTTGGAGTTACAAGCATCTACTTGGCCAGAGCATCTACTAGTAACGGAGAGCATGCAAGATCATAAACAACACATAGACATAACTTTGATAATCAACATAACAAGTATTCTCTATTCATCGGATCCCAACAAACGCAACATATAGAATTACAGATAGATGATCTTGATCATGTTAGGTAGCTCACAAGATCCGACAATTAAGCACAATGGGGAGAAGACAACCATCTAGCTACAGCTATGGACCCATAGTCCAGGGGTAGACTACTCACACATCACTCCGGAGGCGACCATGGCGGCGTAGAGTCCTCCGGGAGATGAATCCCCTCTCCGGCAGGGTGCCGGAGACGATCTCCTGAATGCCCCGAGATGGGATTGGCGGCGGCGGCGTCTCAGTAAGGTTTTCCGTATCGTGGCTCTCGGTACTGGGGGTTTCGCGACGGAGGCAATTTGTAGGCGGAAGGGCAGGTCAAGAGGTGGCACGAGGGGCCCACACTATAGGCCGGCGCGGCCAGGGCTTGGGCCACGCCGCCCTAGGGTGTGGCCACCTCGTGGCCCCACTTCGTCTCCTCTTCGGTCTTCTGGAAGCTTCGTGGCAAAATAGGACCCTGGGCATTGATTTCGTCCAATTCCGAGAATATTTCGTTACTAGGATTTCTGAAACCAAAAACAGCAGAAAACAGCAACTGGCTCTTCGGCATCTTGTTAATAGGTTAGTTCCAGAAAATGCACGAATATGACATAAAGTGTGCATAAAACATGTAGATAACATCAATAATGTGGCATGGAACATAAGAAATTATCGATACGTCAGAGACGTATCAGGGTACAAAATTGGTTCAAACAACACCCCACCATGATAATGTACACACCATGTGGACACACACAATTTTTTGGGTCATTCCCACACTCCGGGGCTCGCTTTCCAGGGAAACCCTAATCCATTGACCGTGCGGTCTACAACATTAACTAATCGCTGTCAGCGCATGTGCGTGTAGCCGGACGCACCCGGGGGTACAAAATTGGTTCAAACAACACCCCACCTTGATATTGTACACACCATGTGGACACACACAATTTTTTGGGTCATTCCCACACTCCGGGGCTCGCTTTCCAGGGAAACCCTAATCCATTGACCGTGCGGTCTACAACATTGACTAATTGCCGTCAGCGCATGTGCGTGTAGCCGGACGCATCCGGGGGTACAAAATTGGTTCAAACAACACCCCACCATGATATTGTACACACCATGTGGACACACACAATTTTTTGGGTCATTCCCACACTCCGGGGCTCGCTTTCCAGGGAAACCCTAATCCATTGACCGTGCGGTCTACAACATTGACTAATCGCCGTCAGTGCATGTGCGTGTAGCCGGACGCACCCGGGGGTACAAAATTGGTTCAAACAACACCCCACCATGATATTGTACACACCATGTGGACACACACAATTTTTTGGGTCATTCCCACCCACCGATGCTCGCTTTCCACGGAAACCCTAATCCATTGACAAATTCCCGTCAGCGCATGTGCGTGTAGCCGGACGCACCCGGGGGTACAAAATTGGTTCAAACAACACCCCACCATGATAATATACACACCATGTGGACACACACAATTTTTTGGGTCATTCCCACACTATGGGGCTCGCTTTCCAGGGAAACCCTAATCCATTGACCGTGCGGTCTACAACATTGACAAATTGCCGTCAGCGCATGTGCGTGTAGCCGGACGCACCTGGGGGTACAAAATTGGTTCAAACAACACCCCACCATGATATTGTACGCACCATGTGGACACACACAATTTTTTGGGTCATTCCCACCCTCCGATGCTCGCTTTCCACGGAAACCCTAATCCATTGACAAATTGCCGTCAGCGCATGTACCTGTAGCCGGACGCACCCGGGGGTAAAAAATTGGTTCAAAGAACACCCCACCATGATAATGTACACACCATGTGGACACACACAATTTTTTGGGTCATTCCCACACTCCGGGGCTCGCTTTCCAGGGAAACCCTAATCCATTGACCGTGCGGTCTACAACATTAACTAATCGCCGTCAGCGCATGTGCGTGTAGCCGGACGCACCCGGGGGTACAAAATTGGTTCAAACAACACCCCACCATGATATTGTACACACCATGTAGACACACACAATTTTTTGTGTCATGCCCACCCTCCGATGCTCGCTTTCCACGGAAACCCTAATCCATTGACAAATTGCCGTCAGCGCATGTGCGTGTAGCTGGATGCACCCGGGGGTACAAAATTGGTTCAAACAACACCCCACCATGATAATATACACACCATGTGGACACACACAATTTTTTGGGTCATTCCCACACTATGGGGCTCGCTTTCCAGGGAAACCCTAATCCATTGACCGTGCGGTCTATAAAATTGACTAATTGCCGTCAGCGCATGTACGTGTAGCCGGACGCACCCGGGGGAACAAAATTGGTTCAAACAACACCCCACCATGATAATCTACACACCATGTGGACACACACAATTTTTTGGGTCATTCCCACACTCCGGGGCTCGCTTTCCAGGGAAACCCTAATCCATTGACCGTGCGGTCTACAACATTGACTAATCGCCGTCAGCGCATGTGCGTGTAGCCGTACGCACCCGGGGGTACAAAATTGGTTCAAACAACACCCCACCATGATATTGTACACACCATGTGGACACACACAATTTTTTGGGTCATTCCCACCCTCCGATGCTCGCTTTCCACGGAAACCCTAATCCATTGACACATTGCCGTCAGCGCATGTGCGTGTAGCCGGACGCACCCGGGGGTACAAAATTGGTTCAAACAACACCCCACCATGATAATGTACACACCATGTGGACACACACAATTTTTTGGGTCATTCCCACACTCCGGGGCTCGCTTTCCAGGGAAACCCTAATCCATTGACCGTGCGGTCTACAACATTAACTAATCGCTGTCAGCGCATGTGCGTGTAGCCGGACGCACCCGGGGGTACAAAATTGGTTCAAACAACACCCCACCATGATATTGTACACACCATGTGGACACACACAATTTTTTGGGTCATTCCCACACTCCGGGGCTCGCTTTCCAGGGAAACCCTAATCCATTGACCGTGCGGTCTACAACATTGACTAATTGCCGTCAGCGCATGTGCGTGTAGCCGGACGCATCCGGGGGTAGAAAATTGGTTCAAACAACACCCCACCATGATATTGTACACACCATGTGGACACACACAATTTTTTGGGTCATTCCCACACTCCGGGGCTCGCTTTCCAGGGAAAACCTAATCCATTGACCGTGCGGTCTACAACATTGACTAATCGCCGTCAGCGCATGTGCGTGTAGCCGGACGCACCCGGGGGTACAAAATTGGTTCAAACAACACCCCACCATGATATTGTACACACCATGTGGACACACACAATTTTTTGGGTCATTCCCACCCTCCGATGCTCGCTTTCCACGGAAACCCTAATCCATTGACAAATTGCCGTCAGCGCATGTGCGTGTAGCCGGACGCACCTGGGGGTACAAAATTGGTTCAAACAACACCCCACCATGATATTGTACACACCATGTGGACACACACAATTTTTTGGGTTTAAGCGACCATTTGGAATCATCTCTAGCTGTGACTTCGCCTGTTATGGCGTAAGTATCAAGACTCACATGGTTAATCTGGATCACCGAGGTGTCCCAAGCCATCACCACACCTCCTCTCATCTCGTCTGCTGGCAAGAACACAAAGCCGTCAAAGGAGGCCCTAAACACTGTGCAATGTAAAACTCATCCACCTCCGCAACCTTAGTCTCTGAGATACACACGATACAAACATGCAAACTAGCAATGAACTCCCGAACCGCACTCCTTTTAGCTGGATCGTTCGTACCGCGAACATTCCAGAACAACATCTCTAGATTACAATCCATAAAAAACTACTAAAACAACTCCACTCTGACGGACACCTCCAACCACTACTCTACAACTCTCCTGCTGGTCGAAACTCCGGGGCACCAACTTGCCGAAGATAGACGCCATGACTCTCACATGTCGGTCTCCAAGCGGTGAATCGAAGATCTCGTGGAAGCTGGCAAGGTGCTCCTCATCCACAGACAGCTCCTCGGGGCATATACCCAACGCCTTAAGCAGCACCTCTCTGCCGTCGATGCCTTGGACGCCTTCTCCCCCCTCTTATGTGCCTCCAACGCAGCGCTCCTGGTCAAGCGCCTAGGCGTGAACGGCTGCGCATCTGCGCGCAGTCCAGACAAACCCTCCACCTCTCGGAGCAGCGGTGGTGCCAACTTCTTGAGGATGGAGGAGCAGAACATCCTGATGCGACAAAGCGCGAGCCTCTCCTGCTGCAACTTTTGCAGCTCCGTGTTCTCATTGCCAACTTCCGCTGGTACCGACTCCTCCAGAACTGGACCCTCAAAAACACGGCGCGGCACCAACTGCATGTCGCTGTTAGGCCCCGTGTAGGAAGGGCATGGGGTGCCTAGCGGGTCACTCTCCAAACTAGCCGATCGGACCTCCACCAGCTCGCCACTTAAGCTCTCCCTCCTCTGCCTGCCCTGCACCTGCTCCTGACGTGACAGGGAAACCTGGAAGTATTCCTCCTGCTCGCTCCCATCCACTGATGAGCTAGACTCCGTGACCGAGCGAGACATCAGTGGCGTGCACCTCCGAGCCACTGGCGGCGTGCAACAGACCCGATCCTTGGAGGCGTCCACCAGGGCCTCCTTGATCCCTCTCCTGGCCCCCACCATGGGCTCACTCCGTACGTTGCAGGCCTCCACCAGGACCTCCTCTGTCCCACTCCTGGCCCCCACGTTGGGCCCATCAAACAGCCCAGCAGGCGCAGCCACGCAGTCCATGGTTAAAGCAGGAACGCCCAGCTGAAAGAAAGTCACACCACAAACATGAAGTTTGATTTCTCTTGACTCCTAGTTCTCCTAAAAGATACTCTATCCAAATGACTTCTGTTGTAGATCTGTATTCTGCCTCAGTTTTTGACTTGGACACCGTTGCCTATTTTCTAGCATTCCAAGAAATCAAGTTAGGTACCAAAATACACTGGAATAACCACTTGTAGATCTCATGTCATCCACACAGCATGCTGAATCTGCATATGAAAAGGCACTCACTAGGATAGACTGGTAGAGGATGGTCTTTCGAAGGTTAATCCCAGACTTATTGTACCTTAGTATTTTTTTACGACTGTCAAATGTATAATAGTGGGGGCATGAAGATATTGGTATACCTTGTTGACTGAAAAAAGGCAATGCATGACCTTGTAAGCATCACGTACTGAAGTGCTCCAACTATACTCATATACCATGTACCACTACCATCTTCTGGTCTTAGGAGTTCTCCTTCTGAGATTGAAAGATTTTCTGATGTTGAGAGTGTTGTTGGCAATGCCTTGAATCCTTTCAAACCTACTCTGTTAACAAAATCTAAATCATATTTTTCTTGGGTTATAACAATGCCTTGACTTTAATCGTTTAACCTCAATTCCAAAGAAGAAATGTAAGTCGCCAAGGTTTTTTAATGCAAATGCCGAGTGATGCAATTGTTTTGTTGGAGAAACTAGTGACAATGGTGTTATTAACATACACCGATACATAAATAGTGATACATGACTTATTGTATATGAACAATGGTGTGTCTGCGCTAGAATACAAGCTCTTGTGACTTTATAGTTAGCTTGAAGAACCATGCCTTTGGTGCTTGCTTGATTCCATATAGTGATTTGTCAAGTTTGCACATTTGAAAAGGTGATTTTGGATCCTCATAACCAGATGGTTGCTTCATATAGACCTCTTCTTTTAGAACATCATGAAGAAACACCTTCTTCACATCTAGCTGCCATTGTGAGCTCTGCTGAATATAAATACATTGCCTAGTCTCTTTCCATCAGTTCAGACTTTTGGTTCAGTTGGCTAGTGCATCAATCTTTCATGGTACCAGAGTCAAGAGGTCTCAAGTTCAAGATCCTGCTCACGCCAGTTTTAGAAACAAAAAGAAAAAAATTGCGGTCCGCACCGAACCCACGCTAAAGACTAAAATAGCCTAGACGTGAGTAAATACACTTCCTACCATAAGTTCAGACTTTTGATTTAGTTGGCTAGTGCAGCAATCTTTCAAGCTCAAAAAGGCTTCACCCTAGAGGTGGACCGAAGTTGAGTCCATTGGGGGCCTTGGGCCCCACTCAAATTTCATATTTTTAAGAGAATTGGTTTGATTGTTTAAAAGAAAGCTACCTTTTAATTTTATTCAAGATGTGCCCAAGCTCCAATGATTTGCCCCCACTTTAAATTGTTTTTGGATCCTCCCATGCTTCACCCGCTAGCCTCATCGGGTAGCAGTAAGGCGAGTGACAGGAGGGACGAGAGGAACGGGGCTGCTGCTAGGGTTTAGTAGGGTGAGGAATAATAGCCCACCAATATTGGAGCACACAAAATCTATGTTCCACATCTTCCCTACGAGCTTCTTTCTATTTGGAAAACCTCTTCTTTTTCTCTACTTCAGGTGCACGGATTGTTTTCAGAAGTGTGGACCAGTCAGGATAGATACCATCAACTAGATAATAGGGCTTGTCCTATGCATTCCCATTGATCTCATACTTAATCGTTGGACCATTATCTTCTACAAGACTAGAGAATACCGGAGAGCTAGCGCTCGAGCATGTTGATGTCTGTTACGTCTCAAACGTATTTATAATTTTTGATATTCTATGCTTGTTTTACACCAATTCATATATGTTTTGCATACATTTCATTGCACTTTTACATGATTTCCGGCACTAACCTATTAACAAGATGCCATAGTGTCAGTTCCCTGTTTTCTGCTGTTTTTTGCATTTCAGAAAAGTTGTACAGGAAATATTCTTGGAATTGGACGAAACAAAAGCCGAAGTCAATATTTTACCGAAACAAAGAAGAAGTCCAGAGGGGGGTCGAAGAGGCGCCAAAGGGCGGCCACACCTGCCCTTGGCGCGGCCAAGCCTAGGCCCGCGCCAAGGCATGGTGTGGCCCCCCAGGCACCCCACCGACCTAAATCCTCCGCCTATTTATACATCTTCTCGGGAAAATCCTGGATACCCGAGCCTCCATCCACGAAAAGTTACGTCACAGTCGCCATCGCAGAACCCATCTCGGGGGGATCTGGAGCTCTTCCCGGCACCCTGCCGGAGGGGTAAATCATCGCCGGAGGCATCTACATCGTCATGCCCGCCTCTGAAGTGACGCGTGAGTAGTCCATCCCTGGACTATGGGTCCATAGCAGTAGCTAGATGATTGTCTTCTCCAATTTGTGCTTCATGTATAGATCTTGTGAGCTTCCCTACATGATCACGGTCATCTTTATGTAATCCTACATGTTGTGTTTGTTGGGATCCGATGAATATTGTATACTATGTTGAGATCGATTATATATTCATATCATATGTTATTTGTGATCTTGCATGATCTCTGTTGCTAGTAGATACTTTGGCCAAGTAGATGCTTGTGACTCCAAGAGGGGGTATTTATGCTCGATAGTAGGTTCGTGCCTCTAGTAATCTGGGAGAGTGGCAGAAACTTCTAAGGTTGTAGATGTGTTCTTGCTACTAGGAAGAAAACAACAATGTTTTATGCGAGGGTAATTCTATTGTTTGCTTTACACACATTGCTTAATGCGATAATATGTTGCTTGCAACTTAATACTGAAAGGGGTTCGGACGATAACCGGAAGGTGGATTATTAGTCATAGACGCACTTGGATTACGGTCTATGTATTATCTTGTAATACTGATACGTCCAATTTGCATCACTATTTTATATCATAATTTGCTGTTATTCATTGATATATTTCATATTTGGACATAATACTTATGTTATTTCATCTATTTTGCATGTTTCATGATTATTGGAGGATCGAGCACCGGAGCCAGGATTCTGCTGGAAAAAGCGCCGTCAGAATGCAATATTTCGGAAGATCAACAGTTGATGGAAATTATACGAAAAACCTTATTTTTCCAGAAGATGAAGTGAGCCAGAAGGGGGAGCTGAGGGGACCCGAGGTGGGCCCACCCCATAGGCCGGTGCGGCCCAAGGCCTGGCCGCGCCGCCCTGTGAGGAGGGGGCCCACAGTCCCCTCTCGCCTCCTTTTCTTCGCGTACGCCTTCATCCCGAAGACCTAAGCTCCAGAAGGTACCTCGCGAAGAGTTACAGCCGCCTCTGCGGGGCGGAGAACACCAGAGAGAAAAGAGCTCTCCGGCGGGCTAAGATCCGCCGGGGAAATTCCCTCCCGGAGGGGGAAATCGACGCCATCGTCACCGTCATCGAGCTGGACATCATCTCCATCACCATCATCATCATCTTCATCATCATTACCGCCGTCTCCACCGCTGCACATCGTCACCGCTGTAGCAATTTGGGTTTGATCTTGATTGTTTGATAGGGGAAACTCTCCCGGTATTGATTTCTACTTGTTATTGATGCTATTGAGTGAAACCGTTGGACCAAGGTTTATGTTCAGATTGTTATTCACCATCATATCACCTCTGATCATGTTCCATATGATGTCTCGTGAGTAGTTCGTTTAGTTCTTGAGGACATGGGTGAAGTCTAAATGTTAGTAGTGAAGTATGGTTGAGTAATATTCAATGTTATGATATTTAAGTTGTGGTGTTATTCTTCTAGTGGTGTCGTGTGAACGTCGACTACACGACACTTCACCTTTATGGGCCAAGGGGAATGCATCTTGTACTCGTTTGCCGATTGCGGGGTTGCCGGAGTGACAGAAACCTAAGCCCCCGTTGGTATATCGATGCAGGAGGGATAGCAGGATCTCAGAGTTTAAGGCTGTGGTTAGATTTATCTTAATTACTTTCTTGTAGTTGCGGATGCTTGCAAGGGGTATAATCACAAGTATGTATTAGTCCTAGGAAGGGTGGTACATTAGCACAGGTTCACCCACACAACACTTATCAAAACAATGAAGATTAATTAGCCGTATGTAGCGAAAGCACTAGACTAAAATCCCATGTGTCCTTGAGAACATTTGGTCATTATAAGTAAACAAACCGGCTTGTCCTTTGTGCTAAAAAGGATTGGGCCACTCGCTGCAATTGTTACTCTCTCACTTTACTTACTCGTACTTTATTCATCTGCTACATCAAAACCCCCTGAATACTTGTCTGTGAGCATTTACAGTGAATCCTTCATCGAAACTGTTTGTCAACACCTTCTGCTCCTCGTTGGGATCGACATTCTTACTTATCGAAGATACTACGATACACCCCCTATACTTGTGGGTCATCAAGACTATTTTCTGGCACCGTTGCCGGGGAGTGAAGCGCTATTGGTAAGTGGAATTGGTAAGGGAAATTTCTACTGTTTGTGCTGATTTTATTTCTGCCTGCTACCATAATTCATTATGGAGAGATCTTCTCTTGAGTTTTTATTTGGAAAATCTGCTACTACTGCAAAGGTAGTGGACGAGGCGCCAGATGAGGAAGAGATACCATACAAAATACCTATGAAAATTATTGAACGTGTAGTGGATAACCGTTATACAGGTGATGGAACTGTCCACCCTGGAGATTATTTACTGTTCTTACATGAATTATGCGGTTTATTCAAGTGTGCAGGTATTGCTATGGATGAAGTGAGGAAGAAACTATTCTCTATATCGCTGTCTGGTAAAGCGGCGCATTGGTATAAATTACTGGATAATGGGGATTCTCTTGAATGGAATGATATTGTGCCCCGGTTTTATTCTAAGTTCTATCCTCCAAGTGAAATTCATAAGGATCGGAACCGCATATATAATTTTTGGCCTCATGATGGAGAGAGTATTGCCCAAGCGTGGGGGAGATTGAAGTCTTTAATGCTCAAATGCCCCATTCATGAGCTTCCTGGTAATGTTATTATTGATAATTTCTATGCAAGACTTTCTTTTGAAGACAAGACCTTACTGGATACTTCTTGTTCTGGATCATTCACGCGCAACAAGGAAGAGTTTAAAAGGGACCTTCTCAATCGGATCCGGGAAAATACTGAAGGATGGGAGAACGACAAAGATAGAGAATCAGGTATAAATTATGATTATAAATGCATTGAGCTTTTATGGATACTGATAAATTTCGTAATATGAGTGCTACTTATGGTCTTGATTCTCAAGTTGCTGCAAATCTTTATAAATCTTTTGCCTCTCATTATGAATTGCCTAAGAAGAATTTTGATAAGTATCATGAACCGTATAAAGATAAATTGATTCATCTATTAATAAATGTGTTGTAGTTGAAACTATTGATCATGTTATTCCTGAAGCTTATATTGAAAAACTCCTTTCCCTGCTAAAATGAAGGAGTACTCTTTTATAAATAGTGCGGTTCATAAAAGTGAAAAGAAACCTATAGAACCTGAAGAACAAATAAAAGTTGAACCTGCTGTTGCAATAGTTAAAGATCTTGTGACTGAAAATGTGGAGGATGGTCATATTATTTTCTGTGAAGATGCTTCTAATATTGTTTCACATCCTAATAAGTCCAAGCAAGCTAGTGTTCCTATGCTATCTGTTAGAATTGGTGATCATTGTTATTATGGTTTATGTGATATTGGTGCAAGTATTAGTGCTATTCCTTTTGAGCTTTACACGGAGATTATGCACGAAATTGGTTCTTGTGAACTTGAAGATATTGATGTGGTTATTCGGCTGGCTAATAGAGAAACTATTTCTCCAATTGGTATTGTTCGAGATGTGGAAGTCCTATGCGGTAAGATTAAATATCCTGCTGACTTTTTGGTACTTGGTTCTGCTGCTAGTAAATATTGTCCTATCATTTTTGGTAGACCTTTTCTAAATACTTGTGGAGCTATTATAGATTGCAAGAAAGAGAAAATTTTGACTAAATTTGCTGGTGAATCTTATGAGTTTAACTTCTCTAAATTTACCAAAACTCCTTATAAAGCTGATTTGCCTAATAATTATTTTAAAGTTGAACAGTGTGCATCTATTGTTCTTGCTCCTAATAATCCTTTGCAGCAACATTTGGAGAATAGTGAGAGTGAAGTTTTTAGGGAAGAAAGAGATGAGCTTGATGAAATTTTCCTTCGTCAACCTATTCTTAAGCATGATTTACCGGTGGAAGATCTGGGTACAACACCGCCACCAA
The DNA here is from genome assembly GCF_019359855.2 of Lolium perenne. NCBI lineage: Eukaryota > Viridiplantae > Streptophyta > Magnoliopsida > Poales > Poaceae > Lolium > Lolium perenne. Next base: position 148,395,900 of record NC_067245.2, read on the forward strand.
AGGAAGATCCTGTCTTTGATTTAAAACCATTGCCTGATAATCTTAAATATGCTCATATTGATGATAAGAAAATATATCCTGTTATTATTAGTTCTAAGCTTTCAGAGTTTGAAGAAGAAAGGCTATTGGAAATACTGAAGAAGCACCGAGGAGCTATTGGCTACACTCTTGATGACTTGAAGGGGATTTCTCCCTCTATTTGCCAACACGCCATTAATATGGAAGATGATGCGAAGCCTGTTGTTGAACCTTAGCATCGTCTAATTCCTAAGACGAAGGATGTGGTAAGAAATGAGGTATTAAGACTTCTTGAAGCTGGTATTATATATCCTATTGCTGATAGTAGATGGGTTAGTCCTGTGCATTGTGTTCCTAAGAAAGGAGGGATGACTGTTGTGCCTAATGATAATGATGAGCTCATACCTCAAAGAGTAGTTGTAGGGTATAGAATGTGCATTGATTATCAAAAAGTTAATAAAGTTACTAAGAAAGATCATTACCCTTTGCCTTTTATTGATCAAATGTTAGAAAGGTTATCTAAAAATACTCACTTTTGCTTTCTTGATGGTTATTCTGGGTTCTCACAAATTGCTGTTAAAACTAAGGATCAAGAGAAAACCACTTTCACTTGTCCCTATGGAACTTATGCTTATAGACGTATGCCTTTTGGTTTATGTAATGCTCCTGCTACTTTTCAAAGATGCATATCTGCTATTTTTCATGGCTTTTGCGAGAGTATTGTAGAGGTATTCATGGATGATTTTTCTGTCTATGGGAATTCTTTTGATAATTGCTTGCGGAACCTTGATAAAGTTTTGCAGACATGTGAAGAAACTAACCTTGTTCTTAATTGGGAGAAATGCCACTTTATGGTTAATGAAGGAATTGTATTGGGACATAAAATTTCCGAGAGAGGTATTGAAGTTGATAGAGCTAAAGTTGAAGCAATTGAGAAGATGCCCTATCCTAGGGATGTTAAAGGTATTCGTAGTGTTCTTGGTCATGCTGGGTTTTATAGGAGGTTTATTAAAGATTTCTCGAAGATTTCAAAGCCTCTTACTAATCTTCTTCAAAAAGATGTACCTTTTGTTTTTGATGATGATTGTAAGGAAGCTTTTGAAACTCTAAAGAAAGCCTTAACAACTGCTCCTATAGTTGAACCTCCTGATTGGAATTTACCATTTGAAATTATGTGTGATGTTAGTGATTTTGCTGTAGGCGCTGTTCTTGGACAGCGAGTAAACAAAAAACTGAATGTTATTCATTATGCTAGTATAACTCTTGATGCTGCTCAAAGAAATTATGCTACTACTGAAAATGAATTGTTAGCTGTAGTCTTTGCTTGTGATAAGTTTAGATCTTATATTGTTGATTCAAAAGTTACTATACATACCGATCATGCTGCAATCAGATACCTTATGCAAAAGAAAGATGCTAAGCCAAGGCTTATTAGATGGGTACTTCTGTTGCAAGAATTTGATTTACATATTTTATATAGGAAAGGTGCTGATAATCCTGTTGCTGATAATTTGTCTAGATTGGAAAATATTGCTTATGATCCTGTTCCTGTTAATGATAGTTTTCCAAATGAACAATTGGCTGTAATAAAGGTGAGCTCGCGAGACAGTCCTTGGTATGCTGATTATGCTAACTTTATTGTTTCCAAGTACTTGCCTCCAACCTTTTCAGCTCAGCAAAGGAGGAAATTCTTTTATGATTTGAGGCATTATTTTTGGGATGACCCACACTTATATAAAGAAGGAGTGGATGGTATTCTGCGAAGATGTGTTCCCGAATATGAACAACAGGAGATATTGAGTAAATGTCATGGTAGTGCTTATGGAGGACATCACGCCGGAGATAGAACCGCGCAAAAGGTTCTACAATCAGGTTTTTATTGGCCGACTCTCTTCAAAGATGCAAGGAAGTTTATCTTATCTTGTGATGAATGTCAAAGGGTTGGTAATATCTCTAGACGCAATGAAATGCCTATGAATTATACTCTTGTTATTGAACCATTCGATTGTTGGGGATTTGACTTCATGGGACCTTTTCCCTCTTCAGAAGGTAACACTCATATACTTGTTGCTGTTGATTATGTTACTAAATGGGTGGAAGCCATACCTACAAAAAGTGCTGATGGTGAGACCTCTTTAAGAATGCTTTTAGATATTATTTTTCCTCGATTTGGAGTTCCTAGATATATTATGACTGATGGAGGTTCTCATTTTATTCATGGTGGTTTTAGAAAAACTCTTGCTAAATATGGTATTAATCATAGAATTGCTTCCGCTTATCATCCTCAAACTAGTGGGCAAGTAGAATTATCAAATAGAGAGATTAAATCTATCTTGGAAAAGACTGTTAATAAAACTAGAAAGAATTGGGCTAGTAAATTGAAGGATGCACTATGGGCTTATATAACTGCTTATAAAAATCCCATGGGAATGTCACCTTATAAAATGGTTTATGGGAAAGCTTGTCATTTACCTTTAGAACTAGAGCACAAAGCTTATTGGGCAGTTAGAGAATTAAATAAAGATCCTAAACTTGCCGGTAATAAGAGGTTGTTGCAATTGAGTTCTCTAGATGAATGGAGAAGTGAAGCTTATGAAAATGCTAAACTCTTTAAAGAGAAAGTTAAAAAATGGCATGATAGAAGGATTATCAAAAGAGAATTTAATATTGGGGATAAAGTCCTATTGTATTGGTCTCGTCTCAGATTCTTTGCAGGGAAATTACTCTCGAAATGGGAAGGGCCATATGTTGTTGAGGAGGTGTATCGTTCAGGAGCAATTAAAATTAGCTCTCTCCAAGGCAATGCCACGCAAGTGATGAATGGACAAAGACTCAAGCATTATATCTCAGGTGATTCTTACAATATATATGTTGATGTTATTCGAGTGGAAACACCGGAGGCTTTCATCAAAGGTCAAATTGACAGTCCGCCAGAACTCGACTTTGAATAGGTAACAGTACTGGTAATAAAAAGTTCGCAATTTACTTTCCGAACAATGTTTTTGCTGTTTTTGGAAAATATGAAAAATTACGAGATCGAAAAGGAGTGGAGTAGACGCACGAGGGCGTGCCCCCATAGGCCGGCGCGGCCAAGCCTTGGCCCGCGCCGCCCTATGAGCTGGCCGCCTCGTCGCCTCTTTCCGACTCTGGTTCGACCTGGTACTTTCCTTTTGACGTAAAAATTTCTGCTATATAATCCCCCGGACCCCTGGAGGTCCGCATATCGTTTTCTCGACGTGTTTTGTTTCAAGCTGTTTCTGCCAGGATTTGCTTTGGATCTAGAGCCATCATGTCTTCGCCGGAAACTCCGAAGGACAGCTCCTGCAAGGACGTTGACAACTTGTACATGGAGGAGCTGAGGATGCACCCCAAGGAGTTGCTGCTCGTTGAGGGAGAACTGCAGAACAAGGATGTCCAGGGTCCTAAAGGAGAAGGAAGCTTGGAAGACAGGATGGAGAAGCTAGAACAAGAGGTCTTCAAATACAAGAAGATGGCTGAGCGTGAGGTGGATATCTTCCACAAGATTGTGTCTGAACTCATTGCTGAACACGAGAAGGAAACTGCAAAGCTATGGGGCGACATCCTCTCACTTCACGACACCACCAACAAACTCCAAGCTCAACTCTATGACGTTCAGAATCAGAACTGTGAGTATGAAAACAGGTTTAAACACATAAGCCATGCTGCTAGTTTCAGGATTCCCGAGACCAAGATGTCGTTTGTTGATGGAGAGCCTCTTCCTTGGAAGTCCGATGACGGGAATTCATCACCACCATCGCCGAAGGAGTAATTCATCATCGGTATTGGCATCCCCTTGGTTTGTTCCAAGCTTGGGGGAGTGCCGCGGTATCACATCATCTCTACCTTTTACTTTTTATTATCAAGTAGTGTCATATCATGAGTAGGGAAGTTATCATATAAGATGGGTTGCAGTGTGGAAGTATCTCTCCTTTAGCTAGTTGTCTATGTATCCCTTGGTGTGAGTTATCGTTATGGAATATTAATGAGAAGTCTTATCATTTACATATTGCAGATCTTATTTTAGTTTGCAATCCTTATTATATGATTGATCTTGTTATTAGTATTGGTATCACTTTGGGAGCATTGAATAAATCTATTTGGTTTTGGCAAACTTAGCATTGGTCAATAGCAACAACACTTTGAGGTTTAAGTAGAAAAGAGAAATACATGTAGTTGTTTCATTGTCTTTCTTTCTTGTTAGCTCATAGCTTATTATTCTGAAGTTAAAACTGTTTGTGCTTGCAAGGAAGATGCATGATTGTTTCTATCACATGTATATTTGTTTGTTTCCCTCGACTCTTATGCTTGCTAATTAACCTTGCTAGCCAAAGACCTGTACTGAGAGGGAATACTTCTCGTGCATCCAAACCTTAACCCAACCTATGTCATTTGTGTCCACCATAACTACCTACTACATGGTATTTCCTGCCATTCCAAGTAAATACTTCGTGTGCTAACTTTAAATAATTCAAAATTTACTATCTCTTATTTGTGTCAATGTTTTATAGCTCATGAGGAAGTATGTGGTGTTTTATCTTTCAATCTTGTTGGGCAACTTTCACCGATGGACTAGTGGCTTCACCCGCTTATCCAATAATTTTGCAAAAAGAGCTGGCAATGGGATTCCCAGTCCCAAATTAACTAACCTAAATAGACACTCCTCCATGGTATGTGATTGATGGACGGCACCCGAAGGATTCGGTTAGCCATGGCTTGTGTAAGCAAAGGTTGGGGGGAGTGCTATCATAATAAAACTAAAATAAAAAGCACTCCTTCATGGTATGAGATTGTTGGTAGGCACCCGAGGATTCGGTTAGCCATGGTTTGTGAAAGAAAGGTTGGAAGGAGTGCCACATAAAAATAAAATGGGAGCCACTCTTTGAAGGTTTGTCTGGCAAGGGGGTTAGAGTACCCGCTACCAGTCGTTGACAACAACAAACACCTCTCAAAATGTTACTTTCATTCTCTTTATATGATTTCAAAACTGAAAAAGCTCTAGCACATGATTTAATCCCTGCTTCCCTCTGCGAAGGGCCTGTCTTTTACTTTATGTTGAGTCAGTAAACCTATTTCCCTCCATCTCAAGCAAGCATTTGAGTAGTTGTGATCAAACCATTATATTGTGATTTTCTCCATCATGTCTTTTACTCTTCCTTGTTTAGTACAAGTTTTATCTAAATGAATATAGCTTTGCAAGTTATCAATGATCATGAGGAGACTATTATGATTGAGTATGCAAGTTGTGCCATATAAACTTTAACATGAGAGCGCTGCTCGATAGATAAGAATAACCTGTTAATTGTTCTCTGACCAAGAACGAAGTCTGCCATCACCAACTATGATTTCTTATGCACCTTTATTTGTGATTACCTTATACTTGTTTCAAGTTGAGTTATATGAGGAAGTTGTTTACTAGAATGTCTTGTGTGAATGAATATGATGCTTCTTGTCCGTATTTTATTTATCGACTCTTCACTCCATAAACATGTGGTCCTGTTTACCGAGTTCGGTTTCACTTGGGGACAAGCGAAGTCTAAGCTTGGGGGGAGTTGATACGTCCAATTTGCATCACTATTTTATATCATAATTTGCTGTTATTTGGACATAATACTTATGTTATTTCATCTATTTTGCATGTTTCATGATTATTGGAGGATCGAGCACCGGAGCCAGGATTCTGCTGGAAAAAGCGCCGTCAGAATGCAATATTTCGGAAGATCAACAGTTGACGGAAATTATACGAAAAACCTTATTTTTCCAGAAGATGAAGTGAGCCAGAAGGGGGAGCTGAGGGGACCCGAGGTGGGCCCACCCCATAGGCCGGCGCGACCCAAGGCCTGGCCGCGCCGCCCTGTGAGGAGGGGGCCCACAGCCCCCTCTCGCCTCCTTTTCTTCGCGTACGCCTTCATCCCGAAGACCTAAGCTCCAGAAGGTACCTCGCGAAGAGTTACAGCCGCCTCTGCGGGGCGGAGAACACCAGAGAGAAAAGAGCTCTCCGGCGGGCTGAGATCCGCCGGGGAAATTCCCTCCCGGAGGGGGAAATCGACGCCATCGTCACCGTCATCGAGCTGTACATCATCTCCATCACCATCATCATCATCTTCATCATCATCACCGCCGTCTCCACCGCTGCACATCGTCACCGCTGTAGCAATTTGGGTTTGATCTTGATTGTTTGATAGGGGAAACTCTCCCGTTATTGATTTCTACTTGTTATTGATGCTATTGAGTGAAACCGTTGGACCAAGGTTTATGTTCAGATTGTTATTCACCATCATATCACCTCTGATCATGTTCCATATGATGTCTCGTGAGTAGTTCGTTTAGTTCTTGAGGACATGGGTGAAGTCTAAATGTTAGTAGTGAAGTATGGTTGAGTAATATTCAATGTTATGATATTTAAGTTGTGGTGTTATTCTTCTAGTGGTGTCGTGTGAACGTCGACTACACGACACTTCACCTTTATGGGCCTAGGGGAATGCATCTTGTACTCGTTTGCCGATTGCGGGGTTGCTGGAGTGACAGAAACCTAAGCCCCCGTTGGTATATCGATGCAGGAGGGATAGCAGGATCTCAGAGTTTAAGGCTGTGGTTAGATTTATCTTAATTACTTTATTGTAGTTGCGGATGCTTGCAAGGGGTATAATCACAAGTATGTATTAGTCCTAGGAAGGGCGGTACATTAGCACAGGTTCACCCACACAGCACTTATCAAAACAATGAAGATTAATTAGCCGTATGTAGCGAAAGCACTAGAATAAAATCCCGTGCGTCCTCGAGAACGTTTGGTCATTATAAGTAAACAAACCGGCTTGTCCTTTGTGCTAAAAAGGATTGGGCCACTCGCTGCAATTGTTACTCTCGCACTTTACTTACTCGTACTTTATTCATCTGCTACATCAAAACCCCCTGAATACTTGTCTGTGAGCATTTACAGTGAATCCTTCATCGAAACTGCTTGTCAACACCTTCTGCTCCTCGTTGGGATCGACATTCTTACTTATCGAAGATACTACGATACACCCCCTATACTTGTGGGTCATCAAATACCCAAACAAATCTCATAGTAATCATCTTGTCATGTATGGTCGATATTCTTGTTCACCCAACATGCTATTTATCTTTATGGAGAGACACCTCTAGTGAACTGTAGACCCCGGTCTATTTCCTTTACACTGATAAATTCAACCACTACAATCATGTTCTGTTACTTTCTGCAAAGCTCAGTTCTCTTTAATTACTGCAAACATCTCTTTCCACTTGATACATCTAATCCTATGTGTTTAGCAAATCGGTGAGATTGACAACCTCACTGTAAGTTGGGGCAAAGTACTTTGATTGTGTTGTGTGCAGGTTCCACGTTGTTGCTGACGCCGGTAGTGCGTCCTGCCACTAGTCAGCTAACAACACCTTCAGAAGTCACACCTTTCTCCTACTGGTCAATTAAACCTTGGTTTTGTACTGAGGGAAAACTTGCTGCTATGCTCATCACACATTCCTCTTGGGGTTTCGCAACCACTTCCACAACAACTGCCAACAAGATTGTCTTGCGCTATCACCGGAGCACCATCAAGATTTTATGGCGTCGTTGCCGGGGAGAAAGAGGATTTCTTCAAGGGGAGTCTCTCATCTCAATCTCTTTACTTTGTTATTGTGTTTATTAGTTTATTTTATTTTGTTTGCTTTATCAAAAACACAAAAATAGTTTCGTTTATAGTCGTCTTTATATCAAAAAATACAAAAAAATAGTTTCTATTATAGCTATTATTTCGGTTGCTTAGTTTTAATTTTGCTAAAATGGGTTCTGCTGAAAATACTAAGTTGTGTGACTTTACTAGCACCAACAATAATGATTTTATTTGTACACATATTTCTCCACCTGCTCCTGAAGTAGCCTTCTATGAAATTAAACCTGCTTTATTAAATCTTGTTATGAAAGAGCAATTTTCTGGTGTTAGTACCGAAGATGCCGCTTCTCACCTTAATAATTTTGTTGAACTTTGTGAGATGCAAATATATAAGGATATAGATGGTGACATTATAAAACTGAAATTGTTTCCTTTCTATTTGAGAGGGGGAGCTAAAGATTGGTTGCTATCTTGGCCTAGAAATAGTATTGATCCTTGGGTTAAATGCAAAGATGCTTTTATTGAAAAATATTATCCTCCTGCTAAGATTATATCTTTGAGAAGTGACATAATGAAATTTAGAAAATTTGATAATGAACATGTTGCTCAAGCTTGGGAAAGAATGAAATCTTTGGTGAAGAATTGTCCCACTCATGGACTGACTACTTGGATGATCATCCAAACTTTTTATGCAAACTAAATTTTTCTTCAAGAAATCTCCTGGATTCAGCAGCTGGAGGTACCTTTATGTCCATTACTTTGGAGGCTGCAACTAAACTACTTGATGATATGATGATAAATTATTCTGAATGGCACACCGAGAGAGCTCCACAAGGTAAGAAGGTTAATTCTGTCGAAAAATCATCCTCCTTGAGTGATAAGGTTGATACTATTATTATGTCTATGCTTATTAATGGTAAAGCACATGTTGATCCAAATAATAATCAGTTATCTTCTTTGGTTGCTCAAGAAGAACATGTTGATGTGAACTTCATTAAAAACAACAATTTCAACAACAAGTCTTATATGAATAGTTTTGGTGGCAATAATTATATAACATATCCTTCTAATAGTGGCAATGGTTATTATGGTAGATCTATGCCTAGTGAGGAAAAGATTTAGAAGTTGAAAAGGCCACTAAGAACTTTATGCAAATGCAATATGAGCAAAATAAAATGTTCACTAGAACCATGGAAGAACGATCTGGTATGTTGAAGAATATTAGTCGTCAACTTGAGAATTTAAATAGGGAAATTTCTGGTTTGTTAGTCAAAATTTCAAATGCTGAAACTAGTATTTCCTCTTTGTCAGAAGCACAAACTTCTTTGATTAATAAAATGGTTGTTAAACCTATAGCAATGGATGAAAATCCCTTTGCTACTGCAAATGCCATTAAAGTTAGAATTGATGAAAATGTTAGGATGTTGGCGGAATTCCATGCTAGGTGGGAAAGAGAAGATGAAATTGCTAGAAATAATAATTTGACTAAAGTTTGTACCATCACCACCACCAGCAATAATGAAGTTTCAAATGCTAGCCACTCTCCTACTATTAATGGTAAAGTAAATGGTGTAGGGAAAGTCCCCGCTCCTTCTACAAAATTGCCTAGAACCACTGAAACTGCTCCTGATAAGTGTGCTGAAATTTTTTGGAGTACGGGAGACAAGAGTCCTTTTACCTTTGATAAAAATGACTTTGATTTTGATGATTGCAATATCTCTGAAGTAATTAAATTCTTACAAAAGCTTGCTAGAATTCCTAATGCTAGTGCTATAAATATGGCTTTTACAAAGCATATTACAAATGCTCTTATGAAAATTAGAGAGGAGAAATTAAAACGTGAAGTCTCTATTCCTAAAAAGTTAGAATATGGCTGGGATCCCATCATTAAGATGAAAATAGATGGTTTTGATTGCAATTCTTTATGTGATCTTGGTGCAAGTATTTCTGGTATGCCTAGAAAAATCTATGATATGCTTGAATTGCCACCGTTGGAAAATTATTATTTGGATGTTCATCTTGTTGATATTGCTGCAAAGAAACCTTTGGGGAAAGTTGATAATTTTCTTATTATGGTTAACAATAACCAGTTCCCCGTTGATTTTGTTGTTTTGGATATTGAATGCAATGCTTCTTGTCCAATTATATTGGGAAGACCGTTTCTTAGAATTGTTGGTGCTGCTATTGACATGAGAGATGTGATTATTAAATATCAATTCCCACTCAATAAAGTTATGGAACACTTCCCTCAGAAAAGAAAGAAGTCACCTTATGACTCTATTATTAGAACAAATTATGATGTTCATGCTTCTTCACTTGATAATACTTGATGCTCGCTCTTTTTCTGCGCCTAGCTGAAAGGCGTTAAAGAAAAGCACTCTTGGGAGATAACCCATGTTTATTTTCTGTAATTTTTCTTTTGTTGAGTCTTGGAAGTTATTACCTCTGTAATAACATCTCTTATCATTTTTATTTCGTTTTTGTACCAAGAATATCCTCTAATAGGAAGAAAGTAAGATTTGGGGAAGTTGTTGTCCTAAAAACAGATTATGTGTTGTTACCATAAATATTCGTAAAAATAGCCAGAGCTGAATTTTGAGATGTCATTTTTTATGCATATGCCCCAGGTTATTATCAAACTTTCGTTAGTTGACCATTTTTGAGATGAGCAACAGAGGATTTTCAACAAAAAAAATCGATCATTACATGATGTTCTGTTTTGACATATTTCTGCACTATTTGCATTTGCCTCTTAAATCTCTTTCTTTTTGAGTTCTTTTGATAAAAGAGATTTTTGAAGAGTTGCTAAAGTAGCTAATGCTTTAATATATGCTCGATATATGTTAGTACTAAGCCCAAGTGGATTTGCTTATTTTGATTGTACTAATGCTGCTAATAGAGAATTGTGTGAAGTTTTGTATGAAGGAAGTTTTCTAGTGTAGGGAGAGAAGAATGACGTGATAAGATCAAGAATGGGGAAAAGCTCAAGCTTGGGGATGCCCCTGCACCCCAATAAATATTTGGCATCCCCTCTTCATCAACAAAGCAACATGTCATCTCTCTATGCGCTATATTTTTATTGCTTCATACGCTATGTATTGTTCTTGGAGCATCCTTATTTTTGTTTCTAGTTTAGTTTTGTTTTATTTGCTGTAGCATATGTTGGATCCCGGCACATTTGTTTTGGAGAAAGACCCGCTCATTTTTAATTGCATAGAACTCTCTAGTTTTTGCTCTTATTGTTCTGCGAGTGTTCTAGTTTTCGGGTACTGCGTTTAGCTTTTGTTCTTTCACTTGAATTTTGTTCAGAAATTGTTAGTATTCTTTATTTATGTATGATTATCTCTCTGGTCCATAATTTATTTCATCTCGGAGAGCTATTTCAAATAAGTTGATTGGTGTTGGATACGAGGAAAATATTTCATGACTATAGTGATGTGAAAGGAAGCTTGTCTAGATTGTGACATAGACTTTGGCATGCCATGTTGGATGTTATTTTTGTCATATCCTTAGTATTTATTGTTGTAGCATGACTTGTTTCAAATGGCTGAGAGTGCATAATGTGTCGTTGAAAGAATCATGTGTTGTTTTCATCATAAAAGCATAATATTGTGGTATTCTCCTTTGATGCTTTATTGGGTTGACTTGGCGCATGCTTACACCATGTTATGACTATAACCAGTCAACTAAAGCCTCTATGATCATTTAGTTTTTGACTTGTAATATCACTTTATGCTTTGATTGATAATGGTTTGTCGATATGCATGATTATGGCCATTATTGCTCTCTTAGTTGGTCGCTTCTAGTCTTTTTGCTAGCCTTCACCTATACTGAGTATGAGCTCTACTCGTGCATCCAACTACCATGAAACAAAGTTTACCAATTATGTCCACCATATCTACCTAGTAGCATTATTGTTGTTCCAAGTGATTCATCATGTTTTATTTATCTTCCAAATTAAATTTTGGCATGAGAAAATTAGTCAGTAAAGCTCTCACGAACTTGATGGCACATTTAATATCTTGCACTTAATAAAATTGATCATTGTGCCTATCTTATGAAGTTTATATGGTTGCAAATTGCGAGTTGGGAGTTAGTAGAACCATGCTTTTATGGGGAACACTTTCGACACTTTTATTTAGCTGATTCCATGTTCTTTTGTTTATGGATGCCTAGTGGTGCAAAATAAAATGGAAACTTGTAAGTCCATGGAGTTTGTATATGAGTTAAAGAAACGCCTGGCCGCTAATCTAAGCCATGCGTCATTCATGGTGGAAATTTACAGCTAAGCCATAGTGAGCATTCTATGGAGCATTTGCAATAAAAAAAGCTATACTCATAGTAAATAAAAAATTGTTGAGACGCTCATTATCTGTTCGTCTTGCCATTTTGGCATGGGATTGCTCTTACAACAGTACCTCCATAGCATTGGGCAAGAGGTACCCCATTGGTGGTTCTCAATGATACATGTATACTTACAATGACAAGAACTTATTTGAGACCTAAATTGAGTAGCATGAGGTTTAGGTACTCGCATTCAAGGGGCATGAGATTTTCAGCTTGTGATTTGCAAGCATATAGCTCATTTCTGACTCACATTAACTTTAACTATTCAAGATGCTTATGATCGGGGCAATGAGAGCTCAAAGCTAATAAGTACCATACTTCTTGGAAGGTTTATAAAAATTATTTATCTTGCATACTCTGCAAAGAGTCTCTCTTTTACTTTTTTACTGAGTCTCCGTCTTCTACTTTATGCACCAATTAAGAGAGCATAGTTGTCATTCTTAGTGCAATGTGCATAGTCCCAAAATTACTATTGATTGATTCATGATTGTGCTATTGCTTGCTCTCAAATTACTTGTATCTAGTCACCCTCTACACTTTAAAGGTGTCCTAGCATTTATGTTTTTCTATTCCATAAAGGACATATTGAGTACCACTTTGTTATGTTTACCCTATGCTCATAAACAAACAGTTGCTTTCAATGCACTATTATTCATGATCCTTTGTTTGAGTTACTCTTCATGTTATAACATAGTTGCTAAGTTCTATTGAATTATATCTATCATGCCTATGTTTAAAGTACTATGATCCCAGCTCATAATGCTTTACATGCTTGATCAAGATTGTGTTGTCTTCATGTCACCTAAAAAATTATTTTGTTATCACTTACCTACTCGAGGACGAGTAAGAGTTAAGCTTGGGGATGCTTGATTCATCTCAAACATATCTATAATTTTTGATGCTCCATGCTTGTTTTACACCAATTCATATATGTTTTGCTTACACTTCGTTGCACTTTTATATGATTTCCGGCACTAACCTATTAACAAGATGTCACAGTGCCAGTTCCTGTTTTCTGCTGTTTTTGTATTTCAGAAAAGTTGTACATGAAATATTCTCGGAATTGAAAGAAACAAAAGCCAAAGTCAATATTTTACCGAAACAAAGATGAAGTCCAGAGGGGGGTCGAAGAGGCGCCACAGGGCGGCCACACCGGCCCTTGGCGTGGCCAAGCCTAGGCCCGCGCCAAGGCATGGTGTGGGCCCCCCAGTTACCCCACCGACCTAAATCCTCCGCCCATTTATACATCTTCTCCGGAAAACCCTGGATACTCGAGCCTCTATCCACGAAAATTTCCATCGCGGCCGCCATCGCAGAACCCATCTCGGGGGGTTTTGAAGCTCTTCCCGACACCCTGCCAGAGGGGGAAATCATCGCTGGAGATATCTACATTGCCATGCCCGCCTCCGAAGTGACGTGTGAGTAGTTCATCCCTGGACTATGGGTCCATAGCAGTAGCTAGATGGTTGTCTTATCCAATTTGTGCTTCATGTATAGACCTTGTGAGCTGCCCTAAATGATCAAGATCATCTTTATGTAATCCTACATGTTGTGTTTGTTGGGATCCGATGAATATTGCATACTATGTTGAGATCGATTATATATTCATGTCATATGTTATTTGTGATCTTGCATGCTCTCCATTGCTAGTAGATACTCTGGCCAAGTAGATGCTTGTGACTCCAAGAGGGTGTATTTATGATCGATAGTAGGTTCAAGCCTCTAGTAATCTGGGAGAGTGACAGGAACTTCTAAGATTTTAGATGTGTTGTTGCTACTAGGGAGAAACAACAATTTTTTGAGGGTAATTCTATTGTTTACTTTACACACATTGCTTAATACGATAATCTGTTGCTTGCAACTTAATACTGAATGGGGTTCGGACGATAACCGGAAGGTGGATTATTAGTCATAGACGCAGTTGGATTACTGTCTATGTATTATGTTGTAATGCCCAATCAAATCTCATAGTAATCATCTTGTCATGTATGGTCGATATTCTGTTAATTGCCCAGCTGTAATTTGTTCACCCAACATGCTATTTATCTTTATGGAGAGACACCTCTAGTGAACTGTGGACCCTGGTTCGTTTCCTTTACATTGATAAATTCAACCACTGCAATCATGTTCTGTTACTTTCTGCAAAGCTCTGTTCTCTTTAATTACTGCAAACATCTCTTTCCACTCGATACATCTAATCCTTTGTGTTCAGCAAACTGGTGAGATTGACAACCTCACTACAAGTTGGGGCAAAGTACTTTGGTTGTGTTGTGTGCAGGTTCCACGTTGTTGCGGACGCCGGTAGTACGCCCTGCCACTAGTCAGCCAGCAACACCTTCAGAAGTCACGCCTTTCTCCTACTGGTCGATTAAACCTTGTTTTTGTATGAGGGAAAACTTGCTGCTGTGCTTATCACACCTTCCTCTTGGAGTTTCCCAACCGCTTCCACAACAACTGCCAACAAGATTGTCTGGCGCTACCACCGGAGCACCATCAATGTCATTGTGGGAACCTGCCATGCCAAAGAAAGAGTGTCAAGTCCATCGATCATGTGATGCAATTGCCTCAAGAATGATAGTGCATCCCTCTGCATTCCCGCTATACTACCCTTGTCATGCAAAAGGACATTTTTTCCACTCCCAATGCATGCAATCTATGCTTCTAAACATCCAAAAAAACCTTGCCTCGTTCATCAACAACAACTAGGAAGTGTTGGTAACATTTGTCTCTATCAAGTAAATACCGCTGAACACCACAATCATGGCTTTCCAGAACTTTTACATTCAGTTAAGGCATGTGGTCTTGCTCATTCGCAAGTATTCATCAATAAGATCATAAACCACTCCATATGAAAGCATGCAAATAGTTGTAGAACACTTCGGGTAAGAGGTGAAGCCAAGCTTACCGGCAGCATTAAGCATGCATCTGACGTACAAGTTGTAATCCCACACGCCTTCCAGAATAGTCAAGAACAAATTTCTTGACATCCTAAAGTGGCGCCAAAATTTGTGTAGATGATGTTTTTGTACAAAAATATCGACCGGCGTGTTGATCTCCATGTGTTCACAACACTACATAGATGTGTGATAACCCCAAAGTGTAGGGGATCATAGTAGTACAATTCAATAAGTATTCGAGTGTCGAACCCAAGAGGAGCTGAAGGTAAATTATCTATTCTCTAAAGCCCTATAACCCACTTATATAGCCTTCTATGCAAAGCTAGGAGATATGGTGTGTGTATGTGTGGAGAGGTTTTTACTATGAAACTATATGTGCTGCAATAAAATGCAATGAGGCAAGAAAAGTAAAGTGCAGTGAAGTAAAATGAGATGAAGTGAAGTAAAGTGGAGTAACTCAAGGGAGTAAGTTTTTCTAGCAAATTGCTACTTCATTTGTGTGGTTGTCATAATAAGTGAAGCACAAAGATAGTTTTTTTGTAGTTTCTTGTTGACAGGGGCCATAGATAGGTGTAGACATAAACATGAGAAATTACACCACTAGTGATTGGTCCCAAGTCCAATTAAAAAGAAACAAGAGAATTATTAAGACATAAATTCGAACCACTGCTATAAGTTTAAAGGTACCCATAGTTATACCCCCGTTGATTAACCATGAGTTAATATAAAATGCATATCTAAGAATTGGGACATGGTTTCTGTCATATCCCGTTGTCCCTCCTCCTCTCATCTTGAAACTGTGACAACCTTGTGCATCCCCCAACATATGTGCGCACTCATATGCTAGTACACAACAAAGACCATCATAGAAGATAACATATAATTGTATGCAACCAACAACAAATTTATAACAATTTCCATGAACAAGTCACTACTCAAACATCAACATAGAGATACAAAAAATCATGGGAAAATAATATATTGCCTCACACGTCATGTTTGTCGAGAGATTATAAGGGTAGATGAAGATGATGCTACTGTAGATGGTGATGGATATGATGATGTTGGTGCAGATGGCCACACCGGAGGGGGGTGGAGTCCACCGGAGGTGATTCCGGTAGCGTCCCTGCCCCCTTCGATATCCGTCGGCTGCGGCCTGCTGACTCTCTGTTTATGTGTTTTTTATCTCCACCATTGTAGCCTCGACGAAACCCCTAGGGGTCATACATATAGTGGTTTTTAGGTCAAAACAAGTCGGTGGGGGCGAGATTGAGGCGAATCATACGGATGACACGAAAAAGAGCATAGGTGGCGCGACTGGAGGGGGAGGGAGCGCCTCTGGCCTTATTCCTTGCATGTTGATCTCCTGGGATCCCACTTTCGCTCATTTTGTTCGTCAAAATTTCCGAAGCGTGGCCCCTGACCTTGCCTTTTTTCGAGTCCCGTAGCTGCTGGAAAGTCAAAAATACTAAAAAGAAGTGTGTTGCGCTAAACAGAATTAGAACTGGAGGATTGGAGATTGTTTAGAAAACCCCCAAAAATAATATAAAACATGCAAATAACACTAAATAAGATAAAAATAGGTGGTAATATGTGGCAATAAAGTGCAAAGTTCATTTGTGCATTTTACATGCATCAATGTGTCAATGGCCAATATCCTTGGCTCAAATGACCTAAAATAGTTGATACGTCCAAAACGTATCTACTTTCCCGAACCTTTTTGTTATTATTTGCCCTCAAACTTGTGTGTTTTGAATGCAACTAATGTAGACTAACGCTGTTTTCAGCAGAATTTCCTTGGTGTCTTGTTTTTGTGCAGAAAATCAACTTTCGGGAAAATCCCAGAAATATACCCAAATGACTTATTTTCCCGGGAAACTCATGGAGCCAGAAGGTGAAGAGCAGGGGGCCTGGAGATGGGAGTACATGGCCCAGGCGCGGCCCAGGCCTGGCCACGCCTGGGGGGTGTATTCCCGACCCCTTCGTCGTGTCGTCCTCCCATTTCGGCTATAAGATCATCGTCACGAGAAAACCCCAGGGGGTTTAAAGTTATTCCATAGAAAAGTCCGTAGCACCGCCGCCTTGTGAAACCCTATTTCGGAGGCAGGAACTCCGTTCTGGCACCCTGTCGGGACGGGGAATTGGAGGGGATCATCGCCATCACCATCACCGACGCCTCTCCATCAACCATCCATGATCCCCCCTTCCATGTGTGAGATGTTCCCTTGCTGTAAGCTGAAGGGGATGGTCGGGATTGGATGAGTTCGTTCATGTAATAGCATTAGAATTGTTCGGGGCATAGTGCCTAGTATCTGTTGTGAGTATTTTATGCATTGTTGCAACTTGTTATACTTAATGCTTGTCACTTTTGGCCCGAGTGCCATGATCTCAGATCTGAACATATTGTGTTTTCATGATGATGCTTTATATATTGTTCTTGATCATATCTGCAAGTTGTATACACATGTCATTGTCCGGAACCCATGGCCCCGAAGTGACAATAATCGGGACAACCGGAGGGGATGGCTTTGATGTGAGGATCACGTGTGTTCACGGAGTGTTAGTGCTTTGCTCCGGTACTCTATTAAAAGGAGTACCTTAATTACCAGTAGTTTCCGTCGAGGCCCCACTGCAACGGGCTGGTTGGACAAAAGATGTCACGCAAGTTTCTCATTGCGAGCACGCGCGACTAAATAGGAACACACGCTTATGGTTAATTTATTCTTGGATACTTGTATCACTTTATATGCAAATGCCCATGTTAGCTATTATATGAGTCATCTCATTCATGCAACGCCCGGTTATCCATCCATGTGCCTACAATATTTTAATCCTGTTGTTTACCGCATCCACCACTGTTGTTGGTTTTACTCTATTTCCGTTGTTACTTTATTACTGCCATTGCTATAAAACTGTTGATACTGATAAACCTCTGCGAGCTAGTCTATTTCCAGGTGCAGCTGAATTGACAACTCAACTGTCAAGGCTTATATTTATTCTTTGGCTCCCCTTGTGTCGAATCAATAAATTGGGTAATGCTTCGCTCGAAGACTGTTGCGATCCCCTATACTTGTGGGTCATCAAGACTATTTTCTGGCTCGAAACCGGGGAGCATAGCTTTATTTATAAGTCAACTTGGAAGTGATCATGTTCACTGCTATTCATTATGGGGAAGACTCGAGATGAAAGAGTCCCTATATTTCTGTCCACTACAAGAAGAGGTACAACTTTAAATACCTCTGCTGCTCTTGATTCGCCGTTTGTGACGAGTAAGCTTCTTACTCCACCTTATGTTGATCATGCTACTACTTCTGCTGAATCTGAAAATTCTCCAGATTATTTGGATGGTGCCTCTACTGTGTTTGATGAAAGTGGTTCGTTAGGTCCTTTCCTAGACACCACAATTGCTAGGGCTAAGCAAATCGAAAATGGAAGAAGTACTTTTTCACCCTCCGGTTCACCTGAGCCCGGAGAGCATGCTAGTGATGATTTTGATGAAGCTTATATTGAGCTTGATGATGATTTAATTGATGAATGTCATGTCGCTATTAATGCAAGCTGCTAAAAGCCTACTTGCAAGGCGCGCTATTACATATACGCCGCCTATTGATCCTACTTTTGCCACATCTCCCATAGACATTAGGGATAAGGATTATGATTTCTCTCTGGATTTATCTTATATATCAATTGTTGAGAAGGAACCCTTTTGTGGTACTGAAATGAAAGTACTATGAAGCATATGAATGAGCTCAGTGCTTTGAGTAATGTTTTTGTTGATGATAATAAAATGCGCACCTACTTTATTACTAAGATTTTCCCTTTTACTTTGAAAGGTGCCGCGAAATCTTGGTATGATAGTTTATTGCCTGGGTCTATTAAATGTCCTAAGGATTTAGGTGCAGCTTTCTTTCAGAAATATTTCCCTACTAGTGCTCAACATGCTGCTTTGCAAAATAGTACTGACTTTGTGCAGGAGAAAGAAGAAATATTGCCTGTCGCATGGGCAAGGTTTTGCTCATTAATTAGAGGAGTACTGAATTGTCCTTTATCTAAAAATGAATTACTTGATATATTCTATAATGGACTAACCGATGAATCTAGGACATACCTGGATAGTTGTGCTGGTTGTGTTTTCAGGCAAAGAACTCCTACTAAAGCCAAAGAATTAATGGCTAAAATAAGCAAGAATTATGATGATTGGCATATTCCTGAGTCTACACCAACCCCGAAGAAAAGAGGGATGATTGAATTAAATGATGAAGTGATGAAGGAAGACAAGAAATCTCTCAAGGAGAAGGGTATTAAATCCGAAGATGTGAAGAACCTCCCTCCTATTGAAGAATTATGTAAGCCAATTCCTCCTACCATTGTCGAAGTACATGCTCTTCAATTAAACAGCTGAGACGTTCCTTATGGTAAGACTCCCGACCAATGCTTAGATGAGTTTGATAATTATTGTATTAAGCAAGATAACTTTAATAAGAGAGTTGAGAGACATTTATAGGAAAATTCTAGAGCGATTAGTAATTTACATGATATTGTGGAGCGAACCTCCAATGATGTGAAGATGCTTATTAAGCATTTCCAAATGGTTCAAACACAAATAGATCAGCTCACCAAAGTGCAAAATTATTTGTTAGTGAATGCTTCTAAAGAGAAGCATGCTTATGAGATTAGAACTAGAGGTGGTGCTACTACCCAGGATCCTTTATATCCTGAGGGTCACCCCAAGAGAGTCGAGCAAGATTCTCAGCGCGCTGATGATACTAGGATTAAATCTAAGAAAAATAAGAAGAAGGAAAATAGAACACCTATAGAATCTTCTGATCCCGTTGTAGATCCTAATAGTATATCTATTTCTGATGCCAAAACTGAAAGAGGCAATGAGAAAAGTGAGGCTTCCGATAAGGAAGAAGTAGAAGAAGCTGAGGTTGCACCTGAAAAGCAACCTAAAAACGTGAAGTACGCTAAGGAAGATTTCATTGCCAACAAACATGGCAAAGAAAGAGAACCTTGGGTGCACAAACCAATGTCTTTCCCTGATAAGAAACACAAATCAAGGGAAGAGGAACACTTTAACCGGTTTTGTGAATGGATGAAACCTATGTACTTGCAAGTTCCTTTGACTGATGCTATTAAATTGCCTCCTTATTCAAAGTATATGAAGGATATTGTTTCTACCAAAAGGAAAATTCCTACTGAGGAAATTTCTACTATGCTTGCTAATTATTCCTTCAATGGCAAAGTTCCAAAGAAGCTCGGAGATCCAGGTATACCTACAATTCCTTGCTCTATTAAAAATAGTTATGTTAAGACTGCTCTATGTGATTTAGGAGCCGAAGTTAGTGTCATGCATTTTTCTCTTTATAGAAGACTTGATTTAGAAAAGTTGATACCTACTGATATATCTTTGCAAATGGTTGATAAGTCCACTACTGTTCATGTTGGTATATGTGAGGATGTTCATGTTCAAGTTGCTCATAATTGTTTAATTTTAACTGACTTTGTTGTGCTAGAAATGCCCGAGGATGACAATATGTCTATTATTCTTGGGAGACCTTTTCTTAATACTGCAGGGGTTGTTATTGATTGCAATAAAGGCGAGGTTACTTTTAATGTTAATGACAAGGAGCATACCGTCTATTTTACAAAGAAGATTAATGGGGCATATTGCCTAAATTCTATTATCAATATTGAGACCATTCAAATTGGTCAAATACATGTGCCTATGTCAAAGCCTCATAAGGAGTGTGATATTATTATGATTGGAGATATTCCTATTCAAATTGAGGTAACTTGATTATTTTGTGAAAATGCAAGGTTTACTTCATATAAAATTATTTTTGATGTCAAGACCTGACAAACCTTGCCACCAAAGTGATTTTGATGAATGAAACAATGCTTTCATAAGTGTCACTACTGTTTACTTTTCATATTAGAATGTTTTAGAGCTACTGGAAGTTTTATTTGGTTTGGTCTTTCATCGTTGTTTAAATTTTTCATGCGCTGAATCTTTTGTTTTAAAATCTGAAATTTGGTCAAAAATGAAGTTTCTCGAAAAATTCTAGAAAGTTTACCAAAAAAAAATATTCGTGGAATGAGGAGGATTGGGACCTGAGGCTGCTCAGGGGGCCCCCATGCCGGCCATACATGGGCCAGGCGCGGGCACCCCCTGGCCGCGATTGCTATGTGTATGGGGCCCTCCTGGCCCCACTCACTCATCCCTTCCACTCATTCCACTCTCTTTCCCGACAAAATTTGTACCAGTTCGTTCTCACTCGCGTTTTCGCCCGAGAGCTCAGGATTTCTCGATCTCCTTGCTCAGCCCAGATTTATGTCTGAAGTTTGGCACATTTGCTCTCCGGTATGTGACTCCTCCGCTCATCCAAGTAGAATTTTGTTTGGTGGAGTATATCTTGAGTATTTTGCCATCTTAGGTGACAGGTTATGTGAGCTTGCATGCTTGATTTATGCTCTTAGAAGTAGTTTTGATGCATGTTTAGCCTTCCTACTTGTTGTTTTAGTGTTCTACCTTATTTGTTTGTCTCGAAATTATTTTTTATATTGTGGGCTTCAAATTTCAGAAAAGAGCATGAACCAGCACAACTTTGGTGAGTTCTTTGAGGGGGAACCAGGGAGGTCATCGAGACCTTCGAGTTCTTCCACTCGAATTAGGAGATCCTACAATGAAGATGACATCGCGCCAAACATCGGTGACAAGGATTTTGGTGATGCAAATGCATGCACATATCATTGCTATGATTTCTTGAACGATGCAGGGATTCGTGGAGATTTCCTACACCTTATTGATAAAGCTGGACTAACCTCTTATATGAGGAATGAAGTCCCTCAATATGCATGGCTCACCAAGATTTTCACAAAGGGCTTCAAGCTCAAATCTAGAGAATATGGTTCTACTGTGTCCTTCAAAATATATGATAGACCTATTGTCATGCTCTTGACAGAATTTTGCAGCATTTTAGGTCTTGGTGCGTTTGGTGCAGACAAGAAGATTTCAAACAGTCCAGCTGAAC
Source organism: Lolium perenne (assembly GCF_019359855.2). NCBI lineage: Eukaryota > Viridiplantae > Streptophyta > Magnoliopsida > Poales > Poaceae > Lolium > Lolium perenne. The sequence goes on from NC_067245.2 coordinate 148,417,845, forward strand.
TTGCAGAAGTCTACAGGGAAGTGACCGGTGACGACACTCGCAGCTCCCGGCGAGGGAAGATAAGAAACATCCAATTCCCTGTTGTTCGTTATTTTGCCTATTTTCTTATTACTAGTATTTTGGGAAGAGAGAACACTAGTAATATCTCTAACCATCACTTGGCTTTTCTCGATGCGGCCATCAATGAAAGCCCTAAGTATAATCTTGGTTCTTTGATGCTCGATGGTTGTCAGCAAAAGGTCCCGGTTATGGTGGGATTATTGCTACACGTGCTCTTCTCCACTATGATCTCCATGTGGATCCTACTGATACTTTGATGGTGTCGCCAAGGCTTGACCTTGCGGCAATGAAAATGCATCATTTTGTTACCAATGATTCAACTTTCGGAAACTTGATGTATAGATTGTTCTTCGCTGACCGTGAGGAAAGGCACTTGCCTTTGCCTCGACAAAGTTTGTTCAGTGTTATCAATAGGCCTCTCTTTGTTACATTGGAGAGAGTGGACGATGAGCTCAGAGTACTTGGTTTCCATGAGCAGCACGACCCGGAACCCCGGGAGTATCAGGAGGCACCCCCCGTCGACTACACGGTGTATTATCCTGGTGCATCCTCGAGCTCTCATCCGGAAGATGGTGCTACCTCGGAGTATATCCCAGCACCTACTACATCATGGGACCCTTGGTACTGAGCCTCACATAGGCCAAAAGCCTAAGCTTCGGGGGAGGTACGCCGGCATCACTCATTCATTGCATATTACAATTGCCGGTCATTTGTATATACTTGTTTCGCTTCTTTTGGTTATTTCTCTTTCGGTTATTTTTATTTCAGTAGGTTCTTATTTTAATTTTTGAAGGTTATTACTACTGTAGTAACCTCTACTTTCATTTTTTATTTCATTTGTGTGTTGATGGTTGCCTCTAATATCAGGAAGATGATATTTGAGGAAGTGCTGTCTAAAAAAAACAGATTCTGGACTGATACTGGAAAAATTTCCTAAAACTAGCCAGAACGTTATTTTGAGCTGCCAATTTTTGTGCCTGGTCCCCAGGTTATTATATAACTTTCATTAGTTGATCACTTTTCGAGTTGAGCAGCATAAGATTTTCTAAAAAATTCATTAATGTACTGCTGTCAAGTTTGGCAGATTTCTGCCACTTTGCTTTTGTGTGACTCTTTTAGTTTGCTTTCTCTTGTTTTTGCTTTGTTTATTTTATAAAACACAAAAGGACCAAAAATATTTCTGATGTTTCTCTTTATCCTTTGTTTATTTTATTTCTTGTTCCTATTTTGCTTTATTTACTATCGTTGGTTTGCTATGAGAAAATCCAAAAAAAAATTACTTTCGTTCGGTGACTCTAATATCGAAAATCCAAAAATATTCGTTGTTCTTCTTTGGTTTTGTATAGTTTGATGCAGGGTTCAGTGGTCTCTCAAGGCTATATTCGAGCATGGTTTTCATTTTATATCATTCGAGCCACACAAGTATAGCAATAATGACGATCTACGACAATCTGCTTGTGGTGAGAGGCTAATATGAACTCTATTTGTTTTAATTTTTGTACATATACTCATCTATGTGAAGTTACTTAGTTTATTCATGTGGGGTGTATGTTACTCAATTATATTCAGTAGTACCGCTCTCTTACGACTGGTTTCAATTTACATTTGGTGGGTAACATTTTACATTCGCGTTTGCTTGCATTGCTCTTTTCATATAGCGGTATTGACATTGTGGTATCCTCCTATGACTGTTTCATTTGAATCGACTTGGCAAGTGCTCACGCATGCATATGACCGAACAATAGTAAATTAAGCCTTGATGATTTATTTTGCCTCGGAGTTCTTGCATTGCTTTTATGCCATTTTTAATCGCGTTTTGTCGCAAGCATGATTATGACCGCCAATGCATTTTTGATTGTCGCTTTCCAGTCTGTTGCTAGCCTTCACCTGTACTGAGCGGAGTTACTGCTCGTGCATCCAACTACTGAACCAAAGCATGTCAAATGAGTCCACCATATCTACCTACACGTGGTATTTCATCGCCACTCCAAGCAAATTTGCATGTGCTACCTTTAAAACCTTCAAACAAATCCTCGTTTTGTGACACTGTTTTTAGCTCATGAGGATGTGAGAGTTATTATTGCCGTCTTCCATGCTTTACTAAGTACCGCAAGACTCGTGAGCTTCATCTCGCTTGTCAATAAAAATCATAGATATAAAAAGAAGAAGAGTTGGTTTGACCACAACTTCCAAAAAGGGAAGAAAATTGGAAATTATAAGAAAGTGGCACTCCTCCATGGTTTGTGATTGTTGGTCGGCACCCGAGGATTCGGCTAGCTATGGTATGTGTAAGCAATGGATGGGAGGAGTGTCACAGTTTTATAAATAGCATAGATGAAAAGAGGCTTCGCCCAAATATTTCGGAACCGATCTCAAACTTGTTTAGTATGGAAGATGACAAAAACCCTTTTACCGATTCGTTGACAAAAGCAACCACCACTCAAAAAGCAATTTTACCTCAGTTTTACAAATCAAAAGCTCCAGCACATGTTTAATCTCTGCTTTCCTTTGCAAAGGACCATTCAACCACCGCAATGTTGAGTCACCATTCTCTCTTTTAAAGCACTTTCCTAGAAGCATTGGCAGTCATTCTTATTGTAATGTGCTTGTCCCAAGACAAGATTATTTATTGCATATTTGTGATGCTTGCATCTTTCTATATCTTTACTTCTAGTCTTCTTTTGGACTTCAGAGGTGCCCTGTGCATTTATGTTTTGCTTCCAAATAGGGGCAAGCGAGATACCACTTTGTCTTACTTCATTATGACTATTGCAATCTTGCAAGTGTTTATGTTTCATGTTGCTTATCATTGCTATTGGTATCCATTCATGGTTTGCATTATTGCTGATTATGTTGTTTCACATGCTCCTTATTTATGAATTAGCTAAGTATTTTATCATCAGTGAGAATATATACATCTTATGAAACAAATAGGTCCGTGAAAGTCTTTTATCGCACTTAGTTGTTGGGTGTGCCGAATAGAAGGTTTAAACCACTTCCTCCATCCATGAACGCTCTGCTCATATTGTATCCTTCGATCTGCGCTTCAAGGACTAGGGATGCGTGACCGGGCCTTGGGACGGCTATCAGATGATCCGCTCTGCTGAATAAGATGTTCTGATACGACAAATCGATATAATCGGGTACTGCCATCATAGCCACTTCTGTAAACTTTATTGTTGGAGATATGCCCAAGAGGCAATAATAAAATGGTTATTATAATATCTTTGAGTTTATGATAATGTTTACATACCATGCTATAATTGTATTAACCGAAACATTGATACATGTGTGTTATGTGAACAACAAGGAGTCCCTAGTAAGCCTCTTGTATAACTAGCTTGTTGATTAATAGATGATCATCGTTTCATGATCATTAACATTGGATGTTATTAATAACAAGGTTATGTCATTATGTGAATGATATAATGGACACATCCAATTAAGCGTAGCATAAGATCACGTCATTAATTAAGTTATTTGCTATAAGCTTTCGATACATAGTTACCTAGTCCTTATGACCATGAGATCATATAAATCACTTATACCGGAAAGGTAATTTGATTACATAAAACGCTATTGCGTAAATGGGTACTTATAAAGGTGGGATTAAGTATCCGGAAAGTATGAGTTGAGGCATATGGATCAACAGTGAGATTTGTCCATCCCGATGACGGATAGATATACTCTGGGCCCTCTCGGTGGAATGTCGTCTAATGTCTTGCAAGCATATGAATAAGTTCATAAGAGACCACATACCACGGTACGAGTAAAGAGTACTTGTCAGGAGACGAGGTTGAACAAGGTATAGAGTGATACCGATGATCAAACCTCGGACAAGTAAAATATCGCGTGACAAAGGGAATTGGTATCGTATGTGAATGGTTCATTCGATCACTAAAGTCATCGTTGAATATGTGGGAGCCATTATGGATCTCCAGATCCCGCTATTGGTTATTGGTCGGAGAGAAGTCTCAACCATGTCTACATAGTTCGCGAACCGTAGGGTGACACACTTAAGGTTTGACGTCGTTTAAGTAGATATGGAATATGGAATGGAGTTCGAAGTTTTGTTCGGAGTCTCGGATGGGATCCAGGACATCATGAGGAGTTCCGGAATGGTCCGGAGAATAAGATTCATATATAGGAAGTCACTTTCCAAGTTTGGAAATGATCCGGTGAATTTATGGAAGGTGGTTTCTAGAATTATCCGGAAATAAATTACTATGGAAGGAGGAGTCCCGGAGGGACTCCACAAACCCTAACCAGCCAACCAAGTGGGAGGGTGGAGTCCATGGTGGACTCCACCTCCTTGGCCGGCCAAAGAAAAGGGGGAAGGGGAGAGTCCCTGTCCCTCTAGGTTTCGTCCATAAGGCAGTTTTTCTGTTGGGGTCTTATTCGAAGATTTTGGGCAAACCCTTGGGGTTCCACCTATATAATGAGGAGGAGAGGGAGGGGGCAGCCCATGGCTTGGCCGCACCACCCCTGCCCATTGAGGCCGGCACCCATGGCACCCCCTCTCCTCAAACCCTAGAACCCCTCCTCCACTACTTCTCCCGCATATGCTTAGCGAAGCTCCGCCGGAGATCTCCATAGACACCGCCACCACGCCGTCGTGCTGCCAGGATTCCGAGGAGGATCTACTACTTCCGCTGCCCGCTGGAACGGGGAGAAGGACGTCGTCATCAACACTGAACGTGTGACCGAGTACGGAGGTGCTGCCCGATCGTGGCACCGTGATCAAGTTCTTCTACGCGCTTTTGCAAGCGGCAAGTGATCGTCTACCGCAGCAATAAGAGCCTACTCTTATATCTTCAAGGGTGAGTCTTGATCATCCCCTCGTTGCTCCCATCTTCTAGATTGCATCTTGGCTTGGATTGCGTTCTCGCGGTAGGAAATTTTTTGTTTTCTATGCAACGTATCCCTACAGTGGTATCAGAGCCGTGTCTATGCATAGATGGTTGCACGAGTAGAACACAATGGTTTTGTGGGCGTTGATGCTTATGTTGTCTTTAGTTTGAGTACTTTGCATCTTTGTGGCATAGTGGGATGAAGCGGCTCGGGCTAACTTTACATGACCGCGTTCATGAGACTTGCTCCTCGTTCGACATGCAACTTGTATTGCATAAGAGGCTTTGCGGGTGTCTGTCTCTCCTACTATAGTGAAGATTCAATTTACTCTTCTATTGACAACACTAGTATCACCGTTGTGGTTCATGTTCGTAGGTAGATTAGATCTCTCTCGAAAACCCTAAACCACGTAAAATATGCAAACCAAATTAGAGACGTCTAACTTGTTTTTGCAGGGTTTGGTGATGTGATATGGCCATAATGTGATGATGAATATGTATGAGATGATCATTATTGTATTGTGGCAACCGGCAGGAGCCTTATGGTTGTCTTTAAATTTCATGTTGAGTAGTTTTTCAAAGTAGTTGTAATAGTTGCTACAAGAGGTGAACAACCATGAAGACGGCGCCATGAACCTTGACGCTACGCCGACGATGATGGAGATCATGCCCATTGATGATGGAGATCATGTCCGTGCTTTGGAGATGAAGATCAAAGGCGCAAAGACAAAAGGGCCATATCATATCACATATGAACTGCATGTGATGTTAATCCTTTATGCATCTTATTTTGCTTAGAACGCGACGGTAGCATTATAAGATGATCCCTCACATTAATATCAAGATAATAAAGTGTTCTCCCCTCGTATGCACCGTTGTACAGTTTGTCGTTTCAAAGCATCTCGCGATGATCGGATGTGATAGACTCAACGTTCACATACAACGGGTGTAAGCCATGTTGCACACTCGGAATACTTGGGTTTGCTTGACGAGCCTAGCATGTACAGACATGGCCTCGGGACAATGGAAACCGAAAGGTTGAACACGAGTCATATGGATGATATGATCAACATGTTGATGTTCACCATTGAAGCTACATCATCTCACGTGATGATCGGTTTTGGTGTAGTGGATTTGGATCGTGTACCACTTAACAACTATGAGGGATGTTGTATTAAGTGGGAGTTCATTAGTAATTAGATTAAAACATGAACTAATTATCATAAACATAGTCTGAGTAGTATTTTGAATTAATTTTGTAGTATTGGCATCCGCTTACTACTATGCGCTAGTCTTGTAATTGAGATAGAAATACTGTTAAAATCTGATAAGAAACTTTACGGATTGGTACCGTATTGTTAAAGAATCAAGAATTAATTAAGTCCTATTGCAAATTTTTTAGTAAACCTCATATTGTTGATTCAATGAGCTATGGTTTCAATTAGTAACTAAAGTCATCTTGTCTCCGTGAAACTTGAAGTTCAAATCTGTTTGAAAAGTAAGGAGCTGAAAATTTAGTTTTCAGAAATAATCAAGGTATGAGATATATGTGATATCTAAGACCTTATTACAAGATGATAGAATAATATTTGGTGAGACTACATAAACTCATAAGTTTTATGGGAATGTACGAAGGTTGAAGACGCAAGGCGTCCCAATCCTCCAACTATTGGGGCACTAACAATATTCGCATATCCATGAAGTAATCGTCCTTAGTATGCACCGTTGCTAAGACTCGTCGTTTCGAAGCATCACGTGATGATCGGGTGTTATAGATTCTACGTGTGCATACAACGGGTGCAAGCCAGATTTGCACATGCGAATACTAAGGTTAAACTTTATGAGCCAAGCATGTACAGACATGGTATCAGAAAGTCATCATGATACAATGGATAAAATTATGAGTGAAATTGTTCATCATATTACAAGGTTACTAATAGTGAAATCCGGAACACTTGTCATATGATGATCAACTTCAAAGTAAGAACCTCAAGGTTATTGGTATTTGACCAACAAACCTAGAAGTTATTGATGTTGAAGTGTTTTTCTGAATAATGAGGAAAGCTAAAAGAGAAACTACAAAAGATTATTGGCAGAAAGAAAAGACTAGAAAGTCTAGCTCAGGTGTATATAAATGATATACATGTTATGGTTGTATTCCTAGTTAGATCACAAAATGAAATTCTTGGGTATTAGTACCATATTGGTTGGTATGAAGTGTCATACAAAACAACACAATACAAGAATACAATGGCCTAAGTGACTGACAAGGAATATGACAGGAATACACGTCTGGAATAAAATAAAGTGTTATTATGTTCGTCGTTGGCATTCTATCTAGCCCTTAGAATTTATAATAAAGAACTTAATAATTGTTATTTTGCTCTGGTCAAATAAAAACAATGAGTTGTTCAAATTATGACATTACTCCATGTATGATGGATAAGTTATTATAAATCTTAATGGTGAAACACACATACATAACACTGACGCTAAAATGCCATAAGGCAAATGATTTGAATTCCACTTATTTGTGGAACCGCCATTTAGGTCATGTTAGAAAGGAACGCATGAAGAAACTCCATGTAAATGGATTTTTGGAGTCATTTGATTTTTGAATCATTTGGTGCTTGCAAATCTTTTCTAAAGAGAATGATTAAAATACCGTTCATAGGCCAAGAGTTGAACGGGCAACTAACTTAGTGGAAAAATACATGATGATGTATGTGGTTCACTGAACATAGTTGTGTGCGGGAGATTCTTCTACTTCATGAAAACTTTCAACAATGAATTGAGTATATATGGATATATTCGATAAGGAAGAAGTTTGAAACATTTGAATGGATTCAAATAATTTTCAGCATGAAGTAGGAAATCATCGTAATAGAAAAGTAAAATATCTATGATTGGATCATGGTGGAAATATTTGAATTACGAGTTTTAGCGAACATCTAAGAGAGTTATGAAATTGTTCTACAACTCACGTTTCTTGGAGTATCATAGTGATGATGAAGTATCCAAGAGATGTATCCAAACTTTGTTGGATTAATGATGAGATAAAATAAAATAAAGCCATTATATTTTTTTGTGGATTATGCTTTAGAGACTACCGCTTTTACACTGAATAGAGCATCATCATGATCCGTAGAAATGACACTATACGAGTTATGGCATGGGTATGAACCCTAATAGTCCTTTCTTAAATTTTGGTATGCATAGCATAAGTAAATACGTTTACAACCAAAATCGGATGAATGTCTTTGTTGGTTATCCCAGAGAATTGATTGGGAATTCTTCCCACTATGGAGACAAAGACAAAAGTGTTTGTCAATGTTTCTTATTTCCAAGAAATTGTTTCTAGCGAAATTTTTGAGTGGGAGGACAATAGAACTTGATAAAGATTATGAACCTGAGCATAATGATCAGAATAGCGCAGCATCGGAATTGGTTCCGGAAGCGGCCACGACGATCATGGCTCCCATGACTACAAAGTGTTTTAGCCATGGAGATCGAAGTACATATTGAACCTTGTAGGTATGGTTTACTTTGTGATCAAATAAATGATTTGTGGACAAAGGATTGATTTTGAACAATGATAAACCAACTACAAACAAAGAAGTTATGATGGGGCCTGACTCCGTTAAAATGGCTATACGCCATGAAATCCAAGATAGATAAATACTTTTTTAAAGTAAATAGATCTATAAAATTGATGGACTTGGATGAAATATCATTGAAGAAGCTCGACTTGTCGAAAAGTTGTTTACGAACAAAGTTCAAAGAGTTGACTACGATAAGATTAGATCTTCCGTAGCAATGCTTATAGTCTATGTGAATTATTCTAGTAATCACTACATATTTCTTTTATGAGATATGCTAGTAGGATGGCAAAATACATTACTTATCAGACGTGTGTATTAAAGGTGTATACAAGATATATACAACCAATTGTTTTGCTAGTCCGTGGAATACTAGATAGATATTCAAGGACCTAACAACTTCCTTTGGTATACGCTGAATAATAAAAATTAAATTATATATGGGAAGGATATAAAGGATAACTAAGATTACATAAAGAAAAGGAGAATTATACCAGTCCATTGCCCTTCAAATCAGTATTCGTCAAGGTGTGCACAAAAACAACACCAAGACCAAGACCACGCTCACGGAGAAGTTGTTCCTTCTTCAATGTTTGAGCAGTAGTAAGCATAACACCTTTAGTGTGGACAACTGCAGTTGGAATTTCTGCATACAAATTTAAAATTAATAAAAGAATAAAAAAAGAGGAGATATAACATCAGTTATATTAAAAAAATGGGCAACACATGGTAAAAGATAAAACAGAATTACCATCGACACGATGCTTTTCAGTGCCATCAGGACCTACTGCAAAAATCCCAAACAGTTCAGGAGCACTATCAAACCCAAACATGATACAGTCACCAACTTTCAGGTCGTAGTCATGAAGAAATTTTTGGTATCCAGTACCAAAAACACGTGTCTTCGAACTGCCTTTCTTAACATGAAATTTGTACTTCACTTCATCCGATGTAACGACAAAAAAGATATTACCAACAAGGTTGTTGAACTGCCTCCTCACAAAACAAGGCACAGTCTGAAAAAACAGTACAACAAAAATGCAGAAAATAAGGATATAGTCTAGAATCTATCAACAAAAAATATACATTCTAAAAAAGGATATATACCATAAAGTCATCAAATCTGCTTCCAAGATAACAACGAAATGAACTGAGAGTCTCCCGCCTCTGCTGACGATGATTGCCCATCGAACCACAAACAACACAGTTCATCCTGTGTATATTTAGCAATTACCAAAGCTAGTAAAAAATACAGGTAGGTAGGGCATATTCATAGAAATCTATCCATAGATCTGAAACCATACACACATATATCCATAGATCTGAACAAACAAGATTATTCAGAGGACAAAAAGGATTTTCAACAAATAGAGAAAAAGGAGGTGAGGTGAAGTAGTGACATGTAAAAACATATTTTCCTACCTCTCAAAACAAACGAAAATCTTCAGAGAGAAAAGAGTTTTTCAGCACAAAAGAGAGAGACAGAAGATGAAGGAGACTTGCTTCACCGCATGAACAAGGGAGGGCAGAAGGCAAAACCAACCAGGGGCATTATAAATACAATAAGTAGTAGTAACTGCCTACAACCGCTATTTAATGAGGCTGTGGGGTAGATGGTGGTTGCTATCCTGTAAGTTCAAAAGTCAAACACAAAGTATCTCATGCAAAAATGGAGCCCACTGCTATTATGTAAAATCTGTCAATAAGTTCACAATGGCAAAACATCAGCACACTGAAAAATACATTGAATCATAAAGTTGCACTTCAAAATTATTTAAAACCATATGATTTACAACTTCAAATGTACAACAAAATGTTGACTACATGCCTTTGTTCGGACTATAGGTTAGGTCAGAACAATTATGGCATGTTAGTCATTTTTTCAACATACATAAAAAACAAATGCTCATTTGTGGACGAACTGCACAATTATACCAAAGTAGGCATCACTTCAACACATCAAACTACACCAAACCTCATGAAAAATTTAAATTTGAATTTTCCACATGAATGTCACAACATTTACTCAGTCCCACTAGTTACTGATGATTTTACATTGAATTTAGCATTTATTATGAGTTTTACTCGTTTTCTGTCATTTTTTAATAAAAAAATCAACAAACACCTAAAATTGTCAGAAAAATCTGAAACTCCTTAGGCACACATACCTACCCTTCATGACCACTCACAAAAATTTGCATCTCAATCTGAGTATTTGAAGTGCAGCTTGCTTGAAAAAGAGCCCTTCACCGACATGATCGATGTGGGTCCACACATGGATCGACCCAACCAACATGAGGTTCCACAAGTGTTTTCAGACAAAATCTCACATGTGTGAACAATAACATGTATATGTGGGATGTGTTCTCACATATACCTCACATGCAAAAGGTTTTACAACTTCCGGGGTCGACGATTCGACCGTTATGCCGAAAATGCCCTCACTTGTGTAAATTCACATCAAACTACACCAAACCTCATGAAAAATTTAAATTTGAATTTTGCACATGAATGTCACAACATTTACTCAGTCCCACTAGTTACTGATGATTTTACATTGAATTTAGCATTTATTATGAGTTTTACTCGTTTTCTGTCATTTTTTAATTAAAATATACATGTACAGTTCCATTTTCAGAGTAATATTTTTTCTTTCACGGCAAAAACTTGTTCCCTCCAAATTGTAGTACGCCGGCTGCCAAAACGCCCAAATTTTTTGTTCCCTCCACTCCTCCCGCGCACCCCACCTATCAAATATTTCGCCCTCCCTTATATACGTCGTGCCTCTACCCCATGATTTATGAGCATCTTAACTACCCACCCCCCCGACCTTATCCTCTCGTGCTCACCCCGATCCGGTGTCTTTGCCGGACGTTCATCCATCTCGCATCTATCTCCCCGGTCGGTGGTCGCCATGGCCGGCAGTCGTCGAAACGTCGGGGGGAAGGAAAATCGCACACACACGCCGAAGAAGGCGCCCGGCTCGAAGAAACGCCAAGGTAAATCTGTCGGTGATCGGCTTGTTGTTGTGTTTTTCGGATGGTTAGATCGAGAGATCGGTTTTACATGTCTACCACGCCCGTTTGACCTATATCTAGATCTTTCATATTTGATAGATCCAATCCCGACATCATACGTATAGGGTTTATCGTTTTTATTGCAGAGACAATCATGCCGTGCTATACAATCTTTGCCATCCCGCTGCTGTACAATCTTTTGCATAGACAATTGTTTGCCGAAACACTTAACTGAACTAATTCCAGCCGTTGCCGAAAACAGCCTGACGAGCTACAGTGAACAACGACATTGCTTCAGACTTTTATTCCTCAGTTTCGAGAGGAAGCGAGTTTGATCTAGAACAATTGTTTGCTGTTTTCTATGGAACTAGTTAGTTTGCACGTGCAATGCACGTCTTAACAATGTAATGAAGTTTTTTTAATCATGTACTTTGTTTCATCAGTCTATTTATTTCCACAATTTTTGTTTATCTATGTCTTTCAAAAGTCAAAAATCAAATTTCAGCACATATCTGAACTTCTATCAGCACAAATCTGAACTTCTATCAGCACATATCTGAACTTCTATCAGCACATATCTGAACTTCTATCGGTATAGGACTGAACTACCGATACCTCATTACGTGCATACCAAGCCCGCGAAGCAACCAGAAGGGTAGTATCCACCATGTGAGGTGGTAGTTGTCCAATAACAGACTGAAACCAGCTATCAACAGACATGCATAATTCAGTGTGCGAGGGGAGTCTCATGTGTCAATTATTTGTTACGAGTAGATATCTAAAAGCACATGATGTCCCTTAGCCTGGCATATGCCCCCTCTTATGTTTTGTTCGCCGACATCATACGTAGACTCTTATGTTTTCAATCATTTGCTGCTGTACAATATTTTGCAAAGACAATTATTTGCTGTTTTCTATGGAATTGGCCCCCTCTTATGTTTTGTTCACGCTCCGCTCTTCCGATTATTTCAGCGGAGACACAAAACCCCGTCAAGCCGGCATATGAGCTTGCCAAGGAGAAACAAATGCAAGAAAATGTAGTACGCATGGAAAAAAAATTCGCTGAAAGATATGGACCTGCCCACAAATTTCAGAAAGATTTCTCTGGTTTTGCACGTACATTAGTGTATGGTGGGGTACAAATAGGAACTAGTAACAATCTAAAGGACACAGACTGCGAAGAGATGGAGGTCGAAGAGGACCCTTCGTATGAACCGAATCCAGAAGAGATAGCTACTGGCGATGATGATCTTCATTCAGATGAGGATCGGCGCACTGTCGGCAAAACTTCAGCTCAGGTCATGGAACTATGTCTGAACTATGATAGGAAATACGTACATGCTAAATGTTTCCTACTAATGTAGCCTCTACTTTGCTTGCAGATAGTTGCTTCTTCTGCAATAGTTGCACAGAAGAAGCGATCCATACCTGAAGTTGCACCATCCAACATTGCAACAAGATCAATGGCAACAACTGAACCTGAAGCTGGGTCATCTGATGAGCCGACGGCCACTGCTGGTCTGAACACTGAAGGAGCACCCTCACCTAACCAGATCATGACATCTGGAGAGGCAGCACCTCATCCTGAGGACAATCAAATTGTAAACTTTGAGCGGCAAGGTATGAAAATTTGTAAAAACTAAACACTGTACCGCATATTTTCATATAAAAGAGAATCATTTCATATATCTTCTTTCAGAGACATTGACAACATCTGGCGGTAGTAAGAGAAAGAAAGGTGGACGCAGATGTACCATGGGCCATGGACTACATGAGTACACAAGAAGACATGGTGGCAATAAGATGCCAATTGAATTCACTGCTGGTGTCAGGAGACCCAAGGATTATGTCCAGTCAGCAAAGCTGAGCAATGAGGTTGGTATTCACATCCGTGAAAAAATGCCGCTTGCAACACACTTGGACACAAGTACAAGAAAGATGAAACTCTCAAACATGTCATTCCTCATGCTATAAGTACAGTAGCGGTGAGTCCTGTACAATCTTGGTTTAACCTAATTAGTATGCTACATGATCAACTATCTAAGAATCTACTGATTAATGCATCACTATTTTGAAGGGAAAGTTTAATATGGACAAAAATGATGAGGTGGCTCAAGATGTGTGCACTGATATGCTGCAAGTTAGTATTCGGCAGTTTCGATATAGGCTTAAAAAGGAGTATTGGCCGAAAATTAAAAATCTCACACTGGAGCAAGCATATCTCAAGAAGCCAGATCATGTAGAAGAGAAAAGCTGGAAAGAACTGGTGAAAAGATGGTTTGATGAGAAGTACCAGGTACATAAACGTTATTCCTTTCAATAACAACTCGAATTCTTACATTTCTACGATCTGGATAAATAAAATGCATGTATTGAACATAGGGACTGTGTGTAATAAATGGAAAGAACAGAGAAGCTGTGAAACAGTTCCATACCACTGGATCTCGAAGCTATGTTGCTCACTGGGAACATCTAGTAAGTGTTCTGAATTTCCCAATACAGTTCATACTTCTGTCATACACAGTGTACAATGGTAATGTGCATTCTACATTTTTTCAAGCAGAAGGCTAAGCAGCAGGAAGAAGAAACCTCTCCAATTGAATTTTTTAGAATCACACACACTAACAAGGATAACATTATGAGTGCTGAAGCAAAAAGTGCATATGTAAGAAATATTTCTTATTAGCACAATATAATATAATCCAGTTTTGTATGTTGTCCATGCAATGATTGTAATCTTTATGCAGGATCAAATGGTGGCAAAAAAAGCGGCGCCACGCAATGAAGATGAACCTGATTTGACTGATTTGCAAATTGTTCAGCTAGTTCTGAGCGAGAAAAGCCCATCCACCACCTGCAACAGCACATTCCTACCAAGATTGGGCGTCGCAACAAGTTCCGTGAAGTCTTCTGTCTCGACTACACGCATCCGAGAGCTACAACAAAGGCGGCAAATCAAGAGCAGAACTCCATACAGGCGGCTGAAACGTACCACGGTGAGATGCGAGCAAGACTACAAGAACAAGATGAAAAATTTGAAGAGATCGGGAAGAAGCAGGAGGAAGAACTTGAAGCTGTGAAGAAAGCCCAAGAAGAAAAGACTACGGCTTATGAAAAGAGGCTGACAAAAATGGATGCCGTGCTTAATTTGCTCTTGAGGACATCCCAGCCACCATCCATGTCTCAATCCCAGGGCAACTAATCTATTGCACCACCGTCCTACAACATTATTAATCATAGGTCTTTTAATTTCTTTGTGTTCCAATTGTAATTTTCTTATGAATCTTTCGGTCTGTGAGAGACATATATACTTCTTGTGCCACCATTTAAGTATGATATTTATTGTCTACTTTTTGATATTTCGCCAGTTTTTTTGTTTCCCAAATTTCGCAAATAATTCAAATGCTCTCAAATTTTGTCAAATTCAAAAGGTGACGGAAAATGTCACAACGTCACTATTAAATGAAACCACGTGGCACCAATTTCTGGTCCCACTTGTCAGAATTTGTGGGTCCCACCAGTCAGCATTATTGGGACCCATATGTCGGCAACAACCTGGTCCCACTTGTCTGAATTTTGTGGATCCCACCGGTCAGAATATTGTGGGTCCAGCTTGTCATAATATTTTGTGGGTCCCACCAGATATCCATGTCAGCGCCGTCGGACCCATGTTGTCAGAAGCCAAATGGACCCACATGTAAGGCCACGTATGCTTTTTTTGGACCAATCAGAAGCTTCCCAAGATTTAGATATTGACGAAAGTTGCAATTTTTCGTGACAAACCTGTCTGTCAACAATGAACCTTTGATGTTGACGAATTTGCAGGTCGTCACCATCAAACATTTGACGTTGACGAAAAAATGCATACCGTCACCCCCGATATTTTATGACGGAGCTTCCTTGACGAACCCCATGACGATCAAATTTTGTCACCGCGAAGTAATCCTTGACGAAAATTGGCCTTAACATGATGAAAGTGATTTGTCAAAAAAAATGTTTTCCTTTGTAGTGATACAACCAATTGTTTTGCTAGTCCGTGGAATACTAGATAGGTATACAAACTTCAATTGGATGAAGTGAGTATCACGGAGTTGGAATCTTCACCAGATGAAATAGTCAAAGAGTTTTTGATTTCATCAGAAATGATGAAGAGGCTTGCATTTGCAAGAAATTAAGTGGGAGCGCTGAGACATATTTATAATACTTTATGTAGATGACATATAGTTGGTTATAAATGATGTAATTATATACTTGATTAAAAAGGTTTCATTGAGAAATTAACTTCAATGAAAGGATATGGACTGAAACAAATTTAATGTCAAGATCTATGAAGATAGATTGAAACACATAATAAGTTTAAGTCAAAGTACATAGAATGGATATTGAAGTAGTTCAATATAGAAAATATTAAGAAAATGTTCTTGTCATGTGAAGGTTTAACAAGACTTGAGTGTATCTGACACTCGATGAGTAAAAACACATGAGTGATTTTAGATCATGAATAATATGTACATAATCAGATATCTTGTGCTCTAAAAAGTTAGGAGCATATACCAGAATGATTCATGTGATGATCATTGAAAAACAGTAAGAATATTCTTGAGTACTTAAGAAGAACCAAGAATATATATATATAGTTTTTGTATGAAGAAAAGACAAACAAATCGCTGTAAAGTGTTGCACCGATATTTGTTTTGTCACATATGAAAATAAAATTTCAATTTCAAATTAGACTAAGTGTTGTTTAAAAGGTAGCACAATGAGCTAGAAGTTGTCTATGCTAGATTTAGAAGAGTTCTAAATATTGTGACGGATTCTACAAAAGAAGGCAGAGTATGTCATTGTTTTGACAATGACAAAGAATGTTAAGTCAAGAGGTTCTTTTAGAACTTGGTGTAGTTCCGACAGAGTCAGAACTTTGAAGCTATATTGTGTGTGACAATATTAGTGACATATTTTAGACCGCGGAATTAAGGTTCCACCAGAAGACCAAACATATTTAATGCCGACTCATTTGGAAATGAGTGATGCGTTGAGACGCAAATGAATTACAAAATACATACGGTTCTGAGCATGTCAGATCCGTTGACTAAAACCTCTCTCGTGAGCAAAACATGATAAAGCACCGGAAGGCCAAGGTGTTATATCTTTACAAATGTAAACTAGATTATTGACTCTAGTGCAAGTGGGAGACTGTTGGAGATATGCCCAAGAGGCAATAATAAAATGGTTATTATAATATCTTTGAGTTTATGATAATGTTTACATACCATGCTATAATTGTATTAACCGAAACATTTATACATGTGTGTTATGTGAACAACAAGGAGTCCCTAGTAAGCCTCTTGTATAACTAGCTTGTTGATTAATAGATGATCATCGTTTCATGATCATTAACATTGGATGTTATTAATAACAAGGTTATGTCATTATGTGAATGATATAATGGACACATCCAATTAAGCGTAGCATAAGATCACGTCATTAATTAAGTTATTTGCTATAAGCTTTCGATACATAGTTATCTAGTCCTTATGACCATGAGATCATATAAATCACTTATACCGGAAAGGTACTTTGATTACATCAAACGCTACTGCGTAAATGGGTAGTTATAAAGGTGGGATTAAGTATCCGGAAAGTATGAGTTGAGGCATATGGATCAACAGTGGGATTTGTCCATCCCGATGACGGATAGATATACTCTGGGCCCTCTCGGTGGAATGTCGTCTAATGTCTTGCAAGCATATGAATAAGTTCATAAGAGACCACATACCACGGTACGAGTAAAGAGTACTTGTCAGGAGACGAGGTTGAACAAGGTATAGAGTGAGACCGATGATCAAACCTCGGACAAGTAAAATATCGCGTGACAAAGGGAATTGGTATCGTATGTGAATGGTTCATTCGATCACTAAAGTCATCGTTGAATATGTGGGAGCCATTATGGATCTCCAGATCCCGCTATTGGTTATTGGTCGGAGAGAAGTCTCAACCATGTCTACATAGTTCGCGAACCGTAGGGTGACACACTTAAGGTTTGATGTCGTTTAAGTAGATATGGAATATGGAATGGAGTTCGAAGTTTTGTTCGGAGTCTCGGATGGGATCCAGGACATCACGAGGAGTTCCGGAATGGTCCGGAGAATAAGATTCATATATAGGAAGTCACTTTCCAAGTTTGGAAATGATCCGGTGAATTTATGGAAGGTGGTTTCTAGAATTATCCGGAAATAAATTACTATGGAAGGAGGAGTCCCGGAGGGACTCCACAAACCCTAACCAGCCAACCAAGTGGGAGGGTGGAGTCCATGGTGGACTCCACCTCCTTGGCCGGCCAAAGAAAAGGGGGAAGGGGAGAGTCCCTGTCCCTCTAGGTTTCGTCCATAAGGCAGTTTTTCTGTTGGGGTCTTATTCGAAGATTTTGGGCAAACCCTTGGGGTTCCACCTATATAATGAGGAGGAGAGGGAGGGGGCAGCCCATGGCTTGGCCGCACCACCCCTGCCCCATTGAGGCCGGCGCCCATGGCACCCCCTCTCCTCAAACCCTAGAACCCCTCCTCCACTACTTCTCCCGCATATGCTTAGCGAAGCTCCGCCGGAGATCTCCATCGACACCGCCACCACGCCGTCATGCTGCCGGGATTCCGAGGAGGATCTACTACTTCCGCTGCCCGCTGGAACGGGGAGAAGGACGTCGTCATCAACACCGAACGTGTGACTGAGTACGGAGGTGCTGCCCGATCGTGGCACCGTGATCAAGATCTTCTACGCGCTTTTGCAAGCGGCAAGTGATCGTCTACCGCAGCAATAAGAGCCTACTCTTATAGGCTTTGGAAATCTTCAAGGGTGAGTCTTGATCATCCCCTCGTTGCTCCCATCTTCTAGATTGCATCTTGGCTTGGATTGCGTTCTCGCGGTAGGAAATTTTTTGTTTTCTATGCAACGTATCCCTACATTTATCTCCCGTGAAAACTTATTGGACTGCCTCTTTGAAAAGCTAGTCTTGTGAATCATGTTTACTTTCCCTCGAGATGCAGGGTAAACTTCGGTAGGTATGTAGATATCTTCTTTTGGCACATACTGTTGTTGCTGAGAATAATTGTAAGCCACCGCTCTTCCTTCTGCCGAATGAGCCTTTGCTTCCGAATCAAACCTTAGCTCTTCACATAGCTTCTGAATATCGAGGAACTGCTGAGAATCTTTGAGTAGATGTGTAGCCTTCTCGATGTTGTCTTTTGGGTCAATGTAAGCATGCAAGTAACACGGAGCGACAAGCTGCTCTACGGCTGGCAAATAAGGTGCACGGCTGCGATTCTTGCTTAATTGCCCGCTATAACATCCTTCACCACACTAGCGGAGACGACTCGCAGCTCGTTCTTCTGCTTCGCAACGAAGATCTCTTCGCCTCTTCCGTTGCTCCTCTCTGCTACCGAAATTCCTTCGGCTGCTCCCGTTGTTGTTCCCAGGCAAGCCCACTAAGGCTATTGGTGGGATGATGATTTCTGGAGCCGAGGTCCTTAAATTTTACGCAGCTGAATTCGGAAGTCGAAGAACCCTCTGGAATCAATGATGAAGTGGACACCGCCGAAGGTCGCGTCCATATTGCTACGCAACCCCGAAGAAATTGGATGCGGTGCTTCAGTGCGTGGAACAAACCCGAAGGACCCGCAACGAACCGAATTCTTCGGGCTTGAAGGTGTTGGTGAAGTCAGCACGAACGTTGCTGATATGACCGGAGCTACCGATGACATGCCTTGTACCGACACGTTCCCCACAGACGGCGCCAATTGACGAGGGTGCTCCTCGGCAATACCCACCTTTTGGGGCTTAGGGTTGACGGAATCCTGCAGGCTGACACAATATATCGGACACCAAACCGACAGGGAGAGATATTTACCCAGGTTTGGGGCCCTCGATGAGGTAAAACCCTTACTTCTTGCTTGTCTGATCTTGATTATCGAAATTATCGGGTTTACCATGGGGTAGCCGAAGGCTATGACTAACATCTCGTCGAGGGGCTAAGATTTCTAATGACCTAGCTCTAGACTTGCGGTGAATCAGGCTGTGGTGATTGTGTGTCCCTCGACAGACCCTCTCCTGGCCCTTATATTGCAGGCCAGGTCTCGAGAGTTCTGTCTGGGTTCGACTTAGTTTACAAAGAGTTCTATGTCTAAACTTTCCTTGTCCATCATCTTCTTGCCTTGTTCATCAAGAATCCTTCTTCGGAACCGACGTATCAGTCCACCTTGGTCGGTAGATGATCTTCATGGGCCCCTGGCTGGGCCGTAGGAGGTAGCATAACATTAGTTACCCGAAGGGTCATGCCCACATCAGTCCTTAAAACAGAAAAGGCGAAAGCAATCAGGTTCTCAACCGTCTCTTCCACGGCATGGAGGTCTACCCGTGCGGGGAAGAAGCATGTCGACGGCGCTAGGTGGTGGCACTAGGGTTAGGAGGGCTCTCGGCGGTAGAGAAAAATGCCCGCTGGCAGAGGACATGCGAGGAACGCAGGAAGCCCGCCGATAGAGGACATGTGACGCGGCGGTGGGTGTTCTCATCAGCGGTTGCGGGCTGGAGGGCGCCGATGCGAGCTCCTCGTCGACGGAGAACCACCGGAGCGGGAGGAGGGCCGGCCTATGATTCTCGTCGGCAGGGGCGGGCCGGAGCTGGAGGAGGGCCGATGCAAGCTCCTCGTCGGAGGAGGAGCGACGGAGCCGGGGGCATCCGAGCTCCTCGTCGGCGGAGGAGGAACGGAGCGGGAGGAGGACGCCGGGACGATCACATGGAGGAGGAGGCGGCGGTGGCGCTCCTGGAGGTGGACGAGAGCGAGAGCATGATTGGGGGATGAGGAGAGGGGTGGGGGTGTGCACGGGGCCCACGCTACAATCTTTTGCAGGGGCGAGTTCAACCTGGCCGATCTACGAAGCTCGATTTGAGCACGAGAGGCGTCTCGGTTTAACACACGTGCACGTAGTTTTAAATTTTGCTTTGATCATTATTTTGGTTAATAAAATAAGAAACATATCTTTACAAATTTATATCATTTAAAACATTTTTTAATATGAATCTAATAATATAAAAATAGATAGACATATAATTTATATTTTATTGATTTAATTAATGGTTAAATTTTATTTTAAACTACGTGTGTGGCAGTTAAACACTTCACCTCCGGGCAATCGGAGCAAAGCAGCGATTGTCCCATGCACAACGGGTATTGTGCATGGCTCACGTTGTACTTCTCCATAATTTATGTGGTGGTGTCAGATTTGATTTTTTCCTTTCACGATCTACTTATATGTAGATTTTGCACTAAAAGTCTCTGATTTTAAAACTGCTTGAATATTTGAGTTTCTAGTGAAGAGAGTTTTAAAATATAGCCAAAATAAAATTATTTTGTACAATATTTAAAATTTGACTTCTGAAATCTAACGAAACTTTGAAAAACTTGATAACATGTGGTAAAATTTTATTATGAAACAATTTGTTTCACTTGTTTTCAACATTGTGAATTTTGTTTTTCACCATACTTAGAACTTAGATGAAACTTTATTCTGAAATAGTTTGTTTTTTATTGTGAAACATGACTCTTCATTGTGTTTTAGAATTTGGATTTTTAAATTTTGTTAATTTTTGGCTATTTTGAAAGGTATCGTTGAAATAAAAACAAAGGTACAAACGCAAAAGTATTCTAACGTATATGAACCTTTTAAATTTAGGATTGAAAATTAAAAAAAAAAGTGAATTAATGAATGGAGAGGGAGGGTGAGGTGTCAAAGTATGCGTGCAAAATATTCCTACACATCCAAATCTGAAAACAAAAAAAGAGAGAAAATCTAGGGTGGATGGATGCACGGGGATGTTCGCAATGCATGTGATTAGTTTTACTATAGTTTTTGTGGGATTAGTGGGGATAATTTTAACCTAACTCTAAATACCCACTTGCTAAAATTATGTTTGGTGCTAGAGGTATCGTGCGAGTTTACGAAAAGTGTCTTTAGCACATGAGCACCAGTGCTCCCGGTGCTATAAAATCATATTATTTGTATTCCAAAAAAATTTAAATTAAATACCTACATACATATAAATATTTCGAAGATACGGTAGAAATTTCGGAGAAAAATATGTTATATTGTAAGCTATATAAAAAAGACAAATTTCTGACAAATATACGTCTCTATACGTAGCCGCAAATTTGTTTTATCCCTGTAGCTCAAAATACAATGCAACTTTTACCAAAATTTCTCACGAGTATTCGGAACATATATATGTATTCATAGAATAAATGTGATGATTTTTTGAAACACGGATATATAATTTTTTAATATTTAAAAAAACTGAGAGCACTGGTGCTCATGTGCACCAAATGCTTACTCGCGAGTTTAGTCTAAGCATATCCTCACTTTTTTCTCAAATCTTAGTGTATTTTTTTTAATCCTCAATACTTTACCTGTACTAGTGAATTGAGGATGAAGCTTTATGAGAACTAGATGATACCCCGCGCCATGCTGCGGAATTTTTAGCCAACATGTAAAAAATGTAAAATTGATATATAAAACAACTAAAACCACAAATTTTGTAAAGAGGAGATGGAAAAAAGTAATGATTCAACTAAATGATAACCCTGACATAATGTTTTAAGTACAATTTTTTTAGCAATCTTATGGGTATCTGTCGTATTATACTTGATACATATAGGAAGGCAGATTACTTGTGAAAGCCTGGCTAAAGCCATATATATATGACGCATTCAATTTGGTTAGGCTACAATATCATTGCTTTTAGTCGAGAAACCTAGAACGGTAATATGGGAAATCTCATAGACCTATGGAAAACATACACATTGAATTTATGTGATTCTTTTCCTTCGAAAAGTGCACACCGAATTTCCATTGCATAGGATACACACTGAAATTCCATTGCAAGCCAGATAGATGAAGCCTTCAATCGGACATAATTTCGATTGCAAGAGAACAATATGTGCTTCTTCTCCCTGTTCAAAAAACACACAGTGAATTTATCGAAGGTAGATTCCATCGGCAGCGCCAGAAGATCATCAACCATCTTGCCAAGATAAATATAACTGAACTTACATAATTTAATCCTTCCGAATATGGACTGTACCTTTGTAAGAAAAGACCAACACACAAAGTAAGCTTAAACTTTGAAGTACGTAACAATATAGGGGAATGACTGGAGCGCCTAGGATAGTCTCCTCATGGTGACCGCAATGCCATATTGAGTCATGAAGCTAGATGGCATCAGAAAAAGTATGATTGTGCAACTACGTGAATGAACCAACGCATGCCAGAATCTTTGCATGGATTATCTGCTTTTGCTCTATCAGGAACCTGCACTTCGAGACATATTTGTTCACAAAGAAATTCAATAAGCAAGAAGTATCAAACAATTAAAGTGTACTCCATTTGCAAGCAATGAAGGATACCTAAAAGAAGGGAATTGAGATCTTCAAATGCAGATCTGGAAAAGACAGTAGCACCTTCAAATTGCGGATTAAGCAGCGAACTCATAGGTGGAACCGGCTTGAGAAGGAATGCTAATGATTCGGAAGCTCATGCCACCATGAAATAGAGAAGCCCAAGTGGAGACTGGTGGCATCGTCTAGGAAAGCAGAGCGAGTTGAGTAAAAGTGAGGAGGACGGGCACAGGTAATAAAAAGGTTGCCGGCCGGCCGGCAACGCTTCCTTTCCTTGCCGGTTACAATTTCAAACGATTCATTTTCACCACTATCACTGGAAGATGATAAGACTCCGCCCACTGAAACAGCAGTCTAAACTCTGAATTAGTTGGTGGGGTAGGCCAGGGGTTAGAGTAATGGACAGGTGGGTGCTAATTACTCGGCAAAACCAAAATCTGAAACATTGCGGAGAGAACCGCGAAGCTGGGAAGGCGTGACAGGAATAGGGCAGCCATCCGCACTTCGTCTGCATGCATAGATGACGTGGATATGAAATAGTCAATGTGGTGGGTCTGCTGAGGTGTCATAGCTGCATGTTAAGAGAAATAGGTTAGTGGGGATGAACTTCTTAGTTATATAGGATTGGGTAGTGGATGAAGAATACTTTGGAGCTCACAGACAAGACCGCTGATTAATTCATTTCTGGAGTTCTCCGACATGGCTACGCACAACTGCACAAGCGACACAACTGCAGTACCTTTATTACATATCCCCTGCGCTCGCAATAACTTGTCGTGGATGACTCCACCGATCGATCTACTTCTTCAACTCCCAAGTTATTGCGCCATGGCAACCACTACTACTCGCTTGCCGTCTGACGCCATTTACTCGCCCGCACCCGTCCATCTCCTCTTCTCCTTTAAACCCCCGACTCCCGCGCACTCGCCATCGCAGCTCAGCTCAGCAGAGCAGAACCCCCTGCCGCTGCACTCTCGCCTGAGCCACCTCGCACGGACCGACGCAATGGCCAAGTGGTGGCTCGTCGCCTCCCTCCTTCTGTGTGTCGCGGTGGCGACAGCGGCGGCCCGGGGCGTGCCTGCCAGCGACGACTGCGACACCGTTGCTGCTGAGGCCGGTCGTGACGGCGCTGGTCTCGACGAAGCCAAGACCGTCTTCGGTGGGAGCAATGACGGCGGCCTCTTCGGTGGCGGCGTCAACGGCGGCCCGCTCGGCTCGGGGATCGCCGGGTTCGGCCCGCACGGCGGCTTCGGGGCTGGCGCCGGGCCGTTCGGTGGGTTCGGCGGCGGGTTCGGCGCTGGCGGGGGTGGAGGAGGAGGCGGCGGCGGCGGCGGCCTGCCTTAAGCGGTCGTTGCCAGTACGTGCGCGCTTACGTGACCGTACTACGCGTTTGTGCATTCTTTATTACATGCATTAGTGGTCTAATAAAAAGCCTTTTGTGATTAGCTGTGTCAGATGTACGGCTCGTATATGTGGTGTTGCCATTGCCCTCGGTTTGTGTGTGTCTAATTAGTTAAGACGTTAAGTAGTGGTTGAGTGGTGTATTGGCGTGCATGAAGTGGAGCCGTGTTGCGGAGTTTGACGTGAGTTCATCTGCTAATTCAGCTGCCACAGCTGCCTGTATTCAATTGCGAAGCTCCAAAGTTCAATCTAGTGGCAGATTTTCATCGTCTTATTTTGAATTCCATTTTGTGTATCTGCAAAGCATATTGCCTCATTTAGTGGTGGAGGCTCTACCGACATATTCACTTTATAAACACGATTTTATCCCATTTTAGCATTTTTCTTGTTTTTGTCAATGTAGGACCGGTACGTTAACATGGTGCAACAAAATGTGTAAAGAACCGAAACATGGTGCAACAAAATGTGTAAAGAACCGAGGTCACCGTCGATGATCATGTCTAGACTTGTTTTCCTAAAATCAACAGGAGGACCTCCCCGATTCCATCGATCAGATCAAGAAACCGAAACACTTCGGCTCGAGGTTCAGTTATTACAAAACCACGGTTCAAAAAATCGGGCGACATACCGATTCATCGTGGTAGCCGATAAGATTTTGTCATACCAGCTGATTTGTCGCCGGCATGATATTTCATCCGATTTTCCCATTTGATGACCGATATTTCGGACGATTTCCAGTGAAATTTTGCTGAAATTCGTTTTGATATTTTTGTCCTATAGTTTTGAAGAACTATGCATTAGGTCAAAATTTCCATTTTCTATTGTTTCAAATGCAAGGAATCAAGGTAATACTTATGTTCAATTCTCTAAAATTATTTTCACATAGCATACTATAGAAAATTTATTGCAGAAAATTAGGATTTACAAAAAAATAAGCCGATAAATGACCGACCGATAAGATTGATTAATCACCCGATAAGAGATTTATCTCCATTTTGAGGCAGACCGATTAGTTACCGATTAACGATTTCTTGAACATTGTTACAAACAACTCAAAATAAGAGGTCTTTCCTTTCTCCTCTTTACTGACAACAAAGGAAAAAAGAAATAACAACTACAAGGAGCAGTCTGGACAAACAAGCCAGACTACAACTGCTTCTCGACAGGCTCATAACATCACTAGTAGTACCCCTAAACCCTCAAATCTTCAAAGCATTTTAAGGGTTGAGAATTGGCATTTTTGTCACTTTTGAGGGGTGAAAAACAGGGGCAAAGACTAGAACCCTCAAACCCTCAAACTTTTAAGGATTCGAGGGTCTTTGTCGCAATCCTCACAAACCCTCAAACTGTTATTTGACATGTCACAATTATCACTAGAAAAACACATTCAACCTTGAAACAAACTAGGACATGAAGATCATTGATGCATGGTTTAATAGTTTACATCACAAAATCATCATCTTCCCCCTCTCATCGGCACCGTCACCAAAAAGTTGCACCTTAGCGCCATCTCCTAGACCACTTCCACATCCATCAAGCACCTCCATAGGCGTCGGTGGTGGAGTCCTCCACGCCACCATCGCCACCACCACTCATCGGAGTGTCACCCCGAAGAGTAGAGGACGCGGCACGGAATATCCTCTTCCTCTCCGCGATGTCCTCCTTGTACTCCTTCCACCATGTCAATTGCTCTTCATCCATGTCCTTCTTGGACATCATCATGTGCTCCTTCTCTTCCACCATGAGTTCTTCCATGCCCTTTGCTTCTTTGACCTTGATCATCATCTCCTCCAAGTCGTCCTTGCACGCTCTTTCTCCAGCCTTGCGCTTGGCTTCTTCACGCCTTGCTTCAACTTGTACAAGCTTCACCTCTTTCTTCTTCTCGGTGATAAGAATCTTTGTCTCCAATGTCTTCATTGTCAATGTCTCCCTTTACTTCATCATGTGCTCCATCTTCTCCCTCATGCTTGATGCCTCTGCTTCCATCTTCATTCTTAACTTTTCCTCCTTGGTTCCCTCGGGCTTGCACACGTTCCTTTCCTCCTCATCACTATCATCCATCCTAAGCATTGCCGCCTTCTTGGGTGCGGTCTCTTGATCCCTCAACTTCCACTTGTCAAAATCTTTAAGATGTTGCCAAGTATGCTTAAATGCGAATGGTTTGCCCTTGGAAGCGGGCATCTCCATGTACCTCTTGGCGGCAATGCCCTCCTACAAAACCACAAATAGCATAGTATAAACACTCATAACAAGAACACACATATGCATAGAACATCAAAATAACACACATAAGCACTCACATAGTCACTCTCCACGCTTCCACTAGGCGGTGCATCAATCACTTGTGCCATTGCCGCACTCCAACGAGCACATTGGGGCTTCATCAACTCCCACCGGCCTTGAAGCGACCGGTATGAACGAGAGATGTACCCACCGGTCTTCGGCTTCATCTTGCAATAGGTGTCCTCTATGTGTTGCCAATATCGTTTACCGGTTTGATTGGTACCGGTGCTTGCATCCATCCCCACAACAGCCCAAGCACGAACCAAGAGAATGTCTTCGGCCACGCTATAGTTTGTCGCGCGCACGGCGGAGCGGGCAACGGTGCTTGCATCAATCTCGGTCACCTCCTCCTCGTCTTCCTCTTCCTCCTCCTCCTCTTCATCCAATTCATCACAAAACCCAAAGGGTTCGAGAGTAGGAGCCCCGAGGTCCACCTCCGCGTCTTGGAGAAGCCTCATGAACGATGTCGTTGTTGTGGGCATTACATCGAGCACCTCGTGCACGACGGGTGGAGGGTCGGCGATTATGGGCGCCGGCGCGGCCTTCTTCCGCGAGGTGGTCTTCTTGACGGCGGGCTTGGCGCCCGCAGGCTTCTTCAGCCCAAGCGCCATCATAAACTGTTAAGGGGTTCGAGGGCTAAGGGGTTCTAGTCTACGGGTTTTTTCGGTCGTAAACTGTAAAAAAGCAGTTATTTTCGAGAGTTTGAGAGTTTAGAGGTACTACTAGTGATGCTCTCGGAGTCTCGGATGATCAAACAGGAGAGATGCATGTTGATGCCTCCAGCGTCTAGGTGGGAGTAGTCCAAATGTCTACTTGTCTTCATATTTTTGAACCTGCATCGAAGAAACCAGCATCAAAAGCTTCTAAAAGGAGAAATCTAGACGATTTATCACCCGTCAGGGTATTAAAACTGGAGGGTAAAATCTAGCAAAGCAGTTTCTTAGTCTATTCAGCTGCTAACAAGTGAAAATCTTGCGCATCAATCTAGTTAGCGTATTAGCTCGCTTCAAAAAAAAAAAAGTTAGCGTATTAGCAAGGAACAGCTAACGGCTATATACCTTGATTTAAGCTATACGGGTGCTGGCACGGTATCATGTTTCGTTAGAAAGCACGCGTGTGTGCGCATGTGTGTACGGTGTACCGCTGAGCTAAATGTTGGTGGGAAATTGTAAAGCTTGATGATGCTACCACAAAAAAAAGACGACAGACCAAAGTTACTAGCCCGTGACGCGCAACGCCCTCCATACACGGAAACGGGGGCACACCGTGATCCTGCTATCGCAGCGAGATGTTGCGTCATGATCATCGCCGTCCATATATAGGCTGGCGGACGCGACTGACGTATGGCCCCCACGGCCTGAGGGCATGTCCAACAGGATGACGCAAATCGAACGCCAAAATTGATCGGCTGCGTCCGTTTGCGTCGGTTCACAGACGTCGATCGCTAGACCAACATTGTCCGTTTGCGCCGGAGTGGGCTGACCCATTTCATCTGACGAGGCCGACATGTTCTCTATTTCTAGATACTTAAAACCATCTACGATTCCACCAAATTTCTATATTTAATATGCGAAATTAAACTAGGTACTACAACATGTTGAAAGTAGAGAGAGAAAATGTTCACCATAATAATATTTCTAGGTAAAATCGAGATTTTAAACTAGGCGGTCCAACATGTTGAAAAAACTAAACATAGAAATTGCGAAATAATATATCCAAACTAACTTATAAACTAGCTACTTCTTCACGGACGCGCTTCATTCGTCGTCTTCTTCTTCACAGACGCGCTTCCTGCTAGTCACCTCTTCGAAAGAGCTAGTGCCGGTTGACGCGTCCAACGAGCTTGTGTCCCCCTCCGACGAGTCAATTGGGTCTTTCTCGTCGTCCGTGAACGCATGTTGCGCCTGCGCCCGGGCCCTTGCCTCTTTCTTTGTCGTCGTCGCCTCCTCGATCGCCTCCTCCACCTCCAGCCGTCTCCACTTTGCATATTCATCCTCTTCCTTTTCCGACGGTTCGCGTTTCATTCCGGTGGTTCGTGCGTCGATCGACGCGGTTGCCACTCCGGCGGTTGGCCTTCCTAGCAGTTGTTGTGCTTACATTCGCGCTGGCTCGAGCTAGGGTCGCTGTTAGACGGGCCGTGGGAGAAGCGAGCGGACACGGCCACGCAACATCCGTGAAGACGGAAACCCGGCACGTATTTTTGCGCCGCGTTTGCGTCTCCACGGGACCCGGTCACTATGCGTCGCGCCGCTGGAGCAGGATGTTGCATTTTGGCCCGTTGGAGATACCCTGACTGCCAGGAGAGCGTGCCACTGGCCTGTACTACTCTGCTCTGTACGCATTAGGGCATCTCTAACGGGGCGGAGCAAACGGACGCTGAGCGACCATTTGCTTCCGGTCGGGCCGAAAATGCGTCCGATACACGCTCCAACAGAGCGACGCATAGTGACCGGGTCGTCCGCAGCGACGCAAACCTGGCCCAAATATGCGCCTCGGATGCATCGCGGCGGATGCTGCGCGGACGCGCAAAGTGTCCGATCGCGTCTAGGCCATGGAAACCATGATCACCCTGGATCCAAGATGAAGAATTTTCAAAACACCAACCCTCCAATGTTCAGAAAACTGAAGAGCATCTAGATGCAGATGATTGGCTCCAAACAATGGAGAACAACCTGGAAGTTACGGGAGTAGAAGCCGCAGAGAAAGTACTGTTCGCCACCCACTACCTATCAGGACCTGCCAGAGCCTGGTGGATGATGTCTACGCACGCTTCTATTCCTGTAGACAGTGTTGGGCCTCCAAGAGCAGAGGTTTGTAGAACAGCAGCAAGTTTCCCTTAAGTGAATCACCCAAGGTTTATCGAACTCAGGGAGGTAGAGGTCGAAGTTATCCCTCTCAAGCAACCCTGCAATTACGATACAAGAAGTCTCTTGTGTCCCCAACACACCTAATACACTTGTCAGATGTATAGGTGCACTAGTTCGGTGAAGAGATAGTGAAATACAAGTAATATGGATGATTGTAAGTAGTAATTGCAATCTGAAATAAAAATGGCAGCAAGCAAACATGTAACAGAATAGTAAATAAACGGTGTTTCAATGCTTAGAAACAAGGCCTAGGGATCATACTTTCACTAGTGGACACTCTCAACAATGTTATCATAAAGGAATACAAATATAAGCACTTCACTATGCTATTCTGAATTACTCTCTGGCAAGATAACGAACACTAATTCACCATGTAGGGCTGCAAAAGCAAACCTTAAAGATGTATTCTCAAGTACTAATAAACACCCCACGCTGTCACTGTGAGCATTCATAGGAGGTACTAACACACCACAATTTCATAGAGACATCCAACTCAAATCATAACCCAGTGAACAAGTATTCTGTGAAATATAGCCTAAGAGACCCACACGGTGCACACACTGTCACCTTTACACACGTGGGACAAGGAGTCTCCGGAGATCACATAAGTAAAATCCACTTGAATAGCATAACGACATCTAGATTACAAAGCTTATCATATGGATCTCAATCATGTAAGGCAGCTCATGAGATCATTGTATTGAAGTACATGGGAGAGAGAGATGAACCACATAGCTACCGGTAGAGCCCTCAGCCTCGGGGGAGAACTACTCCCTCCTCATCATAGGAGACAGCAGTGGTGATGAAGATGGCGGTGGTGTCGATGGAGATGCCTTCCGGGGGCAATTCCCCGTCCCGGCGGAGTGCCGGAACAGAGACTTCTGTCCCCCGAATCTTGGCTTCGCGATGGCGGCGGCTCTGGAACTTTTCTCGTATCGTGGCTTATTCGTCTCGAAGTTTTAGGTCACCAAGGCTTAAATAGGCGAAGAGGCGGAGTCGGAGGGGTCCTGGGGGGCCCACATAGTAGGGGGGCGCCCCCCTTTGGCCGCGCTGCCATGTTGTGTGGAGGCCCTGGGCCTCCCCTCTGGTCCCTCTTCGGTGCTCTGGAAGCTTCCGGGAAAAATAAGATACTGGGCGTTGATTTCGTCCAATTCCGAGAATATTTCCTTTGTAGGATTTCTGAAACCAAAAACAGCAGAAAACAGGAACTGGCACTTTGGCATCTTGTTAATAGGTTTGTTCCGAAAAATGCATCAAAACAATATAAAGTGTGAACAAAACATGTAGGTATTGTCATAAAACAAGCATGGAACATCAGAAATTATAGATACGTTGGAGACGTATCAGCATCCCCAAGCTTAGTTCCTACTCGTCCTCGAGTAGGTAAACGATAACAAAGATAATTTCTGAAGTGACATGCTACTAACATAATCTTGATCCAATAATGATGTAAAGCATGTGAACTGAGATCAAATTATTCAAAACAAATGTCTACATTGATATAAGAGATGATAATGCAAGAGTTAAACAAGCTAGAAGTTTTCATGAACTATTGCTTTAAAGACATGAAACCGTACAAAGTTCATTAAAGATGTTTTAAGTATCCAGCGTAGAAGTTCTATCCTTCATTCCAAGCATCAAGTAAATTTTCACAACATAGAAGGATTCAGTCAAGTAAAAATAAACATGAACGTCATGAATCAACTGTTTCGAAGCTTACTCAACCGGTGAGCGCAAGCATTTGGTATTGGCACCAGGATGTTATGGCAAAAAGAACGTTATTGGGGGTTTGGAAGGCCAATGAAAGAAAGTCTCACAAAGCTATAAGTGATTATTAGATAAGAGGAAGTCTTATAATCGAAGCTATGCGAGGAGTAGTGATTGTCATGCAACGGATGCACATAGAGCTATATGTGTATGAAAGCACTCCAATGGAACTAGTGGGGGTGCATCCAACTTGGTTGCTCACGAAGACCTAGAGCACTTTTGAGGAAGCTCATCATTGGAATATACAACCCAAGTTCTATAGTGTAGATTCCCCACATAGTTATACTAGTAAAACATGAAAACTCTCTCATATGGAGTGTAGGTGCTAAACACGAGCACAAATGATGACTATGAATACTGTAGGTGCTAAAACATGAGCACAAGTGTGGATAAAAGGTAGTAATGTTGCCCCCTTTTTCTTTATTCTTTTTTTTTTCTTTTTCTCTTTTTTTTCTTTCTTTACTTTTTCTGTTTCTCTTTTTGATGGCCTACATTGCTCTTTTCACTTTTAGGGGCAACATCCTAATATGAAAACACACTTTTTGCTACAAATAACTCATAATGAATAAAACATGATGTATAAAATTGTATGCCTCTGCCAGTGTAGCAGGATGTGCAATGATCTAGCGTAACATGGGTAAACCACACATTAGCTGTATAGAATCATGCAAAGCAATATATAAATAATGAATGACAACAAGTCATGTAATGTAAAATGGAAGTTGCATGGCAATATATCTCGGAACAGCTATGCAAATGTTGTGGTAGGTAGGTATAGTGGCTGTTTTGAGGAAGATGTATGGCTTATGTGTAGGAGAACAAGAGAAAGTCCCCCCACGGGTTTGGATGTACTGGCGAAGTATGCACAATTCTCAATGTGAGCAAAAGGCAATGCACAGTCCGAAGAGGCTAGCAAATTTGGATGGTGGAAGTGCCAAAAACCGTAGCTTAACATTAGTCAAAAAGAACTCACAAGCTTATTGCAAACAACTAGCAGGTTCATCATTCAGAGCATGATTAAAATTTACTCCAAGGAGGGCCGTTCACAGTGGCACAAGTACCTGATACGTCTCCGACGTATCGATAATTTCTTATGTTCCATGCCACATTATTGATGATATCTACATGTTTTATGCATACTTTATGTCATATTTATGCATTTTCTGGAACTAACCTATTGACGAGATGCCGAAGAGCCAGTTGCTGTTTTCTGCTGTTTTTGGTTTCAGAAATCCTAGTAAGGAAATATTCTCGGAATTGGACGAAATCAACGCCCAGGGGCCTATTTTCACACAAAGCTTCCAGAAGACCGAAGAGTCAACGAAGTGGGGCCACGAGGCGGCCAGGTGGTAGGGCGGCGCGGCCCAGGTCTTGGCCGCGCCGACCTGTCTCCTGGGCCCCTCGTGTGGCCCCCTGACCTGCCCTTCCGCCTACATATAGTCTTCGTCGCGAAACCCCCAGTACCGAGAGCCACGATACAGAAAACCTTCCAGAGACGCCGCCGCCGCCAATCCCATCTCGGGGGATTCAGGAGATCGCCTCCGGCACCCTGCCGGAGAGGGGATTCATCTCCCGGAGGACTCTACACCGCCATGGTCGCCTCCGGAGTGATGAGTGAGTAGTCTACCCCTGGACTATGGGTCCATAGCAGTAGCTAGATGGTTGTCTTCTCCTTATGTGCTTCATTGTCGGATCTTGTGAGCTGCCGAACATGATCAAGATCATCTATCTGTAATGCTATATGTTGTGTTTGTTGGGATCCGATGAATAGAGAATACCATGTTATGTTGATTATCAATTTATATCTATGTGTTGTTTATGATCTTGCATGCTCTCCGTTATTAGTAGAGGCTCTAGCCAAGTTGATGCTAGTGTTGGCGTCCGAAACCCACCGGCGAGCAACGGCTGGCAACACGAAGAGCCGGGAACAACCTAGAGCTGCGGCTGGCCCTGGTCCCTCCGAGCGACGGCCCGCAAAGCTCCTGGTACGCACGTCCCGATGCTGGTGCAAGGGCGTGCCACCTGATCTATACCTGATCAGGAAGGTGATGGATTTGCTTCGCTTAGTTTCCTGTATGGCATACACGTAAACATTAAATACGAGCCTCGATCGGCTCTCAGGTTGTCCCGTGAATCGGCTCAAGGAGCCGATCCACCCATGACTCGTATGGGGTTTACGATTGCATGGTGGTCCTGCTTGATCAAAACAAAGCTAAAACGACCTACGACGATCTAGGGTTTTCACCACATAATCGGAACATCCTACTCGTGATTGAGCCTGGCAGCCACGCACGGTGATAATAAACCGACCCTAGACAAGGCCTAAAAACCAACATTAAGTTGATCCCGGAACATCTTGTCTAGGGTTAGCAAACTACACCCTACGTGCTACTGGATCATTCAACCCGTTTGTAAGGCCTAACTATGCAGATATTAAACTAATCCTTGATGAATCAAGGAGCGATCATAACGGATCGGATCTACTAAACAATGATCAAGCAAGGTGCTGCCCTTACACCTAAGAAAGGTGTAAGGACGGCTAGACGTCTAAGGGTTGCATGGACGAAAACATGTAGCACGGTAAAGCAATGCTAACCCTAACACATCTATGATAACTACGTTGCTCGCCATCAAAAAGGCTTCAGCACGAGCAACGCATGAACAACGAATAAACGTATACTGCCTAGATCGCAAGATGCGATCTAGGCAGCATGATGCTTACCCGGAAGAAACCCTCGAAATAAGGGGTT
The DNA here is from genome assembly GCF_019359855.2 of Lolium perenne. Classification (NCBI taxonomy): domain Eukaryota; kingdom Viridiplantae; phylum Streptophyta; class Magnoliopsida; order Poales; family Poaceae; genus Lolium; species Lolium perenne. The sequence goes on from NC_067245.2 coordinate 148,451,879, forward strand.
GGCGATGCGCCTAGATTGGTTTGTGATGAACGTGATTGTTGTCTTTCTTGATAACCCTAGATACATATTTATAGTCCGTAGACTTTCTAACGTGGGAATAATCCCAACCGTGCACGAGCCAAACTCTAACTAACCGACACGTATCCTATTATATTTACAGATACAAGGGCAAACTGCCCAAACTTCGTGTACAAGGCCGGTTCACGTATTTCTTCCATGTATATTCTTCAAGCCCAACCTTGATCGCGGCCCACCTCTGATCCGGTCAAATTCTGGTGATAACACATGCCCCCCTGGTTTTGGAATTGGTAATTCCAAAATCACTCTCCTTTTTCTTCGTCGGGTCATGTCGTGGCAGAGCAAAACCGTCGCAGCATCCTTCATCATGATGCCCTGCCTTCTCAACTTCTCCGCGTGATTTGACCGTTGTTTTCTTTTTTCTTTGGGCACCACCTCCTCGGAAACTGCTGTGGCATTGAATCTCCACTACATCCCCTTTATTTAACCGCGCCGAACAGTTCGCCTCTTCATCCCCTTGCTCTGTTCTGGCCATCGGCACCCAAAAATTCCCAATCCAGAGCAATGTCTTCCTCCTCTTCCTCCTCCGCCTCATCGGATCTCTCCTCCCAGTCCTTCTCCTCTTCGTCCTCCTCCAGCTCGTCGGTATTCTTCGATTCTTCCTCATCTCGTGAGCCGACGCCGGAGTGGGACCCGGTGGCTGCTCAGATGGCGGCGCACAACAAGCGCGCCCCAGAAGAGTGGGACCAGGAGGACCACGCCTCCTCCGTTTGGTCCGAGGACGACAAGTCCTTGACCAGCGGAGACGAAGAGCTCCAGTTCCTCACCGATGGGGAACTGGAATCGGAGAGCGAGGATGACTCGTTCTCCTGGGACGGGTACACCTTCTCCGAGGAAGAGGAGGAGGAAGACGACGACACCGACTCCCTCGAGGATTACCCGCCGGCGAAGCGGTTCCGCGCCGGGTCAGATGATGATGATGACGACGACGACGACGACGTTGACGATGAAGATGACGAGGCCCCCCCTGGGGGCCGCTGGAGCAGTGACGAGGAGCCCGCCGGCAGCAGCGCCGACGAGAGCTCCGACGACGACGAGGGCAGCAACGGCCCGTAGACTAGGATCCACTAGTATAGGCCTAGTAGTAGTAGATTGGCCAATAGGCCCTTCTTTTGTTCTTCCTTCCTTGAGCAATAGGCTCTTTCTCTGTAAGAAATCCTTTATTAATGAAGAAATATTCCCCAATTAATTTGGCTTCTTTGTCGATTTTGCCGATTGTCAAATGAAGTCAATGCACAAAGAACCGATGGCAGGGCATCGGCTTATGCCATAAACATGCTCTAAAGCCATAAAAGTTGCCTGTTCACACGGTCAACAGATCCAATTTGCGTCCACGCCAACCTCAAATTCCAAACGCACAGATTCAGCAAATCCAATCGAGAAAATCATCTCAAATGCCATGGGCTCTGGCTTGAACTTGACCTGTTAACCTGCTCAATTGAGCTTGTTCTGTCTAGAGTCGATGGTAATGCATCGGCTTTTTCATTATTCTAAAGTCGATGTCCATGCATCGGCTGTACTGATATCTATATTTCTCAAGTCGATGTCTGCGCATCGGCTATGATTTGTATATAAATTTTTTTTTACTGGCCGATTTCATGAATCGGCCCCCATATTTCATTTACTGGTCATCCCACATGCTTGGGAAATATTACTTGAGATGTTGACCATTGACAGCTACAGGGAACTTAGCACCGTCCAGCTGCTCTAGCATGTATGCATTACCCTTCAATGCCTGGACGACTTTATATGGACCGTGCCAATTAGGAGACCATTTGCCATATGCTTTATCCTTGGTTCCTAATGGCAATACTACTTCCCATACCAAATCACCAACTTGGAACTCCTTTGGTCTCACCTTCTTATTGTATGCACGAGCCACCCTGGCTTTGTTCTCTTTAATCTTCTCCAATGACCAAAGTCTAAGTTCCGTTGCATCCTCAATGGTATCACTCATCAGAGCTGCATATTCTTCAGCTGTTAGATCATTCTGAAACGTGACACGTCTTGATCCAGCCGTAATTTCCCAAGGTAATACGGCTTCCTGCCCATAGACGAGCTGGTAAGGCGAAGTCTTTATGGCTCCATGGCATGACATGCGGTAGGCCCACAAAGCTTCTAACAATGTTTCATGCCAAACCCTAGGGTTCTCGTCAATCTTCCTCTTGATCAGCTTGATCAGGCTCTGATTAGATGCTTCAGCTTGCCCATTGGCTTGAGCATAGTATGGAGATGATCGGATCAGCTTAATCCCCATGTCATCGCAGAATTTTCTGAATTCTTTAGAAATAAAGACCGAACCTCCATCGGTCGTGATTGTTTGGGGAATCCCGAACCTATGAATGACGTGTTCTTTGACAAATTTGATAACATCTTCTGATTTTACCTTCTTCATACGAACGGCCTCCACCCACTTGGTGAAGTAATCTGTAATGGCCAGGATCCACTCGTGGCCTTTGCTCGACGCAGGATGGATTTTGCCGATCATATCCATGCCCCAACCTCGGAATGGCCAAGGCTTGATGATGGGGTTCATTGCTGATGCGGGTACCATCTGAATTTTCCCGAACATCTGACACGCTTGGCATCCCTTGTAGTACTTGAAGCAATCCTCAAGCATAGTGGGCCAATAAAACCCTGATCGCCTAATCAGCCACTTCATCTTATGAGCCGATTGGTGAGTTCCACAGGCGCCTTCGTGCACCTCATTTAAGAGCCGATTTGACTCAGTTGGTCCCAGGCACTTGAGTAGTAACCCTTCCAACGTCCTGTAGAACATGTCATCTCCTATAAGGACATATTTCATGGCCTTGTATCTTATCCGTTTAGGTGCCCCCCGAGCCGAATCCTTCAAGTAATTGAAGATATCGGCTCTCCAATCATCCTGTTCCAGGAACTGCACCAACTTCGACCCATCCGTATGTCCTTGTACCCTGACGCCATTTGCGCGAGATCATTGGCATCGGTATTCTGAGATCTTGGGACCCAATTGAAATTGATGTACCGAAAATGTGTCATCAGCTCACGACATTCCATCCAATATGGGAAGAGCGACTCACTCTCGCACTTGTATTCGTCCGTGAGCTGGGAAATCACCAACTTCGAGTCTCCAAAAAGCTCCACCGCTTCTGCCCCGGCTTCCAGCAGCAACTCCAGTCCCTTGCGTACTGCCTCATACTCAGCGACATTGTTTGTGCAAGGGGTAGATAATCTGATGGAGAAGGAGTATGTTGCCCCCCGAGGCGACACGAGCAGAATGCCGATGCCACAACCATCATCACAAGCCGATCCATCGAAGAACATAGCCCATGCACGTATAGATAGTGCTGCTATATTAGTATTGATCCGTTCAGCTATGAGATCAGCCAACGCTTGTCCCTTGACTGCTTTTGCAGGCTGATACCGGAGATCAAACTCCGATAACGCAAACATCCACTTACCAAGTCGGCCTTTCAAAACAGGAGCCGACAGCATGTGCTTAACGACGTCTGACTTGCATATGACGATTATTTCTGCCGTCAAAAGGATGTGATGGAGCTTGGTGCAGGTGAAGAACAGGCAGAGGCATAACTTCTCGACCTCAGGATACCTTGTCTCTGCATCCAACATCCTTCTGCTGAGGTAGAATACAACCTTTTCAACGCCCTCGTAGAGTTGCACTACCACTGAAGCAATGGACGTGTCAGCAACTGACAGGTAGATATAGAACGGCCTGTCCTGCTGAGGCGGAACTAGCACAGGTGGTGTTGTTAGATACCGCTTAATCTCATCAAACGCCTGCTGTTGTTCTGCCCCCCAGTGAAACTCGTCATCAGATTTAATCTTGACCAATGCCATGAACGGCTCAATTCGTCCTGAGAGATTAGAGATGAATCGCCGGACGAAATTGATCTTGCCGATCAGACGTTGGAGCTCCTTCTTCATGGTAGGTGGCTGCATGGTACGTACTGCCTCCTGACTTTTCAGGCCGATCTCAATCCCTCGTTCATGAACAAGAAAACCTAGGAACTGACCGGCCGTCACACCAAAAGCACACTTCTTTGGATTCATTCTGAGTCCGAACTTCCGAGTTCGGTCTAGGATGCGTCGCAAATCATCCAAGTGTCCTTCCATGGAGACAGACTTGACCACCACGTCATCGATGTAGATTTCCACCAACTTGCCGATCAGATCATGAAAAATATAATTCATGGCTCGTTGGTACGTTGCACCGGCATTCTTCAAACCAAAAGTCATGACCACATATTCGAACAAGCCTACTGATCCTGGTACTCGGAATGCAGTCTTGTGTATATCTTCTGGGGCCATAAAAATCTGGTTGTAGCCGGCATTGCCATCCATGAAACTCAACACCTTGTGGCCAGCAGCTGCGTTGATCAATGTCTCTGCCACAAGCATTGGATATTCATCCTTTGGAGTGGCTCTATTGAGATCTCGGAAATCTATAGCCACACGCCATCGGCCGTCCTTTTTCTCCACAGGTACAATACTGGAGATCCATTCAGCATACCTGCATGGCCTGATGAACCCGGCGGCTAACATTTTCTCGATCTCTTTCTTGACTTCTTCGAGAATTTCGGCCTTCATCTGACGTGCTCGTTGTTGGAATGGCCGAAATCCTTTCTTGAGAGGGAGCCGATGCTCAATGATGCTCCTGTCTAACCCAGGCATCTCTGTGTAATCCCATGCAAAGCAATCTGGGTACTCTTTTAACAGAGCTATCATCTGGCTCCTGAGATGTGGATCTAACTTCTTGCTGATGAAGGTTGGTCGTGGCTTATCCCCAGGACCAATGTCGACTTCTTCTAGCTCATCAGCCGATGTAAACCCATACCCTAGCTTTCCGTCACCTGCTAGATCGACGCTGAACACAGGCAAAACGCATGGCAAGGGTAAAATGGGCCGATTGCTGGAATCGGCCCCCAACTTGATTGTATTGCTCACAAGAGGTTTACATCTTGTTCGTACTTCACTATGACTATGTGACATGCTTGAGACAAGGTCATTACTTTTTATTTTTTGGGGCCGATCACAAGGATCGGCCTTCCCATGTACGTTCATAGAATTTGCTCTTGTTACACAGTTAGGCCAGTGGATAAGACCAGCCTCACCCCGTTTTTTGACACGTCGATATACTCGCAGTCGTCCAAAGTGATGCCTGAGAGTGGCTCTTGGCCTTCCGTCTCCCAAACGTTCATGCCAGCCGTTGAAACCTCGGCTGTATCGTCTGCATGGACGACTTCTACTTCATCTCCATCCCACTGGATTAGGCATTGGTGCATCGTAGATGGAATACAACAGTTGGCGTGGATCCAATCTCTCCCTAGCAGGACAGCGTAAGTGCTCTTGCTATCGACGATGAAGAATGTCGTAGGGATGGTTTTCCTCCCTACGGTCAGATCCACGTTCAGAACACCTTGTGCATCAGATGCTTGGCCGTTGAAATCACTCAATGTAACGTTGGTCTTGATCAGATCCGAGCTAGAGCGTCCCAACCGTCGTAGCATGGAGTATGGCATGATGTTGACTGCCGCTCCGGTGTCCACCAGCATCCTATTGACAGGCTGCCCATTGATATAACCTCGTAAGTACAGGGCCTTCAGGTGTCTGTAACTTCTTTCACGTGGCTTCTCAAAGATAACCGGCCGTGGGCCGCAGTCAAGTTGTGCCACAGGCGCTTCGTCTAATCCTGGAGCACAAAACTCCGCTGGAAGGATGAACACCATGTTCGTACTAGCCGATGCCTCATCATCGGCTTTCCTTTGCTTGGGGCGCCACTCCATCTTTTGTGGTCGACCCTCTTCGTCTAGGGCTCGTTGAATTTTCGCGGCCAGATCAGGCCGCGCCTTCCTTAGCGTGTGCAGGTACAACCTTTCGGCTTCCTCCAAGCCACGCAGTCGCTGAACCCTATGCTTTTGGGAACGGCTGAGTCCATCAGGGCACCACCTTGGCCGGTGGTACCTGTCTTCTTCTTCTTCGTAGTCATCTTATAACTCCTCGAGGTCTTCTTCCCGAGAGGACTCAGTTTGCTTGTTCCTAGATGGGAGAGGCCCTAGACGTTTGAACACTGACACGTCTGTTGCACCCTTCTTCTTCTGTCTACATTCTGGGCAGTTGCCGATTGTAGGCAATCGGCTCATTCCTGAATCCCAGCAGTGTTTGAAGAAAGGACAGTCCCAGTGCTTGTCCACGTCGTCTTGTTCTCTTGACCTTTCCTTGGCACGGCGCTCGTATCTCTCCTCATTGCGATCATGCCGACGATGTCTCCTGGCGTCACTGCTAGCTAGACGATCCCTTTCATCGTCGCTGTTGTACCGCCGGCGCTGGTCGTACTGACTTACATATTTATTGAGGAGATGATCAGAGAGAGGTCGTTGATATCGCACATTCTACACTTCTCCCTCTGTGATGTAGCGTTTGCTATCGTGCCGGAGCCGATCGCGTGGAGCGGCTTCCTCTTTGTCCTTGCTACGAGAGCGGCTGCCCTCGCCTTTGTCCTTACCAGAGTGGTGCCCAGGCTCGACCATGTTAATGCTCAACGAGAAACCTAGCTGGCACCCCTCGGGGTAAGCGTATTCCACCGTGTTAACGGGGGAAAGGGGTGTGTGTCGACTTTCATGGCGTACTGGTTGAAAATTAGACGTCCTTGTTCTATCGCCATTTGGATCTGCTGATGTCACACCCTGCAGTCGTTGGTGGTATGGGAGAACGTGTTATGCCATTTTCAGTATGGCTTTCCGTTCAGCTCCTGTACCGTGGGGATTTTGAGGCCTTCGGGTAACTTCAGCTGCTTCTCCTTAAGTAAGAGGTCGAAAATTTGCTCAGCTTTAGTTACGTCAAAATCAAACCCTCTGGGCGGACCTTGTGGCTTAACCCATTTGCAGGACACGGGGGTTGCCCCCCGAGTCCATTCAGCCACCGCTACCTCTTGATCTCCCGCAGACCCTTCATCTTCCTCTGTCTCAACCAGGACTACTGCACGCTTGAATTTGTCCTGGTACAGCTCTGGGTGGCGCTGTTCATATAATGACAGTTTCTGAACCATGTGCGCCAGTGAAGGGTAGTCTGTTTGGGAAGCCATATCCTTGATTGGTGATGCGAGACCCACCACCGCCAACTCGACCGCTTCTTTTTCAGTCAAACGAGCCGAATAGCATCGGTTCCTAACGGTCCTGAAGCGCTGGATGTACTCTGACACTGTTTCTCCGCGCTTCTGACGTACTTGTGCTAGATCGGCAATGCCAGACTCGGAAGCTTCTGAGTGATACTGCATGTGGAATTGTTCCTCCAACTGCTTCCAAGTCCGGATCGAATCTGGCGGCAGTGATGTGTACCACCCAAAAGCCGATCCTGTGAGGGACTGTGCAAAGAACCTCACGCGTAGTGCATCTGCAGCTGAGATAGTGCCCAGCTGCGCCAAATATCGGCTTACATGCTCGATAGAGCTGGAGCCATCTGACCCACTAAACTTGGAGAATTCAGGGAGCCGATATTTGGGTGGTAGTGGGATCAAATCGTAGTCGTTGGGGTACGGCTTGGAATAGCCGATTGCCCTCCTTTTCGGCACCATGCCGAATTGGTCTTTCAAGATCGTGCAGATCTGATACGCGGTGCTAGCTGCAGGAGGGGAGCTCTGAAGATTCGCTGGCGTGGCATACTTAGCTAGCCACGCTTGCTTCTCAAGATCTGAGCTAGCTACAGGAGTTGAGCTCTGGAGGTTCGTCGGAGTGGCATACTTAGCTAGCCACGTCTGCTTCTCAAGAACTGATCCAGAAGCTCCTCCTGCTGTTCCGGAAGTCCCTGCTGTTGCAGCCTGGTTCGTGAGTGCCCAGTTACTGCTGTCTGGCACGTATGTGCACGTGTATCCATGAGGGATCTCCTTAGGCGCCTCATACAAGAACTGGTAATCGCTAGGATCGCCACCGATCTTGTAGACAACGAATGCCGGTGTACTCGGCACCTCTGGTGCTGCCAGCGCGAACGGCAGCGGTGGTCGGCCCTGGAGTGGTAGCTCTCCTTGGTGAGTCCCTAGAGCAGGCCCTGACGGAGAGTACTGATGCCTCAAGATTTCATGGAGCACCCGAAGGGCGAAACGCTCCAAAGTGTTCACCAGGCTCTCAGAATGGCGGTGTAGCGAATGAGCTACCATGAAATTGATCTCCTGGCACAAGGACCTGGTGCGTTCTTCTGAAGGGGTGGACAGGTCCATGATACGTCTCCGACGTATCGATAATTTCTTGTGTTCCATGCCACATTATTGATAATATCTACATGTTTTATGCACACTTTATGTCATATTCGTGCATTTTCTGGAACTAACCTATTAACAAGATGCCGAAGTGCCAGTTGCTATTTTCTGCTGTTTTTGGTTTCAGAAATCCTAGTAACGAAATATTCTCGGAATTGGACGAAATCAACGCCCAGGGTCCTATTTTGCCACGAAGCTTCCAGAAGACCGAAGAGGAGACGAAGTGGGGCCACGAGGTGGCCAAACCATAGGGCGGCGCGGCCCAGGCCTTGGCCGCGCCGACCTATGGTGTGGGCCCCTCGTGTGGCCCCCTGACCTGCCCTTCCGCCTACTTAAAGCCTCCGTCGCGAAACCCCCAGTAACGAGAGCCACGATACGGAAAACCTTCCAGAGACGCCGCCGCCGCCAATCCCATCTCGGGGGATTCAGGAGATCGCCTCCGGCACCCTGCCGGAGAGGGGATTCATCTCCCGGAGGACTCTTCACCGCCATGGTCGCCTCCGGAGTGATGAGTGAGTAGTTCACCCCTGGACTATGGGTCCATAGCAGTAGCTAGATGGTTGTCTTCTCCCCATTGTGCTTAATTGTCGGGTCTTGTGAGCTGCCTAACATGATCAAGATCATCTATCTGTAATTCTATATGTTGCGTTTGTTGGGATCCGATGAATAGAGAATACTATGTTATATTGATTATCAATTCATGTCTATGTGTTGTTTATGATCTTGCATGCTCTCCGTTACTAGTAGATGCTCTGGCCAAGTAGATGCTTGTAACTCCAAGAGGGAGTATTTATGCTCGATAGTGGGTTCATGTCTCCGTGAATCTGGGGGAGTGACAGAAACCTCTAAGATTATGGATGTGCTATTGCCACTAGGGATAAAACATTGGTGCTATGTTCGAGGATGTAGTTACTGATTACATTACGCGCAATACTTAATGCAATTGTCTGTTGTTAGCAACTTAATACTGGAGGGGGTTCGGATGATAACCTGAAGGTGGACTTTTTAGGCATAGATGCATGCTGGATAGCGGTCTATGTACTTTGTCGTAATGCCCAATTCAATCTCACAATACTTATCATGACATGTATGTGCATTATTATGCCCTCTCTATTTGTCAATTGCCCAACTGTAATTTGTTCACCCAACATGCTGTTTATCTTATGGGAGAGACACCTCTAGTGAACTGTGGACCCCGGTCCTATTCTTTACATCGCATACAATCTACTGCAATACTGTTCTACTGTTTTCTGCAAACAATCATCTTCCACACAATACGGTTAATCCTTTGTTACAGCAAGCCGGTGAGATTGACAACCTCACTGTTTCGTTGGGGCAAAGTACTTTGGTTGTGTTGTGCAGGTTCCATGTTGGCGCCGGAATCTCTGGTGTTGCGCCGCACTACATCCCGCCGCCATCAACCTTCAACGTGCTTCTTGACTCCTACTAGTTCGATTAAACCTTGGTTTCTTACTGTGGGAATCTTGCCGCTGTGCGCATCACACCTTCCTCTTGGGGTTCCCAACGGACGTGTCAACTACACGCATCAAGCAAATTTCTGGCGCCGTTGCCGGGGAGATCAAGACGCGCTGCAAGGGGAGTCTCCACATCCCAATCTCTTTACTTTGTTTTTGTCTTGCTTAGTTTTATTTACTACTTTGTTTGCTGCACTAAATCAAAATACAAAAAAATTAGTTGCTAGTTTTACTTTATTTGCTATCTTGTTTGCTATATCAAAAACCCAAAAAAAATTAGTTACTAGCATTTACTTTATCTAGTTTGCTTTATTTTCTACTGCTAAAATGGCCACCCCTGAAAATACTAAGTTGTGTGATTTCACAACCACAAATAATAATGATTTCTTATGCACACCTATTGCCCCACCTGCTACTACAGCAGAATTTTTTGAAATTAAACCTGCTTTACTGAATCTTGTTATGCGAGAGCAATTTTCTGGTGTTAGTTCTGATGATGCTGCTGCCCATCTTAATAATTTTGTTGAACTATGTGAAATGCAAAAGTATAAGGATGTAGATGGTGATATTATTAAATTGAAATTGTTTCCTTTCTCATTAAGAGGAAGAGCTAAAGATTGGTTGCTATCTCTGCCTAAGAATAGTATTGATTCATGGACTAAATGCAAGGATGCTTTTATTGGTAGATATTATCCCCCTGCTAAAATTATATCTTTGAGAAGTAGCATAATGAATTTTAAACAATTAGATACTGAGCATGTTGCACAAGCATGGGAAAGAATGAAATCTTTGGTTAAAAATTGCCCAACACATGGACTGACTACTTGGATGATCATCCAAACCTTTTATGCAGGACTGAATTTTTCTTCGCGGAACCTATTGGATTCAGCTGCTGGAGGTACCTTTATGTCCAGCACTCTTGGTGAAGCAACAAAGCTCCTTGATAATATGATGATTAATTACTCTGAATGGCACACGGAAAGAGCTCCACAAGGTAAGAAGGTAAATTCTGTTGAAGAATCCTCTTCCTTGAATGATAAGATTGATGCTATTATGTCTATGCTTGTGAATGATAGGACTAATGTTGATCCTAATAATGTTCCGTTAGCTTCATTGGTTGCCCAAGAAGAACATGTTGATGTAAACTTCATTAAAAATAATAATTTCAACAACAATGCTTATCGGAACAATTCTAGTAATAACTATAGGCCATATCCTTATAATAATGGTAACGGTTATGCTAATTCTTATGGGAATTCTTACAATAATAATAGGAATACACCCCCTGGACTTGAAGCTATGCTTAAAGAATTTATTAGTACACAAACTGCCTTTAACAAATCTGTTGAGGAAAAACTCAATAAAATTGATATTCTCGCTTCTAAGGTTGATAGTCTTGCCTCTGATGTTGATCTTTTGAAATCGAAAGTTATGCCTAATAGGGATATTGAAAATAATATTGTTACTACAGCAAATGCCATCCAAGTTAGAATTAATGAGAATATAAGATTGATGGCTGAATTGCGTGCTAGGTGGGATAGAGAAGAAAATGAAAAACTAGCTAAAGAGAAAAATGTAGCTAAAGTTTGGACTATTACCACCACAAGTAATGTTGATTCTTCACATGTTGCTGCACCTCCTACTATTAATGGTAAAATAATTGGTGTTGGCAATGTTTCTACTCCTAGTGCAAAGCGTACAAAATTGCCTGAAATTGCTAAAACTGCTGAAACTCAGTCGTGATAAAACTGCTGAAATTTTTTCCAACCTTGGGGATGATGATCCCATTGCTGTAGCTCATAATGATTTAGATTTTGATGATTGCCACATATCTGAAGTTATAAAGTTCTTACAAAAACTTGCTAAGAGTCCCAATGCTAGCGCTGTAAAACTTGGCTTTCATAAAACATATTACAAATGCTCTCATAAAAGCTAGAGAAGAGAAACTAAAACTTGAAACTTCTATTCCTAGAAAGCTAGAGGATGGTTGGGAACCCATCATTAAAATGAGGGTCAATGATTTTTATTGTAATGCTTTATGTGATCTTGGTGCAAGTATTTCTGTTATGCCTAAGAAAGTCTATGATATGCTTGACTTGCCACCATTGAAAAATTGTTATTTAGATGTTAATCTCGCTGATAATGCTAAAAAGAAACCTTTGGGGAGAGTTGATAATGTTCATATTATGGGTAACAATAACCTTGTCCCCGTTGATTTTGTTGTCTTGGATATTGAATGCAATGCATCTTGCCCCATTATATTGGGAAGACCTTTTCTTCGAACTGTTGGTGCTATCATTGATATGAAGGAAGGTAATATTAAATATCAATTTCCTCTCAAGAAAGGTATGGAACACTTCCCTAGAAAGAGAATGAAGTTACCTTTTGATTCTATTATTAGAACAAATTATGATGTTGACACTTCGTCTCTTGATAATACTTGATATACACTTTCTGCGCCTAGCTGAAAGGCGTTAAAGAAAAGCGCTTATGGGAGACAACCCATGTTTTTACTACAGTACTTTGTTTTTATTTTGAGTCTTGGAAGTTGTTTACTACTGTAGCAACCTCTCCTTATCTTAGTTTAGTGTTTTGTTGTGCCAAGTAAAGTCGTTGATAGTAAAGTTCATACTAGATTTGGATTACTGCGCAGAAACAGATTTCTTTGCTGTCACAAATCTGGGCTGTTTTCTCTGTAGGTAACTCAGAAAATTATGCCAATTTACGTGAGTGATCCTCAGATATGTACGCAACTTTCATTCAATTTGGGCATTTTCATTTGAGGAAGTCTGGTGCCCCAATAAAATTCGTCAATACGAACTGTTCTGTTTTTGACAGATTCTGCCTTTTATTTCGCATTGCCAGTTTTGTTATGTTCGATGGATATTTCGATTCCATTGACTTTCAGTAGCTTTGTGCAATGTCCAGAAGTGTTATGAATGATTATGTCACCTCTGAACATGTATATTTTGATTGTGCACTAACCCTCTAATGAGTTGTTCTAAGTTTGGTGTGGAGGAAGTTTTCAAGGATCAAGAGAGGAGTATGATGCAATATGATCAAGGAGAGTGAAAGCTCTAAGCTTGGGGATGCCCCGGTGGTTCACCCCTGCATATTCTAAGAAGACTCAAGCGTCTAAGCTTGGGGATGCCCAAGGCATCCCCTTCTTCATCGACAACATTATCGTGTTCCTCCCACGAAACTATATTTTTATTCCATCACATCTTATGTGCTTTGCTTGGAGCGTCGGTTTGTTTTTGTTTTTGTTTTGTTTGAATAAAATGGATCCTAGCATTCTTTGTGTGGGAGAGAGACACGCTCCGCTGTAGCATATGGACAAGTATGTCCTTAGGCTCTACTCATAGTATTCATGGCGAAGTTTCTTCTTCGTTAAATTGTTATATGGTTGGAATTGGAAAATGATACATGTAGTAATTTGCTATAATGTCTTGGATAATGTGATACTTGGCAATTGTTGTGCTCATGTTTAAGCTCTTGCATCATATACTTTGCACCCATTAATGAAGAAATACATAGAGCATGCTAAAATTTGGTTTGCATATTTGATCTCTCTAAAGTCTAGATAATTTCTAGTATTGAGTTTGAACAACAAGGAAGACGGTGTAGAGTCTTATAATGTTTTCAATATGTCTTTTATGTGAGTTTTGCTGCACCGCTTCATCCTTGTGTTTGTTTCAAATAAGCCTTGCTAGCCTAAACCTTGTATCGAGAGGGAATACTTCTCATGCATCCAAAATACTTGAGCCAACCACTATGCCATTTGTGTCCACCATACCTACCTACTACATGGTATTTCTCCGCCATTCCAAAGTAAATTGCTTGAGTGCTACCTTTAAAATTCCATCATTCGCCTTTGCAATATATAGCTCATGGGACAAATAGCTTAAAAACTATTGTGGTATTGAATATGTACTTATGCACTTTATCTCTTATTAAGTTGCTTGTTGTGCGATAACCATGTTTCTGGGGACGCCATCAACTATTCTTTGTTGAATATCATGTGAGTTGCTATGCATGTCCGTCTTGTCTGAAGTAAGAGAGATCTACCACCTTATGGTTAAGCATGCATATTGTTAGAGAAGAACATTGGGCCGCTAACTAAAGCCATGATTCATGGTGGAAGTTTCAGTTTTGGACATATATCCTCAATCTCATATGAGAATAATAATTGTTGCCACATGCTTATGCATTAAAGAGGAGTCCATTATCTGTTGTCCATGTTGTCCCGGTATGGATGTCTAAGTTGAGAATAATCAAAAGCGAGAAATCCAAAATGCGAGCTTTCTCCTTAGACCTTTGTACAGGCGGCATGGAGGTACCCCATTGTGACACTTGGTTAAAACATGTGTATTGCGATGATCCGGTAGTCCAAGCTAATTAGGACAAGGTGCGGGCACTATTAGTATACTATGCATGAGGCTTGCAACTTGTAAGATATAATTTACATAACTCATATGCTTTATTACTACCGTTGACAAAATTGTTTCATGCTTTCAAAATAAAAGCTCTAGCACAAATATAGCAATCGATGCTTTCCTCTTTGAAGGACCATTCTTCTACTTTTATGTTGAGTCAGTTCACCAATTTCTCTCCACCTCAAGAAGCAAACACTTGTGTGAACTGTGCATTGATTCCTACATACTTGCATATTGCACTTATTATATTACTCTATGTTGACGATTATCCATGAGATATACATGTTATAAGTTGAAAGCAACCGCTGAAACTTAATCTTCCTTTGTGTTGCTTCAATACCTTTACTTTGATTTATTGCTTTATGAGTTAATTCTTATGCAAGACTTATTGATGCTTGTCTTGAAGTACTATTCATGAAAAGTCTTTGCTTTATGATTCACTTGTTTACTCATGTCATTACCATTGTTTTGATCGCTGCATTCATTACATATGTTTACAAATAGTATGATCAAGGTTATGATGGCATGTCACTGCAGAAATTATCTTTGTTATCGTTTTACCTGCTCGGGACGAGCAGAACTAAGCTTGGGGATGCTGATACGTCTCCGACGTATCGATAATGTCTTGTGTTCCATGCCACATTATTGATAATATCTACATGTTTTATGCACACTTTATGTCATATTCGTGCATTTTCTGGAACTAACCTATTAACAAGATGCCGAAGTGCCGATTCTTTGTTTTACGCTTTTGGTTTCAGAAATCCTAGTAACGAAATATTCTCGGAATTGGACAAAATCAACGCCCAGGGTCCTATTTTGCCACGAAGCTTCCAGAAGACCGAAGAGGAGACGAAGTGGGGCCACGAGGTGGCCAAACCATAGGGCGGCGCGGCCCAGGCCTTGGCCGCGCCGACCTATGGTGTGGGCCCCTCGTGTGGCCCCCTGACCTGCCCTTCCGCCTACTTAAAGCCTCCGTCGCGAAACCCCCAGTACCGAGAGCCACGATACGGAAAACCTTCCAGAGACGCCGCCACCGCCAATCCCATCTCGGGGGATTCAGGAGATCGCCTCCGGCACCCTGCCGGAGAGGGGATTCATCTCCCGGAGGACTCTTCACCGCCATGGTCGCCTCCGGAGTGATGAGTGAGTAGTTCACCCCTGGACTATGGGTCCATAGCAGTAGCTAGATGGTTGTCTTCTCCCCATTGTGCTTAATTGTCGGGTCTTGTGAGCTGCCTAACATGATCAAGATCATCTATCTGTAATTCTATATGTTGCGTTTGTTGGGATCCGATGAATAGAGAATACTATGTTATGTTGATTATCAATTCATGTCTATGTGTTGTTTATGATCTTGCATGCTCTCCGTTACTAGTAAATGCTCTGGCCAAGTAGATGCTTGTAACTCCAAGAGGGAGTATTTATGCTCGATAGTGGGTTCATGTCTCCGTGAATGCTGGGAGTGACAAACCTCTAAGATTATGGATGTGCTGTTGCCACTAGGGATAAAACATTGGTGCTATGTTCGAGGATGTAGTTACTGATTACATTACGCGCAATACTTAATGCAATTGTCTGTTGTTAGCAACTTAATACTGGAGGGGGTTCGGATGATAACCTGAAGGTCGACTTTTTAGGCATAGATGCATGCTGGATAGCGGTCTATGTACTTTGTCGTAATGCCCAATTAAATCTCACAATACTTATGATGACATGTATGTGCATTGTTATGCCCTCTCTATTTGTCAATTGCCCAACTGTAATTTGTTCACCCAACATGCTGTTTATCTTATGGGAGAGACACCTCTAGTGAACTGTGGACCCCGGTCCTATTCTTTACATCGCATACAATCTACTGCAATACTGTTCTACTGTTTTCTGCAAACAATCATCTTCCACACAATACGGTTAATCCTTTGTTACAGCAAGCCGGTGAGATTGACAACCTCACTGTTTCGTTGGGGCAAAGTACTTTGGTTGTGTTGTGCAGGTTCCATGTTGGCGCCTAATCTCTCGGTGTTGCGCCGCACTACATCCCGCCGCCATCAACCTTCAACGTGCTTCTTGACTCCTACTGGTTCGATTAAACCTTGGTTTCTTACTGAGGGAAACTTGCCGCTGTGCGCATCACACCTTCCTCTTGGGGTTCCCAACGGACGTGTCAACTACACGCATCAGTCCACTCCATCGAGCGCGCCTTCAATTGTGAACCCTCTCCACCTGATGCCATGCGAGCGGGTCCTGTGGAAAGAGCCGATGAGGTCGGCTTCGAGGATAGCTTTGACGTCGTCATACTTCTTCTTGAGTTCCTCGGGCAGATCCTCGTACGTGACTGGAGTACCTTCCGCCATCTCAGATGTAGATGGCGATGCAGTTGATGTCGAAGACTGTCCCACCGGGCGTGCCAGAATGTGTTGGCGTCCGAAACCCACCGGCGAGCAACGGCTGGCAACACGAAGAGCCGGGAACAACCTAGGGCTGCGGCTGGCCCTGGTCCCTCCGAGCGACGGCCCGCAAAGCTCCTGGTACGCACGTCCCGATGCTGGTGCAAGGGTGTGCCACTTGATCTATACCTGATCAGGAAGGTGATGGATTTGCTTCGCTTAGTTTCCTGTATGGCATACACGTAAACATTAAATACGAGCCTCGATCGGCTCTCAGGTTGTCCCGTGAATCGGCTCAAGGAGCCGATCCACCCATGACTCGTATGGGGTTTACGATTGCATGGTGGTCCTGCTTGATCAAAACAAAGCTAAAACGACCTACGACGATCTAGGGTTTTCACCACATAATCGGAACATCCTACTCGTGATTGAGCCTGGCAGCCACGCACGGTGATAATAAACCGACCCTAGACAAGGCCTAAAAACCAACATTAAGTTGATCCCCGGAACATCTTGTCTAGGGTTAGCAAACTACACCCTACGTGCTACTGGATCATTCAACCCGTTTGTAAGGCCTAACTATGCAGATATTAAACTAATCCTTGATGAATCAAGGAGCGATCATAACGGATCGGATCTACTAAACAATGATCAAGCAAGGTGCCGCCCTTACACCTAAGAAAGGTGTAAGGACGGCTAGACGTCTAAGGGTTGCATGGACGAAAACATGTAGCACGGTAAAGCAATGCTAACCCTAACACATCTATGATAACTACGTTGCTCGCCATCAAAAAGGATTCAGCACGAGCAACGCATGAACAACGAATAAACGTATACTGCCTAGATCGCAAGATGCGATCTAGGCATCATGATGCTTACCCGGAAGAAACCCTCGAAATAAGGGGTTGGCGATGCGCCTAGATTGGTTTGTGATGAACGTGATTGTTATCTTTCTTGATAACCCTAGATACATATTTATAGTCCGTAGACTTTCTAACGTGGGAATAATCCCAACCGTGCACGAGCCAAACTCTAACTAACCGACACGTATCCTATTATATTTACAGATACAAGGGCAAACTGCCCAAACTTCGTGTACAAGGCCGATTCACGTATTTCTTCCATGTATATTCTTCAAGCCCAACCTTGATCGCGGCCCACCTCTGATCCGGTCAAATTCTGGTGATAACAGCTAGTAACTCCAAGAGGGAGTATTTATGCTCAATAGTGGGTTCATGTCTCCGTGAATCTGGGGGAGTGACAGAAACCTCTAAGGTTATGGATGTACTGTTGCCACTAGGGATAAAACATTGATGCTATGTCCGAGGATGTAGTTATTGATTACATTACGCACCATACTTAATGCAATTGTCTGTTGTTTTCAACTTAATACTGGAAGGGGTTCGGATGATAACCTGAAGGTGGACTTTTTAGGCATAGATGCATGCTGGATAGCGGTCTATGTACTTTGTCGTAATGCCCAATCAAATCTCACTATACTCATCATAATATGTATGTGCATGGTCATGCCCTCTCTATTTGTCAATTGCCCAACTGTAATTTGTTCACCCAACATGCTATTTATCTTATGGGAGAGACACCACTAGTGAACTGTGGACCCCGGTCCAATTCTTTACATCTGAAATACAATCTCATCGCAATACTTGTTCTCTTTGTTCTCTGCAAACAATCATCATCCACACTATACATCTAATCCTTTGTTACATCAAGCCGGTGAGATTGACAACCTCACTGTTTCGTTGGGGCAAAGTACTTGGTTTGTGTTGTGAAGGTTCCACGTTGGCGCCGGAATCCCTGGTGTTGCGCCGCACTACATCTCGCCGCCATCAACCTTCAACGTGCTTCCTGACTCCTACTGGTTCGATAAACCTTGGTTTCTAACTGAGGGAAACTTACTGATGTACGCATCACACCTTCCACTTGGGATTCCCAACGGTCGCGTGCTGTACGCGTGTCAAGCTAAATTTCTGGCGCCGTAGTTCTTGGGAGATCAAGACACGCTGCAAGGGGAGTCTCCACATCCCAATCTCTTTACTTTGTTTTTGTCTTGCTTTACTTTATTTACTACTTTGTTTGCTGCACTAAATCAAAATACAAAAAAATTAGTTGCTAGTTTTACTTTATTTGCTATCTTGTTTGCTATATTAAAAACACAAAAAAATTAGTTACTTGCATTTTACTTTTGTTACCATGTCTAGTTCTGCACTTGTTACTTCTTCACATGAAGAATTAGTCTTCACTTTTAAACAAGGGGATGAGGAGAGTTTTAAAGATGCTTGGTCCAGAATTTTTACTTCTTATCGTAAAGCTGAACCTCAAATGACTCTAAGTTTGCTCCTTAGTAATTTTTATTTTGGTCTTATGATCCGCTATAGATATGCCTTGGATGCTTTAGTGGGAGGAGATTTCCTTCATTGCAATGGGGATCAAGCTTTTAATGCCATAAAGAAGTTGGTTGCATCACATGATTCAGCAAATAACTTTGATTCAGCCCTTATTAGCATTTATAATAGATTAAACAATCTTGAGACAAGTGCATCTCGCTTGAATGACAATTATCGCTATGTTCGTAACCGTCTTGAACAAGTTTTAGTGAACTCTGAACCTTCATTATGGGATCCTACTGTTAAAATTGTTATCGGTGATCAAACTCTTCATGCCAATTGTGATATTATGTCTGAATTTTGCCTTATGCCTAAGAGTATTCATGAATCTTTGAAACTTTGGGGATTCGTTGAAGGAGGAGAAGAAATAACTCTTATTGATAACTCTGTTATAATTCCTAAGGGAATAGCCGCAGGTGTTCATACAACCATTCTTGGAAGAACAATATCCATTGATTATCTTGTTATTGAATGTGTAGGAATAGGACAAATCACACTCGGAAGATCCCTGCTGAAACTATTGGGAGCAGTCATTGATATGGGAGAAGGCACCCTGAAATTCACCTCTACACTGGGGGGAAGACA
This sequence comes from Lolium perenne, assembly GCF_019359855.2. Classification (NCBI taxonomy): domain Eukaryota; kingdom Viridiplantae; phylum Streptophyta; class Magnoliopsida; order Poales; family Poaceae; genus Lolium; species Lolium perenne. The sequence continues at coordinate 148,471,493 of NC_067245.2, forward strand.
TGTATTCCCTAAATCAAAGAGTAAGAAAAAGAACAAGAAAGGTAAGGGTAAAGCCCATGGTAATGTTGATACACCACCTCTTGATAATACTTGATATACACTTTCTGCGCCTAGCTGAAAGGTGTTAAAGAAAAGCGCTTATGGGAGACAACCCATGTTTTTACTACAGTACCTTTATTTTTATTTTGAGTCTTGGAAGTTGTTTACTACTGTAGCAACCTCTCCTTATCTTAGTTTTGTGCTTTGTTGTGCCAAGTAAAGTCGTTGATAGTAAGGTTCATACTAGATTTGGATTACTGCGCAGAAACAGATTTCTTTGCTGTCACGAATCTGGGCCAAATTCTCTTTTAACTCAGAAAATTATGCCAATTTACGTGAGTGATTCTCAGATATGTACGCAACTTTCATTCAATTTGAGCATTTTCATTTGAGCAAGTCTGGTGCCTCAATAAAATTCGTCTTTACGAACTGTTCTGTTTTGACAGATTCTGTCTTTTATTTCGCATTGCCTATTTTGATATGTTCGATGGATTTTTCGATTCCATTGACTTTCAGTAGCTTTGTGCAATGTCCAGAAGTGTTAAGAATGATTATGTCACCTCTGAACATGTATATTTTGATTGTGCACTAACTCTCTAATGAGTTGTTTTGAGTTTGGTGTGGAGGAAGTTTTCAAGGATCAAGAGAGGGAGATGATACAACATGATCAAGGAGAGTGAAAGCTCTAAGCTTGGGGATGCCCCGGTGGTTCACCCCTGCATATATCAAGAAGACTCAAGCGTCTAAGCTTGGGGATGCCCAAGGCATCCCCTTCTTCATCGACAACATTATCAGGTTCCTCCCCTGAAACTATATTTTTATTCCGTCACATCTTATGTGCTTTGCTTGGAGCGTCGGTTTGTTTTTGTTTTTGTTTTGTTTGAATAAAATGGATCCTAGCATTCATTGTGTGGGAGAGAGACATGCTCCGCTCAAGTAAAGTCGTTGATAGTAAGGTTCATACTAGATTTGGATTACTGCGGAGAAACAGATTTCTTTGCTGTCACGAATCTGGGCCAAATTCTCTTTTAACTCAGAAAATTATGCCAATTTACGTGAGTGATTCTCAGATATGTACGCAACTTTCATTCAATTTGAGCATTTTCATTTGAGCAAGTCTGGTGCCTCAATAAAATTCGTCTTTACGAACTGTTCTGTTTTGACAGATTCTGTCTTTTATTTCGCATTGCCTGTTTTGATATGTTCGATGGATTTTTCGATTCCATTGACTTTTAGTAGCTTTGTGCAATGTCCAGAAGTGTTAAGAATGATTATGTCACCTCTGAACATGTATATTTTGATTGTGCACTAACTCTCTAATGAGTTGTTTTGAGTTTGGTGTGGAGGAAGTTTTCAAGGATCAAGAGAGGGAGATGATACAACATGATCAAGGAGAGTGAAAGCTCTAAGCTTGGGGATGCCCCGGTGGTTCACCCCTGCATATATCAAGAAGACTCAAGCGTCTAAGCTTGGGGATGCCCAAGGCATCCCCTTCTTCATCGACAACATTATCAGGTTCCTCCCCTGAAACTATATTTTTATTCCGTCACATCTTATGTGCTTTGCTTGGAGCGTCGGTTTGTTTTTGTTTTTGTTTTGTTTGAATAAAATGGATCCTAGCATTCATTGTGTGGGAGAGAGACACGCTCCGCTGTTGCATATGGACAAGTATGTCCTTAGGCTTTACTCATAATATTCATGGCGAAGTTTCTTCTTCGTTAAATTGTTATATGGTTGGAATTGGAAAATGATACATGTAGTAATTTGCTAAAATGTCTTGGATAATGTGATACTTGGCAATTGTTGTGCTCATGTTTAAGCTCTTGCATCATATACTTTGTACCTATTAATGAAGAAATACATAGAGCATGCTAAAATTTGGTTTGCATATTTGGTCTCTCTAAGGTCTAGATAATTTCTAGTATTGAGTTTGAACAACAAGGAAGACGGTGTAGAGTCTTATAATGTTTACAATATGTCTTTTATGTGAGTTTTGCTGCATCGCTTCATCCTTGTGTTTGTTTCAAATAGCCTTGCTAGCCTAAACCTTGTATCGAGAGGGAATACTTCTCATGCATCCAAAATACTTGAGCCAACCACTATGCCATTTGTGTCCACCATACCTACCTACTACATGGTATTTCTCCGCCATTCCAAAGTAAATTGCTTGAGTGCTACCTTTAAAATTTCTATCCTCTACCTTTGCAATATATAGCTCATGGGACAAATAGCCTAAAAACTATTGTGGTATTGAATATGTACTTATGCACTTTATCTCTTATTAAGTTGCTTGTTGTGCGATAACCATGTTCCTGGGGACGCCATCAACTACTCTTTGTTGAATATCATGTGAGTTGCTATGCATGTTCGTCTTGTCTGAAGTAAGGGAGATTTACCACCAAAATGGTTAGAGCATTGCATAACGTTAGAGAAGAACATTGGGCCGCTAACTAAAGCCATGATCCATGGTGGAAGTTTCAGTTTTGGACAAATATCCTCAATCTCATATGAGAAAATTAATTGTTGCTACATGCTTATTCATAAAAGAGGAGTCCATTATCTGTTGTCTATGTTGTCCCGGTATGGATGTCTAAGTTGAGAATAATCAATAGCGAGAAATCCAATGCGAGCTTTCTCCTTAGACCTTTGTACAGGCGGCATAGAGGTACCCCTTTGTGACACTTGGTTAAAACATGTGCATTGCGATAATCCCGGTAATCCAAGCTAATTAGGACAAGGTGCGGGCACTATTAGTATACTATGCACGAGGCTTGCAACTTGTAAGATATAATTTACATAACACATATGCTTTATTACTATCGTTGACAAAATTGTTTCTTGTTTTCAAAACCAAAGCTCTAGCACAAATATAGCAATCGATGCTTTCCTCTTTGAAGGACCATTCTTTTACTTTTATTGTTGAGTCAGTTCACCTATTTCTCTCCACCTCAAGAAGCAAACACTTGTGCGAACTGTGCATTGATTCCTACATACTTGCATATTGCACTTGTTATATTACTCTACATTGACAACTATCCATGAGATATACATGTTATAAGTTGAAAGCAACCGCTGAAACTTCATCTTCCTTTGTGTTGCTTCAATGCCTTTACTTTGAATTATTGCTTTATGAGTTAACTCTTATGCAAGACTTATTGATGCTTGTCTTGAAGTACTATTCATGAAAAGTCTTTGCTATATGATTCAGTTGTTTACCCATGTCATTTACATTGTTTTGATCCCTGCATTCATTACATATGCTTACAATAGTATGATCAAGGTTATGATGGCATGTCACTCCAGAAATTATCTTTCTTATCGTTTACACCGACGACGAGCAGAAACTAAGCTTGGGGATGCTGATACGTCTCCGACGTATCGATAATTTCTTATGTTCCATGCCACATTATTGATGATATCTACATGTTTTATGCATATTTTATGTCATATTTATGCATTTTCTGGAACTAACCTATTGACGAGATGCCGAAGAGCCAGTTGCTGTTTTCTGCTGTTTTTGGTTTCAGAAATCCTAGTAAAGAAATATTCTCGGAATTGGACGAAATCAACGCCCAGGGACCTATTTTCACACGAAGCTTCCAGAAGACCGAAGAGTCAACGAAGTGGGGCCACGAGGCGGCCAGGTGGTAGGGCGGCGCGGCCCAGGTCTTGGCCGCGCCGACCTGTCTCCTGGGCCCCTCGTGTAGCCCCCTGACCTGCCCTTCCGCCTACATATAGTCTTCGTCACGAAACCCCCAGTACCGAGAGCCACGATACGGAAAACCTTCCAGAGACGCCGCCGCCGCCAATCCCATCTCGGGGGATTCAGGAGATCGCCTCCGGCACCCTGCCGGAGAGGGGATTCATCTCCCGGAGGACTCTACACCGCCATGGTCGCCTCCGGAGTGATGAGTGAGTAGTCTACCCCTGGACTATGGGTCCATAGCAGTAGCTAGATGGTTTTCTTCTCCTTATGTGCTTCATTGTCGGATCTTGTGAGCTGCCGAACATGATCAAGATCATCTATCTGTAATGCTATATGTTGTGTTTGTTGGGATCCGATGAATAGAGAATACCATGTTATGTTGATTATCAATTTATATCTATGTGTTGTTTATGATCTTGCATGCTCTCCGTTATTAGTAGAGGCTCTGGTCAAGTTGATGCTAGTAACTCCAAGAGGGAGTATTTATGCTCGATAGTGGGTTCATGTCTCCGTAAATCTGGGGGAGTGACAGAAACCTCTAAGGTTATGGATGTACTGTTGCCACTAGGGATAAAACATTGATGCTATGTCCGAGGATGTAGTTATTGATTACATTACGCACCATACTTAATGCAATTGTCTGTTGTTTTCAACTTAATACTGGAAGGGGTTCGGATGATAACCTGAAGGTGGACTTTTTAGGCATAGATGCATGCTGGATAGCGGTCTATGTACTTTGTCGTAATGCCCAATTAAATCTCACTATACTCATCATAATATGTATGTGCATGGTCATGCCCTCTTTATTTGTCAATTGCCCAACTGTAATTTGTTCACCCAACATGCTATTTATCTTATGGGAGAGACACCACTAGTGAACTGTGGACCCCGGTCCAATTCTTTACATCTGAAATACAATCTACTGCAATACTTGTTCTACTGTTCTCTGCAAACAATCATCATCCACACTATACATCTAATCCTTTGTTACAGCAAGCCGGTGAGATTGACAACCTCACTGTTTCGTTGGGGCAAAGTACTTGGTTTGTGTTGTGCAGGTTCCACGTTGGCGCCGGAATCCCTGGTGTTGCGCCGCACTACATCTCGCCGCCATCAACCTTCAACGTGCTTCTTGACTCCTACTGGTTCGATAAACCTTGGTTTCTAACTGAGGGAAACTTACTGCTGTACGCATCACACCGTCCACTTGGGGTTCCCAACGGTCGCGTGTTGTACGCGTGTCAGTACCCCGCTAGCTCCCTCGTCCTTCAGCACAACTTAGTTGTTACGATGAACTCTTAGACATGGAAAGCTATCAAGTCCAACTACACCTTCAACTATTTAAGTAGAGTTTGTAGTACGGCACAAGCTTAAAGACAACAATCCACTACTAATTTTAACTTACTTAAACAACAAGCCTTACCATCTAAATACCTCAAAACGCTTGCAAAGAATCAGGTTATCAAAGCTCAATGATCTACAATAGTATGCAAGTATTTCATTATACCACTACCACATGCAACATTTCCTGAACCGACCAAATAACAATGAACGAAGCAGTTTCAACCTTCGCCATGAACATTAAAAGCTAAGAACACCATTGTTCATATGAACGAGCGGAGCGTGTCTCTCTCCCACACAAGCATGAATTTATTCAGAGAATGAAAATACAAAAAACAAGAACATAAAGACGTTCCAAGTAAAGCACATAAGATGTGACGGAATAAAAATATAGTTTCACTATAGGTGACCTGATAAGTTGTCGATGAAGAAGGGGATGCATTGGGCATCCCCAAGCTTAGATGCTTGAGTCTTCTTGAAATATGCAGGGATGCACCACGGGGGCATCCCCAAGCTTAGACTTTTCACTCTTCTTGATCATATTGTATCATCCTCCTCTCTTGACCCTTGAAAACTTCCTCCACACCAAACTCAAAACAAACTCATTAGAGGGTTAGTGCATAATCAAAAATTCACATGTTCAGAGGTGACACAATCATTCTTAACACTTCTGGACATTACACAAAGCTACTGGAAGTTAATGGAACAAAGAAATCCATCAAACATAGCAAAACATGCAATGCGAAATAAAAGGCAGAATCTGTCAAAACAGAACAGTCCGTAAAGACGAATTTTTCTGGGGCACTAAACTTGCTCAGATGAAAATGCTCAAATTGAATGAAAGTTGCGTACATATCTGAGGATCGCTCACGTAAATTGGCAGATTTTTCTGAGTTACCTACAGAGAACCCTGCCCAAATTCGTGACAGCAAGAAATCTGTTTCTGTGCAGTAATCCAAATCTAGTATCAACCTTACTATCAAAGACTTTACTTGGCACAACTATGCAATCAAATAAAGATAAGGAGAGGTTGCTACAGTACTAACAACTTCCAAGACTCAAATATAAAACAAAATTGCTGTAGTAAAATAAAAACATGGGTTATCTCCCAAGAAGTGCTTTCTTTATAGCTATTAAGATGGGCTCAGCAATTTTAATTATGCACTCGCAAGAAATAAGAGTTGAAGCAAAAGAGAGCATCAAAAAGCAAGTATGAAACAAATTTAAGCCTAACCCACTTCCTATGCATAGGAATCTTGTACACAAATAAATTCATGTAGAACAAAGTGACAAGTATAGGAAGATAAAACACAAGTAACTTCAAAATTTTCAGCATGTACAGAGGTGTTTTAGTAACATGAAAATTTCTACAACCATATTTTCCTCTCTCATAATAATTTCCAGTAGCATCATGAACAAACTCAACAATATAACTATCACATAAAGCATTCTTATTCACATGCATAAAAGTATCATTACTCTCCACACAAGCATAATCAATCTTATTAATTGTAGTGGGAGCAAATTCAACAATGTAGCTATCATTATTATTATCATCACCATAATCGTCATATATAGGAGGCATATTGTAATCAGAATTAATTTTCTCCTCAATAGTAGGTGGACTGAAAATATGATAGTCATCATTGCAATCATCATATATAGGAGGTAACGTATCATCAAAGTAAATTTTCTCCTCCATGCTTGGGGGACTAAAAATATCACAACCAGCTTCCCCAAGCTTAGAATTTTCCATAGCATTAGCAACAATGGTGTTCAAAGTGTTCATACTAATATCATTGCTACTAGTATGCAAATAAGGTTCCATAGGTTTTTTAATTTTCGCATCAAACAATCCATGTCTTAACTCAGGAAATAGAATAAAAAGCTCAATGTTGTTTTCCATTATGCCTAACTAGTGAAAAATAAAAACAAGAAACAAAAAGATGCAATTGCAGGATCTAAAGGAAATAGCTTCGAACACTCACACACCGGCAACAGTGCTAGGAAATAGCTTAGTAGTCGGAGGATGTGAATACCTTTTACCTTACCTCCCCGGCAACGGCGCCAAAAAATAGCTTGATGTCTACGCACGCTTCTATTCCTGTAGACAGTGTTGGGCCTCCAAGAGCAGAGGTTTGTAGAACAGCAGCAAGTTTCCTTTAAGTGAATCACCCAAGGTTTATCGAACTCAGGGAGGTAGAGGTCGAAGATATCCCTCTCAAGCAATCCTGCAATTACGATACAAGAAGTCTCTTGTGTCCCCAACACACCTAATACACTTGTCAGATGTATAGGTGCACTAGTTCGGTGAAGAGATAGTGAAATACAAGTAATATGGATGATTGTAAGTAATAATTGCAATCTGAAATAAAAATGGCAGCAAGCAAACATGTAACAGTACAGTAAATAAACGGTGTTTCAATGCTTAGAAATAAGGCCTAGGGATCATACTTTCACTAGTGGACACTCTCAACAATGTTATCATAAAGGAATATAAATATAAGCACTTCACTATGCTATTCTGAATTACTCTCTGGTAAGATAACGAACACTAATTCACCATGTAGGGATGCAAAAGCAAACCTTAAAGATGTATTCCCAAGTACTAATAAACACCCCACGCTGTCACTGTGAGCATTCATAGGAGGTACTAACACACCACAATTTCATAGAGACATCCAACTCAAATCATAACCCAGTGAACAAGTATTTTGTGAAATATAGCCTAAGAGACCCACACGGTGCACACACTGTCACCTTTACACACGTGGGACAAGGAGTCTCCGGAGATCACATAAGTAAAATCCACTTGAATAGCATAACGACATCTAGATTACAAAGCTTATCATATGGATCTCAATCATGTAAGGCAGCTCATGAGATCATTGTATTGAAGTACATGGGAGAGAGAGAGAGATGAACCACATAGCTACCGGTAGAGCCCTCAGCCTCGGGGGAGAACTACTCCCTCCTCATCATAGGAGACAGCAGCGGTGATGAAGATGGCGGTGGTGTCGATGGAGATGCCTTCCGGGGGCAATTCCCCGTCCCGGCGGCGTGCCGGAACAGAGACTTCTGTCCCCCGAATCTTGGCTTCGCGATGGCGGCGGCTCTGGAACTTTTCTTGTATCGTGGCTTATTCGTCTCGAAGTTTTAGGTCACCAGGGCTTAAATAGGCGAAGAGGCGGAGTCGGAGGGGTCCTGGGGGGCCCACACAGTAGGGGGGCGCCCCCCCCCCTTTGTCCGCGCCGCCATGTTGTGTGGAGGCCCTGGGCCTCCCCTCTGGTCCCTCTTCGGTGCTCTGGAAGCTTCCGGGGAAAATAAGATACTGGGCGTTGATTTTGTCCAATTCCGAGAATATTTCCTTTGTAGGATTTCTGAAACCAAAAACAGCAGAAAACAGGAACTAGCACTTCGGCATCTTGTTAATAGGTTAGTTCCGGAAAATGCATCAAAACGATATAAAGTGTGATCAAAACATGTAGGTATTGTCATAAAACAAGCATGGAACATCAGAAATTATAGATACGTTGGAGACGTATCAGTGGACAAGTGCCCGTGCAATGAATGCGGGACAAATGATGACCTGGGAAGACTTCAAGCTCAAGTTCAGCAAGTACCATGTGCCCCAGGGTTTGATTAAGAAGATGCGGGATGAGTTCCGCGAACTCAAACAAGGAAGGATGTCTGTGGTGGAATACCGTGATAGATTCCTCACTCTGTCTAGGTACGCCCCGGATGAGACCGACACCAACGAGAAGAGGAAGGAAAGATTTCTGAATGGACTCCACGATGAGATGCAGACGGTGTTAGTGAACTCCCCGTTTGCTGACCTGGAAGCCCTTGTGGACTCTACCATCCAGATGGAGGGGAAGCTTCATCAAGCCAACGAGAACCGCAAGCGCAGAATGATGCATCAAAATGGACCCAGCAATGCACTGAAGTACCGCAACAATTCACCTGGAGGATTTGCCTCAAGAAACAACAATCCACCTGCTCAGACGTTCCGTCCAAACCACCTCAACCACAATGGAGGATACCCGAAGCCCGAAGGCAACAACAACAACCACAACAACAACAACACCCACAACAGCAACAACAACAATAGTAACAACAACAACCCTAACACTGCCCCAAGGACTGGAAGCAACGCTACCCCCACAGCCTAAAAAGACAAGTCAACTGTGACTTGTTATGAATGTGGAATTGTGGGTCATTACGCCAATGAATGCCCCAAGAAGCTTGCCAAGACTGCCCCCAATACTGCTGCACCTGCCCAGCAACAACGCCGCTTCGCAGCTAGAAGGAACCCGAACAACCGCAACGGCCGTCTCTACCACATGAGTGCCACAGAAGCCCAGGAAGCACCCCAGGCCATGCAGAGTATGTTTTCCTGTTAGCCCAATTGCCCAATCTCTCTTAGGTTCCTAACTTTTCTTAAATCTCGGGACGAGATTTTGTTTAAGGGGGAAGGATTTGTAACATCCCAAATTTCCAAACAAAGAAGAAAATGAATTCCCTTTTCCAAAAATTGAAACCAACAAAAACTTTATTTGAGTTCTATAATGTGCATAGGGCTCATGCCCAATTGTTGTGAGTTTTGCCATGATGCTAGTGTGAAGTATTTTGAAATGTTCTAAACCCTAAACCCTACCCTTCTCAAAACCAAAGAGGAACCAATAAAAATAAAATAAAATAAAAGGTGAGGCATATGTGGGCTTATGGCCATTTCACCAATAATGGCCTATGCCCTATTTACCTTACCAAAATGGTTGTGAACCATCACTAAACTTAACCTAACACTCAATGAACTCAAAACAAGGTTTTTGGGCCAAAGAAAAATAAAATAAAAATAACACCACATATGGGCCTATGGCCATTTTTGAAAATCTTTAACCTAGGCCATAATAACTTGTGCCAATGGTTTGGAAACCTAGCTAAACTCAAAAGAATCACTTTTGAATCAAAGAAAAACTTTTAAAATCAAAAGAAAAATCAAATTTAAGTTACATGTGATAATGGTCACATGTGGCAATTTTAACATCTTACCCTCTTTGAGCCCCTGGATTAAGAGATTCTTAAACCAAACTCTCCCAACTCTTTGCACCTCATCCAAGAACTCATCAAGTTGAACACTTTTGTTGTTGACCACTTTGACTAGTTATCTTTCTATTGCTTAATATAAGGAGGCAAAGTGACAACATCAAATCAGATTCTAGATCAGGTCAAATTTGGATTTTCACAAACCTGCTCCATTTTGCACCCCACCACCACCAACAGATGCCAAATATTATTTGGTCCACACTGATACGTCTCAAACGTATCTATAATTTCTTATGTTCCATGCTACTTTTATGATGATACTCACATGTTTTATACACACTTTATGTCATTATTATGCATTTTCCGGCACTAACCTATTGACAAGATGCCGAAGAGCCAGTTGCTGTTTTCTGCTGTTTTTGGTTTCAGAAATCTTACAAAGGAAATATTCTCGGAATTGGACGAAATAAACGCCCAGAGTCTTATTTTTCCACGAAGCTTCCAGAAGACTGAAGGAGTAACGAAGTGGGGCGATGAGGCGCCGCCACGCTAGGGCCGCGCGGCCTAAGGGGGGCCCGCGCCGCCCTAGTGTGTGTGCCCCTCGCGCCGCCTCCAACCCTACCCTTCCGCCTACTTAAAGCCTCCGTCGCGAAAACACCTGTACCGAGAGCCACGATACGGAAAACCTTCCAGAGACGTAGCCGCCGCCAATCCCATCTCGGGGGATTCAGGAGATCGCCTCCGGCACCCTGCTGGAGAGGGGAATCATCTCCCGGAGGACTCTTCATCACCATGATCGCCTCTGGATTGATGTGTGAGTAGTTCATCCTTGGACTATGGGTCCATAGCAGTAGCTAGATGGTTGTCTTCTCCTCATTGTGCTATCATGTTAGATCTTGTGAGCTGCCTATCATGATCAAGATCATCTATTTGTAATGCTACATGTTGTGTTTGTTGGGATCCGATGAATACGGAATACTATGTCAAGTTGATTATCAATCTATCATATATGTGTTGTTTATGTTCTTGCATGCTCTCCGTTGCTAGTAGAGGCTCTGGCCAAGTTGATACTTGTGACTCCAAGAGGGAGTATTTATGCTCGATAGTGGGTTCATCCCTCCATTGAATCTGGGACAGTGACAGAAAGTTCTAAGGTTGTGTATGTGTTGTTGCCACTAGGGATAAAACATCAATGCTTTGTCTAAGGATATTTGTGTTGATTACATTACACACCATACTTAATGCAATTGTCTGTTGTTTGCAACTTAAAACTGGAAGGGGTGCGGTTGCTAACCCGAAGGTGGACTTTTTAGGCATAAATGCATGCTGGATAGCGGTCTATGTACTTTGTCGTAATGCCCTCATTAAATCTCATAGTAGTCATCGTGATATGCATGTGCATTGTTATGCCCTCTCTATTTGTCAATTGCCCAAATGTAATTTGTTCACCCAACATGCTATTTATCTTATTGGAGAGACACCACTAGTGAACTGTGGACCCCGGTCCATTCTTTTACATCTGAAATACAATCTACTACAATACTTGTTCTTTACTGTTCTTGGCAAACAAACATCATCTTCCACACTATACATTTAATCCTTTGTTTACAGCAAGCCGGTGAGATTGACAACCTCACTGTTAAGTTGGGGCAAAGTACTTTGATTGTGTTGTGCAGGTTCCACGTTGGCGCCGGAATCCCTGGTGTTGCGCCGCACTACACTCCGCCACCAACAACCTTCACGTGTTCCTTGACTCCTACTGCTTCGATAACCTTGGTTTCTTACTGAGGGAAAACTTGTTGTTGTATGCATCACACCTTCCTCTTGGGGTTCCCAACGGACGCGTGTCGAACGGAAAGACAATACGTCAACCACGCGCAACACTCGCCCAGCGCGTATCAAGACTGTTTTCTGGCGCCGTTGCCGGGGAGATCAAGACACGCTGCAAGGGGAGTCTCCCACTTCCAATCTCTTTACTTTGTTTTTGTCTTGTTTTACTTTATTTTATTTACTGCTTTGTTTGCTTTCTTTATATCAAAAATACAAAAAAAATAGTTACTTGTTTTTACTTTATTTACTATCTTGTTTGCGTTCTCCATATTAAAAACACAAAAAAATTAGTTACTTGCATTTACTTTATTTAGTTTGCTTTATTTACTATTGCTAAAATGGGTACCCCTGAGAATACTATGTTGTGTGACTTCACTAGCACAAATAATAATGATTTCCTATGCACACTTATTGCTCCACCTGCTACTGCAGCAGAATTTTTTGAAATTAAACCTGCTATACTAAATCTTGTTATGAGAGAGTAATTTTCTGGTGTTAGTTCTGATGATGCTGTTGCCCATCTTAATAATTTTGTTGAACTATGTGAAATGCAAAAGTATAAGGATGTAGATGATGACATTATAAAATTAAAATTGTTTCCTTTCTCATTAAGAGGAAGAGCTAAAGATTGGTTGCTATCTTTGCCTAAGAATAGTATTGATTCATGGACTAAATGTAAGGATGCTTTCATTGGTAGATATTATCCTCCTGCTAAAATTATATCTTTGAGAAGTAGCATAATGAATTTTAAGCAATTGGATAATGAGCATGTTGCCCAAGCATGGGAAAGATTGAAATCTTTGGTCAAGAATTGCTCAACCCATGGACTGACTACTTGGATGATCATCCAAACCTTTTATGCAGGATTGAATTTTTCTTCGCGGAACCTATTGGATTCAGCTGCTGGAGGTACTTTTATGTCCATCACTCTAGGCGCCGCAACAAAGCTTCTTGATGATGTGATGACCAACTACTCTGAATGGGAAAGAGCTCCACAAGGTAAGAAGGTAAATTCTGTTGAAGAAACCTCCTCCTTGAGTGATAAGATTGATGCTATTATGTCTATGCTTGTGAATGGTAGATCTAATGTTGATCCTAATAATGTTCCTTTAGCTTCATTGGTTGCTCAAGAACAGCATGTTGATGTGAACTTCATTAAAAATAATAATTTCAACAACAATGCTTATCGGAATAATTTTGGTAACAACTATAGGCCATATCCTTCTAATAATAGTAATGGTTATGGTAATTCTTATGGTAATTCTTACAACAATAATAGGAGTGTACCCCCTGGTCTTGAAGCCATGCTTAAAGAATTTGTTAGTACACAAACTGCTTTTAACAAATCTATTGAAGAAAAGCTTGGTAAAATTGATATTCTTGCTTCTAAAGTTGATAGTCTTGCTGCTGATGTTGATCTTTTAAAATTGAAAGTTATGCCTAATGAAAATAAAGATATTAAGTCATTTGCTACAGAAAACGCTATCCAAGTTAGAATTAATGACAATATTATATTGATGGCTGAATTGCATGCTAGGTGGGAAAAAGAGGAAAAATTTGCTAAAGAGAATAATGTAGCTAAAGTCTGGACTATTACCACCACTAGTAATGTTAATGCTCCACATGTTGCTAAACCCCCTACTATCAATGGTAAAATAATTTGTGTTAGGAATGTTTCTACTCCTAATGCAAAGCGTGCAAAACTGCCTGAAACTGCTGAAATTGCTAAAACTGCTGAATCTGCTTGTGATAAAACTGCTGAAATTTTTCAAAATATTGGGGACAATGATCCCATTGCTTTAGATCATAATGGTTTAGATTTTGATGATTGTCACATCTCTGAAGTTATAAAGTTCTTACAAAAACTTGCTAGAAGTCCCAATGCTAGTGCTATAAATTTGGCCTTTACAAAACATAACAAATGCTCTCATAAAAGCTAGAGAAGATAAACTAAAACTTGAAACTTCTATTCCTAGGAAATTAGAAGATGGTTGGGAGCCTATCATTAAGATGAAGGTCAATGATTTTAATTGTAATGCTTTATGTGATCTTGGTGCAAGTATTTCTGTTATGCCTAAGAAAATCTATGATATGCTTGACTTGCCACCATTGAAAAATTGTTATTTGGATGTTAATCTCGCTGATAATGTTGTGAAGAAACCTTTGGGGAGGATTGATAATGTTCGCATTTTGGTTAACAATAACCTTGTACCTGTTGATTTTGTTGTCTTGGATATTGAATGCAATGCATCTTGTCCCATTATATTGGGAAGACCTTTTCTTCGAACTGTTGGTGCTATTATTGATATGAAGGAAGGTAATATTAAGTATCAATTTCCTCTCAAGAAAGGTATGGAACACTTCCCTAGAAATAGAATGAAGTTACCGTACGATTCTATTATTAGAACAAATTATGATGTTGATGCTTCATCTCTTGATGTTACTTGATTCACACTTTCTGCGCCTAGCTGAAAGGCGTTAAAGAAAAGCGCTTATGGGAGACAACCTATTATTTTACTTCTGCACTTTTGTTTTATATTTGAGTCTTGGAAGTTGTTACTACTGTAGCAACATCTTCTTATCTTTATTTTATTGCATTGTTGTGCCAAGTAAAGTCTTTGATAGTAAAGATGATACTAGATTTGGATTACTGCGCAGAAACAGAATTCTTACTGTCACGAAATTGAGCCGCCCCGTCTGTAGGTAACTCAGAAAAATCTGCCAATTTACGTGCGTGATCCTCAGATATGTACGCAACTTTAATTCAATTTGAGCATTTTCATCTGAGCAAGTTAAGTGCCCCAGAAAAATTCGTCTTTACGTACTGTTCTGTTTTGACAGATTCTGCCTTTTATTTCGCATTGCCTGTTTTGCTATATTTGATGGATTTCTTTGTTCCATTAACTTTCAATAGCTTTGTGCAATATCCAGAAGTGTTAACAATGATTATGTCACCTCTCAATATGTGAATTTTTGATTATGCACTAACCCTTTAATGAGTTTGTTTTGAGTTTGGTGTGGAGGAAGTTTTCAAGGGTCAAGAGAGGAGGATGATACAATATGATCAAGAAGAGTGAATAGTCTAATCTTGGGGTTGCCCCCGTGGTTCATCCCTGCATATTTTAAGAAGACTCGAGCATCTAAGCTTGGGGATGCCCAAGGCATCCCTTCTTCATCGACAACTTATCAGGTCACCTCTAGTAAAACTATATTTTTATTCCGTCACATCTTATGTGCTTTACTTGGAGCGTCTGTTTGTTTTTGTTTTTGTTTTTATTTGAATAAAATCGGATCCTAGCATTTTTTGTGTGGGAGAGAGACACGCTCCGCTGTTGCATATGAACACATGTGTTCTTAGCATTACTTTTAATGTTCATGGCGAAGGATGAAACTGCTTCGTTCATCATTATTATGGTTGGAAACGGAAAATGCTTCATGTGGTAAATGGTATAATGTCTTGAATAATTTGATACTTGGCAATTGTTGTGCTCAGATAGATCATGTTTAAGCTCTTGCATCATGTACTTTGCACCTATTAATGAAGAACTACATAGAGCTTGTTAAATTTTGGTTTGCATGATTGGTCTCTCTAGAGTCTAGATATTTTCTAGTGAGGTGTTTGAACAACAAGGAAGACAATGTAGATTCTTATAATGCTTGCAATATGTTCTTATGTAAGTTTTGCTGTACCGGTTCATACCTGTGTTTGCTTCAAACAACCTTGCTAGCCTAAGCCTTGTATTGAGAGGGAATACTTCTCGTGCATCCAAATCCTTGAGCCAAAAACTATGCCATTTGTGTCCACCATACCTACCTACTACATGGTATTTCTCTGCCATTCCAAAGTAAATTACTTGAGTGCTACCTTTAAAATTCCATTCTTTGTCTTTGCAATATATAGCTCATGGGAAAATAGCTTAAAAACTATTGTGGTATTGAATATGTACTTATGTATCTTATTTCTTATAAGTTGTTTGTTGAGCGGTAACCATGTTTCTGGGGACGCCATCAACTATTACACCTTTGTTGAATATCATGTGAGTTGCTATGCATGTTCGTCTTGTCTGAAGTAAGGGTGATTTATCATGATCCAATGGTTTGAGTATGCATATTGTTAGAGAAGAACATTGGGCCGCTAACTAAAGCCATGAATCATGGTGGAAGTTTCAGTTTGGACACTAATCCTCAATCTCTTATGAGAATATTATCTGTTGTTGAATGCTTATGCATTAAATAGGAGTCCATTATCTGGTGTCTATGTTGTCCCGGTATGGATGTCTAAGTTGAGAATAATCAAAAGCGAGAAATCCAATGCGAACCTTCTCCTTAGACCTTTGTACAGGTGGCATAGAGGTACCCCTTTGTGACACTTGGTTGAAACATATGTTATGCAATGATAATCCATGTAAATCCAAGCTAATTAGGACAAGGT
Source organism: Lolium perenne (assembly GCF_019359855.2). Classification (NCBI taxonomy): domain Eukaryota; kingdom Viridiplantae; phylum Streptophyta; class Magnoliopsida; order Poales; family Poaceae; genus Lolium; species Lolium perenne. The sequence goes on from NC_067245.2 coordinate 148,487,887, forward strand.
GCGAGCACTAATGGTAATCTATGCATGAGGCTTGCAACTTATAGGATGTCTTATACATAACACATATGCTTTATTACTACCGTTGACAAAATTGTTTCTATGTTTTCAAAATAAAAGCTCTAGCACAAAAATAGTAATCCATGCTTCCCTCCGCGAAGGGCCATTCTTTTACTTTATGTTGAGTCAGTTTACCTACTTCTTTCTATCTTAGAAGCAAACACTTGTGTCAACTATGTGCATTGATTCTTACATACTTGCTTATTTGCATTCATCATATTACTTTGTGTTGACAATTATCCATGAGATATACATGTTAAAGTTGAAAGCAACCGCTGAAACTTATATCTTCCTTTGTGTTGCTTCAAAGCTTTCTACTATGAATTTATTGCTTTATGAGTTAACTCTTATGCAAGTCTTATTGATGCTTGTCTTGAAAGTACTATTCATGAAAAGTCTTTGCAATATGGTTCAGTTGTTTACTCATTGTCTTTACCATTGCTTCGAATCGTTGCATTCATTCATATGCTTTACAATAGTATTGATCAAGATTATGATAGCATGTCACTTCAGAAATTATCTTTGTTATCGTTTACCTACTCGAGGGCGAGTAGGAACTAAGCTTGGGGATGCTTGATACGTCTCAAACGTATCTATAATTTCTTATGTTCCATGCTACTTTTATGATGATACTCACATGTTTTATACACACTTTATGTCATTATTATGCATTTTCCGGCACTAACCTATTGACAAGATGCCGAAGAGCCAGTTGCTGGTTTCTGCTGTTTTTGGTTTCAGAAATCCTACAAAGGAAATATTCTCGGAATTGGACGAAATTAACGCCCAGAGTCTTATTTTTCCACGAAGCTTCCAGAAGACCGAAGGAGTAACGAAGTGGGGCGACGAGGCGCCGCCACGCTAGGGCCACGCGGCCTAAGGGGGGCCCGCGCCGCCCTAGTGTGTGGGCCCCTCGCGCCGCCTCCAACCCTACCCTTCCGCCTACTTAAAGTCTCCGTCGCGAAAACACCTGTACCGAGAGCCACGATACGGAAAACCTTCCAGAGACGCAGCCGCCGCCAATCCCATCTCGGGGGATTCAGGAGATCGCCTCCGGCACCCTGCCGGAGAGGGGAATCATCTCCCAGAGGACTCTTCATCACCATGATCGCCTCCGGATTGATGTGTGAGTAGTTCATCCTTGGACTATGGGTCCATAGCAGTAGCTAGATGGTTGTCTTCTCCTCATTGTGCTATCATGTTAGATCTTGTGAGCTACCTATCATGATCAAGATCATCTATTTGTAATGCTACATGTTGTGTTTGTTGGGATCCGATGAATATGGAATACTATGTCAAGTTGATTATCAATCTATCATATATGTGTTGTTTATGTTCTTGCATGATCTCCGTTGCTAGTAGAGGCTCTGGCCAAGTTGATACTTGTGACTCCAAGAGGGAGTATTTATGCTCGATAGTGGGTTCATGCCTCCATTGAATGCAGGACGATGTGAGAAAGTTCTAAGGTTGTGGATGTGCTGTTGCCACTAGGGATAAAACATCAATGCTTTGTCTAAGGATATTTGTGTTGATTACATTACGCACCATACTTAATGCAATTGTCTGTTGTTTGCAACTTAATACTGGAAGGGGTGCGGATGCTAACCCGAAGGTGGACTTTTTAGGCATAGATGCATGCTGGATAGCGGTCTATGTACTTTGTCGTAATGCCCTGATTAAATCTCATAGTAGTCATCGTGATATGTATTGCATTTTTATGCCCTCTCTATTTGTCAATTGCCCAACTGTAATTTGTTCACCCAACATGCTATTTATCTTATTGGAGAGACACCACTAGTGAACTGTGGACCCCGGTCCATTCTTTTACATCTGAAATACAATCTACTGCAATACTTCTTCTTTACTGTTCTTCGCAAACAAACATCATCTTCCACACTATACATTTAATCCTTTGTTTACAGCAAGCCGGTGAGATTGACAACCTCACTGTTAAGTTGGGGCAAAGTACATTGATTGGTTGTGCAGGTTCCATGTTGGCGCCGGAATCCCTGGTGTTGCGCCACACTACACTCCGCCACCAACAACCTTCACGTGTTCCTTGACTCCTACTGGTTCGATAACCTTGGTTTCTTACTGAGGGAAAACTTGCTGCTATACGCATCACACCTTCCTCTTGGGGTTCCCAACGGACGTGTGCTTCACGCGTATCACACACCCATAAATTATTTTGACAAAATTCCAAATCTAGTTTCTTTCGGCCATTACATCAAACACCTTGTGTGCCATTTTGTGATATTATCATACCCTCTAATATCCATTGGGTATTGGCCTAAACCAGTGCTCAAATGTGATGATTATCATCCTTGTACCTCCTCTGGATCAAGCCATGATTTGCAACAATGATAAAAGTGAGAGAAATGATCACAACTAGTCCATGTCGATCCCTATGGCATCACCATGCCACTCCTCACCACATGCTCTCTCTGGTCACCCTCACCTTGTCAAAGAGGCTTACCACACTCCACTGAGCACGGTCGTACCCGCCCTGGTCGAAGAGGAGACGCGCATAGCCCTGGCCAACCCACGCCCACGACGCCCAGACCATGCCAGAGCACGCACGGGCACACTCTGGACACGACAGAGCACTACGTCGCCCCGTCGCCACCGTCCTCCATTTGACCTCCGCGTCTGCACAACACCTTGCCATTACACCAGGAAGACGCCAGACACGACCACTCCTTCTCCCCTGCCCTGTCGCTGTCGCCATCATCGCCGTCCTCCGCCGGTACACGCACGGATGTTGACATCTCCCGAGCCATCCCGTCCCCCTCCTGCTGCGCTGTGACGCGCGTGCTGACCGTCAGGCCACGCTGCATCATCTCCTGCCCTCGCCCACGCTCTTCCCCCTCTGTAGCTCCGTCGTCATCATCGCCATGCCGGTGCCCTCCGCCCTCGCTCGCCCGCTATAAAAGGGGGCCTCCCCCTTGCTATTTCTCCACACCAGCTCGCTTCCCTCTCATCACTGACTCTCCTCGACCCTCTCCCTCTCCACATTGTCGCCGGTGCAACCTCAATTTCTCGCCGGAGCCCGCGGAACAACCGCAGACGAAGCCGTCGATTGCCGCCGCCCCAGGAGCCGCCGTTTGTACCTGGAGCTTCCTCATCGTCTGCAACGTCGCCGCATCCCCACGCCGACGATCGCCGGCCACCGGTGAGCTCGCTGACCCCCTAGGCTCGCCGCTAGTAACCCTGGCTCTCGCCAGAGACGATGACGACGGTGCGCCATCGGATCTTGTTCTAATCGTGCGGCCCGCGTTAGATCATACCGCTTCGGGTTTAAATAGCCGCTGACATGTGGGGCCCTCCCTGTCAGGCAGCCCACTGCGCACCGGCGTGTAACTGGTCCAGCCCAATTCCTTTTCCCGCCTAGCCAATGTAATTTAAATTCGAATTAATTCGTTTCAATGAAAATCAATACTGCTGCCCACTTCAAAATTAAATAGGAAAATATCCACTGAGCCAAATTTGATGAATTTTATATTGTAGGAAAGCTTGTGAAATTCTCTATCAAACCCCACTGGTCTCAAACCCTAGTTCATTATAGATCACTGGCAAGAAAAATAACAAGTCAGAACCTTTTCCAAATTCAAACATTTTTATAAAATCAACCATGAATTATTTTGAGTTGATTCCAACTCTCAAAAATCACATTTCATATTGTCTATCTGAATATGTGAAAACATGGCAAGGTTGTTTCATATGATCATGGGCTAGAGAAAAATAATGGCTATGTGGCCATCTCTAGTCCATTTAAATTACCCAAAATTATTTATTAAATGGTATGAGAGGTTTCCTCTCATTTAAATCATTGTCTCAAGTAATTCAATATGAGGAAACAACTTTGGTATAAAGAACCTCATATTTGGTTATTTGATGATATTAAATTGCTCCATAGTAGTGTTTAAATTGAATGAGGTGTAATATCCCATTTAACTCATTTTCCCAAATGGTAAATGTGAAGTGTTGACCTTGTTCAACATAATCTCACACTTATTAATTGAGGAGATTAAATCTTAATAAGTTTTCAATGAGAGGAAATTATTTCTCCTTACAAGTTTTTCTTAAAAGAAAACAAAGTCAACCACCTTGTTATTAATGTGTGATGATAGGGTAGTTTGTGTGAACCATTTGTGTGTTAAGTCTAGTACTTAAGCCTTGTGTGGTGATTGTATGCCTCGTATCCGTTTATAGACGCTAGTACCGAGGACTACCAGGAGGAGGAGGTCTTCTACAGAGAAGAAGAAGACAGTTTTGATCACTGCATCAATCAAGGCAAGCTATACTCTTGCAAGTTACCCAAGTGCAAGCTCAACTTGAGCAAGGCACTAATACCATACTACTTTGTGTTTTACTTTACAAGTCCCAGTTTTTATCTTACCAAGCTTTTACTTTGATTATCAAGGTTTACTGTTATAGTTAACTTGAGTCTAGTTATGGAGTAGTACAAGAACATCAAAGTTAGCCTAGAGAGCTACAAGTTAGTTAGCACCCCTCATGACTAGTTGCTAGTGCTAAAACTAAAATTGACTACTCTAGATGGGAACATGTGAATCTCTTGACTTTGAAAATCTTGGAATGATGAGTCATTCTATTGAAAGATTTTGAAGGTGAAGGTGACTTGAATGACATGGTGATTTTGATAAAAACTGATGATTGGGTTCGGATGCGATATCATTCCAATTTTAGAGTACCCCCACAATACCTGATTATGGGTAAGGCTTTAGCTGGAAATTTATGTGTCTTAGTATGGGTTCCCTCTGAACAAGCATCATAGGTGTTATGTTGAGGCTGCCTCCGTTGAAAGTGAAATGACGTGAAATGAGGTGACTGTCCTACCCAAGCCCTGTGCAGTTCCCAGGATGACGGTTTGTTTTCACTGGGAGGCCAAGCTAATGGTGAGAGGTGCCTATACTAGGGTATGTAAGTGAAAGGTTAAGGGTTGATGATCCGCATATTGAGTTATGATTATTCAGGGTTATCCCTGACGGATGTAATCAAATGTTGTGGCACACGTGTGCAACCTCTGCAGAGTGTAAACCTATTCGAATAGCCGCGTCCGCGGTCAAGGACAGTTGGAAAGGCCATACTGTTCCGTCATCATAACTTTTCAAATATGTTACATGTGACTGGTGACTTGTCACTTGAACTTGAAAGGTGACTTTGACTTGAATCACAACAGAGTTGTGGGAATGCCACTAATGTTTCCACGTTCCCACTTGAGTTAAGTTAGGCAATTGAAGAGTCTTTGATTACTAAATGCTTATGAAATAAAACTGGCTTCTGCAAATGAATCTAGAGCTTAGAATCCTCTTACTAAAACTGTTGGTACTTACACTAGTATTAGTTTGCGAGTACTTTAAAGTACTCATTGCTGTCCCTGGCTATTCAAATGGCCAGACTATGAAGAGGAACACCACTGCCAGGAAGACAGACATCATGACGTCTATAATAACTAGGACTACTCCTGACGTCAAAAGTTGCCTGTGGAGCAGATGTACCTCTACTACGTACTCCCGCTATTGTGTTATGTATTTGATCCTTAGATCAATTGTTGTACTGAGACTTAATCATGTGATCCTTTTGATGTAAGTCTATTATGGTGTTGTAATGAATGATGTGCTGTGATATAAATTTATTATGTCTCGCAAAAAAAATCTTCCTGGGATTGCGATGTATAGCATAATAGACAGCCAGACTTAAAAATCCGGGTGTTGACAGCTTCTACAACTACTTTGTATAGTATGAATTTATTACTTTCTATGTTTTCTAAATATATTGTAAATCTAAAAATAGATTGCTCCGCTGGAAGCACAGCCAGACGCGAACAAAATATGTCCATCGGACAAAGCAAACAAAATATGTCCGTGGGACAACGGCAAACAGACACTCGGGATCATTTTTAGGCGTGTGATATGCGTCAAACGGTGACCTGGGCAGGAGGGTGGAACTCGACCTGGACCACACGGCGAGCGCAAGGCGCCTTCAAAGCCGTTTCTTTATGAGCGACAGAAATGGCAGCAGGAGCAGTCCGGTCATGCCTTCCCTTCTTAAATTCGCCGCAGTGCGTGGTCGGCCGGACAGTGTTGCGTACTCCTACACGGTAGGAGAATCTGGGAGCAGTTTCATCGAAATGGCTGATTATTTAAAAAAACTCAGCACATCTCCAGCTACGCGACGCATTTCGGATATCCAAAATATCCGCGAGCGTCCGCGGATACGGAAATGGTCGCGCGTCCGTTTGCGTCTGAGGCTGGTCCCAGCGCGCATTTTCGGCGCAGGCCAGAATTCGAAAAAGAGGAACTAGCGTCAACTTTACACGAAATTTTACAGCCGCAAATTGAGGGCTGAAACAAGTTCATCACACTTTGTAGATGGTACGGCGCAAAATGGAGTCCAAAAGGGGCACAACAAGGCTTGAACAACAATAAAAATGTCCAAAAGGAGGCCAAGGTGCTAGGCGCAATCACACCGGCGATCAGGCGTCTCGGGCGCGGATTTCGGCGCGCCTCTTTATGAACTAGGCCCTGGCGTCGTCGTCGACGCTGCTCAAATCGGCTAGCATGATCCTAGTGTCCTCTGCAAGGATCTTGGCCTTGGCATCCATCCTCCTAGCCTCGGCGTTAAGCAATTTGGCCTCGGCGTCTGCCTTTTGGACCTCAATTACCTCTTTCGTGAGGTTATGGTAGATGGCAGCTGCGGCCTCTTTTTTCAGACGCCTCTTCTCGGCCATTATCTTCTCCATGTTCTGGGTGAACGCAATGGCCTGCGCCTCCCGGACTAGATCGGTCATGGTAGCCTTATGGCCTCGGGGACGAGGTGGAAGGGCTGGACGGCCTTGATCGTCGTCTTCGCCGTCGAGGTTGATCGTTGTCACATTCCTCACAGCTTTGTTGTACGACGCAAAGCTTGTCATCCACTTGTTGACGTCCTTGAGCACGTCCCAGTAATGGACCATATGGAAGCCCTTCTTATGTGTCGCTCTGAACTTCTCCAAGGCGCGGGATACCTGCAATAATAGCCGCCAATGTTGTACATACAATGATGCACATAGTGTAGAATGATGATGATTGTATCGTGTTTACCACTGTCTTGACGCCAGCGCCGCTTACGGGGTTGTTAATAGCATGTTCGACCGCCGAGCAGAACTTGATTGTCTCTTGTTTGATGTAGTTCCATCTTTTTCGGAGGGACTCTTCCGTCCGAGAGCTTTGTGATATGGTAGGGCGGGTGCATCCTGGTCTCGTTGTACTGCTGCAAGACCTTGGCCCAATAGACCTTGCCCTTTTGCTGCGCGCCATTAATACAATCATTGCTCGTTGTCAGCCACGCTTCGCACAAACACTTATCCTCGTCGTCAACGAAGCCTTGTGTCCTGCAGCTCCCCCCTTCTTCTTCGTAGCAATGTCAGGTTTTGTTTGCGCGCCGTCGAAGTCATCGACAGACACGGGGGTTGGCTGCGTCTGCTGGGTGGCAAACAGCCGTGCGGTTTCGATGTCCTCCGCATCTTGCGTTGCTGCCCAGTCATCATGCTCTCTAGTCCCGGCCCGATCACTGCGAACGAAGCCGCCGCCGTAGATAATGGCCTGGATGTCTGAGTCATGGCGGTCCTTCCAATAGTCCTACGAATGACCGGACATCAGACGCATGATACACGGCACTCCCACACATTGACAGAGCTCACGTACCGGGTCGTCCATCGTCGGGGCAGGCGGCGCCATTTCGTCGAACAGGATGCGGGGCTGTGGCATGCTCTCCTCCGGCACCTGGCGCGTCTTCTGTGTCGCGCCCGGGCAGGAGTCACCGCTTCTAGGCGTCCGGTTGAGGTCGGGAACCGCCGCCCCGGTCAACTTCACCGGCGGCAGGCCGGTGGCGAACCACGACGCCGGGTGGCCCTGCAAGGGAGCGGGAGTTCCAGGACGCAGCTGGGAACTTACCGAGCTCAATGAGGAGGCCGGAGGAGCGACGTCAGCGATCCCCTCTCTCTTGACGAGCATGTAGCCCTCCGCTAAGGTCGGATGGAGGGCTACTTGCGCGACGCTGGGTTTGATCTGCATCTGCCAGGCCTGCTGGTTGGCGGCGGCGGCAGTCTTGATCTTCTGGTTCTTGCGCCGGCCGTGACGCTTCGCGGCCTCGATGATTTTCTCCTTCGGGGAGAGCACCTTCTTTGCCGCCTTCGGCTTTGCCTCCCGGCCGCCCCCAGTGGCAGCCCGCTTTGCTTCCGCCGGAGCTGCAGCCTCCATTGTGGCTATGGTCGTGGCTACGGGGGAGTGTGGGGCAGCGGCGGGTGCGAGGGTTTGCGCCGTTCCATGGCGGTGGCTACGGCGGCGAGGACGTCCATCGCTTCTAGACTGCTCGTGCTGGTCTAGTTTGGTATTTCGCGCGGGGAATGGCGAGTGGCGGGAATAATATCGGCCTCCCTGCCACTGACGCGCGGGGCCTACGTCTTTTTCGTCGGACACTCGGTGTGACCGCGGAGCGTCCGCAGAGCATCCACGGAGACGCAAACCTGGCGCATATTTGGGCCAGGTTTGCGTCTCCGAGGATGAGCCGGTCACTTTGTATCGCCCCGCTGGAGCAGGCCCCAGACGCATTTCCGGTCACGGCGGACGAAAACGGTCGCTGAACGACCATTTGCGTCACGCTGCTGGAGATGCCCTCACAAGTGTACATGCCAACGCAAAGAGACATCTGCTTGCGCATGCTTTCAGGCTCAAACAGAGTAGGCGACTCACCAACGAAACGATGCACGTAGCACTATCGTAACAGCATCTCCAGTCGCGTCCCCTAAAGCGTCCCCAAAGCTATTTGGGATGTGCCAGACAAAAAAACCGTTCCAGCCGCGTTCCCCAAAGCCGAATTTTCTCCGGCGCGGCCCGATACGGTGTTCGGCGTCCCGAGCCCGTCCCCGTCCACAGGGGACGCACCGGGCACGCCAGACACAACGAAAAGCGAGGCGTAGTGGCGTGGGCCTGACGAGTCAGCGGCTCGGAAGGCTAAAACCCTGTCGCCTACCTTTGGTCAAGCGACGTTAATGGCGTCCCTGGTTTCCCATGCGACGTAGGGACGCGTCTCGTCGTGCATGGCCACGTGGCCGTCCGCGCCGACGTTATTGCGTGCAACCACCCGCTACCGCCGTTGTACATTAAGACGCACTGCGGTTCGTCCCAATCTCTCACCGCTCCCAAACCTTCTCGTCGCCGCCGCCTCCCCCCTACCAGATCTTCTCCTCGCCGCTCCAAACAATGTCAACCTCATCCTCCTGCAAAATCGCCGCGGCGAACGGCTTCGGCCGCGGCAGCCTAACCGTGGCGGAGGCGTGGGCGTTGTACCACGCCCGATATCCAGTCCCGTCGGACATGCGGCAACTAAGCAGCGGCGGCTGGAAGATGGCCGTGAACGGCATTGGCGTCCCGCCGCCGCCGAAGCCGGGCACGGACCAATGGAGGGATGGCATCAAGGCCCGGCGGGCTCAACTCACCGCCAAGGAACGGGCGGATCCGACATGGGCGGCCAACGACAACGACGAGTGGTGGGCGACGTACTTCAAGGCCAAGTACGACGTCGAGATGTACAGCACCGCCGGCCTCGTCGGCGGGCCCAACAGCTGGAACAAGGACGGTCGCGCCCTGTTCTGGGGCGTTCCGGGGCGCACCCTCGACAGCGTCATCTGCGGCATCCGCAACGGCGCTCCAAGGTTGGAGACGCCGCCATCACCGCCACCGTCTCCTCGAGGAGGACCACCGCAATGGCAGCCGAGGCGGACGACGTACTCGTCCTCCTCGAACTATTCTTCCTCAGGACCGGCCCGATCGACGCCGTCCTCGTCGTACCGCTCGGCGCCCTACAGCGTCCCCAAACGCGTGGTGAAGGAGGAGCCGGCGACGCCCGTCAACACGAGGAGTGGCGTCAGCGGCAGCCGGCGGCAGCAGGAGAGGCGTGGCGGCGCCCTCCTCATCCCGAAGCCGGGGGTGAAGGAGCCGGAGGAAGCGACGCTGCTGGCGGAGTACGAGCGGCGGCAGCGGCTCATCGCCAGCAGCGAGGACCCCGAGGACTGCCCAGGGCTGCGGGCGGCGTGCTTGGCGTCGATGAACGACAAGGACGCCTAGAGGGGCGACCTTGACATGGCGATCGCCATGTCCATCTGCGACTCCGGCAAGCCGCTCGTCGACCTCACCGACGACGGCGAGGCAGGACCAAGCGGCCTGGTGAAGGACGAGCCCGTCGACGAGCGCGTCAAGCAGGAGGTCTTCACCGACGACATGTACAACTTCCACCAGTACTACAACGTCTCCGGCCGCCGCAAGTACTTGTAGATTAGGTTTAGTTTAAATTTAGTCAAATTTCGTTCGAGTCTATGTAATATATGCCAAGTTTGCACGAATCTAATCGAATCTCGCTTAAGTTTAAAATTTCCGAAATTTTGTTTGGGGGACGCGACTGGGGAGCGACGTCCCCCAAACGCGGCACGAACGAAACACGTCCCCCAAACACTCAATCCGGCGCGGTTTGGGGACGCTTTGGGGGACGCGACTGGAGATGCTCTAAGCGCCCATTAATATGAGCTAAGAGCATATTAGTCGCGTCCCCCAAAGCGTCCCCAAACCGCGCCGGGGACGTGTTTTGTTCGTGCCGCGTTTGAGGGACATCGCTCCCCAGTCACGTCCCCAAACGTCGCCCCCAAACATTAAAAATAATTTAAATAGATAGAAGAAAACTCTTTACTAACATTCAAATCAGTTCAACGTAAACAAATTACATATAAAACTTCGAAAAAACATAATTAAATTACATATAAATTATTTTAAACCACTTCTTCTTCGATGATGGCCCCGCCTCGTCGTCGTCATCACGGTGGCGCTTCCTGCTCGTCACCTCTTCCGAAGAGGCGGTGTTGACCGACGCGTCGGAGGAACTAGTGTCCTCCTCGTCGTCGCCGGTGCTCGTCGGCTGCGCCTTCGCCTTGGCCTTGGCTTTGGCCTTCGCCTTCGCGTCCGCCTCCGCCTTCGCACGGGCCGCCGCCGCCTCCTCTGACCCTTCCTCCTCCGCATCCTCCTCCACGCCCAGCCATTCCTCCTCGTTGTCAACTGGCGGCGGGGAATCGTCGCCGCTGATGGGCGTCCGGGTTCTATCCCACCAATGACGCCATCCAGCATACTTGCCCTCGCTGGAGGTGTAGGATGGAAGCTGGAAGATGTAGCTCATCGTCGCTGGAGGTGTCGGATGGAAGCTTGGATGAATAGCGGCCGGTTGAAGATTCGAAAGCGCCTACGTACGGGTCTTATTGAGCACGGATGAACGGCGGCGCAGAAGTCGAAGAGAGCGGCGATTGCTCTTCCGAGGAGTCTGCGCTCCATTCCGGCGGTTGGCGCGTCGGTCGACGCGGTTGTCAATGCGATGGTTCCGCTTTCCGACAACTGCACCGTCGCTACATAAGCAGCGGTTGAGCATCCGAGCCGCTGACGCGTCGAGCCCGCGCCTCCTCGCCTCTCATTTCGTTGTGTTCGCCGTTACCGGAGCGTCCCCTGTGTAGCGAGAACGGGCTCGAGACGCCGGTCACCGTATTGGGTCACGCCGGATAAAAAGAACCTTTGGGATGCGCGGTTGGGAACGTTTTTTTATCTGGGAACGTTTTTTAATCCGGTACGTCACACGACTGGAGATGCTCTAAAGAAAGACGAGGGAAATCCTTGCAGTCCAAATCCTACGTTCAGGAACACGTCAGGTCCTTCTGAAAGGCTAAACCCACTGTCCACTTCAGGAACATACTCTCAACCTGAAAGCAAATAGATCTCCCATACCCAAACACAGGCCAAGTTCTGAATCCTACGTTCGATGCCTCATAATCAGATGGAGAGTGAATATATTATTTCGCTATGATAACTTTTTCTGGCGTAAACGTAGCAGACAATCTATACATCAATAGCACCCAAAAATACAGGATACCCTCAACCTCATAAACCCAGTCACTATCCAACACAGCAATCAGCAACGACATCAGGGACACACTATGACCACCAAGAATCAGGACAGGAGGACGACGACTCACGGCTAACAGAACAAAGACCACACGCTCTTCTTTTTCGCCGGAAGTAGGACGTATTAATAGGGCAAAGCAAAAGGTGATCTCAAGTCAGATCCTCACTTGCTGCAATTGAAGCCATGGCACACCGACAGGATGATGATGAGAATGAGCGCGATGATGATGCCCAGAACGATGAGCTTGATCTTCATATTCTGTAGCCACATCTTCCTCCGCACCTGTGTGCCCTGCTGTCTGAAATCTTGTGCCTGCAAACCATCGTTCGAATTGCCGTAAGATACGGTAACATATTTGTATGTACGAATGGAATGAAGTATTGTGACACGTTTGTTTCTTTAATAATATTGAGTCGGTATTATTTAGCACTCTTCCAGGTTTTACTACTGACAGTTGCTAGTTGCAATCAACTAGCAACTTTCACCAGCTATTTTTTTTTCAAAGCAATTCTTCAGCTTTCACCAGCAGCCAGACTGCAGTGCATATAGTTTCCATTGTGCATAATTGTGGCAATACAGGTTCCAAATACGTCAAATTAAACAGGTATATCAAGGTAAGTTTTGGCAATCTACATGCATATCAGCTTATAACACATAATGTAGTATTTTCAGATATTGGAATCTAGCTGCAGGCTTGTTTGTAATCTGATGACAAAAACCGTTGGCATAACAGAGAACATGATCTGTTACTCTTTATGACAATCATGGTGTCATGACATGCATGTTCTGGGTAAAAATTAGTAATATTCTAGCAATGCAGATGTTTAAACTATAGTAAATACAGCCCCATAAATGTTGTAGTCATAATGGTGTCTCAACCAACAAAACAGATATAGCCCTTGGGATGATACTTTAAGGGACCGATTAGAACAAAACTTCAGAACCTTGTTGGTGATTGGCTCAATACGTTAGAGACTAAAATCCTGACAATACCCATTTCCCGTACTCTCACTGGATAGATTCACGCAAACTTGTATCGGTACTTTCTCTTCAGCATATAAATAGTCGTCCGTAGAGATTGCAGAGAGATCGCTACTCAGTATTTCCATAAAAAATACAGTAGTTTCAGAGATGAGCAAGTTTAAACCTGAGAACGTAGGTTTTCAGTTTTGTCAACGAGCAGTTCAATCTTCTCGCCACGGTCAAGAACCTGAATTAAAAATTGTAATGCAGAATCAGAATCAACCTTTTCGAAAGTATTGTCACTTCCAAACAGAATAAGAAGTGGAGTTCCTCTGGACGAGGAATACTTAAATAGTACCTTCTCAATGTTTTCCATCATAACTCCTTTGACCTCCGAAACTTGGGCTTTAACCTTGGCAAGCTTGTTGATCTCCTCGGGGTTGTCGACACAGTACTGCATGTGCTCCTTAAGTTTTGATCTTTCAGTATTGAATAAAAAAATGTTAGGCACGGTCTCATGGGAGCAGGGGGCATCAGAATCACATGTTGCTTAGATATAGTAAGCAGTAAAAAGAACATACCCAAACTCCCGGTTGAGGCTGCTTGCTCCAGCAGTTGCTGCCTTCCCACCACCATATCTTTTGGTGAAATCATCCTTAACTCTGTCCAGGAAAGCAATGGGGGTTTGCCGCCCAACAGATTCAACAGCAACCACACAGTATGCTGCAAGAAAAATGATAATTATTGTCAATGCATACTGAGAGTTTGATCCTCCATTCAGAAATATAAGGCATATTTTAAATGTACTGGTGCAAGCTTTGACCGTAAATTTCTTGTACAGCATTTTGTCAACAGATACGAATCACAGCCATAAAAAATGCTTTGGAATACGAATTTAATAGCATCAGTTCTGTGTTGCATAACCCACATATTATTGGGTTAATTGTTGGTTAAAGCCTGGATTTTAAAAGTAATATTCACCTTATATTTCTGAATGGAGGGAGTAGATGCCAGCGTGAAGAAACATGAAAATATTTCGTAATGCATGTATCATAGATTAATAGTCAGTAAATCAACATGCTGAAAAAAGTTTTCTACAACACTCCATTGTTTAGTAACCTAATAAGTACAAAATAGCCCCAAAATAGAAATTGGAAGTAAGCAAATCTGGGGCTGGTGATTCATTGCATACACATACTTGTACAACCTGCTTCTTTTACTGCACCCTCATTTTACCAATCAACCGTGTATTTAGAGCCTAACTAGTAGTATAAAACTTGCACAATATCTTACCATAATTGATATGGAACAATGCAAGCCAATCAAACAGGATCTATTTATTACACAAGAGTGCAACCACTTGTATAAACCAAATAACCAATTTACTAATGGAAATTCCATTGAGCTACATAGCCGTGACCCAGAATAACAACGGCAGACATGACATAGTCAGTAGCTCCTGCAATCACCAGAAAGCATAGAGAACAGCATGGCCAACCTGTAGGCACGCAAATCTCAAACGTTGGCAATAGACGCCTCAAACATCGAAGACAAACAATATTCGGAAAGGCACCAGCGTGAATGAAAAATGAAACTCGTAACACTGCAAAATATCCGGGCATCCCTAAAAATAGATAGTGATCCCAATAATACCTCCTCTCACTGCCAACTCTCTATATACATCGACCTGAACTGAAACCTAGACGGTTACCTTGCTTGCTAAGCAACAACCCGCACAACTCAGATTGCAATCGACGCAGACGGAAATCCAAAACACTCGAGATAAACCTAGTTAGGCAGATCGAGCGAGATCTACGCGCGTGGGGGGGACCGAAATAGAGCACGCGACGCATCAGATTCAGATCGAGGCAGATGGGCGCGGGGCCGATCGGGATCGAGGCAGGAGGAGGGGGGCACTCACTGAAGCCGTCCTCGACGAGGTAGTTGAAGGTGTGGCCGTCGCAGTTGTAGGTGAACTTGTTGTTGCTGGCGGGGAGCTTCTGGAGGCATTGCGCGGCGATGGTGGTGAAGTTGCCGGTGAACTCCGTGTACTCTGCCAGCACCACCGTGCCGCGCGCCACGAACGCGTAGATTAGCGACTGCTGCCCCATGGCCCTCGCCTACTGCCTCTTCTTCCGCCTATCCGTTTCTCTGTTCACCGCCGCCGCCGCCGACTGTGGATGCTGGAGCTCGCCGGTGTTTGGGAGGCTCTGAAGGTTAGGGCGGAAGGATGCGTGGCGAGGCTGTGTGGAGAGAGAGAGAGAGAGAGAGAGAGAGGGGACGGGGAAGAGAGAAAAAGGGCGACGGGAATGGTGCGCGTGGAAAAAGGAAGAAAGAAATCGAACTCGAGGTGGGTGGGGACGAGTGGGAGTTTTTCGTTGTGCTCCTCCGTGGAACGAACTATTTCCTTTTAAACCCCTCCTTCGGCATTCTTTTTTTTTTTTAACAAGACCTTCGCCATTCTCATGTTCACCATTAATTTTGAAACATAGTTTACGCAAGTTCTATGTAAAGTTAATAATTCCGGTCATATCGTTATAACTTATCAGGGCAGCACAGGAGATGGTAGCATGTCATGCTTGTAGGTTTGTATGCCTCGTTTGTCGGAGACGAGACGTAAAACATTAGAAAAAGGAGTGAATGAATGACCACCAATTCGGAACTTTAGAAGTACAAAAGACTACTATTAGTATAGTTAGCGAAATTTTCATTAGAAAATACCCTTTACAAATGTCACGAAAACCTAATGTTCATTCATGAGTCCGCTCGGAAGTACTTGCAAAAAGTAAAGAAACACACAAAAAATTGCTTGAAGCCTCATTTTTTCTACGAGTATAATACAAAACCACGATTCTGAGGTTTCTATTTAATAAATTTAAGCCTAATGTTCATTCATGAGTCTGCTCTAAGGATTTAAATATTATATTTGCGTTTAGTTGAATGAGAGAATAGGAGAGGGAAGATAAGTGAGCTCTCGTACAAAAGTTGGCTCTAGCACGTGCTCGTAGATACCTTGTGAGAGTGAGAGGTGAGTCATGTATTAGTAAAGTAGTACATCTTTCTACCTAGCTATTGTATATATTGGCTATAAGGTTAGCTCTAGATGACATAACAATGTCTTATAGCTAGTTGTTGGCTCTACTATTGAACATACTCTAAGAGATCAGTACAGTGCTCATACACGAACGTATATGCAATTTAGTGCTACATGAACACACGAATATTAAATCGATGATCAATCAAATTGCCCCCGGGAGCATTTTAGTCCATCATAACTGTAGGTCCACCATTATATTGATACAACGACAGTCGACAGCTGGAGATCCAGTTTGAACCTTGCTGAGCCATGAAGCAAAGAGAAAACGAGTATAGGTTCCTTCAATATAAATCAAGGCAAGAATTATGTGAAAACACTAATAAATGATTACCAGGTAGTACTAGTACTGTACCGTTAGAATTTTGATGTCAAGAAAATATATAGATGGTCGAGGTAAGCTTCCACCCAATGTCTGGTTTGATACCAAAAGAAATGATCAGTATGAAATCCTTGACCAAAACTGCGGTAATCACAAGCTGTGTGGCTATGTCTCGCTCGCTGAATCTGTCCGGTAAAGCAACGAGCAAATGCGAGTACCACCTGTAACATCTTCCATCGAGCCAGCACGCGTTTCGTGTTGTGTTGAAAATGAAAACGCCGTGACGGCCTGATGAAACGTATCAATCAGCAAGCGCGTCGTTCGATGGACTGGCGTTTCTTTCACCGCGTATGAAACTATGAATGATGACCAAGGTTTTCCTTCTAGTTCGCGGCACTCGCGCCCACCTGGCCTGGGTCAGCGGTAACGGTCATCTTCAAATCTCATTTTCCGTATGAGGCACAGTTTGACTAGTGTGGTCTCCAGATTTAAGCTTATCTTCTTTTGTGATCAGACATTCAGACGAAGACACCATATATACATGTAAATAATGATGAAATCTACTAGTGTGCATAATCAAAACCCATTTGTTGCATTTTAGGCTGAGCGAAAATGTCAAACATGTGGATCTGGGTGGGGTGAACGGTGCACATTTTCAAAACTTGAACATTTATCAGATTTGTCATTTTTATACCCTAGAATGCTATGAATTTTGAACTGAAATTTTGCAAACCTGTATTTTTCTACATTATCTATGCCTAAGATTTTGGTTCTGGATGTTTGAAGCCTACAAATGTTGATTTTGAAAATTTCAGAAGAAAAAAAAACAGCCACCATGGAGCTTAGGCTCTGTTTGTGGTTTCCGTTGATCATCTTCTTATTTCTGGATGAGATGAGAGCCTGCCATTCGGCTCTCATTGGGTTTTTTTTTAAGGGAAAGCCTCTTGGCGCTTTAATTTATTTATTTAATCGATAACAAGGTTACATTGCTTATGACAAAACGTAAAATAAAACAAGGAGGATCACCATCCCATACATGTGTCTCCTTTGATTCATGAGCAAATTTAGCTAACTGCTACGCATTCGGCCTTCACTGGTTAGATGTGGAAGATGTGTGTCGTCCACATTTGACCGATTGGACTCATCAACATGGGCTTTACCATTTCGGATGAAAATCCATGATCGGTTGGATCCGGCATGTAACATAATTTCATTAATGAAGGCATTGCGTGAAAGGATGATGAAATCAACATAGATTTCATTGCAATGTCTTGCAGTCATATATTGTATTAATACTCGTAACTTTTCATGTTTGTAATAATTTGAAGCTATATTCATCGTCTGAAAGGAAGATGGTTTTCTTTCAAAAAAAACTATACCCTCATGTTGTGTATTCTTATTGCCAGAAATACAAGATGTAGCATTGTTGGCACGCTTTATAAACTTGGGTAATAGATAAAATTGCACCCTCCCTATCTCATCGTCCCACCAAAGATATTGGATGTGGTTGTTCCTCGTAATTGTGTTTGTGTGTCCCTTGCATGTATCGGTAATAGAAAAATAAAATGTATTTATAACTAAGGACAAAGTTATTTCATTTTGGATAGAACAACCATCCAAATTTGCAAAGCTCTATAAACCTTAGGGAAATCAATACCAAAACTATGAAGAAGAGGTATGACTAGATGTAGTAGATTTCCCATACCTAGAGCATCTCTAATAGTTTGTACTCACTATGCTCACAATTATACGATGCTCTAAATATTTTTGTGTGGACTACATAAACCGAAATGAGCGAACATACATACTAGCATGTGACTAGATACAAGTCTTCCAGAAAAAACCTAAAAGATCTTATAGTACTACGGAAAGAGTATATGTATTGTTGGTTAAATTGTCCATGTAAGCCACCAACAATTTATTGTACTACCTCTGTCTATAAATAGATGTCTTAGATTTATCAAATTTTGAATGTATGTAGATACTATTTAGTGTATAGATATATTCAAATTTAGACAAATATAAAACATCTATTTATAAACGAAGGGAGTACATCTATTCCGATCTAATGTGTACGAGTTGTTTGCTATGAGATGAGAGAGTAATATTCTCTTTTTACTTTTTACTTTTTGAAAAACACAGTGTAAATGCAGATCCTCGTGTCGTGCATACATTTTGCCCTTAGAAGGCAGCGCAAGGATTGTTAGCTAATTTACATACATTCCCTTCATTAGTATCATCACGTTCTATTAAGAACTTTTTATCGATGTACTCCGTATTACTAGTATGGACGTTTCGAGAAAACTAGGGGTGTAAACGGATAGGATAATTTTCGCGCTGAAATCGGCCCCGGATCCGTTTTAAGGTGTCTACATCCGATTTTAAAGAATCCGGCAGATAAGGATATCCGATTCTGAAGTGGTGCTCCGGATACGGTATAGGTTATGGTATAGCAATACCATGCGAATATAAATTATCCGATATTTAATGATAATTAAAAGGTTTTAAATCAGATAATCCAATTTTTTAGTTAAAAGCCAAGACCAATTCACAAGGTTTGTAGTTATTGATTTACAAAATTTATTTGGCAAGCATGTTGAGCTCTAAATTCTATAAGTTTTAGCCTAAGTTGTGTCTCTTTTTTCTTAACTACACAAAATTAAAAGTTTAAATCTCTCTCAAAATTTGCAAGAACTATAAATATCTACCGATGAGAGTATATATCCGACTATGTTCTTTTTCGGTCCGAGTCCGTCCCGTTTCCAATTCGAATCCGCAGTCCGATATATCCACATTCAAATCTGAAACCGATCAATATCTTCTCCGATCCAAATTCGAAAAAAATATATGATAAAGGATATGATACGAGCAAAATCCAATCCCTCAAAGAGGGGTCGCTGCTTGCTGCTGTTCGTTTCTATATCAGTGTCAGTCGTTGGATCTCACGCGGCTGGCAGTGTTAAATCAAGCGATCGGATGCAGCCATCAGTCACGATCCACGAGAGACAACTGGACAATGCTTTCCGTGCACGTACGGCCGTTTGTTTGAATAATGATGCCATCAGCCGACATCGTTAGCTGTCTCCTCGCTTCCCAGATGGGGACGGTGCCTCGCTTCAATTTTGTTTTGGTTTGATCTGGAGTTGCTCGATTGCTTTTAAATTAGACATCACTTTAAATAATGGAGTAGTACTACCATGTGCTATATGCATCATAGAGCAATTCAAACTTGTTTCTGAGAACTCCCTGCGTTTGATTTGTTTTCCCGGCAGCACTGCAGATATAGCTCCTTATAAATGTATGTCAATACGAAAATAAAATGTCGATTGATGAAAAAATTACAGTATAGACAACATCTATGTGTACATTGTGGGTGCTTTTTCATTTTCTTCTGAATCTTCAAAATATAATTTCTGAATTTTGTACCGAGGAGCCCCGGCTCAATACATCTGACAAATATTTTTACATACCAAAGTATCACATAACTATAACACCCAAAAATCAGAATGAAGACGTGCTCTCTGATCCTAACAGCAAGGCAAAGGTGCCAAACAATACAGCTCACACTATCTTTTTCTCCTTTTGTTCCTCTATCATTTGTGGCACTAACTTATCTCTTTTGGTTTCTAAAAAAGTATGGATAGTTTTCATTTTGTATACCTATATATATATATGTTTCATGTCTTTTGTATTCCACGTGGTGATCCAAGTTAGGTCTTAGCCGGCTACTACTATGAGCTGGCATAGGCCCTCTTGGAACCTAACCCTCCCTCGTACCCCGTGCGGTGGTGCCGTGTCGCACCGGGGCTCCCCTTGCCTCCGCTCAAGGTCCACTCCCCTCACCCCCTCCCTTCCCTCTGCCATCGGAGGAGCCATTGGGCAAAGCCCGCGCGGCGGGGCTCATGCTGGTCGTGGCCAGGCACAGCGATGGCGGCACCCGCTCTGCACCTTCACTTGCGGTGGTGCATGGCGACGGTGGCCGAAGGCGGTAGGTGGTTGGCAGCGGCGACAAGGCGCTTGGGCTTGATCTGGACCCGCATGGGCCTGGAGGGCATCGAGCTCTTGCACCCTATTTGTTCACGGTTCTGCTTGCATCACTTGGGCGTCGAGGCAATGGCCGCGGGCATTGCGGCCTCCTCCTTTGGCGAGAGGTGGGCAACAGGTTATGGTGGATCTCGGGATCTCATTTCTTGCAGAATAATTGGTAAGGCGGTGGCCCTATTGGTCTTCGCGTGAAGTCACCGATCTGCCTGTGATCGGTGCTCTTTGAACTGGCCATCCGCGAGTTTGGGACTTTTCCTTTGAAGGAAAATAAGGACTGGCGCGTATGGCGCTTCTTGGACACCTTAATTGGATAGTGGACAATCGGGTGCACCAGCAATATCAGCCTAACCAGCTTCATGGGGGTACCACGGAGCTCTGTCGTTTGTTGACACCTTGGGACATGTCTTCGTGATGTCTACGCACGCTTCTATTCCTGTAGACAGTGTTGGGCCTCCAAGAGCAGAGGTTTGTATAACAGCAGCAAGTTTCCCTTAAGTGAATCACCCAAGATTTATCGAACTCAGGGAGGTAGAGGTCAGAGATATCCCTCTCAAGCAACCCTGCAATTAAGATACAAGAAGTCTCTTGTGTCCCCAACACACCTAATACACTTGTCAGATGTATAGGTGCACTAGTTCGGCGAAGAGATAGTAAAACACAGGTGGTATAGATGGTGGTAATATTGCAGGAAGTAAAGATGCAGTAAAATAGTAAACAAGCGATGTTTGCAGTATTTGGAAACAAGGCCTAGGGATCATACTTTCACTAGTGGACACTCTCAACATTGATCACATAACAAATAAATAACTTATCCTCACTTGTGCTACATACACTCTCTTGTTTGATAACAAACACCATTCATTGTGTAGGGCTACAAGAGCTCCCTCAAGCCGGAGTTAACAAGCTCCACAACATTCGGAGTTCATATTTAAGTACCTCTAGAGCATAATAGACTGTTGCAATTTAGACCGAGTACTAACATAGCATACCACCGTCACCAATAGCTATGAAAGGGGGAATAGATCGCATCAATACTATCATAGTAATAGTTAACTCCATAATCTACAAGAGATTACAATCATAACCTACGCCAAGTACTACATGATGCACACACCGTCACCTTTACATCATGAAGGAGGAATAGACTACTTTAATAACATCACTAGAGTAGCACATAGATTAATAGTGATACAAAGCTCATCATATGGATCTCAATCATGTAAGGCAGCTCATGAGATCATTGTATTGAGGTACATGAGAGAGAGAGATTAACCACATAGCTACCGGTAGAGCCCTTAGCCTCAAGGGAGAACTACTCCCTCCTCATCATAGGAGACAGCAGCGGCGATGAAGATGGCGGTGATGTCGATGGAGATGCCTTCCGGGGGCAATTCCCCGTCCCGGCGGCGTGCCGGAACAGAGACTTCTGTCCCCCGAAACGGAGTTTCGCGATGGCGGCAGCGTCCCTGGAGTCTTTCTGGAGTTTCGTCTATCGGTATAGAGGTTTTAGGTCACGAGGGGTCTTATAGGCGAAGAGGAGGCGCAAGTCTTGCATAAGAGTTAACTCATAAAGCAATAGATTCAAAGTAAAAGGCATTGAAGCAACACAAAGGATGATTAAGTTTCAGCAATTGCTTTCAACTTGTAACATGTATATGTTGGAGATATGCCCAAGAGGCAATAATAAAATGGTTATTATAATATATCTTTGTGTTTATGATAATGTTTACATACCATGCTATAATTGTATTAACCGAAACATTGATACATGTGTGTTATGTGAACAACAAGGAGTCCCTAGTAAGCCTCTTGTATAACTAGCTTGTTGATTAATAGATGATCATAGTTTCATGATCATGAACATTGGATGTTATTAATAACAAGGTTATGTCATTATATGAATGATGTAATGGACACACCCATTTAAGCGTAGCATAAGATCACGTTGATACGTCTCCGACGTATCGATAATTTCTTATGTTCCATGCCACATTATTGATGTTATCTACATGTTTTATGCACACTTTATGTCATATTCGTGCATTTTCTGGAACTAACCTATTAACAAGATGCCGAAGTGCCGATTCTTTGTTTTCTGCTGTTTTTGGTTTCAGAAATCCTAGTAAGGAAATATTCTCGGAATTGGACGAAATCAAAGCCCAGGGGCCTATTTTCTCACGAAGCTTCCAGAAGTCCGAAGGAGAGACGAAGAGGGGCCACGGAGGGGCCACACCCTAGGGCGGCGCGGCCCCCCTTGGCCGCGCGGCCCCGTGGTGTGGGGCCCCCGTGCCGCCTCTTGACCTGCCCTTCCGCCTATAAAAAGTCTCCGTGACGAAACCCCAAAGATCGAGAACCACGATACGGAAAACCTTCCAGAGACGCCGCCAACGCCGATCCCATCTCGGGGGATCCAGGAGATCGCCTCCGGCACCCTGCCGGAGAGGGGAATCATCTCCCGGAGGACTCTACGCCGCCATGGTCGCCTCCGGTGTGATGTGTGAGTAGTCTACCCCTGGACTATGGGTCCATAGCAGTAGCTAGATGGTTGTCTTCTCCCCATTGTGCTATCATTGTCGGATCTTGTGAGCTGCCTAACATGATCAAGATCATCTATCTGTAATTCTATATGTTGCGTTTGTTGGGATCCGATGAATAGAGAATACTTGTTATGTTGATTATCAAAGTTATATCTATGTGTTGTTTATGATCTTGCATGCTCTTCGTTACTAGTAGATACTCTGGCCAAGTTTTTGCTATTAACTCCAAGAGGGAGTACTTATGCTCGATAGTGGGTTCATGCCTCGCATTGACACAGGACAACATGTGAGAAAGTTCTAAGGTTGTGTTGTCTTTGTTGCCACTAGGGATAAAACATTAGTGCTATGTTCAAGGATGTAGTCACTAGTTACATTACGCACCATACTTAATGCAATTGTCTGTTGTTAGCAACTTAATACTTTGGAGGGGTTCGGATGATAACCTGAAGGTGGACTTTTTAGGCATAGATGCAGTTGGATGACGGTCTATGTACTTTGTCGTAATGCCCAATTAAATCTCACTATACTCATCATGATATGTATGTGCATGGTCATGCTCTCTTTATTTGTCAATTGCCCAACTGTAATTTGTTCACCCAACATGTTGTTCGTCTTATGGGAGAGACACCTCTAGTGAACTGTGGACCCCGGTCCAATTCTCTTTACCGAAATACAATCTAATGCAATACTTGTTCTACTGTTTTACGCAAACAATCATCTTCCACACAATACGGTTAACTCTTTGTTACAGTCAAGCCGGTGAGATTGACAACCTCACTTTGTTTCGTTGGGGCAAAGTACTTTGGTTGTGTTGTGCAGTTCCACGTTGGCGCTGAATCACTGGTGTTGCGCCGCACTACATCTCACCGCCATCAACCTTCAACGTGCTTCTTGACTCCTACTGGTCCGATTAAACCTTGGTTTCTTACTGAGGGAAACTTGCCGCTGTGCGCATCACACCTTCCTCTTGGGGTTCCCAACGGACGTGCCAACCACACGCATCAAGCAAATTTACGGCGCCGTTGCGGGAGATCAAGACACGCTGCAAGGGGAGTCTCCACTTCTCAATCTCTTTACTTTGTTTTTGTCTTGCTTAGTTTTATTTACTACTTTGTTTGCTGCACTAAATCAAAATACAAAAAAATTAGTTGCTAGTTTTACTTTATTTGCTATCTTGTTTGCTATATCTAAAACACAAAAAAATTAGTTTACTTGCATTTACTTTATTCATCATGTTTCCTTTCAATTTTACCACAAAAAACATACCGGTAGGACGTGGGTCTATAGTTGGGAGAAATAATATAGAAGAATTTTTCAATCATGTTAGTACTATTGAAAATTTTGAAGATAGACACTTGGTAGACCTTGCGCCTACTTATGAAATTGTCTGCGCATTTAGTTCGCCTGTTGGAAACTAAATTTGTTAATCTTAATCCTGTAATCCAACACATGTTTTTCACACTTGGTGATATGGAAGAGGGGAAAAGAAAGATTTTGTATTAGAAACCCTTCTTAGAGAATTTGGTGGTCTAGCAAGAGAAGCTAGAAAGGTGTTTGCTAAATTTAATATGCTTGGTTCTCCTACTAATTTTGTTAGTCTCCTTGAAAGGATGGATATGGATAGAATAAGATACACTAATAATATTGATGATGGAGGGGAGATAAAAGCACCAATACCATGTAAGCTCTTAGCTATGAATGATGCATTAGAAAATAACTATGCTTGGCTAGTTCCTGAAAATTTGTTTGATGAGAGTAGCACGCCTAAGACTAATGAAAAGGGAGATGCTGAAACTTATGTATCCAATATACTATGCCTAGTTGAGAAAACTCCACACCCCGCTGAGAATGCATCACCCTTCGATAATA
This sequence comes from Lolium perenne, assembly GCF_019359855.2. NCBI lineage: Eukaryota > Viridiplantae > Streptophyta > Magnoliopsida > Poales > Poaceae > Lolium > Lolium perenne. The sequence goes on from NC_067245.2 coordinate 148,512,770, forward strand.
CTTGATACACACTTTCTGCGCCTAGCTGAAAGGCGTTAAAGAAAAGCGCTTATGGGAGACAACCCATGTTTTTACCTACAGTACTTTGTTTTTATTTTGTGTCTTGGAAGTTGTTTACTACTGTAGCAACCTCTCCTTATCTTAGTTTTGTGTTTTGTTGTGCCAAGTTAAGCCGTTGATAGAAAAGTAAGTACTAGATTTGGATTACTGCACAGTTCCAGATTTCTTTGCTGTCACGAATCTGAGTCCACCTCCCTGTAGGTAGCTCAGAAAATTAAGCCAATTTACGTGCATGATCCTCAGATATGTACGCAACTTTCATTCAATTTGAGAATTTTCATTTGAGCAAGTCTGGTGCCATTTTAAAATTCGTCAATACGAACTGTTCTGTTTTGACAGATTCTGCCTTTTATTTCGCATTGCCTCTTTCGCTATGTTGGATGAATTTCTTTGATCCACTAATGTCCAGTAGCATTATGCAATGTCCAGAAGTGTTAAGAATGATTGTGTCACCTCTGAATATGTCAATTTATATTGTGCACTAACCCTCTAATGAGTTGTTTCGAGTTTGGTGTGGAGGAAGTTTTCAAGGATCAAGAGAGGAGTATGATGCAACATGATCAAGGAGAGTGAAAGCTCTAAGCTTGGGGATGCACCCGGCGGTTCACCCCTGCATATATCAAGAAGACTCAAGCGTCCAAGCTTGGGGATGCCCAAGGCATCCCCTTCTTCATCGACAACATTATCAGGTTCCTCCCCTGAAACTATATTTTTATTCCATCACATCTTATGTGCTTTTTTCTTGGAGCGTCGGTTTGTTTTTGTTTTTTGTTTTGTTTGAATAAAATGGATCCTAGCATTCACTTTATGGGAGAGAGACACGCTCCGCTGTAGCATATGGACAAGTATGTCCTTGGTTTCTACTCATAGTATTCATGGCGAAGTTTCTCCTTCGTTAAATTGTTATATGGTTGGAATTGGAGAATGATACATGTAGTAATTGCTATAAATGTCTTGGGTAATGTGATACTTGGCAATTGTTGTGCTCATGTTTAAGCTCTTGCATCATATGCTTTGCACCCATTAATGAAGAAATACATAGAGCATGCTAAAATTTGGTTTGCATATTTGGTCTCTCTAAGGTCTAGATAATTTCTAGTTTTGAGTTTGAACAACAAGGAAGACGGTGTAGAGTCTTATAATGTTTTCAATATGTCTTTTATGTGAGTTTTGCTGCACCGGTTCATCCTTGTGTTTGTTTCAAATAAGCCTTGCTAGCCTAAACCTTGTATCGAGAGGGAATACTTCTCATGCATCCAAATACTTGAGCCAACCACTATGCCATTTGTGTCCACCATACCTACCTACTACATGGTATTTTCCGCCATTCCAAAGTAAATTGCTTGAGTGCTACCTTTAAAATTCCATCATTCACCTTTGCAATATATAGCTCATGGGACAAATAGCTTAAAAACTATTGTGGTATTGAATATGTAATTATGCACTTTATCTCTTATTAAGTTGCTTGTTGTGCGATAACCATGTTCACCTGGGACGCCATCAACTATTCATTGTTGAATTTCATGTGAGTTGCTATGCATGTTCGTCTTGTCGAAGTAAGAGAGATCTACCACCATATGGTTAAGCATGCATATGTTAGAGAAGAACATTGGGCCGCTAACTAAAGCCATGCTCCATGGTGGAAGTTTCAGTTTTGGACAACAATCCTCAAATCTCAAATGAGAAAATTGTTAATTGTTGGTATATGCTTATGCATAAAAGAGGAGTCCATTATCTGTTGTCTATGTTGTCCCGGTATGGATGTCTAAGTTGAAGAATAATCAATAGCGAGAAATCCAATGCGAGCTTTCTCCTTAGACCTTTGTACAGGCGGCATAGAGGTACCCCTTTGTGACACTTGGTAAAAACAATGCATTGTGATGATCCGGTAGTCCAAGCTAATTAGGACAAGGTGCGGGCACTATTAGTACACTATGCATGAGGCTTGCAACTTATAAGATATAATTTACATGACGCATATGCTTTATTACTACCGTTGACAAAATTGTTTCATGTTTTCAAAATCAAAGCTCTAGCACAAATATAGCAATCGATGCTTTTCCTCTATGGAGGACCATTCTTTTACTTTCAATGTTGAGTCAGTTCACCTATCTCTCTCCACCTCAAGAAGCAAACACTTGTGTGAACTGTGCATTGATTCCTACATACTTGCTTATTGCACTTATTATATTACTCTATGTTGACAATATCCATGAGATATACATGTTACAAGTTGAAAGCAACCGCTGAAACTTAATCTTCTTTTGTGTTGCTTCAATATCTTTACTTTGAATTATTGCTTTATGAGTTAACTCTTATGCAAGACTTATTGATGCTTGTCTTGAAGTGCTATTCATGAAAAGTCTTTGCTATATGATTCACTTGTTTACTCATGTCATATACATTGTTTCGATCGCTGCATTCACTACATATGCTTTACAAATAGTATGATCAAGATTATGATGGCATGTCACTCCTAAATTATCTCGTGTTATCGCTTTACCCGCTCGGGACGAGCAGAACTAAGCTTGGGGATGCTGATACGTCTCTGACGTATCGATAATTTCTTATGTTCCATGCCACATTATTGATGTTATCTATATGTTTTATGCACACTTTATGTCATATTCGTGCATTTTCTGGAACTAACCTATTAACAAGATGCCGAAGAGCCAGTTGTTGTTTTCTGCTGTTTTTGGTTTCAGAAATCCTAGTAAGGAAATATTCTCGGAATTGGACGAAATCAACGCCCATGGGCCTATTTTCTCACGAAGCTTCCAGAAGTCCGAAGGAGAGACGAAGAGGGGCCACGGAGGGCCACACCCTAGGGCGGCGCGGCCCCCTTGGCCGCGCGGCCCTGTGGTGTGGGGCCCCGTGCCGCCTCTTGACCTGCCCTTCCGCCTATAAAAAGTCTCCGTGACGAAACCCCCAAGATCGAGAACCACGATACGGAAAACCTTCCGTAGACGCCGCCAACGCCGATCCCATCTCGGGGGATCCAGGAGATCGCCTCGGCACCTGCCGGAGAGGGGAATCATCTCCGGAGGACTCTACGCCGCCATGGTCGCCTCCGGTGTGATATGTGAGTAGTCTACCCCTGGACTATGGGTCCATAGCAGTAGCTAGATGGTTGTCTTCTCCCCATTGTGCTATCATTGTCGGATCTTGTGAGCTGCCTAACATGATCAAGATCATCTATCTGTAATTCTATATGTTGCGTTTGTTGGGATCCGATGAATAGAGAATACTTGTTATGTTGATTATCAAAGTTATATCTATGTGTTGTTTATGATCTTGCATGCTCTCCGTTACTAGTAGATACTCTGGCCAAGTTTTTGCTATTAACTCCAAGAGGGAGTACTTATGCTCGATAGTGGGTTCATGCCTCCATTGACACAGGACGATGTGACAGAAAGTTCTAAGGTTGTGTTGTGCTGTTGCCACTAGGGATAAAACATTAGTGCTATGTTCAAGGATGTAGTCACTAGTTACATTACGCACCATACTTAATGCAATTGTCTGTTGTTAGCAACTTAATACCGGGAGGGTTCGGATGATAACCTGAAGGTGGACTTTTTAGGCATAGATGCAGTTGGATGACGGTCTATGTACTTTGTCGTAATGCCCAATTAAATCTCACTATACTCATCATGATATGTATGTGCATGGTCATGCTCTCTTTATTTGTCAATTGCCCAACTGTAATTTGTTCACCCAACATGCTGTTCGTCTTATGGGAGAGACACCTCTAGTGAACTGTGGACCCCGGTCCAATTCTCTTTACTGAAATACAATCTACTGCAATACTTGTTCTACTGTTTTCTGCAAACAATCATCTTCCACACAATACGGTTAACTCTTTGTTACAGCAAGCCGGTGAGATTGACAACCTCACTGTTTCGTTGGGGCAAAGTACTTTGGTTGTGTTGTGCAGGTTCCACGTTGGCGCCGGAATCACTGGTGTTGCGCCGCACTACATCTCGCCGCCATCAACCTTCAACGTGCTTCTTGACTCCTACTGGTCCGATTAAACCTTGGTTTCTTACTGAGGGAAACTTGCCGCTGTGCGCATCACACCTTCCTCTTGGGGTTCCCAACGGACGTGCCAACCACACGCATCACACGTCATTAAGTTATTTGCTATAAGCTTTTCGATACATAGTTACCTAGTCCTTTCGACCATGAGATCATGTAAATCACTTATGCTGGAAAGGTACTTTGATTACATCAAACGCCACTGCGTAAATGGGTGGTTATAAAGGTGGGATTAAGTATCCGGAAAGTATGAGTTGAGGCATATGGATCAATAGTGGGATTTGTCCATCCCGATGACGGATAGATATACTCTGGGCCCTCTCGGTGGAATGTCGTCTAATGTCTTGCAAGCATATGAATAAGTTCATAAGAGACCACATACCACGGTACGAGTAAAGAGTACTTGTCAGGAGACGAGGTTGAACAAGGTATAGAGTGATACCGATGATCAAACCTCGGACAAGTAAAATATCGCGTGACAAAGGGAATTGGTATCGTATGTGAATGGTTCATTCGATCACTAAGTCATCGTTGAATATGTGGGAGCCATTATGGATCTCCAGATCCCGCTATTGGTTATTGGTCGGAGAGAAGTCTCAACCATGTCTACATAGTTCACGAACCGTAGGGTGACACACTTAAGGTTTGATGTCGTTTAAGTAGATATGGAATATGGAATGGAGTTTGAAGTTTTGTTCGGAGTCTCGGATGGGATCCAGGACATCACGAGGAGTTCCGGAATGGTCCGGAGAATAAGATTCATATATAGGAAGTCATATTCCAAGTTTGGAAATGATCCGGTGCATTTATGGCAGGTTCTAGAAGGTTCTAGAAAAGTCCGGAAGAATGGCACTATGGAAGGTGGAGTCCCGGAGGGACTCCACTAGCATGGCCGGCCAAACCCTAAGGGGGAGGAGTCCCAAGTGGGCTCCACCTTGGTGGCCGGCCAGCCCCACCTCAAGGAAAGGTGGGAGTCCCACCTTGAGTAGGACTCCCCCCTTGAGTAGGTTTCCCACCTTTGGGAAGTTTTAGTGTTGGGGTCTTATTCGAAGACTTGGACTACAACTCTTGGGGCTTCCACCTATATAATGAGGGACAAGGGGAGGGTGGCCGGCCACTCTTGGCCTCCAACCTTGGCTGCCCCCTTCTTGGCCGGCGCCCAAAGCACCCCTCTCCCCAAACCCTAGCACCCCTCCTCCACATACAACTCCTGCATACGCTTAGGCGAAGCCCTGCCGGAGTTCTCCATCGACACTGCCACCACGCCGTCGTGCTACCGGGATTCCGAGGAGGATCTACTACTTCCGCTGCCCGCTGGAACGGGGAGAAGGACGTCGTCATCAACACCGAACGTGTGACCGAGTACGGAGGTGCTGCCCGATTGTGGCACCGTCAAGATCTTCTACGCGCTTTTGAAAGCGGCAAGTGATCGTCTACCGCAGCAACGAGAGCCTCCTCTTGTAGGCTTTGGAAATCTTCAAGGGTTAGTCTCGTTCATCCCCTCGTTGCTCCCATCTTCTAGATTGCATCTTGGCTTGGATTGCGTTCTCGCGGTAGGAAAATTTTTGTTTTCTATGCAACGAATCGCTACAGTGGTATCAGAGCCGTGTCTATGCATGGATGGTTGCACGAGTAGAACACAATTGTTTTGTGGGCGTTGATGCTTATGTTGTCTTTAGTTCGAGTACTTTGCATCTTTGTGGCATGGTGGGATGAAGCGGCTCGGGCTAACTTTACATGACCGCGTTCATGAGACTTGCTCCACGTTCGACATGCAACTTGTATTGCATAAGTGGCTTTGCGGGTGTCTGTCTCTCCCACCATAGTGAAGATTCAATTTACTCTTTCTATTGACAACACTAGTATCACCGTTGTGGTTCATGTTCGTAGGTAGATTAGATCTTACTCGAAAACCCTAAACCACGTAAAATATGCAAACCAAATTAGAGACGTCCAACTTGTTTTTGCAGGGTTTGGTGATGTGATATGGCCATGATGTGATGATGAATATGTATGAGATGATCATTATTGTATTGTGGCAACCGGCAGGAGCCTTATGGTTGTCTTTAAATTTCATGTTGAGTAGTATTTCAAAGTAGTTGTAATAGTTGCTACATGAGGTGAACAATCATGAAGACGGCGCCATGGACCTTGACGCTACGCCGACGATGATGGAGATCATGCCCGTTGATGATGGAGATCATGTCCATGCTTTGGAGATGAAGATCGAAGGCGCAAAGACTAAAGGGCCATATCATATCACATATGAATTGCATGTGATGTTAATCCTTTATGCATCTTATTTTGCTTAGAACGTGATGCGCGTATAATTGACACGTTTGTTGGGAACCCCAAGAGGAAGGTGCGATGCGCACAGCAGTAAGTTTTCCCTCAGTAAGAAACCAAGGTTTAATCGAACCAGTAGGAGTCAAGAAGCACGTTGAAGGTTGATGGTGGCGGAATGTAATGCGGCGCAACACCAGGGATTCCGGCGCCAACGTGGAACCTGCACAACACAACCAAAGTACTTTGCCCCAACGAAACAGTGAGGTTGTCAATCTCACCGGCTTGCTGTAACAAAGGATTAACCGTATTGTGTGGAAGATGATTGTTTGCAGAAAACGGTAAAGAACAATTATTGCAGTAGATTGTATGCGATGTAAAGAATAGGACCGGGGTCCACAGTTCACTAGAGGTGTCTCTCCCATAAGATAAAAGCATGTTGGGTGAACAAATTACAGTCGGGCAATTGACAAATAGAGAGGGCATAACAATGCACATACATGACATGATAAATATAGTGAGATTTAATTGGGCATTACGACAAAGTACATAGACCGCTATCCAGCATGCATCTATGCCTAAAAAGTCCACCTTCAGGTTATCATCCGAACCCCTTCCAGTATTAAGTTGCAAAACAACAGACAATTGCATTAAGTATGGTGCGTAATGTAATCAATAACTACATCCTTAGACATAGCATCAATGTTTTATCCCTAGTGGCAACAAAGACATCCACAACCTTAGAACTTTCATCACTTGTCCTGCATTTAATGGAGGCATGAACCCACTATCGAGCATAAATACTCCCTCTTGGAGTTAAGAGCAAAAACTTGGCCAGAGCCTCTACTAATAACGGAGAGCATGCAAGATCATAAACAACACATAGGTAATAACTTGATAATTAACATAACATAGTATTCTCTATCCATCGGATCCCGACAAACACAACATATAGTATTACAGATAGATGATCTTGATCATGTTAGGCAGCTCACAAGATCCAACAATGAAGCACAATGAGGAGAAGACAACCATCTAGCTACTGCTATGGACCCATAGTCCAGGGGTGAACTACTCACTCATCACTCCGGAGGCGACCATGGCGGTGAAGAGTCCTCCGGGAGATGAATCCCCTCTCCGGCAGGGTGCCGGAGGAGATCTCCGAGAATCCCCGAGATGGGATTGGCGGCGGCGTCTCAGTAAGGTTTTCCGTATCGTGGCTCTCGGTACTGGGGGTTTCGCGACGAAGGCTATTTGTAGGCGGAAGGGCAGGTAAAGAGGCGGCACGAGGGGCCCACATCATAGGTCGGCGCGGCCGGGGCACAGGCCGCGCCGCCCTGGTGTCTGGCCACCTCGTGGCCCCACTTCGACTCTCCTTCGGTCTTGGAAGCTTCGTGGCAAAATAGGACCACGGGCGTTGATTTCGTCCAATTCGAGAATATTTCTTTACTAGGATTTACGAAACCAAAAACAAGCAGAAACAAAGAATCGGCTCTTCGGCATCTCGTTAATAGGTTAGTTCCAGAAAATGCACGAATATGACATAAAGTGTGCATAAAACATGTAGATATCATCAATAATGTGGCATGGAACATAAGAAATTATCGATACGTCGGAGACGTATCAGCATCCCCAAGCTTAGTTCTCGCTTCGTCCCGAGTGTAAACGATAACAAAGATAATTTCTGGAGTGACATGCCATCATAACCTTGATCATACTATTGTAAACATATGTAATGAATGCAGCGATCAAAACAATGGTAATGACATGAGTAAACAACTGAATCATAAAGCAAAGACTTTTCATGAATAGTACTTCAAGACAAGCATCAATAAGTCTTGCATAAGAGTTAACTCATAAAGCAATAAATCAAAGTAAAGGTATTGAAGCAACACAAAGGAAGATTAAGTTTCAGCGGTTGCTTTCAACTTATAACATGTATATCTCATGGATAATTGTCAACATAGAGTAATATAACAAGTGCAATATGCAAGTATGTAGGAATCAATGCACAGTTCACACAAGTGTTTGCTTCTTGAGGTGGAGAGAAATAGGTGAACTGACTCAACATTAAAAGTAAAAGAAAGGTCCTTCAACGAGGAAAGCATCGATTGCTATATTTGTGCTAGAGCTTTTATTTTGAAAACATGAAACAATTTTGTCAACGGTAGTAATAAAGCATATGAGTTATGTAAATTATATCTTACAAGTTGCAAGCCTCATGCATAGTATACTAATAGTGCCCGCACCTTGTCCTAATTAGCTTGGACTACCGGATCATCGCAATACACATGTTTTAACCAAGTGTCACAATGGGGTACCTCCATGCCGCCTGTACAAAGGTCTAAGGAGAAAGCTCGCATTTTGGATTTCTCGCTTTTGATTATTCTCAACTTAGACATCCATACCGGGACAACATGGACAACAGATAATGGACTCCTCTTTAATGCATAAGCATGTGGCAACAATTAGTGTTCTCATATGAGATTGAGGATATATGTCCAAAACTGAAACTTCCACCATGATTCATGGCTTTAGTTAGTGGCCCAATGTTCTTCTCTAACAATATGCATGCTCCAACCATTAAGGTGGTAGATCTCTCTTACTTCAGACAAGACGGACATGCATAGCAACTCACATGATATTCAACAAAGAGTAGTTGATGGCGTCCCCAGAAACATGGTTATCGCACAACAAGCAACTTAATAAGAGATAAAGTGTATAAGTACATATTCAATACCACAATAGTTTTTAAGCTATTTGTCCCATGAGCTATATATTGCAAAGGTGAATGATGGAAATTTTAAAGGTAGCACTCAAGCAATTTACTTTGGAATGGCGGAGAAATACCATGTAGTAGGTAGATATGGTGGACACAAATGGCATAGTGGTTGGCTCAAGGATTTTGGATGCATGAGAAGTATTCCCTCTCGATACAAGGTTTAGGCTAGCAAGGTTATTTGAAACAAACACAAGGATGAACCGATGCAGCAAAACTCACATAAAAGACATATTGTAAACATTATAAGACTCTACACCGTCTTCCTTGTTGTTCAAAACTCAATACTAGAAATTATCTAGACCTTAGAGAGACCAAATATGCAAACCAAATTAGCAAGCTCTAAGTGTTTCTTCATTAATGGGTGCAAAGTATATGATGCAAGAGCTTAAACATGAGCACAACAATTGCCAAGTATCAAATTATCCAAGACATTTTAGAATTACTACATGTAGCATTTCCCGATTCCAACCATATAATAATTTAACGAAGAAGATTCAACCTTCGCCATGAATACTATGAGTAAAGCCTAAGGACATATTTGTCCATATGCAACAGCGGAGCGTGTCTCTCTCCCACACAATGAATGCTAGGATCCATTTATTCAAACAAAAACAAAAACAAAAACAAACCGACGCTCCAAGCAAAGCACATAAGATGTGACGGAATAAAAATATAGTTTCAGGGGAGGAACCTGATAATGTTGTCGATGAAGAAGGGGATGCCTTGGGCATCCCCAAGCTTAGACGCTTGAGTCTTCTTAGAATATGCAGGGGTGAACCACCAGGGCATCCCCAAGCTTAGAGCTTTCACTCTCCTTGATCATATTGCATCATACTCCTCTCTTGATCCTTGAAAACTTCCTCCACACCAAACTCGAAACAACTCATTAGAGGGTTAGTGGACAATAAAAATTAACATGTTCAGAGGTGACACAATCATTCTTAACACTTCTGGACATTGCATAAAGCTACTGGACATTAATGGATCAAAGAAATTCATCCAACATAGCAAAAGAGGCAATGCGAAATAAAAGGCAGAATCTGTCAAAACAGAACAGTCCGTAAAGATGGATTTTATTGAGGCACCAGACTTGCTCAAATGAAAATGCCCAAATTGAATGAAAGTTTCGCACATATCTGAGGATCACGCACGTAAATTGGCTTAATTTTCTGAGCTACCTACCGGGAGGCAGGTCGAAATTCGTGACAGCAAAGAAATCTGAAACTGCGCAGTAATCCAAATCTAGTATGAACTTTACTATCAAAGACTTTACTTGGCACAACAAAACACAAAACTAAGATAAGGAGATGTTGCTACAGTAGTAAACAACTTCCAAGACTCAAATATAAAACAAAAATACTGTAGTAAAAACATGGGTTGTCTCCCATAAGCGCTTTTCTTTAACGCCTTTCAGCTAGGCGCAGAAAGTGTATATCAAGTAACATCAAGAGACGAAGCATCTACATCCTTACCAGGGGTGTTGGGAGTTACCTCAACAATGCATGTTATCTTATCTATGTAAGTTTCAGAGGCTCCCTTTTCATTACTCTTAGGCTTGCTATTCTCATTAAACAAATTTTCAGGAACAATCCAATCATAATTCTTTTCTAGTGCCTCGAACATTCCTGCGAGCTTGCAAGGTATTGATGTCTTAATATCCCCTACATCATTAATATTATTAGTGTACTTTATTCTATCAATGTCCATCTTTTCAAGGGTACTAGCAAAGTTGGTGCAAGAACCAAGCATCTTATATTTGATAAAGACTTTTCTAGCCTCTCTTGCTACACCACCAAATTCTTTAAGAAGGGTTTCTAAAACAAAATCTTTCTTTTCCCCTTCTTCCATATCACCAAGTGTGAGAAACATGTGTTGGATTATAGGATTAAGATTAACAAATTTAGTTTCCAACATGTGAACTAAAGAAGCAGTGGCAATTTCATAAGTAGGAGCAAGTTCTACCAAGTGTCTATCTTCAAAATCTTCAGTAGTACTAACATGAGTGAAAAAATCTTCTATATTATCTCTTCCAATGATAGACCCACGTCCTGCTGGTATGTCTTTTAGAGTGTATTTAGGGGGAAACATGATGAAATAAACAAAAGGTAAATAAAGTAAATGCAAGTAACTAATTTTTTTTGTGTTTTTGATATAGAGAGCAAGACAACAAATAAAGTAAAGCTAGCAACTAATTTTTTGTGTTTTGTTTAAGTGCAGCAAACAAAGTAGTAAATAAAATAAAGCAAGACAAAAAACAAAGTAAAGAGATTGGATTGTGGAGACTCCCCTTGCAGCGTGTCTTGATCTCCCCGGCAACGGCGCCAGAAAACAGTCTTGATGCGCGTATAATTGACACGTTTGTTGGGAACCCCAAGAGGAAGGTGCGATGCGCAATGATAAGTTTTCCCTCAGTAAGAAACCAAGGTTTAATCGAACCAGTAGGAGTCAAGAAGCACGTTGAAGGTTGATGGTGGCGGAATGTAATGCGGCGCAACACCAGGGATTCCGGCGCCAACGTGGAACCTGCACAACACAACCAAAGTACTTTGCCCCAACGAAACAGTGAGGTTGTCAATCTCACCGGCTTGCTGTAACAAAGGATTAACCGTATTGTGTGGAAGATGATTGTTTGCAGAAAACGGTAAAGAACAATTATTGCAGTAGATTGTATGCGATGTAAAGAATAGGACCGGGGTCCACAGTTCACTAGAGGTGTCTCTCCCATAAGATAAAAGCATGTTGGGTGAACAAATTACAGTCGGGCAATTGACAAATAGAGAGGGCATAACAATGCACATACATGACATGATAAATATAGTGAGATTTAATTGGGCATTACGATAAAGTACATAGACCGCTATCCAAACATGCATCTATGCCTCAAAAGTCCACCTTCAAAGTTATCATCCGAACTCCTTCCGGTATTAAGTTGCAAAACAACGAGACAATTGCATTAAGTATGGTGCGTAATGTAATCAATAACTACATCCTTAGACATAGCATCAATGTTTTATCCCTAGTGGCAACAGACATCCACAACCTTAGAACTTTTCACATCGTCCCAGATTTAATGGAGGCATGAACCCACTATCGAGCATAAATACTCCCTCTTGGAGTTAAGAGCAAAAACTTGGCCAGAGCCTCTACTAATAACGGAGAGCATGCAAGATCATAAACAACACATAGGTAATAACTTGATAATTAACATAACATAGTATTCTCTATCCATCGGATCCCGACAAACACAACATATAGTATTACAGATAGATGATCTTGATCATGTTAGGCAGCTCACAAGATCCAACAATGAAGCACAATGAGGAGAAGACAACCATCTAGCTACTGCTATGGACCCATAGTCCAGGGGTGAACTACTCACTCATCACTCCGGAGGCGACCATGGCGGTGAAGAGTCCTCCGGAGATGAATCCCCTCTCGGCAGGTGCCGGAGGAGATCTCGTAATCCCCCGAGATGGGATTGGCGGCGGCGGCGTCTCGCAAGGTTTTCCGTATCGTGGCTCTCGCATCGGGGGTTTCGCGACGAAGGCTATTTGTAGGCGGAAGGGCAGGTAAAGAGGCGGCACGAGGGGCCCACACCATAGGTCGGCGCGGCCAGGGCCTGGGCCGTGCCGCCCTGGTGTCTGGCCACCTCGTGGCCCCACTTCAACTCTCCTTCGGTCTTCTGGAAGCTTCGTGGCAAAATAGGACCCTGGGCGTTGATTTCGTCCAATTCCGAGAATATTTCTTTACTAGGATTTCTGAAACCAAAAACAGCAGAAACAAAGAATCGGCTCTTCGGCATCTCGTTAATAGGTTAGTTCCAGAAAATGCACGAATATGACATAAAGTGTGCATAAAACATGTAGATATCATCAATAATGTGGCATGGAACATAAGAAATTATCGATACGTCGGAGATGTATCAGAACGCGACGGTAGCATTATAAGATGATCCCTCACATTAATATCAAGATAATAGAGTGTTCTCCCCTCGTATGCACCGTTGATATAGTTCGTCGTTTCGAAGCATCTCGTGATGATCGGATGTGATAGACTCAACGTTCACATACAACGGTTGTAAGCCATGTTGCACACGCGGAATACTTGGGTTTGCTTGACGAGCCTAGCATGTACAGACATGGCCTCGGGACAACGGAAACCGAAAGGTTGAACACGAGTCATATGGATGATATGATCAACATGTTGATGTTCACCATTGAAGCTACATCATCTCACGTGATGATCGGTTTTGGTGTAGTGGATTTGGATCGTGTACCACTTAACAACTATGAGGGATGTTGTATTAAGTGGGAGTTCATTAGTAATTAGATTAAAACATGAACTAATTATCATAAACATAGTCTGAGTAGTATTTTGAATTAATTTTGTAGTATTGGCATCCGTTTTCTACCATGCGCTAGTCTTGTTATTGAGATAGAAATACTGTTAAAATCTGATAAGAAACTTTACGGATTGGTACCGTATTGTTAAAGAATCAAGAAATGATTAAGTCCTATTGCAAACTTTTAGTAAACCTCACATTGTTGATTCAGAGAGCTATGGTTTCAATTAGTACCTAAAGTTATCTTGTCTCCGTGAAACTTGAAGTTCAAATCTGTTTGAAAAGTAAGGAGCTGAAAATTTAGTTTTCAGAAATAATCAAGGTATGAGATATATATGATATCTAAGACCTTATTGCAAGATGATAGAATATAATTTGGTGAGACTACATAAACTCATAAGTTTTATGGGAATGTACGAAGGTTGAAGACGCAAGACGTCCCAATCCTCCAACTATTGGGGCACTAACGATATTCGCATATCCATGAAGTGATCGTCCTTAGTATGCACCGTTGCTAAGACTCGTCGTTTCGTAGCATCACGTGATGATCGGGTGTTATAGATTCTACGTGTGCATACAACGGGTGCAAGCCAGATTTGCACATGCGAATACTAAGGTTAAACTTTACGAGCCTAGCATGTACAGACATGGTCTCGGAAAAGTCGTCATGATATGATGGATAAAATTATGAGTGAAATTGTTCATCATATTACAAAGTTACTAATAGTGAAATCTGAAACACTTGTCATATGATGATCAACTTCAAAGTAAGAACCTCAAGGTTATTGGTATTTGACCAACAAACCTAGAAGTTAATGATGTTAAAGTGTTTTTCTGAATAATGAGGAAAGCTAAAAGAGAAACTACAAAAGATATTTTGGCAGAAAGAAAAGAAAAGACTAGAAAGTCTAGCTCAGGTGTATATAAATGATATACATGTTATGGATGTATTCCTTGTTTGGTCACACAATGAAATTCTTGGGTATTTGTACCATATTGGTTGGTATGAAGTGTCATACAAAACAACGCAATACAAGAATACAATGGCCTAAGTGACTGACAAGGAATATGATAGGAATGCACGTCTGGAACAAAAATAAAGTGTTATGATGTTCGTCGTTGGCATTCTATCTAGCCCTTAGAATTTATAATAAAGAACTTAATAATTGTTATTATGCTCTGGTCAAATAAAAACAATGAGTTGTTCAAATTATGACATTACTCCATGTATGATGGATAAGTTATTATAAATCTTAATGGTGAAACACACATACATAACACTGACGCTAAAATGCCATAAGGCAAATGATTTGAATTCCACTTATTTGTGGAACCGCCATTTAGGTCATGTTAGAAAGGAACGCATGAAGGAACTCCATGCAAATGGATTTTTGGAGTCATTCGATTTTTGAATCGTTTAGCGCTTGCAAATTTTTTCTAAAAGAGAATGACTGAAATACCGTTCATAGGCCAAGAGTTGAACGGGCAACTAACTTAGTGGAAACATACATGATGATATATGTGGTTCACTGGGCA
Source organism: Lolium perenne (assembly GCF_019359855.2). Taxonomy (NCBI): domain Eukaryota; kingdom Viridiplantae; phylum Streptophyta; class Magnoliopsida; order Poales; family Poaceae; genus Lolium; species Lolium perenne. The sequence goes on from NC_067245.2 coordinate 148,527,808, forward strand.
TAGTTGTGTGCGGGAGATTCTTCTACTTCATGAAAACTTCCAACAATGAATTGAGTATATATATGTGGATATATTCGATAAGGAAGAAGTTTGAAACATTTGAATAGATTCAAATAAATTTCAGCATGAAGTGAAAATCATCATAATAGAAAAGTCAAATATCTATGATTGGATCATAGTGGAAATATTTGAATTACGAATTTTAGCGAACATCTAAGAGAGTTATGAAGTTGTTCTACAACTCACGTTTCTTGGAGTATCATAGTGATGATGAAGTATCCGAGAAACATATCCAAACCTTGTTGGATCAATGATGAGATAAAATATTAATGCCATTATATTTTTGTGGATTGCTTTAGAGACTACCGCTTTTACACTGAATAGAGCATCATCATGATCCGTTGAAATGACACCATACGAGTTATGGCATGGGTATGAACCCTAATAGTCCTTTCTTAAATTTTGGAATGCATAGCATAAAGTAAATAAGTTTACAACCAAAATCGGATGAATGTCTTTGTTGGTTATCCCAAAGAATTGATTGGGAATTCTTTCCACTATGGAGACAAAGACAAAAGTGTTTGTCAATGTTTCTTACTTATTTCCAAGAAATTGTTTTCTAGCGAAGTATTTGAGTGGGAGGACAATAGAACTTGATAAGGTTTATGAACCTGAGCATAATGATCAGAGTAGCGCAGCATTGGAATTGGTTCCGGAAGCGGTCACGATGATCATAGCTCTCATGACTACAAAGTGTTTTAGTCATGGAGATCAAAGTACATATTGAACCTTGTAGGTATGGTTTACTTTGTGATCAAATAAATAATTTGTGAACAAAGGATTGATTTTGAACAATGATAAATCAACTACAAACAAAGAAGTTATGATGGGCCCTCACTCCGTTAAAATGGCTATACGCCATAAAATCCAAGATAGATGAATATTTTTTGAAAGTAAATAAATCTATGAAATTGATAGACTTGGATGAAATGTCCTTAAAGAAGCTAGGCTTGTCGAAAAGTTGTTTACGACAAAGTTCAAAGAGTTGACTACGATAAGATTAGATCTTCCGTAGCAATGCTTATAGTCTATGGGGATTATTCTAGTAATCACTACATATTTCTTTTATGAGATATGTTAGTAGGATGGCAAAATATATTACTTAACAGAAGTGTGTATTAAAGGTGTATACAGGATACAACCAAGAGTTTTACTTGTCCGTAGAATACTAGATAGGAATACAAACTTCAATTGGAGAAGTGAGTATTGCGGAGTTGGAATCTTCACCGGATGAAATGATCAAAGAGTTATGATTTCATCAGAGACGATGAAGAGGCTTGCATTTGCAAGAAATTAAGTGGGAGCGCTGCGACATATTTGTAATACTTTATGTAGGTGACATATCGTTGATTATAAATAATGTAATTATATAATTGATTAAAAAGGTTTCATTGAGAATTAAACTTCAATGAAAGGATATGAACTGAAACATATTTAGTGTCAAGATCTATGAAGATGGATTGAAACACATAAAAGTTTAAGTTAAAAAAGTACATAGAATGAATATTGAAGTAGTTCAATATAAAGAAGGTGTTCTTTTCATGTGAAGGTCTTACAAGACTTGAGTGTATTTGACACTCAATGAGTAAAAACACATGAGTGATTTTAGATCACGAATAATATGTACAATATCAGATGTCCTATGCTCTAAATGGTTAGGAGCATATACCAGAATGCATGATTCATGTGATGATCATTGGATAAACAGTAATAATATCCCTGAGTGCTTTAGAAGAACCAAGGATATATAGTTTTGTATGAGTAATGACAAACAAATCGCTGTAAGGTGTTGCACCGATATTAGTTTTGTAACACCCCAACTTTTGCAACCATGTTTAGTTGTTCTTAGTACAAAAATTAGGGGGAACAAAAACTTTTTCTATAGACTAATTATACGAATTGCCTTGATCTGCTTGTTGTTATGAATTGCTTGTTTTGCTTGTAGATGATTTTGCCTTCATCTGTTGGTTCAATTAGATTGTCTTGAGTTGCTCCACCACATGAACCTCCTAGGTAAAAACCAACTAGCAACACATTAAACTAAAAACCTTTCCATCTATGGAACCCTGAATGCACCTATCTTGGGATCATCTCTATTTTGCACTTTAGCCCACACTATCTTCTATTTAAGTTTGAATATCATCCACTCCTTATTATATCCTTTTTCCCTTGTCCTTGTCACAAACCCTAGGACCTCACAAATTTGGCTAAGTCCTAAAACTGTTACCCGGACCCATTTTGGAGCCCCTGGATTAAGCTACCCCTTGCCATCCAAGGCAATGCACCTGGTTCTAGACCTACCTTGTCATGAGCACCTCCCAACCATGTCCTTGCCTTGAACCATATCCCTCTTATACTCATTTATACTTGTCTGTTTTGAGGCCAATTCAAAAATCTGTTTTGGCAGGCTTAAAAAGTTCTAACTTTGACAGTTGATCTCTTAGCACCCTCAAGTGTTATTGGTGACCTCAACACATGGATCTCATCTATAAAACACCCTCTACAACTTCCACGTCTTGCATGTGCCATGCTACCCTCACAATTCTTATTTTTCACTTGATCTTGCACCCTATCCAATGTTTAACCTCTAGATCACTTCTTTCTCTTTTAACTCTTGTTTTTATTTTACTCCAAGTTTAACCTCCACAAAACCAAGAGTGATGATGATATCCACACTAGTAGGTCATCATCCACCCTTGAGGATACTTTTTGGTTTTATTTTTCCTTTCTTTGTCAGATTTCCCAAAACCCTACTAGTGTTCCTTTCTAGTTATAGCCATAAAATTATCTCTAGTTTCAAAAAAAAAAACTTTCAAAATTATTTCCCCTACTAAAATGGAGGATGTGAATGTTATTTCACATCATCCCATTTTCACCCTAAAAAGTTTATGCCATAGCATATTTTGTTTTGGATTTATATTAAAAACTTGGTTTTGCTACATATGCCATTCTTGCACTTTTTGTTGCCAAATAAATTGTGAGAATATTATACTTAGAATATTCTATGCCTTTAAGGCCTATTTTATTCAAATATTCATCTCTATGCCTCTACCTCAATTCAAATCTCCCATTCCTTCACAAATTCTTAACTCGAATCTTGATACTCTCAAATTACCATATTAATCCCTCCATCACCTAGAATCTATTGTGGTCAACCTAGCTTACACCTTGGACCATTGCCTTGCCCATTTTATGCATGTGTGTGGAGAGAAAGAATGTGGCCGGCCATGTTGATCATGGTATTGTGCCATGCCTTCCTCCTTTCTCCCTCCCTCCTCTTTTACTCACTTTGGGAACTCACAAACCTGCACCCCTACTACCTCTAGCACCTCTGCATCCCCTCCTTCTTCCCATAGTCAAACCCTACACTAGCCCCTCCATCATCTCTCCTCCTTCCCTATTCTATCAATGACATGGGCACATGTCCAAAGGCCCTAGACCTGCACCCCTATGCCTCTAACGTTGTCTCCAAGACTTCCCTGGATCATTGGACCCATGAGGTGCCTAACACACGAGCCCCAAGCCCTAGCTTCCCCCTCCCTCCTCTTTCTTCCTTGGTGGTCACCCGTTCTTGCTCAAGAAGGAAGCAGGCACCTCAGCCATCGAGGCTGCGCCATGAATACGTCCTACTACCCCACTAACCAACGGGCATGGTCCCGAGGCAAGCCCTTTCCCGTAAAAGCCTCTCCCATGCTCGCCATGGACGTGGTCACCCCGTTCTGGGCGTGCTCGCGCGTTCCCAGACCTGCAGACCCCCTCTAGCCATACCTAGCTGTAGCCTGCAAAGGCATCGTACCAGGACCAGGTCGCAATGATGCTACGCCTCCCTCCTTCACCCACGACTTAGCAAACACCATCGAACACCATCGTGCACGCGCAATCATCACCTCGTTTCGGAGAACCCAGACAACCTCTTTCCGGGTTTTCAGCTGCACTAAAACCACCGCTGGATGCCGTGCACGATACTACAACCCAGCTGCTCGATCGCATCCTACCTCACTCGGCCCCGAACCGTGCACGATGCCCACTGTGAGCCCATCCCTCGGCTATAAAAAGCCACCCAGCCAGCCATCTTCCCCCTTCGCCTCCTCTCCACTACACCCCACCTCTCCACACTCCCAGCTCTCACACAGAAGCGCCGACGCCCTCTGCTTTGGCTGCTGCTCGACGAAGGAGAAAGAAACGCCGGCGTAGTCACCATGAGGGTGACGAGCATGCAGGGCTCGCCCCCAACGTCCCTGCCCCTCCCTCTCTGATCCATCCTTCTCGCTGCATGCTTCTAGGTCTAACACACATCCGCACGCCACCCAGGTCTGCCCCGAGGTCGCCGCCGGCACTTGTCCGAGAGGAGCACCGGGAGACAGTAGGAGCTGCTCGTTTCCTGCGTCGAGAAGAGCTGCTGCGGAAGGAGGAGCACGTCGCCTGGACGCCCGCGACCCACCGCCGCCCGCCGGTGTCTCGCCGCCGACCGCTGCAGCCGCCGGTGAGCCTCCGCCCCGCTCCTGCTTTTTCTTCCCGTCCGCTGCTCGCGTCTCTGCGAGGCGTCGTGAGTACGACGGCCTCGAGCCAATCGTTCCGATCGTGGTCGTGGGGCTGCATGGCCACTTAGCCACGTCAGCCCAAGTGGCCTGGCCCGCCTGGGCCCTTCCCCCTCCTTTTTTTTTATTTTTATTTTCCCTCAACTCCACCTGGATAATCTCCTGGGCCGGCCCACTTTGCACCCCTGCGTGGCCCAGGTTTTTCCCGCCCGTGTGAGCCGTTTAAAAATTTGGAAATTGCTGTTCTATTGTGTTAAAACCAGAGACCTTCAAATGCAAATATCTCGAGATGTACTAAGCCAAATTGAGTGAAACAAATTGCGTTAGTTCAGAAATTTTATTACCTTTCCAATGCCACTGGCCCCATATTTTTAGGATTTTTGTACGATTTTTAATGTATTAAACATGATCACTGGTTATTGTTTAGTATTTCTGGTTTCTAAATTTGAAAAATTAACCTTTTTGAATGAATCTAATTTGGTTAGCCTCATTTTAGTAGTGATCATCTAGAATAATTAGTGTTAGACCCCTTTTCATAATTTTTGGTTACTATTTGTGCTAAGTGTGTGTCACATGAAGTGTTGTACCAAAACTTTTACTTATTTAAAATCCTTGACCACCTCTTCTTTTTAAAGATGGTCAACCTATGTTTCATTCTTGCAAAACAAAACCCTCTGAGACTTAAACCAAGTTTTATTTGTTTTTCTTAAGATTTAAAATGTTGGGGTATATGGTTTACTTTCTATTTTTAGTGTAGTGTTTTAAAAATAAAATAGAGAAATGTTTTCTACCTCTTCAAAAATGTTTGAAAATAAAGGATGAATGTTTTTGAGGCCAAAGCATTGCACTTGTCTTCTCGATAGTGTTATCTACCAGGGGATGTTTAATTCTTGCCTTGGTGATAACCATAGAGGCAATTGCTCATTTGTGAAGCTTTCATGCTTTTATCAAGTGAATTAAATGAGTTTTTCTTTTATAAAGTTGTTTTGAAATAACTATAAGTACATAACTTGGTAGCACTTAGTTGAGTGGTTAGTTTCTGATTGTTGCATTTTTGTGTTTGTTGGTGCAATGTGTTGATTATGTTCTTTTTATATTTTCCGGCGATAGATGCGGACAATTCCGGAGAAGGAGAAGAAGTGGTTCGGACAAGGATTTTATTTATATTGATGGGATTCTTATATTAATGAAGTTGAAGAAGTCCAGGGACAAATAAGCCAAGGCAAGCCATCTCTTGATCTCTGAATGTTGAATCACATATTGTGGTTACTTTGATGTTATTCTTGTCTCTCGATCTATTTTGTGTGGTATCCACTTATGATTGATGGAGCGTGCTCACCATGAGCATGTTGAATTCTATTTGACACCTCACCTACCATACCCTTTAGGGAAATGGTGGTCATCATCATGATCTTGGTGTACCCTCTAAGTGTGAGGGGTATGCCCACTTATCTTGTGTGTGTCGACCTCTTGGCACCCTTCTTGCACCTCTTAGAGGTATGATGGTTAGCATCATTCCCTCTTATTGATGCTATGCATACTTACTCCCAAATATGTTGAACCCCTTGTTGATGTTATGCATACTTACTCTCGAGCATGTGGAACCCCTTGTCGACCTTATGCATGCTTACCCTGAGCATGTATGCCCCCTTGACCACCTATTTTACCATCTTCTTAGTGGTATGATGATCAACATCATGACCCTTTGTCAAATCCTCCTACTTATGTTGTCCCCATGCGTGCTTATCCTAAGCATGTATGATCCCTTGACACCTCAATTATCATCTCCTTAGAGGTATGACGGCTAGCATCATGCCATTGTTGTATCTTAGCTCCTACATAAAACTTTAGGTTGGGAACCCCTCAAGGTCTACCTTGTTGTAAATGTTTATGAAAACCTTGGGTGAGGCAATCTTACCCAAGCGTATGGTTTATGAAAGGAAAGGATCTTGACAAAGATGGTTGGAAAGAGGAAAGTGTGTGTGACTTGGGTTTTTGAGAAAAACGACACATGGTTCTTTGTATTCGCCTGAACAACTAAACAGTAGCAACCATAGCTACTCCAACGTGGGCACGGGGCTTAACTTGACGTTTGTTCTTCTTAGCATGAGGCACCGCACAACTATACAAGGGTACGGTTACCCCCGAGTCCGGGTTGTCATGGTTGGGACAATAGTATAACGGGAGGCCTTCGGGGCTGACCCATCCGGAAGACACTATGGGTCTCCTGGCTTGGCGGTGGAGCCACGCTCAAAAGGAGGTGAGCTGCCACGGTGCCGGGGAGGTACATACTCCATAGGGTAGGACCTCGTGTTAAGTCGAATGGGCGAAAGGTTATGTCCGGGTATCCATCGTGGCATACGTCGTTATGCGGGGATGATGCCCACACGATAGGTATCCGGATAGTTGTGGTGAAAGTGTGCAAACTCTGCAGAGTCAAAACTATTCGAATAGCCGCGTCCGCGGTCATGGACGGTTGGGATGGCCGTTACAGAGCTGTGTCGAGTTTTGTTTTATAAAATGCTTTACAAAGGAAGGGAATGTGTTGGATGTACCGGAAGGGTACGGAAAGGCTTATGCCGACCATATGGAGATGGTCGAGGAAAATGAAACAAAATTGGGTGACCCTTCCTAGTGTTTCATGTAGAGAGACTCTTCTTCAATAAAGATATATAGGTGTCGTAGTCTGTCTTTTGAAGTATCTTCTTTAACAACGATATAGAGATGCCATAGGATTTCTTTAGTGTCCCCATCAACTGTGATGTCGGGATGCTATATCCACAAGAGAAACTGATTCTCTTTCACATGCTATATCCACAAGAGAAACTGATTCTCTTTCACATGCTATATCCACCGGAGAAACTATTTTTCCTCTCTTGTCTTCTTTAGATAGAATTGTTATCACCTTCCTGATGGTTTGCGAGTACAATTCCAATGTACTCACGGCTTTGTCCCTGGCTATTTACTTGGCCAGACTTGGAGGAAATCGACAGAAGAAGAAGGAGTTGACGACGTCTATGCGAGCTAGGAACGTCTTCCCAGTCAGTTGCCTGTAGGGTTATGGCAGATGACTTGGGTACTGCGCTGCTGAAGTGATGATGCTACTCTGATGTTTAGTTAGGCCCTTCGAGGCTATTATGTAAGTATTGGTCATGTGACCATGTTGTAATTTTCTTATTCCGCTTTGTAATGGATGGTGTAATTTGATATCAGTTCGGTTATGTGTTCACGGCGCACTGATCATGGGATCGTGAACTGTATACATAACAGGGAATTTCGGACAGCTAGTCCGGGGTCCCCACAGAGCTGGTATCAGAGCTATCCTGACTGTAGGAGACCTTAGTTAGCATGGACGTTAGTTAGGAAACAAGTACTTGGGCAAAACTATTTACCAAACAAATTCTTTCTTTAGTCAGAAGCATATCTTCTACTCCTCTTGTTTCTTCAAAACTTCTAAATTCTTATCTCTCCGCTTTATAGAAGTGTTTGAAAATTCTTACTCTATTGTCTCATCCACTTCAAACCTACATATTGGACGATGTCCCCAACTCAGACCGGAGACTCGAACTCAAAGATACATCAATCCCTCAGGAAGACTCATGAATCTCCAACGACAACTATTGAAGATTGGATGCCGACTTAGTGTGCACATAAAAGGATAATAAGATCATGTCTTTGGTTGTCACCAAAGTATGTCAAGGAGCTGACCTTGTTCCTCCATGGACTTGCACTTTTGCAGTCGCCAGGGATCGAGTCCTCAATTCTTGACTAGTAATTTTTAGGCCAGCCACGAGAATATCTCGACTTCAGGAGCACCTCAACAGCTACCCCTTCGAAGACCTCACGTCCCTGGGATGTTGAGCAAGAAGACTACACAGTTTTATCCTCTACCTCAACATCGACGACTCAACACCAGGCCACATCACCACCCTCTGTTTCGCGAATCCTTGTTGAAGACGATGTCAACAAGCTGAAGACGCCAACATATGTGACCAGCCCAAACCTATAGGATGGATAGGACAGACTCAATCGATTTGATTGAGCTAACCCCGCGTATTAGTCATCCATGGGTACTTGTGTTACCATGTCTGGTTTGATGATTGCTTGTAGTTCCCAAAGTGCGTTGTCTTGAGTGTTTGCATCCGTTTGTTGTGTGTATGATTGTCTTGCTCTTTAGGTCTGTAAAACCCTCTTAGTGTAATAAAACCGTGTAGGAAGCCTCCCTAATATGTTTTCACCCTCATCTACCTCGCCGATAAATACTTACTACTAGTTAACAGGATAAGTTAACGAATGGCTCTAACTATAACCCCATAAAAAGTTGTTCTTCGACCCTCAGAAAAACTAACCTAGACCCCCATCTACGCTGACTACTTTCAAGATCAGCTGAAGCATCTCTACTACACCAAGAAAGCAGAGGCCCCTACCTTCAAGAGTGACTGCACCTCTGCGAGAAGACAGACTAACTTGGTCTAACCTTGGAGCATAATCGCGCTAACCTCGAGAATATCTTCTTGAAAACCACCCTCTAACACACCGTCTAACAAGCTACAACCTCGAAGCCAAGTTCCCCTGCATGGTGCATCTGGTTCTCATCAAGTGAAGCTCATGAAGATACCTCCAGACTCAAGATTAGGTGTAGTTTAACCGCACACTTCTTAACTGGTATAAGTCAGCACCGACCCTCAAGATTTTCTTCGACGACCTTAACTGCTGCTTCATATGGAGACCTACCAGGCGCTTCATCGACTTACTAACTTACCGCGCGTTATATGGTCTAGTAAACACCGTGAGTGCCTCTTGAAGTCGTGGACTACACATCGCCTCCTGAAGATTCTTCAACTAAATACGGAAGATCGACGACTTCTTCAGAAGCCCCAGACAAGACTACAGGGCAGAAGCTCTGAGTTTTTTTTCAGAGGCCCGATGAAAAATCTTAAGGGTGGAAGACTTCGTCTTCCACTAAAAATTGGAGCTGACAAACTCTCCTAGAAATCATGGAACCCCGCTAGGTTCGTTAAGAAGCTACAGATCCAACACCTGCATGGAGTAATCAACCTCTTCATGAAGCTCGCCATCGGCAGGAATCCATCATGTCTCCCAGAAGATGAAGAAACGACCTCCTCGACAACTTTGTGTCTATAGAAGAATGGAGGCTAACTTTAGTTAAACTTTACAACCCCTCTAGTCCTACGCTTAGTAATCTCGGGACGAGATTATTTTAAGGGTGGAAGATCTGTAACACCCCAACTTTTGCAACCATGTTTAGTTGTTCTTAGTACAAAAATTAGGGGGAACAAAAACTTTTTCTATAGACTAATTATATGAATCGCCTTGATCTGCTTGTTGTTATGAATTGCTTGTTTTGCTTGTAGATGATTTTGCCTTCATCTGTTGGTTCAATTAGATTGTCTTGAGTTGCTCCACCACATGAACCTCCTAGGTAAAAACCAACTAGCAACACATTAAACTAAAAACCTTTCCATCTATGGAACCCTGAATGCACCTATCTTGGGATCATCTCTATTTTGCACTTTAGCCCACACTATCTTCTATTTAAGTTTGAATATCATCCACTCCTTATTATATCCTTTTTCCCTTGTCCTTGTCACAAACCCTAGGACCTCACAAATTTGGCTAAGTCCTAAAACTGTTACCCGGTCCCATTTTGGAGCCCCTGGATTAAGCTACCCCTTGCCATCCAAGGCAATGCACACAGTTCTAGACCTACCTTGTCATGAGCACCTCCCAACCATGTCCTTGCCTTGAACCATATCCCTCTTATACTCATTTATACTTGTCTGTTTTGAGGCCAATTCAAAAATCTGTTTTGGCAGGCTTAAAAAGTTCTAACTTTGACAGTTGATCTCTTAGCACCCTCAAGTGTTATTGGTGACCTCAACACATGGATCTCATCTATAAAACACCCTCTACAACTTCCACGTCTTGCATGTGCCATGCTACCCTCACAATTCTTATTTTTCACTTGATCTTGCACCCTATCCAATGTTTAACCTCTAGATCACTTCTTTCTCTTTTAACTCTTGTTTTTATTTTACTCCAAGTTTAACCTCCACAAAACCAAGAGTGATGATGATATCCACACTAGTAGGTCATCATCCACCCTTGAGGATACTTTTTGGTTTTATTTTTCCTTTCTTTGTCAGATTTCCCAAAACCCTACTAGTGTTCCTTTCTAATTATAGCCATAAAATTATCTCTAGTTTCAAAAAAAAAAACTTTCAAAATTATTTCCCCTACTAAAATGGAGGATGTGAATGTTATTTCACATCATCCCATTTTCACCCTAAAAAGTTTATGCCATAGCATATTTTGTTTTGGATTTATATTAAAAACTTGGTTTTGCTACATATGCCATTCTTGCACTTTTTGTTGCCAAATAAATTGTGAGAATATTATACTTAGAATATTCTATGCCTTTAAGGCCTATTTTATTCAAATATTCATCTCTATGCCTCTACCTCAATTCAAATCTCCCATTCCTTCACAAATTCTTAACTCGAATCTTGATACTCTCAAATTACCATATTAATCCCTCCATCACCTAGAATCCATTGTGGTCAACCTAGCTTACACCTTGGACCATTGCCTTGCCCATTTTATGCATGTGTGTGGAGAGAAAGAATGTGGCCGGCCATGTTGATCATGGTATTGTGCCATGCCTTCCTCCTTTCTCCCTCCCTCCTCTTTTACTCACTTTGGGAACTCACAAACCTGCACCCCTACTACCTCTAGCACCTCTGCATCCCCTCCTTCTTCCCATAGTCAAACCCTACACTAGCCCCTCCATCATCTCTCCTCCTTCCCTATTCTATCAATGACATGGGCACATGTCCAAAGGCCCTAGACCTGCACCCCTATGCCTCTAACGTTGTCTCCAAGACTTCCCTGGATCATTGGACCCATGAGGTGCCTAACACACGAGCCCCCAAGCCCTAGCTTCCCCCTCCCTCCTCTTTCTTCCTTGGTGGTCACCCGTTCTTGCTCAAGAAGGAAGCAGGCACCTCAGCCATCGAGGCTGCGCCATGAATACGTCCTACTACCCCTTTAACCAACGGGCATGGTCCCGAGGCAAGCCCTTTCCTGTAAAAGCCTCTCCCATGCTCGCCATGGACGTGGTCACCCCGTTCTGGGCGTGCTCGCGCGTTCCCAGACCTGCAGACCCCCTCTAGCCATACCTAGCTGTAGCCTGCAAAGGCATCGTACCAGGACCAGGTCGCAATGATGCTACGCCTCCCTCCTTCACCCACGACTTAGCAAACACCATCGAACACCATCGTGCATGCGCAATCATCACCTCGTTTCGGAGAACCCAGACAACCTCTTTCCGGGTTTTCAGCTGCACTAAAACCACCGCTGGATGCCGTGCACGATACTACAACCCAGCTGCTCGATCGCATCCTACCTCACTCGCCCCCGAACCGTGCACGATGCCCACCGTGAGCCCATCCCTCGGCTATAAAAAGCCACCCAGCCAGCCATCTTCCCCCTTCGCCTCCTCTCCACTACACCCCACCTCTCCACACTCCCAACTCTCACACAGAAGCGCCGACGCCCTCTGCTTTGGCTGCTGCTCGACGAAGGAGAAAGAAACGCCGGCGTAGTCACCATGAGGGTGACGAGCATGCAGGGCTCGCCCCCAACGTCCCTGCCCCTCCCTCTCTGATCCATCCTTCTCGCTGCATGCTTCTAGGTCTAACACACATCCGCACGCCACCCAGGTCTGCCCCGAGGTCGCCACCGGCACTTGTCCGAGAGGAGCACCGGGAGACAGTAGGAGCTGCTCGTTTCCTGCGTCGAGAAGAGCTGCTGCGGAAGGAGGAGCACGTCGCCTGGATGCCCGCGACCCACCGCCGCCCGCCGGTGTCTCGCCGCCGACCGCTGCAGCCGCCGGTGAGCCTCCGCCCCGCTCCTGCTTTTTCTTCCCGTCCGCTGCTCGCGTCTCTGCGAGGCGTCGTGAGTACGACGGCCTCGAGCCGATCGTTCCGATCGTGGTCGTGGGGCTGCATGGCCACTTAGCCACGTCAGCCCAAGTGGCCTGGCCCGCCTGGGCCCTTCCCCCTCCTTTTTTTTTATTTTTATTTTCCCTCAACTCCACCTGGATAATCTCCTGGGCCGGCCCACTTTGCACCCCTGCGTGGCCCAGGTTTTTCCCGCCCGTGTGAGCCGTTTAAAAATTTGGAAATTGCTGTTCTATTGTGTTAAAACCAGAGACCTTCAAATGCAAATATCTCGAGATGTACTAAGCCAAATCGAGTGAAACAAATTGCGTTAGTTCAGAAATTTTATTACCTTTCCAATGCCACTGGCCCCATATTTTTAGGATTTTTGTACGATTTTTAATGTATTAAACATGATCACTGGTTATTGTTTAGTATTTCTGGTTTCTAAATTTGAAAAATTAACCTTTTTGAATGAATCCAATTTGGTTAGCCTCATTTTAGTAGTGACCATCTAGAATAATTAGTGTTAGACCCCTTTTCATAATTTTTGGTTACTATTTGTGCTAAGTGTGTGTCACATGAAGTGTTGTACCAAAACTTTTACTTATTTAAAATCCTTGACCACCTCTTCTTTTTAAAGATGGTCAACCTATGTTTCATTCTTGCAAAACAAAACCCTCTGAGACTTAAACCAAGTTTTATTTGTTTTTCTTAAGATTTAAAATGTTGGGGTATATGGTTTACTTTCTATTTTTAGTGTAGTGTTTTAAAAATAAAATAGAGAAATGTTTTCTACCTCTTCAAAAATGTTTGAAAATAAAGGATGAATGTTTTTGAGGCCAAAGCATTGCACTTGTCTTCTCGATAGTGTTATCTACCAGGGGATGTTTAATTCTTGCCTTGGTGATAACCATAGAGGCAATTGCTCATTTGTGAAGCTTTCATGCTTTTATCAAGTGAATTAAATGAGTTTTTCTTTTATAAAGTTGTTTTGAAATAACTATAAGTACATAACTTGGTAGCACTTAGTTGAGTGGTTAGTTTCTGATTGTTGCATTTTTGTGTTTGTTGGTGCAATGTGTTGATTATGTTCTTTTTATATTTTCCGGCGATAGATGCGGACAATTCCGGAGAAGGAGAAGAAGTGGTTCGGACAAGGATTTTATTTATATTGATGGGATTCTTATATTAATGAAGTTGAAGAAGTCCAGGGACAAATAAGCCAAGGCAAGCCATCTCTTGATCTCTGAATGTTGAATCACATATTGTGGTTACTTTGATGTTATTCTTGTCTCTCGATCTATTTTGTGTGGTATCCACTTATGATTGATGGAGCGTGCTCACCATGAGCATGTTGAATTCTATTTGACACCTCACCTACCATACCCTTTAGGGAAATGGTGGTCATCATCATGATCTTGGTGTACCCTCTAAGTGTGAGGGGTATGCCCACTTATCTTGTGTGTGTCGACCTCTTGGCACCCTTCTTGCACCTCTTAGAGGTATGATGGTTAGCATCATTCCCTCTTATTGATGCTATGCATACTTACTCCCAAATATGTTGAACCCCTTGTTGATGTTATGCATACTTACTCTCGAGCATGTGGAACCCCTTGTCGACCTTATGCATGCTTACCCTGAGCATGTATGCCCCCTTGACCACCTATTTTACCATCTTCTTAGTGGTATGATGATCAACATCATGACCCTTTGTCAAATCCTCCTACTTATGTTGTCCCCATGCGTGCTTATCCTAAGCATGTATGATCCCCTTGACACCTCAATTATCATCTCCTTAGAGGTATGACGGCTAGCATCATGCCATTGTTGTATCTTAGCTCCTACATAAAACTTTAGGTTGGGAACCCCTCAAGGTCTACCTTGTTGTAAATGTTTATGAAAACCTTGGGTGAGGCAATCTTACCCAAGCGTATGGTTTATGAAAGGAAAGGATCTTGACAAAGATGGTTGGAAAGAGGAAAGTGTGTGTGACTTGGGTTTTTGAGAAAAACGACACATGGTTCTTTGTATTCGCCCAGAACAACTAAACAGCGCAACCATAGCTACTCCAACGTGGGCACGGGGCTTAACTTGACGTTTGTTCTTCTTAGCATGAGGCACCGCACAACTATACAAGGGTACGGTTACCCCCGAGTCCGGGTTGTCATGGTTGGGACAATAGTATAACGGGAGGCCTTCGGGGCTGACCCGTCCGGAAGACACTATGGGTCTCCTGGCTTGGCGGTGGAGCCACGCTCAAAAGGAGGTGAGCTGCCACGGTGCCGGGGAGGTACATACTCCATAGGGTAGGACCTCGTGTTAAGTCGAATGGGCGAAAGGTTATGTCCGGGTATCCGTCGTGGCATACGTCGTTATGCGGGGATGATGCCCACACGATAGGTATCCGGATAGTTGTGGTGAAAGTGTGCAAACTCTGCAGAGTCAAAACTATTCGAATAGCCGCGTCCGCGGTCATGGACGGTTGGGATGGCCGTTACAGAGCTGTGTCGAGTTTTGTTTTATAAAATGCTTTACAAAGGAAGGGAATGTGTTGGATGTACCGGAAGGGTACGGAAAGGCTTATGCCGACCATATGGAGATGGTCGAGGAAAATGAAACAAAATTGGGTGACCCTTCCTAGTGTTTCATGTAGAGAGACTCTTCTTCAATAAAGATATATAGGTGTCGTAGTCTGTCTTTTGAAGTATCTTCTTTAACAACGATATAGAGATGCCATAGGATTTCTTTAGTGTCCCCATCAACTGTGATGTCGGGATGCTATATCCACAAGAGAAACTGATTCTCTTTCACATGCTATATCCACAAGAGAAACTGATTCTCTTTCACATGCTATATCCACCAGAGAAACTATTTTTCCTCTCTTGTCTTCTTTAGATAGAATTGTTATCACCTTCCTGATGGTTTGCGAGTACAATTCCAATGTACTCACGGCTTTGTCCCTGGCTATTTACTTGGCCAGACTTGGAGGAAATCGACAGAAGAAGAAGGAGTTGACGACGTCTATGCGAGCTAGGAACGTCTTCCCAGTCAGTTGCCTGTAGGGTTATGGCAGATGACTTGGGTCTGCTATTTGAAGTGATGATGCTACTACGATGTTTAGTTAGGCCCTTCGAG
The DNA here is from genome assembly GCF_019359855.2 of Lolium perenne. Taxonomy (NCBI): domain Eukaryota; kingdom Viridiplantae; phylum Streptophyta; class Magnoliopsida; order Poales; family Poaceae; genus Lolium; species Lolium perenne. The sequence goes on from NC_067245.2 coordinate 148,543,505, forward strand.
GCTATTATGTAAGTATTGGTCATGTGACCATGTTGTAATTTTCTTATTCCGCTTTGTAATGGATGGTGTAATTTGATATCAGTTCGGTTATGTGTTCACGGCGCACTGATCATGGGATCGTGAACTGTATACATAACAGGGAATTTCGGACAGCTAGTCCGGGGTCCCCATGAGCTGGTATCGAGCTATCTGGCGTAGGAGACCTTAGTTAGCATGGACGTTAGTTAGGAAACAAGTACTTGGGCAAAACTATTTACCAAACAAATTCTTTCTTTAGTCAGAAGCATATCTTCTACTCCTCTTGTTTCTTCAAAACTTCTAAATTCTTATCTCTCCGCTTTATAGAAGTGTTTGAAAATTCTTACTCTATTGTCTCATCCACTTCAAACCTACATATTGGACGATGTCCCCAACTCAGACCGGAGACTCGAACTCAAAGATACATCAATCCTCAGGAAGACTCATGAATCTCCAACGACAACTATTGAAGATTGGATGCCGACTTAGTGTGCACATAAAAGGATAATAAGATCATGTCTTTGGTTGTCACCAAAGTATGTCAAGGAGCTGACCTTGTTCCTCCATGGACTTGCACTTTTGCAGTCGCCAGGGATCGAGTCCTCAATTCTTGACTAGTAATTTTTAGGCCAGCCACGAGAATATCTCGACTTCAGGAGCACCTCAACAGCTACCCCTTCGAAGACCTCACGTCCCTGGGATGTTGAGCAAGAAGACTACACAGTTTTATCCTCTACCTCAACATCGACGACTCAACACCAGGCCACATCACCACCCTCTGTTTCGCGAATCCTTGTTGAAGACGATGTCAACAAGCTGAAGACGCCAACATATGTGACCAGCCCAAACCTATAGGATGGATAGGACAGACTCAATCGATTTGATTGAGCTAACCCCGCGTATTAGTCATCCATGGGTACTTGTGTTACCATGTCTGGTTTGATGATTGCTTGTAGTTCCCAAAGTGCGTTGTCTTGAGTGTTTGCATCCGTTTGTTGTGTGTATGATTGTCTTGCTCTTTAGGTCTGTAAAACCCTCTTAGTGTAATAAAACCGTGTAGGAAGCCTCCCTAATATGTTTTCACCCTCATCTACCTCGCCGATAAATACTTACTACTAGTTAACAGGATAAGTTAACGAATGGCTCTAACTATAACCCCATAAAAAGTTGTTCTTCGACCCTCAGAAAAACTAACCTAGACCCCCATCTACGCTGACTACTTTCAAGATCAGCTGAAGCATCTCTACTACACCAAGAAAGCAGAGGCCCCTACCTTCAAGAGTGACTGCACCTCTGCGAGAAGACAGACTAACTTGGTCTAACCTTGGAGCATAATCGCGCTAACCTCGAGAATATCTTCTTGAAAACCACCCTCTAACACACCGTCTAACAAGCTACAACCTCGAAGCCAAGTTCCCCTGCATGGTGCATCTGGTTCTCATCAAGTGAAGCTCATGAAGATACCTCCAGACTCAAGATTAGGTGTAGTTTAACCGCACACTTCTTAACTGGTATAAGTCAGCACCGACCCTCAAGATTTTCTTCGACGACCTTAACTGCTGCTTCATATGGAGACCTACCAGGCGCTTCATCGACTTACTAACTTACCGCGCGTTATATGGTCTAGTAAACACCGTGAGTGCCTCTTGAAGTCGTGGACTACACATCGCCTCCTGAAGATTCTTCAACTAAATACGGAAGATCGACGACTTCTTCAGAAGCCCCAGACAAGACTACAGGGCAGAAGCTCTGAGTTTTTTTTCAGAGGCCCGATGAAAAATCTTAAGGGTGGAAGACTTCGTCTTCCACTAAAAATTGGAGCTGACAAACTCTCCTAGAAATCATGGAACCCCGCTAGGTTCGTTAAGAAGCTACAGATCCAACACCTGCATGGAGTAATCAACCTCTTCATGAAGCTCGCCATCGGCAGGAATCCATCATGTCTCCCAGAAGATGAAGAAACGACCTCCTCGACAACTTTGTGTCTATAGAAGAATGGAGGCTAACTTTAGTTAAACTTTACAACCCCTCTAGTCCTACGCTTAGTAATCTCGGGACGAGATTATTTTAAGGGTGGAAGATCTGTAACACCCCAACTTTTGCAACCATGTTTAGTTGTTCTTAGTACAAAAATTAGGGGGAACAAAAACTTTTTCTATAGACTAATTATATGAATCGCCTTGATCTGCTTGTTGTTATGAATTGCTTGTTTTGCTTGTAGATGATTTTGCCTTCATCTGTTGGTTCAATTAGATTGTCTTGAGTTGCTCCACCACATGAACCTCCTAGGTAAAAACCAACTAGCAACACATTAAACTAAAAACCTTTCCATCTATGGAACCCTGAATGCACCTATCTTGGGATCATCTCTATTTTGCACTTTAGCCCACACTATCTTCTATTTAAGTTTGAATATCATCCACTCCTTATTATATCCTTTTTCCCTTGTCCTTGTCACAAACCCTAGGACCTCACAAATTTGGCTAAGTCCTAAAACTGTTACCCGGTCCCATTTTGGAGCCCCTGGATTAAGCTACCCCTTGCCATCCAAGGCAATGCACCTGGTTCTAGACCTACCTTGTCATGAGCACCTCCCAACCATGTCCTTGCCTTGAACCATATCCCTCTTATACTCATTTATACTTGTCTGTTTTGAGGCCAATTCAAAAATCTGTTTTGGCAGGCTTAAAAAGTTCTAACTTTGACAGTTGATCTCTTAGCACCCTCAAGTGTTATTGGTGACCTCAACACATGGATCTCATCTATAAAACACCCTCTACAACTTCCACGTCTTGCATGTGCCATGCTACCCTCACAATTCTTATTTTTCACTTGATCTTGCACCCTATCCAATGTTTAACCTCTAGATCACTTCTTTCTCTTTTAACTCTTGTTTTTATTTTACTCCAAGTTTAACCTCCACAAAACCAAGAGTGATGATGATATCCACACTAGTAGGTCATCATCCACCCTTGAGGATACTTTTTGGTTTTATTTTTCCTTTCTTTGTCAGATTTCCCAAAACCCTACTAGTGTTCCTTTCTAATTATAGCCATAAAATTATCTCTAGTTTCAAAAAAAAAAAACTTTCAAAATTATTTCCCCTACTAAAATGGAGGATGTGAATGTTATTTCACATCATCCCATTTTCACCCTAAAAAGTTTATGCCATAGCATATTTTGTTTTGGATTTATATTAAAAACTTGGTTTTGCTACATATGCCATTCTTGCACTTTTTGTTGCCAAATAAATTGTGAGAATATTATACTTAGAATATTCTATGCCTTTAAGGCCTATTTTATTCAAATATTCATCTCTATGCCTCTACCTCAATTCAAATCTCCCATTCCTTCACAAATTCTTAACTCGAATCTTGATACTCTCAAATTACCATATTAATCCCTCCATCACCTAGAATCCATTGTGGTCAACCTAGCTTACACCTTGGACCATTGCCTTGCCCATTTTATGCATGTGTGTGGAGAGAAAGAATGTGGCCGGCCATGTTGATCATGGTATTGTGCCATGCCTTCCTCCTTTCTCCCTCCCTCCTCTTTTACTCACTTTGGGAACTCACAAACCTGCACCCCTACTACCTCTAGCACCTCTGCATCCCCTCCTTCTTCCCATAGTCAAACCCTACACTAGCCCCTCCATCATCTCTCCTCCTTCCCTATTCTATCAATGACATGGGCACATGTCCAAAGGCCCTAGACCTGCACCCCTATGCCTCTAACGTTGTCTCCAAGACTTCCCTGGATCATTGGACCCATGAGGTGCCTAACACACGAGCCCCCAAGCCCTAGCTTCCCCCTCCCTCCTCTTTCTTCCTTGGTGGTCACCCGTTCTTGCTCAAGAAGGAAGCAGGCACCTCAGCCATCGAGGCTGCGCCATGAATACGTCCTACTACCCCTTTAACCAACGGGCATGGTCCCGAGGCAAGCCCTTTCCTGTAAAAGCCTCTCCCATGCTCGCCATGGACGTGGTCACCCCGTTCCGGCGTGCTCGCGCGTTCCCAGGACCTGCAGACCCCCTCTAGCCATACCTAGCTGTAGCACTGCAAAGGCATCGTACCGAGACCAGGTCGCAATGATGCTACGCCTCCCTCCTTCACCCACGACTTAGCAAACACCATCGAACACCATCGTGCATGCGCAATCATCACCTCGTTTCGGAGAACCCAGACAACCTCTTTCCGGGTTTTCAGCTGCACTAAAACCACCGCTGGATGCCGTGCACGATACTACAACCCAGCTGCTCGATCGCATCCTACCTCACTCGCCCCCGAACCGTGCACGATGCCCACCGTGAGCCCATCCCTCGGCTATAAAAAGCCACCCAGCCAGCCATCTTCCCCCTTCGCCTCCTCTCCACTACACCCCACCTCTCCACACTCCCAACTCTCACACAGAAGCGCCGACGCCCTCTGCTTTGGCTGCTGCTCGACGAAGGAGAAAGAAACGCCGGCGTAGTCACCATGAGGGTGACGAGCATGCAGGGCTCGCCCCCAACGTCCCTGCCCCTCCCTCTCTGATCCATCCTTCTCGCTGCATGCTTCTAGGTCTAACACACATCCGCACGCCACCCAGGTCTGCCCCGAGGTCGCCACCGGCACTTGTCCGAGAGGAGCACCGGGAGACAGTAGGAGCTGCTCGTTTCCTGCGTCGAGAAGAGCTGCTGCGGAAGGAGGAGCACGTCGCCTGGACGCCCGCGACCCACCGCCGCCCGCCGGTGTCTCGCCGCCGACCGCTGCAGCCGCCGGTGAGCCTCCGCCCCGCTCCTACTTTTTCTTCCCGTCCACTGCTCGCGTCTCTGCGAGGCGTCGTGAGTACGACGGCCTCGAGCCGATCGTTCCGATCGTGGTCGTGGGGCTGCATGGCCACTTAGCCACGTCAGCCCAAGTGGCCTGGCCCGCCTGGGCCCTTCCCCCTCCTTTTTTTTTATTTTTATTTTCCCTCAACTCCACCTGGATAATCTCCTGGGCCGGCCCACTTTGCACCCCTGCGTGGCCCAGGTTTTTCCCGCCCGTGTGAGCCGTTTAAAAATTTGGAAATTGCTGTTCTATTGTGTTAAAACCAGAGACCTTCAAATGCAAATATCTCGAGATGTACTAAGCCAAATCGAGTGAAACAAATTGCGTTAGTTCAGAAATTTTATTACCTTTCCAATGCCACTGGCCCCATATTTTTAGGATTTTTGTACGATTTTTAATGTATTAAACATGATCACTGGTTATTGTTTAGTATTTCTGGTTTCTAAATTTGAAAAATTAACCTTTTTGAATGAATCCAATTTGGTTAGCCTCATTTTAGTAGTGACCATCTAGAATAATTAGTGTTAGACCCCTTTTCATAATTTTTGGTTACTATTTGTGCTAAGTGTGTGTCACATGAAGTGTTGTACCAAAACTTTTACTTATTTAAAATCCTTGACCACCTCTTCTTTTTAAAGATGGTCAACCTATGTTTCATTCTTGCAAAACAAAACCCTCTGAGACTTAAACCAAGTTTTATTTGTTTTTCTTAAGATTTAAAATGTTGGGGTATATGGTTTACTTTCTATTTTTAGTGTAGTGTTTTAAAAATAAAATAGAGAAATGTTTTCTACCTCTTCAAAAATGTTTGAAAATAAAGGATGAATGTTTTTGAGGCCAAAGCATTGCACTTGTCTTCTCGATAGTGTTATCTACCAGGGGATGTTTAATTCTTGCCTTGGTGATAACCATAGAGGCAATTGCTCATTTGTGAAGCTTTCATGCTTTTATCAAGTGAATTAAATGAGTTTTTCTTTTATAAAGTTGTTTTGAAATAACTATAAGTACATAACTTGGTAGCACTTAGTTGAGTGGTTAGTTTCTGATTGTTGCATTTTTGTGTTTGTTGGTGCAATGTGTTGATTATGTTCTTTTTATATTTTCCTGCGATAGATGCGGACAATTCCGGAGAAGGAGAAGAAGTGGTTCGGACAAGGATTTTATTTATATTGATGGGATTCTTATATTAATGAAGTTGAAGAAGTCCAGGGACAAATAAGCCAAGGCAAGCCATCTCTTGATCTCTGAATGTTGAATCACATATTGTGGTTACTTTGATGTTATTCTTGTCTCTCGATCTATTTTGTGTGGTATCCACTTATGATTGATGGAGCGTGCTCACCATGAGCATGTTGAATTCTATTTGACACCTCACCTACCATACCCTTTAGGGAAATGGTGGTCATCATCATGATCTTGGTGTACCCTCTAAGTGTGAGGGGTATGCCCACTTATCTTGTGTGTGTCGACCTCTTGGCACCCTTCTTGCACCTCTTAGAGGTATGATGGTTAGCATCATTCCCTCTTATTGATGCTATGCATACTTACTCCCAAATATGTTGAACCCCTTGTTGATGTTATGCATACTTACTCTCGAGCATGTGGAACCCCTTGTCGACCTTATGCATGCTTACCCTGAGCATGTATGCCCCCTTGACCACCTATTTTACCATCTTCTTAGTGGTATGATGATCAACATCATGACCCTTTGTCAAATCCTCCTACTTATGTTGTCCCCATGCGTGCTTATCCTAAGCATGTATGATCCCCTTGACACCTCAATTATCATCTCCTTAGAGGTATGACGGCTAGCATCATGCCATTGTTGTATCTTAGCTCCTACATAAAACTTTAGGTTGGGAACCCCTCAAGGTCTACCTTGTTGTAAATGTTTATGAAAACCTTGGGTGAGGCAATCTTACCCAAGCGTATGGTTTATGAAAGGAAAGGATCTTGACAAAGATGGTTGGAAAGAGGAAAGTGTGTGTGACTTGGGTTTTTGAGAAAAACGACACATGGTTCTTTGTATTCGCCCAGAACAACTAAACAGCGCAACCATAGCTACTCCAACGTGGGCACGGGGCTTAACTTGACGTTTGTTCTTCTTAGCATGAGGCACCGCACAACTATACAAGGGTACGGTTACCCCCGAGTCCGGGTTGTCATGGTTGGGACAATAGTATAACGGGAGGCCTTCGGGGCTGACCCGTCCGGAAGACACTATGGGTCTCCTGGCTTGGCGGTGGAGCCACGCTCAAAAGGAGGTGAGCTGCCACGGTGCCGGGGAGGTACATACTCCATAGGGTAGGACCTCGTGTTAAGTCGAATGGGCGAAAGGTTATGTCCGGGTATCCGTCGTGGCATACGTCGTTATGCGGGGATGATGCCCACACGATAGGTATCCGGATAGTTGTGGTGAAAGTGTGCAAACTCTGCAGAGTCAAAACTATTCGAATAGCCGCGTCCGCGGTCATGGACGGTTGGGATGGCCGTTACAGAGCTGTGTCGAGTTTTGTTTTATAAAATGCTTTACAAAGGAAGGGAATGTGTTGGATGTCTGGGAAGGGTACGGAAGGCATATGCCGACCATATGGAGATGGTCGAGGAAAATGAAACAAAATTGGGTGACCCTTCCTAGTGTTTCATGTAGAGAGACTCTTCTTCAATAAAGATATATAGGTGTCGTAGTCTGTCTTTTGAAGTATCTTCTTTAACAACGATATAGAGATGCCATAGGATTTCTTTAGTGTCCCCATCAACTGTGATGTCGGGATGCTATATCCACAAGAGAAACTGATTCTCTTTCACATGCTATATCCACAAGAGAAACTGATTCTCTTTCACATGCTATATCCACCGAAGAAACTATTTTTCCTCTCTTGTCTTCTTTAGATAGAATTGTTATCACCTTCCTGATGGTTTGCGAGTACAATTCCAATGTACTCACGGCTTTGTCCCTGGCTATTTACTTGGCCAGACTTGGAGGAAATCGACAGAAGAAGAAGGAGTTGACGACGTCTATGCGAGCTAGGAACGTCTTCCCAGTCAGTTGCCTGTAGGGTTATGGCAGATGACTTGGGTGCTATGTTCTTGAAGTGATGATGCTACTCTGATGTTTAGTTAGGCCCTTCGAGGCTATTATGTAAGTATTGGTCATGTGACCATGTTGTAATTTTCTTATTCCGCTTTGTAATGGATGGTGTAATTTGATATCAGTTCGGTTATGTGTTCACGGCGCACTGATCATGGGATCGTGAACTGTATACATAACAGGGAATTTCGGACAGCTAGTCCGGGGTCCCCACAAGTTTGGTCACATATAAAAATAAAATTTCAATCTCAAATTAGGCTAAGTGTTGTTTAAAAGGTAGCACAAAGAGCTAGAATTTGTCTATGCTAGATTTAGATGAGTTCTAAATGTTGTGACGGATTCTACAAACGAAGGCAGAATATGTCATTGTTTTGACAATGACTGAGGATGTTAAGTCAAGAGGTTCTTTGAGAACTTGGTGTAGTTCCGATAGTGTCAGAACTTTGAAGCTATATTGTGTATGACAATATTAGTGACATATTTCAGACCGCGGAATTAAGGTTCCACCAGAAGACCAAACATATTTAATGCCGACTCATTTAGAAAATGAGTGATGCGTTGAGACGCAAATGAATTGCAAAATACATGCGTTTCTGAGCATGTCAGATCAGTTGACTAAAACTTCTCCCGTGAGCAAAACATGATAAAGCACCGGAAGGCCAAGGTGTTATATCTTTACAAATGTAAACTAGATTATTGACTCTAGTGCAAGTGGGAGACTGTTGGAGATATGCCCAAGAGGCAATAATAAAATGGTTATTATAATATATCTTTGTGTTTATGATAATGTTGACATACCATGCTATAATTGTATTAACCGAAACATTGATACATGTGTGATATGTGAACAACAAGGAGTCCCTAGTAAGCCTCTTGTATAACTAGCTTGTTGATTAATAGATGATCATAGTTTCATGATCATGAACATTGGATGTTATTAATAACAAGGTTATGTCATTATATGAATGATGTAATGGACACACCCATTTAAGCGTAGCATAAGATCACGTCATTAAGTTATTTGTTATAAGCTTTTCGATACATAGTTACCTAGTCCTTTCGACCATGAGATCATGTAAATCACTTATGCTGGAAAGGTACTTTGATTACATCAAACGCCACTGCGTAAATGGGTGGTTATAAAGGTGGGATTAAGTATCCGGAAAGTATGAGTTGAGGCATATGGATCAGTAGTGGGATTTGTCCATCCCGATGACGGATAGATATACTCTGGGCCCTCTCGGTGGAATGTCGTCTAATGTCTTGCAAGCATATGAATAAGTTCATAAGAGACCACATACCACGGTACGAGTAAAGAGTACTTGTCAGGAGACGAGGTTGAACAAGGTATAGAGTGATACCGATGATCAAACCTCGGACAAGTAAAATATCGCGTGACAAAGGGAATTGGTATCGTATGTGAATGGTTCATTCGATCACTAAGTCATCGTTGAATATGTGGGAGCCATTATGGATCTTCAGATCCCGCTATTGGTTATTGGTCGGAGAGAAGTCTCAACCATGTCTACATAGTTCGCGAACCGTAGGGTGACACATTTAAGGTTTGATGTCGTTTAAGTAGATATGGAATATGGAATGGAGTTCGAAGTTTTGTTCGGAGTCTCGGATGGGATCCAGGACATCACGAGGAGTTCCGGAATGGTCCGGAGAATAAGATTCATATATAGAAAGTCATATTCCAAGTTTGGAAATGATCCGGTGCATTTATGGCAGGTTCTAGAAGGTTCTAGAAAAGTCCGGAAGAATGGCACTATGGAAGGTGGAGTACCAAATTTTAACAAGCTCTACAGTAGTTCTTCATTAATAGGTGCAAAGTACATGATGCAAGAGCTTAAACATGATCTATTTGAGCACAACAATTGCCAAGTATCAAATTATTCAAGACAATATACCAATTACCACATGAAGCATTTTCTGTTTCCAACCAAATAGCAATCAACGAAGCGGTTAACTTTCGCCATTGAACATTAAAAGTAACGCTAAGAACACCAGTGTTCATATAAAAAGCGGAGCGTGTCTCTCTCCCACACAAGCATGAATTTATTCAGAGAATGAAAATAACAAAACGAAAATAAAAGCACACAGACGCTCCAAGTAAAGTACATAAGATGTGATCGAATAAAAATATAGTTTCACTAGAGGTCACCTGATAAGTTGTCGATGAAGAAGGGGATGCCTTGGGCATCCCCAAGCTTAGATGCTTGAGTCTTCTTGAAATATGCAGGGATGAACCATGGGGGCATCCCCAAGCTTAGACTTTTCACTCTTCTTGATCATAGTATATCATCCTCCTCTCTTGACCCTTGAAAACTTCCTCCCACCAAACTCGAAACAAACTCATTAGAGGGTTAGTGCATAATCAAAAATTCACATGTTCAGAGGTGACATAATCATTCTTAACACTTCTGGACATTGCCCAAAGCTACTGAAAGTTAATGGAACAAAGAAATCCATTCAACATAGCAAAAGAGGCAATGCGAAATAAAAGGCAGAATCTGTCAAAACAGAACAGTCCGTAAAGACGAATTTTTTAGAGGCACTTAACAGGCTCAGATGAAAAAGCTCAAATTGAATGAAAGTTGCGTACGTATCTGAGGATCACGCACGTAAATTGGCAGATTTTTCTGAGTTACCTACAGACGGGGCTGCTCAATTTTGTGACAGTAAGAAATCTGTTTCTACGCAGTAATCCAAATCTAGTATCAACCCTACTATCAAAGACTTTACTTGGCACAACAATGCAATAAAATAAAGATAAGGAGAGGTTGCTACAGTAGTAACAACTTCCAAGACACAACAAAACAGTAGCAAAATAAAATATGGGTTATCTCCCAAGAAGTGCTTTCTTTATAGCCATTAAGATGGGCTCAGTAATTTTAACGATGCTCGCACAAGAAATAAGAGTTGAAGCAAAAGAGAGCATCAAGAAGCAAATTCAAAACACATTTAAGCCTAACCCACTTACTATGAAAAGGAATCTTGTAAATAAACAAGTCATGTAAGCATAATGCAACAAGCATAGAAAGGCAGCACAAGCGCAACTTCAAGATTCTCAACATAAAGAGAGGAAACTTAATATTATTAAGATGCATATAACCATGTTTCCCTCTCTCATAATAACTTTCAGTAGCATCATGAACAAACTCAACAATATAACTATCACATGAAACATTCTTATCATGAGCTACATTCATAAAATTATTACTCTCCACATAAGCATAATCATTACTATTAATTGTAGTGGGAGCAAATTCAATAAAATAGCTATCATTATTATTCTCATCACCATAATCATCATATATATGAGGCATATTGTAATCATAATTAATTTTCTCCTCAATAGTAGGTGGACTGAAAATATCATATTCATCGTTGTAATCATCATATATAGGAGGTAAAGTATCATCAAAGTAAATTTTCTCCTCATTGCTTGGGGGACTAAAAATATCATGCTCATCAAAACCAGCTTCCCCAAGCTTAGAATTTTCCATAGCATTAGCAACAATGGTGTTCAAAGCATTCATACTAATAACATTCCCATTAGCATGCATATAAAGTTCCATGGGTTTTTTAATTATCTCTTCAAACACATCATCTCCTAATTCAAGATAAAGTTCATAAAGATCTCTCATTTTGTTGTTGTTTTCCATTAAGCCTAACTAGTGAAAACAAGAAACAAAAAGATATAATTGCAGGATCTAAAGGAAATATCTTCGAGCACTCACACACCGGCAACAATGCTAATAAATAGCTTAGTAGTCGAAGGATGTGAATACCTTTTACCTTACCTCCCCGGCAACGGCGCCAGAAAATAGCTTGATGTCTACGCACGCTTCTATTCCTGTAGACAGTGTTGGGCCTCCAAGAGCAGAGGTTTGTAGAACAGCAGCAAGTTTCCCTTAAGTGAATCACCCAAGGTTTATCGAACTCAGGGAGGTAGAGGTCAGAGATATCCCTCTCAAGCAACCCTGCAATTAAGATACAAGAAGTCTCTTGTGTCCCCAACACACCTAATACACTTGTCAGATGTATAGGTGCACTAGTTCGGCGAAGAGATAGTAAAACACAGGTGGTATAGATGGTGGTAATATTGCAGGAAGTAAAGATGCAGTAAAACAGTAAACAAGCGATGTTTGCAGTATTTGGAAACAAGGCCTAGGGATCATACTTTCACTAGTGGACACTCTCAACATTGATCACATAACAAATAAATAACTTCTCCTCACTTGTGCTATATACACTCTCTTGTTTGATAACAAACACCATTCATTGTGTAGGGCTACAAGAGCTCCCTCAAGCCGGAGTTAACAAGCTCCACAACATTCGGAGTTCATATTTAAGTAACCTCTAGAGCATAATAGACTGTTGCAATTTAGACCGAGTACTAACATAGCATACACACCGTCACCAATAGCTATGAAAGGGGGAATAGATCGCATCAATACTATCATAGTAATATTTAACTCCATAATCTACAAGAGATTACAATCATAACCTACGCCAAGTACTACATGATGCACACACCGTCACCTTTACATCATGAAGGAGGAATAGACTACTTTAATAACATCACTAGAGTAGCACATAGATTAATAGTGATACAAAGCTCATCATATGGATCTCAATCATGTAAGGCAGCTCATGAGATCATTGTATTGAGGTAAATGAGAGAGAGATTAACCACATAGCTACCGGTAGAGCCCTTTGCCTCGAGGGAGAACTACTCCCTCCTCATCATAGGAGACAGCAGCGGCGATGAAGATGGCGGTGATGTCGATGGAGATGCCTTCCGGGGGCAATTCCCCGTCCTGGCGGCATGCCGGAATAGAGACTTCTGTCCCCCGAAACGGAGTTTCGCGATGGCGGCGGCGTCCCTGGAGTCTTTCTGGAGTTTCGTCTATCGGTATCGAGGTTTTAGGTCACGAGGGGTCTTATAGGCGAAGAGACGGCGCAAGGGGGCACCTGGGGGTCCCACCCCATAGGGCGGCGCGCCCCCCCTCCAGGCCGCGCCGGCCTATGGTTTGGGGGCCCCAGACCTCCCCTCCGACTCTCCTTCGGTGTCCTGGTCCGTCTCGGTGAATTATGATGTTGGGTCTTCGTTTGGTCGAATTCCGAGAATATTGCCCGAACAGCCTTTCTGGAACCAAAAACAGCAGAAAACAGGAACTGGCACTTCGGCATCTTGTTAATAGGTTAGTTCCGGAAAATGCATAAAATCATTATAAAGTGTGAGCAAAACATGTAGGTATTGTCATAAAACTAGCATGGAACATAAGAAATTATAGATACGTTGGAGACGTATCACTTCGCCAAGATTTCCATGGGGTCAACACATGCGAAGAATGCATGGCATGACTGGAGGACCTACAAGTGGCGAAGGCGGGGTCTTGGATGCCATGAAGACTTTGCTTCACGTGTAGTTGTTTGGACTTCGCTTGATGGGTATGTTCCTGTCTAGACCGGACACGAGTTCACCTGAGCTTCATGGCACGTGACTTGTATTAGAGGCCTCTGCAAGTGGGGGTGGTAGCATTGGAGGACATCTTTACTGGTGGTGCTCCTCTGAGTACCGAGTCATGATTTCCAAGGTGAGAACCCGAGGTCTAACGTTTATTGGTTGTGCCTAGTGATACGTCCCAAACGTATCTATAATTTCTTATGTTCCATGCTACTTTTATGATGATACTCACATGTTTTATACACATTATATGTCGTTATTATGCATTTTCCGGCACTAACCTATTGACGAGATGACGAAGAGCCAGTTGCTGTTTTCTGCTGTTTTTGGTTTCAGAAATCCTAGTAAGGAAATATTCTCGGAATTGGACGAAATCAACGCCCAGGGTCCTATTTTTGCACGAAGCTTCCAGAAGTCCGAGGGAGAGACGAAGTGGGGCCACGAGGCGCCGCCACAATAGGGCGGCGCGGCCAGCAAGGGGCTCGCGCGGCCCTGTTGTGTGGGGCCCCCGTGGCGCCTCCTGACCTGCCCTTCCGCCTACTTAAAGCCTCCGTCGCGAAACCCCCAGTACCGAGAGCCACAATACGGAAAACCTTCCAGAGACGCCGCCGCCGCCAATCCCATCTCGGGGGATTCAGGAGATCGCATCCGGTACCCTGCCGGAGAGGGGAATCATCTCCCGGAGGTCTCTTCATCACCATGATCACCTCCGGATTGATGTGTGAGTAGTTCACCCCTGGACCATGGGTCCATAGCAGTAGCTAGATGGTCGTCTTCTCCTAATTGTGCTATCATGCTCGATCTTGTGAGCTGCCTATCATGATCAAGATCGTTTCTTTGTAATCCTACATGTTGTGTTTGTTGGGATCCGATGGATATTGAATACTATGTCAAGTTGATTATCAATCTATCATATATGTTTTTTATGTTCTTGCATGCTCTCCGTTGCTAGTAGAGGCTCTGGCCAAGTTGATACTTGTAACTCCAAGAGGGAGTATTTATGCTCGATAGTGGGTTCATGCCTCCATTAAATGCAGGACGAGTGACGAGAAAGTTCTAAGGTTGTGGATGTGCTGTTGCCACTAGGGATAAAACATCGATGCTTTGTCTAAGGATATTTGTGTTGATTACATTACGCACCATACTTAATGCAATTGTCTGTTGCTTGCAACTTAATACCGGAAGGGGTTCGGATGATAACCTGAAAGTGGACTTTTTAGACATAGATGCATGCTGGATGGCGGTCTATGTACTTTGTCGTAATGCCCTGATTAAATCTCATAGTACTCATCATGATATTTGTATGTGCATTGTTATGCCTTCTTTATTTGTCAATTGCCCAACTGTAATTCATTCACCCAACATCTGTTTATCTTATGGGAGAGACACCGCTAGTGAACTGTGGACCCCGGTCCTATTCTTTACATCTGAAATACAATCTACTGCAATTGTTCTTTACTGTTCTTCGCAAACAATCATCTTCCACACAATACGGTTAATCCTTTGTTCACAGCAAGCCGGTGAGATTGACAACCTCACTGTTACGTTGGGGCAAAGTACTTTGGTTGTGTTGTGCAGGTTCCACGTTGGCGCCGGAATCCCTGGTGTTGCGCCGCACTACACTCCTCCGCCATCAACCTTCAACGTGCTTCTTGGCTCCTCCTGGTTCGATAAACCTTGGTTTCTTTCTGAGGGAAAACTTGCTACTGTCTGCATCACACCTTCCTCTTGGGGTTCCCAACGGACGTGTGTTAATTGCACGCATCACCTAGTAGTGGCCTTGTCGAAGACATTGTTTCGGAAAAGCGGACTTCCTTCAGGGTGAAAACCTAAGATTTTCGATTGGGCAATAACAACTCGTGTGCCTTGTTTTTTTCCAGGAGGCGTTGTTTTTGGGAAACCTCCTTTGTTGTCCAAGTATTATCTTTGGTGGTGGTTAGATTGCTGCTTCTGTGGGTGATTGATCACCGTGTGGCGGGGTCTTCTTCTTTTTATATTTTATTTTGTGTATGCATCCATGGTGTTGTTATGCATCTTGTTGGTGTAGAGTCTGGATGTATATGGTAGTTGTGGGATATAAATATATTCCCTTTATAAAAAATATGAGCTGGCATCACAATTGTCCACACTAAGTGTAACTAAACCCAACGAAGATCATCACTGTTAAGATATGTGTTGAATATGTGTACAATTAGTTCTATAGTTGAACTGCAATTAACGGAAGGTTACGAGTTGGTGTCGAACACTTATAACATGTCAGAATAGCCTCTTTGTTTTTTATTTACTTCGCGTTTTGGAATTAGCCAAAGTCAAACTTTGCAAAGTTTGACTATAAATATATGAAAAACTGCAATATTCACAATACATGATACATATAATATGAAAATAAGAAGTGAGCCTAGCTTACTTAGTTAGGGAAGTGCATGTACAACCCAACCACCCAGGTTCAAGTCCCCAGGGACGCGAATTTAGGTTCTTATTATTAAAAAACAAAAATGACTGTAGGGGCTTCCCCTACCGTATTCCTTTCAAAAAAAAATATGAAAATATGCTTCATAACGATTCCAATATAATAGATTGGATATTGTGGATGTCAATATTTTATCATAAATATTTAATCAAAGTTTACAAAGGTTGACCTTGACTAAACCTACAACGTGAAGTAATCGCGAGCGGAGGGAGTATATAAAGACACGATGAGTAACCAAAAATGACTAGACGCATGCTAGGTTAGATACAAGTTCTAGTTTCGAGGATGGTGGTGCCTGTGACAGGAGTGTTGGACCGATGTGGCGTTATAATTTGGAAGTGTATGTTTTAGCATGCTGGACTTATATCGATTGTACTATGATAGCATATGAGAAGGAACCGCATGTTAAACATGCCTCAAACTAGGGTATCAAGTCTTGGTGTACGTGGCATGATTGCTTGTGCTCCTACGATAACAACCTCTCTGATCATGCTCCCTTTTCTCTTGTTGTGGTGATTAAAAGCAACGAGAGCCCGGGCATATATAGGGTTAGAGCATCACTAGTAGTACCCCTAAACCCTCAAACCAGTTTAAGGGTTGAGAATGGGCATTTTTTGGCATTTTTAGAGGTTGAAAAACAGAGGCAAAGACTAGAACCCTCAAACCCAACCCTTATAACGGGTTCTAGTCTTTTCCCCAACCCAAACCCTTCTAATTGTCATATGACATATCACAATTATCACTAGAAAAACACAAACAACATTTAAACAACTAGGAAATGAAAATCATTGATGCATGGTTTAATAGTTTACATCACAAAATCATCATCTTCCACCTCGCATCGGCACCGTCACCAAAAAGTTGCACCTCGGCGCCATCTCCTCCACACCGCCATCGCCTCAAGCACCTCCATAGGCGCCGGTGGTGGAGTCCTCCACACCGCCATCGCCACCACAACTCATCGGAGTGTCACCTCGAAGAGTAGAGGACGCACCACGAAGTAGCCTCTTCCTCTCGGCGATGTCCTCCTTGGTCTCCTTCCAACACGCCAATTGGTCTTCATCCATGTTCTTTTTGCACATCATCATGTGCTCCTTCTCCTCGGCCATGATCTCTTTCCATGCCTTTGCTTCCTTGAGCTTGAGCATCCTCTCCTCGATATCGGTCTTGCGCTTCGCTTGTTCACGCCGTGCTTCAACTTGTGCAAGCTTCACCTCTTTCTTCTTCTCGGTGATAAGAAGCTTTGTCTCCAATGTCTTCATTGTCAATGTCTCCCTAGACTTCATCATTTGCTCCATCTTCTCTCTTAAGCTTGACGCCTCTCCTTCCATCTTGATCCTTAGCTTTGCCTTCTTGGTTCCCTCGGGCTTGCACAAGCTCCTTTCCTCCTCATCACTATCATCCATCCTAAGCATTGCCGCCTTCTTGGGTGTGGTCTCTTGATCCCTCAACTTCCACTTGTCAAAAGTTTGAAGAATTGCCCAAGCATGCTTAAATGGGAATGATTTGCCCTTGGAAGCGGGCATCTCCTTGTACCTCAAACCGGCAATTGTCTCCTACAAACCCACCAATAGCATAGTAAACAAACATAAGAACCCAACAATGCATAGAAAATAAAAAATGTGCACATATGTACTCACATAGTCACTCTCCACGCATCCACTAGGCGGTGCATTCATCACTTGGTCCATTGCCGCACTCCAACGAGCACAACACGGCTTCATCAACTCCCATCGGCCTTGAAGCGACCGGTATGAACGAGAGATGTACCCACCGGTCTTCGGCTTGATCTTGCAATAGGTGTCTTCTATGTGTTGCCAATATCGTTTACCGGTTTGATCGGTACCCGTGCTTGCATCCATCCCCACATTTGCCCAAGCACGAACCAAGAGAATATCTTCGGCCTCGGTATAGTTTGTCGAGCGCGGGGTGGAGCGGCCAATGGCGGTGATATAGGAGGTGAAGCTGAGGGTTTTCCGTGTCGTACAAGTACAGATTATCTGGCCGTGCTGGGCCTTTCCCTATATTGATACAAGTTTCCTATAATAACTCTATTTTCCTAATCCGAACGTCTTCAATCTTCTGGGCCTCCAAAGCTTCGAGTCCATGGGCTTTCTTCGTCAATTATGGACCAGGGGTATTCATGCGATATGCCCCTTAAGTATACCTATGTCACTTTCTGTGCATGTTACATCGCTTCCTGCCCCAAGTTGGAAAATTTGTAATTTCTTTAGCGTTGTCATGTCCTTGTCATGCATAACATTATCGTAGCAATTCCACGCAAAATCTAGCCATTGCAGAGCTTCACCAAGCTCGGCATGCACCACATTGCTATGCTCATGCTCTGCAACGCCATGGACATGAACTGCATTCGTTCTTTCGAGTGTGCTCTGACTTGTTTGACCATCTGTTGACAAGGTCGTCAAGTTGGAGTGCGACACGGTGGGAAGGGGTTCCCATCCACCACCCGGGTACCAGGACCAACTAGTGCTCAATCGGTGGACTGGCGCTCAAGCCGATGGTGCCGAGGAGGACCGAGGATACTGCGCGGCCACCACCAGCGGTTGGAAAAACCCAAGCTTGGCCACCTGCCCAGGGCCCTCATCCCCCACCATTGCTACACCCAAATGGATGTGAAGGACTTGCACATGCTCGTCATTCCACCGGCGTTCCAGGACGGCTTGAGGGAGTCAATCAAAATCCCTCTGCCGCGCAGTGTGGCCATCTCAGACTGTCGTTGGTGCGACGAGTGGGTGCAGGTCGGTTATCACGGCGGGCAGGTGGTGTTGGGGAGAAAATACCGATGGTCCTCTACAAGTACAATCTGGAGCACATTGATGTGTTGGAGTTCAAGGAATTTGGCCTGAAGATGAACATCTACAAGTGCAACTGCTCCAACGCTAAGACCTATGCCTGCCGTGACCACGTCTAGTCGGCGGCCTCCATGTTTATGTGTCCATATGTATCTGTATATATGTATGTAGTAGTAGTAAGCGCGTGAACATGTGTGCGGATGTGGTTTATTTTTATCTAGGGTTATACCCTAGTAGCTCACAGGCCTTCGAAGCCTCAGGTTGCTTTGGATCAGGGTTGTTCGTCTGAACCCCTAACTTGTGGACATAATTGTATATGAAACCTGCTTACTATCTGATGGTTCTTGCCAAAATTTAGTGTGCTATGTGTGATCATAGCCGTTAGAGGGTAACATCAACAAGTTTGAAGTGATGAACATAAATCTTCTATAACACATAACCAAACACCATTTTTCTTTCTCGAACTACCAGATTGATAAACAGTGCGGCCTATCAAATACTAGGCCAAAACTGCACCGAAACACAATGTTAAAAACCAAACTATATGCGTAAACAAGCTCCAGCATCGGTTTCCACTAATGCAACAGCTGGCAAACCAAATCGTGAAAATAAAAAATAAAAAACATGCGAGAAACCAAACAACCGTTTACAACTCCAATTTTGCGTCTCCGAACTGAACTAGCTTATCCTAGACCGGGTGCAATGACACGTACCCTTTGTTGCACCTTCATTTTAGGCATACAAAATTCCGAGAGAAAGTGGTCGTTACACCTTTTACCTTGGTGTGTTCGGGCGTGGTTGATCCATCGAGCATGCCTATCTTGGATAAGCGGCGCGACACATCTTGGAAGGACGATCACGATCCTCTCTGGAAGCCACTCATCTACTCCGATGTGTTTGAATGGGCAGCTTTGCCTTAGCGTGCAAGTTACTTTCCCTTTCCTTTCCCCCTCCGATCCATTTCCTCCGCTGCCGGCCTGCTTGTCGTTTCTCTGTTATGGCTTGTCCGGGGCACAGCTAACCTTCCTACTTCCGTCCGAGACAACGTGTTCACCATAATGCAATGGTTTGGCATCTGCGTGAGTTGTTTCGGTAGAGAGCACACACTTGCACGTGATTTAAAAGTGCATCTTTTTCTTCCGTGCTTGCTGATAGAACATTTTCAGCAGCAGACGATGTAGATATATAATAACCCCCATTTTACATCATATGATATGAGCTAAAAACCAGCTCCAACAGATAATGTCGATGTAAAAACAACTACTAAAAAAATTTACATTGCGATGCAAATTTTACATCACATGAGGGGTGATGTATCTAGGCAATGCAAAAAAAAAACCGTCGTGCGGGAGCTCCAACTGCCAGTTTGGACTTTTCCTAGCTTCTCGCGCGCGTCCTCCTCTGCCACCACCGGCCAGTCCCCGGCCGATTCTGGCACGCCACCACCGGGAATCGACCCGCTGTTGCTCGCATGTTGCCCGTCAACCCCCGTTTCGTCTCGCCGAACTCGCCCCGCACCCAGGGATGGTCGGAAACGAACCACCGCCACCGTGATTTTTGACCTAACGTGGCCGAAGGGGACGGGTCACTGAGCGGAGTCGACTAACTCCACCTCGCGCTCACTGGGCACATCGCCGTCGTCCATCGGCCCCGTCTCGCCCGCCCGCGTTGACGCGGCTGGGGCTGCCGCCTGCCTCAAAGCCTCTCTGCCCTGTCGTGGGCACGCCGACCTACCACCTATGGCCAAGAGGCTCGGCATTGCACAACTTAATTATGTAGTAGTTACTAAATTTTGCTTAATTTTGCATCATTGAAATGGTCGTTGAATTGGTAGTAAAAAAGATGGAAATGGCAATGTTTAATTATGTGTGTAGTTCAAATTTTATTTGGATTGTGCCAAAGATTGGAATGGTATTTGAATTGGCAGTAAAAAGATGGAAATGGCAATGTTTAATTATGTGTGTAGTTCGAATTTTATTTGAATTATGCCAAATATTGAATTTTTATTTAAAATTTTCTAGCGCTAGTGATGTAAAATACATCACCGAACTTTCAGAGAGGAGGTGATGTATTGTACTTCATCTGACTTTTGAGAGGAAGAACTAGTAGTAACATTGTTGGATAATTAGGCACAATTTCCATGATTAATTCCAGAATATAAAACATGATGGCAGCAACTACTAACATGTGAAACTCAAACATACTAGATGCATTAATCAACATGAGTAGCAGCAGCGCAAACGATAAAGCATCCATCGCTAAACAGATCGAGATATGTCGCACGTACCGATCTGGTAGAGGTGGCGGTGGAGGTGTAGCAGATGATGTCGCAGCAGTAACGTTGTTGATGACAACGTTGTTGACGACGGGGACGACGGGTCGAAGTAGACGGCGTTGAAGACGACGGACGGTAGGCAGCACCGCCCGACTTGGACGGAAGGCGACCCGTGATGAAGAGCTTGAGCAGTCGCGCAGAGCGCTTCCCAAAAACCGAATTCGCCCTCTCCCGTACAGGATCGCAAGGACGAGCGGTTCCGGAGATCTGCTCTCCCGTTCGCCGATGCACGTCGGCTCACGGGATGGAGTAGGCTACGATGGCGGCGCAAACAGAGAGAGGTTGAAACCCTAACTCGTGTATTGGATGTATTTCTGCGGTAGCCGGGCAGGAGATTATATAGGCTCGGGAAACCCTAGGCAACGGCCCACGTCGCACGAACGTTTCGAGTCGGTTTCAGATAGCCCACGATCCGGGAGCGACCCGAACCGACTAACTGCGACGCGTCCGTCTAGGACTCTGTTCGTTTTCCTGAGCGTTTCGAGTCGGTTTCAGATAGCCCACGATCTGGGAGCGACCCGAACCGACTAACTGCGACGCGTCCGTCTAGGACTCTGTTCGTTTTCCTGAGCTGCAAAAAGTAAGGAAAGTCTCGGCTCGAGGCTCAATCCACTCACCACGAGCGCGGCGCGCGTGACGTGTCAAGTCGAGTCGAGTCGAGTCGAGTCGAGCGAGGAGGAGGAGGAGCGCGCGTGTAGCACTCCTATTCTCACTCACTTACTAGTGGTGGAACAACCCACCTTATAAGGTGGTCTAACTTCCTCCCAACTTTCCATGTGGGACTAAACTTCCCACTTCTTGCCACTCCCTAGTGAGCTGCCACCAACTTGGGCTCAAACTCACAAGGCTGCCACTATGTGGGCTTTGAGATTTATAGGAAAAACTGAAATCTAATTTGGGCCACTAAATGTGGGCCCAATATTTCAACAATCCCCCACCAGATCTCAAATCCCCATTTAGAGATTTACCAATACTCGTTGCTTGTTTATATACCAGTGTTTCAGCGAAGACTGTTAAGTTGAACTTCCGCCTAGAACCTTAAGCTACATCCATTCACACTTGAACAATGGACTAAGCCTTGAATTGCAAGTTTTGCGTGAACAGGGTTTCACTCAAAGTCATGACCAGTACATGGCTGCCAGTAGCGTACCCCGCGGGTGAAGCATATGCGTCATACTTCATGGTCTCTTCTTAAGTTTACTAGAGATCACCCAAATCTCATAGATTGCGACGTTTAACAATTGGACTCATATAGGTGTGTTATGTCAAGAATGCTCTATAGGACAGCACCTTTGCTAAAATAGTCAACATAAATACATTAAGGCTTGTTGCCAACCTGCCTTACAGCAATTGAGAGTTGTGCATCTTCACATAGAGAGGGTTACATAATACTCTCCTCAATTAAACCACTAGTTTGTTCTTCTCAGGTCCTAATTCACGGGATCTCCGATCACAAAGGTTGGGTTACCACTATGGCATAACATCAACGGGTTTCAAACCCATCTCCCTCGATGCACTTTCTATCACATTACGTGATAGTCCCTTTGTAAAGGGATCTGACAGGTTTTTGTCTGTTTGAATATATGTAACATTTATTACTCCGGAGTTTCGCAATTTCCTGACAGACTTCAAACGTCTCTTGACGTGTCTTGATGACTTCGCGTTATCCTTAGAATTGTTCACTTTGACAATTACAGTTTGATTGTCACAATTCAAAAGGATTGCCGGAACAGGTTTTTCAACCATAGGCAAGTCCATCAAGAGCTCACGCAACCATTCTGATTCAACAGTGGTTGTGTCTAAAGCAGTAAGTTCTGCTTCCATTGTTGACCTCGTCAATATGGTTTGCTTGCAAGATCTCCATGACACTGCGCCACCTCCAAAGGTAAATACATACCCACTTGTGGCGTACAGATCAGCTACATCTGAGATCCAATTCGAATCACTATATCCTTCAAGCACAGCTGGGTGCCCTGAATAGTGAATCCCATAACTCATTGTACCACATAGGTAGCGCATGACCCTATCAAGTGCATGCCAATGATCAGTACCCGGGTTTGACATGAACCTACTCAACTTGCTAACAGCAAAAGAGATGTCGGGTCTAGTCGCGCTCGCTAAGTACATGAGTGAGCCAACGATCTGAGAATATCTCAATTGATCTATGGCAATCCTCCGATTCTTGCGTAGTGTCACACTGGGATCATAAGGTGTTGAAGAAGGCTTGCTATCAATATAGCCGAACCGGCTCAAGATCTTCTCAACATAATGGGACTGCGTTAGAGTAATCCCACTCTCGTTCTTAATCAGCTTGATGTTCAGAATTACATCAGCTTCTCCCAGATCTTTCATATCAAAACTCTTTGACAAGAAAGACTTGACCTCGTGTATTACTTTCATGTTTGTACCAAAGATCAGAATATCATCCATATACAAACATAGTATAACACCTTCGCCCCCACCATGGCGATAGTAAACGCACTTGTCAGCCTCATTGACAACAAAACCTACAGAAGTTAAAGTTCTATCAAACTTCTCATGCCATTGCTTAGGTGCTTGTTTTAGGCCATATAAAGATTTCAGCAACTTGCACACCTTTATTTCTTCACCTTTTACTACAAACCCATCAGGCTGATCCATATAGATTTCCTCTTCCAACTCTCCATTAAGGAAAGCTATCTTTACGTCCATTCGATGAACGATAAGACCATAGGAGGCAGCCATGGATAGTAGTACTCGAATGGTGGTAAGTCTAGCGACAGGTGAATAGGTGTCGAAGTAATCTTCGCCTTCTCTCTGTGTGTAGCCTTTCGCTACAAGCCGCGCCTTGTACTTTTCAATAGTACCATCAGGTCTTAGCTTCTTCTTGAACACCCATTTGCAGCCTACAGGCTTGCATCCATGGGGTCGTTCTGACAACTCCCAAGTTCCATTAGAAAGAATCGAGTCCATCTCATTATGGACAGCTTCTTTCCAGTCATCTGCATCTGGAGATGCATATGCCTCTGCAATGGACGTGGGAGTATCATCCACAAGGTACACAATGAAATCATCACCAAAGGATTTTTCAATCCTTCGTCTCTTGCTCCGTTTAGGAGCTTCATTGTCATCCTTCTCAGTAACATTCTCATGTGATTGTTCAAAATACTCATTAGATGTACTAGACTCAGGAATTATCTCAGTAGAAATTCTAGCAATGCTATGCATATCTTTCATAGGAAACATATTCTCAAAAAATGTTGCATCACGAGATTCCATAATAGTATCAACATGCATATCAGGTACCTCGGATTGAACTACTAAAAATCTATATCCTACACTCCGAGGAGCATAACCTAGAAAGATGCAATCCACTGTCTTTGGTCCAAGTTTGCGCTTCTTAGTAATTGGAATATTGACTTTCGCCAAACATCCCCATGTGCGCAAATACGAAAGTGATGGTTTTCTCCCAGCCCACTCCTCGTAAGGGGTTTTATCTTTATTCTTGTTAGGAACTCTATTCAGGACATGACATGAAGTCAACAAAGCCTCCCCCCACCATGCCTTTGATAAACCAGCAGTGGCTAACATGGAATTCACCAAGTCAGTCAGCGTGCGGTTTTTCCTCTCGGCAACCCCGTTTGATTGGGGTGAATAGGGAGGCGTCCTCTCATGAATAATGCCATGTTCCTCACAGAATTCATCAAAGATTTTAGGAAAATATTCGCCACCACGATCCGACCTAAGACGCTTGATCTTTCTCTCTAGTTGATTTTCAACTTCGGCCTTATAAATTTTAAAGTAGTCTAAAGCTTCATCTTTAGTTCGCAACAAATAAACATAGCAGAATCTAGTCGCATCATCAATCAATGTCATGAAATATCTCTTTCCACCTTTTGTCAACACACCATTCATCTCGCATAGATCAGAATGTATGAGTTCTAGAGGTGCCAAGTTTCTCTCCTCGGCCGCCTTGTGAGGCTTCCGAGGTTGCTTTGATTGCACACAACTGTGGCACTTAGAACCTTTGGCAATGGTGAAATTCGGAATTAAACTTAAACTGGATAGCCGAGACATTAAACCAAAATTAATGTGACATAAACGAGAATACCAAACACTGGTATCATCACTAACATTGCCACAAATATGGTTCACAGACTTATTACTGAAATCAGAAAGCGAAAAGCGGAACAAGCCTCCGCACTCATAGCCTTTACCAATAAATTGTCCAAACTTGGAAACAACTACTTTATTCGACTCTAAAACAACCTTAAACCCATCTCTGCATAGAAGGGAGCCGCTAACGAGATTCTTGTTCATAGTAGGGACATGCTGCACGTTCCTCAGCTGCACGATCTTCCCCAAAGTGAACTTCAGATCTACCGTGCCAACACCACGAACAGAAGCATGTGACCGATTCCCCATCAAGACGGAAGAATCCCGGGCGACCTGGTAAGAAGTGAACATGGATATGTCAGCACACACATGAACATTAGCACCTGTATCAATCCACCAACATGGAGATTGAAATACCGAAAGAACAGTAAAGAGATTACCGTACCCATCAGCATTGCTAGCGGTCACAGTGTTGACTTGCCTCCCCTTTTTCTTGCGGTCTGCCCTCTCTGGACAGTCCTTAGAAAAGTGGCCAGCCTCTCCACAGGTAAAGCAGCTCAGATCTGCTTTGTTTATCATCTTCTTCTTGAAGGTTGTAGTCTTCATAGGCTTATTGAAGGAGGGCTTGTTATTGATGACCCACAAGTATAGGGGGTGTATCGTAGT
The DNA here is from genome assembly GCF_019359855.2 of Lolium perenne. Lineage (NCBI taxonomy): Eukaryota > Viridiplantae > Streptophyta > Magnoliopsida > Poales > Poaceae > Lolium > Lolium perenne. The sequence continues at coordinate 148,569,286 of NC_067245.2, forward strand.
ATCTTCGATAAGTAAGAATGTCGATCCCAACGAGGAGCAGAAGGTGTTGACAAGCAGTTTCGATAAAGGATTCACTGTAAATGCTCATAGACAAGTATTCAGGGGGTTTTGATGTAACAGATGAATAAAGTACAAGTAAGTAAAATGCGAGAGAAATAATTGCAGCGAGTGGCCCAATCCTTTTTAGCACAAAGGACAAGCCGGTTTGTTTACTTATAATGACCAAACGTTCTTGAGGACACACGGGATTTTAGTCTAGTGCTTTCGCTACATACAGCTGATTAATCTTCATTGTTTTGATAAGTGTTGTGTGGGTGAACCTATGCTAATGTACCGCCCTTCCTAGGACTAATACATACTTGTGATTATACCCCTTGCAAGCATCCGCAACTACAAGAAAGTAATTAAGATAAATCTAACCACAACCTTAAACTCTGAGATCCTGCGATCCCTCCTGCATCGATATACCAACGGGGGCTCGGGTTTCTGTCACTCCGGCAACCCCGCAATTGGCAAACGAGTACAAGATGTATTCCCCTAGGCCCATAAATGGTGAAGTATCGTGTAGTCGACGTTCACACGACACCACTAGAAGAATGACACCACAACTTAAATATCATAACATTGAATATTACTCAACCATAATTCACTACTAACATTTAGACTTCACCCATGTCCTCAAGAACTAAACGAACTACTCACGAGACATCATATGGAACATGATCAGAGGTAATATGATAATGAATAACAATCTGAACATAAACCTTGGTTCAACAGTTTCACTCAATACTTCAATAGCATCAATAACAAGTAGAAATCAACACTGGGAGAGTTTCCCCTATCAAACAATCAAGATCAAACCCAAATTGCTACAGCGGTGACGAGGTGCTGCGGTGGAGATGGCGGTGATGATGATGAAGATGATGGTGATGGCGATGGAGATGATGTCCAGCTCGATGGCGGTGACGATGGCGTCGATTTCCCCCTCCGGGAGGGAATTTCCCCGGCGGATTCCTGCCCGCCGAAGAGCTCTTTTCTCTCTGGTGTTCTCCGCCCCGCAGAGGCGGTTGTGGCTCTTCGCGACGTACCCTCTGGAGCTTAGGTTTTCGGGACGAAGGGTTTCACGAAGAAAAGGAGGCGAAAAGGGCTGTGGGGCCCCCACACCACAAGGTGGCGCGGCCAGGCCATGGGCCGCGCCGGCCTGTGGTCTGGCCCCACCTTGGGTCTTCTCGACTCCCCCTTCTGGCTTTCTACGTCATCTGGAAAAATAGGATTTTTGGTATAATTTCCTTCCACAGTTGATCTTCCGAAATATTGCATCCTGACGGTGCTTTTTCCAGCAGAATCCTGGCTCCGGTGCGCGATCTCCAAATAATCATGAAACATGCAAAATAGATGAAATAACATAAGTATTGTGTCCCAATATGAAATATATCAATGAATAACAGCAAATTATGTTATAAAATAGTGATGCAAATTGGACGTATCAACTCCCCCCAAGCTTAGACTTCGCTTGTCCCCAAGCAAAACTGAACTCGGTAAACAGGACCACATGTTTATGGAGTGAAGAGTCGATAAATAAAATACGGACAAGAAGCATCATATTAATTCACACAAGGCATTCTAGTGAACAACTTCCTCATATAATTCAACTTGAAATAAGTATAAGGTAATCACAAATAAAGGTGCATAGGGAATCATAATTGGTGTTGGCAAACTTTGTTCTTGGTCAGAGAACAGTTAACAGATTATACTTATCTATTGAGCAGCGCTCTCATATTAAAGCTTATGGTAAACTTGCATACTCAATCATATTAATCATTGATGACTTTCAAAGCTATATTCATTCAGGTAAAACTTGTACTAAACAAGAAAGAATAAAAGACATGATGAAGCAAATCACAGTATAATAGTTTGATCACAACAACTAAAATGCTTGCTTGAGATGGAGGGAAATAGGTTTACTGACTCAACATAAAGTAAAAGACAGGCCCTTCGCAGAGGGAAGCAGGGATTAAATCATGTGCTAGAGTTTTTTCAGTTTTGAAATCATATAAAGAGAATAAAAGTAAAGTTTTGAGAGGTGTTTGTTGTTGTCAACGAATGGTAGCGGGTACTCTAACCCCCTTGCCAAACAGACCTCCAAAGAGCGGCTCCCATGAAGGACGTTATCTCTACCAGCAAGGTAGATCATCCCTCTTCTCTTTTGTTTACACATGTACTTTAGTTTATTTAAGGATGACACTCCCCCCAACCTTTGCTTACACAAGCCATGGCTAACCGAATCCTCGGGTGCCTTCCAACAATCTCATACCATGGAGGAGTGTCTATTGCAAAATTAAGTTGCTTACTGATGAATCAGAGCAAAACACGTGAAGAGAATTATTAATGAAAGTTGATTAATTGGGGCTGGGAACCCCGTTGCCAGCTCTTATTGCAAAACTATAGGATAAGTGGATGAAGCCACTAGTCCATTAGTGGAAGCTGCCTAACAAGACTGAAAGATAAAACACCACATACTTCCTCATGAGCTATAAAACATTGACACAAATAAGAAGTAATAAATTTTGAATTGTTTAAAGGTAGCACATAAAGTATTTACTTGGGATGGCAGGAAATACCACATAATAGGTAGTTATAGTGGACACACATGGCATCGGTTTTGGTTTAAAGGTTTGGATGCACGAGAAGCATTCCCTCTCAGTACAGGCCTTTGGCTAGCAAGGTTAAATAGCAAGCATAAGAGTTGAGGGAAACAAACAAATATACATGTGATAGAAACAATCATGCATCTTACTTGTAAGCACAAACAATCTTAACTTCAGAATAATAAGCTATGAGCTAACAAGAAAGGAAGACAATGAAACAACTATATGTATTTCTCTTTTTCTACTTAAACCTCAAGGTGTTGTTGCTATTTGACCAATGCTAAGTTTACCAAAACCAAATAGATTTACTCAATGCTCCCAAAGTGGTACCAATACTAAAATCAAGATCAATCATATAGTAGAAATTGCAAACTAAAATAAGGTGTGCAATATGTAAATGATAAGACTTCTCATTAATATTTCATAACGATAACTCACACCAAGGGATACATAGACAAACTAAAGGAGAGATACTTCCAAACTGCAACCCATCTTATACGATAACCTCCCTACTCACGATATGACACTACTTGATAGTAAAAAGTAGAAGGTAGTGATGATGTGATACCGCGGCACTCCCCCGAGCTTGGAACAAACCAAGGGGATGCCAATTGAAAGGATCGTATGCCGCACCTAGAGGGGGGGGGGGTGAATAGGTGCTAACCAATTTTTAGTTCTTTTTCAATTTAGGCTTGACACAAAAGGTAAATTCTCTAGATATGCAACTAAGTGAATTTACCTATATGACAAGGTTATCAACTAGGCAAGATATAGCTACGCAATATATAAGAGATAGAGTGGGATAGAGGTAACCGAGAGTGGAGCACGCGATGACACGGAGATGATTCCCGTAGTTCCCTTCCTTTGCAAGAAGGTACGTCTACGTTTGGAGGAGTGTGGTTGCTACGAAAGCCAAACCAACAGCCACGAAGGCTTCACTCAGATCTCCGGTGAGCAACGCCACGAAGGCCTAGCCCACTTCCACTAAGGGATTTCCTCGAGGCGGAAACCGGGCCTTTACAAGGTTCTTGGGGCACACATCCACAACCAAATTGGAGGCTCCCAAATCTGTTACAACACAACAAATCAACAAGCATACATCAACAACAATCACTAGGGATCCAAAGAGGAACACTAGCAAGGGGGCCCTCAAGCATAAGAGGGGGAAATGAAAAACGCTTCGGTGAGGATGTAGATCGGGGTCTTCTCCGTCGATTCTCCAAAGCACAAGGGATTTGGATGGTTGAGGAAGGAGATCCGATGGATTTGATGTTCTTGGTGGCTCAACAATGGTGTATCTCTTTTTTAGAAGGGGAATGAGCAACCCTAGCTCAATGGAGAAGAAACCCTTAAAAAGGGGCCATCTGATCTGGCCGTTGGAGACTTGGGGAAGGGTGGCCGGTAGTACCGGCGAGTTTGGGCCGGTACTACCGGACTTAGGCGCGCGCGAGCCGGCGGGCGGCCACGTGGCAGGAGGGCCGGCCAGGGGAGGCCGGAGCCTCCGGCCCGGGGTACCGGCCGTGGTACCGCCGGGTGCCCCAACCCCCCTGCAAACATCCAGTGTTGCCCGCCGCTCCGCCGGTACCATGGGCGGTACCGAGGCCGGAGCCTCCGGCCACGGCCAGGCCGGCGGTACCGCCCAGGACCCCCGCTCCTTCTTCTCTCCTTTGCTTTTCTCTTTCTCTTCTCCTTCTCTTTTCTTTCTTTCTTCTTCTCTTTCCTTTTTCTTCCAATATCTTGTGTACTCTTCACTCTTTAAGCATCTAGAGAATGTAATAACCTACAAATCTTATAAACCGAAATGTTCATAAATTATTATTGTCATCAACACCAAAACACATATAAAATGAGATATGATCTTTCAATCTCCCCCTTTTTGGTTTCTTGATGACAATATAAGATTTGCAAAAGATGAGAGTATTTGAGCAGAGAGAATATAAGATTTGCATAAAAGGCTCCCCCTAGACATGTGCATCTAATAGAATTAACATATGAATGATAGGCACATAATCTAGGATCAAACTACTCAAGAAAATATGAATCACCAACAAGTGCAAAGATGCTTAGTAAGCAAATAAATTCATCACTTGTATAGAGGAGAGACAACCATATGTGAGTAAAGACAAGTGTTGAGTTTAGAGATCATACCACATGAAGTTCACTTAGTCTTTACCATAGATAGATAGATAGATAATGTCTCATACATAAATAGATAGCCCCTATGTCTCACACACATAGATAAGGTGCATAAAACAAGATAAGTAGTTCTCAACAATAGATAACCATAAGTCACAAGCATAAAAAGTCAAAGAAAACGCAAGCTTGTGACTTCCCATGCAAATCCCGAACCTAATAGAACTCTTCTCCCCCTTTGACATCAAGATGCCAAAAAGGTGGAAGAGCGATGCTACCGTCCCTAGCCATCAAGGAAGTCCCGGCAACATCGGAGTCGACATCATAGGAGGGACCATCCTCGCCATCAGACCACTGGCTATGAGCAGAAATCCACTGAGGCTTCGGAAGGATATTCTCTTCAGATCCTGGAGGAGACACTTCCACACCAAGCTTTGCCATGATGCTCTTCTGACGGCGTCGAGCTTTCTTCTCTGCCACATAGGCGTCATACATGCGCTCCTGAATATCCAGCTGGAGACAGAAGGTCTTCTTTACCTTGATCTTGAGTTTGGTGTACCAAGAGGGCTCGAGCATGGGATCATATGCGGAGTGAGCCGGAGGCCCCCCAAGGGCCATATGAGGAGTAAAACCATCAATGAGTCTAGTGTGAGCAAACCGGCGATCAGCCCGAGGGTCTGCAGGACCAGGTTGGAGGAGGTCTTGAGGCGAGAAGGTGCTTCGCCGAGGCGAGAAGGAGCTGCTTGAGGGCTGAGGTAGAAGCTAGGAGCTCATGATCTTTGATAAGAAGGTTCTTGCGTTTATGGACAGTGAGAGTAGAAAATGGTTCCAGAATGGCACCCTCAAACTTCTGACGCCACACCTCAGAAATAAGCTTCATGATGAAGGGACCAAAGGCAGGAGACCTCTTCTCAACCATACGCAGGAAGATCTGGTTCCACAGGCAATCCATGACATCCATCTTCACACCCTTGCCCTTTCGGAGATGAGTTTGGAGCATCAAGTCAATGACAAAAGAATGGATCTCATCAACATTACCCACTTTGACGGCAACAGTCTCACGGTAGATGCGAAGCATAATATCATAGACGGGTTGGAGACCGGAAGTGAATCCAAGCTTGCATCGACCGGGCATATAGAGCGGCTCAAGAACATCCTTGGTGCTTGCATTAGTCTGCCCATGAAACCTCCAACCACTATCAGTGTCATGTTCACAATCTTCCGGAATAGGATAGCCAAGAATCTGTCCAAATGTGCTCCAAGTGGTAGTGAGTACCACATCACGAGTCATCCAAGTGATGGAGCGAGCATCATCCTCATGAAAATAAACTGTGGCAAAGAACTGAGTCACAAGGTAAGGATCATAGTTGCATTGGAAAGTCATAATGGGAAGCAACCCAAACTCCTCGCAAATACCAAGAGCTTCATGAAAGTAGGCATCCTTCTGCAAATGGTCAATGTTGATATACCGTTGATCAACCACCTTCACCTTGTTGGGAGGATAGACTTCATTGAATATGCGTTCTTGCACCTCGGTGTAGAAGTGGCGGTTGTGGGTGCGAGAAGACCGAGGCCCCAAATAGGGATTAGCGGTGCGAATAGCCATGTATGCATGAAGGCGGACGCTGCCATAGGACACAATAGCCTTCTTCCCTTTCTTTTTATTTGCCAAAGAAGCACCACGCGCAGTAGTGGCACGGGGTAGCACTTCATCTTGTTCAACAAAATCATCCTCAAGGGGCGGATCCCCTCTCCTCTTCCGACTAGAACCTGTGAAATAGACGAACAGAGCCGAGGGACATATGGGATAAGGGCACAAGCTCATCTCAACTTAACAAAATTTTGACCCAAAAAAAAAAACATGCATGAATAAGAAAAAAAATAAGGCCACACACAATGAGTAGAAAAAAATGCTACAAAGTAGAGGTTAACGGTGCTACATACTAGAGGGCATAGATCAGCAATAGATACAACCTCTAAGAGTAAGATTTAGCCAAAAATCTAAGCATGTAGTACCACTAACCAATACACATGTGAGCCAAAAATGCGAGCAAAAAACATGGGGGGAGAGGCTAATACCGGGAGCCATGGCGGAGGAGGGGTGGGGGAAGGCTCCCACGGAGCCGATCCGGCCGGAGATGGCCGGAGAGTGGCCGGGGGAGCAAGGAGCCGGCAGGGGCGGCCGGGCGGCTGAGCAGTTTGGAGAGGAGGGGCGATTGGGGAAGTGGAGATGGGGAGCCAGGGGCTCGACTCGCCCTCCCTTGGGGGCACCGGCCCGAGGCCGGCGGTAGTACCGGCCAGGCCCCAGGCGGTACTACCGGCCTGGTCAGGCCCGGGTCGGCCAGCCCCCGCCCCTTTTTTTTTTTTTTTTTTTTATAGGCTGTTTTAAACAAAATCCTCCCCTTTTTTGTAGGCTGTTTTAAACAAAATCCCCCCTCCCTTTTTTTATAAAGACACTCTCTTTAAAACAAACAATTTTGATATGCAATTTTTTGAGACGAGCTTGTGCAAGATATAGAATGTTTAGAGGTGAGAGAATGGCTTAGGATGGACTCAAAGAGAGGATGGTAATATGAACTCAAGTTTGCAAGGAGCAAATCAATAGAAGCCAAACATTGAGCCAATTCCCATAAAAACAAAAGATAGGCAAATGAAGTCCAATGAAGATCCAAATTACTCCAACTCTTCATAGAGAAGAGTGTGGTGGCCTAGGCCACCATATATGAGTGTTATGGCATGGCACCGCGAAGATATATCTTGGGCCCAAAAACCACTACTCATCATTGAAGCTCACATATCATCATATGATATAAAGAGAATGATTTCTTAATGTTGGCGTTATGGGGGGAGGGATAGCTCAATAATTTAAACCGCACTCCCCCTATTTCCATGCCCACATCTAAACCAAATAAAGTTTTGAGACGAAGGTGTGTTTGCAAGATGGTCAAGCTATACTCCTTGAATCGATGATATTTAGCTCATTCCTCAAATAAGTGAACCTTGCTTCATCAAGAGGCTTCGTGAATATATCGGCAAGTTGATCCTTGGTAGGAACATAGATAAGCTCAATATCACCCCGGGCAACATGATCCCTAATGAAATGATTCCGGATCTCAATATGCTTCGTTCTTGAATGTTGCACCGGATTATAGGCAATCTTGATAGCACTTTCATTGTCACATAATAGAGGCACTTTGTCACAAATGACACCGTATTCCTTTAAAGTTTGCCTCATCCATAACAATTGAGTGCATCCACTTGCGGCGGCAACATATTCGGCTTCGGCGGTGGAGAGAGATATGCAATTTTGCTTCTTAGAAGACCAACACACCAAGGACCTACCAAGGAATTGGCAAGCCCCGGAAGTTGATTTCCTATCATCCTTGTCACCCGCCCAATCCGCATCGGTATATCCATTGAGAATAAAACTTGAGCCTTTGGGGTACCAAATACCATATCTTGGGGTATCAACCAAATATCGAAAGATTCTTTTGAGAGCCATCATGTGGCTCTCCTTAGGAGAAGCTTGATACCTTGCACACACACCAACACTCAACACTATGTCCGGTCTAGATGCGCAAAGGTAAAGCAAGGATCCAATCATGGAGCGATATACCTTTTGATCCACTTCTTTACCATTGGGATCAAGTGCAAGATGACATTTGGTAACCATAGGAGTGGCCACACCCTTCAACTCGGTCATCTTGAACCTCTTGAGCATGTCTTGGAGATATTTTGCTTGGTTGATGAAGGTTCCTTCTCTCAATTGCTTGATCTCAAAACCAAGGAAAAACTTCATCTCTCCCATCATAGACATCTCGAACCTATCGGTCATAAGCTTTGAGAATTCATCATTGAAAGCTTTGTTAGTAGAGCCAAATATAATATCATCAACATATAATTGGCAAACGAAAAGCTCCCCATTGACCCTCTTAGTAAAAAGAGTGGGGTCGATTAGCCCAACATCAAACCCACGGTCTACCAACAATTCCTTAAGGTGCTCATACCAAGCTCTAGGAGCTTGCTTGAGACCATAAAGTGCTTTATCAAGCTTGTAGACATGGTTAGGAAAGTTGAGATCCTCGAACCCCGGGGGTTGCTTAACATACACCTCTTCATGCAAAGGACCATTAAGAAAAGCACTTTTCACATCCATTTGTTGAAGCTTAAAGTTATGATGCGATGCATAAGCAAGAAGGATACGGATGGACTCAAGACGAGCCACGGGAGCATAGGTCTCTCCAAAGTCAATTCCTTCAACTTGAGAGAAACCTTGAGCCACCAATCTTGCCTTGTTCCTCACAATATTTCCAAACTCATCTTGCTTGTTCTTGAATATCCATTTAGTGCCTATAACATTGCGGCACTCCTTTGGCTTCTCTACTAAGGTCCACACTTTGTTGCGCTTGAAGTTGTTGAGTTCCTCATGCATAGCTTCCACCCAATCCGAATCTTCAAGAGCTTCAAATACTTTCTTGGGTTCCACTACGGAGATATAGGCATGATGATTGCTAAAGTTAGCCAATTGCCTTCTTGTGGAGACTTTTGCTCGAACATCACCGAGGACCTTATCATGAGTGTGTCCACGAATTTCAAGGGTTCTATCTCTTCTTGCTAAACGACGGGCCTCGATCTCCTCCTTGGTTCTTCTTGGCCTTGGAGGTGTCACTTGATCATCTTGACCATTTGGGTCCCCGTCTTGACCTTCAACTTGAGCAACTACAATCTCTTGTGGGTGCTCAACATCATGTGCTTGATTTTGGACATCATTTGGTGCGGGAGCAAATATCAAATGGATACTCGTCGGAACCATCATGAATTCTTGGTTGATCATGACCTTGATCTTGTTCTTGATCTTGTCCTTGATCTTGTCCTTGATCTTGTCCTTGATCTTGCACACTAGAGGAAGGGTTTTGTTCTTGTTCTTGGGTTGGTGCATCATTTGCTTCACTTGATGGGGTTTGTTGATGTTGAGAAGATGAGGGCTCCACCGTGGTAGAGCATAGTCCTTCCCGAGACGCCACACCGTGTCCCTCAATGGGGCGGAAAAATCCCACACCCATTCTTACTATGGCATCTTGAGGTATTTCATCACCTGCACAAACATCAACTTGCCCCACTTGGGAGCCATCATTTTCTTCGAACTTCACACTACAAGATTCAATGATAATCCCGGAGGATACATCAAAGATTCTATAAGTGTGAGATTCGGCACCGTAACCAACAAATATACCCTCCAAAGCTTTAGGAGCAAATTTAGACAAACGAACTCCTTTGATTTTGTAGAAACACTTACAACCGAACACCTTGAAGTATGAGATGTTGGGCTTGTTGCCGGTGAGTATTTCATATGGAGTCTTGTTCAAGCCCTTGCGGAGATAGAGCCGGTTGGAGGAGTGACATGCGGTGGAGATGGCTTCGGCCCAAAAGTTATAGCGGGATTTATACTCCGCCATCATAGACCTTGCCATATCCATAAGAGTCCGGTTCTTCCTCTCCGCAACACCATTTTGTTGAGGGGTGTAAGCAGCGGAATATTGATGACGAATCCCCTCATCACTAAGAAAATCATTGAGTGTATAGTTCTTGAACTCGGGCCGTTGTCACTTCTTATTGCCATAATGAGGAGGTTGTGTTGGCGTTGCACCTCGGTAGCAAAGTCAATGAATATTTGTTGAGTCTCATCTTTCGTCTTGAGAAAGTAGACCCAAGTGTATCTTGAGTAATCATCAACAATCACCAAGCAATGTTTCTTCGCACCAAGACTTGCATGAGTAACGGGACCAAAGAGATCCACATGAAGGAGCTCCAAGATCCTCTTGGAAGAGATGATGGTCTTGCTTGGATGCGGAGAGTCATGCATTTTGCCTTCAACACAAGCCCTACAAACACGATCTTTGGCAAAAGACACATTTTCCATTAGTCCCACAATATGGTTCCCCTTGTGAAGACTTTGCAAAGTTCTCATGTTGACATGGGCTAGGCGGCGATGCCACAACCAACCCACGTCCGCCTTTCCGAATAGGCACATCGCACTTGACGTGGTGGTCCCCGAAAAGTCCACCACATACAAGTTGTGTTCGCGATACCCAACGAATGCGACTTTTAGAGTCTTGCTCCACAAGAGGACCACAATATCATTATCAATAAAGACGGCGAAACCCATCTTGCCAAGGGCGGAAACGGAAAGCAAATTGTAACCAAGGGTTTTGACAAGCATGACATCCACAAGAGTAATGTTGTGTGCAACCACAACCTTGCCAAAACCCAATACCTCGGATGTAGAATTATCGCCAAAGGAGACGGTGATATCATTTACATTAGGCCTCAACTCCTTGACGAGGTTCTTGCCGCCGGTCATATGACTTGTACATCCACTATCAAGTACCCATTTTGAACCTCCGGCGGCATAGTCCTACATGAGATCAATTCTTGGATTTAGGTACCCATTTTTCAATGGGTCCTCTTTTGTTAGCAACAAGGGTCTTTGGGACCCAAATAGACCAAGCAACATAACCATCATATGGACCAACATACTTAGCATAAACATCACCATAATAATCTTTAAAGAGAACATAGTGAGGATTGTCTATTCCCGCACCATCATCATTAATGGTGTTGCCCTTTCGGGTTCACCATTAGCTTTCTCATGTGCGGGCTTGGTCTTTTCTTGTTTGCCTTTTTAGCCTTGGAATTAAAACCAAGTCCCTCCTTCCCATTGTTTGATCTTTGCTTACTCAAAAGATCATCCAACGAAAGTTTACTTTGGGGGGAGGAGGTCCTAGCAAGTTCATCTTTCAACCTAGCATTTTCCTCAATAACATTTGCATGATCACATGAAGGAGTAGAGGAGCTAGGCACATCATATGAGGCAAGCCTAATTTGAAGTTGCTCATAAGACTTGGATAAGAGAGTGTATTCACTCTTCAAAGCTTTGTGAGCTTTGTCTAGTTCATCTAGATCTTTCACAAGTTTCTCATGATCAACCTCAAATTGGGCCTTTTCCTTTTTAAGCACTTTAAACTTAGCCCTAGCAAGATCTCTAGCTTTAGTGAGCTTGTTAATTTTATCTTGAGGCTCTTCAAGAGTTTCTAGCCTCTCCTCAAGAGAAGCTATAGTTTCTTGACTTTCCTCAAGAGCATTTTTAAGAGCATGGATTTCAAGAGAGTCTTCTCTCTCTATTTGCCCCTTTTTCTCAAGCATATCACTTTGTTGAGCTAAACGAACCATGAGGCTAGAAACATGCTTCTTAGTGTTACCTTGTAGGTTAAGAATGAAATCATCAAAATCTAGCATTTCTTGTTTCACTTTTAGACTAGCATCATCAACCCCTAGATCGCTAGATAAGTTAGGCATAGAGGGGTTAGGGGATGATACCTCGGAGGATTTAGCCATAAGGCAACTTTCTTCCTCCACATGAATGACCTCATTGGGGGATTCACTTGGTGATGAAGAGTTGGTGGAAAGGGAGGCAAGAGCGACCAATCCATTAGAGGTGGCATCTTCTTCATCATCAACATCATCATCTCCGGAGGTATACTCTTCTTGAGTTGATAGCACAATAGGTGTGTCCAAGGAGGACCTTGCCATGAAGCAATGTGCATTCTTGATTTGAGGGTTCTCATTGGGAGATTCAAAGAGAGATGAAGAGGGTGTTTTGGTGGTGGCGATGGCGGCCAATTCCTTTGAGCTTTCTTCATCTTCATCGCCACTAGAACTTTCAACTTCATCGGTAGAATATTCTTCCCTTGTTACTAGCACAACTCTTGAGGGCCTCTTGCCCTTCTTGGTCTTGTTGTTGTAGAACTTCTTGTTGGGTGGCTTTGAATATTTGCCCTTTGAGTCTTTGCTCTTGTCCTTGGGAATGAGCCTCCCATTGTGAAGCTCTCTATTCTCATAGGGGCATTCGGCAATGAAGTGGCGCTTGTCATCACAATTGTAGCATGATCTTGTCTTTGGACCAAAGCTTGTGAACCCATTTTTGTTGTTCCTCTTGATGTTGTCTTCCTTGGCCTTGGAGGGATCAACCCAAAAGGATTTTGCATGGAAGGCCATGTGATCATGGAAGTGGCATTGCAAATCTTAGGATAAGTCATACTCCAAGATGCTCTATAAGATTCTTGAGGAACCACTTCTTCAACGGAGTTGACCACCAAGGCAAGGTTGGAACCTTTTGCCATCCCAATAGCACGATTGCGAGAATCATGAGAGGTTTCCTCAAGCACCTTGAGAGCTTGCAATTCGTGCACAACTTGTTGAGAGGTGAGAGAGGAATAGCATTCCCTTCCCACAAGAGTCTTGACATCAATGGGTACAAATGGCATCATGCATTCAATGTACTTCTCCTTGATCCAAGAATCATTGATGTGGGTGGCACCAACGAGCCGGAAGGCATCGGCAACGGTGAGAAGTCTTCCATACATATCTTCATGATCTTCATCCAGGAAGCCTCATGAACCCTTCGGCTTTATTCTTGAGAGCATTATACTTGTTCCTCCTTGTGCTCTCACTTCCAATGCAACTCGCGGTCAAACCCTCCCAAGCTTCCTTGGCGGTGGTGTAGTTCCGGACACGATGCAATTCCTTTGTCCCTACACTTGATTGAATCATGTGCAAGGCGGTGTTGTTGAGTTGACTCTCAATGGCTTCTCTTCTAGTCAAATTGTCGGGGTTGTATGGCTTGAAGCCCACCTTGATGATTCTCCATAATTCATTGGAGGCACTACAAACATGAGAGCGGAACTCAAATTGCCAAGTATCGAAATCCTCAATAGAAAACTTAGGTGGGTCGCCCCTAATGTTCAAATGAGGCATGGGAACCGGTATATCGGGTGATTGGAAAGGTGGAGGTACTCGATTGTAGCTCTCCCTTTCACTAGTTCCCTTGGGAGATGCAATGGGGGATTTGATAGTGTTTAAGTTATCACCTTCCACGGGTTTGGTAGATGAGGGTAAGTCCGAAGCCTCTCCCTCATGTAACACACCCGTGTCTTTAACCTCTACACTAGGAGCCTTGGGAAGTGCGGAGCCAAAAGCTCGGCAATCATCTTTTTCATGCTTTCCATTTGGGCTTCCACGGAGGACTTCAACGAATTGAAGTCTTCCACGGAGACCATCTTGGCGGCCCCTTCCGAGGACTCCTCGTCCAGGCATACTCTTAGGCGGTTAAGCCCGAAATAAGAGCCGAGGCTCGATACCAATTGAAAGGATCGTATGCCGCACCTAGAGGGGGTGAATAGGTGCTAACCAATTTTTAGTTCTTTTTCAATTTAGGCTTGACACAAAAGGTAAATTCTCTAGATATGCAACTAAGTGAATTTACCTATATGACAAGGTTATCAACTAGGCAAGATATAGCTACGCAATATATAAGAGATAGAGTGGGATAGAGGTAACCGAGAGTGGAGCACGCGATGACACGGAGATGATTCCCGTAGTTCCCTTCCTTTGCAAGAAGGTACGTCTACGTTTGGAGGAGTGTGGTTGCTACGAAAGCCAAACCAACAGCCACGAAGGCTTCACTCAGATCTCCGGTGAGCAACGCCACGAAGGCCTAGCCCACTTCCACTAAGGGATTTCCTCGAGGCGGAAACCGGGCCTTTACAAGGTTCTTGGGGCACACATCCACAACCAAATTGGAGGCTCCCAAATCTGTTACAACACAACAAATCAACAAGCATACATCAACAACAATCACTAGGGATCCAAAGAGGAACACTAGCAAGGGGGCCCTCAAGCATAAGAGGGGAAATGAAAAACGCTTCGGTGAGGATGTAGATCGGGGTCTTCTCCGTCGATTCTCCAAAGCACAAGGGATTTGGATGGTTGAGGAAGGAGATCCGATGGATTTGATGTTCTTGGTGGCTCAACAATGGTGTATCTCTTTTTTAGAAGGGGAATGAGCAACCCTAGCTCAATGGAGAAGAAACCCTTAAAAAGGGGCCATCTGATCTGGCCGTTGGAGACTTGGGGAAGGGTGGCCGGTAGTACCGGCGAGTTTGGGCCGGTACTACCGGACTTAGGCGCGCGCGCGAGCCAGCCGGGGGCGGCCACGTGGCCAGGAGGGCCCGGACCGGGGGGGGAGGCCGGAGCCTCCGGCCCGGGGTACCGGCCGTGGTACCGCCGGGTGCCCCAACCCCCCTGCAAACATCCAGTGTTGCCCGCCGCTCCGCCGGTACCATGGGCGGTACCGAGGCCGGAGCCTCCGGCCACGGCCAGGCCGGCGGTACCGCCCAGGACCCCCGCTCCTTCTTCTCTCCTTTGCTTTTCTCTTTCTCTTCTCCTTCTCTTTTCTTTCTTTCTTCTTCTCTTTCCTTTTTCTTCCAATATCTTGTATACTCTTCACTCTTTAAGCATCTAGAGAATGTAATAACCTACAAATCTTATAAACCGAAATGTTCATAAATTATTATTGTCATCAACACCAAAACACATATAAAATGAGATATGATCTTTCACCAATACCGATGATGAATTACTCCTTTGGCGATGGTGGTGATGAATTCCCGTCTTCAGACTTCCAAGATAGAGGCTCTCCATCAACAAATGACATCTTGGTCTCGGGAATCCTGAAACTAGCAGCATGGCTTATGTGTTTAAACCTGTTTTCATACTCACAGTTCTGATTATGAACGTCATAGAGTTGAGCTTGGAGTTTGTTGGTGGTGTCGTGAAGTGAGAGGATGTCGCCCCATAGCTTTGCAGTTTCCTTCTCGTGTTCAGCAATGAGTTCAGACACAATCTTGTGGAAGATATCCACTTCACGCTCGGCCATCTTCTTGTAATTGAAGACCTCTTGTTCTAGCTTCTCCATCCTGTCTTCCAAGCTTCCTTCTCCTTTGGGACCCTGAACATCTTTGATCTGCAGTTTTCCCTCGACGAGCATCAACTCCTTTGGGTGCATCCTCAGCTCCTCCATGTTCAAGTTGCCAACATCCTTGCAGGAGCTGTCCTTCGGAGTTCCCGACGAAGACATGATGGCTCTAGATCCGAATCAAATCCTGGCAGAAACAGCTCGAAACAAAACACGTCGAGAAAACGATATACGAACCTCCAGGGGTCCGGGGGATTATATAGTAATTTTTTTAGAACAAACGGAAAGTACCAGGTCGAACCAGAGTCGGAAAGAGGCGACGAGGCGGTGTCCTCATAGGGCGGCGCGGCCAGTGAGGCCCGCGCCGGCCTATGGGGGCACGCCTCGTGCGTCTCCTCCACTCCGTTTCGATCTCGTAATTTTTCATATTTTCCAAAAACAGCAAAAACATTGTTCGGAAAGTAAATTGCGAACTTTTCATTACCAGTACTGTTACCTATTCAAAGTCGAGTTCTGGCGGACTGTCAATTTGTCCTTTGATGAAAGCCTCCGGTGTTTCCACTTGAATAATATCAACATCAACATTATAAGAATCACCCGAGATATAATGCTTGAGTCTTTGTCCATTCACCACTTGCGTAGCATTGCCTTGGAGAGAGCTAATTTTAATTGCTCCTGAACGATACACCTCCTCAACAACATATGGTCCTTCCCATTTCGAGAGTAATTTCCCTGCAAAGAATCTGAGACGAGACCGATACAATAGGACTTTATCCCCAATATTAAACTCTCTTTTGATAATCCTTCTATCATGCCATTTCTTAACTTTCTCTTTAAAGAGTTTAGCGTTTTCATAAGCTTCACTTCTCCATTCATCTAGAGAACTTAATTGCAGCAACCTCTTATTACCGGCTAGTTTAGGATCTTTATTTAATTCTCTAACATCCCAATAAGCTTTGTGCTCTAGTTCTAAAGGTAAATGGCAAGCTTTTCCGTAAACCATTTTATAGGGTGACATTCCCATGGGATTTTTATAAGCAGTTCTATAAGCCCATAGTGCTTCCTTCAATTTACTAGCCCAATTCTTTCTAGATTTATTAACGGTCTTTCCCAAAATAGATTTAATCTCTCTATTCGATAATTCTACTTGACCACTAGTTTGAGGGTGATAAGCGGAAGCAATTCTATGATTAATACCATACCTAGCAAGAGTTTTTCTAAAACCTCCATGAATAAAATGAGAACCTCCATCAGTCATAATATATCTAGGAACTCCAAATCTAGGAAAAATAATATCTAAAAGCATTCTTAAAGAGGTCTCACCAAAGCACTTTTTGTAGGTATGGCTTCCACCCATTTAGTAACATAATCAACAGCAACAAGTATATGAGTGTTACCTTCTGAAGACGGAAAAGGTCCCATGAAGTCAAATCCCCAACAATCAAATGGTTCAATAACAAGAGTATAATTCATAGGCATTTCATTGCGTCTGGAGATATTACCAACCCTTTGACATTCATCACAAGATAAAATAAACTTCCTTGCATCTTTGAAGAGAGTTGGCCAATAAAAACCTGATTGTAGAACCTTTTGCGCGGTTCTATCTCCGGCGTGATGTCCTCCATAAGCACTACCATGACATTTACTCAATATTTCTTTTTGTTCATATTCGGGAACACACCTTCGCAGAATACCATCCACTCCTTCTTTATATAAGTGTGGGTCATCCCAAAAATAATGCCTCAAGTCATAAAAGAATTTCCTCCTCTGCTGAGCTGAAAAAGTTGGAGGCAAGTACTTGGAAACAATAAAGTTAGCATAATCAGCATACCAAGGACTGTCTCGCGAGCTCACCTTTATTACAGCCAATTGTTCATTTGGAAAACTATCATTAACAGGAACAGGATCATAAGTAATATTTTCCAATCTAGATAAATTATCAGCAACAGGATTATCAGCACCTTTCCTATCTACAATATGTAAATTCTTGCAAAAGAAGTACCCATCTAATAAGCCTTGGCTTAGCATCTTTCTTTGTCATAAGGTATCTAATTGCAGCATGATCAGTATGAATTGTGACTTTTGAATCAACAATATAGGATCTAAACTTGTCACAAGCAAAGACTACAGCTAATAATTCTTTTTCAGTTGTAGCATAATTTCTTTGAGCAGCATCAAGAGTTTTACTAGCATAATGAATAACATTCAGTTTTTTATCTACTCGCTGTCCAAGAACAGCGCCTACAGCAAAATCACTAGCATCACACATAATTTCAAAAGGCAAATTCCAATCAGGAGGTTCAACTACAGGAGCAGTTGTTAAGGCTTTCTTTAGAGTTTCAAAAGCTTCCTTACAATCATCATCAAAAACAAAAGGTACGTCTTTTTGAAGAAGATTAGTAAGAGGCTTTGAAATCTTGGAGAAATCTTTAATAAATCTCCTATAAAACCCAGCATGACCAAGAACACTACGGATACCTTTAACATCCCTCGGATAGGGCATCTTCTCAATTGCTTCAACTTTAGCTCTATCAACTTCAATACCTCTCTCAGAAATTTTATGTCCCAATACAATTCCTTCATTAACCATAAAGTGGCATTTCTCTCAATTAAGAACAAGGTTAGTTTCTTCACATCTCTGCAAAACTTTATCAAGGTTTTGCAAGCAACTATCAAAAGAATTCCCATAGACAGAAAAATCATCCATGAATACTTCCACAATACTCTCACAAAAGCCATGAAAAATAGCAGACATGCATCTTTGAAAAGTAGCAGGAGCATTACATAAACCAAAAGGCATACGCCTATAAGCATAAGTTCCATAGGGACAAGTAAAAGTGGTTTTCTCTTGATCTTTAGTTTTAACAGAAATTTGTGAAAACCCAGAATAACCATCAAGAAAGCAAAAATGAGTATTTTTAGACAACCTTTCTAGCATTTGATCAATAAATGGTAAGGGGTAATGATCTTTCTTAGTAACTTTATTAACTTTTCGAAAATCAATGCACATTCTATACCCTACAACTACTCTTTGAGGGATGAGCTCATCATTATCATTAGGCACAACAGTCATTCCTCCTTTCTTAGGAACGCAATGCACAGGACTAACCCATCTACTATCAGCAATAGGATATATAATACCAGCTTCAAGAAGTTTTAATACCTCATTCCTTACCACCTCCTTCATCTTCGGAATTAGACGCAATGATGTTCAACAACGAGCTTTTCATCATCTTCCATATTAATAGCATGTTGGCAAATAGAAGGAGAAATCCCCTTCAAATCATCAAGAGTGTAGCCAATAGCTCCTCGGTGTTTCTTCAATATTTCCAATAACCTTTCTTCCTCAATCTCTGAAAGCTTAGAACTAATAATAACAGGATATATTTTTTTATCATCAATATGAGCATATTTAAGATTATCAGGCAAAGGCTTTAAATCAAAAACAGGATCTTCCTTTGGTGGCGGTGTTGTACCCAAATCTTCCACCGGTAAATCATGCTTGAGAATAGGTTGGCGAAGAAAAATTTCCTCAAGCTCATCTCTTTCTTTCCAAAAAACTTCACTCTCGCTATTCTCCAAATGTTGCTGCAAAGGATTATTAGGAACAAGAACAATAGATGCACACTGCTCCATTTTAAAATCATCACTAGGCAAATCAGCTTTATAAGGAGTTTTGGTAAATTTAGAGAAGTTAAACTCATAAGATTCACCAGCAAATTTAGTCAAAATTTTCTCTTTCTTGCAATCTATAATAGCTCCACAAGTATTTAGAAAAGGTCTACCAAAAATGATAGGACAATAATCACTAGCAATGAACCAAGTACCAAAAAGTCACAGGATATTTAATCTTACCACATAGAACTTCCACATCTCGAACAATACCAATTGGAGAAATAGTTTCTCTATTAGCCAGCTGAATAACCACATCAATATCTTCAAGTTCACAAGAATCAATTTCATGCATAATCTCCGTGTAAAGCTCATAAGGAATAGCACTAACACTTGCACCAATATCACATAAACCATAATAGCAATGATCACCAATTCTAACAGATAGCATATGAACACTAACTTGTTTGGGTTTATTAGGATGTGAAACAATATTAGAAGCATCTTCACAGAAAATAATATGACCATCCTCCACATTTTCGGTCACAAGATCTTTAACTATTGCAACATCAGGTTCAACTTTTATTTGTTCTTCAGGTTCTATAGGTTTCTTTTCACTTTTATGAACCGCACTATTTATAACAGAGTACTCCTTCATTTTAGCAGGGAAAGGAGTTTTTTCAATATAAGCTTCAGGAATAACATGATCAACAGTTTCAACTACAACGCATTTATTAATAGATGAATCAATTTTATCTTTATACGGTTCAGGATACTTATCAAAATTCTTCTTAGGCAATTCATAATGAGAGGCAAAAGCTTTATAAAGATTTGCAGCAACTTGAGAATCAAGACCATATGTAGCACTCATATTACGAAATTTATCAGTATCCATAAAAGCTTCAATGCATTTATAATCATAAATTATACCTGATTCTCTATCCTTGTCGTTCTCCCAACCTTCAGTATTTTCTTGGATCCGATCAAGAAGGTCCCTTTTAAACTCTTATTTGTTGCGTGTAAATGATCCAGAACAAGAAGTATCCAGCAAGGTCTTGTCTTGAAAAGAAAGTCTTGCATAGAAATTATCAATAATAACATTACCAGGAAGCTCATGAATGGGGCATTTGAGCATTAAAGACTTCAATCTCCCCCAAGCTTGGGCAATACTTTCTCCATCATGAGGCCAGAAATTATATATGCGGTTACGATCTTTGTGAATTTCACTTGGAGGATAGAATTTAGAATAAAATAAAGGCACAATGTCCTCCCAATCAAGAGAATCACCATTCTTCAGCAATTTATACCAATGCGCCGCTTTACCAGACAGCGATATAGAGAATAGTTTCTTTCTAACTTCATTCATAGCAATACCTGCACATTTGAATAACCCGCATAATTCATGCAAAAACAGTAAATGATCACCAGGATGGACAGTTCCATCCCCTTCATAGGGGTTATCCATAACACGTTCAATAATTTTCATAGGTATTTTATATGGTATCACTTCCTCACCTGGCGCCTCATCCACTACCGTTGCAGTAGTAGTAGATTTCCCAAATAGAAATTGAAGAGAAGATCTCTCCATAATGACTTATAGCGACGAGGCGAAATAAAATCAGCACAAACGGTAAAGGTTTTCCTTACCAATTCCACTTACCAATAGCGCTTCACTCCCCGGCAACGGCGCCGGAAAATAGTCTTGATGACCCACAAGTATAGGGGTGTATCGTAGTATCTTCGATAAGTAAGAATGTCGATCCCAACGAGGAGCAGAAGGTGTTGACAAGCAGTTTCGATAAAGGATTCACTGTAAATGCTCACAGACAAGTATTCAGGGGGTTTTGATGTAACAGATGAATAAAGTACAAGTAAGTAAAATGCGACAGAAATAATTGCAGCGAGTGGCCCAATCCTTTTTAGCACAAAGGACAAGCCGGTTTGTTTACTTATAATGACCAAACGTTCTTGAGGACACACGGGATTTTAGTCTAGTGCTTTCGCTACATACAGCTGATTAATCTTCATTGTTTTGATAAGTGTTGTGTGGGTGAACCTATGCTAATGTACCGCCCTTCCTAGGACTAATACATACTTGTGATTATACCCCTTGTAAGCATCCGCAACTACAAGAAAGTAATTAAGATAAATCTAACCACAGCCTTAAACTCTGAGATCCTGCGATCCCTCCTGCATCGATATACCAACGGGGGCTCAGGTTTCTGTCACTCCGGCAACCCCGCAATTGGCAAACGAGTACAAGATGTATTCCCCTAGGCCCATAAATGGTGAAGTATCGTGTAGTCGACGTTCACACGACACCACTAGAAGAATGACACCACAACTTAAATATCATAACATTGAATATTACTCAACCATAATTCACTACTAACATTTAGACTTCACCCATGTCCTCAAGAACTAAACGAACTACTCACGAGACATCATATGGAACATGATCAGAGGTGATATGATAATGAATAACAATCTGAACATAAACCTTGGTTCAACGGTTTCACTCAATAGCATCAATAACAAGTAGAAATCAACACTGGGAGAGTTTCCCCTATCAAACAATCAAGATCAAACCCAAATTGCTACAGCGGTGACGAGGTGCTGCGGTGGAGATGGCGGTGATGATGATGAAGATGATGGTGATGGCGATGGAGATGATGTCCAGCTCGATGGCGGTGACGATGGCGTCGATTTCCCCCTCCGGGAGGGAATTTCCCCGGCGGATTCCTGCCCGCCGGAGAGCTCTTTTCTCTCTGGTGTTCTCCGCCCCGCAGAGGCGGTTGTGGCTCTCCGCGACGTACCCTCTGGAGCTTAGGTTTTCGGGACGAAGGGTTTCGCGAAGAAAAGGAGGCGAAAAGGGCTGTGGGGCCCCCACACCACAAGGTGGCGCGGCCAGGCCATGGGCCGCGCCGGCCTGTGGACTGGCCCCACCTTGGGTCTTCTCGACTCCCCCTTCTGGCTTTCTCCGTCATCTGGAAAAATAGGATTTTTGGTATAATTTCCTTCCACAGTTGATCTTCCGAAATATTGCATCCTGACGGTGCTTTTTCCAGCAGAATCCTGGCTCCGGTGCGCGATCTCCAAATAATCATGAAACATGCAAAATAGATGAAATAACATAAGTATTGTGTCCCAATATGAAATATATCAATGAATAACAGCAAATTATGATATAAAATAGTGATGCAAATTGGACGTATCAGTTATTCCCTTTGTTCTTGCTGTAGGGTTTCTTCTGCACCATGTTGGCGCTAGACTGACCCTCTCCTTTCTCAGTATTATCCTTAGCCCGAGCTTTCTCCTCAACATCAAGAGACGCTATCAGATTTTCAACTGATATCTCCTGTCTCTTGTGTTTGAGAGTTGTGGCAAAGTTCCTCCATGAAGGGGGCAACTTAGCGATGATGCATCCAGCCACAAACTTGTCAGGTAAAGCACACTTAAGGAGTTCGAGCTCTTTCGCAATGCATTGTATCTCATGAGCTTGTTCGACTACAGAACGGTTGTTTACCATCCTGATGTCATGGAAGCTCTCCATGATGTACAGTTCATCACTTTGCATCGGTTGCACCGAATTTAGCATTCGGTGCATCCCGAGCTCTTTACCATATGTTATGTGCATGTACACATCACACGTACGATCGGCAAGAATACTCAGAACGCATCTGACGAAGAGAGTATTGTTTTCCTTGAACTTGTTCTGATCTTGGTCAGATATAGTTCCTTCAGGTAAACCATCACTAACTTCGAACACTTTCAGATGAGTAAGCCAGAGCGTGGCCTTAACTTGCCATCTCTTAAAGTGCACACCGGTAAACTTATCCGGCCTCAGTGCATCAGCAAAACCAGCCATTGTTAACTCAGGAAATTGCCTACAATTAGGTTTTTGGATTGTTGGATAATTAGGCACAATTTCCATGATTAATTCCAGAATATAAAACATGATGGCAGCAACTACTGTGTCGTGTCGTGTCGTGTCGTGTCGTGTTGAGACGAGCGAGGAGGAGGAGGAGCGCGTGTAGCACTCCTATTCTCACTCACTTACTAGTGGTGGAACAACCCACCTTATAAGGTGGTCTAACTTCCTCCCAACTTTCCATGTGGGACTAAACTTCCCACTTCTTGCCACTCCCTAGTGAGCTGCCACCAACTTGGGCTCAAACTCACAAGGCTGCCACTATGTGGGCTTTGAGATTTATAGGAAAAACTGAAATCTAATTTGGGTCACTAAATGTGGGCCCAATATTTCAACAAACATAACAATAGGTGATGTATAATTGCTCAGACGATAGGTGATGTATATTATAAATGCTTTTAAGACCGGGGCAGCTAGATCTTCCAGTGGATCTTGTTGTGACCATCACGCCACCTATATTTGGAGTGGCCTTTTCTTTCTTTCTCAAACGGTCCAATATGAATTTTCTCTAGGACGTTCGTTTCAGAAAGCAAATCGCAGTGTCCCCAAACCGATCCGGCCGGACCAAAGCCCGACCCATCCACGTCCACCACACGCGCTAGACCCAACCCCGATCTAGTCAATACACTTTTTCAATTCTTTTTCTCTCTCGCTCTGACACGCATCACCGCTCTTCGTCCACTCTTCTTCACTGAGCTCCGAGCAAGGACACCGAACCGCCGCCGCCGCCGCATAGGAACCCTGGGTCCCTCTCTCGCGCGGACCGGCGCATGGACACCGCCCCGTCGCTCGCCGCCGACCTCTGGCGGCCGGTCCACCGCGAGGCGTCCTCCGTCCTCACCGACCGGAGCGATGGCGGCCGCGGCGTCGGTCGCAGAAGGTCCCGCAGCGATGCGTCTGCGCACGAGGAGGATCCGTACAAGCTCGCCTCCACCTCCGGCGACGGAGCCGGCCAGGAACTGGTGAGCCTATTAGCTGCCCCATTAGCTTCTCCCATCACCCACTAGCGCGGTCGTTGATTGGGTTGGGTGTGATCTGTTTGGGGTTTGTGTTTTGCTTGCCCGTGGGAGCTGGAAGCATGGAAATTGCGCATTTGGCAGGTCCTGTCGCTGTGATCTGCGCCTCCATTTGCTCAGATACGCCCATGTTCGTGTGCGTCACTGAAAATGCTGTGCGCTTAGCTTGACAATGCAGTCTGATTAGCTCAAATCTGAACAAAACGCGCTGAATACGGTCGGGCTCTAAAAATGCTGGATGCTCAGCAAGATCGAGGTCAATGCCATGGAGTAGCACGTCACGCCCCGCCGTTTCTTGCTCATGATCGCATCTATTTCCCTCCCATTTTCAATGCCCCAAGTAGAATTACGGGTGTTTCACTGTGGATGCTACGTTCGTGCTTATACTTGTTTTAACTGTCCATCCATCTGACGGTTGAATCGGCTGAATTTTCCATGCTCTGTTTCGCAGGCTCGTCCGGAAGCAAAACGTTTGAAGAAGGTCAAGTCTAGTGAAGACGACGACGCTCAAGCTGATTCAGGAAATGCTAGCAAGGCTGTTCATGAAAATCCTAAACCGCCAGAGCCGCCAAAACAGGACTACATCCATGTGAGGGCACGGAGAGGTCAAGCAACTGACAGCCATAGCCTTGCGGAACGGGTAAGCTGCTCTTGCCTTTTCACCCTGGAGATTTGCGTGTTTAACTATATAAGTTCTGATGATAATCCCTTGTAAGGCTATACTAGTAGACCATTAGTGCCAAATTGATCAACCAATTTAGAATGCTCAAATGTTCCAGTGTCTCGGGAACTCAATGTTTGTTTATTGACAACAGGCACGGCGAGAGAAGATAAGTGAACGCATGAAAATGCTCCAAGATCTTGTCCCTGGATGCAATAAGGTTTACTTTGCATAACGCTATGTCTCCAGAATTTCATGTCTCAACAATCCTGTTGTCAGCCCCTTCTGAAACATTCTGTTCCATTTTTTAGGTTGTCGGGAAAGCATCAGTTCTTGATGAGATAATAAATTACGTCCAGGCTTTACAACGTCAAGTAGAGGTATGAGTCTTTCATAATTGCGCCTTGTGTGGAATTATCTTCTCATCTATGTTCAGGACTCGATGAACCCATCTTTTTTCTGCAGTTTTTGTCGATGAAGCTTGAAGCAGTAAATGCTCAGATGAATAACAGAGTTGCGTCTGAATCGAAAGACGTAAGTCTAGTTGGTGATTATAAACAGTTTATGTCAATAACCTTGAGCTTCCTGCATCCTGCAGAAAATAACGTAGTTCCTGCATTTTAGAGAAAATAAGTGGGCTTCCTGGAGATCATTAAAAGAGTTATGGCATATCCTGCTTTTGCGCATAATCTCAGCTTCAAGCTTAATATTTCAGATTAACCTGATTGCCTAGCTTGCAGTTTCTTGTCTTGTTACTATCCAAATGCTACCCATCCCAAGATTGTTCATTAATCTGTGGGACATTGATGTTTGAACTCCGAAGCTTTATTCGTGCTCCATCTTGTTTTTTAGTCATCAAACTCCATCTAAACCATTGAAAAGTTCTTGGTCATTACTTGCTCTCAAATGCTTATGAAAAAGTTCTTCCTAAAACATTAGCCAATGTAATAGTATCTTATTTTGCAACCTAAATGGTCAGAGTCCATCTGGCATTTCCACATGTTTTTGCTGTTTAGCAGTATGATCCTTTCTTCAGATACCGCCCTGGCCACTGGTGTTGTAGCTCAAGATTTGGATTTTGAAGCTAGTGCATTGTTGAAATGGCAATATTTTTTCCCCCTTTTTCTCTTGCTGTGATGATTTTGCTCACTACGTGAAATGTGCTTGCAATCTTTAACTAAGGGTGAAATATATTCCTGCTTTTTTTGTAGGCTGGTGCTCAGCCATATGGTGCTCAGCCATATCATACAACTCTTGGTTTGACATTAGATCCACAAACGCCAAGGGAATACGCCCAGGCCTCAACATCAGAGTGGCTTCACATGCAGGTTGGCAGCACATATGAAAGAGTGACATGAATAAACACGGGATTCCATTTGACAAGATTCCATTTGGTGGCCAATAAAGTGTGCCAGGATCAATCAAATCCATGGTCTTAGGTTTGTTTCTCCATGTTACCTCACGGCTGATGTATTATGGTTAATTGCATAAGGACTGAAAAATCACTGACTGTTCAAAATACCCGTTTTTTTCCTGATTCTCGTGGGAATGTAAGTTGAACTGTTAAATGCAATATCCCAATGTTCCGAACAGGCTGATAAGAACGATCTAGTGTCTCCTGATTGAAAGGCATACACTTGTACAATGCACACCAGATTCTACGAGCTATACTGCTTCGAGGCAGCTAACACATATTTTACAGTTTGAGTACAGAAGTTGGGATGGCACACAGTCCACCGTTTCATAATTTTCTTTTGAGGAGCCTCTCCATTTCGCATAATTCTCGTGTTGTACATTTTTCGTTTTAGTTATAGTAAACGAGTAGATCTGCGTTCTTCTTCCAAGGGTTACCTGATACTTACCTCTTATAAAGTTCTAATCTACACAACTATGCTTGGATTCATGATGAGGTCAACATGGAAAACATGCGCATCCATGATGTGATTCCATTCCGGTAATCGATTTCGAGTTTCGTGTATCTTCTCAATTACATGTTCATGTTTATAGTTTTTTTTTAGATAAATTTTGTTAAATTTATCGTACATGGTTGACTGTTTAAATTTTATTTCGAGTATTAACTTCATCTTGTCGTTTCCTACGACTCTCTTGATGTAAGTTTTCTTTTTGACGTTCCTAAATGAATAGATCAAGTCTCCACTTCAGGTCCTTCTCTATTCTTATATTAATATGGAAGCAAATTTGGTGCACATGAGCACCAGTGCTCCTGGTTTTTAAAATATTTAAAAACTGTATATCTATGTTTCAAAAAATTATCACATTTATTCTGTGAATATATACATATGTCATGAATACTCGTGCAAAGTTTCGTTAGAGATTGCATTGTATTCTGAGCTACAGGAAAAAACAAATTTGTTGCTACGTATAGTGGCATATATTTGTCAGAAATTTGTCTTTTTTATATAGCTCAAAATACAACATATTTTTCTACAAAATTCACACCGTATCTTCGAAATGTTTATATGTATGTGAGTATTTAATATCAAATTTTTTGAAATTCAAAAAATATGATTTTTAGAAAACAGGAGCACTGGTGCTCATGTGCCAAAGACACTTTCCGTATTAATATATGTAACCAGAAATTCAATTCGGCTCCCGGGTGCGATATGCTCCCTATACCAAAAAAGTATATTTTGAGTTGTCGAATTTTTTTCCAAAACATCACTCCCGTTATGTAACCCTATTCTTATATTAATATGTGTAAGTTTCTTGCGTTTAGAAGCACTACACGCCGCGCCGACGTGAAAACAAATTTGGGGCGCGCGACTGGGAGAGTATTTTGACGCCGACGCCCCCATTTTCGTTTTGGGGAGGCTATAGGAAGGGCGAGCGGAGATGCTCTTAGCTCCCGTGGATGCTACTACCTCCATCTAAAAGCTTAAGGTTTTTTTTCTAAAAAGTCAAATCAAGTAAAGTTTAATTTTCTAAAATAATATAAGCATTAAGCTTTGAGATAGAGGTAGCTTTGAGATAGAGGTAGTATTATGCTAACATGTGTATTTGGTTGTTCGTGTTTGTGTTGCTTATGGAAAAAATCATCTCTTCTCAACATGCCATTACTATGCCTCATCCAGCGCCCCAGGACGAACCCAATCCGGCGGGAGGCTATCGGGGGTGTCGGATGGCACTAAAGTCAAGCGCCGTGCCAGCCTCTGTTGGCGAGACAGGGCTAGTTTCCCGCCGTCGCCTGCCGCCGACAGGGCCGCCTTCTCGTCCCCGCATCGTCCTCACCGACCAAGTAGCTGCCTGCTGGCTGGAGTTCCGCGTGCGCATCATCCACCCTCGAGACCAGTACGAGGCGGTCCAGCTGCTGCCCACGGATCGCCGCCCGCCCCCTCCCCACGCCCGCAATTCGATCGGATCGAAGAACTGGAGTTCAGTGGCGCGTGATGGGGCCTGCGCGTGATGGGGCGGCTCGGTCGGATCCTGCGCGTGCCGCCGGCGCATCGGCTCCTCCCTCGCCGGCGCGGCCAACCGTTGGATCCAGATTCTGCTGCCTAGCGGAGGACGAGGTTTCTGACGAGAAGACGCGGGGGACGGCGGAGGAGGCGGCGTGGTCGGTGCTAGGGTTTGAACCAGCAGTGCAGCAGATCGGGCGGTTGCCGGAATTGTCCCTAGAGGAGGTGAGAGAAGACTTCTGGACAAAGATCGGATTCCCGACGTCTGAGTCCAGGGAATGGTCAAGGTCTGCGTCGCCGGAGGTACGTTTTTCGTCGTGCAGGTTGTCGGAGCGGGCAAGGTCTGTGTCGCCGCCGCCGAGGGAGAAGGTCAAGAGGTCTGTGATGAGGGCGGCGTCCTCGTCGCCGGTAGGCCTGCGGCTTTCTCGGATGCCGCGGATGAATCCCTGGAGAGGCCCGCTTCCGCGTCGTCGAGTCACGCCAGCGCCTGTCTTTGGGGACTTCCTCGCTGTAGCTACGACACGTCGGCCGGCGGCGATCGCGCCGGTGGATCCTTCGTTGGGGTCTGCTACCTCCGTGGTGCTTGGGGCGTCTCCGACGCTGAGTCGCGTGGTGGTGGAGGCGACGCCGGCAGCTTCACCTTCGGTGACGGCCGAGGAGCCGGCGGTGCGGCCGTTGATCGCGGCGGGTCTCGAGCCGCGATTCAAACCGGCGGATGCGGCACTGGAGGCCTCCTCTAGTGGGCCGCAAAGTCGATGGGCCTGGTTCGGTCGGGCCGTGATGGCTGTGCAGAAGGCGCCTCGCTGCGTCCCTATCGACAACAGCATACGATCATGGGAGATCGACCAGGTCCCGTATCGTTCCAGAGTCGTCTTCACCGCCGCCGCTCGCCCTTGCGTGGTGGTGGAGGCGACGCCGGCAGCTTCGCCTTCGGTGACGGCCGAGGAGCCGGCGGTGCGGCCGTTGATCGCGGCGGGTCTCGAGCCGCGATTCAAACCGGCGGATGCGTACTGGAGGCCTCCTCTAGTGGGCCGCAAAGTCGATGGGCCTGGTTCGTTCGGGCCGTGATGGCTGTGCAGAAGGCGCCTCGCTGCGTCCCTATCGACAACATGCAGCAGTCGGCCGCAGTGACCCCAGCGTCGCTGCAGCTGACCACGGGCCTGCTGGCATTGGGGTCGATGCACCGGCCGGCTATGCAGCAGCCGGCCATGTCGCCACCTTCGTCGCAGCAGCCGACTTCGGAGGTCGATACGCAGCTGCACGGTGCGGCGGAGGACGCTACGCTACCGCGCCATCTGGATGCGGGGCAGCGGACCTTGAGGGTCTCGTCGTGTCCCGCGGACGGACCCGTTGAGCCTGTGATACCGCCTCCATGGGCGGAGGGGCAGGCTGATGGGACGAAGGGCGTTTCTTCTTCGACACCCTCTTCCCCCGCGAAGGGGGACTCGCCTGGGGCTGCTGTGATACAGGGGGGCTACTTCACCTTTTACCCCTGTATCGACGACCTCTTCACCCTCACCGGCTTGGTCTCCACCGCCCTCGACTTCTCCATCGCCGGTATCCACCCTGCAGCAGCCGCCACCCACGGTCCCTCCTCCCGTTGTTCAACCGACGGTGAGGCGGAGTGGGAGGTACGCTCTTGCGGTGGATGGGGCGGGGCCGACGGATGAGGACGCCATGCAGAGAGCCACGCGGCGTAAGGCTGAGAAGAACCTCGACACGGCAGGTACTAAGCAACCATCCAAGTCGTTTAATTCGTTTTCAGATACTCGTATTTCTTCAAATTTGAGTAGCATAGGAGTTAATATGGGTAGTAGGTCTGATGAGATTTCAGTTTCGGCCAATGTGTTGAGACAGACGGAGCTTGACCGTCTAACGGTTGTTCCGAATGTTTCCACTGGGCATGAAACAACAGTAGTAGACGATGAGGAAGAGGATGACATCCTAGATGGTCAGCTTCTCTCGGCTATTATTGGTAATATTTCAGAAGTCGATTTAGAACACGTGGAGCTTAGTTCTGATCTACAAGCTTCTGAACGTGGTTCTCGATCGTCGGCCGGAAAGAAATCTCGTAGATATAGCAAGAATACTAAATCTAAAATAGTTTCTCGATGAATGGCATGTTTCGGAATTGCATAGGTCTTGGTGACTTGGCTAAACATTCCCACATTGCCGATGGTTGTAGAGATTATGATTTAGATTTCATTGCTATATCGGAGACGGGTAGGCGAAATTTCACACAAAGTTTTCTCGACCGACTGTCAGGCGGGATTAACTTTCAGTGGTTTTCTCGCCCGCCTCGTGGTAGATCCGGTGGCATTTTACTTAGCGTCCGTATAGACACCATGACTGTCTTAGCTAGTTCTGATGGAGAGTATCACATTAAGCTCGACATTAAGAATAAAGCAGACGGTTTCACGTGGAGTCTGGTTGCTGTGTATGGTGCCGCCCAGGATGCTTTTAAGGCTGACTTTTTACGTGAGTTGGTAAATCTTACAAAAGATAATCCTTATCCGATTTTAATCGGAGGCGATTTTAATTTGTTGAGATTTCCTCACGAGAAAAGTAAAGGCCGTTTCGATGGACATTGGCCTTTCTTGTCCAATGCTGTCATTGATAGCCTTGATTTAAGAGAGGTGTTTATGTCCGGTCGACAGTTTACTTGGACCAACAGCTTGCCTGAACCCACATACGAGAAACTAGATCGCGTGTTGATGGATACCGAATGGGAAAATAAATACTCTATGGTGTCAGTCCGTGCACTAGAACGTATTGAAAAACTGTCTCACCATGCTCCCATCATCCTAACTACTGGGAATCCCCGTCCTGTTTGTAAACGGCCGTTCAAATTTGAACTTGGCTGGCTACATCGAGAGGGATTTCATGATATGGTTAAGAAGGTTTGGGAGAGACCGGTCGGGGGAAGCACTCCAATTTTGAGATGGAATAATAAGATGCGGATAATGCGCAAACATCTCTCTGGTTGGGCTGCCCATACGGCCGGTATCCTTAAAAAAGAGAAGGCTCTCTTATCAAATGTAATTGATGAGCTTGAGGCTGTTGCGGAGGTTAGACCGTTGTCTACGCAAGAGATTGAACTTAAAAATCAATCAAATGCGCAGATGGCGAGTCTTCTTCGCGAGGAGGAACTCAAATGGTATCAACGTTCCAAAGCTCAATTCATATTGGAAGGAGATTCAAATACGCGATATTTCCATGGCTTAGCCAATGGGAGACATCGGAAAAAATGTATTCATTCTCTTATTCAAGATGAAGGGTTGATTGAAGGCCATGAGCAACTCAAATCTTACATTACTAATTATTATAAATGTCTGTTTGGTCCTCCGGAGGAAAGCACCTTCTCTCTTAATGAGGACTTATGATATGGGGTTGCCCGATCTTCTCAGTAAGCGACGGTGGTGATGAACACACGATGATAGCAGCGGATGGAATCGATGATGATGAGGAGGATAACTTGTATGACGCCAACGAAGTCTCTCGATTGATTCCTGATGCCAATGCAACAGCTCTCAACCCTGCAAGATATTCGCAACTCCACACACTTGCGCACGTAGCCGCCGACCACGAAGCGGTAGATTGCAATCTTCTAATCCCCAATGGAACAGCAGATCACACAAACTTTCAGTAGCATAAAACTCCAGATCGCAACGAATTGGAGAGTTAGGGAACAATAGTTTTGCTTAGCAAACAACTATGAACTAGGGTTTATCTTAAACTTGGTCTAAAGCAGCTAGGGGGTCGTCCAAGGCACTTATATAGGCGTCCGGGATGAGTTCTGGTCGAAAGATACAAGTAAAACCGACCCAGAATAGATCTGGTCGAGACAGACTCGGACAAATCCGGTCTGGAATCCGGTCAACCAGGCCAGGGACCGGGCAGGCCGGCGTGGCATCCGGTCAACCGGGCGGCAAACCGGGAAGTTCGCAAAAATCCGGTTTGACCCCGGTACGATGCATCCGGTCCGGTTGCCGCCCGGTCAACCGGGCCAGGGACCGGGCTGGCCGGTCTGGAGGCCGGTCTAACCGGGCGCTGGACCGGCCTGGACGTCGACTTCTCCTCTCGCGCATGCCTCCCGCTCCTCCCTCGCGCGTCCATGAGATATCTTCATGTCCAGCTCCATGTCCAGCTTCACGTCCATCTTGACGTCCGTCTTCATGTCCAGCTGCTCCTCTACTCCTTGTGCGATGCTCGTCTCCTCTTGATACCTGATGATACATAAGTAATAGGACTTAGGCAGTATAAAGTTCTCATCAATCAAAGTATCATTTAGAAACAAGTTCACCTGTTGTTTAAGTAGCTTCGCACGAGCCCTTGTAATTGGTCCAATCCGAACTTCATTGGACTTGAGCTTCACAGCAGGTTCATCTTCATTTATCAATGACGGAGGTAGTGGTGTAGTAGGGATGTCCTCATCATCTCCCCCCCCCCTTCAAAAGGCGTCGACCTCGATGCTCCAAGGTCTTCTCCGTCATATGGTGTCAAATCAGCAACATTGAAAGAATTACTGACACCAAATTCATCAACTGGAAGATCTATCGAGTATGCATTATCATTGATCTTGGCAAGCACTTTGTAAGGACCAGCACCACGAGGCTTCAACTTAGACTTCCGCAGCTTCGGGAACCTATCCTTGCGAAAATGTACCCAGACCATATCACCAGGCTTGAACAACATCTCTTTGCGCTTCTTGTTCATCCTTGCAGCATTGCTCTTGCCTTTCTTCTCTATCAACTCTTTAGTCTTCACATGGATTTTTCGCACAAAATCTGCCCTCTTGGGTGCCTCCATATTAACTCGCTCATGTATGGGCAAAGGCAACAAGTCAAGTGGAGTAATGGGTTTGAAACCATACAGCACCTCAAAAGGACATAGTTCCGTGGTAGAGTGTACCGCCCTGTTGTAAGCAAACTCCACATGCGGCAAACACTCTTCCCACTCCTTCAGGTCCTTCTTGATCATGGATCTCAACAGTTGTGACAAGGTTCGATTCACCACCTCAGTTTGACCATCAGTTTGGGGATGACAAGTAGTACTGAACAGTAGCTTTGTCCCCAGCTTTCCCCAAAGTGTCTTCCAGAAGTAGCTCATGAACTTCACATCACGATCAGAAACAATAGTCTTCGGGACTCCATGTAGTCGAACAATCTCCCTGAAAAACAGGTTAGCAATATGCGACGCATCGTCGCTTTTGTGTGAGCAATAAAGTGTGACATTTTAGAAAATCTGTCCACTACCACAAATATAGAATCATGGCCTCTTTTAGTACGCGGCAAACCCAACACAAAATCCATACTAATATCTTCCCAAGGTGTAGTAGGTGCCGGTAACGGAGTATACAAACCGTGAGGCTTCAGCTTGGACTTGGACTTGTTGCAAGTAATGCACCTCTTCACATACATGTGCACGTCCCGCCTCATCTTTGGCCAATAAAAGTTATCAGCGAGCATGAGTAGCGTCTTCTCATGCCCAAAGTGACCCATCAAACCTCCAGCATGTGATTCCTGCAATAAGAGCAAACGCACAGACGATTCTGGAACACATAGTTTGTTAGATCTAAATAAGAACCCATCGTGTATGTGATATTTTTCCCATGCTTTACCAATAACACATAAGCGGTATGGTTCAGCAAAATCATGATCAGTCGCATATAAATCACATAGCACCTCTAATCCAGGAATTTTAACATCAAGATGAGTTAACATCATAGTCTTCCTAGATAGAGCATCAGCAACAATATTATCTTTTCCCTTCTTATGCTTAATAATGTACGGAAAAGACTCAATAAACTCAACCCACTTAGCAAGACGCCTATGAAAAGTAGATTGGGCTTTCAGATATTTCAAAGCTTCATGATCAGAATGTATGATAAATTCTTTTGGCCACAAATAATGTTGCCAAACCTCAAGAACTCTAATTAAAGCATACAATTCTTTATCATATATTGGATAGTTCAACTTAGCACCAGAAAGTTTCTCAGAAAAATATGCAATTGGGCGACCCTCTTGCATCAACACACCACCAATTCCAATACCACTAGCATCACATTCAATCTCAAATTGCTTATTGAAATCAGGAAGTGCAAGCAACAGTGCAGAAGTTAACAATCGTTTCAGTTCATCAAAAGCATGATCTTGGGCAATGCCCCATTCAAAGACAACACCCTTTTTAGTCAATTCATTCAAAGGTGCAGCAATAGTAGAAAAATTGGGCAAATTGGGCACAAAACGGCGATAAAACCCAGCTAGACCATGAAAACTTCTTACTTGACTCACATTCATGGGAGTAGGCCAATTTTGAATAGCTTCAATTTTAGACACATCTACTTCTACTCCATGCTTAGAGACAACATAACCCAGAAATATGACCTTATCTTTGCAAAATGTGCACTTCTCAAGATTACCATAGAGTTTACTATCACGCAACACTTGCAAAACATGTCTAATATGTATAGTATGCTCAGATTCATTGCGGCTGTAGATTAATATGTCATCAAAATACACAACCACAAACTTGCCAATAAAATCACGCAAAACATGGTTCATCAGTCTCATGAAAGTGCTAGGTGCATTAGTCAAACCAAAAGGCATTACTAACCACTCATATAAACCAAATTTTGTTTTAAAGGCGATTTTCCACTCATCCCCTTCTTTCATCCTAATTTGATGATAACCACTACGCAAATCAATTTTAGTGAAAACAGCAGCACCACTCAATTCATCTAGCATATCCTCTAAACGGGGAATAGGATGACGATATCGAATAGTAATGTTGTTTATCGCTCTACAATCTATGCACATACGCCATGTACCATCTTTCTTAGGAACAAGAATAACAGGAACAGCACAAGGACTAAGGCTTATGCGGATATAACCTTTGTCGAGTAGCGCTTGTACTTGCTTCTGTATCTCCTTCGTCTCTTCGGGATTCGTCCTATACGGCGCCCTATTGGGCAGCGAGGCACCGGGGATCAAGTCTATTTGATGCTCAATACCACGCAATGGTGGTAGTCCCGCGGGTACCTCCTCCGGAAACACGTCATGGAATTCCTGCAAAACATTAGAAACACCAAGAGGAAGAGGGGTCATGTCGTTAGAAACCAAAACCGTACCCCTGTACATGAGCACAAGAGGCATGGCTGTAGGATCCTCACAAAATTCTCTCATGTCTTGTTTGGTGGCTAATGAGACTAAGGAATTCACTCTCTCACTTTTCGTTATATCACTCACGGCATTACAATTCTCTCGCCTATCTATGGATGCATCCTCCAAGTTTACTTCAATCTTCTGACGAGACTCATTGACAATTTGCTGCGGTGACATAGGCTGTAAGTTAATTTTCTTGCCCTTGAACTCCAAGTGATATGTATTGGCGCGGCCATTGTGTTGCACAGAACGGTCATAGAGCCATGGCCGGCCCAACAGTAGATGGCAAACCGTCATAGGAACCACATCAAAGTCAATGGAATCCTTATACGGTCCAATCTCAAAATCAACACGCACCATGTGGCTCACCTTCATCTCACCATTGTTACTCAACCACTGAATATAATATGGATGTGGGTGCGGTAGATACTTCAGTTTCAGCTTGGCACATAACTCTTTGCTTGCTAGATTGCAACAACTCCCGCCATCAATAATGACCTTGCAAGCCTTGTCAGGACCAACTAGTGCCTTTGTATGGAACAAATTACAGCGTTGTGTAGATGCACTTGACTGCACATTAAGAACACGCTGCGAGACAACAATAGTTTGAGCTTCAGAAGGAAAAGCATCAAACCCATCACTGTCATAATCATCCTCATCTGGAGCATTTGGATCAACATCATCTCCAGTTTCATACTCATTGTCCTCATTAATGATCATAACTTTACGGTTAGGACAATCTCGCTTGAAGTGACCCTTGCCACCACATGTATGACAAAGCATATCACGGTTGCGCGCTGTCGACATATTAGAACTAGTTCCACTTGCTGCAGGAGCGGGCTTCTTTGTGTTAGACACCATAGAGACCGGCTTGCTAGACGAAGTAGGAACATCCGCAGGGCGCGATGATGGCGCCATGGAGGGCGGCGCGCGGGGTGTGTAGCGCCCAGCGCCTGTAGCACGGCCCTTCATTTGCAGTTCTTCGGCCAACTGTGACTCAGCTTCTCTTGCATGATGTAGTAGCTCATTCATAGTAGCGTAGCTGTGATGACGCACAATTCCCTTGATATTAAACCGCAGACCATTCAGAAAACGATGTAGTGTCATCTCAAGAGACTCACGGACACGGGCACGCTGCATAAGCATCTCCATCTCCATGTAGTAAGCATCAACTGTCAACACACCTTGCTTCCATTGGGTCAACTTGTCAAAAACTGATCGCAAGTAATTGGTAGGCACAAAACGAGCTCTCATTGCCGCCTTCATAGCACGCCATGTGATAATAGGCAGCTCACCATCTTCTTCTCGAGCACTCACAAGTCCATCCCACCAACGCAATGCATAGCCATCAAATTCAGAGGAAGCAAGCTTGATCTTCCTATCTTCAGTATAGTCAGGATGTAAACGCCATAATCTCAATCTTCAGCTCCCATGTAAGATATTCTTCAACATCAGTACCTCCTTCAAATCTGGGAATTGAGAACTTGGGCTTACCCAAACCATCGTCTTGTTGTTGTAGAACACGTTGGGCTCCGACGGGGACAAAACCACGACCACGGAACGCATCACCAACGCCACGTCCAAGACCACGACCAACACCACACCCTTGAGCATTAGCAGCATCGGCATTGTCACCTTGCACACTGCCATCTTCATCAGGTGGTGGTTGTTGTTGTTGCACCATTGTACGTATTTCTCCAACTGCGTTTGTCAAAGCTTGTATGGATGCTTGAAGAGTCGTCAAAGATGTCTGAACGGTATTAACCGCTGTAATAGTCTCATCGACCTTCAAGTGAACATCCTGAATGTCCTTGTCCAACACGTCACTAGCAACACGGATTTCACGTTGCATATGATCACGAAGTGCCTCATAGTCCAGCCAAGTGACGGTAGTAGTTGGATCCTTTTTCTGCATCACATCAACATTCTCGGTAGAAGACATGATTAGTAGGTTAGTGCACTAAACAAAAATCTTTGGTGGTACTCTCACAACTCACTCAAAACTGATAAGAAAGATAAATCTTACCGCTCCAAAGTGAATTATTATTGCTTACCAACTTGGATTGACGGACTAGTGCACGGATGTAGCGAAGCGAATATCAAGGGTATAAGAACAAATCACACGACAAAGCAGGATATATGTGGGGCTGTAGGTGGGCTACCTATTTGCACCAATAACAAGCTCTAGCGCTGACCGTAGACAACCAATGATACTCACACAAGGCGATATAATGGGGCAATGCAACTATATGTGGGAAAGGTTGCAATGCACGAGAGAGACGCTAGCAAAGCTCAACGAGACAGGCACAAGATTGCTCAACTACGGGTGCAGTAAAGTAAACTTAGGCCTTCACTTGATTCAACTAGCACTTCACTTTTCTTTTTGGATTTTTCTTTTTGTATAACACACGCAACTATGTAGCTCTTTTTGCTTCTTTTCAATTTTCTCTTTTTTTTGATATATGACACAACTCCTAGATAACACGGCCAACAGAAATATGCAAAGCACCGATAACCTAACGAGCAGCCTGTCGAGCGGTAAAACTAGTCTCTTCTGGGGAAGTTCCTAGTCACTTTATATCGATAGGTTGTGTCTATGGTTGGGAACAAGCACACTGTACGCTACGTGGACTCGGAGTAACAAAACTGACACCACTAGATAAAGTAACACAAGATGAAAGAGTAAACTCAAACCCTAAAATACTAGATGGAAAGAAAAGATACGCAAAAACAACTACGAAAAGCAACTAAAACTCGAAATTAGTGAAATCTAAGGCTATGGCAAACCCTAACCCTAACCTTTTATGGCTTTTTCTGGATAGGAAACACTCACAACTCAACTATTGGATGGATTGTGGATGGCTTACCGAGGAAAACTGGAAATCTGATACCAAGATGATATGGGGTTGCCCGATCTTCTCAGTAAGCGACGGTGGTGATGAACACACGATGATAGCAGCGGATGGAATCGATGATGATGAGGAGGATAACTTGTATGATGCCGACGAAGTCTCTCGATTGATTCCTGATGCCAATGCAACAGCTCTCAACCCTGCAAGATATTCGCAACTCCACACACTTGCGCACGTAGCCGCCGACCACGAAGCGGTAGATTGCAATCTTCTAATCCCCAATGGAACAGCAGATCACACAAACTTTCAGTAGCATAAAACTCCAGATCGCAACGAATTGGAGAGTTGGGGAACAATAGTTTTGCTTAGCAAACAACTATGAACTAGGGTTTATCTTAAACTTGGTCTAAAGCAGCTAGGGGGTCGTCCAAGGCACTTATATAGGCGTTCGGGACGAAATCTGGTCGAAAGATACAAGTAAAACCGACCCAGAATAGATCCTGGTCGAGACAGACTCGGACAAATCCGGTATGGAATCCGGTCAACCGGGCCAGGGACCGGGCAGGCCGGCGTGGCATCCGGTCAACCGGGCGGCAAACCGGGAAGTTCGCAAAAATCCGGTTTGGCCCCGGTACGATGCATCCGGTCCGGTTGCCGCGATGCTCGTCTCCTCTTGATACCTGATGATACATAAGTAATAGGACTTAGGCAGTATAAAGTTCTCATCAATCAAAGTATCGTTTAGAAACAAGTTCACCTGTTGTTTAAGTAGCTTCGCACGAGCCCTTGTAATTGGTCCAATCCGAACTTCATTGGACTTGAGCTTCACAGCAGGTTCATCTTCATTTATCAATGACGGAGGTAGTGGTGTAGTAGGGATGTCCTCATCAACTTAACTGACGATATACCCCAAGTTTCTATGGAAGAAAATGGTCTACTAACCGCACCTTATACCGAGGAAGAGGTTCAGAAAGCAATTTTCCGAATGGAATGCAACAAAGCACCGGGTCCTGATGGTTTTCCAGCGGAGTTTTATCAAACTTTCTGGGATACGATTAAATCGGACCTTCTAGATTTGTTCAGTGACCTACACATTGGACAACTAGAATTATTTCGTCTAAATTTTGGTGAAGTAATCTTGTTACCGAAAGTTAATGAGGCAGAAAGGATTCAACAATATAGACCTATTTGCCTCTTAAATGTAAGTTTCAAGATTTTCACGAAAGTGGCCACCATTAGACTTAATACGGTTGCGGATCATGTTGTCCATCCATCACAGACAGCCTTTATGCAAGGAAGGAATATCCTTGATGGAGTGGCGGTCTTGCATGAGACGGTACATGAGATGCATTCTAAGAAATTACATGGGGTTATTTTAAAACTAGATTTTGAAAAGGCGTATGATAAAGTTAAGTGGTCTTTCCTACAACAGACACTCAGGATGAAAGGTTTTTCTCCAGAGTGGCGCGCTCTAATAAATGATTTTGTGTATGGAGGTAGTGTCGCAATCCGGGTTAATGATGACACCGGCCACTATTTCCAAACACGAAAAGGGTTACGCCAAGGGGATCCGTTATCACCGATGTTGTTTAACATTGTAGCGGATATGCTGGCTATACTCATAGAGCGGGCCAAGGCTGATGGCCAGATTGAAGGAGTGATTCCACATCTGGTTGATGGTGGTTTATCTATACTTAAATATGCCGACGATACAATTCTGTTTATGGATCATGATCTTGAAAAAGCTCAAAATCTGAAATTAATTTTGGCGACTTTTGAGCAGTTGTCAGGATTGAAAATCAATTTCCATAAAAGCGAATTGTTCTGTTTCGGTGATGCCCAAAACGCTACGGCTCTGTATACAAAGTTGTTTGGTTGCGGGCAAGGCCAATTTCCTATTCGTTATTTGGGTATTCCGATTCATTATCGGAGACTTACAATCGCGGAATGGAAATTAGTGGAAGAAAGATTACAAAAACGCCTTAGTAGTTGGAAAGGTAAATTGTTGTCCCTGGGAGGAAGATTGGTACTCATTAATTCGGTACTCACAAATATGGTACTGTATATGTTATCATTCTTCATCCTACCGAAAGGAATTCTGCATAAACTCGATTACTATCGATCCAGATTCTTTTGGCAAGGGGACAGCGAGAAAAAGAAATATCGACTGGTTAAGTGGAGTATAGTTTGTAGTCCCAAAGATCAAGGAGGGCTTGGAGTTCATGACCTGGAGGTCAAGAATTCAGCTCTTCTGGGTAAATGGATGTTTAAGCTACTTACTGAGGATGGGACTTGGCAAACTATTCTTCGGAGAAAGTATATCGGTTCGAAGACATTATCCCAAGTGGTTTGGAAACCTGGGGATTCTCACTTCTGGGCTGGTCTTATGGCGACAAAAAATGTATTCTTTCGCCATGGTACTTTCTCAATCAGGAATGGAGCACAGATACGATTCTGGGAAGATGCTTGGCTAAACAATGCACCCTTAAGTGAACAGTATCCTGCTCTGTATAGGATTGCTCGTCGCCAAGATGATACCATTGCTACTGTAATGGCTACCTCACCTCCGAATGTGACGTTCAGACGGGTTTTACTTGGACAAAGACTTGTGGCATGGAATACCCTAATTCAACGGCTCGGAGATATTCATTTATCACCTGAACCAGACGAATTTAGATGGAACCTTCATGTAGATGTACCTTTTCCGTAAAATCTTTCTACAATGCGATCCTTCTTTCTGACTTACCAGTTGACAACAATAAGAAGATTTGGAAGATGAAGATACCATTAAAAATTAAAAAATTTGAATGGTATCTTCGTCGTGGGGTTATTCTCACCAAAGACAATCTTGTTAAGCGGAATTGGCATGGAAGTACACGGTGTGTTTTGTCATCAGGACGAAACAATCAAACACTTATTCTTCCAGTGCCAGTTCGCGAGATCTATATGGTCTGTCATCCAAGTAGCGTCTACCTTGTATCCTCCGACTAGTGTCGCCAATGTCTTTGGCAATTAGCTTCATGGTATAGATTCAAGGTTTAAGTTGCTTCTTAGGGTGGGGGCGCTAGCAGTTATCTGGGCGCTTTGGCTATGTAGAAATGACAAGATCTTTAATGACAAAAATTGTTCTTTGTTGCAGGTCATCTACAGATGTACGGGTATTCTCCGTTCATGGTTACCTCTACAGCGAGTGGAGAACCGACAGCTATTTACGGAGGTCTGTACACGGTTGGAGGCTACGGCGAGGGATACTTTTTCCCTACATGGGTGGCAGCATAGTCTACGGATAGATGCCCCACCTACACTTTAGGCGTTATATGATTCATCGTTTCGATATGTATCTCGCCTAGTTTTTATTATTTATCCTTTTGGACTTGAGACAACAAAACGGCTGTGTGCATCCTGGTTATGCAGAGGCTGGATGTAATTGCTTTTTAAAGTAATAAAGCATCCTTTATCAAAAAAAATTATTGGCGCCATATCACCCCGCCCCCCTTCTCCCTCGGTTCCAATTCCTGCCATTTCCCCCACGCAAGCCTTTGCCTTGCTCCACCGTCCAACCATGAAGACGAGGCAGTACGTCGCTCCACGCACGTCAGCGCCGGATGCCCTCGCCGCCAAGCCTGCTCCCGCGAAGAAGAGGGCGGCGCGAACATCCAGCGCCAAGGAGTGGTCGGAGGGAATGACCAACGCCGAGTGGGCGTTCGACATCCAACGATGCTTGGTGGAGAACGCTAGCCGCCGCGCGAGGGAGGCGAAGC
Source organism: Lolium perenne (assembly GCF_019359855.2). Classification (NCBI taxonomy): domain Eukaryota; kingdom Viridiplantae; phylum Streptophyta; class Magnoliopsida; order Poales; family Poaceae; genus Lolium; species Lolium perenne. The sequence goes on from NC_067245.2 coordinate 148,611,292, forward strand.
TGAAGGCTGAGAGGGCTGCGGCAGCGGCAGCGGTGGCGAAGCAAGCAGCATTGATGGAGTGGCCGCTGCCATGGCGACGCCCCATACGCTTGCGCATCCGTTTGTCCCCGCCGCGTGGAGCGGCAGTCAGGGCAACATGTCCTCGCCGTCACCGTCCACCGCGTCGCCGTCGCCGTTGTTCCATGACTCCCAAGGTAACCCACCCCACCCATCCCTCTTCTCGGAGAGCTGCCACGATTTTGACCCGCTCGGTGGGTTCAACCCCAACACGCCACCGTGCACACCCCACGCAGACGGAGCAAGCCGCGGAGATGGAGGAGGTGGCGTCGGTCATCGAGAGGCAGGGCATCAAGCTCGACCTAATCAAGGCCAACATCATCGCCAAGAAGCGGAAGGAGGACCTGGCGATTCTGCTCGTCGACACGAGCGACATGGATAACGATGTCAAGGCGCGGTGCGGGGCGCATCACGCCACGATCCTAGCCGAGAGTCGAGCTCCACCCTCGTGCCAGCCTAGGACCGCGACTCCTGTGACGGCTACTACTCCACCGGCCACAAGCGCTTCTCGGTCGACTGCCACTCCGCCATCGCTGACCGCTACGCCGAGACACCGACCATCGTCCCTGATTCCCAGGTGGAGGAAATCGCTTGATTCCCGCGGCTATGTAATGTCGGCCGGCCTGCGTGTCTCCTTTTTTTGGTTCGCTAGACATTGCTATGCTGCGATTTGCGACGATGTGTTCGTCGAGACTAGCCATTTGCGACGATGTGTTTGTCGAGACATTGATCCTTTTGTGGACGTGAAATCTCTATGATCGGTGATTCATTTCTATGCTTTTAAGTTTGAAATTTAGGGGTGCGCATTTGGAGAATGCGGCTGGATGTCGGTGCCCCAATTTAGGAGTTACCCGCTGGCACCCCATACAGCCAGGGGTCCTACAGCTAGGCGCCCGGATGTCGTATGGGGGTCACGAGTGAAGATGCTCTAACCCAATCAACCAGACAGCAGCAGCCGCTATCTCCAAAAAAAAAGAGAACTTCACACACGACAAACAAACAGGGCGACATGATGGGCGCGGTTGGTAGCCTGCATGCCCATTGGCTCGCATCGGCCCAGATTTTTTCAGCCCGTTTGGTTACCTGGCCGAGCCCGCGTTCTTGCACGAACCGCTTCTCAAAGCACCCTCGGGCCAGACCGTAGAGGAACGCCCGTTCGGCCGTTTCTAGCGAGCCACCCCCGTTTCCGGAGAACTGGGGAATGCCGCGTACTCGCAGAGCCACCGCGGGAGATAGCGGGAGCTTGCGCGGGACGGCAAAATCTCGGCGGGATGAATTCGGTCACCGCGCTTGAATTTTTGCCACCGTATATAGGAGCCACTCTCTCACCGGCAAATCCAAATCCCCCATTTTCCCCCATTTCGAGCTCATCCACCCTTCCCGATCTAGCGACATGGGCGGCTCCTCCTCACCCACACGGTTGGCGAGGCTTGCGGTGACGACGGCGACAACTGGCCGCGGATGGTCTTCTTCTTCCTCTGTGTCGATGACTTCAGTTGTGGTAAGCTTCTGCAAACCCTAGCCTTAGATCTAGATCTTTTGGGTACACAAGGGAGGTCTGAACGACTCCATTGTAGGACATTCCTTCTTTGTCGGTCAAGGTTTTGGAGGTTGTCCAGGTTGCATCTAACTCTACCACGGGGACCATTGTCGCAGTTGACTCTTCCACTGGGACGGTGGTGCTGCATGCATCTTCGCCAGGGTCCCCTACTTCCCTGACCTCGATGCTGCATGTGGCTCCGTTGACTGTAAGGCCGCTCTTACTTATCTCGTTGTTCATTGATGTGGTAGTGGTAGTTCATTGATGCCGTACTGCTTAAGGATGTGGACGTGGATGTGGTACTGGTAGTGGTGATAGTTCGTTGATCTGCTAGTGCTTAAGGGTGTGGATGTTCTAGTGTTTGTCATGTAGGCGATCATACCTTTGGGCTCCCATGATCTGTCTGCGCCTACTATGAATGCTCAGCCATGTCTGATTGCAAGCAAACCAGCCATGGTTTGGAAACCTGAGCTATAAGAGTTTGTGCTGAACCAGTTGGTTCAACTCGTTCGTAGCGGTGTCTGCTTCAACATGGGATTCAAGGAGCAGCAGATGAAGAAGGTAGCCGCGTATGTTCTTGCATTCACTATCGTACATGTCACCACTCTTCAGCTCTACAACCACATTAGAAACTGGAGGACGAAGTGGAACATCATTATGAAGATGAAATCCGATCGCATTCTGGACTGGAGCAAGGATGGTTGCTGCTTCTACGGCGGTGATGAAGAGACGACAGACGAGTACATTCAGGTACGAAGCCTCATTGAGTTCGTGCATAGATCTAAAAATATATATGTGAATGTCGTCCGCACTAACAATTGTTCCTTGTGGATTGCAGCGCTACCCGAAGCACCGTCAGTACGTCAGCACCCCGATCACGAACTACGCTCAGATGAAGACGATCTTCACGCCCCGGTTTGTGTGCAAGGCGCAGTTGTTCCAGCCTAACTTGCTGGCCAGGGATATCGATTTCATTGCATACAACGAAGCAGAGTATGCCGAGTACCGTAAACTGCAACCACCGGAGAGGAGGAGCTGGCTTAGGACCTGGCTCCGCAATCAGTTTCCTACTTAGTGCTTCTGCTTCATTCGTTATGATCTGCTGATTTTGGGAGGTGATCTTGTATCCCTCCATTTAGCTAGGACTTGCTACAACCTCATCCACGGTCTGTAACATTGAACTTGTTCGAGGTGGTATTATACTAACCCCTCGTGATGAAACTGTGATGCATCACGAAGTATAGTTGCTTCGCTCGTGATGATAGCCCACTAAGTAGTTGCTGTGTATTACCAACACCTTTTGTGATGAACTGAATCTGATGTATGCTGTTATTCAAATATGTGTAACTTCACCACTCTAAGTGAAGGGGTTACCATAGCACTCATTTATCTTCAACCAAACAGGCTGTGAGCTGCACGAGTAGGGAAGAAAGTACTAGAAACGGGCAACCAAATAATGAGGCCCGGCTTCCCTCTCCGTCGCAGAAAAGGCCGCCCAGGCTACCAAACGACCCGCCTTTCATGGTCCATGGCCCGTTCGCGACGCGTAGGGAGGCCCATCTCGTTAGCGCAGTGGTGCAAAAAATCCATGCAGCCTACCAAACGCGCCCGATCTAAATCTTCGGGCCATTTCGCCACGAAGCATGCCCTAGGACATGTGTCTACAAAATTTGTGAAATTTAATGCAGACTACGAAACGCACCCTTAACGCATGTGTAGTCCCTGATAACGTTCCTGCGATGGGATGAGTCCATGGTTGAACCGGTAAGCAGGAATGGCGATCGTGAGGCGGCCCTAAACTTACCTACGTTCCGTCCCTTTCATTGGTGATGCCGCTGATCCATCCCATCGTCGATGGCTTTAGGTCCTTAGAGGCGTGGTGGACCACGAGAGGTTTTCCGTTCTTTGTTTTTACCTTTTCCCGTGTCTTCTTCGAGATGATAAAATAGCAGCTACATCTTAAAGTTAGATTAAGGTCATCCTTACCCTATCCTCGTTTTGGTGGTGCGTTTCGCACTGGCGGAGGTCAATTGGGTTCTTAGCACAACAACTTCCGGCATGTCTAATACAATAAGTTCTACCAAGACAAGCTTTGTTCGGCACTAGTGATGGAGGAGCGGTGACCATGGACAGACCCACAAAGACAGTTCGGTTTAATATTAATATTCCTAGCGTCCTTGTGACATCGATGCAAGAAAACGCAGCGAGCGCTTATCTTTCTTTTTTTCTGTCCGAGGTGTAGCATGGATGGCAACAGACCAAGTAGCGTCTATCGATGGAAGTTAGGATGCTTAGCAGATAATTTGATTTTGTGAGACTATTACCTTTTCGCTCTAAGCACCCATACGATATTAGCGCCGAGCATTGTACGAGTTCTTAGAGCATCTCTAGCCGATCCTGATATCCAATATAGATATTGAGGATCCATTATCCCAGATAGAGCTTTTAGTTTTAGAAAACCGAAAACATATAATAAAAACCAAGAGTCTGATGCTAGATTTTTTTAATAGGAAAACTCCACGCGACATTTTGACACTTTTTTTTGAATAGGGGAAGGGCCTGGAGGCCCTAGAAGTTTCATTGATTGCGGTGGGATAAAGTTACAGCAAGGGTCTGAAAGAAAAAAAGAATTACATCATAGTCCTTGCAATTTACTGAGAGGACCTCGAACGAGAAAGTAAAACGCGATCCAGTCCTCCTCCACCGATCCCATTGACGGCGGCGAGGCCGCGGCCACCTGCTCCAGCTCGGGGACGAGACCACTTGATCTGGAACCGGCTTTGAACTGCCGCGACGACGCCCAAGATCCTCCCTTGTAGGAGGAAGAAGAGTCCTCGGAGCTAGAGCTCCATAGGCGCGGAGCGGCCCGCTCGGCCAAAAGTAGCGGCGGCGCAGCTCGCCGATGCTTGGAAGCTTCCGCTGCAGAAACCTCGTATCTGATGGGGTTCGTAGCATAAAAAACAAAAAAATTCCTACCGCAAGACGAATAAAACCAACAGATCTAATCTATGGAACACCCAAGATCTAATCTACAAGATCGAAGCAACGAGATGGAAATGAGACTAACCCTCGAAGATTCCAAAGTCTACGAGATTAATCTCGTTGTTGATGTAGACGATCGTCCCCGGTGCTGCAATCCGGCAGCACTTCCGTACTCGGTCGCGCGTACGGTGTCGATGAAGCTCCTTCCTCTCCCCGTTCCAGCGGGCAGCGGAGGTGTGGTAGATCTCCACAGAATCCCAGCAGCACGACGGCGTGGTGGTGGTGTGATACGTCTCCGACGTATCGATAATTTCTTATGTTCCATGCCACATTATTGATGTTATCTACATGTTTTATGCACACTTTATGTCATATTCGTGCATTTTCTGGAACTAACCTATTAACAAGATGCCGAAGTGCCGATTCTTTGTTTTCTGCTGTTTTTGGTTTCAGAAATCCTAGTAAGGAAATATTCTCGGAATTGGACGAAATCAAAGCCCAGGGGCCTATTTTCTCACGAAGCTTCCAGAAGTCCGAAGGAGAGACGAAGAGGGGCCACGGAGGGGCCACACTATAGGGCGGCGCGGCCCCCCCTTGGCCGCGCGGCCCTGTGGTGTGGGGCCCCCGTGCCGCCTCTTGACCTGCCCTTTCGCCTATAAAAAGTCTCCGTGACGAAAACCCCGATGCAGAGAACCACGATACGGAAAACCTTCCGGAGACGCCGCCGCCGCCGATCCCATCTCGGGGGATCCAGGAGATCGCCTCCGGCACCCTGCCGGAGAGGGGAATCATCTCCCGGAGGACTCTACGCCGCCATGGTCGCCTCCGGTGTGATGTGTGAGTAGTCTACCCCTGGACTATGGGTCCATAGCAGTAGCTAGATGGTTGTCTTCTCCCCATTGTGCTATCATTGTCGGATCTTGTGAGCTGCCTAACATGATCAAGATCATCTATCTGTAATTCTATATGTTGCGTTTGTTGGGATCCGATGAATAGAGAATACTTGTTATGTTGATTATCAAAGCTATGCTTATGTGTTGTTTATGATCTTGCATGCTCTCCGTTATTAGTAGATGCTCTGGCCAAGTTGATGCTAGTAACTCCAAGAGGGAGTATTTATGCTCGATAGTGGGTTCATGCCTCTGTGAATGCGGAGGAGTGACAAGAACCACTAAGGTTATGGATGTCTTGTTGCCACTAGGGATAAAACATTAGTGCTATGTTCAAGGATGTAGTCACTAGTTACATTACGCGCAATACTTAATGCAATTGTCTGTTGTTAGCAACTTAATACTGGAGGGGGTTCGGATGATAACCTGAAGGTGGACTTTTTAGGCATAGATGCAGTTGGATGACGGTCTATGTACTTTGTCGTAATGCCCAATTAAATCTCACTATACTCATCATGATATATATGTGCATGGTCATGCTCTCTTTATTTGTCAATTGCCCAACTGTAATTTGTTCACCCAACATGCTGTTCGTCTTATGGGAGAGACACCTCTAGTGAACTGTGGACCCCGGTCCAATTCTCTTTCTTGAAATACAATCTCTTTGCCAATCTTGTTCTCTTGTTTTTACGCAAACAATCATCTTCCACACAATACGGTTAATCCTTTGTTACAGCAAGCCGGTGAGATTGACAACCTCACTGTTTCGTTGGGGCAAAGTACTTTGGTTGTGTTGTGCAGGTTCCACGTTGGCGCCGGAATCTCTGGTGTTGCGCCGCACTACATCCCGCCGCCATCAACCTTCAACGTGCTTCTTGGCTCCTCCTGGTTCGATAAACCTTGGTTTCTTTCTGAGGGAAAACTTGCTGCTGTGCGCATCATACCTTCCTCTTGGGGTTGCCCAACGAACGTGTGAAATACACGCCATCAAGCATATTTTCTGGCGCCGTTGCCGGGGAGATCAAGACACGCTGCAAGGGGAGTCTCCACTTCTCAATCTCTTTACTTTGTTTTTGTCTTGCTTAGTTTTATTTACTACTTTGTTTGCTGCACTAAAATCAAAATACAAAAAAATTAGTTGCTAGTTTTACTTTACTTGTTATCTTGTTTGCTATATCAAAAACACAAAAAAATTAGTTTACTTGCATTTACTTTATCTAGTTTGCTTTATTTACTGTTGCTAAAATGGCCAACGCTGAAAACACTAAGTTGTGTGACTTCACAACCACAAATAATAATGATTTCTTATGCACACCTATTGCTCCACCTGCTACTACAGCAGAATTCTTTGAAATTAAACACTGCTTTCTTGAATCTTGTTATGCGAGAGCAATTTTTAAGTGTTAGTTACGATGATGCCGCTGCCCATCTTAATAATTTTGTTGAACTATGTGAAATGCAAAAATATAAAGATGTAGATGGTGATATTATTAAACTAAAATTGTTCCCTTTCTCATTAAGAGGAAGAGCTAAAGATTGGTTGCTATCTCTGCCTAAGAATAGTATCGATTCATGGACTAAATGCAAGGATGCTTTTATTGGTAGATATTATCCCCCTGCTAAAATTATATCTTTGAGGAGTAGCATAATGAATTTTAAACAATTAGATACTGAACATGTTGCTCAAGCTTGGGAGAGAATGAAATCTCTGGTTAAAAATTGCCCAACCCATGGATCGACTACTTGGATGATCATCCAAACCTTCTATGCAGGACTAAATTTTTCTTCACGGAATTTATTGGATTCAGTTGCTGGAGGTACCTTTATGTCCATCACTCTTGGTGAAGCAACAAAGCTTCTTGATAATATGATGATCAACTACTCTGAATGGCACACGGAAAGAGCTCCACAAGGTAAGAAGGTAAATTGTCGAAGAAACCTCTTCCTTGAGTGATAAGATTGATGCTATTATGTCTATGCTTGTGAATGGTAGGACTAATATTGATCCTAATAATGTTCCATTAGCTTCATTGGTTGCACAAGAAGAACATGTTGATGTAAACTTCATTAAAAATAATAATTTCAACAACAATGCTTACCTAACAATTCTAGTAACAACTATAGGCCATATCCTTATAATAATGGCAACGGCTATGGTAATTCTTATGGGAATTCTTACAACAATAATAGGAGTTCACCCCCTGGACTTGAAGCCATGCTTAAGGAATTTATTAGTACACAAACTGCTTTTAACAAATCTGTTGAAGAAAAGCTTGGGAAAATTGATATACTTGCTTCTAAAGTCGATAGTCTTGCTTTGATGTTGATCTTTTGAAATCGAAAGTTATGACTAATGAGAATCATCATAATAAAATTACTACTACAGCAAATGCCATTCAAGTTAGAATTAATGAGAATATAAGATTAATGGCTGAGCTGCGTGCTAGGTGGGATAGAGAAGAAAATGAAAAACTAGCTAAAGAGAAGAATATAGCTAAAGTTTGGACTATTACCACCACTAGTAATGCTAATGCTACACATGTTGCTGCACCTCCTACTCATACTAATAAAAGAATTGGTGTTAGCAATGTTTCCACTTCGAATGCAACGCGCGAAAAACTGCACAAAAGCTGCTAAAAGCTGAAACTGCACTGTGATAAAGCTGCTGAAATTTTTTCCAACATTGGGGATGATGATCCCATTGCTTTAGATTATAATGGTTTGAATTTTGATGATTGCCACATCTCTGAAGTTATAAAGTTCTTGCAAAAACTTGCTAAAAGTCCTAATGCTAGTGCTATAAATTTGGCTTTCACGCATCATATTACAAATGCTCTCATAAAAGCTAGAGAAGAGAAACTAGAGCGTGAAGCCTCTATTCCTAAAAAGTTAGAGGATGGTTGGGAGCCCATCATTAAGATGAAGATTAAAGATTTTGATTGTAATGCTTTATGTGATCTTGGTGCAAGTATCTCTGTTATGCCTAAGAAAATTTATAATATGCTTGACTTGCCACCGCTGAAAAATTGTTATTTGGATGTTAATCTTGCTGATCATTCTACAAAGAAATCTTTGGGTAAAGTTGATAATGTTCACATTACCATTAACAATAACCTGGTTCCCGTTGATTTTGTTGTCTTGGATATTGAATACAATGCATCTTGCCCCATTATATTGGGAAGACCTTTTCTTGAAGCTTGTTGGTGCTATCATTGATATGAAGGAAGGTAATATAAAATATCAATTTCCTCTCAAGAAAGGTATGGAACACTTCCCTAGAAAGAGAATGAAGGTACCTTTTGATTCTATTATGAGAACAAATTATGATGTTGACACTTCATCTCTTGATAATACTTGATACACACTTTCTGCGCCTAGCTGAAAGGCGTTAAAGAAAAGCGCTTATGGGAGACAACCCATGTTTTTACCTACAGTACTTTGTTTTTATTTTGTGTCTTGGAAGTTGTTTACTACTGTAGCAACCTCTCCTTATCTTAGTTTTGTGTTTTGTTGTGCCAAGTTAAGCCGTTGATAGAAAAGTAAGTACTAGATTTGGATTACTGCACAGTTCCAGATTTCTTTGCTGTCACGAATCTGGGTCCACCTCCCTGTAGGTAACTCAGAAAATTAAGCCAATTTACGTGCATGATCCTCAGATATGTACGCAACTTTCATTCAATTTGAGCATTTTCATTTGAGCAAGTCTGGTGCCATTTTAAAATTCGTCAATACGAACTGTTCTGTTTTGACAGATTCTGCCTTTTATTTCGCATTGCCTCTTTCGCTATGTTGGATGAATTTCTTTGATCCACTAATGTCCAGTAGCATTATGCAATGTCCAGAAGTGTTAAGAATGATTGTGTCACCTCTGAATATGTCAATTTATAATGTGCACTAACCCTCTAATGAGTTGTTTCGAGTTTGGTGTGGAGGAAGTTTTCAAGGATCAAGAGAGGAGTATGATGCAACATGATCAAGGAGAGTGAAAGCTCTAAGCTTGGGGATGCACCCGGTGGTTCACCCCTGCATATATCAAGAAGACTCAAGCGTCTAAGCTTGGGGATGCCCAAGGCATCCCCTTCTTCATCGACAACATTATCAGGTTCCTCCCCTGAAACTATATTTTTATTCCATCACATCTTATGTGCTTTTTCTTGGAGCGTCGGTTTGTTTTTGTTTTGTTTGAATAAAATGGATCCTAGCATTCACTTTATGGGAGAGATACACGCTCCGCTGTAGCATATGGACAAGTATGTCCTTGGTTTCTACTCATAGTATTCATGGCGAAGTTTCTCCTTCGTTAAATTGTTATATGGTTGGAATTGGAAAATGATACATGTAGTAATTGCTATAAATGTCTTGGGTAATGTGATACTCGGCAATTGTTGTGCTCATGATTAAGCTCTTGCATCATATGCTTTGCACCCATTAATGAAGAAATACATAGAGCATGCTAAAATTTGGTTTGCATATTTGGTTTCTCTAAGGTCTAGATAATTTCTAGTATTGAGTTTGAACAACAAGGAAGACGGTGTAGAGTCTTATAATGTTTTCAATATGTCTTTTATGTGAGTTTTGCTGCACCGGTTCATCCTTGTGTTTGTTTCAAATAAGCCTTGCTAGCCTAAACCTTGTATCGAGAGGGAATACTTCTCATGCATCCAAAATACTTGAGCCAACCACTATGCCATTTGTGTCCACCATACCTACCTACTACATGGTATTTTCCGCCATTCCAAAGTAAATTGCTTGAGTGCTACCTTTAAAATTCCATCATTCACCTTTGCAATATATAGTTCATGGGACAAATAGCTTTAAACTATTGTGGTATTGAATATGTAATTATGCACTTTATCTCTTATTAAGTTGCTTGTTGTGCGATAACCATGTTTACTGGGGACGCCATCAACTACTCTTTGTTGAATTTCATGTGAGTTGCTATGCATGTTCGTCTTGTCTGAAGTAAGATAGATCTACCACCATAGGGTTAAGCATGCATATGTTAGAGAAGAACATTGGGCCGCTAACTAAAGCCATGTTCCATGGTGGAAGTTTCAGTTTTGGACAACAATCCTCAAATCTCAAATGAGAAAATTATTAATTGTTGTTATATGCTTATGCATAAAAGAGGAGTCCATTATCTGTTGTCTATGTTGTCCCGGTATGGATGTCTAAGTTGAAGAATAATCAATAGCGAGAAATCCAATGCGAGCTTTCTCCTTAGACCTTTGTACAGGCGGCATAGAGGTACCCCTTTGTGACACTTGGTAAAAACAATGCATTGTGATGATCCGGTAGTCCAAGCTAATTAGGACAAGGTGCGGGCACTATTAGTATACTATGCATGAGGCTTGCAACTTGTAAGATATAATTTACATGATACATATGCTTTATTACTACCGTTGACAAAATTGTTTCATGTTTTCAAAATCAAAGCTCTAGCACAAATATAGCAATCGATGCTTTTCCTCTATGGAGGACTATTCTTTTACTTTCAATGTTGAGTCAGTTCACCTATTTCTCTCCACCTCAAGAAGCAAACACTTGTGTGAACTATGCATTGATTCCTACATACTTGCTTATTGCACTTATTATATTACTCTATGTTGACAATATCCATGAGATATACATGTTACAAGTTGAAAGCAACCGCTGAAACTTAATCTTCTTTTGTGTTGCTTCAATACCTTTACTTTGAATTATTGCTTTATGAGTTAACTCTTATGCAAGACTTATTGATGCTTGTCTTGAAGTGCTATTCATGAAAAGTCTTTGCTATATGATTCACTTGTTTACTCATGTCATATACATTGTTTTGATCGCTGCATTCACTACATATGCTTTACAAATAGTATGATCAAGATTATGATGGCATGTCACTCCGAAATTATACGTGTTATCGTTTTACACTGCTCGGGACGAGCGAGAACTAAGCATGGGGATGCTGATACGTCTCATACGTATCGATAATTTCTTATGTTCCATGCCACATTATTGATGTTATCTACATGTTTTATGCACACTTTATGTCATATTCGTGCATTTTCTGGATCTAACCTATTAACAAGATGCCGAAGTGCCGATTCTTTGTTTCTGCTGTTTTTGGTTTCAGAAATCCTAGTAAGGAAATATTCTCGGAATTGGACGAAATCAAAGCCCGGGGGCCTATTTTCTCACGAAGCTTCCGAAGTCCGAAGGAGAGACGAAGAGGGGCCACGGAGGGGCCACACTATAGGGCGGCGCGGCCCCCCTTGGCCGCGCGGCCTGTGGTGTGGGGCCCCGTGCCGCCTCTTGACCTGCCCTTTCGCCTATAAAAAGTCTCCGTGACGAAAACCCCGATCTGAGAACCACGATACGGAAAACCTTCCCGGAGACGCCGCCGCCGCCGATCCCATCTCGGGGGATCCGGAGATCGCCTCCGGCACCCTGCCGGAGAGGGGAATCATCTCCCGGAGGACTCTACGCCGCCATGGTCGCCTCCCGGTGTGATGTGTGAGTAGTCTACCCCTGGACTATGGGTCCATAGCAGTAGCTAGATGGTTGTCTTCTCCCCATTGTGCTATCATTGTCGGATCTTGTGAGCTGCCTAACATGATCAAGATCATCTATCTGTAATTCTATATGTTGCGTTTGTTGGGATCCGATGAATAGAGAATACTTGTTATGTTGATTATCAAAGCTATGCTTATGTGTTGTTTATGATCTTGCATGCTCTCCGTTATTAGTAGATGCTCTGGCCAAGTTGATGCTAGTAACTCCAAGAGGGAGTATTTATGCTCGATAGTGGGTTCATGCCTCTCTGTGAATGCGGAGGAGTGACAAGAACCACTAAGGTTATGGATGTGCTGTTGCCACTAGGGATAAAACATTAGTGCTATGTTCAAGGATGTAGTCACTAGTTACATTACGCGCAATACTTAATGCAATTGTCTGTTGTTAGCAACTTAATACTGGAGGGGGTTCGGATGATAACCTGAAGGTGGACTTTTTAGGCATAGATGCAGTTGGATGACGGTCTATGTACTTTGTCGTAATGCCCAATTAAATCTCACTATACTCATCATGATATGTATGTGCATGGTCATGCTCTCTTTATTTGTCAATTGCCCAACTGTAATTTGTTCACCCAACATGCTGTTCGTCTTATGGGAGAGACACCTCTAGTGAACTGTGGACCCCGGTCCAATTCTCTTTACTGAAATACAATCTCTTGCAATCTTTGTTCTCTTGTTTTACGCAAACAATCATCTTCCACACAATACGGTTAATCCTTTGTTACAGCAAGCCGGTGAGATTGACAACCTCACTGTTTCGTTGGGGCAAAGTACTTTGGTTGTGTTGTGCAGGTTCCACGTTGGCGCCGGAATCTCTGGTGTTGCGCCGCACTACATCCCGCCGCCATCAACCTTCAACGTGCTTCTTGGCTCCTCCTGGTTCGATAAACCTTGGTTTCTTTCTGAGGGAAAACTTGCTGCTGTGCGCATCATACCTTCCTCTTGGGGTTGCCCAACGAACGTGTGAAATACACGCCATCATGGTGGTGGAGAAGAATTCCTGCAGGGCTTCGCCTAAGCCGGAGCAGGAGAAACTGGGAGGGAGGAGAGGTGGCAAATTAGGGTTGCGTACGGAGCAGCCTTGGCCGGCCAAACTATCCCTCTATATATAGTCGGGAACTAGGGTTAGGGTTTCACAAAACCCATCTAGTGTCGGCGCCTGGTGGGCCCACACAATACCCTGGCGCGGCCTGGGGGGAGCCCGCGCCGAGGTGTTGTGTGGCCCACCCCTGGCCTTTCTCCTTCTCCCCTTTGGACTCCGTCTACGTGACAGAAAAATAAGAACTTCTGTTTTTATTTCGTCCAATTCCAAGAATGTTTCCAGAACAACTTTTCTTGTACAAAACAGCAGAATTCTTCCAGAACAATTCCGGTCCTCCTCGTGATGTCTTGGATCCCATCCGAGACTCCGAACAACATTCGGTCTCCATCTCATATTCCGAATCTACCTATGCGACATCGAACCTTAAGCGCGTCACCCTACGGTTCGTGAACAATGCAGACATGGTCGAGACTCCTCTCCGAGCAATAACCAATAGCGGGATCTGGAGATCCATAATGGCTCCCACATATTCAACGATGACTTAGTGATCGATTGAACCAATTACATACGATGCCAATTCCCTTTGTCTCGCGATATTTTACTTGTCCGAGGTTCGATCATCGGTATCTCCATACCTTGTTCAACCTCGTTACCGACAAGTACTCTTTACTAAATGCCGTGGTATGTGATCTCTTATGAACCATTCATATGCTTGCAAGCTAATCAGATGACATTCCACCGAGAGGGCCCAGAGTATATCTATCCGTCATCAGGATGGACAAATTCCACTATTGATCCATATGCCTCAACTCACACTTTCCGAATACTTAATCCCATCTTTATAACCACCCATTTACGCAATGGCGTTTGATGTAATCAAAGTACCCTTCCGGTGTAAGTGATTTACATGATCTCATGGTCGAAGGACTAAGACAACTATGTATCGAAAGCTTATAGCATTTTGGACTTAATGACTTGATCTTATGCTACGCTTATTTGGGTGTGTGTCCATTATATCATTCAACTAATGACATAAACTTGTTATTAATAACATCCAATGTTCATGATCACGAAACCATGATCATCCATTAATCAACAAGCTAGTTTATACAAGAGGCTTACTAGGGACTCCTTGTTGTTTACATAACACACATGTATCAATGTTTCGGTTAATACAATTATAGCATGGTATGCAAACATTTATCATAAACACAAAGATATTATAATAACCACTTTATTATTGCCTCTTGGGCATATCTCCAACAGTCTCCCACTTGCACTAGAGTCAATAATCTAGATTACATTGTAAGGTACCTAACACCCATGGCATTCTGGTGTTGGTCATGCTTTGCCCTTGGGAGAGCTTTAGTCAACGGATCTGCAACATTCAGATCTGTGTGTACTTTGCAAATCTCTACTTCACCATCCTCGATGTACTCGCGAATCGAATGAAAATGCAGCTTGATATGCTTCAGCTTCTTGTGTGACCTTGGTTCCTTTGCATTGGCGATGGCACCCGTGTTGTCACAATAAATGACTAACGGGTCCAATGCGCTAGGAACCACACCAAGCTCAACAATGAACCTCTTCATCCATACCGCTTCCGATGAAGCCTCTGAAGCCGCTATATATTCAGATTCTGTTGAAGATTTCGCCACCGTGCACTGCTTGGAACTGCTCAAGCTTACTGCCGCACCATTCAATATAAACACGTACCCAGACTGAGACTTAGAGTCATCAGGATCGGTGTTCCAACTTGCATCGGTGTAACTGGTTACAACGAGCTCTTGGTCACCGCCATAACAAAGAAACATATCCTTAGTCCTTTTCAAGTACTTCAGGATATTATTGACCGCTGTCCAGTGTTCCATTCCTGGATCACTTTGATATCTGCTGGTCAAACTAACAGCATGTGCGATATCCGGTCTGGTACACAGCATGGCATACATGAGAGAGCCTACTGCCGAAGCATAGGGGATCTTGCTCATCCTCTCTCTTTCATCTGCCGTAGCCGGACCTTGAGTCTTACTCAAGACCTTACCTGGCAACATTGGCAAGAACCCTTTCTTGCTTTCATCCATTCTAAACTTCTTTAGAATCTTGTCCAGGTATGTACTCTGTGAAAGGCCTATTAGGCGTCTTGATCTATCTCTATAAATCTTGATGCCTAAAATGTACGCTGCTTCACCAAGGTCTTTCATTCAAAAACACTTATTCAAATAACCTTTAACGCTGCTTAATAGTTCTATATCATTCCCAATCAATAATATGTCATCTACATATAATATCAGGAACGCTACAGAGCTCTGATACGTCTCCGACGTATCGATAATTTCTTATGTTCCATGCCACATTATTGATGATATCTACATGTTTTATGCACACTTTATGTCATATTCGTGCATTTTCTGGAACTAACCTATTAACAAGATGCCGAAGAGCCAGTTGCTGTTTTCTGCTGTTTTTGGTTTCAGAAATCCTAGTAAAGAAATATTCTCGGAATTGGACGAAATCAACGCCCAGGGTCCTATTTTGCCACGAAGCTTCCAGAAGACCGAGGGGGAAAGGAAGTGGGGCCACGAGGCGCCGCCACACTAGGGCGGCGCGGCCTAGATCTTGGCCGTGCCAGCCTGGCGTGTGGGGCCCTCGTGTGGCCCCCCGCGTTGCCCTTCCGCCTACAAATAGCCTTCGTCGCGAAACCCCCAGTACCGAGAGCCACGATACGGAAAACCTTACTGAGACGCTGATACGTCTCCGACGTATCGATAATTTCTTATGTTCCATGCTACATTATTGATGATATCTACATGTTTTATACACATTATATGTTGTATTTATGCATTTTCCGGCACTAACCTATTAACGAGATGCCGAAGAGCCAGTTGCTGTTTTCTGCTGTTTTTGGTTTCAGAAATCCTAGTAAAGAAATATTCTCGGAATTGGACGAAATCAACGCCCAGGGTCCTATTTTGCCACGAAGCTTCCAGAAGACCGAAGGAGAGTCGAAGTGGGGCCACGAGGTGGCTAGACACCAGGGCGGCGCGGCCCAGGCCCTGGCCGCGCCGACCTATGGTGTGGGCCCCTCGTGCCGCCTCTTTACCTGCCCTTCCGCCTACAAATAGCCTTCGTCGCGAAACCCCCAGTACTGAGAGCCACGATACGGAAAACCTTACTGAGACGCCGCCGCCACCAATCCCATCTCGGGGGATTCTGGAGATCTCCTTCGGCACCCTGCCGGAGAGGGGAATCATCTCCCGGAGGACTCTTCACCGCCATGGTCGCCTCCGGAGTGATGAGTGAGTAGTTCACCCCTGGACTATGGGTCCATAGCAGTAGCTAGATGGTTGTCTTCTCCTCATTGTGCTTCATTGTTGGATCTTGTGAGCTGCCTAACATGATCAAGATCATCTATCTGTAATACTATATGTTGTGTTTGTCGGGATCCGATGGATAGAGAATACTATGTTATGTTAATTATCAAGTTATTACCTATGTGTTGTTTATGATCTTGCATTCTCTCCGTTATTAGTAGAGGCTCTGGCCAAGTTTTTACTCTTAACTCCAAGAGGGAGTATTTATGCTCGATAGTGGGTTCATGCCTCCATTAAATGCAGGACGGTGACGAAAGTTCTAAGGTTGTGGATGTGCTGTTGCCAATAGGGATAAAACATTGATGCTATGTCTAAGGATGTAGTTATTGATTACATTACGCACCATACTTAATGCAATTGTCTGTTGTTTTGCAACTTAATACTGGAAGGGGTTCGGATGATAACCTGAAGGTGGACTTTTTAGGCATAGATGCATGCTGGATAGCGGTCTATGTACTTTGTTGTAATGCCCAATTAAATCTCACTATATTTATCATGTCATGTATGTGCATTGTTATGCCCTCTCTATTTGTCAATTGCCCGACTGTAATTTGTTCACCCAACATGCTTTTATCTTATGGGAGAGACACCTCTAGTGAACTGTGGACCCCGGTTCATTCTTTTATACTGAAATACAAATCTGCTGCAATACTTGTTCTTTACTGTTTTCTGCAAACAATCATCTTCCACACAATACGGTTAATCCTTTGTTACAGCAAGCCGGTGAGATTGACAACCTCACTGTTTCGTTGGGGCAAAGTACTTTGGTTGTGTTGTGCAGGTTCCACGTTGGCGCCGGAATCCCTGGTGTTGCGCCGCATTACATTCCGCCACCATCAACCTTCAACGTGCTTCTTCACTCCTACTAGTTCGATTAAACCTTGGTTTCTTACTGAGGGAAAACTTACTGCTGTGCGCATCGCACCTTCCTCTTGGGGTTCCCAACGAACGTGTCAATTATACGCGCATCAAGACTGTTTTCTGGCGCCGTTGCCGGGGAGATCAAGACACGCTGCAAGGGGAGTCTCCACTTCCCAATCTCTTTACTTTGTTTTTGTCTTGCTTTATTTTATTTACTACTTTGTTTGCTGCATTATATCAAAACACAAAAAAAAATTAGTTGCTAGCTTTACTTTATTTACTGTCTTGCTTTCTATATCAAAAACACAAAAAAATTAGTTACTTGCATTTACTTTACTTGATTCATCATGTTTCCTTTTAATTTTACCACAAAAGACATACCGGTAGGACGTGGGTCTATAGTTGGGAGAAATAATATAGAAGAATTTTTCAATCATGTTAGTACCGTTGAAGATTTTGAAGATAGACACTTGGTAGAACTTGCTCCTACTTATGAAATTGCTGCTGCTGCTTTAGTTCGCATGTTGGAAACTAAATTTGTTAATCTCAATCCTATAATCCAACACATGTTTCTTACACTCGGTGATATGGAAGAAGGGGAAAAGAAAGATTTTGTTTTAGAAACCCTTCTTAGAGAATTTGGTGGTATAGCTAGAGAGGCTAGAAAGGTCTTTATTAAATATAAGATGCTTGGTTCTTATACCAATTTTGTTAGTATTCTTGAAAAGATGGACATGGAGAGAGTAAGGTACACTAATAACATTAATGATGGTGGGGAGATCAAAGCACCAATACCATGTAAGCTCCTAGCAATGAATGAAGCGTTAGAAAATAACTATGCTTGGCTTGTTCCCGAAAATTTGTTTGATGAGAGTAGCAAGCCCAAGAATAATGAAAAGGGAGCCGCTGAAACTTATGTATCTAATATATTATGCATGGTTGAGAAAACTCCAAACCCTGCTGAAGATGCTTCATCTCTTGATAATACTTGATACACACTTTCTGCGCCTAGCTGAAAGGCGTTAAAGAAAAGCGCTTATGGGAGACAACCCATGTTTTTACTACAGTATTTTTGTTTTATATTTGAGTCTTGGAAGTTGTTTACTACTGTAGCAACCTCTCCTTATCTTAGTTTTGTGTTTTGTTGTGCCAAGTAAAGTCTTTGATAGTAAAGTTCATACTAGATTTGGATTACTGCGCAGTTTCAGATTTCTTTGCTGTCACGAATTTCGACCTGCCTCCCTGTAGGTAGCTCAGAAAATTAAGCCAATTTACGTGCGTGATCCTCAGATATGTACGCAACTTTCATTCAATTTGGGCATTTTCATTTGAGCAAGTCTGGTGCCTCAATAAAATCCATCTTTACGGACTGTTCTGTTTTGACAGATTCTGCCTTTTATTTCGCATTGCCTCTTTTGCTATGTTGGATGAATTTCTTTGATCCATTAATGTCCAGTAGATTTATGCAATGTCCAGAAGTGTTAAGAATGATTGTGTCACCTCTGAACATGTTAATTTTTATTATGCACTAACCCTCTAATGAGTTGTTTCGAGTTTGGTGTGGAGGAAGTTTTCAAGGATCAAGAGAGGGAAATGATGCAATATGATCAAGGAGAGTGAAAGCTCTAAGCTTGGGGATGCCCCGGTGGTTCACCCCTGCATATTCTAAGAAGACTCAAGCGTCTAAGCTTGGGGATGCCCAAGGCATCCCCTTCTTCATCGACAACATTATCAGGTTCCTCCCCTGAAACTATATTTTTATTCCGTCACATCTTATGTACTTTGCTTGGAGCGTCGGTTTGTTTTTGTTTTTGTTTTTGTTTGAATAAATGGATCCTAGCATTCATTGTGTGGGAGAGAGACACGCTCCGCTGTTGCATATGGACAAATATGTCCTTAGGTTTTACTCATAGTATTCATGGCGAAGGTTGAATCTTCTTCGTTAAATTGTTATATGGTTGGAATCGGGAAATGCTACATGTAGTAATTCTAAAATGTCTTGAATAATTTGATACTTGGCAATTGTTGTGCTCATGTTTAAGCTCTTGCATCATATACTTTGCACCCATTAATGAAGAAACACTTAGAGCTTGCTAATTTGGTTTGCATATTTGGTCTCTCTAAAGTCTAGATAATATCTAGTATTGAGTTTTGAACAACAAGGAGGACGGTGTAGAGTCTTATAATGTTTACAATATGTCTTTTATGTGAGTTTTGCTGCACCGGTTCATCCTTGTGTTTGTTTCAAATAACCTTGCTAGCCTAAACCTTGTATCGAGAGGGAATACTTCTCATGCATCCAAAATCCTTGAGCCAACCACTATGCCATTTGTGTCCACCATATCTACCTACTACATGGTATTTCTCCGCCATTCCAAAGTAAATTGCTTGAGTGCTACCTTTAAAATTTCCATCATTCACCTTTGCAATATATAGCTCATGGGACAAATAGCTTAAAAACTATTGTGGTATTGAATATGTACTTATGCACTTTATCTCTTATTAAGTTGCTTGTTGTGCGATAACCATGTTTCTGGGGACGCCATCAACTACTCTTTGTTGAATATCATGTGAGTTGCTATGCATGTCCGTCTTGTCTGAAGTAAGAGAGATCTACCACCTTAATGGTTGGAGCATACATATTGTTAGAGAAGAACATTGGGCCGCTAACTAAAGCCATGAATCATGGTGGAAGTTCCGATTTTGGACATATATCCTCAATCTCATATGAGAACACTAATTGTTGCCACATGCTTATGCATTAAAGAGGAGTCCATTATCTGTTGTCCATGTTGTCCCGGTATGGATGTCTAAGTTGAGAATAATCAAAAGCGAGAAATCCAAAATGCGAGCTTTCTCCTTAGACCTTTGTACAGGCGGCATGGAGGTACCCCATTGTGACACTTGGTTAAAACATGTGTATTGCGATGATCCGGTAGTCCAAGCTAATTAGGACAAGGTGCGGGCACTATTAGTATACTATGCATGAGGCTTGCAACTTGTAAGATATAATTTACATAACTCATATGCTTTATTACTACCGTTGACAAAATTGTTTCATGTTTTCAAAATAAAAGCTCTAGCACAAATATAGCAATCGATGCTTTCCTCGTTGAAGGACCTTTCTTTTACTTTTAATGTTGAGTCAGTTCACCTATTTCTCTCCACCTCAAGAAGCAAACACTTGTGTGAACTGTGCATTGATTCCTACATACTTGCATATTGCACTTGTTATATTACTCTATGTTGACAATTATCCATGAGATATACATGTTATAAGTTGAAAGCAACCGCTGAAACTTAATCTTCCTTTGTGTTGCTTCAATACCTTTACTTTGATTTATTGCTTTATGAGTTAACTCTTATGCAAGACTTATTGATGCTTGTCTTGAAGTACTATTCATGAAAAGTCTTTGCTTTATGATTCAGTTGTTTACTCATGTCATTACCATTGTTTTGATCGCTGCATTCATTACATATGTTTACAATAGTATGATCAAGGTTATGATGGCATGTCACTCCAGAAATTATCTTTGTTATCGTTTACCTGCTCGGGACGAGCAGAACTAAGCTTGGGGATGCTGATACGTCTCCGACGTATCGATAATTTCTTATGTTCCATGCTACATTATTGATGATATCTACATGTTTTATACACATTATATGTTGTATTTATGCATTTTCTGGCACTAACCTATTAACGAGATGCCGAAGAGCCAGTTGCTGTTTTCTGCTGTTTTTGGTTTCAGAAATCCTAGTAAAGATATATTCTCGGAATTGGACGAAATCAACGCCCAGGGTCCTATTTTGCCACGAAGCTTCCAGAAGACCGAAGGAGAGTCGAAGTGGGGCCACGAGGTGGCAAGACACCAGGGCGGCGCGGCCCAGGCCCTGGCCGCGCCGACCTATGGTGTGGGCCCCTCGTGCCGCCTCTTTACCTGCCCTTCCGCCTACAAATAGCCTTCGTCGCGAAACCCCCGATCACGAGAGCCACGATACGGAAAACCTTGCGAGACGCCGCCGCCGCCAATCCCATCTCGGGGGATTCTGGAGATCTCCTCCGGCACCCTGCCGGAGAGGGGAATCATCTCCCGGAGGACTCTTCACCGCCATGGTCGCCTCCGGAGTGATGAGTGAGTAGTTCACCCCTGGACTATGGGTCCATAGCAGTAGCTAGATGGTTGTCTTCTCCTCATTGTGCTTCATTGTTGGATCTTGTGAGCTGCCTAACATGATCAAGATCATCTATCTGTAATACTATATGTTGTGTTTGTCGGGATCCGATGGATAGAGAATACTATGTTATGTTAATTATCAAGTTATTACCTATGTGTTGTTTATGATCTTGCATGCTCTCCGTTATTAGTAGAGGCTCTGGCCAAGTTTTTACTCTTAACTCCAAGAGGGAGTATTTATGCTCGATAGTGGGTTCATGCCTCCATTAAATCCGGGACAGTGACAGAAAGTTCTAAGGTTGTGGATGTGCTGTTGCCACTAGGGATAAAACATTGATGCTATGTCTAAGGATGTAGTTATTGATTACATTACGCACCATACTTAATGCAATTGTCTGTTGTTTTGCAACTTAATACTGGAAGGGGTTCGGATGATAACCTGAAGGTGGAGTTTTTAGGCATAGATGCATGCTGGATAGCGGTCTATGTACTTTGTCGTAATGCCCAATTAAATCTCACTATATTTATCATGTCATGTATGTGCATTGTTATGCCCTCTCTATTTGTCAATTGCCCGACTGTAATTTGTTCACCCAACATGCTTTTATCTTAAGGGAGAGACACCTCTAGTGAACTGTGGACCCCGGTCCATTCTTTTATACTGAAATACAAATCTGCTGCAATACTTGTTCTTTACTGTTTTTACGCAAACAATCATCTTCCACACAATACGGTTAATCCTTTGTTACAGCAAGCCGGTGAGATTGACAACCTCACTGTTTCGTTGGGGCAAAGTACTTTGGTTGTGTTGTGCAGGTTCCACGTTGGCGCCGGAATCCCTGGTGTTGCGCCGCATTACATTCCGCCACCATCAACCTTCAACGTGCTTCTTGACTCCTACTGGTTCGATTAAACCTTGGTTTCTTACTGAGGGAAAACTTACTGCTGTGCGCATCGCACCTTCCTCTTGGGGTTCCCAACGAACGTGTCAATTATACGCGCATCAGACGCCGCCGCCGCCAATCCCATCTCGGGGGATTCTGGAAATCTCCTCCGGCACCCTGCCGGAGAGGGGATTCATCTCCCGGAGGACTCTTCACCGCCATGGTCGCCTCCGGAGTGATGAGTGAGTAGTTCACCCCTGGACTATGGGTCCATAGCAGTAGCTAGATGGTTGTCTTCTCCTCATTGTGCTTCATTGTTGGATCTTGTGAGCTGCCTAACATGATCAAGATCATCTATCTGTAATACTATATGTTGTGTTTGTCGGGATCCGATGGATAGAGAATACTATGTTATGTTAATTATCAAGTTATTACCTATGTGTTGTTTATGATCTTGCATGCTCTCCGTTATTAGTAGAGGCTCTGGCCAAGTTTTTGCTCTTAACTCCAAGAGGGAGTATTTATGCTCGATAGTGGGTTCATGCCTCCATTAAATGCAGGACGATGTGAGAAAGTTCTAAGGTTGTGGATGTGCTGTTGCCACTAGGGATAAAACATTGATGCTATGTCTAAGGATGTAGTTATTGATTACATTACGCACCATACTTAATGCAATTGTTTGTTGTTTTGCAACTTAATACTGGAAGGGGTTCGGATGATAACCTGAAGGTGGACTTTTTAGGCATAGATGCATGCTGGATAGCGGTCTATGTACTTTGTTGTAATGCCCAATTAAATCTCACTATATTTATCATGTCATGTATGTGCATTGTTATGCCCTCTCTATTTGTCAATTGCCCGACTGTAATTTGTTCACCCAGCATGCTTTTATCTTATGGGAGAGACACCTCTAGTGAACTGTGGACCCCGGTCCATTCTTTTATACTGAAATACAATCTACTGCAATAATTGTTCTTTACTGTTTTCTGCAAACAATCATCTTCCACACAATACGGTTAATTCTTTGTTACAGCAAGCCGGTGAGATTGACAACCTCACTGTTTCGTTGGGGCAAAGTACTTTGGTTGTGTTGTGCAGGTTCCACGTTGGCACCGGAATCCCTGGTGTTGCGCCGCATTACATTCCGCCACCATCAACCTTCAACGTGCTTCTTGACTCCTACTGGTTCGATTAAACCTTGGTTTCTTACTGAGGGAAAACTTACTGCTGTGTGCATCACACCTTCCTCTTGGGGTTCCCAACGAACGTGTCAATTATACGCGCATCAAGACTGTTTTCTGGCGCCGTTGCCGGGGAGATCAAGACACGCTGCAAGGGGAGTCTCCACTTCCCAATCTCTTTACTTTGTTTTTTGTCTTGCTTTATTTTATTTACTTACTTGTTTGCTGCACTTATATCAAAACACACAAAAAAAATTAGTTGCTAGCTTTACTTTATTTACTGTCTTGCACTCTATATCAAAAACACAAAAAAAATTAGTTTACTTGCATTTATTTTATCTAGTTTGCTTTATTTACTACTGCTAAAATGGCCACCCCTGAAAATACTAAGTTGTGTGACTTCACAAACACAAATAATAATGATTTCCTATGCACACCTATTGCTCCACCTGCTACTACAACAGAATTCTTTGAAATTAAACCTGCTTTACTGAATCTTGTTATGCGAGAGCAATTTTCTGGTGTTAGTTCTGATGATGTTGCTGCCCATCTCAATAATTTTGTTGAATTGTGTGAAATGCAAAAGTATAAAGATGTAGATGGTGACATTATAAAATTAAAATTGTTTCCTTTCTCATTAAGAGGAAGAGCTAAAGATTGGTTGCTATCTCTGCCTAAGAATAGTATTGATTCATGGACTAAATGCAAGGATGCTTTTATTGGTAGATATTATCCCCCTGCAAAAATTATATCTTTGAGAAGTATCATAATAAATTTTAAACAATTGGATAATGAGCATGTTGCACAAGCTTGGGAAAGAATGAAATCTTTGGTTAAAAATTGCCCAACCCATGGACTGACTACTTGGATGATCATCCAAACCTTTTATGCAGGACTGAACTTTTCTTCGCGAAACCTATTGGATTCAGCTGCTGGAGGTACCTTTATGTCCATCACTCTTGGTGAAGCAACAAAGCTTCTTGATAATATGACGATTAATTACTCTGAATGGCACACGGAAAGAGCTCCACAAGGTAAGAAGGTAAATTCTGTCGAAGAAACCTCTTCCTTGAGTGATAAGATTGATGCTATTATGTCTATGCTTGTGAATGATAGGACTAATGTTGATCCTAATAATGTTCCGTTAGCTTCATTGGTTGCCCAAGAAGAACATGTTGATGTAGACTTCATTAAAAATAATAATTTCAACAACAATGCTTATCGGAACAATTCTAGTAACAACTATAGGCCATATCCTTATAATAATGGTAATAGTTATGGTAATTCTTATGGGAATTCTTACAACAATAATAGGAACACACCCCCTCGACTTGAAGCTATGCTTAAAGAATTTATTAGTACACAAACTGCTTTTAACAAATCTGTTGAGGAAAAGCTCAATAAAATTGATATTCTTGCTTCTAAGGTTGATAGTCTTGCCTCTGATGTTGATCTTTTGAAATCGAAAGTTATGCCTAATAATGATATTGAAAATAAAATTGTTACTACAGCAAATGCCATCCAAGTTAGAATTAATGAGAATATAAGATTGATGGCCGAATTGCATGCTAGGTGGGAAAGAGAAGAAAATGAAAAACTAGCTAAAGAGAATAATGTAGCTAAAGTTTGGACTATTACCACCACTAGCAATGCTAATGCTCCACATGTTGCTGCACCTCCTACTAATAATGGTGAAAGAATTGGTGTTGGCAATGTTTCCACTCCTAGTGCAAAGCCTGCAAAACTGCCGGAAACTGCTAAAACTACTGAAACTGCCTGCGATAAAACTGCTGAATTTTTTTCTAACATTGGGGATGATGATCCCATTGCTTTAGATTATAATGGTTTAGATTTTGATGATTGCCACATCTCTGAAGTTATAAAGTTCTTACAAAAACTTGCTAAGAGTCCTAATGCTAGTGCTATAAACTTGGCTTTCACAAAACATATTACAAATGCTCTCATAAAAGCTAGAGAGGAGAAACTAAAACTTGAAACTTCTATTCCTAGAAAGCTAGAGGATGGTTGGGAGCCCATCATTAAGATGAAGGTCAATGACTTTGATTGTAATGCTTTATGTGATCTTGGTGCAAGTATTTCCGTTATGCCTAAGAAAATTTATGATATGCTTGACTTGCCACCATTGAAAAACTGTTATTTGGATGTTAATCTTGTTGATAATGCTATAAAGAAACCTTTGGGGAGAATTGATAATGTTCGCATTACCGTTAACAATAACCTTGTCCCCGTTGATTTTGTTGTCTTGGATATTGAATGCAATGCATCTTGTCCCATTATATTGGGAAGACCTTTTCTTCGAACTGTTGGAGCTATCATTGATATGAAGGAAGGTAATATTAAATATCAATTTCCTCTCAAGAAAGGTATGGAACACTTCCCTAGAAAGAGAATGAAGTTACCTTTTGATTCTGTTATTAGAACAAATTATGATTTTGATACTTCATCTCTTGATAACACTTGATATACACTTTCTGCGCCTAGCTGAAAGGCGTTAAAGAAAAGCGCTTATGGGAGAAAACCCATATTTTTACTACAGTATTTTTGTTTTATATTTGAGTCTTGGAAGTTGTTTACTACTGTAGCAACCTCTCCTTATCTTAGTTTTGTGTTTTGTTGTGCCAAGTAAAGTCTTTGATAGTAAAGTTCATACTAGATTTGGATTACTGCGCAGTTTCAGATTTCTTTGCTGTCACGAATTTCGACCTGCCTCTCTGTAGGTAGCTCAGAAAAATATGCCAATTTACGTGCGTGATCCTCAGATATGTACGCAACTTTCATTCAATTTGGGCATTTTCATTTGAGCAAGTCTGGTGCCTCAATAAAATCCATCTTTACGGACTGTTCTGTTTTGACAGATTCTGCCTTTTATTTTGCATTGCCTCTTTTACTATGTTGGATGAATTTCTTTGATCCATTAATGTCCAGTAGCTTTATGCAATGTCCAGAAGTGTTAAGAATGATTGTGTCACCTCTGAACATGTTAATTTTTATTGTCCACTAACCCTCTAAGGAGTTGTTTCGAGTTTGGTGTGGAGGAAGTTTTCGAGGATCAAGAGAGGAGTATGATGCAATATGATCAAGGAGAGTGAAAGCTCTAAGCTTGGGGATGCCCCGGTGGTTCACCCCTGCATATTCTAAGAAGACTCAAGCGTCTAAGCTTGGGGATGCCCAAGGCATCCCCTTCTTCATCGACAACATTATCAGGTTCCTCCCCTGAAACTATATTTTTATTCCATCACATCTTATGTGCTTTGCTTGGAGCGTCGGTTTGTTTTTGTTTTTGTTTTTGTTTGAATAAATGGATCCTAGCATTTATTGTGTGGGAGAGAGACATGCTCCGCTGTTGCATATGGACAAATATGTCCTTAGGCTTTACTCATAGTATTCATGGCGAAGGTTGAATCTTCTTCGTTAAATTGTTATATGGTTGGAATTGGGAAATGCTACATGTAGTAATTCTAAAATGTCTTGGATAATTTGATACTTGGCAATTTTTGTGCTCATGTTTAAGCTCTTGCATCATATACTTTGCACCCATTAATGAAGAAACACTTAGAGCTTGCTAATTTGGTTTGCATATTTGGTCTCTCTAAAGTCTAGATAATATATAGTATTGAGTTTTGAACAACAAGGAAGACGGTGTAGAGTCTTATAATGTTTACAATATGTCTTTTATGTGAGTTTTGCTGCACCGGTTCATCCTTGTGTTTGTTTCAAATAACCTTGCTAGCCTAAACCTTGTATCGAGAGGGAATACTTCTCATGCATCCAAAATCCTTGAGCCAGCCACTATGCCATTTGTGTCCACCATATCTACCTACTACATGGTATTTCTCCGCCATTCCAAAGTAAATTGCTTGAGTGCTACCTTTAAAATTTCCATCATTCACCTTTGCAATATATAGCTCATGGGACAAATAGCTTAAAAACTATTGTGGTATTGAATATGTACTTATGCACTTTATCTCTTATTAAGTTGCTTGTTGTGCGATAACCATGTTTCTGGGGACGCCATCAACTACTCTTTGTTGAATATCATGTGAGTTGCTATGCATGTCCGTCTTGTCTGAAGTAAGAGAGATCTACCACCTTAATGGTTGGAGCATGCATATTGTTAGAGAAGAACATTGGGCCGCTAACTAAAGCCATGAATCATGGTGGAAGTTTCAGTTTTGGACATATATCCTCAATCTCATATGAGAACACTAATTGTTGCCACATGCTTATGCATTAAAGAGGAGTCCATTATCTGTTGTCCATGTTGTCCCGGTATGGATGTCTAAGTTGAGAATAATCAAAAGCGAGAAATCCAAAATGCGAGCTTTCTCCTTAGACCTTTGTACAGGCGGCATGGAGGTACCCCATTGTGACACTTGGTTAAAACATGTGTATTGCGATGATCCGGTAGTCCAAGCTAATTAGGACAAGGTGCGGGCACTATTAGTATACTATGCATGAGGCTCGCAACTTGTAAGATATAATTTACATAACTCATATGCTTTATTACTACCGTTGACAAAATTGTTTCATGTTTTCAAAATAAAAGCTCTAGCACAAATATAGCAATCGATGCTTTCCTCGTTGAAGGACCTTTCTTTTACTTTTAATGTTGAGTCAGTTCACCTATTTCTCTCCACCTCAAGAAGCAAACACTTGTGTGAACTGTGCATTGATTCCTACATACTTGCATATTGCACTTGTTATATTACTCTATGTTGACAATTATCCATGAGATATACATGTTATAAGTTGAAAGCAACCGCTGAAACTTAATCTTCCTTTGTGTTGCTTCAATACCTTTACTTTGATTTATTGCTTTATGAGTTAACTCTTATGCAAGACTTATTGATGCTTGTCTTGAAGTACTATTCATGAAAAGTCTTTGCTTTATGATTCAGTTGTTTACTCATGTCATTACCATTGTTTTGATCGCTGCATTCATTACATATGTTTACAATAGTATGATCAAGGTTATGATGGCATGTCACTCCAGAAATTATCTTTGTTATCGTTTACCTGCTCGGGACGAGCAGAACTAAGCTTGGGGATGCTGATACGTCTCCGACGTATCGATAATTTCTTATGTTCCATGCCACATTATTGATGATATCTACATGTTTTATGCACACTTTATGTCATATTCGTGCATTTTCTGGAACTAACCTATTAACAAGATGCCGAAGAGCCAGTTGCTATTTTCTACTGTTTTTGGTTTCAGAAATCCTAGTAAAGAAATATTCTCGGAATTGGACGAAATCAACGCCCAGGGTCCTATTTTGCCACGAAGCTTCCAGAAGACCGAGGGGGAAAGGAAATGGGGCCACGAGGCGCCGCCACACTAGGGCGGCGCGGCCTAGGTCTTGGCCGCGCCAGCCTGGCGTGTGGGGCCCTCGTGTGGCCCCCCGCGTTGCCCTTCCGCCTACAAATAGCCTTCGTCGCGAAACCCAGAGTTTTGAGAGCCACGATACGGAAAACCTTACTGAGACGCCGCCGCCAATCCCATCTCGGGGGATTCTGGAAATCTCCTCCGGCACCCTGCCGGAGAGGGGATTCATCTCCCGGAGGACTCTTCACCACCATGGTCGCCTCCGGAGTGATGAGTGAGTAGTTCACCCCTGGACTATGGGTCCATAGCAGTAGCTAGATTGTTGTCTTCTCCTCATTGTGCTTCATTGTTGGATCTTGTGAGCTGCCTAACATGATCAAGATCATCTATCTGTAATACTATATGTTGTGTTTGTCGGGATCCGATGGATAGAGAATACTATGTTATGTTAATTATCAAGTTATTACCTATGTGTTGTTTATGATCTTGCATGCTCTCCGTTATTAGTAGAGGCTCTGGCCAAGTTTTTGCTCTTAACTCCAAGAGGGAGTATTTATGCTCGATAGTGGGTTCATGCCTCCATTAAATGCAGGACGATGTGACGAGAAAGTTCTAAGGTTGTGGATGTGCTGTTGCCACTAGGGATAAAACATTGATGCTATGTCTAAGGATGTAGTTATTGATTACATTACGCACCATACTTAATGCAATTGTCTGTTGTTTTGCAACTTAATACTGGAAGGGGTTCGGATGATAACCTGAAGGTGGACTTTTTAGGCATAGATGCATGCTGGATAGCGGTCTATGTACTTTGTCGTAATGCCCAATTAAATCTCACTATATTTATCATGTCATGTATGTGCATTGTTATGCCCTCTCTATTTGTCAATTGCCCGACTGTAATTTGTTCACCCAACATGCTTTTATCTTATGGGAGAGACACCTCTAGTGAACTGTGGACCCCGGTCCATTCTTTTATACTGAAATACAATCTACTGCAATAATTGTTCTTTACTGTTTTCTGCAAACAATCATCTTCCACACAATACAGTTAATTCTTTGTTACAGCAAGCCGGTGAGATTGACAACCTCACTGTTTCGTTGGGGCAAAGTACTTTGATTGTGTTGTGCAGGTTCCACGTTGGCGCCGGAATCCCTGGTGTTGCGCCGCATTACATTCCGCCACCATCAACCTTCAACGTGCTTCTTGACTCCTACTGGTTCGATTAAACCTTGGTTTCTTACTGAGGGAAAACTTACTGCTGTGCGCATCACACCTTCCTCTTGGGGTTCCCAACGAACGTGTCAATTATACGCGCATCAAGCTCCCACTCACTTTCTTGTAAATACAGGCCTCACCATGAGTCCGTATAAAACCGAAGTCTTTGATCACTCTATCAAAGCGTAGATTCCAACTCCGGGATGCTTGCTTCAGTCCATAAATGGAACGCTGAAGTTTGCATACCTTGTCAGCATTTTCAGGATCGACAAAACCTTTGGGTTGTACCATGTACAACTCTTCCTCAATATCACCATTGAGGAACGCCATTTTGACATCCATCTGCCAAATCTCATAATCGAAAAATGCAGCTATTGCTAACAAAATCCTCACAGACTTTAGCTTCGCTACAGGTGAGAAAGTCTCATCGTAGTCAACTCCTTGAATTTGTCGAAAACCCTTTGCGACAAGTCGAGCTTTATAGACAGTAATATTACCATCAGCATCTGTTTTTCTCTTGAAGATCCATTTATTCTCGACAGCCTTGCGGCTATCAGGTAAGTCTACCAAAGTCCATACTTTGTTATCATACATGGATCCCATTTCGGATTTCATGGCTTCTTGCCATTTGTTGGAATCTGGGCTCATCATCGCTTCTTCATACGTCGCAGGGTCCTCATCATTGTTGTCCACAATCATGACATTTAGACAGGGATCATACCAATCAGGAGTGGTACGTTCCCTCGTCGATCTGCGAGGTTCAGTAGCTTCCTCATTCGAAGCTTCATGATCATCATCATTTGCTTCCTCTCCTATCGGCGTAGGCTGCGCAGAAACTTCTTCCGGCACTGCGCTACTCTGATCAATGAGAGAAGGTTCATCAACCTCGTCGAGTTCTACTTTTCTTCCAGTCACTTCTTTAGTGAGAAACTCCTTCTCAAGAAAGGATCCGTTCTTGGCAACAAAGATTTTTCCTTCGGATCTGTGATAGAAGGTGTACCCAATAGTTTCTTTAGGGTATCCTATGAAGACACATTTCTCCGCTATGGGTTCTAGCTTGTCAGGTTGTAACTTCTTTACATAAGCTTCACAACCCCAAACTTTAAGGAACGACGGCTTAGGTTTCTTCCCAAACCATAATTCATACGGTGTCGTTTCAACGGATTTAGATGGTGCCCTATTTAAAGTGAATGCGGCTGTCTCTAATGCATAACCCCAAAACGACAACGGCTAATCGGTAAGAGACATCATAGACCGAACCATATCTAAGAGAGTTCGATTACGACGTTCGGACACACCATTGCGCTGTGGTGTTCCCGGCGGTGTCAACTGTGAAAGTATTCCGCATTTCTTTAAATGCATGCCAAACTCATAACTCAGATATTCGCCTCCGCGATCAGAACGCAGAAACTTAATCTTCTTGTTACGCTGATTTTCTACTTCACTTTGGAATTCCTTGAACTTCTCAAAAGTCTCGGACTTATGTTTCATAAAGTAAATATATCCATATCTACTCAGATCATCCGTGAAGGTTAGAACATAACGATAACCACCGCGCGATGCTACACTCATTGGTCCGCACACATCAGTATGTATGATTTCCAATAAGTCTGTAGCTCGCTCCATTGTACTAGAAAATGGAGTCTTAGTCATTTTTCCCATTAGACATGCCTCGCATCTGTCAAGTGACTCAAAGTCAAGTGACTCAAGAAGTCCATCGGAATGGAGTTTCTTCATGCGCTTCACTCCAATATGACCAAGACGACAGTGCCACATATAAGTAGAATTATCATTCAATTTAATTCGCTTAACATCTATGTTATGAACATGTGTATCACTACTATCGAGATTTAACAAGAATAAACCATTCATCTCAGGTGCATGGCCATAAAAGACATTACTCATATAAATCGAACAACCATTATTCTCAGACTTAAATGAATAACCGTCTTGCATTAAACAAGATGCAGATATAATGTTCATGCTCAACGCAGGTACCAAATAACAATTATTGAGGTTTAAAACTAATCCCGAAGGTAGATGTAGAGGGAGCGTGCCGACGGCGATCACATCGACTTTGGATCCATTTCCAACGCGCATCGTCACCTCGTCTCTTGCCAGGCTTCGTCTATTCCGCAGTTCCTGTTTCGAGTTACAAATGTGAGCAACCGAACCAGTATCAAATACCCAGGCACTACTACGAGAACCAGTAAGATAGACATCAATAACATGTATATCAAATATACCTTTCTTTTTGACGTGGCCGCTCTTCAAATCGGCCAAGTATTTGGAGCAATTACGCTTCCAGTGCCCCTTCCCCTGGCAGTAATAGCACACAGTCTCAGGTTTAGGACCAGCCTTAGGCTTCTCAGGATGCGCTGCAACTTTCTTGCCGCCCTTCTTGAAGTTACCCTCGTTAGGCTTGCCCTGCTTTTTGAAACCGGTGGTCTTGTTGACCATCAACACTTGGTTCTCCTTTTTAATCTCAACTTCAGCAGATTTCAACATGGAAAAGAGTTCAGGTAAATCTTTATTCATGTTCTGCATGTTGTAGTTCATCACGAAGTTCTTGTAACTTGGTGGCAGTGATTGAAGGACACGATGAATACCCAACTGGTTAGGGATCATCATCCCCATGTCATTGAGCTTCTTGGCATGTCCGGACATGGCGAACATGTGCTCACTAACGGAGCTGCCCTCTTCCATCATGCAGCTAAAGAACTGTTTCGAGGCCTCATAGCTCTCCACGGCCGCATGAGTTTCAAAGATAAGTTTGAGCTCACGCATCATCTCACATGGGTCGTGGTGCTCAAAACGCTTTTGGAGCTCTGC
This sequence comes from Lolium perenne, assembly GCF_019359855.2. Classification (NCBI taxonomy): domain Eukaryota; kingdom Viridiplantae; phylum Streptophyta; class Magnoliopsida; order Poales; family Poaceae; genus Lolium; species Lolium perenne. The sequence goes on from NC_067245.2 coordinate 148,644,227, forward strand.
CTCTAAGCTGCACAAGATGGCACACTGAACTTCGGAGTACCGAACAGCCCGAGTCTCATAAACATTCTTTATGTCCTCGGACACTGCAGGAGGTGGTGGGGGACCTAGCGGTGCTTCGAGCACATATTGCAGGCTTCCACCAGTGAGGAAAATCCTCACATGACGGAACCAGTCAGTGAAGTTGCTACCATTGCCCTTAAGCTTTTCTTTCTCTAGGAACTGGTTAAAATTGATGGAGGGGGGTGCCATGATCTACAACATATTTGCAAAGAGTTTAGACTAAGTTTATGATAAATTGAGTTCAATTTTAATTCTTAAATTAACTAGGTGAACTCCCACTTAAAACAACATTCCTCGCATTGTCTTAGTGATTACACGAACCAAGTCCACTACACCAAGTCCGATCTTCACGAGAAGAGATGTAGCTTCAAAGGCGAACACTCAAAGTGTTCATCATATCATTCATATGACTCATGCTCTACCTTTCGGTATCCCGTGTTCCGAGACCATGTCTGTACATGCTAGGCTCGTCAAGGCAACCTTGGTATCCGCGTGTGCAAATCTGGCTTGCACCCGTTGTATGCACATGTAGAGTCTATCACACCCGATCATCACGAGATGCTTCGAAATGACAAGTCTTAGCAACGGTGCATACTAAGGATGAACACTTTATTATCTTGATATTTAGTGAGAGGGATCATCTTATAATGCTACCGTCACGATCTAAGCAAAATAAGATGCATAAAAAGGATTAACATCACATGCAATTCATAATGTGTGATATGATATGGCCTTTCTTCTTGTGCTTTTGATCTCCATCTCCAAAACACGGACATGATCTCCATCATCACCAGCATGGCGTCAAGGTCAGTGGCGCCGCTTCATGGTTGTCCATCACTTATAGCTACTATAACAACTACTTGAAATAAAGCTATTACATGATGAATAGACACACAGGTCTTTAACAAAAATTAAAGACAACCATTAGGCTCCTGCCGGTTGCCATAATACAATAATGAACATCTCATACATCAAATATAATCATCATCACATCATGGCCATATCACATCACCAAACCCTGCAAAAACAAGTTAGACGCCTCTAATTTGGTTTGCATATTTTACGTGGTTTAGGGTTTTCGAGTAAGATCCAATCTACCTACGAACATGAACCACAACGGTGATACTAATGTTGACAATAGAAGTGCAAATTACAATCTTCACTATGGTGGGAGAGACAGACACCCGCAAAGCCACTTATGCAATACAAGTTGCATGTCAAGCGTGGAGCAAGTCTCATGAGACGCGGTCATGTAAAGTTAGCCCGGGCCGCTTCATCCCACCATCCCGCAAGAAGCAAAGTACACAAACTAAAGCAACAAAAGCATCACCGCCCACAAAACCATTGTGTTCTACTCGTGCAACAGATCTATGCATAGACATGGCTCTGATACCACTGATGGGGTTCGTAGCATAGAAAACAAAAATTTTCCTACCGCAAGACGAATAAAACCAACAGATCTAATCTATGGAACACCCAAGAACTAATCTACAAGATCGAAGCAACGAGATGGAGATGAGACTAACCCTCGAAGATTCCAAAGTCTACGAGATTATTCTCGTTGTTGATGTAGACGATCGTCCCCGGTGCTGCAATCCGGCAGCACTTCCGTACTCGGTCGCGCGTACGGTGTCGATGAAGCTCCTTCCTCTCCCCGTTCTAGCGGGCAGCGGAGGTGTGGTAGATCTCCACGGAATCCCAGCAGCACGACGGCGTGGTGGTGGTGGTGGAGAAGAATTCCTGCAGGGCTTCGCCTAAGCCGGAGCAGGAGAAACTGGGAGGGAGGAGAGGTGGCAAATTAGGGTTGCGTACGGAGCAGCCTTGGCCGGCCAAACTATCCCTCTATATATAGTCGGGAACTAGGGTTAGGGTTTCACAAAACCTATCTAGTGTCGGCGCCTGGTGGGCCCACACAATACCCTGGCGCGGCCTGGGGGGAGCCCGCGCCGAGGTGTTGTGTGGCCCACCCCTGGCCTTTCTCCTTCTCCCCTTTGGACTTCGTCTACGTGACAGAAAAATAAGAACTTCTGTTTTTATTTCGTCCAATTCCGAGAATGTTTCCAGAACAACTTTTCTTGAAATACAAAACAGCAGAATTCTTCCAGAACAATTCCGGTCCTCCTCGTGATGTCTTGGATCCCATCCGAGACTCCGAACAACATTCGGTCTCCATCTCATATTCCGAATCTACCTATGCGACATCGAACCTTAAGCGCGTCACCCTACGGTTCGTGAACAATGCAGACATGGTCGAGACTCCTCTCCGAGCAATAACCAATAGCGGGATCTGGAGATCCATAATGGCTCCCACATATTCAACGATGACTTAGTTGAAGGAGATATGCCCTAGAGGCAATAATAAAGTGGTTATTATTTATATCTTTATGTTTATGATAAATGTTTATATATCATGCTAGAATTGTATTAACCGAAACATTAGTACATGTGTGATATGTAGACAAACAAGAAGTCCCTAGTATGCCTCTTAAACTAGCTTGTTGATTAATGGATGATTAGTTTCATAATCATGAACATTGGATGTTATTAATAACAAGGTTATGTCATTGTGTGAATGATATAATGGACACACCCAATTAAGCGTAGCATAAGATCTCGTCATTAAGTTATTTGCTATAAGCTTTCGATACATAGTTACCTAGTCCTTATGACCATGAGATCATGTAAATCACTTATACCGGAAAGGTACTTTGATTACACCAAACACCACTGCGTAAATGGGTGGCTATAAAGGTGGGATTAAGTATCCGGAAAGTATGAGTTGAGGCATATGGATCAACAGTGGGATTTGTCCATCCCGATGACGGATAGATATACTCTGGGCCCTCTCGGTGGAATGTCGTCTAATGTCTTGCAAGCATATGAATGAGTTCATAAGAGACCACATACCACGGTACGAGTAAAGAGTACTTGTCGGGGAGACGAGGTTGAACAAGGTATAGAGTGATAGAAGATCAAACCTCGGACAAGTAAAATATCGCGAGACAAAGGGAATTGGTAATATATGTGTATGGTTCATTCGATCACTAAAGTCATCGTTGAATATGTGGGAGCCATTATGGATCTCCGTATCCCGCCGTTGGTTATTGGTCGGAGTGAGTACTCAACCATGTCCGCATAGTTCTCGAACCGTAGGGTGACACACTTAAAGTTGGATGTTGAAATGGTAGCACTTGAATTATGGAATGGAGTTCGAATATTTGTTCGGAGTCCCGGATGAGATCCCGGACATCACGAGGAGTTCCGGAATGGTCCGGAGAATAAGATTCATATATAGGATGTCATTTTATGTGAAATAAAATGTCGCGGAAGGTTCTATGGAAGGTTCTAGAAGGTTCTAGAAAAGTCCGGAAGAAACCACCAAGGAAGGTGGAGTCCACAAGGGACTCCACCTCCATGGCCGGCCAGCCCTAGATGGGGTGGAGTCCCAAGTGGACTCCACCATCGGGGGCCGGCCACCCCCCCACATGGGAGGTGGGAATCCCACCTTTGGGTGGGATTCCTAGTTGGGCTAGGTTTCCCCCTCCTATGGAAGGTTTTGGTTTCGGGTCTTATTCGAAGACTTGGACACCAACACTTGGGATCCACCTATATAATGAGGGGCCAAGGGAGGGCCGGCCACCCCCAAGACCATAGCTTGGCCGCCCCTTGAGTGGCCGGCCACCCTCCCAAACCCTAGCTTTGCTCCTCCACTTCATATTGCCCGCATAGCTTAGCGAAGCTCCGCCGGCATTCTACACCGCCACCGACACCACGCCGTCGTGCGGTCGGATTCAAGAGGAGCTACAACTTCCGCTGCCCGCGGGAACGGGGAGGTGGACGTCGTCTTCATCAACAACCGAACGTGTGACCGAGTACGGAGGTGCGGCCCGTTCGTGGCGCCGGAACCGATCGTGATCAAGATCTTCTACGCGCTTTTGCAAGCGGCAAGTGATCGTCTACCGCAGCAACAAGAGCCTCATCTTGTAGGCTTTGGAATCTCTTCAAGGGTGAGACTCGATACCCCCTCGTTGCTACCGTCTTCTAGATTGCATCTTGGCTTGGATTGCGTGTTCGCCGTAGGAAAATTTTTGTTTTCTATGCAACGTTATCCTACGGTGGTATCGAGCCGTGTCTATGCATAGATGGTTGCTCTAGTAGAACACACTGGTTTGTGGGCGTTGATTCTCTTGTTATGTTGAGTTTGAGTACTTTGCATCTTTATGGCATTGTGGGATGAAGCGGCTCGGACTAACTTTACAGGACCGCGTACATGAGACTTGTTCCTCGTTCGACATGCAACAGGTCTTCCAGACGAGGCTTTGCGGGTGTCTCACTCTCCTACGATAGTAAAGATTCAATTTACTCTTCTATTGAAAACATTAGTATCAACGTTGTGGTTCATGTTCGTAGGTAGATTAGATCTCTCTCGAAAACCCTAAACCACGTAAAATATGCAAACCAAATTAGAGACGTCTAACTTGTTTTTGCAGGGTTTGGTGATGTGATATGGCCATAATGTGATGATGAATATGTATGAGATGATCATTATTGTATTGTGGCAACCGGCGAGCCTTATGGTTGTCTTTAAATTTCATGTTGAGTAGTATTTCAAAGTAGTTGTAATAGTTGCTACATGGAGGACAATCATGAAGACGGCGCCATTGACCTTGACGCTACGCCGACGATGATGGAGATCATGCCCGAAGATGATGGAGATCATATCCGTGCTTTGGAGATGAAGATCAAAGGCGCAAGAACAAAAGGGCCATATCATATCACATATGAACCGCATGTGATGTTAATCCTTTTATGCATCTTATTTTGCTTAGATCGCGACGGTAGCATTATAAGATGATCCCTCACTAAAATATCAAGATAATAAAGTGTTCATCCTTAGTAGCACCGTTGCCAAGTCTTGTCGTTTGAAGCACCTCGTGATGATCGGGTGTGATAGATTCAATAAGTACATATAACGGGTGCAAGACAGGTTTTGCACATGCGGATACTAAGGTGGCCTTGACGAGCCTAGCATGTATGTACATGGTCTCGGAACACGTGATACCGAAAGGTAGAGCATGAATCATATGGTTGATATGATGAACACTTTGAGTGTTCGCCATTGAAATCACACCTTTTCTCGTGATGATCGGGTTTAGGTGCGGTGGATTTGGTTCGTGTGATCACTAAGACAATGCGAGGGATATTGTTTTGAGTGGGAGTTCACTTAGGTTTTTAATTATGTTGAATTAAAATTTGAACTCAATTTGTCATAAACTTAGTCTAAACTATTGCAAATATATGTTGTAGAGATGGCGTCCCCAATCAATTTTAATCGGTTCCTAGAGAAAGAGAAACTTAAGAGCAACGGTAGCAACTTCACCGACCGGTTCCGTCATGTGAGGATCTTCCTCTCGGCGGAAATCTGCAATTTGTGCTTGATGCACCGCTAGGTGACCCTCCTGAGAAAATGAATCCGATGAAGTAAAAGCTGTTTACGCGACTCGGAAAACTCGGTACTCTCAAGTTCGGTGTGCCATCCTGTGCGATGGAATCCGATCTTCAAAAACGTTTTGAGCACCATGATCCTCATGAGTTGATGAATGAGCTGAAAGCTATATTCGAGACTCATGCGGCGATGGAATGCTATGAAGCATCGAAACATTTCTTCAAATCGTATGATGGAAGAAGGCAGCTCCGTTAGTGAGCACATGCTCGCCATGACCGGGCATGCGAAGAAACTCGGTGACTTGGGAATAGTGATTCCTAACAGAGGGATTAATCGTGTCCTTCAATCACCGCCACCAAGTTACAAGAACTTTGTGATGAACTACAATATGCAGTAACATGAACAAGGAGTTACACGAACTTTTTGGCATGCTAAAAGCTGCTGAGATTGAGATCAAGAAAGAGCATCAAGTGTTGATGGTCAACAAGACCACCAGCTTTCAAGAAACAGGCAAGTCTAAGGGAAAATTCAAGAAGGGTGGCAAGAAAGCTGCCACGCCTCCTATGAAACCTAAGAACGGCCCTAAGCCCGATGCTTGAGTGCTATTCTGCAAGGAGAAGGGACACCTGAAGCGTAATTGCTCCAAGTATCTGGCTGATCCGAAGAGCGGCCTTGTCAAGAAGAAGAAAGAAGGTATATTTGATATACATGTTATAGATGTTCATTTCACTGGTTCTCGTTCTAGTACCTGGGTATTTGATCTTTGGTTCGGTTGCTCATATTTGTAACTCGAAACAGGAACTAAAGAATAAACGACAAGCTGCTGAAAGATGAAGTGACGATGCGCGTTGGAAACGGATCCAAGGTCAATGTGATCGCAGTCGGCACACTTCCTCTACATCTACCTTCGGGATTAGTTTTAAGCCTAAATAATTACTATTATGTACTGCGTTGAGCATGAACATTATATCTGGATCTTGTTTAATGCAAGACGGTTATTCATTCAAGTCTGAGAATAATGGTTGTTCTATTTTTATGAATAATATCTTTTATGGTCGAGCACCACAAAAGAATGGCTTATTTCTATTAGATCTCGATAGTAGTGATACGCATATACATAACATTGATGCTAAGCGAATTAAACTTAATGATAATTCTACTTATATGTGGCACTGTCGTCTTGGTCATATTGGAGTGAAACGCATGAAGAAACTCCATACCGATGGATTACTTGAATCACTTGACTTTGAGTCACTTGATAGATGCGAAGCATGTCTAATGGGTAAAATGACAAAGACTCCATTTTACGGTATGATGGAGCGAGCCACTGACTTATTGGAAATCATACATACCGATGTATGTGGACCAATGAGCGTAGCATCGCGCGGTGGTTATCATTATGTTCTAACCTTCACAGATGATCTGAGTAGATATGGGTATATCTATTTCATGAAACATAAATCCGAAACTTTCGAGAAGTTTAAGGAATTTCAAAGTGAAGTAGAAAATCAACGTAACAAGAAGATCAAATTTCTACGATCTGATCGTGGAGGTGAATATCTGAGTTATGAGTTTGGCATGCATTTAAAGAAATGCGGAATACTTTCACAATTGACACCGCCGGGAACACCTCAACGAAACGGTGTGTCCGAACGTCGTAATCGAACTCTCTTAGATATGGTTCGTAGTATGATGTCTCTTACAGATTTGCCGTTATCATTTTGGAGTTATGCATTAGAGACAGCCGCATTCACTTTAAATAGAGCACCATCAAAATCCGTAGAAACGACACCGTATGAATTATGGTTTAATAAGAAACCTAAGTCATCGTTCTGAAAGTTTGGGGTTGCGAAGCCTATGTAAAGAAGTTACAACCGGACAAGCTAGAACCCAAAGCGGAGAAATGCGTCTTCATAGGATACCCTAAGGAAACTATAGGGTACACTTTCTATCACAAATCCGAAGGCAAAATCTTTGTTGCTAAGAACGGAACCTTTCTTGAGAAAGAATTTCTCACTAAAGAAGTGACTGGAAGAAAAGTAGAACTCGATGAGATTGATGAATCTATACTCGTTGATCGTAGTAGCGCAGATCGGAAGTTGTACCTGTACCGCCTACACCGGCAACGAGAGGAAGCTAATGATAATGATCATGAAACTTCGAACGAGGAAACTATCGAACCTCGCAGATCGACAAGGGAACGTGCCACTCCCGATTGGTATGATCCTTGTCTAAATGTCATGATTGTAGATAACAATGATGAGGACCACTGCGACGTATGAAGAAGCGATGATGAGCCCAGATTCCAACAAATGGCAAGAAGCCATGAAATCCGAAATGGGATCCATGTATGATAACAAAGTATGGACTTTGGTAGACTTACCTGATAGCCGAAAGGCTGTCGAGAATAAATGGATCTTCAAGAGAAAAACAGATGCCGATGGTAATATTACTGTCTATAAAGCTCGACTTGTCGCAAAGGGTTTCCGACAAATTCAAGGAGTTGACTACGATGAGACTTTCTCACCTGTAGCGAAGCTAAAATCTGTGAGGATTTTGTTAGCAATAGCTGCATTTTTCGATTATGAGATTTGGCGAGATGGATGTCAAAACGGCGTTCCTTAATGGAGACATTGAGGAAGAGTTGTATATGGTACAACCCAAAGGTTTTGTCGATCCTAAAAATGCCGACAAAGTATGCAAACTTCAGCGTTCAATCTATGGACCGAAGCAAGCATCAAGAAGTTGGAACCGACGCTTTGATAAGGTGATCAAAGACTTCGGGTTTATACAAAGTGTCATGGAGAGGCCTGTATTTACAAGAAAGTGAGTGGGAGCTACGTAGCATTCCCGATATTATATGTAGATGACATATTATTGATCGGGAATGATATAGAACTATTAAGCTGTTAAGGGTTATTTGAATAATAGTTTTTCAATGAAAGACCTTGGTGAAGCATCATATATATTAGGCATCAAGATTTATAGAGATAGATCAAGACGCCTAATAGGGCTATCACAGAGTACATATCTGACAAGATTCTAAAGAAGTTTAGAATGGACGAAAGTAAGAAAGGGTTCTTACCAATGTTACCGAGGCAAGGTATTGAGTAAAACTCAAGGACCGGCTACGGCAGAAGAAAGAGAAAGGATGTGTAACATCCCCTATGCCTCGGCGATGGGATCTATCATGTATGCCATGCTATGTACTAGACCGGATATAGCACATGCCGTTAGTTTGACTAGCAGATATCAAAGTGATCCAGAATGGAACAACTGGACAGCGGTCAAGAATATCCTGAAGTACTTGAAAAGAACTAAGGATATGTTTCTTTGTTATGGAGGTGACCAAGAGCTCGTTGTAAACGGTTACACCGATGCAAGTTGGAACACCGATCCCGATGACTCTAAGTCACAATGCAGGTACGTGTTTATATTGAATGGTGCCGCGATGGTGAGCAAGCTCGAAGCGGTGCACGGTGGCGAAGTCTTCAACGTAATCGAGTACATAGCGGCTTCGGAGGCTTCATCGTAAGCGGTATGGATGAAGAGGTTCATTGTAGAGCTCGGTGTGGTTCCTAGTGCATTGGACCCATTAATCATTTCGTGATAACATGGGTGCCATCGCCAATGCACAAGAGCCAAGGTCACACAAGAGGCTGAAGCATATCAAGCTGCGTTACCACTCGATTCGCGAGTACATCGAAGATGGAGAAGTAAAGATTTGCAAAGTACACACCGATCCTGAATGTAGCAGATCCGTTGACTAAAGCTCTCCCTAGGGCAAATCATGACCAACACCGAATGCCATGGGTGTTAGGTATATTACAATGTAATCTAGATTATTGACTCTAGTGCAAGTGGGAGACTCAAGGAGATATGCCCTAGAGGCAATAATAAAGTGGTTATTATTTATATCTTTATGTTTATGATAAATGTTTATATATCATGCTAGAATTGTATTAACCGAAACATTAGTACATGTGTGATATGTAGACAAACAAGAAGTCCCTAGTATGCCTCTTAAACTAGCTTGTTGATTAATGGATGATTAGTTTCATAATCATGAACATTGGATGTTATTAATAACAAGGTTATGTCATTGTGTGAATGATATAATGGACACACCCAATTAAGCGTAGCATAAGATCTCGTCATTAAGTTATTTGCTATAAGCTTTCGATACATAGTTACCTAGTCCTTATGACCATGAGATCATGTAAATCACTTATACCGGAAAGGTACTTTGATTACACCAAACACCAGCAACGTAAATGGGTGGCTATAAAGGTGGGATTAAGTATCCTAAAGTATGAGTTGAGGCATATGGATCAACAAAGGGATTTGTCCATCCCGATGACGGATAGATATACTACGGGCCCTCTCGGTTGAATGTAGTATAATGTCTTGCAAGCATATGAATTAGTTAATATGAGACCACATACCACGGTACGAGTAAAGAGTACTTGTCAGAGACGAGGTTGAACAAGGTATAGAGTGATACCGAAGATCAAACCTCGGACAAGTAAAATATCGCGAGACAAAGGGAATTGGTAATATATGTGTATGGTTCATTCGATCACTAAAGTCATCGTTGAATATGTGGGAGCCATTATGGATCTCCAGATCCCGCTGTTGGTTATTGGTCGGAGTGAGTACTCAACCATGTCCGCATAGTTCTCGAACCGTAGGGTGACACACTTAAAGTTGGATGTTGAAATGGTAGCACTTGAATTATGGAATGGAGTTCGAATATTTGTTCGGAGTCCCGGATGAGATCCCGGACATCACGAGGAGTTCCGGAATGGTCCGGAGAATAAGATTCATATATAGGATGTCATTTTATGTGAAATAAAATGTCGCGGAAGGTTCTATGGAAGGTTCTAGAAGGTTCTAGAAAAGTCCGGAAGAAACCACCAAGGAAGGTGGAGTCCACAAGGGACTCCACCTCCATGGCCGGCCAGCCCTAGATGGGGTGGAGTCCCAAGTGGACTCCACCATAGGGGGCCGGCCACCCCCACATGGGAGGTGGGAATCCCACCTTTGGGTGGGAGTCCTAGTTGGGCTAGGTTTCCCCCTCCTATGGAAGGTTTTGGTTTCGGGTCTTATTCGAAGACTTGGACACCAACACTTGGGATCCACCTATATAATGAGGGGCCAAGGGAGGGGGCCGGCCACCCCCAAGACCATAGCTTGGCCGCCCCCCTTGAGTGGCCGGCCACCCCCTCCCAAACCCTAGCTTTGCTCCTCCACTTCATATTGCCCGCGTAGCTTAGCGAAGCTCCGCCGGACTTCTACACCGCCACCGACACCACGCCGTCGTGCTGTCGGATTCAAGAGGAGCTACGACTTCCGCTGCCCGCTGGAACGGGGAGGTGGACGTCGTCTTCATCAACAACCGAACGTGTGACCGAGTACGGAGGTGCTGCCCGTTCGTGGCGCCGGAACCGATCGTGATCAAGATCTTCTACGCGCTTTTGCAAGCGGCAAGTGATCGTCTACCGCAGCAACAAGAGCCTCATCTTGTAGGCTTTGGAATCTCTTCAAGGGTGAGACTCGATACCCCCTCGTTGCTACCGTCTTCTAGATTGCATCTTGGCTTGGATTGCGTGTTCGCCGTAGGAAAATTTTTGTTTTCTATGCAACGTTATCCTACATTAGTGATCGATTGAACCAATTACATACGATGCCAATTCCCTTTGTCTCGCGATATTTTACTTGTCCGAGGTTCGATCATCGGTATCTCCATACCTTGTTCAACCTCGTTACCGACAAGTACTCTTTACTCGTACCGTGGTATGTGATCTCTTATGAACCATTCATATGCTTGCAAGCTAATCAGATGACATTCCACCGAGAGGGCCCAGAGTATATCTATCCGTCATCAGGATGGACAAATTCCACTATTGATCCATATGCCTCAACTCACACTTTCCGAATACTTAATCCCATCTTTATAACCACCCATTTACGCAATGGCGTTTGATGTAATCAAAGTACCCTTCCGGTGTAAGTGATTTACATGATCTCCTGGTCGAAGGACTAAGACAACTATGTATCGAAAGCTTATAGCATTTTGAACTTAATGACTTGATCTTATGCTACGCTTATTTGGGTGTGTGTCCATTATATCATTCAACTAATGATATAACCTTGTTATTAATAACATCCAATGTTCATGATCACGAAACCATGATCATCCATTAATCAACAAGCTAGTTTATACAAGAGGCTTACTAGGGACTCCTTGTTGTTTACATAACACACATGTATCAATGTTTCAGTTAATACAATTATAGCATGGTATGCAAACATTTATCATAAACACAAAGATATTATAATAACCACTTTATTATTGCCTCTTGGGCATATCTCCAACAGTATCTCCCCGCTGCCACCAAACACCAGCAACTGGCGCAGCACCTCCACGCCCTCTCCCCTCGCCACCACGGCCGACTGGAGAAGAGGGAGACGGTGCACAGATCTGAAGCTTGGCACAGCCCTGGGCTTTATTGACTCTTGTGGAGGGAAGAGCAGCACCACTGCTCGCCAGGAACTCCAACATCTGGAGCTTGACGAACTGTGGTAGAACCTCCTCCGGCCGCCATGAGCTGCCCACAAGCCATGACCACCTTGTCTCCACCGGCATCATGCCAAACCGGGACAGAGCCCACACACAACTACTACTAAACCTAGATCTACTATGTACAGACCGGCCTCCTCCCTCCCGCCGCCTCCAGCCGACGGAGCCGCCGGAGAAGAGGGAGGGAGGAGCCGGGAGGCGGCGGGGGACTCTCAAGGTGGGCGGGCGGAGAGAGAGGGGGAAGGGGGGGGGGGGGAATGTGACATTTTGACACTAAATTCAACATTCCATGGAAACTAGCATATTTCATCATCATTACAAACAGAGATAAACGAATCCAGGTAAGCTAGACTCATAGAACTATGCGCACAGAAAAAACCGTGCTTGATCTCTAGGCTCTCGAGCAGAGGCTGCAGGTCGTACTCCGCATTGACGCGGCGCTGTAATGCAACGTCCGCGAGATTCACCCTTGCCGCCGCCCTGGCCTCCACGAGGACTTCCAAAGCCTCTCGACTCGCCTGGACACTTGGCAGCATGACCGTTGTCCGGAAGATCCGAGCTGGGACCCGCTCACTGTATGAAGGACTTATTCTGACCGGATTTTTGAAGTGCACAAATATGCCGTGTCTACTCCAAAGCATGTCCAATACCAGTTCTCGATTTGGAAAACAATTTATTAATTCATTGATGAAAAAAATAGCAATCGAAGGCCAGTTGTGGATTTGGAAAACCGTTGCACTTCAAAATCCTGTCAGAACAAGTACAGTACTTCCGTAGAAGCAACGGATTGAAGGTCGAAACCCTGGTTCAAAACCCTACTACAGCAGGTCGACCCCGGCACTCCACCGAAGGTTGTCCCGTGCTCCCGACCCGTATGCCGTATGGTATGTTTCACGTTGACGCGTCCCACCCGAGTCGCCTGCCCACTGCCCAATCGCTCTCCCCTCTCTCGCCCGGGAGCCCCTCTGCGGGCGGAATCCCACTTTTACCCTTCCTCCCCTCCGCTCCCCTCTCTGCTCCTCCTCTCCCATGGCCTCCTCCTCCTTCTCGCCTCCCGCCTCCCCATCCGACTCCAACCCTACCCCGCACGCCCACGCAGATCCTCGATCGGATCCTCCCATGCCCGCCGCCAGCGACGGCGACGGGGCATCCCCCGCCTCGCCGGACCAGCCCCAGGCGCCGGCGCCGGCGAACGAGGACCACGAGCCCCCCGAGCCGCCAGAGGACGCCCCGACCCCGAGGAAGACGCGCCTGCCGCGCGCCTGCAACAGCAAGCCGCGTCCCCCGCCCCCGCCGCCCAAGGAGCGCCCGCGCCGCCGGGCCGCCGCGGGCGCCGCCGCCGACGAGACGCCCCAATGCCGCGTCGTCACGCCGCTCGTCTCCGAGCCCGACGCGCCCGCCGACCTGCCACGCTGGCGCCTCCGCTGCATGTGGGAGCTCGGCTCCGTCCTCAACTTCCTCCACGTGCGTGCCCCGCCCCGTCTCCTCTCCTCTCCTCTCACTCATCATGCAACGCCCCCAGCACCTCACTCGCTCCAGCTGCCCCCCACAGTGCACGGCAGCTCGGGGCTTCCTGGGTTGGGCTTCCAGAGATAGGGTTAGGGTTTGACGCGCCTGTTGCTCTGTTTGTTTCTTCTGCCACGCAGGTGTTCCGCCCTCTGCTCAACATCACGGACGACCTCACGGCGGAGGATCTCGAGGCCGCGCTTATCACGCCTAACGGTACTCTCTACGATGTTCACATGCCGCTGCTAAAGGTGACCTCTCCTTACTTTCTTTTCCGAGCCAAGTGTCTCTCTTCTACCATCTTATCTTATTACTAGCTGGAGTGAGTTCTGCACTGGGAGTGCATGAGCATTCTCATGTTTTGTTCAGGATCACCACAAATGATGCTTGCAACAATCACAACTTGTTCATTTTTTTTATTGCATGCTGGTTCTAGGAGCTTGGTGCTAATCTTTAGCCCGTGTTCCGTTAATTGTTTGACAAAATGCTGCAGTATCATTATGGCTCATGCTAGCTAAACCATTACCACAACTTGCTTCATTAACTCTTGTGTTACTCCATATGTATGTCATCATGTGCCCTGTTAACTGCTTTTATTACTACATGTTTACACAATACATATTACTCGTCCGCACACAAACTATGCAAACATCCTCCTTGAATTCTCATGATTCTTCATCACATTTGCAGTCAATTCCCCCAGTTACCCGCATGGCTATGGGGCGCGGAACCTGGGTCACTGTTCTATGCAGGAAGCTAAGGGATTGGTGGCATTGGGTATACTACTCATATCCCATATCGCAAACAGTTAAATAACGATATTGACAATCCATTCAATTGTTCAACTAACTAATAAAGACCCAAACTGCAGGTTGCAGAAGGTGATCTACCAATAGTTGCGTCGCATGGGTTAGTCCTGTACATAAGAAATGTTTGGTACAATATCGTTGATTCAATCTTATCATGATAATTTTCTAATTCTTCTGTCTGCACAGAGCTGAAATTGAAATGTACAAGGAGCTAGAACCGGCAACTCGTTTAGTGATCTTGAAAGCAATATGTGACATACGTGTTGAGGTTCGTGCTCATTTTTATTGTCATCTTACGGAGACAATGAAGTTTGCGACGTTTCAACCTTTTCTTATGTGCTTCACAGTAGACAACTGTAATCATTCCTGGTACAGTTTGATCTCCTACGTCTCACATGTGTGTTTATTGTCCCATATTATTGGTGTAGACCAATCCTAAGCCTGATTGATAATTTGAATTGAGTTCCATTGTTGTCGATCCAGTTCTTTAGAAAGGTTATCTCGCTAAGATGAATGAAATACCAGCATGACCAATTTTTGTCTACTTTTTGCATGTATTATTTTAACTGCAATCTCTAGGTCAATCCTAACCCTGACTTGCAATTCGAATTGAGTTCCACTGCTGTTGATTAAGTTCTTTAGAAAAGCTTATTTCACTAAGATGAGTAAAATACAAGCATGACCAATTTTCGTTGCCTTTTGCATGTTTTATTTTAACTAAAAACTTTGGTAACAGCCAACAATCTGGCTTGTGGGTAAGGCATTCACATGCCTATGGAAATTCTTCAGCACTTCACTAATGTGGGTTGCGACAACAGTTACTGTTTATTCTAGTAGTATATTGGTATTTTAGCTTGGATAAGGTTAACTGACTTCGTGGCTCAAAAGAGAATAATTTGACGGAGAAAGGCTGATAATAATGTGAAAAATCGTGAATTTTTTAACAAGATCCCACTTTTATCTATCTAATTCTCTCATTTTGAGCATGAACCTAACAATTGGAAAATTAACAACAAACTAACTAAAATTGGAATTGAACTGGATTAGTGTATGTCAAATGAGTAATTTAATCGGTACATTTGGAGGAGTAAATATAATTTTGTAGGGGAAGGAGCCCCGCACTAGCTCTTGTACTTCACAATAGAGACTTTGTTGAAGAAATTTCAAATTAGGTGCTGGTTTTTGAGAAACATTATATGAAGAGAGGCATTGGGGTGTTTTTTTGTTTGACTTCCTATCTTTGTGGAGGACAATTGCAGCCAGCAGCTGGAGTGCTGTGCTACTTTCGATATGTTTGGAAGTATGATAGCTCACTATCAAGCATACATTTTGCAGCAAGAGGACATACGGAACCACATTGACAGTTCCGTAAAGCGGGGTTATGACCTTTCAACCTTCCGTAAAGAACGAATTGGTGGAGATTCCCTTGGAATCTCATATTGGTGGGTCAAAAAAATTCTGCCATTTTTTGGTTGAAAAGTATCCTGAAAAGTTTCATGGTTCAGATGTCACGGTCCATGCTAACCAAGTCATGTAAAACAGGTACGAAGATGATCCAATTCTTGGACATAGATTGTATCGAGAAATTAGACGAGTGGAACAGGTGAAGAAGGAACTGGGGAAGAGATCAAAGGGAAAAAGAGCTTCAACTCCTCCAATTGTGTCTTATCAGTGGGAAACTGTTGCATCCAGTTTTGATGAGTTTGATGATGTTGCAGTAAGTTCTGAGTTCTTGATATACGCTCCATATAGTGTGTTATACTGTTATTCCCTCTGTCTGGATATATTAGGCTATTTTTTGGGGTAGGACTAGCCTTTTAGGTTTTGACTAGCAATTATTTACTCGATTAGCTTGTAATTTATGTGACAGAAAATTGGTGCCATGTGTCTGTACTAAAAAATAATTATGGTTGTGATTTTTTTACACATAAAATTCATTATATGGAGTAAGCAATGGTCAAAGGCCTTTCTTTTAACCAAACAAAATAAGCCTTACATATCCTGATGGAGGGAGCACTAAGGTGTACTTGTTATTCTTCCAGCAATCACAATTATATATTGCTGATAATGAATTAACATGTCTTTAGTCAATCCTAAAAATTACAGAGGTTATATAACATGTGTTCGTGATCGAGAAGTCACTTTAGATCACAAGCTACATGGAGCTCCTTTATTAAAAAAAAATCAAAATCCTCGTTTTAAAACTCAAATAAATCTGAAAAAATACAGACGGACATACATATGTCTAATATGCGATTACAACTTTTTGTCAACATATATATGCTCAGATGTGATCTGCACAAAAAAAATATGGGGAGCAAAATGGAGTTTTTTTTTTCCTTTTTGGAACCATAATTATGTCGTCCAGCCCAAAATATACAGTATTATTTAACAAAACTTTACGGAGATGCAGATCACATCTGTATGTATCCATGGATTTGTTTTTTTTTTATTGAAGCTCCTAAATATCTTTTTCCATGTTTTTTTAAAAATGTCCTCCATATAGCTCGCGAGCCAAATCAATGCACTCGTTCTTTGATTGGTATTAAGGTTGTGAATTGGTTCATCCTCGATCTCCTCATTACTAGCATAGTTAATTTTGACAGCTCTATTGGATTATTATCTACTCTATTGTGAATTGGTTCAGCATACAAATTTACCTACTCTATTGGATTATTATCTGTTGCAAAGTAGTATTACCATGAGAAGTCATGGAGACAGTTTTAAACAGAAAAAAGAATGCTTGAGATTTTCTTTGATGTATCTGCCAGTTCATAGTATAAATTGATCTGCATGAGTGCAGAGAAAACATTTTCACTAGAACAAGAAGAAAAATGTTACATTGTCTAATTTCAGATTTGCTGGATTCATGTTTCTTGTTCTCCATTACATTGATCTGGAGTGTATTTAACATTTCATCCATATCTAGAAGATGGTGATTACTCTGCAAAACTTTGACAGCACTGCCACTTTGCAGTAGATATGATTCTAAAACTTTTTTTGAAATATCTTCATTTTTCAGCAGTACTTGGTGTCATTGTTGTTAGTAATTCCTTTTCTCGACATATTTGGCTTGAGTTAAGAACAAATTAGTTCACATGTAGCATGGTAGCAAAGGCATCGTACTGCTAGGATGCAATTTATGCTGAATTTAGAATTTTATTATTTTAAATGATGTTTTTTAGGCTAATCAATCCTGTAGAACTTCTGTTTCTGTAGAATAGAAAATGTCATGCCATAGCAGCAACAATGCTTTCTTATCTCATATACTAGCAAAAGTGCCCGTGCGTTGCACCGGGATACGTTTTTCAAATGTTTTCATGACATCAAAAAACATGCAAATAAGAAAACTTGAAATGATTATGCGCGATTTTACCTTCTCAAAACGTCCTAGGTTACACTCTTCTTTTGTTGTGTTGTTTTGTCGGAGCTCGCCTCTTGATTTGTATACTGATTGTCACCGAGCTTCTAGATGGGGAGGTTCTTCCTATTGTATTGGAGCCCCCTCTATAATCTGATTCATATTAATGTCTTTGCATAGTTTGTCAAACTTGTCACTATATCAACTTGACGAATTCAACCACTTCACCCAAGATGAGCTCACTAACATCAATGTCCTAGCTACTTTCATTTTATCTAAACTCTTACATTAACCATGCTCTGAGAAATTGCTCATATTATTGGTATTTTCACGACTCTTCCGTTTCCGCGCTAGCTCATGGAAAACCGTCATTGGCTTTCCGCGCAGCCACCAGTGCTGGCCATCGACACTCTCCGGCGCTGCTAGCAGCATACTGTTGTTATAGAAACTGCATGGCTAAATAAGTAACCGAATCTGTACCTCCATATATTACTTCTAAGAAACTGTACTTGATGGCAAATTCTGAATAAGAAAAAAATACAGGGTCGATTATACATCAAAGAGAAACCAACAAATATATATATATATATATATATATATATATATATATATATATATGGCACCAACAACAATGAACACCATAAAGAGGAATTTGGGTTGAATTAAATTCAACAGCATTTCGAGGTCAGACTGCTCTCACTATTTCACTTACGTGTTCCTCTATCTGCTTCTCCAACTTTGCCATCACCGCCATACAAAGTTTTTAGCTCTGGGGTCCTTCTGTGCTAGACAACCCTCGAGATCTTAGAGCAATATGTAGAGAAAACTAATTCAGGGCTGAAGTTGCGTCCAGCTAGAAGAAATTGGAGTCTCGCAGATGTGGGCACCCTTTTGAATCTTATATATGTGACTAACTCTTAATTCGAAGAGATAACTTAGGCCCCACTTCATTAAACGATAGGATTACTTGAAATTGAGGATAGATTGACTGGGGCGCATGATCAATACTGATAGGCCTGTTGCTCAGAAATCCCTGTCTTCGCGTCATAGCAGCGCCCACCCGCACGGATCCATCAGTTGAAAGAGAAATAGTCGCCTAAATCAACGCTCGCCGCAGGCTATACCCAGCGAGTGTGATCCTAAGTGCGCTGGCCATCATGCAGATGCAGATTAGTGTGCTGTCGATCAGGAACATCAGCACCGCGTCGCTGAACTGGCTCGGATCGAAGTTGAATACGGTGGAACCTGCGCGTCGCCGCTCGTGGACGCCTCCTAGCTGAATCCCTGGCGCCGCCCGTCCGTGTAGGATCTGTGTGATAGAGATGGGTGGGTCCCTCGGCAGGTCCAGCCGGCGCTTCCCGATCGATGGGCGAGGACAAATTTTGACTTCGATCATATCGCGCACGCGCAAGACGATCGAATTCCGATCAAATCACCAGGACAAAAAAGAAGGAAGAAGTAGAACGAAGGAGATAGATCGACGGTCGGGTGGATATATAGAGGAGAGATTGCGTTCTACGGTGGTGGGACTGGTGGAGATGGAGTTTGGATCGGATTTATGTCGACGATGGTTACAGCACACGACATGCCTGGGTCGGGCTCTCGGTGCGCGTGGGATCGGGTGGCGTGGGTTGCTAATTGGGCCATCCCAGACGCGCGCGTTGAGGTTACCGCCTTGTCCACAGATCGTATATGGCAGATAAGATCGATCGTATCTTAAACGGATTCTAACAACGAAACGAAAATTAGCGTCGGACAACGGACGAGAACCAAGCGGACGAAAACGAACGATACCAAGGAAACGCTTCTCCCTTTATTATTAGGTATAGACTTTAGTACTTTACATTACTGTCATACAAAACTGCTTCCAACATGTCTGAACTCGCATGAAGTTGTTATAACCAACTCCAATATTTGGGCACCATCTAGCGCATAGTTATTGGTATGCCTGTTTTCAAAACCGTCTTTATTGTGGACAAGAAGGCATCCCAATTTAAATAATGTGCCAATATTTACCTAGTGATGAATATAGTTGACTAACTTGCGAGGAGCAGAACAAAGTTAAGTAGATAGAACATTGTTGACTTGAAATGCTAATCAGTTGCTACTTCTGACTTAATTGTCGTTGTTATCTTATGCCTTATAATGATTAATTATAGTTATGTTTCTGCCTTGTTTAGGAAAAGCTATTTTCTAGTCGGAACAGGACAGAGGTTTCCCTTGGCAAAAAGTTGAAGATTGAATATCTTCCAGAGATTGAGAAGATTCATAAGGTACATAGCTTATCTAACTGACCAAAATCTCGTTTGAGGCAGACTGACCAGACCCGTTGGCCTCATTTTTTGGGCCAGGTCAACGACCCAGCGGGCCCACCTGGCCCATTCCCATCCTTGATGTCTAATTCAACTTAATATGCTTGTTTTACAACCCTTTGTTGTTTTGAGCTTGTTAATCTCAACCATTTCTTTGCCATGCAGAAGAAGGAGAGGTCGCTCAAAAAGCAACAGAGAGAAGCTCTCCTCCTTGATAGTTACTTGACATCAGATGTTACCACTGGTCGCTCTCTTCGTGATAGAAAGCCTGTAACATATACCTTTGGTAAGGCCCCACTGATTAAGCATTGTTATTCAGTTCTAATTCTTAAGTACAATTACAAACATCAAGTTGCAATCCGTCTTGCTCGTGTCACTCTGTATGGTATTATCCAATTTAAACATCTTCAGAATGCTACTTATGTAAATTATCCTTATCAGTTGTACACAATGACACTTCTTGCAGTAAGTGTTCAGTTGTTGAACTCTTTGAGTTGTTTCCTTCACATTAGATGTCTGATTAACCTGCATCACTGACTCACTGTTCTGTCACTTACAATCATGATCCCCTACCCATGGTTTTTAAGTCGCTGAATAGTTTCTGTATAGTCACCGAGTCGTTTTCCAGAAATCAGGGCAACTCGCGACTATACAACGACTTTGGTCGACTATACACTGAGTTGCAGCCTTGGCGACTCACTGTTGAGTCACGACTCAAAAACCATGCCCCTAGCGTATTTACTTGTTTGTAATTTAGTTTGATTCTTTTGTTCTTATCAGCAGAAAATTAATGTCAAAATGGCGCATAGATGCTGAGAATCTTACCTTTGAAAATATCTCTGTTGACTAGCTTACATTAACCCAACTAGAGTTCTGTTGAGGGCTGGCTATAAAATAACCTCATTTGGTAAGCTTCAAAAATCAGAATTGATTGCTTACTAAGAGGTTACTGGCTGGAAAGTGAGACTAGCATGTGGCCGAAATTTATCTTCTATGCCCCTGTGTACTGGGTACCTCATGTTCCTTCTGGAAACTAAAATAAGCTCTTATAATTTTATTGGTTGTTTGCTTGATTTCACTGCCTGTTCTAGTTACAGTGTTTGACTTTTCCTATGATGCAGATGACTATGACCGCTCAATAAATGAAGCAATCAAAATAACAAAGTATGTCGATCACTATTACTGCTTGATAAATTTCTTTTGGTAGGAGAATTTATGATTTAGAGACAAGAAGAAATTTGGGTACTTATCTGCTACACATTGTTGGACAGGAAAAGAGAAAACTCTGCTGAGCCTGTTACTAATCTCAATAGAAGGATGCTTAC
This sequence comes from Lolium perenne, assembly GCF_019359855.2. Classification (NCBI taxonomy): domain Eukaryota; kingdom Viridiplantae; phylum Streptophyta; class Magnoliopsida; order Poales; family Poaceae; genus Lolium; species Lolium perenne. Next base: position 148,665,629 of record NC_067245.2, read on the forward strand.
ACCAAGACCGGAGTCATCAAGCAATGGCAAATTAAATGGTCCCTCACCTCTTGCTAATGAATTATATGATGGAAATTCTTCAAAGTCGGATGACTACCGAGATAGTGATGCTGAAGAAGAAAATGAAACACTTGATCGCAGGTACATGTCTCACTCAACATTTGGTATGTAGCAGTTAATCCCGACTTAATAGGCTGAATAACATTCATGCTTTCTTCTGTAGTAACCGACGGAGGAGAAGATCTCGGAGGTACACGCAAGATTTTGTTGAGGCTCTCTCTGATATTGATCCGAACTTTGATAGCGATGATGATATCATGGGAGAAGCGGTTTATGATGAGGAATATTTGAGAACTTGCAAACATCAGAAGACATCAAGTGCTTCTGAAGAGGATGAAGAGTTCCGGTTGGAAGAGGATGTTGAAGATGATGATGAAGAGGAAGAGGAATTTTCTGCGGGCACAAGTGAAGATATAGAGGAGCCCCAACGGCATACAAAGTTGCGAAGTCAGAATGGCCGAGGGGCTAAGCGGAGATCTGTTGGTGAAACCCAGACAGGTCTCAGGCGCAGCAAGCGTTCTTCTCGTCCACGTATTAACTATCAGCAGTATGATTTTTCAGATACGGATGCAGAGGCAGGAAAGGCAGGTAAATCAGATGCATCGGACCCCGATGCTAACTCTGATGGAGAAAATAATATGGAACTCTCAACATCGAGCCAAGAGCAACAGGAAGAAGAGGATGATGACACTGAGGAATTAAAAGGTAGTAATGGCAATAGTAAAATAGCTGAAGACCATACAGTGGCAGCAAATAAAGAGGAGCAAGAGGAGGAGCAGCCACAGCTGCAGCTACAGTCTGTCGAGAAGGACGAATGTTCCCAGCAGAGAGAGTGAAAGTGTTGGAAGAACATTCTTAGATCTAAACGAGCTTGCGCCTGGTGCTGGCTTCGATGACGGGCCAAGCCTGGCAATGAAAGATGAAGACATGGATAACAGTTAGGAAATAAGTTGCGATAGAATCAGGGTGTTAGGGTTGCTGTTTCGAGCAAGGTGTAAATGCCCAAAGTCATGGACCATGACAATCAATGGGCCTCTGATGAGATGTTGTGGCGATATTTGGATGGTTCAATTTGATCTTTAGTACATTGGTTTACTGTGACAAAAAGTGTTGAGGTATCCACCTGGGGCGGTTTCGGGGACGAGCTTCCTTGAACATCATCTGAGCTCTTGGGAGGCCATGCTGACAATATTTTGCACTCCATTGTGTACACTACATGAAAGTGCGCGAGCCGATCAATTGCTGCTGTATTATGGTCAGATTGATCGATGTGGCCGAATGTGTAGGTTATAAATTTTATTGCCTCCATATTTATTTAGCCTTAGGCATGATGACGTTGCTGTGTGAAATACAGCAGTATTTCCTAGGGAGCGAACTTGTACGAGTGTGTTGTCCAGTGCTCGGCTTTGAGGAGTTTCTTTTTCCACGTGTAGCATGTAGCTTGAGTCTAAGCACGAGCTGTATTTTGTATTTATATGTGACAACCTGATTAGATTGGTAAAATCTGTGTAGCTGACACAGCCCTACAAACTTGAGCTCCCGGGCCAACGGTGTTGTAGTATTGTTTGAAATTTGCTTTCTGTTCTTCCTAATAGATAAGGGGAGACAATGGTTTAGCATTTATATGCATCAGAAAATGGTATTTCCTTCTACGCAAATTCTTTCCTTTTAAGAACATTTTTATGCAAGTACGATTTGTCTTTAGTTAATTTGCACTTTTTTTGGCATTAGTTTCCTCTTTTGCTGCATGGCTGTACAATGCGTGGTTGTATACGTGCTCTTGGATTCCTTGGTTCTGTCGTGACACAAGCGTCCGAGAACAAGTAGGACGAGCATGGCAGGAAGGGATCGAGCTCAACTATAGCCGCACGTTCTGCCGCTGGATTACAGGGAGAATCAGCCAAGCAGGGCACATGCGGGAGTACTACGGTTAGTGCTTGAGATGCATATTTAGTACGAATATGTCAGTCAATTTTTTAAGTAGAGATCCACGGAGTATTTATTTACATACAGTATGTTAATTAGCTCATTATATGCATGTAATCAAAGTTAGAGGAGTTAAATTGCATGGTTTGGCCAGTCAAAATGCTAAATGCTCCTTTCTAAGTTTACTCATTTTGAAGTGATCAAGGTCACTGAAGCTAAGCCTTACATCATACTAGATTAGCTTACGAAAGTGCAATTGCACAACACTATAAGTATTACATCTGTTTATAAATGCATGTCTCAACTTTATCAAAATATACATGTATTAGATGTGTTTTAGTGTGTAGATAAATATAAATTTTAATAAAGTTGAGACATCTTTTTTATGGAAGGAGGAAGTATAATAAGGACTACATAGAAACACAATTGAAAGTCAAACTAGTTTGATGGTAGGGCACTAAGTTGTGAAGCACAATGTCTCGTGTCTGAACACCTTGAGGCACACTATTATCCTTTCTTTTTCTCCACCATTCGTGTAGATCTAACGACTGAAAATCAACTACTACCTCCGTTCCGAAATATAAATCTTTTTAGAAAATTAGTTATACTGTAATTTTTTAAAGAAAAAACAAAACGACTGTTTTTTTGCAAGGCCATTAAATTACTCGGTTCTTCCTATCTAAGCTCACTCAATAGATTTTACAAATTCATTACTAGTGTCTCTCTGCGCCTCAGGTGAGGTGGCTGCGGGAGGCATATATGCCAAACGTATGATCGGCAAGCAAAGCACCAAGTAACTGCGTCACAAGCTAAAAAATGAATTCCAAATTTAGAGACGGAGGCAACGTATCCAGCCCGTGTCCGGCACCGCTTCTCTTTAACCTTCGGCATTTACATGATCAATCAGCTCAGCTGCTCTCTGTCTCTACGATCGAGATCGAGGTAGCAGAGAAGAGGATAGTGAAGAGTAGAAGCTACTGCAGATAGGAATAGGATGGACCCAGCGTTGCACAAGGCGGCGGTTCAGGGGAGCGCGGCGAGCCTCAAGAAGCTGGTGGCCGGCCGCCCCGACATCCTTGGTTCCAAGACGCCCCAGAAGAACACCGCGCTGCACATCGCCGCCGAACTCGGCCACGCCGGCTTCGCTAAGGAGGTCCTGAGCGTGAAGGGCGAGCTGCTCGTCAACAAGAACGCTGACGGCGACACGCCGCTGCACCTGGCGGCCAGGGCGGGCAAGGTACACGTGGCTGAGCTGCTCATCGATCGCGCTAAGGTATGGCCTGCGCAGCAGCCCAGCGCCGCACAGAAGGAGAAGGGAAAGACGGGGGAACCTTCCACGAGCTCCCCTGAGGCCGAGAGCGCGCAGGGGCCTCTGTTAATGGCGAACAAGGCCGGCGACACGCCACTGCACGAGGCGGTGAAGTACGGCAGAAGCGCCTTGGCGCTCAAGCTGCTGGCTGCCGAGCCCAGCCGAGGCCACGCGCTCAACGTGAAGAAGCAGTCGCCACTGCACATCGCTGCCCGGGAGGGCCTCGCCGACGTCGTGGAAAAGATCATGCGGCAGCCCTGGGTCCACGAGAAGTTCGTCACCTCCGACTCCGTCAGCGGCACCGCCCTGCACCAGGCCGTGCTCGGCGGTCACACACGTAAGTAGCTCTGGGCCCTGGCCTACAGTTCATGTAAGTGTGTGTAAAACTAGATAACTGATGGCAAATTGAGCAGGCGTGGTGGAGATCTTGCTTGACGCTACGACGCCGGAGGAGCAGATCGCGCTGACGGACTCGAGCGAGAACAACGCACTGCACTACGCGGCGCAGAAGAACAACGCCCGCGTGGTGAAGCTGCTGCTGAACCGGAAGGTGGACCTGGGCTACAAGCTCAACACCGACCTGAAGTCGCCGCTGCACATGGCCGCCCATTACGGTTCGACCGAGGCCATGGTGGAGCTGCTGAAGCAGTGCCCCGACGTGGTGGAGATGGTGGACAGCGGCGGCAAGAACGCCTTCCACGTTGCCGTCATCAGCGGCAAGGTGAACGCGCTCCGGTGCCTGCTCAAGCACGTCCGCCCCGAGGAGATCGTCAACCGTGTCGACCACGACGGCAACACGCCGCTGCACCTCGCCGCACGCATGTCCCGTATCCAGTCGGCGCTGCTCCTGCTCCAGGACCGCCGCGTCAACCCCTGCTTGCTCAACCGGGACAACCAGTCCGCCCGCAGCCTCATCGAGAAGCGCGCCCACGCCGAGGAGATGGACACCTACGAGATGTACTTGTGGAAGAAGCTCAAGAAGCAGGAGGCCTCGAGGTGCAAGAAGGAGCTGCTGCCGCCGGTCCCCTCGTACCAGTCGCTGCGCAGCCGGAGGGCCGGCCACGACGAGTACTACGAGCTCAGCGTCGGCACGTACACGCTGGTGGCCACGCTGATCGCCACCGTCAGCTTCGCCGCCACTTTCACCATGCCAGGGGGCTACAGCCAGACCGAGGGCACGGCCATCCACGGTCACACGGCGGCGTTCAAGATCTTCGTCATCTCCAATACCGTCGCCATGTGCAGCTCCATAGTCGTCGTCTTCTGCTTCATCTGGGCGTGGCGGGACCCCGTCAAGTTCAAGCTCGATCAGCTCATGTGGGGCCACAGGCTCACCGTCCTCGCTTGCCTCGCCATGGTCGTCTCGCTCATGACCGCCGTCTACATCACCGTTGCGCCAACGGCAAGGTGGCCTGCATACGTCGTGATCGCCATCGGGGCCAGCACTCCGGTCGTGGTGTTCCTCATCCTGGGGAAGGAGGCATTGTACGTGCCACTATAACTACATCAATGAAGCCAATGCATGCAGCCTCACCGTCCTCGCCCTCGCTTGCCTCGCCATCGTCAACCAAAGCAAGAACAACCACTAGTAAAGGTTTTGCTGGCAATTTCCGTCTATTTGAATTTGTGGGATGGGCATGTCTAGATCTTAATCCACTTAGATTTACTGTAACTAATTTTCGGTTGGCTGGGTGAGGTTACCTAAGTCCTAGTTACAACTTACAGCCTAGTTGTAACTCATTGGTGAGCCCGAATCATCAAGCTAATTCAGAAATTGAAAATATCTTAATTGCAACCCTTTGTGTAACTAGGGACATTTCAATTTAGAATAAAGTTCGCGTTGCTGCGGAAATTTAAGAAAAAAATTAGAGTTAAATTAAGAGGAAGATATTTGAAAAAATTAGAGATAATTTTCGGAGAAAAAATCCTGAGGATATATTAACTAACAAAAAAACTATAGTATTTTTTAGCTATGGATGATGAGAAGAAATGTCCCAAATGTGAATAAGTAACAATAGTAAGCCATATATACACACGGGCTCACATGATACTATTATTTGTCTAAATGTGTGCCATCAAGAAATAATTAGTAATCTATCCATCATTCGTTGCCCGTGGCTATTGCTGAGTCTGCCATGGCCTATCTCATCACTCGATCATGAAAATACGTGAATGAACCGTGTGGCATCATTAGCCAAGAGAAAAAAATGGGGTACACTACACTACAGCCGACGGACAATGATACAGAAAGAAATACACACAGTGTTGGACCCGGCGCTAAAAGAGAGATAAAACCTGGCAGCTCTCCCGATTATCTCTCCCATTTTAACCCAGGGATTAGAGATGGCTCGACCCCCATATGTAGCGGAGTCGACCGGCGACACGGACATGCTGACTGCTGAAGTTCCTGCGGTACTTGAACAGTTGGGGAGAGAAACAATCAGTAGGAATCTCTTATAGATTTGCGGTGTCACGACGGGCCAGCAGTGGATAAACTTCATCCCAGCAACGACCAGAAGACGAAGCTTCGAGCTTTGAGCTGCGATGTGGTCGTTCTGTGGAGGCTCATGTTGCCGCACCATGTAGTCGCCAATGGCAAGGAGCTCCTCCAGTGCGACCCAAGTGGCGCTCGTCTGCTCGACTCCAACAGCTCCGTCTTCCTCCAGTTTTCCTCCACTCCAGCCTTGCAACGACTCAACGGAGGTGTGCGGCGTGTGCTCTGCGATCAGCACTTGTTGGGGTCGAGTTATGGACTTATGATGAGAGAAACTCTGGGCCACGCAGGGGATTAAATACTACTCCAAGGGAGATGATAGGTTACAGCACAACACGAGAAGGGATTAATGCTGAGCAAAGTGAGTCAAGAAGTGGATCGGTCATCATGGATCAGTTAGCATTATTGCATGATAGAGAAAGAAGGGGAAGAGAATTCAAAGTTGGAGCACCAACCAGGAAAAGAAAATGGGATGCATTTTTTTGCCTATCAACTAATGTTGCGTAGCCCATCCTAATGAAATATGGCTGATCAAATGGCTCTTATCAAATGGCTGATCAAATATGGCTGACCTGTTAAATGTGACGTCCAAAGTTGATCAAATGGCTCTTATTATTTTAGGTGATGTGGCTCATTGTGGAATCAGCTTGCAAATATTAAATGCACATAGTGGGGATCAACTTTATAGATATTATAGATTCAGAAATTGAAAATATCTTAATTGCAACCCTTTGTGTAACTAGGGACATTTCAATTTAGAATAAAGTTCGTTTCTCATTTCTAAAATTTTAACCGTGTTCATATTTTTCTCCAAAACTTTAGTTGGCTCACTAAACACGATAAACAACTATCACTAATGATCCATTCGACCCCTTAATCTAGTATTTTGACCCAACCTTTTGATCCAGATTTGTGGTTAAATGGACCACCACATTTAGATTAGCGGGTTTAGTGAGCCAAATAAAATTTAGGGGGGAATAAGTGAAAAGTTTAGAGGAAAAAAGGTACTTTGTTCTTCAATTCATCCCATGTGCAAGAGTTAAAATTTCATTTACAATCCATGTGCAACTCACAAATCACGACACAATTCAAAAGTTTAGAAGTCTCCAACGGCTCGGCGCAAATCGGGCATCAAAAGGGTCTGTTTTGGCCCATTTGGGTAGGGTCGCGGACACAAAATTGGTTGTGCCCCACCCTTGTCCGTTTGGATTGGGGGCAGACCCAACGGCCTGACACATATGTTTTTTTTTTGCCCATCGTCATGGATGACACTGTGATTAATGCTGATGCCGGCTTCCCACGTGCATGCCCGACCGTTTCTCGTCCTGGTCATGGCTATAAGAGGGTTGCCGTCATACTGGGGAAGGGTAAACCCTAAGCAACCCACAAAACCATGGCCGACCACAACAGTACTGGGTGAGGATCAACCTAATGGTGCGCGAGCGCTACCTCGATGACAACGAAGTGGCGGCGATCGCCATCCGGGAGATGTTGGAGGCGGAGGAAACCGCTGAGTACGTCGCCGTCGAGACCCATGATCAACGGTTTAGGTCGTACGTCGAGGGAATGGGGAAGGAGGCTGAGGCCACGATGCTCGAGGCCTTGGATCAGGAACATGCACGCGGAGGTGAAGCACGTGCTAGGAGAGGGGAGGCGGTGAGGTGGAATCTGCGGCAGCGACTCGAATGATTGCTATGGCGTCCGCTCGCCGTGCGTTGGCTGAGGCCTAGCACACTCTGGATGCGGCGTGTTCGGCGCTGGCGGTGGTGCAGAAGGACCTATCGGGGATTGCAAGGCATCCACCCGGAGCCAACGCTTGGGAAGATGACGCCCTCAACGATGACGACAAAATGCCCGATGTCAGTGACGTGCACTGGGCTCTGCTCGAGTTGTTCCGACTACCGAGCGGCAATCCGACATCAACATGAGGCCATCCAGGCACAATGGCGCCCTGGGCCGCTTGGAGCAGTGCACCGTATGTCACACGAGGTGTTGGTGTAGGCTGGCGAAGTGGCCATCCGTGGGTGGACTGCGAGAACTGGGAGATGGAGCATATCACCGTGGCGATCGCGCATGCGGTGGCGAGGGACCAGGCTCGCTTCGACGCCGAAACGGAGGTGGTGCTTCTAGATGAGAGAGCCCACTAGGACGCCGCCATGGCAGAGGTCCATGCGCGATGGATGTGGGAGGATGGTCGCCGTGACCTCTACAGGCATGAGATCATGCCGATCTCCAAGGCCGAGCGTTGCCTTGATGAGAGGAAGCGCCTCCACGCACAAGATGAGCGCGAGGTTTGGGGCTCATGTAGGACACCAGACGATGACAATCATCCAGCCACGCCGGCGGTCAGTAGGCCGCGCGACTGAGAGTAGTCCGGCCATACGGGTCGCGTGACAGTGAGTAGATGCATCCATCCTAGTTTAGTTAAGATTAACCCGGCCTCTATGTTAGGATCACTCATTTTGGCCAAATATTGATGAAACTACTAATTTTGTTTTCAAAGTCGATGATGAGCGGGCCCGTGCAGAACATGAGGACATTTGGGCGGGTGGTCGCACCACTGTCCGCGACGATACATTTCTAACCCAAATTTAGGATTGTAATTGATCGTCGTAGACATGTTGGTCTGTCTGCGTTGGGACACTGGGTTGTGGTTTGCGTGTCCTTATGTCCGCGTGAGTCAAAACAGATAACAGGGAGTTTGCGTTGGGCCGTTGAAGATATCCTTAATTCATTTTTAATCACTTAGGATTAGCAAAATCATTGTAAGATAAGTGGAGTTCGTGGGCTACCCCTCTGGGCTACCCCTCTGTTTTATGCCCTTTTCCATTTTTTCGATAAGGGATATATTATTTTGAAGATACCAATTATATTCAGCCTCTGCAATAATGCAATACCCTAATGATGATATAGATGCACACATCTAAAATAAAATAAAATTAGAAAATAAAAATTATACTTGCTCTGTTCATAAATTTGGGTTAGAAATGTGGAAAAGGGCACACTAGCCCTCGTTCACAACAAACAAAATTCTACTCCCTCTGTTCATAAATATAATACATTTAGACACTTTAAGGTGAACTAGATATACACCATAATTAGTGAATCTACACACTAAAAATACTACATACACGTATCAAAATAATGAATCTACTAAAAACTAAAACATCTTATATTAGTGAATAGAGGGAGTATCTTATTTATTATACTAAATGATTGCGCTTGTTAAAAGCCGTGAATAGTAAACATTTAACCACCGAACCGGCGATAGCTCGGTCCACCAATCCACCGGCTCAGCTACGATTCCTCTCGCTCTCCTTCCAACGCACCACAAAGCTTGATATGGAAATTATGCATTTGGACAAGTACGGAAGATAACTCCTCCATGGGGAATTCCAACCTCGACGCAAGATAGCGGGAGTCCGTTAGGAATTCGCCACGAAACGACATCAGCCAGACCCTAGAGGGGAAACAAAGGGGTGCATACGAGGTAACTCTCGCACAATTCCACGAAGCAACTCAGAAGCATGATGGAGTCGGGACTGAGGTTGTGAAGGAGGTTGAAAAAAGCTAGTAACCTTCGACAGAATTCAGAGCTAGGAAAGGTCATGCATGCTACGCTCCAAGTAGCCTTTAAAGACCACGAACTCATCTCGACTGGCTTGATGAACCATTTTCGAGCCAGGGATTTATGAATATACATCTACGGAAGAGACCCATTATTGATGAAAGGGCGGAGGTGTTTCATCTCTATCCCGAAAGCCATTCCAATCGTCGCTTCCCATCACGACCTTGAGCAGATTGGATGAAGATCGATGAAGGAACAATGTGATAGAAAGTTGTTGGTAGATCCCTTTATCAAGGCATACACAACAAGATGTTTTTCAAATAGTATTAGGGGATATATGAGGAAGGATTCTCCAATATCAGTTGTGACATGACCCAGTTTATGCTGAAAGGTTATTAGAGGCAAAGGCTCTGGGTACATTAAATGGCAACGCTCCTTCACAAGGACATTACCTCCGGCAGACCTCGCTGTGTCTTGTCAAATGAAAGGCATATTGACACAGCTTGTGTCGGGGAAATATTCCTAGTTTAGAACGAAGTATGAAGCGTCCCCACGGGCACAAGAAGGCCGGCTTGACTAAAAATTAGAAGGACCAGACGCTAGTAAGGTGAACTTAGTAATTGATACGTCTCCAACGTATCTATAATTTCCGATGTTCCATGCTTGTTTTATGACAATACCAACATGTTTTGTTCACACTTTATATCATTTTTATGCGTTTTCCGAAACTAACCTATTGACGAGATGCCGAGAGGCCAGTTGCTGTTTTCTGCTGTTTTTGGTTTCAGAAATCCTAGTAACGAAATATTCTCGGAATCGGACGAAATCAACGCCCAGGTTCCTATTTTTCCCGGACCCCTCCCGAACCCCCGACACGCACCCGAGGAGGGGCACAGGGCCACCAAACCACACCCCGGCGCGGCCCAAGGGGGGGGGGGGGGCGCCCCCCTATGGTTTGGGCAGCCCGTGGCCCCTCCGACTCCGACTCTTCGCCTATTTAAGCCGTCGTGACCTAAAACTTCGACACCGCTTGACGAAACTCCAAAAAGACTCCAGGGACGCCGCCACATCGCGAAACTCCAATTCGGGGGACAGAAGTCTCTGTTCCGGCACCCTGCCGGGACGGGGAATTGCCCCCGGAGCCATCTCCACCACCGTCTTCACCGCCATCTTCACCGCCATCGCTGCCTCCATGATGAGGAGGGAGTAATCCATCCCCGAGGCTGAGGGCTTCGCTGTAGCTATGTGGTTCATCTCTCTCCCATGTACCTCAATACAATAATCTCATGAGCTGTTTTACATGATTGAGATTCATATGAGTTTTGTATCACAATTCATCTATGTGCTACTCTAGTGATGTTATTAAAGTATTCTATTCCTCCTGCATGGTGTAAAGGTGACTAGTGTGTGCACCATGTGGTTCTTGTCGTAGGCTATGATCATGATCTCTTGTAGATTGTGAAGTTAACTATTACTATGATGGTATTGATGTGATCTATTTGGTTATGTTGATCTATCTTACACTATAAGGTTACTAAAACATGAACATTAATTGTGGAGCTTGTTAACTCCGGCATTGAGGGTTCGTGTAATCCTACGCAATGTGTTCATCATGCAACAAAAGTGTAGAGTATGCATTTATCTATTCTGTTATGTGATCAATGTTGAGAGTGTCCACTAGTGAAAGTGTAATCCCTAGGCCTTGTTCCTAAATACTGCGTTACTACTGCTTGTTTACTGTTTTACTGCGTTACTACTGCTGCAATACTACCACCATCAACTACACGCCAAAGAAGCTATTTTTCTCGGCACCGTTGCTACTGCTCATATATATTCATACCACCTGTATTTCACTATCTCTTCGCCGAACTAGTGCACCTATTAGGTGTGTTGGGGACACAAGAGACTTCTTGCTTTGTGGTTGCAGGGTTGCATGAGAGGGATATCTTTGACCTCTTCCTCCCTGAGTTCGATAAACCTTGGGTGATCCACTTAAGGGAAAACTTGCTGCTGTTCTACAAACCTCTGCTCTTGGAGGCCCAACACTGTCTACAGGAAAAGGAGGGGGAAGTAGACATCAAGCACTTTTCTGGCACCGTTGCCGGGGAGGAAAGGTAAAAGGTACTCACACTACGGGTCCCGGCTTCTAAGCTATTTCCCGCCATTGTAAGTACTCGAAGCTATTTCCTTTAGATCCTGCAATTGCAACTTTTTGTTTCTTGTTTACACTAGTTAGGCATAATGGAAAACAACAAAAAAATTGGTGAGCTTTTTAGTCTTTTTCCTGATTTAGAATTGTTTGATGCGAAAATTAAAAAACCTATGGAACCTTATTTGCATGCTAGTAGCGATGTTATTAGTATGAACGCAATTACTGCTAATGCTATGAAGAAGTCTAAGCTTGGGGAAGCTAGTTTTTGTGATCTTTTTAGCTTCCCATCTTTAGGGGAGAAAATTTGTTCTGATAATGCTTTATCTCCCATATGCGATACCTCTAATGATGCTCCTGATATTTTGAATCCACCTGCTGAAAGTATTCCGTATAAAATACCTATGAAAATTATTGAACGTGTTATGGACAATCACTATAAAGGGGATGGAACCGTCCATCCTAGAGATCATTTACTGTTTTTGCACGAATTATGCGGGTTATTCAAGTGTGCAGGTATCTCTATGGATGAAGTGAAGAAGAAGCTATTCTCCGTTTCGCTGTCTGGTAAAGCGGCGCATTGGTATAAATTGTTGGAGAATAGGCATTCTCTTGGTTGGGAGGAAATTGCATCTCTCTTTTATTCTAAATTTTATCCTCCGCATGAAGTGCATATTGATAGGAATTATATTTATAACTTTTATCCTCGTGATGGAGAGAGTATTTCTCAAGCGTGGGGGAGATTGAAATCTCTAATGCTCAAATGTCCCATTCATGAGCTCCCCCGTAATGTTATTGTTAATAATTTTTATGCGAGGCTTTCAGGACAACACAAGGACTATCTGGACGCGTGTTCGGAGGGATCTTTCACAAGCAAGGAGGTTGAAGCTAGGTGGGATCTTCTTGATCGGATTAAGGAGAACGCTGAAGGATGGGAGAACAATGGAGGTAAAGAGTCAGGTATAAATTATGATTATGAATGCATTGAAGCTTTTATGGATACCGATAAATTTCGAAATATGAGTGCTACTTATGGTCTTGACTCTCAAGTTGCTGCAAATCTTTATAAAGCCTTTGCTTCTCATTTTGAATTGCCTAAAAATAATTTTGATAAGTATCATGAACCTTTTAAAGAGGCTTGCATGAAGAATGAACTTGTTGTTAATTATTGCAATAAGCATGCTCAAACTCCTAAAAATGCTATTTCTTATAAGCATGTTAATTTTTGTGGAATGCATAGACCTTGTGGAATTAATCAAGTCAAAGATGAATATTGCATCCATCATATTAATGAAAAAACTAGGAAGTGGCTTAGGGCTCTAGATGATCTTGGTAAAAAAGTTTGTGCCCTCTATCCTTTTATTTGTGAAGTTTGCCATGAAGTGGGTCATTTTAATTTTCAATGCTCCTCCAATGATAATTTGAACCCAATGAGTGCTGCAAATTTGTATTGTGATGATGAAATTACTCCTAATCAGCATGATGAACTTACTTTATTTTTGGGGTGTGAAGAATTGTCGAGAAAAATCTCTTTGTTACATATGAGTGATCTTGATATTGATGATGTCCTGCATGGGTGTTTTTCTTATTGCATTGATAATAGCCATACAAATACTTACATACAAAATATTTTAGAAGATGACACCTTGCCAAAATATGATAGGACCGCCATGTGTTTTGAACTAATTAATGAAAAGGAGGAATCCTTCCAAGTTTCTTCTATTATTTCTGAAAGTAAATCAGGTTATGCGGACAAGCTACCCTTCAAGCCTCTTCCTCCTAAAGAAGGAAATGAGGAGAAGGAAGAGAAGAAGAAGAAGAAGGGAACGAAGAAGAAGAACAAGAAGAATAAAAAGAAAGAGGTAACGGCGTATCCCCGCGTGAATGAGATAACGCTAAGTAACCGTAAGTATGTTGCTCCTAATGATTATTGTGATAATGAATATAAATATGATGATCTTCCTATGCCCTTTACATACATTAGTGATCATGATTTGAATGAGCACACTACTTTTGATATTGCAAATCTCTGGGAAACTAATTCTGAAAATGATGATAATAATTGCCATAGTGTCAGTGCTATCCATGCTTCCTCCCATAATAATATAGAAAGCTGTAAGCTTTGGGGAAGAGGTGTTTGAAAATCCTTTTGCTACTGATCATTATGTGTTTGATACATCTCCTTCTAATAACAATGATGGTATGGTCATAGATAAACCGACTGTGAAAGATAACTATTCTATTTCTTATGATGACACTGTGCCTCCGATCTTTGATGATTATTATAAAGAATGCTATGATATAGGTTATAATTATCCTTATGAAACTTGTCATAGTCATGATTGGATTACCAAAAACAATTCTTTTAATATGCAACTTGTTTACCATGTTCAAATTCTTGATAATAATCTTGCTCCAATTACTATTAATGAGAATAACTCTTCTTATGCCAAAATTAATGATACTTCTATGCATATGAACCATGATAAGAATGTTTTAAGTGATGGGTATATTGTGGATTTCATCAATGATGCTACTGAAAGTTATTATGAGAGAGGGAAATATGGTTATATGCATCTTAATAATATTAAGTTTCCCCTCTTTATGTTGAGAATCTTGAAGTTACTCGTGTTTTATCCTCTTATGCTTGTCACTTTGTTCTTCATGAATTCATTTGTGTACAAGATTCCTCTTCATAGGAAGCATGTTAGACTTAAATTTGTTTTGAATTTGCCTCTTGAAGCTCTCTTTTGCTTCAAATACTATTTCCCGCGAATGGATTATTAAAACTGCTGAGCCCATCTTAATGGCTATAAAGAAAGAACTTCTTGGGAGATAACCCATGTGTTATTTTGCTACAGTAATTTGTTTTTATTTTGTGTCTTGGAAGTTGTTTACTACTGTAGCAACCTCTCCTTATCTTAGTTTTGTGTTTTGTTGTGCCAAGTAAAGCCTCTAATCGAAGGTTGATACTCGATTTGGATTTCTGTGCAGAAACAGATTTCTATCTGTCACGAATCTGGGCTGTTTTCTCTGTAGAAAAATCATAAAAATATGCCCATTTATGTGCGTGTTCCTCAGATATGTACGCAACTTTCATTAGTTTTGAGTTTTCTGATCTGAGCAACGGAAGTATTTATTAGAAATTCGTCTTTACGGACTGTTCTGTTTTGACAGATTCTGCCTTTTATTTCGCATTGCTTCTTTCGCTGTGTTGGGTGGATTTCTTTGTTCCATTACCTTCCAGTAGCTTTGAGCAATGTCCAGAAGTATTAAGAATGATTGTGTCACCTCTGAACATGTGAGTTTTTGATTATGTACTAACCCCTCTAATGAAGTTTATGAGAAGTTTGGTGTGAAGGAAGTTTTCAAGGGTCAAGAGAGGAGGATGATATACTATGATCAAGAAGAGTGAAAGCTCTAAGCTTGGGGATGCCCCGGTGGTTCACCCCTGCATATATCAAGAAGACTCAAGCGTCTAAGCTTGGGGATGCCCAAGGCATCCCCTTCTTCATCGACAAATTATCAGGTTCCTTCTCTTGAAACTATATTTTTATTCGGTCACATCTTATGTGCTTTACTTGGAGCGTCTGTATGTTTCTTATTTTTGTTTTTGTTTGAATAAGAGAGAGACATGCTCCGCTGGTTCGTATGAACACATGTGTTCTTAGCTCATAATATTCATGGCGAAGGTTGAAACTGCTTCGTTAATTATTATATGGTTGGAATTGGAAAATGCTACATGTAGTAATTGGTATGATGTCTTGAATAACTTGATACTTGGCAATTGTTGTGCTCTTGTTTAAGCTCTTGCATCATATACTTTGCACCTATTAGTGAAGAAATACATAGAGCTTGTTAAAATTTGGTTTGCATGAGTGGTTTCTCTAGAGTCTAGATATTTTCTAGTAAGATGTTTGAACAACAAGGAAGACGATGTATAGTTTTATAATGCTTGTAATATGTCTTTTATGTGAGTTTTGCTGTACTAGTTCGTGCTTGTGTTTGCTTCAAACAACCTTGCTAGCCTAAACCTTGTATCGAGAGGGAATACTTCTCATGCATCCAAATCCTTGAGCCAAACAACACTATGCCATTTGTGTCCACCATACCTACCTACTACATGGTATTTTCCGCCATTCCAAAGTAAATTGCTTGAGTGCTACCTTTAAAATTCCATCATTCACCCTTGCAATATATAGCTCATGGGACAAATAGCTTAAAAACTATTGTGGTATTGAATATGTGATTATGCACTTTATCTCTTATTAAGTTGCTTGTTGTGCGATAACCATGTTCACTGGGGACGCCATCAACTAGTCATTGTTGAATTTCATGTGAGTTGCTATGCATGTTCGTCTTGTCTGAAGTAAGAGCGATCTACCACCTTATGGTTAAGCATGCATATTGTTAGAGAAGAACATTGGGCCGCTAACTAAAGCCATGATCCATGGTGGAAGTTTCAGTTTTGGACATATATCCTCAATCTCAAATGAGAAAATAATTAATTGTTGTTACATGCTTATGCATAAAAGAGGAGTCCATTATCTGTTGTCTATGTTGTCCCGGTATGGATGTCTAAGTTGAGAATAATCAATAGCGAGAAATCCAATGCGAGCTTTCTCCTTAGACCTTTGTACAAAGCGGCATAGAGGTACCCCTTTGTGACACTTGGTTAAAACATGTGCATTGTGATGATCCGGTAGTCCAAGCTAATTAGGACAAGGTGCGGGCACTATTAGTATACTATGCATGAGGCTTGCAACTTGTAAGATATAATTTACATGATACATATACTTTATTACTACCGTTGACAAAATTGTTTCATGTTTTCAAAATAAAAGCTCTAGCACAAATATAGCAATCGATGCTTTCCTCTTTGAAGGACCATTCTTTTACTTTTATTGTTGAGTCAGTTCACCTATCTCTCTCCACCTCAAGAAGCAAACATTTGTGTGAACTGTGCATTGATTCTTACATACTTGCTTATTGCATTTGTTATATTGCTTTGCATTGACAACTATCCATGAGATATACATGTTACAAGTTGAAAGCAACCGCTGAAACTTAATCTTCCATAGTGTTGCTTCAATGTCTCTACTATGAATTTATTGCTTTATGAGTAACTCTTATGCAAGACTTATTGATGCTTGTCTCGAAAGTACTATTCATGAAAAGTCTTTGCTATATGATTCAATTGTTTACTCATTGCATTTACATTGTTTGGAATCGCTGCATTCATCTCATATGCTTTACAATGGTATGATTAAGATTATGTTGGTAGCATGTCACCTCAGAAATTATCTTTTATCGTTTACCTACTCGAGGACGAGTAGGAACTAAGCTTGGGGATGCTGATACGTCTCCAACGTATCTATAATTTCCGATGTTCCATGCTTGTTTTATGACAATACCAACATGTTTTGTTCACACTTTATATCATTTTTATGCGTTTTCCGAAACTAACCTATTGACGAGATGCCGAGAGGCCAGTTGCTGTTTTCTGCTGTTTTTGGTTTCAGAAATCCTAGTAACGAAATATTCTCGGAATCGGACGAAATCAACGCCCAGGTTCCTATTTTTCCCGGAACCATCCAGAACACACGAGAAGGACCAGAGGAGGGGCACAGGGCCACCAAACCACACCCCGGCGCGGCCCAAGGGGGGGGCGCGCCCCCCTATGGTTTGGGCAGCCCGTGGCCCCTCCGACTCCGACTCTTCGCCTATTTAAGCCGTCGTGACCTAAAACTTCGACACCGCTTGACGAAACTCCAAAAAGACTCCAGGGACGCCGCCACATCGCGAAACTCCAATTCGGGGGACAGAAGTCTCTGTTCCGGCACCCTGCCGGGACGGGGAATTGCCCCCGGAGCCATCTCCACCACCGTCTTCACCGCCATCTTCACCGCCATCGCTGCCTCCATGATGAGGAGGGAGTAATCCATCCCCGAGGCTGAGGGCTTCGCTGTAGCTATGTGGTTCATCTCTCTCCCATGTACCTCAATACAATAATCTCATGAGCTGCTTTACATGATTGAGATTCATATGAGTTTTGTATCACAATTCATCTATGTGCTACTCTAGTAATGTTATTAAAGTATTCTATTCCTCCTGCATGGTGTAAAGGTGACTAGTGTGTGCACCATGTGGTTCTTGTCGTAGGCTATGATCATGATCTCTTGTAGATTGTGAAGTTAACTATTACTATGATGGTATTGATGTGATCTATTTGGTTATGTTGATCTATCTTACACTATAAGGTTACTAAAACATGAACATTAATTGTGGAGCTTGTTAACTCCGGCATTGAGGGTTCGTGTAATCCTACGCAATGTGTTCATCATCCAACAAAAGTGTAGAGTATGCATTTATCTATTCTGTTATGTGATCAATGTTGAGAGTGTCCACTAGTGAAAGTGTAATCCCTAGGCCTTGTTCCTAAATACTGCGTTACTACTGCTTGTTTCTTGTTTTCTTTGCGTTACTCTTTGCTGCAATACTACCACCATCAACTACACGCCAGCAAGCTATTTTCTGGCACCGTTGCTACTGCTCATATATATTCATACCACCTGTATTTCACTATCTCTTCGCCGAACTAGTGCACCTATTAGGTGTGTTGGGGACACAAGAGACTTCTTGCTTTGTGGTTGCAGGGTTGCATGAGAGGGATATCTTTGACCTCTTCCTCCCTGAGTTCGATAAACCTTGGGTGATCCACTTAAGGGAAAACTTGCTGCTGTTCTACAAACCTCTGCTCTTGGAGGCCCAACACTGTCTACAGGAAAAGGAGGGGGAAGTAGACATCAGTAATATTCCTCTATTTCAGGAGTTTGTTGATGACTCACCACCAACGGTTCAGGATGAGTTGACAAAATCAACTCTAAGGTGAGGAAGCAAGGCGGAAAGCGAGTCCCCAACATAGTCAGGGGCTAACGATGAGGGAGTACCCAACGAGGTAGGCCCAAGGAAGCTGGTCATCGCACAAGACCAGGGTGGCCTGATCCAGTCGCCACCTCATTGGACCTACTGAATGAGGCCCAAGGTGACATGAAGGCCCGATCAATCCATCCAAGACCATCGTGGAGCACAAGTAAAGGAAATAACGGTGGTAGTCGACTAGAGTTTTAGATAACTTCATTATACTATGTAAAAGGTTATCTCAAATTGCCTATATAAAGCTTGACCATGATAGCATAGAGGGGAATCCATTCATCCTCGTAACCTCCACAGCTGCCATAGCTTCCATAGTCATCATATACGCCGCTAGCAACACTGTGAACATATAGGCATCAATATAATCAAGCATGAGTATGACTTTACTTCCACCGAGAGGGGCTAAACCTAGGTACATCGTCTCGTGTGCCAATCTCGTCCATGTGCTCCAGTGTCATCATGGTCAACCATCTCCGAAGCTACCCCGGTAGCATACTTTTCAACAATGTCATGACACACACGTTTTTAGCTTTCACGCCAATTCCATTTCGCAAGGTTGTCTTTAGCTAGGATTGTACCTCGACGAAGATACCATGCAAAAACTTTAGTTTTAAGTAAAATCTTCATCTTCTATATCTCTTTGTTATTATCAACCGGCACGTCTGGGTGGATTAATCCTTTGTACACAGAGTCTATAGAGAATTTACCACTCTCATGTAAATTCCAATGAAACTTGTCAAACCACTGCGTCAATTGGACTAAAGCCAGATGTTGTAGCAAAGAATTCCATGATGCTAGCATGGGACCAACGATATATCTTACGGACGTCGCATTTGGTGGTGAGGTTTCCAACACCTTAGCAAGCGTACCGCTTTTGTGACACACAATATTAGACAAAGATGTATATTTTTATCAGAGTGTGGTATTACCTAGTCGTTTATCCTCCCAGAACCATATTTTCAAGCCATCCTTAACTGAGAATGTACCATATGGAAAAAATAATTTCTTTGTTGCCATTAGTCAACCCAGAAATGCGAGTCACCTGGTTTCCAATAAACCTTAGAGAATGCACAAGAGCATATGTACATTCTCTTTAGGAGAGTTTACCACACCCCATGCCCGGTAAGAAGCTTGAAAAATAGAAGGGCTATTTTCCTGACCTGAAGGTCATGAATCCCCAATTCTCCTTGATCTTTTGGGTGGTAAACTAAATTCCATCTAGTTAGTTGATTTTTTTTCTCACTATCTACTTTTCATAATCTTGATCAGAAATAATTCAATCTTTACAAGACTCCTTTGGGTAGCAGGAAGAAAGGCGGACATGGTACATGAGATCCTTGAATTTCAAAGCATTTCAAAATTCGTATTTCAAAGTTTCAAAAAAAGTTAAAATAAGTCATGCGTGTACATATTGTCTTGATATTTATGCAAAAACTTAAGGAAAAATATGATTGTATGTAGCCTCTATAAAAGGGAGAAGATGGAACTTTATATTTTTTGCAAATTAAAAATCTAGGTCATTTGTATTGTTCCTTCAACAGTTTGCATTGTTCCACATTTACATAATTTTGTATTTTAGTTTAAACTTTACATCGATATATATACCTATATACGTTCTCTACACACGCAATTTATGCCTTATTTTTTTATTTTTAATAACTTTTCTTGTGATTTTACTATTTACCACACGCAGTCTTCTCCCTAAACGTTTTGACAAGTGCAACGAAAGAGACTCTTCTCATCCAAAGTATGTAGCTAGCCTCTACATTGTAGTAGTTGTAAATGTAGTTCAGTTATATCATCCTCTCCTGATCTCGTGGTAACAATGGATACGATGAAGGCAACACGCCTGACTAGCAAGATCTAGACATGAATGACAACGATGTGTGTCGTGGCGTGATGCAGAATCTAGATATGACCGTCCTAATCAAATTGATATACGATTAGGAACTGCCAAATCGACCCCTACAAACTTCTAGGTAAATGGATGTACCACTAGGTCAGCCACTAGAGTAGAATAATGTCGTTTAACTCCACCATGGCAGACGATGGAGAGTGCTCAGTGTCGGAGAAGAAGCATATCAACCTCTGACTTCGCTACACACGGCTACGTGGGTCTGTGCCAAAGGCCAAGAAGACGAGCTACTCCTCCAGATGACGATGAGGGCACAGTGATGGAGTACAATGAATCTACTGGAGTGGTAGATTTGATGGCCGTGTCAAAATGGGGGAAGTGGGGATTTTGGGTGGGAACTAATGGAGGAGGTAATCGAAAGTGGGAAGTGACAGCTTTGCCGCGCAACGCCGCCGAAATTTCACCTCTTTCGTCCATCTTGTGCCGAGCTCCTGCGCGCATGACTTTGTCGATTTTCGTCGTGTTCAGGCACGGCCCTGAAAAAACTGCCGATGCAAACGTTAGGCCTGCCTGGGAACTGCTTTGACATCCGTGTTGACCACAATGTATAATCCAAACAACCGTTTTTGTTTTTGTTTCCACCGGATCTGTCCGAGTAGCATGCGAGCTACTTTGTATTTTGCTTGCCTCACACGTATAAAATCAGATTCAATAGTCATCACGGCGCTGTATGGCGCCATTACTCTACCTACCCGTTGATTTACACTTCTCGATCGACCGGAGCTCGATCGTACCAGGTTTTCCGTCTTCTAAACAGCTAGCATGTGCACTAGGAAATGACCTTATACCCACCGCAATAACTTACCGTCTCTCTCAAGCTAATGACACATGCAGTCCACATTTGGTGAGATTTTTTGCAGTCACATTTAGTGAGATTAGTCACCGCCCGACCATACATAAGCGTACACGGATGGATAGGTCGGTACGCGCTACAAGCCATATTCGATGGAACTACTCTTTCCACTTTTATGGTAACTGGTAAGGGTACAATATCTTCCGCGCCATGGGGCCAAAGCGTAACCACAGGTGATAGATATCAGAAGCTAGGTAGTAGTGGATACAAACTTAATTGCACAAAAAGAAAGAGCTTACCAACGCACAAAAGCACATGATATTAAATAATACTCCGTATATGCTGTCAGGATTAGCCGTTACAGCCTTACAGGATCATTTCGATGGATTGCTTCATGGTTGTACAAAGGGGAGACATCTAGTGCCACTATATCCTTCCTTTCATGTCAAATAGGATATGTGGCTCTGTCGCTCAACCACTTCGTCCTGTAATTATCAGCAGTACTTTTTTCTTCCCTTTCCAGTTTCTGTTTCTGTCTCTCTAAGCGCTTACTAATCCAAGCTAGCTGATCCGTTAATGGAAACATATGTTTGCTGGAATTTTTGTTATGATACCTAAAGAGAGAAGTCCAATTTACCCCCTAAATTTTTCTCAAAGTTTAGCTTACAACCCTCAACTTTAATTTGGTTCAACTTAGACGCTACAAAATTCATTATATGGAGTAAGCAATGGTCAAAGGCCTTTCTTTTAACCAAACAAAATAAGCCTTACATATCCTGATGGAGGGAGCACTAAGGTGTACTTGTTATTCTTCCAGCAATCACAATTATATATTGCTGATAATGAATTAACATGTCTTTAGTCAATCCTAAAAATTACAGAGGTTATATAACATGTGTTCGTGATCGAGAAGTCACTTTAGATCACAAGCTACATGGAGCTCCTTTATTAAAAAAAAATCAAAATCCTCGTTTTAAAACTCAAATAAATCTGAAAAAATACAGACGGACATACATATGTCTAATATGCGATTACAACTTTTTGTCAACATATATATGCTCAGATGTGATCTGCACAAAAAAAATATGGGGAGCAAAATGGAGTTTTTTTTTTCCTTTTTGGAACCATAATTATGTCGTCCAGCCCAAAATATACAGTATTATTTAACAAAACTTTACGGAGATGCAGATCACATCTGTATGTATCCATGGATTTGTTTTTTTTATATTGAAGCTCCTAAATATCTTTTTCCATGTTTTTTTAAAAATGTCCTCCATATAGCTCGCGAGCCAAATCAATGCACTCGTTCTTTGATTGGTATTAAGGTTGTGAATTGGTTCATCCTCGATCTCCTCATTACTAGCATAGTTAATTTTGACAGCTCTATTGGATTATTATCTACTCTATTGTGAATTGGTTCAGCATACAAATTTACCTACTCTATTGGATTATTATCTGTTGCAAAGTAGTATTACCATGAGAAGTCATGGAGACAGTTTTAAACAGAAAAAAGAATGCTTGAGATTTTCTTTGATGTATCTACCAGTTCATAGTATAAATTGATCTGCATGAGTGCAGAGAAAACATTTTCACTAGAACAAGAAGAAAAATGTTACATTGTCTAATTTCAGATTTGCTGGATTCATGTTTCTTGTTCTCCATTACATTGATCTGGAGTGTATTTAACATTTCATCCATATCTAGAAGATGGTGATTACTCTGCAAAACTTTGACAGCACTGCCACTTTGCAGTAGATATGATTCTAAAACTTTTTTTGAAATATCTTCATTTTTCAGCAGTACTTGGTGTCATTGTTGTTAGTAATTCCTTTTCTCGACATATTTGGCTTGAGTTAAGAACAAATTAGTTCACATGTAGCATGGTAGCAAAGGCATCGTACTGCTAGGATGCAATTTATGCTGAATTTAGAATTTTATTATTTTAAATGATGTTTTTTAGGCTAATCAATCCTGTAGAACTTCTGTTTCTGTAGAATAGAAAATGTCATGCCATAGCAGCAACAATGCTTTCTTATCTCATATACTAGCAAAAGTGCCCGTGCGTTGCACCGGGATACGTTTTTCAAATGTTTTCATGACATCAAAAAACATGCAAATAAGAAAACTTGAAATGATTATGCGCGATTTTACCTTCTCAAAACGTCCTAGGTTACACTCTTCTTTTGTTGTGTTGTTTTGTCGGAGCTCGCCTCTTGATTTGTATACTGATTGTCACCGAGCTTCTAGATGGGGAGGTTCTTCCTATTGTATTGGAGCCCCCTCTATAATCTGATTCATATTAATGTCTTTGCATAGTTTGTCAAACTTGTCACTATATCAACTTGACGAATTCAACCACTTCACCCAAGATGAGCTCACTAACATCAATGTCCTAGCTACTTTCATTTTATCTAAACTCTTACATTAACCATGCTCTGAGAAATTGCTCATATTATTGGTATTTTCACGACTCTTCCGTTTCCGCGCTAGCTCATGGAAAACCGTCATTGGCTTTCCGCGCAGCCACCAGTGCTGGCCATCGACACTCTCCGGCGCTGCTAGCAGCATACTGTTGTTATAGAAACTGCATGGCTAAATAAGTAACCGAATCTGTACCTCCATATATTACTTCTAAGAAACTGTACTTGATGGCAAATTCTGAATAAGAAAAAAATACAGGGTCGATTATACATCAAAGAGAAACCAACAAATATATATATATATATATATATATATATATATATATATATATATATGGCACCAACAACAATGAACACCATAAAGAGGAATTTGGGTTGAATTAAATTCAACAGCATTTCGAGGTCAGACTGCTCTCACTATTTCACTTACGTGTTCCTCTATCTGCTTCTCCAACTTTGCCATCACCGCCATACAAAGTTTTTAGCTCTGGGGTCCTTCTGTGCTAGACAACCCTCGAGATCTTAGAGCAATATGTAGAGAAAACTAATTCAGGGCTGAAGTTGCGTCCAGCTAGAAGAAATTGGAGTCTCGCAGATGTGGGCACCCTTTTGAATCTTATATATGTGACTAACTCTTAATTCGAAGAGATAACTTAGGCCCCACTTCATTAAACGATAGGATTACTTGAAATTGAGGATAGATTGACTGGGGCGCATGATCAATACTGATAGGCCTGTTGCTCAGAAATCCCTGTCTTCGCGTCATAGCAGCGCCCACCCGCACGGATCCATCAGTTGAAAGAGAAATAGTCGCCTAAATCAACGCTCGCCGCAGGCTATACCCAGCGAGTGTGATCCTAAGTGCGCTGGCCATCATGCAGATGCAGATTAGTGTGCTGTCGATCAGGAACATCAGCACCGCGTCGCTGAACTGGCTCGGATCGAAGTTGAATACGGTGGAACCTGCGCGTCGCCGCTCGTGGACGCCTCCTAGCTGAATCCCTGGCGCCGCCCGTCCGTGTAGGATCTGTGTGATAGAGATGGGTGGGTCCCTCGGCAGGTCCAGCCGGCGCTTCCTGATCAGTAGCTGAGGACAAATTTTGACTTCGATCATATCGCGCACGCGCAAGACGATCGAATTCCGATCAAATCACCAGGACAAAAAAGAAGGAAGAAGTAGAACGAAGGAGATAGATCGACGGTCGGGTGGATATATAGAGGAGAGATGGCGTTCTGCGGTGGTGGGACTGGTGGAGATGGAGTTTGGATCGGATTTATGTCGACGATGGTTACAGCACACGACATGCCTGGGTCGGGCTCTCGGTGCGCGTGGGATCGGGTGGCGTGGGTTGCTAATTGGGCCATCCCAGACGCGCGCGTTGAGGTTACCGCCTTGTCCACAGATCGTATATGGCAGATAAGATCGATCGTATCTTAAACGGATTCTAACAACGAAACGAAAATTAGCGTCGGACAACGGACGAGAACCAAGCGGACGAAAACGAACGATACCAAGGAAACGCTTCTCCCTTTATTATTAGGTATAGACTTTAGTACTTTACATTACTGTCATACAAAACTGCTTCCAACATGTCTGAACTCGCATGAAGTTGTTATAACCAACTCCAATATTTGGGCACCATCTAGCGCATAGTTATTGGTATGCCTGTTTTCAAAACCGTCTTTATTGTGGACAAGAAGGCATCCCAATTTAAATAATGTGCCAATATTTACCTAGTGATGAATATAGTTGACTAACTTGCGAGGAGCAGAACAAAGTTAAGTAGATAGAACATTGTTGACTTGAAATGCTAATCAGTTGCTACTTCTGACTTAATTGTCGTTGTTATCTTATGCCTTATAATGATTAATTATAGTTATGTTTCTGCCTTGTTTAGGAAAAGCTATTTTCTAGTCGGAACAGGACAGAGGTTTCCCTTGGCAAAAAGTTGAAGATTGAATATCTTCCAGAGATTGAGAAGATTCATAAGGTACATAGCTTATCTAACTGACCAAAATCTCGTTTGAGGCAGACTGACCAGACCCGTTGGCCTCATTTTTTGGGCCAGGTCAACGACCCAGCGGGCCCACCTGGCCCATTCCCATCCTTGATGTCTAATTCAACTTAATATGCTTGTTTTACAACCCTTTGTTGTTTTGAGCTTGTTAATCTCAACCATTTCTTTGCCATGCAGAAGAAGGAGAGGTCGCTCAAAAAGCAACAGAGAGAAGCTCTCCTCCTTGATAGTTACTTGACATCAGATGTTACCACTGGTCGCTCTCTTCGTGATAGAAAGCCTGTAACATATACCTTTGGTAAGGCCCCACTGATTAAGCATTGTTATTCAGTTCTAATTCTTAAGTACAATTACAAACATCAAGTTGCAATCCGTCTTGCTCGTGTCACTCTGTATGGTATTATCCAATTTAAACATCTTCAGAATGCTACTTATGTAAATTATCCTTATCAGTTGTACACAATGACACTTCTTGCAGTAAGTGTTCAGTTGTTGAACTCTTTGAGTTGTTTCCTTCACATTAGATGTCTGATTAACCTGCATCACTGACTCACTGTTCTGTCACTTACAATCATGATCCCCTACCCATGGTTTTTAAGTCGCTGAATAGTTTCTGTATAGTCACCGAGTCGTTTTCCAGAAATCAGGGCAACTTCGCGACTATACAACGACTTTGGTCGACTATACACTGAGTTGCAGCCTTGGCGACTCACTGTTGAGTCACGACTCAAAAACCATGCCCCTAGCGTATTTACTTGTTTGTAATTTAGTTTGATTCTTTTGTTCTTATCAGCAGAAAATTAATGTCAAAATGGCGCATAGATGCTGAGAATCTTACCTTTGAAAATATCTCTGTTGACTAGCTTACATTAACCCAACTAGAGTTCTGTTGAGGGCTGGCTATAAAATAACCTCATTTGGTAAGCTTCAAAAATCAGAATTGATTGCTTACTAAGAGGTTACTGGCTGGAAAGTGAGACTAGCATGTGGCCGAAATTTATCTTCTATGCCCCTGTGTACTGGGTACCTCATGTTCCTTCTGGAAACTAAAATAAGCTCTTATAATTTTATTGGTTGTTTGCTTGATTTCACTGCCTGTTCTAGTTACAGTGTTTGACTTTTCCTATGATGCAGATGACTATGACCGCTCAATAAATGAAGCAATCAAAATAACAAAGTATGTCGATCACTATTACTGCTTGATAAATTTCTTTTGGTAGGAGAATTTATGATTTAGAGACAAGAAGAAATTTGGGTACTTATCTGCTACACATTGTTGGACAGGAAAAGAGAAAACTCTGCTGAGCCTGTTACTAATCTCAATAGAAGGATGCTTACACCAAGACCGGAGTCATCAAGCAATGGCAAATTAAATGGTCCCTCACCTCTTGCTAATGAATTATATGATGGAAATTCTTCAAAGTCGGATGACTACCGAGATAGTGATGCTGAAGAAGAAAATGAAACACTTGATCGCAGGTACATGTCTCACTCAACATTTGGTATGTAGCAGTTAATCCCGACTTAATAGGCTGAATAACATTCATGCTTTCTTCTGTAGTAACCGACGGAGGAGAAGATCTCGGAGGTACACGCAAGATTTTGTTGAGGCTCTCTCTGATATTGATCCGAACTTTGATAGCGATGATGATATCATGGGAGAAGCGGTTTATGATGAGGAATATTTGAGAACTCGCAAACATCAGAAGACATCAAGTGCTTCTGAAGAGGATGAAGAGTTCCGGTTGGAAGAGGATGTTGAAGATGATGATGAAGAGGAAGAGGAATTTTCTGCGGGCACAAGTGAAGATATAGAGGAGCCCCAACGGCATACAAAGTTGCGAAGTCAGAATGGCCGAGGGGCTAAGCGGAGATCTGTTGGTGAAACCCAGACAGGTCTCAGGCGCAGCAAGCGTTCTTCTCGTCCACGTATTAACTATCAGCAGTATGATTTTTCAGATACGGATGCAGAGGCAGGAAAGGCAGGTAAATCAGATGCATCGGACCCCGATGCTAACTCTGATGGAGAAAATAATATGGAACTCTCAACATCGAGCCAAGAGCAACAGGAAGAAGAGGATGATGACACTGAGGAATTAAAAGGTAGTAATGGCAATAGTAAAATAGCTGAAGACCATACAGTGGCAGCAAATAAAGAGGAGCAAGAGGAGGAGCAGCCACAGCTGCAGCTACAGTCTGTCGAGAAGACGAATGTTCCCAGCAGAGAGAGTGAAAGTGTTGGAAGAACATTCTTAGATCTAAACGAGCTTGCGCCTGGTGCTGGCTTCGATGACGGGCCAAGCCTGGCAATGAAAGATGAAGACATGGATAACAGTTAGGAAATAAGTTGCGATAGAATCAGGGTGTTAGGGTTGCTGTTTCGAGCAAGGTGTAAATGCCCAAAGTCATGGACCATGACAATCAATGGGCCTCTGATGAGATGTTGTGGCGATATTTGGATGGTTCAATTTGATCTTTAGTACATTGGTTTACTGTGACAAAAAGTGTTGAGGTATCCACCTGGGGCGGTTTCGGGGACGAGCTTCCTTGAACATCATCTGAGCTCTTGGGAGGCCATGCTGACAATATTTTGCACTCCATTGTGTACACTACATGAAAGTGCGCGAGCCGATCAATTGCTGCTGTATTATGGTCAGATTGATCGATGTGGCCGAATGTGTAGGTTATAAATTTTATTGCCTCCATATTTATTTAGCCTTAGGCATGATGACGTTGCTGTGTGAAATACAGCAGTATTTCCTAGGGAGCGAACTTGTACGAGTGTGTTGTCCAGTGCTCGGCTTTGAGGAGTTTCTTTTTCCACGTGTAGCATGTAGCTTGAGTCTAAGCACGAGCTGTATTTTGTATTTATATGTGACAACCTGATTAGATTGGTAAAATCTGTGTAGCTGACACAGCCCTACAAACTTGAGCTCCCGGGCCAACGGTGTTGTAGTATTGTTTGAAATTTGCTTTCTGTTCTTCCTAATAGATAAGGGGAGACAATGGTTTAGCATTTATATGCATCAGAAAATGGTATTTCCTTCTACGCAAATTCTTTCCTTTTAAGAACATTTTTATGCAAGTACGATTTGTCTTTAGTTAATTTGCACTTTTTTTGGCATTAGTTTCCTCTTTGCTGCATGGCTGTACAATGCGTGGTTGTATACGTGCTCTTGGATTCCTTGGTTCTGTCGTGACACAAGCGTCCGAGAACAAGTAGGACGAGCATGGCAGGAAGGGATCGAGCTCAACTATAGCCGCACGTTCTGCCGCTGGATTACAGGGAGAATCAGCCAAGCAGGGCACATGCGGGAGTACTACGGTTAGTGCTTGAGATGCATATTTAGTACGAATATGTCAGTCAATTTTTTAAGTAGAGATCCACGGAGTATTTATTTACATACAGTATGTTAATTAGCTCATTATATGCATGTAATCAAAGTTAGAGGAGTTAAATTGCATGGTTTGGCCAGTCAAAATGCTAAATGCTCCTTTCTAAGTTTACTCATTTTGAAGTGATCAAGGTCACTGAAGCTAAGCCTTACATCATACTAGATTAGCTTACGAAAGTGCAATTGCACAACACTATAAGTATTACATCTGTTTATAAATGCATGTCTCAACTTTATCAAAATATACATGTATTAGATGTGTTTTAGTGTGTAGATAAATATAAATTTTAATAAAGTTGAGACATCTTTTTTATGGAAGGAGGAAGTATAATAAGGACTACATAGAAACACAATTGAAAGTGCAAACTAGTTTGATGGTAGGGCACTAAGTTGTGAAGCACAATGTCTCGTGTCTGAACACCTTGAGGCACACTATTATCCTTTCTTTTTCTCCACCATTCGTGTAGATCTAACGACTGAAAATCAACTACTACCTCCGTTCCGAAATATAAATCTTTTTAGAAAATTAGTTATACTGTAATTTTTTAAAGAAAAAACAAAACGACTGTTTTTTTGCAAGGCCATTAAATTACTCGGTTCTTCCTATCTAAGCTCACTCAATAGATTTTACAAATTCATTACTAGTGTCTCTCTGCGCCTCAGGTGAGGTGGCTGCGGGAGGCATATATGCCAAACGTATGATCGGCAAGCAAAGCACCAAGTAACTGCGTCACAAGCTAAAAACTGAATTCCAAATTTAGAGACGGAGGCAACGTATCCAGCCCGTGTCCGGCACCGCTTCTCTTTAACCTTCGGCATTTACATGATCAATCAGCTCAGCTGCTCTCTGTCTCTACGATCGAGATCGAGGTAGCAGAGAAGAGGATAGTGAAGAGTAGAAGCTACTGCAGATAGGAATAGGATGGACCCAGCGTTGCACAAGGCGGCGGTTCAGGGGAGCGCGGCGAGCCTCAAGAAGCTGGTGGCCGGCCGCCCCGACATCCTTGGTTCCAAGACGCCCCAGAAGAACACCGCGCTGCACATCGCCGCCGAACTCGGCCACGCCGGCTTCGCTAAGGAGGTCCTGAGGGCGAGCTGCTCGTCAACAAGAACGCTGACGGCGACACGCCGCTGCACCTGGCGGCCAGGGCGGGCAAGGTACACGTGGCTGAGCTGCTCATCGATCGCGCTAAGGTATGGCCTGCGCAGCAGCCCAGCGCCGCACAGAAGGAGAAGGGAAAGACGGGGGAACCTTCCACGAGCTCCCCTGAGGCCGAGAGCGCGCAGGGGCCTCTGTTAATGGCGAACAAGGCCGGCGACACGCCACTGCACGAGGCGGTGAAGTACGGCAGAAGCGCCTTGGCGCTCAAGCTGCTGGCTGCCGAGCCCAGCCGAGGCCACGCGCTCAACGTGAAGAAGCAGTCGCCACTGCACATCGCTGCCCGGGAGGGCCTCGCCGACGTCGTGGAAAAGATCATGCGGCAGCCCTGGGTCCACGAGAAGTTCGTCACCTCCGACTCCGTCAGCGGCACCGCCCTGCACCAGGCCGTGCTCGGCGGTCACACACGTAAGTAGCTCTGGGCCCTGGCCTACAGTTCATGTAAGTGTGTGTAAAACTAGATAACTGATGGCAAATTGAGCAGGCGTGGTGGAGATCTTGCTTGACGCTACGACGCCGGAGGAGCAGATCGCGCTGACGGACTCGAGCGAGAACAACGCACTGCACTACGCGGCGCAGAAGAACAACGCCCGCGTGGTGAAGCTGCTGCTGAACCGGAAGGTGGACCTGGGCTACAAGCTCAACACCGACCTGAAGTCGCCGCTGCACATGGCCGCCCATTACGGTTCGACCGAGGCCATGGTGGAGCTGCTGAAGCAGTGCCCCGACGTGGTGGAGATGGTGGACAGCGGCGGCAAGAACGCCTTCCACGTTGCCGTCATCAGCGGCAAGGTGAACGCGCTCCGGTGCCTGCTCAAGCACGTCCGCCCCGAGGAGATCGTCAACCGTGTCGACCACGACGGCAACACGCCGCTGCACCTCGCCGCACGCATGTCCCGTATCCAGTCGGCGCTGCTCCTGCTCCAGGACCGCCGCGTCAACCCCTGCTTGCTCAACCGGGACAACCAGTCCGCCCGCAGCCTCATCGAGAAGCGCGCCCACGCCGAGGAGATGGACACCTACGAGATGTACTTGTGGAAGAAGCTCAAGAAGCAGGAGGCCTCGAGGTGCAAGAAGGAGCTGCTGCCGCCGGTCCCCTCGTACCAGTCGCTGCGCAGCCGGAGGGCCGGCCACGACGAGTACTACGAGCTCAGCGTCGGCACGTACACGCTGGTGGCCACGCTGATCGCCACCGTCAGCTTCGCCGCCACTTTCACCATGCCAGGGGGCTACAGCCAGACCGAGGGCACGGCCATCCACGGTCACACGGCGGCGTTCAAGATCTTCGTCATCTCCAATACCGTCGCCATGTGCAGCTCCATAGTCGTCGTCTTCTGCTTCATCTGGGCGTGGCGGGACCCCGTCAAGTTCAAGCTCGATCAGCTCATGTGGGGCCACAGGCTCACCGTCCTCGCTTGCCTCGCCATGGTCGTCTCGCTCATGACCGCCGTCTACATCACCGTTGCGCCAACGGCAAGGTGGCCTGCATACGTCGTGATCGCCATCGGGGCCAGCACTCCGGTCGTGGTGTTCCTCATCCTGGGGAAGGAGGCATTGTACGTGCCACTATAACTACATCAATGAAGCCAATGCATGCAGCCTCACCGTCCTCGCCCTCGCTTGCCTCGCCATCGTCAACCAAAGCAAGAACAACCACTAGTAAAGGTTTTGCTGGCAATTTCCGTCTATTTGAATTTGTGGGATGGGCATGTCTAGATCTTAATCCACTTAGATTTACTGTAACTAATTTTCGGTTGGCTGGGTGAGGTTACCTAAGTCCTAGTTACAACTTACAGCCTAGTTGTAACTCATTGGTGAGCCCGAATCATCAAGCTAATTCAGAAATTGAAAATATCTTAATTGCAACCCTTTGTGTAACTAGGGACATTTCAATTTAGAATAAAGTTCGCGTTGCTGCGGAAATTTAAGAAAAAAAATTAGAGTTAAATTAAGAGGAAGATATTTGAAAAAAATTAGAGATAATTTTCGGAGAAAAATCCTGAGGATATATTAACTAACAAAAAAACTATAGTATTTTTTAGCTATGGATGATGAGAAGAAATGTCCCAAATGTGAATAAGTAACAATAGTAAGCCATATATACACACGGGCTCACATGATACTATTATTTGTCTAAATGTGTGCCATCAAGAAATAATTAGTAATCTATCCATCATTCGTTGCCCGTGGCTATTGCTGAGTCTGCCATGGCCTATCTCATCACTCGATCATGAAAATACGTGAATGAACCGTGTGGCATCATTAGCCAAGAGAAAAAAATGGGGTACACTACACTACAGCCGACGGACAATGATACAGAAAGAAATACACACAGTGTTGGACCCGGCGCTAAAAGAGAGATAAAACCTGGCAGCTCTCCCGATTATCTCTCCCATTTTAACCCAGGGATTAGAGATGGCTCGACCCCCATATGTAGCGGAGTCGACCGGCGACACGGACATGCTGACTGCTGAAGTTCCTGCGGTACTTGAACAGTTGGGGAGAGAAACAATCAGTAGGAATCTCTTATAGATTTGCGGTGTCACGACGGGCCAGCAGTGGATAAACTTCATCCCAGCAACGACCAGAAGACGAAGCTTCGAGCTTTGAGCTGCGATGTGGTCGTTCTGTGGAGGCTCATGTTGCCGCACCATGTAGTCGCCAATGGCAAGGAGCTCCTCCAGTGCGACCCAAGTGGCGCTCGTCTGCTCGACTCCAACAGCTCCGTCTTCCTCCAGTTTTCCTCCACTCCAGCCTTGCAACGACTCAACGGAGGTGTGCGGCGTGTGCTCTGCGATCAGCACTTGTTGGGGTCGAGTTATGGACTTATGATGAGAGAAACTCTGGGCCACGCAGGGGATTAAATACTACTCCAAGGGAGATGATAGGTTACAGCACAACACGAGAAGGGATTAATGCTGAGCAAAGTGAGTCAAGAAGTGGATTCGTCATCATGGATCAGTTAGCATTATTGCATGATAGAGAAAGAAGGGGAAGAGAATTCAAAGTTGGAGCACCAACCAGGAAAAGAAAATGGGATGCATTTTTTTGCCTATCAACTAATGTTGCGTAGCCCATCCTAATGAAATATGGCTGATCAAATGGCTCTTATCAAATGGCTGATCAAATATGGCTGACCTGTTAAATGTGACGTCCAAAGTTGATCAAATGGCTCTTATTATTTTAGGTGATGTGGCTCATTGTGGAATCAGCTTGCAAATATTAAATGCACATAGTGGGGATCAACTTTATAGATATTATAGATTCAGAAATTGAAAATATCTTAATTGCAACCCTTTGTGTAACTAGGGACATTTCAATTTAGAATAAAGTTCGTTTCTCATTTCTAAAATTTTAACCGTGTTCATATTTTTCTCCAAAACTTTAGTTGGCTCACTAAACACGATAAACAACTATCACTAATGATCCATTCGACCCCTTAATCTAGTATTTTGACCCAACCTTTTGATCCAGATTTGTGGTTAAATGGACCACCACATTTAGATTAGCGGGTTTAGTGAGCCAAATAAAATTTAGGGGGGAATAAGTGAAAAGTTTAGAGGAAAAAAGGTACTTTGTTCTTCAATTCATCCCATGTGCAAGAGTTAAAATTTCATTTACAATCCATGTGCAACTCACAAATCACGACACAATTCAAAAGTTTAGAAGTCTCCAACGGCTCGGCGCAAATCGGGCATCAAAAGGGTCTGTTTTGGCCCATTTGGGTAGGGTCGCGGACACAAAATTGGTTGTGCCCCACCCTTGTCCGTTTGGATTGGGGGCAGACCCAACGGCCTGACACATATGTTTTTTTTTTGCCCATCGTCATGGATGACACTGTGATTAATGCTGATGCCGGCTTCCCACGTGCATGCCCGACCGTTTCTCGTCCTGGTCATGGCTATAAGAGGGTTGCCGTCATACTGGGGAAGGGTAAACCCTAAGCAACCCACAAAACCATGGCCGACCACAACAGTACTGGGTGAGGATCAACCTAATGGTGCGCGAGCGCTACCTCGATGACAACGAAGTGGCGGCGATCGCCATCCGGGAGATGTTGGAGGCGGAGGAAACCGCTGAGTACGTCGCCGTCGAGACCCATGATCAACGGTTTAGGTCGTACGTCGAGGGAATGGGGAAGGAGGCTGAGGCCACGATGCTCGAGGCCTTGGATCAGGAACATGCACGCGGAGGCGAAGCACGTGCTAGGAGAGGGGAGGCGGTGAGGTGGAATCTGCGGCAGCGACTCGAATGATTGCTATGGCGTCCGCTCGCCGTGCGTTGGCTGAGGCCTAGCACACTCTGGATGCGGCGTGTTCGGCGCTGGCGGTGGTGCAGAAGGACCTATCGGGGATTGCAAGGCATCCACCCGGAGCCAACGCTTGGGAAGATGACGCCCTCAACGATGACGACAAAATGCCCGATGTCAGTGACGTGCACTGGGCTCTGCTCGAGTTGTTCCGACTACCGAGCGGCAATCCGACATCAACATGAGGCCATCCAGGCACAATGGCGCCCTGGGCCGCTTGGAGCAGTGCACCGTATGTCACACGAGGTGTTGGTGTAGGCTGGTGAAGTGGCCATCCGTGGGTGGACTGCGAGAACTGGGAGAGCATATCACCGTGGCGATCGCGCATGCGGTGGCGAGGGACCAGGCTCGCTTCGACGCCGAAACGGAGGTGGTGCTTCTAGATGAGAGAGCCCACTAGGACGCCGCCATGGCAGAGGTCCATGCGCGATGGATGTGGGAGGATGGTCGCCGTGACCTCTACAGGCATGAGATCATGCCGATCTCCAAGGCCGAGCGTTGCCTTGATGAGAGGAAGCGCCTCCACGCACAAGATGAGCGCGAGGTTTGGGGCTCATGTAGGACACCAGACGATGACAATCATCCAGCCACGCCGGCGGTCAGTAGGCCGCGCGACTGAGAGTAGTCCGGCCATACGGGTCGCGTGACAGTGAGTAGATGCATCCATCCTAGTTTAGTTAAGATTAACCCGGCCTCTATGTTAGGATCACTCATTTTGGCCAAATATTGATGAAACTACTAATTTTGTTTTCAAAGTCGATGATGAGCGGGCCCGTGCAGAACATGAGGACATTTGGGCGGGTGGTCGCACCACTGTCATGACGATACATTTCTAACCCAAATTTAGGATTGTAATTGATCGTCGTAGACATGTTGGTCTGTCTGCGTTGGGACACTGGGTTGTGGTTTGCGTGTCCTTATGTCCGCGTGAGTCAAAACAGATAACAGGGAGTTTGCGTTGGGCCGTTGAAGATATCCTTAATTCATTTTTAATCACTTAGAATTAGCAAAATCATTGTAAGATAAGTGGAGTTCGTGGGCTACCCCTCTGGGCTACCCCTCTGTTTTATGCCCTTTTCCATTTTTTCGATAAGGGATATATTATTTTGAAGATACCAATTATATTCAGCCTCTGCAATAATGCAATACCCTAATGATGATATAGATGCACACATCTAAAATAAAATAAAATTAGAAAATAAAAATTATACTTGCTCTGTTCATAAATTTGGGTTAGAAATGTGGAAAAGGGCACACTAGCCCTCGTTCACAACAAACAAAATTCTACTCCCTCTGTTCATAAATATAATACATTTAGACACTTTAAGGTGAACTAGATATACACCATAATTAGTGAATCTACACACTAAAAATACTACATACACGTATCAAAATAATGAATCTACTAAAAACTAAAACATCTTATATTAGTGAATAGAGGGAGTATCTTATTTATTATACCAAATGATTGCGCTTGTTAAAAGCCGTGAATAGTAAACATTTAACCACCGAACCGGCGATAGCTCGGTCCACCAATCCACCGGCTCAGCTACGATTCCTCTCGCTCTCCTTCCAACGCACCACAAAGCTTGATATGGAAATTATGCATTTGGACAAGTACGGAAGATAACTCCTCCATGGGGAATTCCAACCTCGACGCAAGATAGCGGGAGTCCGTTAGGAATTCGCCACGAAACGACATCAGCCAGACCCTAGAGGGGAAACAAAGGGGTGCATACGAGGTAACTCTCGCACAATTCCACGAAGCAACTCAGAAGCATGATGGAGTCGGGACTGAGGTTGTGAAGGAGGTTGAAAAAAGCTAGTTGAAAAAAGCTAGTAACCTTCGGCAGAATTCAGAGCTAGGAAAGGTCATGCATGCTACGCTCCAAGTAGCCTTTAAAGACCACGAACTCATCTCGACTGGCTTGATGAACCATTTTCGAGCCAGGGATTTATGAATATACATCTACGGAAGAGACCCACTATTGATGAAAGGGCGGAGGTGTTTCATCTCTATCCCGAAAGCCATTCCAATCGTCGCTTCCCATCACGACCTTGAGCAGATTGGATGAAGATCGATGAAGGAACAATGTGATAGAAAGTTGTTGGTAGATCCCTTTATCAAGGCATACACAACAAGATGTTTTTCAAATAGTATTAGGGGATATATGAGGAAGGATTCTCCAATATCAGTTGTGACATGACCCAGTTTATGCTGAAAGGTTATTAGAGGCAAAGGCTCTGGGTGCATTAAATGGCAACGCTCCTTCACAAGGACATTACCTCCAGCAGACCTCGCTGTGTCTTGTCAAATGAAAGGCATATTGACACAGCTTGTGTCGGGGAAATATTCCTAGTTTAGAACGAAGTATGAAGCGTCCCCACGGGCACAAGAAGGCCGGCTTGACTAAAAATTAGAAGGACCAGACGCTAGTAAGGTGAACTTAGTAATATTCCTCTATTTCAGGAGTTTGTTGATGACTCACCACCAACGGTTCAGGATGAGTTGACAAAATCAACTCTAAGGTGAGGAAGCAAGGCGGAAAGCGAGTCCCCAACATAGTCAGGGGCTAACGATGAGGGAGTACCCAACGAGGTAGGCCCAAGGAAGCTGGACATCGCACAAGACCAGGGTGGCCTGATCCAGTCGCCACCTCATTGGACCTACTGAATGAGGCCCAAGGTGACATGAAGGCCCGATCAATCCATCCAAGACCATCGTGGAGCACAAGTGAAGGAAATAACGGTGGTAGTCGACTAGAGTTTTAGATAACTTCATTATACTATGTAAAAGGTTATCTCAAATTGCCTATATAAAGCTTGACCATGATAGCATAGAGGGGAATCCATTCATCCTCGTAACCTCCACAGCTGCCATAGCTTCCATAGTCATCATATACGCCGCTAACAACACTGTGAACATATAGGCATCAATATAATCAAGCATGAGTATGACTTTACTTCCACCGAGAGGGGCTAAACCTAGGTACATCGTCTCGTGTGCCAATCTCGTCCATGTGCTCCAGTGTCATCATGGTCAACCATCTCCGAAGCTACCCCGGTAGCATACTTTTCAACAATGTCATGACACACACGTTTTTAGCTTTCACGCCAATTCCATTTCGCAAGGTTGTCTTTAGCTAGGATTGTACCTCGACGAAGATACCATGCAAAAACTTTAGTTTTAAGTAAAATCTTCATCTTCTATATCTCTTTGTTATTATCAACCGGCACGTCTGGGTGGATTAATCCTTTGTACACAGAGTCTATAGAGAATTTACCACTCTCATGTAAATTCCAATGAAACTTGTCAAACCACTGCGTCAATTGGACTAAAGCCAGATGTTGTAGCAAAGAATTCCATGATGCTAGCATGGGACCAACGATATATCTTCTGGACGTCGCATTTGGTGGTGAGGTTTCCAACACCTTAGCAAGCGTACCGCTTTTGTGACACACAATATTAGACAAAGATGTATATTTTTATCAGAGTGTGGTATTACCTAGTCGTTTATCCTCCCAGAACCATATTTTCAAGCCATCCTTAACTGAGAATGTACCATATGGAAAAAATAATTTCTTTGTTGCCATTAGTCAACCCAGAAATGCGAGTCACCTGGTTTCCAATAAACCTGAGAGAATGCACAAGAGCATATGTACATTCTCTTTAGGAGAGTTTACCACACCCCATGCCCGGTAAGAAGCTTGAAAAATAGAAGGGCTATTTTCCTGACCTGAAGGTCATGAATCCCCAATTCTCCTTGATCTTTTGGGTGGTAAACTAAATTCCATCTAGTTAGTTGATTTTTTTTCTCACTATCTACTTTTCATAATCTTGATCAGAAATAATTCAATCTTTACAAGACTCCTTTGGGTAGCAGGAAGAAAGGCGGACATGGTACATGAGATCCTTGAATTTCAAAGCATTTCAAAATTCGTATTTCAAAGTTTCAAAAAAAGTTAAAATAAGTCATGCGTGTACATATTGTCTTGATATTTATGCAAAAACTTAAGGAAAAATATGATTGTATGTAGCCTCTATAAAAGGGAGAAGATGGAACTTTATATTTTTTGCAAATTAAAAATCTAGGTCATTTGTATTGTTCCTTCAACAGTTTGCATTGTTCCACATTTACATAATTTTGTATTTTAGTTTAAACTTTACATCGATATATATACCTATATACATTCTCTACACACGCAATTTATGCCTTATTTTTTTATTTTTAATAACTTTTCTTGTGATTTTACTATTTACCACACGCAGTCTTCTCCCTAAACGTTTTGACAAGTGCAACGAAAGAGACTCTTCTCATCCAAAGTATGTAGCTAGCTTCTACATTGTAGTAGTTGTAAATGTAGTTCAGTTATATCATCCTCTCCTGATCTCGTGGTAACAATGGATACGATGAAGGCAACACGCCTGACTAGCAAGATCTAGACATGAATGACAACGATGTGTGTCGTGGCGTGATGCAGAATCTAGATATGACCGTCCTAATCAAATTGATATACGATTAGGAACTGCCAAATCGACCCCTACAAACTTCTAGGTAAATGGATGTACCACTAGGTCAGCCACTAGAGTAGAATAATGTCGTTTAACTCCACCATGGCAGACAATGGAGAGTGCTCAGAGTCGGAGAAGAAGCATATCAACCTCTGACTTCGCTACACACGGCTACGTGGGTCTGTGCCAAAGGCCAAGAAGACGAGCTACTCCTCCAGATGACGATGAGGGCACAGTGATGGAGTACAATGAATCTACTGGAGTGGTAGATTTGATGGCCGTGTCAAAATGGGGGAAGTGGGGATTTTGGGTGGGAACTAATGGAGGAGGTAATCGAAAGTGGGAAGTGACAGCTTTGCCGCGCAACGCCGCCGAAATTTCACCTCTTTCGTCCATCTTGTGCCGAGCTCCTGCGCGCATGACTTTGTCGATTTTCGTCGTGTTCAGGCACGGCCCTGAAAAAACTGCCGATGCAAACGTTAGGCCTGCCTGGGAACTGCTTTGACATCCGTGTTGACCACAATGTATAATCCAAACAACCGTTTTTGTTTTTGTTTCCACCGGATCTGTCCGAGTAGCATGCGAGCTACTTTGTATTTTGCTTGCCTCACACGTATAAAATCAGATTCAATAGTCATCACGGCGCTGTATGGCGCCATTACTCTACCTACCCGTTGATTTACACTTCTCGATCGACCGGAGCTCGATCGTACCAGGTTTTCCGTCTTCTAAACAGCTAGCATGTGCACTAGGAAATGACCTTATACCCACCGCAATAACTTACCGTCTCTCTCAAGCTAATGACACATGCAGTCCACATTTGGTGAGATTTTTTGCAGTCACATTTAGTGAGATTAGTCACCGCCCGACCATACATAAGCGTACACGGATGGATAGGTCGGTACGCGCTACAAGCCATATTCGATGGAACTACTCTTTCCACTTTTATGGTAACTGGTAAGGGTACAATATCTTCCGCGCCATGGGGCCAAAGCGTAACCACAGGTGATAGATATCAGAAGCTAGGTAGTAGTGGATACAAACTTAATTGCACAAAAAGAAAGAGCTTACCAACGCACAAAAGCACATGATATTAAATAATACTCCGTATATGCTGTCAGGATTAGCCGTTACAGCCTTACAGGATCATTTCGATGGATTGCTTCATGGTTGTACAAAGGGGAGACATCTAGTGCCACTATATCCTTCCTTTCATGTCAAATAGGATATGTGGCTCTGTCGCTCAACCACTTCGTCCTGTAATTATCAGCAGTACTTTTTTCTTCCCTTTCCAGTTTCTGTTTCTGTCTCTCTAAGCGCTTACTAATCCAAGCTAGCTGATCCGTTAATGGAAACATATGTTTGCTGGAATTTTTGTTATGATACCTAAAGAGAGAAGTCCAATTTACCCCCTAAATTTTTCTCAAAGTTTAGCTTACAACCCTCAACTTTAATTTGGTTCAACTTAGACGCTACAAACTCTTGTATAGCACTCTTCTTGGCTGGGTCGTTCAAACCTCGAACGTTCCAGCACAACACCTCTAGGAAGACATCAATAGAAAAACTTCACACACTCCACTCCAACCAGCGCCCTAGTGCGCTGCAACCGCCACCCGACAGCTCCTGACGCGCGAAACTCGGTGGCAGCTCCTTCCCGAAGATGGACGCCAGCACTCTCACGTGCGAGTCGCGGATCGGGGAATCAAAGAGACCTCTGAACCGCTCCAAGTCCTCCTCTGTGACCGAAAGGTTCTCCGGACAGATCCCAAGCGCCTTCAGCAGCGCATTCTCGGCCGTTGATGCCTTCTTGACCTGCGTGGTGGTGCTTGTCACAACTGTCCTCCTGGTCACCCTCTTGGGTGTGAAAGGTTCCGCCTCCGCCCTCAGCTTCGTGGCCCTCTCAACCTCGTGTAACATTGGTGGGGCTAGCTTCTTCAGGATCGACGCGCAGAAATTCTTGATCCGCGCTATCTCTAGTTTCTCCCGCTCCAAAGCTTCCCTCTCCTGCTGCTCCAGGTTCCCCACCTCATGCTCATGTTCTCTCCTTTGCTCCTCATCCTCACGTGTAACCAATTGCATGTCACTATTGGGCCCAGTGAAGGATTGGCACGGTGAACCCTCCAATTCTGTGAAGCTGAGCACTCGATCAACCGAAGCCTCCTGGGACTGGGCATGCACATGTTTCCTCTGGGAAATGTCTACTGAAACAGCGAAATATTCTTCCTCTCCCTTTTCCGCCACGCCCTGGCTCCCCACCGAACGTGACTCCTCCTCGTCCATGCACTGGTCCACCCTGGCCCGCACGCTGTACCCCACCGACGACAACCTTGGAGACAGGCCGGCTGCAGGCCCTACCTGGTCCAACTCCACGACCCTGGCTCGATCATCAGGATCCGCCTCCGTCCCAGGCAACGTCTCCACCGCATCCTGCCAAACTACTTTTTCCAAGCTAGGTCCCACCTCTTTGCCAAACTCCTGTACCGTCTTGTCCCCTTCTCCCGCTCCGTCCTCTCTCTCCTGCACGTTCCCAACCTCCTTGGTCAACAAAAGCGGCTGCACTGCACCAGCTGATACGTCTCCGACGTATCGATAATTTCTTATGTTCCATGCCACATTATTGATGATATCTACATGTTTTGTGCACACTTTATGTCATATTTGTGCATTTTCTGGAACTAACCTATTAACAAGATGCCGAAGTGCCGATTCTTTGTTTTCTGCTGTTTTTGGTTTCAGAAATCCTAGTAAGGAAATATTCTCGGAATTGGACGAAATCAACGCCCAGGGTCCTATTTTGCCACGAAGCTTCCAGAAGACCGAAGAGGAGACGAAGTGGGGCCACGAGGTGGCCAAACCACAGGGCGGCGCGGCCCAAGCCCTGGCCGCGCCGACCTGTAGTGTGGGCCCCTCGTGACGCCCCTTGACCTGCCCTTCCGCCTACAAATAGCCTTCGTCGCGAAACCCCCGATGCAGAGAGCCACGATACGGAAAACCTTCCAGAGACGCCGCCGCCGCCAATCCCAT
The DNA here is from genome assembly GCF_019359855.2 of Lolium perenne. Classification (NCBI taxonomy): domain Eukaryota; kingdom Viridiplantae; phylum Streptophyta; class Magnoliopsida; order Poales; family Poaceae; genus Lolium; species Lolium perenne. Next base: position 148,707,617 of record NC_067245.2, read on the forward strand.
CTCGGGGGATTCAGGAGATCGCCTCCGGCACCCTGCCGGATAGGGGAATCATCTCCCGGAGGACTCTACGCCGCCATGGTCGCCTCCAGAGTGATGTGTGAGTAGTCTACCCCTGGACTATAGGTCCATAGCAGTAGCTAGATGGTTGTCTTCTCCTCATTGTGCTTAATTGTCGGGTCTTGTGAGCTGCCGAACATGATCAAGATCATCTATCTGTAATTCTATATGTTGCGTTTGTTGGGATCCGATGAATAGAGAATACTATGTTATGTTGATTATCAATTCATGTCTATGTGTTGTTTATGATCTTGCATGCTCTCCGTTATTAGTAGATGCTCTGGCCAAGTTGATGCTAGTAACTCCAAGAGGGAGTATTTATGCTCGATAGTGGGTTCATGTCTCCGTGAATGCAGGGAGTGAGAGAAACCTCTAAGATTATGGATGTGCTGTTGCCACTAGGGATAAAACATTGGTGCTATGTTCGAGGATGTAGTTACTGATTTCATTACGCGCAATACTTAATGCAATTGTCTGTTGTTAGCAACTTAATACTGGAGGGGGTTCGGATGATAACCTGAAGGTGGACTTTTTAGGCATAGATGCATGCTGGATAGCGGTCTATGTACTTTGTCGTAATGCCCAATTAAATCTCACAATACTCATCATAATATGTATGTGCATGGTCATGCCCTCTTTATTTGTCAATTGCCCAACTGTAATTTGTTCACCCAACATGCTGTTTATCTTATGGGAGAGACACCTCTAGTGAACTGTGGACCCCGGTCCAATTCTCTTTACTGAAATACAATCTCTTGCAATCTTTGTTCTCTTTGTTTCTGCAAACAATCATCATCCACACTATACATCTAATCCTTTGTTACAGCAAGCCGGTGAGATTGACAACCTCGCTGTTTCGTTGGGGCAAAGTACTTGGTTTGTGTTGTGCAGGTTCCACGTTGGCGCCGGAATCCCTGGTGTTGCGCCGCACTACATCTCGCCGCCATCAACCTTCAACGTGCTTCTTGGCTCCTACTGGTTCGATAAACCTTAGTTTCATACTGAGGGAAAACTTGCCGCTGTACGCATCACACCTTCCTCTTGGGGTTCCCAACGGACGCGTGCTGTACGCGTATCAAGCTCTTTTTCTGGCGCCGTTGCCGTGGAGATCAAGACATGCTGCAAGGGGAGTCTCCACATCCCAATCTCTTTACTTTGTTTTTGTCTTGCTTAGTTTTATTTACTACTTTGTTTGCTGCACTAAATCAAAATACAAAAAAATTAGTTGCTAGTTTTACTTTATTTGCTATCTTGTTTGCTATATCAAAAACACAAAAAAATTAGTTACTTATATTTGCTTTACTTGTTTCAACATGTTTCCTTTTAATTTTACCGTAAAAAACATGCCGGTAGGGCGCAGGTCTATAGTTGGGAGAAATAATATAGAAGAATTTTTCAACCATGTTAGTACCGTTGATGATTTTGAAGATAGACACTTGGTAGATCTTGCTCCTACTTATGAAATTGCTGCTGCTGCTTTAGTTCACATGTTGGAAACTAAATTTGTTAATCTCAATCCTATAATCCAACACATGTTTCTTACACTCGGTGATATGGAAGAAGGGGAAAAGAAAGATTTTGTTTTAGAAACCCTTCTTAGAGAATTTGGTGGTATAGTAAGAGAGGCTAGAAAGGTCTTTGCTAAATACAATATGCTTGGTTCTCACACCAATTTTGTTAGTCTCCTTGAAAAAATGGATATGGATAGAATAAAGTACACTAATGATATTAATGATGGTGGGGAGATCAAAGCACCAATACCATGTAAGCTCCTAGCGATGAATGATGCACTAGAAAATAACTATGCTTGGCTTGTTCCTGAAAATTTGTTTGATGAGAGTAGCAAGCCTAAGACTAATGAAAAGGGAGACGCTAAAACTTATGTATCCAATATACTATGCTTGGCTGAGAAAACTCCAAAGCCTGCTGTAGATGCACCATCCTTTGATAATACCTGATACACACTTTCTGCGCCTAGCTGAAAGGCGTTAAAGAAAAGCGCTTATGGGAGACAATCCATGTTTTTACTACAGTACTTTGTTTTTATTTTGTGTCTTGGAAGTTGTTTACTACTGTAGCAATATCTCCTTATCTTAGTTTAGTGTTTTGTTGTGCCAAGTAAAGTCGTTGATAGTAAAGTTCATACTAGATTTGGATTACTGCGCAGAAACAGATTTCTTTGCTGTCACGAATCTGGGCAAAATTCTCTGTAGGTAACTCAGAAAATTATGCCAATTTACGTGAGTGATCCTCAGATATGTACGCAACTTTCATTCAATTTGAGCATTTTCATTTGAGCGAGTCTGGTGCCTCGATAAAATTCGTCAATACGAACTGTTCTGTTTTGACAGATTCTGCCTTTTATTTCGCATTGCCAGTTTTGTTATGTTCGATGGATATTTCGATACCATTGACTTTCAGTAGCTTTGTGCAATGTCCAGAAGTGTTAAGAATGATTATGTCACCTCTGAACATGTATATTTTGATTATGCACTAACCCTCTAATGAGTTGTTCTAAGTTTGGTGTGGAGGAAGTTTTCAAGGATCAAGAGAGGGAGATGATACAACAAGATCAAGGAGAGTGAAAGCTCTAAGCTTGGGGATGCCCCGGTGGTTCACCCCTGCATATATCAAGAAGACTCAAGCGTCTAAGCTTGGGGATGCCCAAGGCATCCCCTTCTTCATCGACAACATTATCAGGTTCCTCCCCTGAAACTATATTTTTATTCCATCACAGCTTATGTGCTTTGCTTGGAGCGTCGGTTTGTTTTTGTTTTTGTTTTGTTTGAATAAAATGGATCCTAGCATTCTTTGTGTGGGAGAGAGACACGTTCCGCTGTAGCATATGGACAAGTATGTCCTTAGGCTCTACTCATAGTATTCATGACGAAGTTTCTTTTTCGTTAAATTGTCATATGGTTGGAATTGGAAAATGATACATGTAGTAATTGCTAAAATGTCTTGGATAATGTGATACTTGGCAATTGTTGTGCTCATGTTTAAGCTCTTGCATCATATGCTTTGCACCCATTAATGAAGAAATACATAGAGCATGCTAAAATTTGGTTTGCATATTTGGTCTCTCTAAGGACTAGATAATTTCTAGTATTGAGTTTGAACAACAAGGAAGACGGTGTAGAGTCTTATAATGTTTACAATGTGTCTTTTATGTGAGTTTTGCTGCACCGGTTCATCCTTGTGTTTGTTTCAAATAGCCTTGCTAGCCTAAACCTTGTATCGAGAGGGAATACTTCTCATGCATCCAAATACTTGAGCCAACCACTATGCCATTTGTGTCCACCATACCTACCTACTACATGGTATTTCTCCGCCATTCCAAAGTAAATTGCTTGAGTGCTACCTTTAAATTTCCATTCTCCACCTTTACAATATATAGCTCATGGGACAAATAGCTTAAAAACTATTGTGGTATTGAATATGTACTTATGCACTTTATCTCTTATTAAGTTGCTCGTTGTGCGATAACCATGTTCACTGGGGACGCCATCAACTACTCTTTGTTGAATATCATGTGAGTTGCTATGCATGTTCGTCTTGTCTGAAGTAAGAGCGATCTACCACCTTATGGTTAGAGCGTGCATATTGTTAGAGAAGAACATTGGGCCGCTAACTAAAGCCATGATCCATGGTGGAAGTTTCAGTTTTGGACATATATCCTCAATCTCATATGAGAAAAATAATTGTTGTTACATGCTTATGCATAAAAGAGGAGTCCATTATCTGTTGTCTATGTTGTCCCGGTATGGATGTCTAAGTTGAGAATAATCAATAGCGAGAAATCCAATGCGAGCTTTCTCCTTAGACCTTTGTACAGGCGGCATAGAGGTACCCCTTTGTGATACTTGGTTAAAACATGTGCATTGCGATAATCCCGGTAGTCCAAGCTAATTAGGACAAGGTGCGGGCACTATTAGTATACTATGCATGAGGCTTGCAACTTGTAAGATATAATTTACATGATACATATGCTTTATTACTACCGTTGACAAAATTGTTTCTTGTTTTCAAAATCAAAGCTCTAGCACAAATATAGCAATCGATGCTTTCCTCTTTGAAGGACCATTCTTTTACTTTTATTGTTGAGTCAGTTCACCTATTTCTCTCCACCTCAAGAAGCAAACACTTGTGTGAACTGTGCATTGATTCCTACATATTTGCATATTGCACTTATTATATTACTCTATGTTGACAATATCCATGAGATATACATGTTACAAGTTGAAAGCAACCGCTGAAACTTCATCTTCCTTTGTGTTGCTTCAATGCTTCTACTTTGAATTATTGCTTTATGAGTTAACTCTTATGCAAGACTTATTGATGCTTGTCTTGAAGTACTATTCATGAAAAGTCTTTGCTATATGATTCACTTGTTTACTCATGTCATATACATTGTTTTGATCGCTGTATTCACTACATATGCTTACAAATAGTATGATCAAGATTATGATGGCATGTCACTCCAGAAATTATCTTTGTTTATCGTTTACCTGCTCAGGACGAGCAGGAACTAAGCTTGGGGATGCTGATACGTCTCCGACGTATCGATAATTTCTTATGTTCCATGCCACATTATTGATGATATCTACATGTTTTGTGCACACTTTATGTCATATTCGTGCATTTTCTGGAACTAACCTATTAACAAGATGCCGAAGTGCCAGTTGCTGTTTTCTGCTGTTTTTGGTTTCAGAAATCCTAGTAAGGAAATATTCTCGGAATTGGACGAAATCAACGCCCAGGGTCCTATTTTGCCACGAAGCTTCCAGAAGACCGAAGAGGAGACGAAGTGGGGCCACGAGGTGGCCAAACCACAGGGCGGCGCGGCCCAAGCCCTGGCCGCGCCGACCTTTAGTGTGGGCCCCTCGTGACGCCCCTTGACCTGCCCTTCCACCTACAAATAGCCTTCGTCGCGAAACCCCCAGTACCGAGAGCCACGATACGGAAAACCTTCCAGAGACGCCGCCGCCGCCAATCCCATCTCGGGGGATTCAGGAGATCGTCTCCGGCACCCTGCCGGATAGGGGAATCATCTCCCGGAGGACTCTACGCCGCCATGGTCGCCTCCGGAGTGATGTGTGAGTAGTCTACCCCTGGACTATGGGTCCATAGCAGTAGCTAGATGGTTGTCTTCTCCTCATTGTGCTTAATTGTCGGGTCTTGTGAGCTGCCGAACATGATCAAGATCATCTATCTGTAATTCTATATGTTGCGTTTGTTGGGATCCGATGAATAGAGAATACTATGTTATGTTGATTATCAATTCATGTCTATGTGTTGTTTATGATCTTGCATGCTCTCCGTTATTAGTAGATGCTCTGGCCAAGTTGATGCTAGTAACTCCAAGAGGGAGTATTTATGCTCGATAGTGGGTTCATGTCTCCGTGAATCTGGGGGAGTGAGAGAAACCTCTAAGATTATGGATGTGCTGTTGCCACTAGGGATAAAACATTGGTGCTATGTTCGAGGATGTAGTTACTGATTACATTACGCGCAATACTTAATGCAATTGTCTGTTGTTAGCAACTTAATACTGGAGGGGGTTCGGATGATAACCTGAAGGTGGACTTTTTAGGCATAGATGCATGCTGGATAGCGGTCTATGTACTTTGTCGTAATGCCCAATTAAATCTCACAATACTCATCATAATATGTATGTGCATGGTCATGCCCTCTTTATTTGTCAATTGCCCAACTGTAATTTGTTCACCCAACATGCTGTTTATCTTATGGGAGAGACACCTCTAGTGAACTGTGGACCCCGGTCCAATTCTCTTTACTGAAATACAATCTACTGCAATACTATTCTACTATTTTCTGCAAACAATCATCATCCACACTATACATCTAATCCTTTGTTACAGCAAGCCGGTGAGATTGACAACCTCGCTGTTTCGTTGGGGCAAAGTACTTGGTTTGTGTTGTGCAGGTTCCACTTTGGCGCCGGAATCCCTGGTGTTGCGCCGCACTACATCTCGCCGCCATCAACCTTCAACGTGCTTCTTGGCTCCTACTGGTTCGATAAACCTTGGTTTCATACTGAGGGAAAACTTGCCGCTGTACGCATCACACCTTCCTCTTGGGGTTCCCAACGGACGCGTGCTGTACGCGTATCACCAGCCACTCGCTCCACCTCTTTCTCCAACGTTCGAAACTCTCTGTCCCGCTCCAGACGAGACAGGGACGCTACCTGGTCCACTGCACCCTTGGCAGGGCGACCCCTTTCCTTAGGCTTTTGACCAATGGTTGTACCGCCTGCCACTAGTGGGGCCGGGCTAGCCATGTATGGTAGCCCCCAAGAGAGAGGCGCTGGTGCATCCACGTCACCATCTCCTAGCTCCCGCTGGTTGGCGCCTCTCCCGTGCTCACGCGCCGCAAAGCATCCAGGACCTTGCCGGCGATCCGTGACACCTCTTCTCCACCAGCTTAGTGTGTTTCCAGGAGACTAAATTGGATGTAATCGATGACTTCATTGTTATGCAGTGTGTGGGGCCATCTTTTGATGGTTATGTTTATGTGCCGGCGGAGGATACTAGAGGGGGGTTTTGCTTTCTTGGGACACTTCGATCCTGGAGGTGGAAAGGATTAGCCTTGATCCGCACGCGATCACTAGGGAAGTAATCCCTCGGGACAACAATAGGTGGTGGCTAACCACCGTATATGGGCCTCAATCGTCGGAGGAGAAAATTGAGTTCATGATAGAGTTGGCGATGAGGAGAGCCTTTTGCCCCGGACCTTGGATGGTTATGGGAGATTTCAACATGATTTTGCATGCGGAGGATAAGAACAATGATAGGTTAGACCGGAGGATGACAGCGAGATTCCGGCAGTTTGTGCATGAGCATGAGATGAAGGACCTATACCTGCATGGGAGGATGTACACGTGGAGCAACGAGAGAGAGAGAGAGAGAGAGAGCCCTACGCTCACACGCATAGACCGTGCCCTGGCCTCAGTGGACTGGGACTTGCTACACCCGGACGCGTTCCTGCAGGCGTTGTCATCCTTGGTGTCGGACCATGCCCCCTTGCACCTGGGGCTCAGCGCGGCCTTTAGGCCCAAACGGAGGTTCAAATTTGAGGCTTTTTGGCTCAAGTTGGAGGGTTTTGATGAGGCCCTCCAGGAGGGATGGAGATGCGATCCTAGGATTGTGGACCCTTTCAAGCGCTTAGACGCTTTATTCCGTAACTCGGCGGAGCACTTACAGTCTTGGGGACAAAGGAGGGTTGGTAATGTGAAGCTAAAGATATCCACGACGAATACTTTGATCCTGAGATTCGATGTGGCACAAGAGGCGAGACCTCTGTCGCAGGCGGAGGCTTGGCTACGGAAAATGCTCAAGCAAATGGTACTTGGGTTGGCTTTGCTAGAGCGAACGATTGCCAGACAAAGATCGATGTTGAGGTGGCTCAAGGAGGGAGACGCCAAATCCAAGTTGTTTCACGCGGTTGCGAACGGTAGGAGGATGAAAAACTATATTGCGGCGGTCAGGGTGGGTGAGACTCTAGTTACAGAGCAAGAGCGTAAAAAGGAGGTCTTCACGGAAGCATACATGGAGTTTTTGGGAACTATCCAAACTAGAGAGCATGGTATGGAGCTTGAGGCTCTGGAAATCCCCACCAAGGACTTGCATGAGTTGGAGAGCATGTTTTCGGAGGAGGAGGTTTGGAATACCATTAGAGAATTGCCCTCAGACAGAGCACCGGGGCCGGATGGCTTCACTGGAGCTTTTTACCAGCGGGCGTGGTCGGTAATAAAGCATGACATTATGGCGGGTATTCTGAAACTTAGAGTAGGAGATGGAAGAGGTTTTGGGAGGCTAAACAGAGCGCTGATTACCTTGATCCCCAAGAGACAGAACGTGATGGAAGTGAAGGACTTCAGACCCATTAGTTTGGTCCATAGCTTCTCCAAGCTGTTCTCCAAGCTGTTGGCGAACCGGCTCAGGGGGAGACTGGGAGAGCTTATTAGCATGAATCAATCGGAGTTCGTGAAGAAGAGGAACTTGCATGACAATTTTGTGCTGGTACGACAAGTGGCTAGGAAAATAAACTCCAGGAGGAATACGGGGGTCCTACTCAAACTTGATCTAGCGCGAGCTTTTGATTCGCTTTCTTGGAGTTTTCTATTTGAGGTATTGAGGAGAATGGGGTTTGGAGAGAGGTTCCTCAAGTGAATATATTTGATACTATATACGGCAAACACGAGAGTGATGGTAAATGGGGTCCCAGGAGAGCGCATAGTACATGCCAGAGGGCTCAGACAAGGGGACCCCACCTCGCCCATGCTCTTTGTGGCAGCAATGGAGGTTTTGTCAGCAACTATAAAGAAAGCGGTGGAGGGAGACATGTTCTCAAACCTGGCAGGCATCTCACCACTACAGAGAATATCCATATATGCGGATGATGTGGTCCTTTTTTTCAAACCGGAGAGACGGAAGATGTTGGCAGTCAAGCACATCCTGCATATATTTGGAGAGGCATCTGGTCTCAAGGTGAACTTCAGGAAAACCACAACCATGCTCATTAGAGGGAGCAGAGAGCAGGAGGAGGAGATTACTGCAACCCTGGGTTGTGAGTTGGCCCAGTTCCCCATAAAATATCTAGGGTTGCAGTTAGCACTGAGACCCCTGACAAAGGCGGAGTGGCAACCTCTGCTAGATAAAGTCATCAAGTGCGTGCCATCGTGGCAAAGGGGCCTCATCAGGAAGGAAGGGAGGTTGGTCCTAATAAACTCTATGGTCTCGGTGATGGGATTCGTAGCATAGACAGGCCCATCGATGGCCATGTTCGAAGTGATCAGCCGATCAGGGCCCCAAAATTCCAGGGGCCCCCAAATTTCTATTCCCTAGTAATATTTTATTAGCGTCACAGCCTCAAATAGGATACAAGCAATATTTTGCTAGTGGTCCTCGCGTAGCTGAAGTGGCCCATGATGCGTGCAGTTGACACGTCCGTTGGGAACCCCAAGAGGAAGGTGTGATGCGCACAGCGGCAAGTTTCCCTCAGTAAGAAACCAAGGTTTAATCGAACCAGTAGGAGTCAAGAAGCACGTTGAAGGTTGATGGCGGCGGAATGTAGTGCGGCGCAACACCAGAGATTCCGGCGCCAACGTGGAACCTGCACAACACAACCAAAGTACTTTGCCCCAACAAAACAGTGAGGTTGTCAATCTCACCGGCTTGCTGTAACAAAGGATTAACCGTATTGTGTGGAAGATGATTGTTTGCAGAAAACAGTAGAACAGTATTGCAGTAGATTGTATTTTAGTATAGAGAATTGGACCGGGGTCCACAGTTCACTAGAGGTGTCTCTCCCATAAGATAAACAACATGTTGGGTGAACAAATTACAGTTGGGCAATTGACAAATAAAGAGGGCATGACCATGCACATACATATTATGATGAGTATTGTGAGATTTAATTGGGCATTACGACAAAGTACATAGACTGCTATCCAGCATGCATCTATGCCTAAAAAGTCCACCTTCAGGTTATCATCCGAACCCCCTCCAGTATTAAGTTGCTAACAACAGACAATTGCATTAAGTATTGCGCGTAATGTAATCAGTAACTACATCCTCGAACATAGCACCAATGTTTTATCCCTAGTGGCAACAGCACATCCATAATCTTAGAGGTTTCTGTCACTCCCCCAGATTCACGGAGACATGAACCCACTATCGAGCATAAATACTCCCTCTTGGAGTTACAAGCATCTACTTGGCCAGAGCATCTACTAGTAACAGAGAGCATGCAAGATCATAAACAACACATAGACATAAATTGATAATCAACATAACATAGTATTCTCTATTCATCGGATCCCAACAAACGCAACATATAGAATTACAGATAGATGATCTTGATCATGTTCGGCAGCTCACAAGACCCGACAATTAAGCACAATGGGGAGAAGACAACCATCTAGCTACTGCTATGGACCCATAGTCCAGGGGTGAACTACTCACTCATCACTCCGGAGGTGACCATGGTGGCGTAGAGTCCTCCGGGAGATGAATCCCCTCTCCGGCAGGGTGCCGGAGGCGATCTCCTGAATCCCCCGAGATGGGATTGGCGGCGGCGGCGTCTCTGGAAGGTTTTCCGTATCGTGGCTCTCGGTACTGGGGGTTTCGCGACGGAGGCTATTTGTAGGCGGAAGGGCAGGTCAAGAGGCGGCACGAGGGGCCCACACTACAGGCCGGCGCGGCCAGGGCTTGGGCCGCGCCGCCCTGTAGTCTGGCCACCTCGTGGCCCCACTTCGTCTCCCCTTCGGTCTTCTGGAAGCTTCGTGGCAAAATAGGACCCTGGGCGTTGATTTCGTCCAATTCCGAGAATATTTCGTTACTAGGATTTCTGAAACCAAAAACAGCAGAAAACAGCAACTGGCACTTCGGCATCTTGTTAATAGGTTAGTTCCAGGAAATGCACGAATATGACATAAAGTGTGCATAAAACATGTAGATATCATCAATAATGTGGCATGGAACATAAGAAATTATCGATAAGTCAGAGACGTATCAGCATCCCCAAGCTTAGTTCTGCTCGTCCCGAGCAGGTAAAACGATAACAAAGATAATTTCTGGAGTGACATGCCATCATAACCTTGATCATACTATTTGTAAAGCATATGTAGTGAATGCAGCGATCAAAACAATGTATATGACATGAGTAAACAAGTGAATCATATAGCAAAGACTTTTCATGAATAGTACTTCAAGACAAGCATCAATAAGTCTTGCATAAGAGTTAACTCATAAAGCAATAAATCAAAGTAAAGGTATTGAAGCAACACAAAGGAAGATTAAGTGCAATATGCAAGTATGTAGGAATCAATGCACAGTTCACACAAGTGTTTGCTTCTTGAGGTGGAGAGAAATAGGTGAACTGACTCGACATAAAAGTAAAAAGAATGGTCCTTCAAAGAGGAAAGCATCGATTGCTATATTTGTGCTAGAGCTTTTATTTTGAAAACATGAAACAATTTTGTTAACGGTAGTAATAAAGCATATGTATCATGTAAATTATATCTTACAAGTTGCAAGCCTCATGCATAGTATACTAATAGTGCCCGCACCTTGTCCTAATTAGCTTGGACTACCGGATCATCGCAATACACATGTTTTAACCAAGTGTCACAATGGGGTACCTCCATGCCGCCTGTACAAAGGTCTAAGGAGAAAGCTCGCATTGGATTTCTCGCTATTGATTATTCTCAACTTAGACATCCATACCGGGACAACATAGACAACAGATAATGGACTCCTCTTTTATGCATAAGCATGTAACAACAATTAATTTTCTCATATGAGATTGAGGATATTGTCCAAAACTGAAACTTCCACCATGGGTCATGGCTTTAGTTAGCGGCCCAATGTTCTTCTCTAACAATATGCATGCTTAACCATAAGGTGGTAGATCTCTCTTACTTCAGACAAGACGGACATGCATAGCAACTCACATGATATTCAACAAAGAATAGTTGATGGCGTCCCCAGAAACATGGTTATCGCACAACAAGCAACTTAATAAGAGATAAAGTGCATAAGTACATATTCAATACCACAATAGTTTTTAAGCTATTTGTCCCATGAGCTATATATTGCAAAGGCGAATGATGGAATTTAAAGGTAGCACTCAAGCAATTTACTTTGGAATGGCGGAGAAATACCATGTAGTAGGTAGGTATGGTGGACACAAATGGCATAGTGGTTGGCTCAAGGATTTTGGATGCATGAGAAGTAATCCCTCTCGATACAAGGTTTAGGCTAGCAAGGTTATTTGAAACAAACACAAGGATGAACGGCGCAGCAAAACTCACATAAAAGACATATTGTAAACATTATAAGACTCTACACCGTCTTCCTTGTTGTTCAAACTCAATACTAGAAATTATCTAGACTTTAGAGAGACCAAATATGCAAACCAAATTTTAGCATGCTCTATGTATTTCTGTATTTCTTCATTAATGGGTGCAAAGTATATGATGCAAGAGCTTAAACATGAGCACAACAATTGCCAAGTATCACATTATCCAAGACATTATAGCAAATTACTACATGTATCACTTTCCAATTCCAACCATATAACAATTTAACGAAGAAGAAACTTCGCCATGAATACTATGAGTAGAGCCTAAGGACATACTTGTCCATATGCTACAGCGGAGCGTGTCTCTCTCCCATACAGTGAATGCTAGGATCCATTTTATTCAAACAAAACAAAAACAAAAACAAACCGACACTCCAAGCAAAGCACATAAGATGTGATGGAATACAAATATAGTTTCAGGGGAGGAACCTGATAATGTTGTCGATGAAGAAGGGGATGCCTTGGGCATCCCCAAGCTTAGACGCTTGAGTCTTCTTGATATATGCAGGGGTGAACCACCGGGGCATCCCCAAGCTTAGAGCTTTCACTCTCCTTGATCATGTTGCATCATACTCCTCTCTTGATCCTTGAAAACTTCCTCCACACCAAACTTAGAACAACTCATTAGAGGGTTAGTGGACAATAAAAATTAACATGTTCAGAGGTGACACAATCATTCTTAACACTTCTGGACATTGCATAAAGCTACTGGACATTAATGGATCAAAGAAATTTATCCAACATAGCAAAAGAGGCAATGCGAAATAAAAGGCAGAATCTGTCAAAAACAGAACAGTTCGTATTGATGAATTTTATCGAAGCACCAGACTTGCTCAAATGAAAATGCTCAAATTGAATGAAAGTTGCGTACATATCTGAGGATCACTCACGTAAATTGGCATAATTTTCTGAGTTACCTACAGAGAAAACAGCCCAGATTCGTGACAGCAAAGAAATCTGTTTCTGCGCAGTAATCCAAATCTAGTATGAACTTTACTATCAACGACTTTACTTGGCACAACAAAACACTAAACTAAGATAAGGAGAGGTTGCTACAGTATTAAACAACTTCCAAGATATAAAATAAAAACAAAGTACTGTAGTAAAAAAAATATGGGTTGTCTCCCATAAGCGCTTTTCTTTAACGCCTTTCAGCTAGGCGCAGAAAGTGTGTATCAAGTATTATCAAGAGACGAAGTGTCAACATCATAATTTGTTCTAATAATAGAATCAAAAGGTAACTTCATTCTCTTTCTAGGGAAGTGTTCCATACCTTTCTTGAGAGGAAATTGATATTTTATATTACCTTCCTTCATATCAATGATAGCACCAACAGTTCGAAGAAAAGGTCTTCCCAATATAATGGGACAAGATGCATTGCATTCAATATCCAAGACAACAAAATCAACGGGGATAAGGTTATTGTTAACCATAATATGAACATTATCAACTCTCCCCAAAGGTTTCTTTTTAGCATTATCAGCGAGATTAACATCCAAATAACAATTTTTCAATGGTGGCAAGTCAAGCATATCATAGACTTTCTTAGGCATAACAGAAATACTTGCACCAAGATCACATAAAGCATTACAATCAAAATCATTGACCCTCATTTTAATGATGGGTCCCCAACCAACCTCTAGCTTTCTAGGAATAGAAGCTTCACGCTCTAATTTCTCTTCTCTAGCTTTTATGAGAGCATTTGTAATATGTTTTGTGAAAGCCAAATTTATAGCACTAGCATTAGGACTTTTAGCAAGTCTTTGCAAGAACTTTATAACTTCAGAGATGTGGCAATCATCAAAATCTAAATCATTATGAGCTACAGCAATGGGATCATCATCCCCAAGGTTGGAAAAAATTTCAGCAGTTTTATCACAAGCAATTTCAGCAGTTTTAGCAATTTCAGGCAGTTTCTCGCGCTTTGCATTAGAAGTGGAAACATTGCTAACACCAATTCTTTTATTAGTAATAGTAGGAGGTGCAGCAACTTGTGTAGCATTAGCATTACTAGTGGTGGTAATAGTCCAAACTTTAGCTACATTCTTCTCTTTAGCTAGTTTTTCATTTTCTTCTCTATCCCACCTAGCACGCAATTCAGCCGTTAATCTTATATTCTCATTAATTCTAACTTGGATGGCATTTGCTGTAGTAACAATTTTATTATGATGATTCTCATTAGGCATAACTTTCGATTTCAAAAGATCAACATCAGAGGCAACACTATCAACCTTAGAAGCAAGTATATCAATTTTCCCAAGCTTTTCTTCAACAGATTTGTTAAAAGCAGTTTGTGTACTAATGAATTCTTTAAGCATGGCTTCAAGTCCAGGGGGTGAATTCCTATTATTGTTGTAAGAATTCCCATAAGAATTACCATAGCCGTTGCCATTATTATAAGGATATGGCCTATAGTTGTTACTAGAATTGTTCCGGTAAGCATTGTTGTTGAAATTATTATTTTTAATGAAGTTTACATCAACATGTTCTTCTTGGGCAACCAATGAAGCTAACGGAACATTATTAGGATCAATATTAGTCCTATCATTCACAAGCATAGACATAATAGCATCAATCTTATCACTCAAGGAAGAGGTTTCTTCGACAGAATTTACCTTCTTACCTTGTGGAGCTCTTTCCGTGTGCCATTCAGAGTAGTTGATCATCATATTATCAAGAAGCTTTGTTGCTTCACCAAGAGTAATGGACATAAAGGTACCTCCAGCAGCTGAATCCAATAGGTTCCGCGAAGAAAAATTCAGTCCTGCATAAAAGGTTTGGATGATCATCCAAGTAGTCAGTCCATGGGTTGGGCAATTTTTAACCAAAGATTTCATTCTTTCCCATGCTTGTGCAACATGTTCAGTATCTAATTGTTTAAAATTCATTATGCTACTCCTCAAAGATATAATTTTAGCAGGGGGATAATATCTGCCAATAAAAGCATCCTTGCATTTAGTCCATGAATCAATACTATTCTTAGGCAGAGATAGCAACCAATCTTTAGCTCTTCCTCTTAATGAGAAAGGGAACAATTTTAATTTTATAATGTCACCATCTACATCTTTATATTTTTGCATTTCACACAATTCAACAAAATTATTGAGATGGGCAGCAGCATCATCAGAACTAACACCAGAAAATTGCTCTCGCATAACAAGATTCAGTAAAGCAGGTTTAATTTCAAAGAATTCTGCTGTAGTAGCAGGTGGAGCAATAGGTGTGTATAAGAAATCATTATTATTTGTGGTTGTGAAATCACACAACTTAGTATTTTCAGGGGTGGCCATTTTAGCAGTAGTAAATAAAGCAAACTAGATAAAGTAAATGCAAGTAACTATTTTTTTTGGGTTTTTGATATAGCAAACAAGATAGCAAATAAAGTAAAACTAGCAACTAATTTTTTTGTATTTTGATTTAGTGCAGCAAACAAAGTAGTAAATAAAACTAAGCAAGACAAAAACAAAGTAAAGAGATTGGGATGTGGAGACTCCCCTCGCAGCGTGTCTTGATCTCCCCGGCAACGGCGCCAGAAATTTGCTTGATGCGTGCAGTTGACACGTCCGTTGGGAACCCCAAGAGGAAGGTGTGATGCGCACAGCGGCAAGTTTCCCTCAGTAAGAAACCAAGGTTTAATCGAACCAGTAGGAGTCAAGAAGCACGTTGAAGGTTGATGGCGGCGGAATGTAGTGCGGCGCAACACCAGAGATTCCGGCGCCAACGTGGAACCTGCACAACACAACCAAAGTACTTTGCCCCAACGAAATGTGAGGTTGTCAATCTCACCGGCGTGCAGTAACAAAGGATTACCCGTATTGTGTGGAAGATGATGGATTGCAGAAAACAGTAACAATGTATTGCAGGAGATTGTATTTCAGTATAGAGAATTGGACCGGGGTCCACAGTTCACTAGAGGTGTCTCTCCCATAAGATAAACAACATGTTGGGTGAACAAATTACAGTTGGGCAATTGACAAATAAAGAGGGCATGACCATGCACATACATATTATGATGAGTATTGTGAGATTTAATTGGGCATTACGACAAAGTACATAGACCGCTATCCAGCATGCATCTATGCCTAAAAAGTCCACCTTCAGGTTATCATCCGAACCCCCTCCGGTATTAAGTTGCTAACAACAGACAATTGCATTAAGTATTGCGCGTAATGTAATCAGTAACTACATCCTCGAACATAGCACCAATGTTTTATCCCTAGTGGCAACAGCACATCCATAATCTTAGAGGTTTCTGTCACTCCCCCAGATTCACGGAGACATGAACCCACTATCGAGCATAAATACTCCCTCTTGGAGTTACAAGCATCTACTTGGCCAGAGCATCTACTAGTAACGGAGAGCATGCAAGATCATAAACAACACATAGACATAAATTGATAATCAACATAACATAGTATTCTCTATTCATCGGATCCCAACAAACGCAACATATAGAATTACAGATAGATGATCTTGATCATGTTCGGCAGCTCACAAGACCCGAAAATTAAGCACAATGGGGAGAAGACAACCATCTAGCTACTGCCATGGACCCATAGTCCAGGGGTGAACTACTCACTCATCACTCCGGAGGCGACCATGGCGGCGTAGAGTCCTCCGGGAGATGAATCCCCTCTCCGGCAGGGTGCCGGAGGCGATCTCCTGAATCCCCCGAGATGGGATTGGCGGCGGCGGCGTCTCTGGAAGGTTTTCCGTATCGTGGCTCTCGGTACTGGGGGTTTCGCGACGGAGGCTATTTGTAGGCGGAAGGGCAGGTCAAGAGGCGGCACGAGGGGCCCACACTACAGGCCGGCGCGGCCAGGGCTTGGGCCGCGCCGCCCTGTAGTCTGGCCATCTCGTGGCCCCACTTCGTCTCCCCTTCGGTCTTCTGGAAGCTTCGTGGCAAAATAGGACCCTGGGCGTTGATTTCGTCCAATTCCGAGAATATTTCGTTACTAGGATTTCTGAAACCAATAACAGCAGAAAACAGCAACTGGCACTTCGGCATCTTGTTAATAGGTTAGTTCCAGGAAATGCACGAATATGACATAAAGTGTGCATAAAACATGTAGATATCATCAATAATGTGGCATGAAACATAAGAAATTATCGATACGTCAGAGACGTATCAGCCCATTTAATTGCTCATGCGGCCCAGCGTCAACATGGAAGAACGACAAACTCCAGCAGGCCACGATGGTAGTATTGCACGATCCCAGTTCCAAACGATCCAAGGCTAAAAAAAAGTTCCTAACGTTCCAGCCTAAACAACAATACATCATAAAGGCCCAAACTTGGAATGTGACTTCCCATGTATGAATCTTATTCTCCGGACCATTCCGGAACTCCTCGTGATGTCCTGGATCCCATCCGAGACTCCGAACAACATTCGAACTCCATTCCATATTCCATATCTACTTAAAACGATATCAAACCTTAAGTGTGTCACCCTACGGTTCGAGAACTATGTGGACATGATCGAGACTCCTCTCCGATCAATAACAAATAGCGGGACCTGGAGATCCATAATAACTCCCACATATTCAACGATGACTTCGTGATCGAAAGAACCATTTACATACGATACCGATTCCCTTTGTCACGCGATATGTTACTTGTCCGAGGTTCGATCATCGGTATCTCCATACCTTGTTCAACCTCGTTACGGACAAGTACTCTTTACTCGTACCGTGGTATGCCATCTCTTGTGACCTAGTCACATTCTTGCAAGCTAATCAGACGACATTCCACCGAGAGGGCCCAGAGTATATCTATCCGTCATCGGGATGGACAAATCCCACTCTTGATCCATATGCCTCAACTCACACTTTCCGAATACTTAATCCCATCTTTATAACCACCCATTTACGCAATGGCGTTTGATGTAATCAAAGCATCCTTCCGGTGTAAGTGATTTACATGATCTCATGGTCGAAGGACTAGGTAACTATGTATCGAAAGCTTATAGCAATTTGAACTTAATGACTTGATCTTATGCTACGCTTATATGGGTGTGTCCATCACATCATTCACCTAATGATATGATCTTGTTATTAATAACATCATATGTTCATGATCAGGAAACCATGATCATCTATTAATCAACAAGCTAGTTAAATGAGAGGCTTACTAGGGACTCTGGTTGTTTACACAACACACATGTATCAATGTTTCCGGTTAATACAATTATAGCATGGAGTGTAAATATTTATCATGAAGACTAAGATATAACAATAACTATTTTATTATTGCCTCTCGGGCATATCTCCAACACTCGGCTCGGGCTATGCATCAATTGGGGGTCGCAGAGGCCCCGCAGTGGCTTTTAGAGGAGATAAACAGATGGATGTGTGCCTTATTTTGGGTCGGAAAAGACAGAGTCACTGGAGGTTAGTGTTTGGTGGCTTGGGAGGCTATGTGTAAACCAAAGGAGGTGGGAGGGCTAGGCATAAAGTGCCTCCAGCTACAAGGGCTTGCCCTGTGGATGAGATGGTACTGGCTGAGACGCACAGAGCCCGACAGGCCCTGGCAAGGCTTGCCTGGTATGCGTGACAAGGAGGAGGAAGAGGCCTTCAGGAGCCTCTCGACCTTCTGTATCGGAGATGGCTGTAATACCCTCTTCTGGCGCGATCGCTGGGTCAATGGTTTCACGGTGGAGTTGGCACCGGAGCTAAGCGCCCAGGTCCCGACGAGGCGCAAAAATACCAGGACAGTCGCCGAGGCGATGGAGAACAACCAGTGGCTCAATGACTTTACGGAGGAGCTCACGATGGAGGAGGGAGCACAGTGCATTAGGGTATGGGATGCGGTGGATACGGTCCAGAGGGATGACACCAGGCCGGACCTCATCACATGGAAGGGTTCGCCCACAGGAGTATACTCCTCCAAAAGAACATATGAGTTGCTATGCAGAGGAAGTACAAGCTGGAGTATGAGCGCGCCTGTATGGAAATCGTTTGCGCCTGTAAAGTGCAAAATCTTCATATGGTTAGCATTGAGATACAGGCTATGGACCTCAGATAGGAGAGCGAGGCATGGCCTCCAGGAGCACCCCGACCCATGTTACACATGTCTGCAGAAGGAGGATACGGTGGACCACATACTCACTCAATGCCCTTATACGAGGAAGGTATGGTTCGAGGTGCTACGCAGCACCGGTTTGAACATCCAGGAGCCGAACCTAGACGCTAACTTGGAGAGATGGTGGACAGAGGCGAGGAAAAGAGTGAGGAAGCTCGACAGAAAGAGGTTTGACTCCATGATCATCATAACGGCGTGAACCCTTTGGAAGCAAAGGAACTCGAGGGTGTTCGGAAACGTGCGGGAGCAGAAGGACCCCACGCAGATTCTGGAGGCCATTAAGGAGGAGTTTCAGATGTGGGAGCTAGCTAGGAGTGGAGGGAGCTCACAGATAGCGCGGAAGTAGGATTTAGATAGAGGGAGGAGTAGGAGAAAAATGTGAGTGGGTGTGAGCACTGATGTATGTATCACTTGCTTCTCTTGTAAATGTCTTTTTCAACTTCTATAAAGATAAGGCACGCTTGGTGCGTGCTCTCGAAAAAAAACTTTGGTTCAACTTTCAACCCTGAATTATAAAAACGGTTCAGAATTACCCTTGCATTGTATTAAGTTGGTTTTTCGTGTACTGTGTATATTGTATGTTGATGAGTTGGTACAGTATATAGGAAGAAAACATGCTAACTGGCGAGAAAACCCGGTTCAAAACATGTCAAAAAGGGTAGAAGGTCCAATTCCAGACGGTTTATAGAATTCAGGGTTGAAAATTGAACCAAAGTAAAATTGAGAGTTGTAATCTAAACTTTGAGACGAGTTTAGAGGGGTAAATTGGACTTCTCTCATACCATATCTAAATCTGTTCATAGCTCGTACTAGGGAGTTAAACCTTCTTCCATACAAACAAGGACCACATTAAGCCAAGGGAGACCGATGACCTGTCGGGACCTACCACACCAGCAATTTTGTTTCACCCCTATTTGTAACTTAGATCATCGATGCGTCTTACGGGAGGTTTATACGAAAGAGGTATTTACATAGGCTGAAATGTGGCTATCACTTGTGTCTCAGAAAACTTGTTAAGGTATTAATGGTTTAAGAGGTTCTGAAAAGATACTTGACTATGACCACAATGATGTAAGAATGTAAGATGACCCAACACAGGAGATTGTGAAAATAATGACTTAATGTGCCCTGGGCAAAATGAATGTTTGTTGCCTCTAACACGGTTTGCATATGCGTAGGTGCTCTTTACTTGGAGTACTTCAAGACTTTCCATGAAAACAAGTCCTACACATTAGTTCAGTGTTGGAGGGAGCTCAACAAATCTTTCAAGTGGAAAGTTGACTATGCGGCATACAAAAAGAGTCTCACGGATGGCAGGTGAAATGCAACTTCCGTCATTGATCTCGAAGAGGTAGGCCCAAACAATGGTGCCCTTCCATCTCGACCAAAGGGCCAAAAGGACACCAAGGCTAGCCTCAAGCATGATGCTTTTGCACTTCATTACGTGAGACCTTGAAGGATTTGGTTGCTAAGAAGGAGGAGACACTTGCCAAGAGGGATGAGAAGTGACACCATGAGAAAGAGACCACATGTGCTACCTTCATGGAACTCCAAAAGAGAGCACTTAAAGTTGAAGAGAGTAAGGCCAGTCACTAGCTATCCAGGACGAGGCCAAATTGTTCTCGAAGGACATGGAGCCGAATCGAGCATCATGGAGTCAGAGCAAAGGGCTTGGCTTAAGAAGAAGCAAGCCATCATCCACCAATGTGATGCATGCTTGTACATATTAATCTTTTATTTACAATTAATGATCCGAATTAAGTGATTACAAAATAAATCCTAAAAGAACGAGCGAATCTTTGAGGTCTTCAAACTCTTTCTTTTTCGAGGACACAATATTGTACTTTTCTGAAGGCAGCCGCATAAAAATAACATAGATTTCAAACCAAAGACCTGCAAATGCTAAAAAGGGTCTCCGATAATTTTAATTTGATCTGCAATACCAAGGTTGCGTGCACGCGCGCAACCACTAAAGTAATTAACCAACATTTACAAGAGTACCAACAACAGTATTCTAGAAAAAGCAACTGAGTCTAGTTGAAATTTTCGGGGAGATAAAAATACGATTCACCGTTGTCGAGAACTTAGCAGCTAGGATAAATATTGCGAGGATAATGCTCCTCGCACAAACCATGAGAAAATGTCCAAGATAGATCCGACGAAGCAAGATTTGGAGGTCCAACTTTCCAACGCCACCATTGACACCGGGAAGAAAATCTCGTCGTCGAGCGGAGCATTGTAGGCCACTTAGTGTAGAGGATGCCATCTCCATTGACGTGGAGGCCAAAAAGAAGACGGCTAACAAATCTCTAAATTAATTTATTGAAAGCTCTATTTTTACCGTAAATTCCACTCATAGATTGGTGTTCCCACTCCTAATGATGTCACCAAGGCCGACCAGAGAAGGGGGGGGGGGCGACTTAAGATTGAGGCGGTGGCTGGTTTCTTCGAGAAGAGACAACGGCTAGGTTTGAATATGAGAGAGCCAATCAAAAAAATTAATGACACAACATGAGGTAGTGTTGTATGCTCGTTGTACATATCCATCTTTAATTTTTGTAGTCCCTATAAAATGTGTTTGCTTTTGCACTGATACTATTGCATGTGAACTATGTGATTCCTTAATTAGTGGTAATTTATTAGTACTGTATTCTTTTGTGGCATCTTCTGTTCATATATTGCCATATTTGGTGAAATAGGAGAAAATAACCAAAGCAGCCCTAGCAGACCAAAATGCGCTAGGCCGCTGGGTGACATAGGCATCCCTAATGGGCCTACCGAAGAGGGTATCCGGGGTTTACTGAAGGCCCATGAGTCGACGAATACGAAGCTCGGAAGCCCAATTAGCTGTTGATATGGAAAGATAGTGTATTAGGAATAAAGAGATTTGTAACTTTACGGGTCGAACTCAAAGAGTCTCTTGGAATCTGCAACTTGTGTAATACGAAACCCTCGGCTCCGCCTCCTATATAAGGGGGAGTCGAGGGACGAAGAGATGATCGATTTCATTGTCATCATAACCCTAGTTTTCTAGCAGTCGAGTACTTTTCTGGCTGAAATCCTCGAGATCTACTTGCCCTCTACTTCCACGAAAACCCTAGTTTACAATCCGTAGGTATTGACAAGTCGATACCTTGTCACTGGGTCTGTCCCCAACCTATGGAAGATTTTATGTCCGATGCCTGATTCAAACGGACCAAAAGGAATATTTTTTATGTCCAAAATAGATCGATCCTTGGACAAGCCCTTAGAGCATCTTCATGGGCGGCCCCAATAGCGATCCCAATAGCCGTTTGAGAGAGTGCAACATTTTTTGGGCCACACCGACGCGCCCCAGTATTGCGCCGAAACCATTCGAAGCCCAATACAATCACCGGCAACCCTGTGCCGACCACTTGTGGGGTGCGCCGAACGGGCGTGCCGGCGTCACGCGCCATGTTGGATGGAAGCCCTCGGCCCGCTTGATAGCCGCTGAATGAGAGGCCAAACACGCGTTGATGGACTACGGTAGCTCCACTTTCGAGGGTGTCGGAGTTTAATGGCGCCACCACCCACCTATCTTCGCTACCTCCAGCCACGCAAATAAATGGCCTAGCCATGCATGCCGGCCTTAATGCGCACCGTCGCCGGTACGGTCTATCTTCGGAAATAAAACGGGGTGCCCGGTGATACGTCTCCAACGTATCGATAATTTCTTATGTTCCATGCTACTTTTATGATGATACACACATGTTTTATACACACTTTATGTCATATTTACGCATTTAACGGCACTAACCTATTAACAAGATGCCGAAGAGCCAGTTGCTGTTTTCTGCTGTTTTTGGTTTCAGAAATCCTAGTAAGGAAATATTCTCGGAATTGGACGAAATCAACGCCCAGGGTCTTAGTTTTCCACGAAGCTTCCAGAAGTCCGAAAGGGAAACGAAGTGGGGCGACGAGGCGGCCACACAACAGGGCGGCACGGCCCACCCCTTGGCCGCGCGGCCCTAGCGTATGGGCCCCTCGTGACGCCCCCTGACCTACCTTTCCGCCTACATATAGCCTTCGTCGAGATAACCCCAGTACCGAGAGCCACGATACGGAAAACCTTCCAGAGACGCCGCCGCCGCCAATCCCATCTCGGGGGATTGAGGATATCGCCTCCGGCACCCTGTCGGAGAGGGGAATCATCTCCCGGAGGACTCTTCATCGCCATGATCGCCTCTGGATTGATGTGTGAGTAGTTCACCCCTGGACTATGGGTCCATAGCAGTAGCTAGATGGTCGTCTTCTCCTCATTGTGCTATCATTGTCAGATCTTGTGAGCTGCCTAACATGATCAAGATCATCTATCTGTAATGCTACATGTTGCGTTTGTTGGGATCCGATGAATATGGAATACTATGTTATGTTGATTATCAATCTATCATATATGTGTTGTTTATGATCTTGCATGCTCTCTGTTGCTAGTAGAGGCTCTGGCCAAGTCATTACTTGT
The DNA here is from genome assembly GCF_019359855.2 of Lolium perenne. NCBI lineage: Eukaryota > Viridiplantae > Streptophyta > Magnoliopsida > Poales > Poaceae > Lolium > Lolium perenne. The sequence goes on from NC_067245.2 coordinate 148,731,120, forward strand.
AACTCCAAGAGGGAGTATTTATGCTCGATAGTGGGTTCATGCCTCCATTAAATCTGGGACAGTGACAGAAAGTTTTAAGGTTGTGGATGTGATGTTGCCACTAGGGATAAAACATCAATGCTTTGTCTAAGGATATTTGTGTTGATTACATTACGCACCATACTTAATGCAATTGTCTGTTGTTTGCAACTTAATACTGGAAGGGGTGCGGATGCTAACCCGAAGGTGGACTTTTTAGGCATAGATGCATGCTGGATAGCGGTCTATGTACTTTGTCGTAATGCCCAATTATATCTCACACTACTCATCATAATATGTATGTGCATTGTCATGCCATCTTTATTTGTCAATTGTCCAACTGTAATTTGTTCACCCAACATGCTTATTCTTATCGGAGAGACACCACTAGTGAACTATGGACCCCGGTCCATTCTTTACATCGAATACAATCTACTACAATACTCATTCTTACTGTTCTCTGCAAACATCATCATCCACACTATACATCTAATCCTTTGTTACAACAAGCCGGTGAGATTGACAACCTCACTGTTAAGTTGGGGCAAAGTATTTTGGTTGTGTTGTGCAGGTTCCACGTTGGCGCCGGAAAAAATCCCTGGTGTTGCGCCGCACTACACTCCGCCACCATCAACCTTCAACGTGCTTCTTGACTCCTACTGGTTCGATAACCTTGGTTTCTTTCTGAGGGAAAACTCGCCGCTGTACGCATCACACCTTCCTCTTGGGGTTCCCAACGGACGTGTGCTTTACCATCACAAGCAGCGCTTTTTCCGGCGCCGTTGCCGGGGAGATCAAGACACGCTGCAAGGGGAGTCTCCACTTCCAATCTCTTTACTTTGTTATTGTCTTGCTTTATTTTATTTACTGCTTTGTTTGCTGCATTATATCAAAATACAAAAAACAATTAGTTACTTGCTTTACTTGATTTACTATCTTGTTTGCGTTCTCCATATTAAAAACACAAAAAAAATAGTTACTTGCATTTACTTTACTTATTTCATCATGTTTCCTCCTAAGTTTACTCTTAAGGATGTACCGGTAGGACGTGGGTCTATCATTGGAAAACATAATATAGACGATTTTTTCACTCATATTAGTACGGTTGAAGATTTTGAAGATAGACACTTGGTAGAACTTGCTCCTACTTATGAAATTGCTGCTGCTTCTCTAGTACACATGTTAGAAGCTAGATTTGTTAATCTCAATCCCATAATACAACATATGTTTCTTACACTAGGTGATATGGAAGAAGGAGAAAAGAAAGATTTTGTCTTAGAAACCCTTCTTAAGGAATTTGGTGATGTAGCAAGAGAAGCTAGAAAAGTCTTTACTAAATATAATATGCTTGGCTCTTATACCAACTTTGCTAGCACCCTTGAAAAGATGGATACAGATAGAATAAGGTACACTAATAATGTTAATGATGGTGGGGAGATTAAAGTACCGATACCTAGTAAGCTCCTAGGAATGCATGAAGCTCTAGAAAATAACTATGCTTGGCTTGTTCCTGAAAATTTGTTTGATGAGAATAGTAAGCCTAAAAGCATACAAAGAGGAGAAACTTACATAAACCAGATACAATGCATTGTTGAGGAAACTCCCAATGCCCCTGGTAAGAATGCTGATGCTTCATCTCTTGATAATACTTGATACACACTTTCTGCGCCTAGCTGAAAGGCGTTAAAGAAAAGCGCTTATGGGAGACAACCCATGATTTTACTTCTGCACTTTTGTTTTATATTTGAGTCTTGGAAGTTGTTACTACTGTAGCAACCTCTCCTTATCTTTATTTTGTTGCATTGTTGTGCCAAGTAAAGTCTTTGATAGTAAGGTTCATACTAGATTTGGATTACTGCGCAGAAATAGATTTCTTGCTGTCACGAATTTGGGCAGTGTTCTCTGTAGGTAACTCAGAAAAATCTGCCAATTTACATGAGTGATCCTCAGATATGTACACAACTTTCATTCAATTTGAGCATTTTCATTTGAGCAAGTCTGGTGCACCTAAAAAATTTGTCTTTACGAACTATTCTGTTTTGACAGATTCTGCCTTTTATTTCGCATTGCCTGTTTTGCTATGTTTGATGGATTTCTTTGTTCCATTAACTTTCAGTAGCTTTGTGCAATGTCCAGAAGTGTTAAGAATGATTATGTCACCTCTGAACATGTGAATTTTTGATTATGCACTAACCATCTAATGAGTTTGTTTTGAGTTTGGTGTGGAGGAAGTTTCAAGGATCAGGAGAGGAGGATGATACAATATGATCAAGGAGAGTGAAAGCTCTAAGCTTGGGGATGCTCCCGTGGTTCATCCCTGCATATTTCAAGAATACTCAAGCATCTAAGCTTGGGGATGCCCAAGGCATCCCCTTCTTCATCGACAACATTATCAGGTTCCTCTAGTGAAACTATATTTTTATTCCATCACATCTTATGTGCTTTACTTGGAGCGTCTGTATGTTTTTGTTTTGTTTGAATAAAATTGGATCCTAGCATTCATTGTGTGGGAGAGAGACACGCTCCGCTGTTGCATATGAACACATATGTCCTTAGCTATATTCTTAATGTTCATGGCGAAGGTTGAAACTGCTTCGTTAATTGTTATATGGTTGGAAACAGAAAATGCTACATGTGGTAATTGGTATAATATCTTGAATAATGTGATACTTGGCAATTGTTGTGCTCATATAGATCATGTTTAAGCTCTTGCATCATATACTTTGCACCTATTAGTGAAGAAATACTGTAGAGCTTGTTGACATTTGGTTTGCATGATTGGTCTCTCTAAAGTATAGATATTTTCTGGTAAGGGTTTGAGCAACAAGGAGGACAGTGTAGAGTCTTATAATGCTTGCAATATGTTCTTATGTGAGTTTTGCTGTACCGGTTCATACTTGTGTTTGCTTCAAATAGCCTTGCTAGCCTAAGCCTTGTACTGAGAGGGAATACTTCTCGTGCATCCAAAATCCTTGAGCCAAAAACTATGCCATTTGTGTCCACCATACCTACCTACTACATGGTATTTTCTGCCATTCCAAAGTAAATTGCTTGAGTTCTACCTTTAAACAATTCAAAATTTATCATCCCTTATTTGTGTCAATGTTTTATAGCTCATGAGGAAGTATGTGGTGTTTATCTTTCAATCTTGTTGGGCAACTTTCACCAATGGACTAGTGGCTTCATCCGCTTATCCAATAATTTTGCAAAAAGAGCTGGCAATGGGGTTCCCAGCCCCAATTAATTAACCTTCATAATTTTACAAAAAAATAGACACTCCTCCATGGTATGTGAAAGGTTGGACGGCACCCGAGGATTCGGTTAGCCATGGCTTGAGAAAGCAAAGGTGGGGATGAGTGTCATCTAAATAAAACTAAAATAAAAAGGCACTCCTTCATGGTATAAGATTGTTGGCAGGCACCCGAGGATTCGGTTAGCCATGGTTTGTGAAAGCAAAGGTTGGAAGGAGTGCCACCCAAAAATAAAAAAAATTCATGGGAGCCGCTCTTTGAAAGTCTGTCTGGCAAGGGGGTTAGAGTGCCCACTACCATTCGTTGACAACAACAAACACCTCTCAAAACTTTACTTTTATGCTCTTTCTATGTTTTCAAAATAAAAGCTCTAGCAAAAATATAGCAATCCATGCTTCCCTCTGCGAAGGGCCATTCTTTTACTTTTATGTTGAGTCAGTTTACCTACTTCTTTCTATCTTAGAAGAAAACACGTGTGTTAACTGTGTATTGATTCTTACATGCTTGCATATTTGCATTCATCATATTACTTTATATTGACAACTATCCATGAGATATACATGTTGAAAGTTGAAAGCAACCGCTGAAACTTAATCTTCCTTTGTGTTGCTTCAATGCCTTTACTTTGAATTTATTGCTTTATGAGCTAACTCTTATGCAAGACTTATTGATGCTTGTCTTGAAAGTACTATTTATGAAAAGTCTTTGCTATATGATTCAGTTGTTTAACCATTGTCTTTACCATTGCTTTGGATCGCTGCATTCATTACATATGCTTACAATAGTATTGATCAAGATTATGATAGCATGTCACTTCAGAAATTATCTTTGTTATCGTTTACCTACCCGGGGACGAGTAGGAACTAAGCTTGGGGATGCTGATACGTCTCCAACGTATCGATAATTTCTTATGTTCCATGCTACTTTTATGATGATACACACATGTTTTATACACACTTTATGTCATATTTACGCATTTTCCGGCACTAACCTATTAACAAGATGCCGAAGAGCAAGTTGCTGTTTTCTGCTGTTTTTGGTTTCAGAAATCCTAGTAAGGAAATATTCTCGGAATTGGACGAAATCAACGCCCAGGGTCATATTTTTCCACGAAGCTTCCAGAAGTCCGAAAGGGAAACGAAGTGGGGAGACGAGGCGGCCACACAACAGGGCGGTGCGGCCCACCCCTTGGCCGCGCGGCCCACCCCTTGGCCGCGCGGCCCACCCCTTGGCCGCGCGGCCCTAGCGTGTGGGCCCCTCGTGACGCCCCCTGACCTACCCTTCCGCCTACATATAGCCTTCATCGAGATAGCCCCAGTACCGAGAGCCACGATATGGAAAACCTTCTAGAGACGCCGCCGCCGCCAATCCCATCTTGGGGGATTCAGGAGATCGCCTCCGGCACCCTGCCGGAGAGGCGAATCATCTCCCAGAGGACTCTTCATCGCCATGATCGCCTCCGGATTGATGTGTGAGTAGTTCACCCCTGGACTATGGGTCCATAGCAGTAGCTAGATGGTCGTCTTCTCCTCATTGTGCTATCATTGTCGGATCTTGTGAGCTGCCTAACATGATCAAGATCATCTATCTGTAATGCTACATGTTGCGTTTGTTGGGATCCGATGAATATGGAATACTATGTTATGTTGATTATCAATCTATCATATATGTGTTGTTTATGATCTTGCATGCTCTCCGTTGCTAGTAGAGGCTCTGGCCAAGTCATTACTTGTAACTCCAAGAGGGAGTATTTATGCTCGATAGTGGGTTCATGCCTCCATTAAATCTGGGACAGTGACAGAAAGTTCTAAGGTTGTGGATGTGATGTTGCCACTAGGGATAAAACATCAATGCTTTGTCTAAGGATATTTGTGTTGATTACATTACGCACCATACTTAATGCAATTGTCTGTTGTTTGCAACTTAATACTGGAAGGGGTGCGGATGCTAACCCGAAGGTGGACTTTTTAGGCATAGATGCATGCTGGATAGCGTTCTATGTACTTTGTCGTAATACCCAATTAAATCTCACACTACTCATCATAATATGTATGTGCATTGTCATGCCATCTTTATTTGTCAATTGTCCAACTGTAATTTGTTCACCCAACATGCTTATTCTTATCGGAGAGACACCACTAGTGAACTGTGGACCCCGGTCCATTCTTTACATCGAATACAATCTACTACAATACTCGTTCTTACTGTTCTCTGCAAACATCATCATCCACACTATACATCTAATCCTTTGTTACAACAAGCCGGTGAGATTGACAACCTCACTGTTAAGTTGGGGCAAAGTATTTTGGTTGTGTTGTGCAGGTTTCACGTTGGCGCCGGAATCCCTGGTGTTGCGTCGCACTACACTCCGCCACCATCAACCTTCAACGTGCTTCTTGACTCCTACTGGTTCGATAACCTTGGTTTCTTTCTGAGGGAAAACTCGCCGCTGTACGCATCACACCTTCCTCTTGGGGTTCCCAACGGACGTGTGCTTTACCGTCACAAGCACCCGGGCACCGGCTCCTCCTCACACAAACCGCAGGGCCACCCTCCACCTTCTCCCTCAAGCGATCGATGGAAGGTTCTAGAGGACGTTGTGGCTGACGAGGCCGACGAGGCCGCCGTGGCAGGGGCCACGGTGCGGGATACCCACCGCCTAAACCCACACCGCAGACCTCGATAAGAACCTTTTAAAATTTGGGCCACGGTGCAGGATCCCTAAATTGGGGAGCAGGTGCCGATGTCCCCATAGCGCACTACCGGTGTATTTGCCGACGCCTATTTAGGAAGCGTCAGTGAAGATGCTCTTAACCTCGCTAACAGAAAATTTAGAGCAGAGCTCGTAACCTAGCATTTATATTGGCGGAGATGACCGTCTACCGACCGCATTAACTACCTTTTTGCCTGCATATATCGTCGTCTCTGTCAAGCTAACGACCTCTTGCATCCACATGGCATTTGTGCAAAGTCATCGCGCAGTCCCGCTAGGAGCCATGCGTTCGATGGTGGAACTACTCTTTCCACGGGTTCTCTCTTCGCTGGTAAGCGTACGCCATACGGGGACACTGTCCAAAACATACGACGGCCAAAGGTCGTCGATGCATAGCTACATCCATTGCAAAAGACCAACTTTTACAAAAGGATGTCATAAAGAATATAACAAAATGATCCAGAGCATAAAAGCGGCATTGTACTACCGTTTCCACGCATGCATGGTCATATGCTGACACGGGAGAATTACTAGTTAGTAGTTAGGGGTTCAATTCGTAGACGCCTTTCTCAGCTTCAAGATTCCAAAATTCTTTTCTTCGTGGAGAAACAAACCACAGGTGTACTAGTTTAAGCTATCCTATTTGGTCACTCAGTTCAGATTTCTAATCAATCGTCTTTCATTTTTTGATGTTTTGTCTAGCTATGTCTGATGACACAATCATCAAGGAGGGTTATTAAGTACATAGTCATGATGACATGATCTTTTGAAGAAACAATTTGATTGCGCTAATTAGCAGTACTACGTGAAAGCCAGGACCTTGTGACGCCAATTAAGGCTTCACCTGAACTTTACAGAAATCTGTTTAACAGGAAATATACAAAAAGAAATGGACCATTTGTGAAAAAAATAAGCATCTACAACAACGATCCCAAATATTATAGTAGAGCCACTGGGGCGCCCGCTCAAAAATGGGATCCCACTAGTGCTCACAAATCAATGTTGGCAGCGCTCACTTCGCTCAAAACTTTGTCTAGCACTTCCACGCCGTACCCGTGCCATGTCGAATACCGACACATAGGTACCACACGATAGCGACCCAACCATTCTCCATGCCCTACTTCTCCTCTCATGGCCTCTCCCTTGTTAGATATTTGTTTTTACGTGTCAATAGGGTTGTAGGAAGGATGTCAAAAGTGTATTTGGTGTACTTCAAACTCGTTTTGATATAGTTTGACACCCTGCTCTCACATAATCGACATGTCAGATGTGTGAGGTCATGAATTATTGTGCCATCATGCACAACATGAGTGAGCGCTCTGATCATTTGTATGATCACCAATGCCCTCTTTGCAAAAGTTGATCACCATGTGTCGCCCGAGTTTGGAGCTTTTTCTTGCCATGCATCAAGAAATCCGTGAGAAACACTTCATCGTCGACTGCAAGATGATCTAGTGAAGCATTTGTGGGTGAGGCAAGAAAGTGGCGCCTGATGACTCTTGATCTAGTTGAACTTCCTGAATTTTAATTTATTTAAAATTGTGTATGAATAACTTTTTTGGTTTGAATAATTTTATATATTTATTCAATTATTGTGAAACTATAATTTTTCTGTTTAAAACTCCACAATATGGTTGCATTTTGATTGATATTTGAAAAAAAAAATCAATTGTGATGGCCTATTGAGGGGTGCGGTTGTGGCAATCAGTCCCCGATAGGGCACTACCGTTTACCAGTGACCCCAAATGGACTTATCCAGTGATGGACACTATTTTGGGAGAGCCGGTGGAGATACTCTAATAAGAATATCTTTAGCAGATACTGCATACCGTGGAACCGCAAAAGGTGTATGCGGTAAATTGCAAAGCAGTTTTGTTGGGAAAAAGTGTCATGACACAATAGACCTCGCATAATTGTACAACATAAATGAACATTTGGTTTTGCGGTACCTGTTTTGTCGTATATTCTTACGTACCGCAAATAGGATAACCGGATATTTAACTAAACCTAAAGGGCGTACATGTCTCCACTACAATTCGATAGATAATAAAGTAGAAAGTAGTAGATTTCAAACTAGTCTGATTTCATTGATATCTATTAGCATTGTGGCCATTGCTCGACGAAGATGCAAATTCTGCCTGTCGGACCCTCATGTTGCATGATCCCAATGCTCATGAGCTCCCAATATTGTCTTGAAATATCGTCCATTCCACTCGGATCATGAACATGATGTGATCCTTTAAGTTGTGCATAGGTTTCTCCAAAAGCCATAGCGCGTACTCTACGTCAATGTTCTCCTTTTTAAGTTTCGTCAACATCTCTGCCATATCTTCTATAGTCATGCTACAAACAAAAGAAAATTGAGAAACCCTAAATCTATGTGGCGTATTGGCAAGGCCAGATTGGAGGGGGTGCAGAGTAGATGGCCGGAGGCACGTCCAGGAGGCGAGATTGGGGATGTATGGTTCCTCTTTGCGGCGGCGCAAACCCTCCGATTGTCGATGCGACCTCTCCATGAGGTGGCGGAACCGTGCTTCCCTGGGGTGTTACGTAGAGTGCGTGTTGTGGCGGCGTGGACCCTCCGTGAGTTGGCGGAGGCGCGGAGCGAGACTGGATCAGCACGGGATTGGAACTGATGGTCATCAGGTAAGTAAACCCCAATGTCGACTGATTGGCGGCGTGGAAAGGGCAGGGGTGGCGGTGGCTACTAGATCGACGGTGGCGGCGGCGCAAGAGAGAGGGTGCGGAACTAAAATGTGCCTCCCACCATTCGCTAGGAGATTGTGCGGTAAACTTAATATGTACCCCTTGAAACCGAGTATCTGCAGGTTTTGGAGGCGCAGACGAGGTTTACCAAAAAAACATCCGAGTCGGCATTTTTCGGCAAAACCCCGGCAATCTACGGTTATTTTGCGGATCCATGCGTTTTACGAGCACTGCTAGAGATGCTCTAATACAGGGATAGAAGAACAACGGGCATCCGTTAGGGTGCCTAGGGTTTACGCACACCACGGTCTTAATTCCGCCGAGAGGCCTCGGCTCAGGAACTAGGTCGCATTTCTTTCAGCTTTGCATCACTTTCATTCTTGGACATCTAGGAATCTAGGATAGTACTACGCAGATTTACAGTTCATCATGGCCATTATCACCTAAACTAACTCTTAATTAATTGCCAACCCCAACCACAACACACACCGACACACGTAGGAGTACTACTCTTCAGCCTCAAGCCAAACCAACATCCATCTAAAGACCCAATATATACAGACACACATGACACATCCCCTCACTCGCAAGCCCCCATCAATTTGCATACGTGTTTTGGCGCTCTCTCACACACAGACACAGTTTGGCTGCAAACTCTGTCCGCGATGAGCTCGAGTAAGCTTGAAGGCGGGAAGCTGCTGAGCTCCAGGATCCTGTCGTTGAGGGATAGCTCCAGCAGCACCGTCGCCAACGCCTCCTTCAGGGTCTACTACAGCGTCGGCGCCGGCACCGTGCCCTTCGTCTGGGAGACCAAGCCCGGAACCCCAAAGAGCACCGTCGTCCCCGCCGCCACCGACTACGACGCGCCACCCCCGCCAATCATCTCGCCGCCGCCGTCCTACCTGTCCAGAACAAGGAAGACGTACACGAGGAGAGCGCCATCCGCTTCCCGGTCTTCGCGGTGGGGATGGCTGACCAAGTGGCTCGACATCAGGAGGTGGATGTCGCCGCCCAAAGGCGGCTGGCACGCGCCGGACGGCGCCGCCGATGAGGTGGAACGGCAGCGGCGGCTCCGGCGAGACGCGCCCATCTTCCTCTGCAGCTGCGCTTCTGATCAGCCAGGCAGGCATGGATAGGTCGGTGGATAACGCCGGTGTGCACTTGCGTCCATGGAAGGATTGGTCGGTCGATTTGCTGTGTTGCACTTCCGGCGGTGTTGATGACGTATAGATAATATTTAAGACTTTTAGAAAGCTATATAAACTGGCTTTACAATAGCTCGCGTGGTGTTTTTGCTGGACTTTGATCAAGTTTTAGGTAGGACTTTGTTTCTTTCCCGTCGGTCTGATGATAGATTTGTTGTTGCAGTGTTAATTTGGCTGTTTGGAGATGATGAATAATTGGGTACCCGTGATGTGACTGCCTGAGAGTGCGTTATGGCCTCTGTTTTTCTCATGATCTTGGAACGAACCGCTGGTGACATATAACTTGTAAAACAGTGACTTGTAGTTATTGTCATGATAAGTAGTATCTCTTACCTGTTTTGAGTTTTGACCTTTTTATGTGAAATTTCAGTCCTTGCAATATATCACATGGTTGAGAGAGCATATATAATGTTACACTACCAAAAAATTGCAAGAATAAAACCTGAGAAACTGTACCTATCCTTAATTCACATGTGAAACCTGTGCTGGAATTTTAATGTTTCAGTTTTTTTCGATAAAGTAATGTTTCGATAATGTTTCAGTTGGATTGGTCCCCTTTTCAGTGTTCAGATTTTGCTTTGCATGGATGATGTGTGCCACACTGGGGTGTTTGATTACTTATTATTGTGATAGCAATGCTATGCATGGTTGTGTTAGCGAGGTTAGCTACATAAAAAAAAATAAGTGGAGCCAATTTTCAGACCCGATCGCGTATGTTCTCAAAGTCCCCACCTTTCCTGCAATGTATCCAAACTTCGTAAATTGACGTCACACTAGAGCCAAGTACTAAAACTTACCTATAAACTTTGAACAAAACATCAGAAGTTTTGAAATGTAAAATGTGCTCTCTTATTTTCCTTGTTTTTGGAAAACAAAGCAAATGGTCATATTATATGACCAAAAATTATATGGGTGAGTTTCAACTCAACATCTACATGTGTTTTATCTCAAGATTTTACAAAACTTATGGTTGTACTTTTGGCTATTACAAAAATTATGGTTGTACTTTTGGCTAAGATCCCAATTGTCTGTAAAACTAATAAGAACGAATGATAGTTTACTTTTCCTCACCCTTTTTGGTGCCAGAATTGATAACCTGAGAAACAGAGAATTGTGTACCTACCCTAGGCATGTGTTATCTGTGCTGGAACGTTAATGTTTGAGTTGGATTGTTCCCCTTTTCAGTATTCATGTCATATTATGATCCAAATTCATATATTATGATCCAAATTCAATAAGAAGGATAATGACGGAGCGAAGCGAGGATTGTCATCACCGTCTATATATACATGCCGTAAGCCGCCGGTTAGGGTTTATCAGATTATAAGATAACCCACAGTGTTTGTAAAAACTTCCCGATATAGTGAAGTTTTAATGGGCTGGCACCCGTGATTTTTATCTCTCTTTGTTGGAGATGGTTTTTCACGTTAAAATCATGTGTCTCTGCTGTGATTTCCTTTTCGTTCTTCATTATTTGCTTGTTGCATTTATAACAGTTCAAATTTTGCTTTGCATGAATGATTTGTGCCATAGTGGGGTGTTTGATAACTATTGCGATAGGAATGATATGCATAATTGTGTTGGTGAGGTTCTTCTATAGATACAAAGGAAAATAAGTGGAGTCGATTTTCAGAACCGAATCGCATATGTTCTCGAAGTCTCCACCTTATATTGCAACGTACCCAAACTTCGTAAATTAACGTCACCCCAAAGGCAAATAATAAACTTACCTTTTTAAAAAAAAATCATCATAAGTTTCGAAATGTTAAAACGTGCTATATTACTTTTCTCGTTTTGGGGAAACAAAGAAAATTGTTGTATTACATTGCCAACGTTTATATGGGTTAGTTTCAACTGAGCATCCAAGTGCTTGTTTTTTGAAGATTTTACAGAAGTTACAAATGTGTTTTTGGCTAAGATGTCTATAGTTTGTGAAACTAAAAAGAACATAACGATACTTTATTTTTCCTCGCCCTTTTTTGTGCCGGAATTGATATTACTTTTAACGTGCTAGATGATCCTAGAACATAAATAGATTACTAACAACAAATCTATATCTATATCTATACCTAATAATAAAGAAAATAAGGTTTCTTGTTGGTCCGTTTTTTCTTGCCCTCGCTTTTCAGTTATAATTACAGCACTGCCACCCTTAAGTGAATATTCGTTCGGTTCTGTTCGGTTCGATAAAACACACACAAAAGCGAACCCCAGATCCACCGCCGCTACCGCCGCCACAAGAAACCGTTACAGAAACGAATACTTAGGTTAAGGAAAAAAGAATCAGTGCGTCGCACGCCCTCTTCCGGTTCCGTATATAACATACAAAGAAAATGCAGAACAGCCAGATAAGAGAGAGGATTTAAGTTAACGCACACCGGCCGGCCACGATTCCCTCGAAAACTTAAATCGCCAGCCATCCTCGCTCTTCTGCTCCGTCCTCCCCATGTCGCCGCCGATCGTCCTCCCCTGTCGTTGCCATCGTCTTTAAGACATTCAAAGCCGCCATCATCCTCCATCTCATCTCGGTGCGCAGGAGATGAGACAGTTTCAGCTTTTGGCATAGTATATTCATTAGTTTACAGTTTCATACTTCAGAGCTCGAGTTCCACAGATAAGGAGAGGCAGGATATCAGGGCCGTTACCTCGCCTGCTACGGAAAATTAGGCGTCTCTTATCAGATGATACGTATATGTACTGAAATCAGAAGGAAGTACCATTGACATGTGAGCAATTGTCGATTGTTTCTCTTGCAACAAGAGGAGTTTTGTTTATTTTCTTTCGGGCTGGAAGCATCGACAGTCCCCTATCTATGAAATTCTTACCCAAAATTCGACTGGTTTTCTTTCGGGCCGCATCGAGAAGAGTCCCATGTCTAAGAAATTGTTTCTCAAAATTCGACTGGTTCAAGTGGTTCGTAATGAAGTGTGTCCAGACTACAGAGAGCTCAGAACAAACGTCATCGACATTGCAGCCGTCACTGCATGTGTTGGCGCCACTACATGTGTGTTGTCGTGCTTGTCACCTGCTCTGTCGAGAACTCGAGATGACATTCAGGCGCGGGACGTGCACCTTCTCCGATGATCCATGAGCCATCGCTGGAAGAGATATGTCTGAGAAGACAATCATTGTTGTGCTGCCGTGATGGGCACCAGGGAAGCGGAAGCCGTGCCAGTGATCTCCTACACCATGGAGATGACCGAGACCGGTCAGCCATGCAGGGCCGACGACAGAACCGACTCGAGTGGTGGTGCTTTTGGAGTTGGCGAAACGAAACATGCATGAGAATTAGGTTGATCTTCATGTATCTCCCTAGAGGCAGAAAAAGTGCAAATCCAAAAAGAAAGAAGAATTCTGCACGGATGTAAAAAAATAAGCCTAAAGCAACTACTGAGAAGCACGTACAAGAATTGGTCTCGCGCGGCGACGAGCTCCGACCGTGTGGCCGTGAACGCGTCGACGAACGCCGATGCTGCCACCGCGGGGCCGGTGGGGAGAAAGGAAGCTTCTCGAGCGGAGCAGGGAAAGGGACAGCAGAAGCGACGTCCGAGGAAGCACATAAAAGGTTCACATGCCCTCTTTAGTTATATTTTTGGTACATAAAACATGTCTTCTTCAGTTCGTTGGAAGCTCACGTGTATGTGGTTTTTTTTTTTTTTTTTTTTTTTTTTTTTGCATTTCATTGGTTCCATGTGTTTTTGGTTCACACGACATCTGCAGTTAAACATTATACAAAGTTGGTTCATTCTTCTTTTTTTTTTTTTTGAGAATGGTCCATTCTTCTTTTAAGGTCATTTTCTCTGATTCACAACCACGTTTTTGCAATATATGCTCGCTTAGGTGGATCTTTTTATCAATTTATTGGAGCTGCTAGGGCTTGGCCTGAGGTGGCGCAAGCGAGAGGTCAGGGCTGGCATTAGTGCTAGCGGCACTGCCGGAAGGCCAAGCTTGAAGGGCCTAGAGTCCGGTCAAGAGGAACACACAGATAGAAAGAGAGTGGTAGTGCAAGAGAGGTAGGAGCGGGCCTCACACGCTAGCGAGAGCGTGGAGTCACCGGGCTAACGGTATATCAAGAAAAGGAGAGGGGAGTAGCGACCGATGAAGGGTTTTGTGGGGCTATGCTGGGTTAGATAGGGTTTCGGTTGGTTGTGTCGGCTAGGAAGCGTTGTTGGGTCGATCCATTGAGAGTCTTTGCATTGTTTTCTAATTTGTTTTTTGTTTGATTTTGTTTTTATTGTGATTATTGATTTTCTCACCCGGTGCAACGCACGGGTATTTTTCCTAGTCTATACCTAATAATAAAGAAAATAAGGTTTCCGTGGTTTCGTCCGTCTTTTGGTTGATAATAATTTTTGTCCGTCGTCCCGAGTCCTAAAATCGCACGAGTTCCGTTGCCACCGCTTGCTAATCGATCTGTGAGCTTCTCTGTCCCTCGGTCGAAAGAAAGAGTCCAACTCTGTTACGTGAAACTCAACCCCGGATTGAATCCTGCCTCTCTATACACGAGGTCCATGTAAACGCTTATACGGAGTATATAACAACTTGATTCATCGGCCCAATCAGGATTAGATCGACTTTCTGAGAGATTTTTTCGGCGAGGATCAGCTCGAATTTTGTGGGAGGTTTTTTCGTCCAATATGGCCAGGAATCCAAGCCCAACCAAGAACAACGTCAGCAAGATCATCTACGCGGTGCTGGCGCCGAGGTGGAGGAGGACAGGCTGGAGAACCAGAGCACAACCCCGACTGTCAGACTGTGTGATCCCGGAGGTGGAGTATGAAAGGATTGCAGATGATCTTCAAAGAGGTGGCAAGGTGGGGCATGTAGCGCGTGCGCTTCTCCAGGGACGGCAGCGTCTAGGAGGTAACCAAGACGGGGTTCTGTTTCCAGGACGTCGTCGGTGCCGATCAATGCAAGCTCAGCTGAGGTCGTCGATCTTCTCGAAAACCCCCCAAAAGTACACCATGCTCGGACCGGGAAGACACAGCTCGCCCGCGCCATCGCCGTGAGGCTGGGCCGCCGGGGTGCTCGTGGGAGTGGGCGCGTGTACGGAGGGACTTGTACGACAAGGCCAACACCGAGGCGCACGACATGCATACTGCTTAGTCTTCATCGATCAGATTAATGCCGTTGGGAGGCAGCATGGTGCCGGGATGGGTGGTGAAAGCGATGAGTATGCTCTAAGATTGTTCCTTGCGTCATCCTGTGAACATGTTCACCAGACCATCAACTAGCTCTTCACAGGATGGATGGCTTCAACGAAAACAGCGTTACAGCCCTGCTCTGAGATTGTTTCTTTCGTGCTAGAAGGTATTGCCTGTGTCAACTCTCAAGATGATTAGGATCAGGAATAAGATTAGCTTATTATGTCAAGGTGGTTAGGACTTTGCTTGGACAAGGGACATAATCTTGATTCACTTCACTTCATACTATGATGTACTCCGTAATTCCTATGGACTGAAGCCTTGTTGTCCCACCACCATCCACCGGTCAGTAGCCTCCGTCAGTCCAGAAAAGTCGGACGAACCGGCGCAAGGATGCAGAGCCAGCGAGCAGGCCATCGGCCCTGGGCACCGATGTCACCTCCACGGGCGGAGGTCTTGCCATCCCTGACTTCGTCTCTGGCTTGGACGAGCTGCTCCGTGGTGGCCGACGAGAGGAAACTGGTAACATGCCTCGCTGTTCCTTCCTTCGCTTGGCCTCTTGCTAGAGTAATCTTTATTGGCTTAATTTATAGGTCCATTTCGTTTATTGATGTTTGGCTGCTCCGCAGGCCTCACCGGCCTAGCACCTCTGCACCATGCGATGCTGGATTTTGTTCAAGACAATACCGAACTGCAGGTGAAGTTACAGTCCGCTTGATTTCTCTTTGTGTTGCTATGTGATTTGGAACTTGGCCAAATAGGTGTGGCATTGAGCGCCCCAAATTCAAGGGGGATCAGGTGGCCAGGCCCCAGCTGATGTGTCATAGGTAGAAGTCTCGTGGCAGCGACATGAGATGAGAGCAGTTCGGAAGTAGGTATAGTGCGGTTTGTGGAGAAGAAGGTATAGGTGTGGGCTTTAAATTTTCTCCTTTGATTAGCTACGAAGGTACATGGACCTTTTTTCTTGCTACTATGTTTAGCTACGTCAGTTCAAAAAAAAAATGTTTAGCTACGTAGGTAAAGGAACATGGTCGTCTAAAAAAAGTAAAGGAACATGGACATTTTCTTTCCTTCTGTCAGATATATGAAGGCATCAAGCCACGCTGGAAAAAAAAACGAATGCATTGAGTGTTTTACCTTTTATTAATCACCACATTTTCTTCATTCTATTGGGTTCTATTCTTTGAACCATACAAGGAAAGAGCATGTATTATATTATTCATAATGAATTAACTAATTATTTGTTTCACATAACAAATGCTTCAGAAAAAAACACCTCCAAAATGTTTCCTAATAAGTCCACTTTATTTCGTGGTGAATCTGAAGGAAAGAAAATATCCATGGTGAATTTGCTAGATCAAAATCGTTATTGGTGGGTGGTGGCTAATTAGAGGGACACGTCCAAGAGTGGAATGGAGTTCCTTACCTAGGCACTCGCTAAAGCGGCCACTGCCGTCTCCATGGATGTTTCCTTTCTCTGTACCACAACACCGTCGATGAGTTACGAATGGACGAGTGTAGTAGAACCATTATCTATTGGCTCGCCACCATTCTCGCCGTGTGGTCTAAAGGGAGATACTCACTTGGACGCTCCCAAAGGCCGTCGTCCCTGACATCATGTCGCAGTGTTGGCTTTCCCTGGCCTCACCTTGGGTTCGATTGCTATCTTGCACCAAGGCGTCCCGTCGACATTGTGAAAAACGTATCTCAAGTTATGAAAAATTGCATGACTTAAAAATAAAAAGTCAATCTGTAGCAACGCACGGGCAAATTTCCTAGTATATTTTAAAAAATATGCACCCTTTTATTCAGACTATTTTAGCACCTTGATAATGGTTTCCTTTTTATGAAACTGATAAGGATCCACATGATCCAATAGGGATTTTGGCCCAATCTTTCATGACGGTCGATAAAATAGAGCAAGATAGCAAACAAGAGAATCCAATCTGAAATAGATCAAATCGATTCCTCTTCAATTCCCCACGTTAGAACGGACCTAAATCAATTCCCACGCATGGTACAACATCAGACCTTGAAGATCAGCAAGCAAACACACCGATATGGCGTCCCCCAAGCATTGGGACTTTTCTAGTTTATACTCTATCTCCAAAATAACAGGTCTAGGGATACAAGGCGGCTGCCATAATCCTTTATAGGGTGACTCCAAACACTACTTTGGCTGGGACAGGTTCCACGCCAACTTAAGGTCCAAATGGCTGAATTAAAATGTATTTGGACAAGCCCAAATACCAACTCACAAAAATAAGCGCAAACTGAAAAGTAAAAATATGACACGCTGAAATAAACTTATAACACCTAACCATCTTTGTTCGCAACTCCATGTCCAAAACGAAGCATCATTGGGGGTGTCCGAAAGTTGGGCTTCACCTCATCTTCAGGAGGCACTTCAACGCAGAATGATCCAAACTTCAGAATATATGGAGGTGGTGTAATAGATGGAGTAATCAATATCCTCCCCTCACCACCCCCCAACTTGAGAGGAAACCGTCCTCGGTTTTGGCTTAGTGTCTTGGACCTTCATCTTCACAGCAAATACATCCACTTTGATATCCTTCTCAAACATAGGGTGCAGCACATGATCCTTCCCTTTATGCCACAAGGAATAAACATTGGATCTTCCTTCATGAGTGGAACGCTTATCAAATTGCCATGGTCGTCCTAGCAGCACATAACATGCATCCATAGACAAAACATCGCAGATTACCGTGTCCTCATAATTACCTACTGAAAATTTTAGGCGCACCTTATGTGTTTTCAGCTTCCCTGAATTATACACCCACTCAACACAATGTGGCTGCGGGTGCTTCCATGTAGGCAATGAAAGAGAGTCCACCAAATGCTTGCTAACAATATTGGTGTAGCTACCACCATCAATAATCAGCTTGCAAGCGGTGTTCTTGACTGTGCATTGGGTCTGAAATATATTCCAGCGCTGCCCTTGTCCTTCTATGCGATCTGCCATAACACGCTGCACCATCAAGTTAGTGCAATTAGGGGCAACATCATCGGGATATACATCGAAGTTGTTATGTTCCTCAGACTCCTCAGTAGATGGATCAATCTTCTTGTCGTCACTAGCAGAAATACAACCATCTTGTGTGTGCATCACCCGTTTTGCATTAGGGCAATCACGCCTCATGTGTCCTCGGCCTCCACAAGTAAAACATTGAATATTTGCGGTGGACTCTGTACTAGATACATCTTTGGATACTCCGGATTTCGGCGGGTCACTTTGAGAAACATGATTGGAGCGTGTAGAAGGTGCCGACTGAACACTAGAACTAGCACCCTCGGTATGCGAATGGTGCCATGAATTTGCATGGGGATGTAGCTTGGCGTCGTTTGATTTGTTGCTCCGCACGCTCAACTTGGTGCACGAGATCCTGAAGATCATTATAATAAACCATCTCCACACGGTCACACACCTCAAAATTCAGTCCATTCAAGAACCGAGACATTGTGGCCTCCACATCTTCTCTCGTTCTTGTACGTATCATCAGCAACTCCATCTCTTTGTAATACTCATCCACAGATTTAGTACCTTGAGTGAACTGCTGCAGTTTATTGTGCATGTCTCTCTTATAGTGTTCAGGAACAAAGCGATACGCATAAGATCTTTCATACCTCTCCACGATGTTGGCCGAGTATGCATACACAGAATTTGATTTCACCAAATCAACACATAACCAGTGAATTCAACTACAGTGAGTTGGAGTCGCCTCTCCTCGGTGTAATTGTAGGAAGAAAAAATCTGATCCATCCGCATATCCCACTCCAAATAATCCTTAGGTCCACGGTCACCGGAGAACGAAGGGATGGACAATTTGATACGCCCAAGACCACCATCATCAAGTGGAACACGAGCAGCATGACCAAAACGATCACGATCAGGCAGCTGTTCTCGGAGAGCACCAGCTGACCGAGCAGCAAACCGTTGATGTATATAATGAGCATCATCCTAGAGGTCTCCATCATCAACGGGTGCTAGTAGACGACGATCATGATCATCAGTAGGGTGGCGTTGTACCACGTCACGAAGTGGTGCAGGAGGAGGGGGCTGCACTGGTGCACTGGCAGGAGCATCGCCCAATGCATCAATCCGGGTAGCTAGATGTGTAATCTGCGCCGTCAATGCGGCATAGCTTTAAAGTATAAGTGCACACGTGTTATCAAAACCAGCCCGGACATTAGAAGCCAAATCTTCAGCAAAAACAGCTAGTACAAGCTCCTCTTTCTTCTCTCCAGCAGCTACGGAATTATCTCCCTGAAGGGAGTTCACCATTGCGTGTTGTAGGTTGGCGACAGTACACACGAGCAGTAGCCACACGTGAAGATTAGACAGCGTTGGCTGTCACGCGCACGATAATAAGCGCCGGCGTGTTCTAGACTTCTGTGAGGATCGCCTGCACGAGAGTTTTCTCGTTGTTGTTTATACTGACGCCTGCAGGAGTCCACGTAAACCTCGTCGACAGAAATCCAGGAACACACGCACTCAAGATTCAAGAAGACCAATTCAATCTGAACTTCTCCAATTCTTATTCCTTGGACGTGAAGACTACCCAATCAAGGATAGAGAAAACAAGTCAGGTCCAATGTGTGCTGAACCACGTAAAATCTCACGTATACCAATGATCTTGCCTTTCCTTTGATGGTCCGCAAAATAAAACTCTGAAATATGTTAGGCAGCCTAGCAAGATCGATTCAGTAAGAGGCACTATAGAACTGGCGGCGCATGTACAACTTCTCCATGATAGCACGCAGACGAAAGGATCTATACCGGTGTCTTTGGCTTAATGGCCACCGGCAGAAAAACTCCAGCTGATTGAAAAGCAGATAAACCTCAGCAGTAAAATCTCCATGAGAAACCCGACGAATCTGATACCAAGATAATAAGGATCAACGTGATCCAATAGGGGTTTTAGCCCACTCTTTCACGGCGATCGATAAAATAGAGCAAGATAGCAAACAAGAGAACACAATCTGAAATAGATCAAACTGATTCCTCTTCAATTCCCCACGTTAGAACTGATCTAAATTAATTTCCACGCATGGTACAACATCAGACCTTGAAAATCAGCAAGCAAACACACCGATATCTGTTCCCCAAGCATTGGGACTTTTCTGGTTTATACTCTATCTCCAAAATAAGAAGTCTAGGGATACAAGGCGGCTGCCATAACCCTTTATAGGGTGACTCCAAACGCAACTTTGGCTGGGACAGGACCACGGCAACTTAAGGCCCAAATGGCTGAACTAAAATGTATTTGGGCAAACCCAAATACCAACTCACAAAAATAAGCGCAAACTGGAAAGTAAAAAACATGACACGCTGAACATATAACACCTAACCATCTTTGTTCGCAACTCCATGGCCAAAACGAAGCATCATTGGCGGTGTCCGAAAGTTGGGCTTCACTTCATCTTTAGGAGGCACTTCAACGCAGAATGATCCAAACTTCAGATTATATTGAGGTGGTGTAATAGATGTAGTAATCAATATCCTCCCCTCATCAGAAACTTTCCATGCACCGGCCTAAATATTTTCGTTTGCACCACCTTCTAGGGGTGGATTTACTGTCCGGGCACCATGGGCATGTGCCCAGGCTGGATGCCAGACCTTCAGTAACTTTGAGAAACTAATCATATATCTGAGTTCCCGCAAGGTGGGCGCACTGGGCACATATGTTGGGCCCGGAGTCTCGAATCCTACACCTACCAACGACAAGATTGCCAACGAAGCTACCACATCATCTAGATGCTAGTACAGTGTCCCGGACATGGCCGCGGCGACTTCCTCCTTCGGAGGTGGACGACCACGTTAGTATTTGGTGTGGGGGATCTTGAGATCCCACACCGATCTATGGCGGTGAAGATCTAGTCGACGTCGAGTTTGGGTGATGTGGAAACCGGTGACAATCGAGACTCGACCTCGGTCTTGGCAGACGATGGTGGCATCGCTTGGCGTCGTTACTTGTGGAAGGCATCACCTTTTATTCTCTCGTCATTACACTTGGGAGATGCAGATCTTGCAGGTTGCCGCCGGATGGCATCAGGGCTAATGGCTCAGCTTTAATAAAGAATGTCGTCCTAGGGTCCCTCTCAAGCCAAGATGAATATCTGCTTGATGTATGTATTCATTCCGCAGGTCGGAGTGTCGAGTTCTGGAAGGCTCCGTCGATGAACTCCACTGGCAACTCATGCTTGGAGATTGCTTGATCGGATGGGATTCGGTCACGAGTAACCGTGTTTTTCTGACCGTTTGGTTTCAGAGGGAGCGATGTGAAACTCCGCAGTCTGTTCCCATGCATTCTGGGACATGCCTTTAATTCCATGGTGAAATCAGTGGAAGAGAATGGAATGGAAGCCAAAATCTTAGGACTAGTAATGGTGGTTCGAGTCCAGGTGGCGATGAGCAATTGGCTTGGTGATTGGTGACTTGGAGAAACAGCATCGACAAGTGGGGACGACAACACAAGAGAAGTTCAAAGTCTAAACTTTAGGGTGAAACCTAAGGTTTGGCCTTAATTTGTTGTGCACTGCAATAGCCTTGTTGAAGGCGTTGTTTTTGAGAGATTAGACTTTCTCCAGGGTGAAACCTATAATCTATGATCAGGGCGACAAGGCTTGTGCATTGTTCTCTTCTTTGAAGCATCGCTTTTCAAGATGGATTTTTTGGTGCTCTATTGGTGGTGTTAGGTCTGCTGCTACATGGAATAGATCATTGTTTTTCGATAAAGAACATATATTAATATCGCGAAGATACCAATAACACCCAGCCTCTCCAACAACGCATTACCCTAGCGGCATTACTTTATGCACACAACCAAAAAAATACAATAAAAGAAAAACCCGCTACAAAGATCTATTCCTTAAAGAAGCATTACTAACACCAGCAAGATAGCACCAGAAGTCCAGCTTCTCTAAAACCGATGCTTCCAAAAAGGGAACATCACACAAGCATCATCGTCGCCCAATCATATATCTTAGGTTTTCACCCTGGAGAAAAGTCCTCACTCCCTAAAACAATTTCTTCAAGGTCATTTTCAGGCACAACCAATTAAGGACAGACCTTGTATCTTTACCCTTGAAGGTAACACTTTGAACTTCTCATGTGTTGTCGCCCCCACATGCAAAGCCGCTGCGGTCCAAATCAACAAACCAGTTACTCATCGCCGCAAAAAGTCAAATCATCATTGCTAGTCCCAACATCTCGGCTTGCACAACGTTCTCCACCAGATGACTTCACCATGGGTGAGAAAGCATGCCCCATGATGGTAAGAGCCAGCAGAGCTTCACAACGCTCCCTCTGAAACCAAACGGTCAGAAAAAACATGAGTTCGCATAACCAAATTCCATCCGATCCAGCAAAATCCAGGCATGAAGCGCCCACTAGAGTACACCGGCTGAGCCTTCAGGAACATGACACTCCCACAAGATCGATGGGCAACTGAAAGATATTCATCTTGTCGCGAGAAGAATCCTAGGACAACCTCGATTAGTTGCAAGACTAGTAGCCCCACGCCACTAGTCACTCCTGCCAAACCTACAGTGGACAATAAGGTGGCACGGAGCACTAACATTGGCATGGCCAAAGCCATGGTCCTCCTGCGCCGATTGGGTTCAAGTGGGCCAGATCCGGCCCAGATAGGACTACCACCCAAACCGCCGCTGGAGACGACGACCGCCACGTGCCACCCACATCTCAACACTGACCGCTGGAGTGCATCAGGCCGCGACCACCATGGTCATGCCACCCGGCGTCCCCAGCCTGCGTCCCACCGCCTCCCGTGATGTGCCGTGGAGCCCTCTCCAGCCCTTCGTCCTTCGACAGGTTGCAACGGCGGCCTAAGGGGTGGGAGATGACGGGGGCTACTAGGGTTTCGAGGTTTGGGGAGGGGGTGGGGGCTCTGCCGCCACTCGGGAGGGGAGCGGCAAGGGAAGGGGGCCCTTTACGTGCAATTTTCCCGAGGTAGCCGGTCAAAATAATTCTTTTTTTGGCTGTGCACATCCATAATGTTATTAGGTCATTGCGTTGTTGCGGGTGTAATTTGTATCTTCGTGATTTTAATATATTTCCTTTGTCGAAAAAGTAAAATCTTATTACATAAAAAATGGAAGTTCATAATTTATAACCTAATACAGTCAGCCAAATTAGTTTCTAAAATAGAAACTGGATGCATCTAGAAAAGGATTACATTCAGAAGTCAACATAGCGTATACACGGCCTATACCATGCGATACGAAATCTCAAACAAGAAACCTTTGTTGCAGTATAAAACTGCAAACAAGTGACCAAAATGAAAGTGGCTATACAGTATTACTATACAACTTCACAAGTCAAAAAGGAAAACCTCGACCTGATATTTCGGAACTTGCAGCAACCATTTGATTAGAGTGTGTCTTTCCAGCCTCACCATGGGCTCTACTGGTTTATCTCATCCAGAATCACAACAAGAGATGTGATGAACGCGTGGTCAACGTTTGGAATTATAGTAACAGTACACGAGTCCTTCCCAAGCAGTACAAACTGACGGTTCATCTGCAGGACCAGGTGGGGTACATACCGACATTAGCTGACAATGTACACAACTAGTTGAATTGACTTGAAACGATAGCCAGTTTACTTACTTGAGCTATCATGATGTTAGTGGTACCATGATAGAATGCACATGATCTGTTGAAGTAGCTACCCTTGATCTTGAAATCACAGACCTTCTCCGCTCTGTTAGCAGCCAAGAAGATATCCAAGCTTGCGTTCAGTTGGATCACTGAAGATCTCTTAACTGTGAAAAGCAAATTACTTCCATTTGTGCTGCCCCCTCTGAACACTTCCCAGCTACTGTGAAAGCTGAATGCCTGACAAAGTGCAGTTCGTTGTTATACTTCTTTATTGTGAAGAGAAGGCTACAGCCTTCTCGAATGCACACAATCGAAATTTTCTTGAAACGATGCCAAGCATGAAGATCAAATATATCGGCAAAAAGAAAAGATGTACATAAATGAGTCATAGCTAGCAAAAGATTTAGTTAAGGCGGACTCATTTATGAACACTTCTGCTAGCTATTATTTGACACTCCGTTTATTTTATCCAACCCTTTTCAGTACATTTTTATGTTCTGACCAGTTCACGGCGGCCACAATGCTCAAGGCACGAAGTTGAAGTTTACCTTTCCTCGCATGGTTAGGAGGAGCCTCCCGTCGGCGTCCAGGACGACTCGGCGGCGTCTGCTGCTGAAGAACTCGCCCTTGACCCGCAGCACGACGACGCCGCTCGCGTCGGTGACGTTGTAGTCCCCGACTGAGAGGCCGAACGCCTTCTTGGTCACCGTGAGCGGCCCGACGAAAGGCTTGCAGATCTGTGGCCCCGACATCGGCAGCTTTGCCGGAGGGGCTCCGTTGCGCGCCGCCATTATTACTGGTTGGTCGATTGATTTCCGTGAGCGACGTTGGCCTTGTTTCTACGGTGCGCCATGGTGTGCCCTTATTCGGTGCTCCTCCTCGGTGTGCTCTTCCAAATGGGACAAGGAAGAAGAAACCGAAGGTACGAGGTACGTTAGTTTCCATGTGGCAGAGCAGAGTTAGTTGTCGGGGCTAAGGAGCCATCAACGATGCTTCAAGGCATCCGAATTTCCTGACACTTCATGTCCAGCATATCTGTAACTTAGTTTAACAGTTTATCTCCAGCAAACAATCATTTGCTACAGTAAACAATTGCGAGATCAAACGGAAAGTGCGTAAACATAATTGCACAGCATCACAATATAATAGCAGGATTCAACGGTTCACCAATCTAGCTATTACATCCTCCCTCCGTCCCAGAATATAAAGCTTCTAAGGATTGGCCAAAAGTCATGTTGCATTGAGATCGGAAAGAACACCAACAACGAAAGCACTCTGCTCGGTCGACACTGACATCAAAATAATTTACGACCTGCAGGGCGCGCCACCTGTTCTCTTTTGAGCCTCCAGAACCCTCTCCTGACATCCAGGTGCTCCAGGTGCTTCTCGTGATAAAAAAATAATGTCCCTGAAATTCTAGCTTAATTTAACTTCATATAGGTCTCCGAAAGTGAAAAATACATAAAATAGGATTTTTCTGTTCTGTAGAGTTATAACCAAATAAAGGGGATCATTGATAAATCCTCATAAATCAATATAAAATATGGAAGTAACATCATATATGTTAGAAATATGTGGGAATATGTGTTAATAAAGTATAAAGCTCATGTATGCATTTTACATGCATCAACATCCCCAAGCTTAACCTATGCTCGTCCTCGAACATAAAGGTGATAAAACTAACATAAACTTTAGAATTTATTATATTGTTTTTATGTGATCATACAGAGTCTTACAAGGTTCAGTCAATAAAGAATAACAATAAGTAAATGAACTTATAAAGTGATATCTCTTACATTCTACAAAGCATGCATAATAATAAGTGGCATCGTAAGCAAATAAATGAGAAATATTATGAACCATAAAGCATGCTTCGATAATTCTATAGAAATTGTTTGGAAGACTCATTGTCCTCTCTTTTGATTTTTTTGACTCTTTGGACTCTTTGAACAACAGAAAGTAAGTAGGAAATATATATGCTAGTCCTCCAACAAAATAAAAAAGTCAAACATAACATAAAGTGAAATTTTGAGCTATGCAATTAATGTCAACAGTAAAAATAAGGATGGGGCTCCACATATCTATTTGT
Source organism: Lolium perenne (assembly GCF_019359855.2). Lineage (NCBI taxonomy): Eukaryota > Viridiplantae > Streptophyta > Magnoliopsida > Poales > Poaceae > Lolium > Lolium perenne. The sequence continues at coordinate 148,756,886 of NC_067245.2, forward strand.
TGTAGAGATACCCATGATTCATGTGCTTGACATCTTATAAGTAAGTGCGCCATGCCCTTGAACACTAACAAGTTATACCTCGTGCTACTCAACTTTAGATTATCATAGATCTATCACATATTATTTTAACCAACAATAACACAAAGGGTACCTCCATGCCGCCTGTACAAAGAACCTAAGGAGATTTTGAGTCTCAACTTGTAGGTCATCCATACCGGGACAACAGTCTTGTGAACATCCTCTCTAAAGTCTCTCTCACTTTTTTTTCTCTCTCTCTCTCTCTCTTTCTTTCTTTTCTTTATTTTTTTCATTCTCTTTATTTTTTTTATTTTTTTTCACTCTATTTCTTTTTTCATTCCTTTTTATTTCTTCTCTTCGTATTGAGGATGCTCGTGCTGAAACTTTTACCATGATTAGGCATGGCTTCGATTAGTACCCCAATGCACTTCTCTAACATATATGCATACTCTAGTCTTTATGTTGATAACCCCCTTTTATTTCGCAAGAGACAACTATCAAGTGGCGTAAAAACATGATGATCAACTTAAAAGATAAGTGCAATGTTGAAAGGTGTTTCCCATGTCAGCATGGTTCTGACCTAGCTCATTACTCATAATTTTTCAAACCCATAAATTACATAGTTGTGTTTTTCCTTCCATACCTTACCTTCCTATGAGCTTTAAATTACACAAAAAGGATATTCTGAAGCAATTGGAGGCATAACACACATATTATACTTGGAATATAAAGTGCTATGTATCCATGTAGGTAGGTATGATGATAGTGGGGTTGAGTTGATTTGGATACAAGTCTAAGCATGTGTGAGAATTCATCATCTTTTAGCTAGCAAGAGGTCTAAAAGCATGCATTTGTGTTCATAGTGTTATTCATTTATCATCATACAATGATACTTATTGTTAAAAATCTATGTATACTAGCTAGAAGTAGCACTAAATAAGGCATTTAGAAAATCACCATTCAATAAAGCATTTGAAACTAGTGATACCATGCATAACTTGAACTTTCAGCATTTTAAGCATTCATGTTTTTCTTTTCATAACATGCAACATATTTTTATTGAAGGATAAGAGAATTTATTCAGTAGCTATTTCATATGCATGTAAGGTACTTAATATGATGGTCTTATGTATTTAAAAACAAAACTAGACACAAAGAAAACAAAATACGCTCCAAGTTCTTGCGAAAATTCTATGTTGCTTAAAAAACAAAGTTTACAAGCGTGCTAATCGAGATTTTTTTTAAATGAGTTCAGTGGAGTGCCTTGGGGATCCCCAATATTATGTTCTTCACCATTATTAGATAGTTCTTGGTGTGGTATTCCTCTATTCCCTGTGAAAAAACTTCAACACAAACTTTTCTTTCCATTCTTTTCTATGTGGTGACATTAATGGTATAAGAATAATATGCTTTCTACCGTTTTATTCAAAGATAAAATAATTACTTTATGTACCAGAGAGAAAATAAAGTTATACACATTCTTATCAAATCAAAAGATTCATGAAAAATCATTTTGAAACTCAGAAGAATGGTGCAAACATTAAGAGGCAGAATCTATCCAAATAATTAGTAACATCAAAACTGAATTTTTTTTCGACCACTTAGACATCTCAGGAATTTTAGCCAATTTTTGTGCATGTATAGGATGAAAATTTGCAAGTACTGTGAATTTATAAAGCTTTTAGAAGTTACCAAAAAATCAGAAAAATCATGCACTTAAAGTGCAGTGCAGAAATCAGCAAATCCCACTTTGTTTCACAACTTTAAAACATCTAAATGGGTAAAAACTTGGTATTTTTTTTAAAAATCGGGGAGTAAAAAAGAAAACTTCTTGCAACAGCAAGAATGCAAAAGAAAAACCAAACATAAAAACATCGCGGGTTGCCTCCCATAAAGTGTTTTGTTTATAGCCATATAGATGGGCTTACATACTTGACTTAAGTTGTATGGAAGTCGTGTGGTAGCTTGAATCTTGGTGCTACCTCTTTCTTCCTTGGAAAGTGCTCCATACACTTCTTATGTGGGAATTGAAATTTAACATTCCCCTCTTTTGAATCAATAATAGCCCATGTAGTTTTCAAAATGGGTCTCCCAAGAATTATAGGACTAGAGGTATTGCTCCCCATGTCCATGACAATAAGATCCACATGCACATGTGTCATATGTAATTCAACCATAACATTATTAAATCTTCCTAATGCTTTTTTAGTTGAATCATCAGAAAGTAAAAGACCTATAGAGCACTTTTCCATATTCTTATGATTTAGCAAATTATATAGCTCTTTAGATAATACAGAGACACTAGACCCTAAATCTAGAATAGCATGGTGTGTCTCTTATGATATAGCTCTTTATCCAAGCATCCCCAAGCTTAGGTGGTATCATAGCCTCATTATTATATCTTTCTATCTTTTCTTTGATAACAAAATTAGCTATATAAGAACCAAACCCAGCTTGATGAACGTTGATAATAGGATCTTTAGAGAACTTTTCAAGAATAGCAATTAGTTCATGCAACTACATTTGTAAATATCTAATAATGGCTCTCTTATTTTACTAAGATTTTTTACTTCTTCTTCTTCCTCTAATATCAACGAATCTAGCTTTCTTCAAGCTTTTATTAATACGAGTCTCTATTAGTATTCCATCAAGTATAATAAACGCATCATAAGTCTTGTTGATTATAAAGGGAATATCACATGCTTTATCTAAGAGATGCTTAGTGTTATGGTTTAAGCCAAAGTAAAAACTATATAATAGCATCCAATCTCTTAACCCATGCTCCAAGTTGCAGGTGAAGTTTTTTATTCTTATCCAAACTTGAGTGATGGTTTCCCCTAATAGTTGTTTAAAATCAAGTATGAAATTTTGTTGATAAATAGTGCACTCCCCAATTTTTTCCAAAACTGATGCTCTCAAATTAAACCATGATTTTAAATCTTTTGCAGGGGCACTTTTATACCATACTTTAGCTAATCCGGTCAAAGAGTGTGGAAATAACTTAACTCGCAATACCCCTGGATCTATATTAGGAGTTCTTATTTTCCAACATAGATTATCAAAGTTTACAGTATGCCATAAAGTGTTTTAATTATCTCATTGTTGCATTCCCATTAGCAAACCTTTTGCCATAAAGTGTTTTAATTATCTTAGGATCAATATGGAATTCAACACCCTTTGTATTACAAACATGGTTACATGACCGTGTTGCCATTTTTAACTTCTTATTTTGTCCGCTCATGCTTACTTGTAGACAACTGATACTATTTTTATGTGTTTCGTGTTTTAAAAGAGAACTAGAAATAAAATATTAAAAAAGAGAAATAAAATACTTAGCAAAATCTAAAAGAGAAAGAAGAGCTCATAGTGGTGCAACGTCCCCAAGCTTGGGTGTTGGCACAAAGTTGGAGATGAAGGTGAAGGTGACGATGGTGCCGGAAAGTGTCTTGCAGTCGCCTTGTGCTTCACACGCAGCAACCACTATGAGATAACTCTCTAACTCCCCGGAAATTGTGCCAGAAAATGTTCTTGATGATGTTGGGACTTCAAATGCAGAATGTTGTGGTCAGTGAAGAATTTTCCCCACAAGGGTAACTCGAGGGTTTATATCAAACTCTCGGGGAATTGGGAAAGAGCTGTCCCTTTTCCTCTTCTTCTAGCAAACATGTAGAGTAAAATAATTCCTTGTGTCTCTAACTCTACCGTGTGGTTCTCAAGCACAAGGTTTCGTATTAGTAATAGTAAATAAAAGATGAGACACAAGTAAAGTAAACTAAACAAATAAATGAAACTAACTAAAAGCGATAAAGAGATAGTTGTTTTTTTGGGTTTTGCGTGTAAATAAGTGAACTAAATATTTTTGTATTTTCATATTAAAATATTGATGCAAATAGAAAGTAAGATAAGTGCAATGGAAATGTGTTTCTTATGATTAAATTAGACCGGGGTTCATGGGTTCACTTGTCTACTCCCTCTTTAAAGATGTAGCGGATAATAGCAATTCATCAATGAGATAATATTGGTGGAACTTCAATATGTGTTTGATAAGCATTCATATGGGCATCACGTCCTAACATAGAGATGGTGCAATGCAACACATATTTCTTATACTCCACAAGAAATAACTCCATGCAATCTTGATTAAGAATTAACATAGCATAGCCATAATTACTTTAACATTATGGTTGAATATCAAATATGCTACCTTGAACAAACAAGATCATCATTTTTGTCACGTGACGAACATAGTACATGTATTCACTTTATCCCTAGTGAGGTAGCAAAGTAAAAGGAAAAGCCATAATAGATCATGAATTTGTTGTCACTATTCAATCACTAAAACCATGCTACTCCATCTAACACACATCTCCCCACACATGTTCTTCCATACAAGTTGGATCAAAACCAATACTTAAGAACGAGGTACATAATATGCATCTATCAATACATCTTACACATAATAAATTCCAATATCATATAATAAAGATCCACCACATAGAATTACATATATGATCATAATCATGTTGGTAGTTCATATGGTACTCAGATCTATGAAAAAAACAAAAATAGATAAAGCTACTGCCACAAACCCATAGTCCAGAGGTGGACTACCCCCTCGATCATGGTGTTGATGAGTAAGACGTTGGAGAAGGTGGAGATCCCTCAGCGGCAACTTCGGCGGAGTTTCCACCTCCAATCTTCGCAGTTGCTGCCTCTATTTTCGTTTTTTTGTGTTTTTGCGGCATTCTCCTTTAGGAACCCTGGGGGTCTGTGGGCGAAAGATTGAAGCGAATGGGACGGTCGAGGAGGAAAAGAGGTAGGGTGGCGCTCCCTGTGGATCAGACACAATAGGAGTAGTATTTTTATTTCTATGCATGCATCATTTTTCTTTAGGACACAATAGGAAGCCGCCTCGACAAGCGCCGCCTCGATGGCTACAAGGAGGGCAATGGCCGGTGGTCGGAGGAAGGTAGGCGTTGGCTGCAGAAGGAGGAATATCGGCCGAGATACCAGGATTCAAGACCTCAAGAACAGGGGAGGGTGATAGCCTGATAGGGGTCCCCCACCTCCCTGGTTTGTCAAGGAGGAAAAGAGGAAGAAGAAGCTCGCAGATGTAGCAAGAAGGAAGAAGGAAGAGGAGAGCCATGCTGGGGCCACGGTGGAGGGAAAGAATTCCAAGAACAAGAGAGCAGCCCAGGGCGGATCGGCTCAAGCGATGGTCAAAGGAAAGAACAAGGTGGGAGAGCAGCTGACAAGCGGGGTTCCGGCTGGTGAGTGTTTTCGTTGTGGGAGGGGTGGACATTACCCGGCAGGTTGCACTTAAAACCCACTATGCATGCTCTGCAGCAAGGAGTGGCACATGTCGACGAGTTGTCCCACCCGCGGGTAACAACTGAGGCTTCAAACCATGGGACACACAATTATAGGTGGAGGCTTCTAAAACATTGAAGTGGAACCTATCAAGAAACATGGAAGTGGCGAGGTGTTCGCAGCCATCATCAAGTTCCCGGACTGTGTTCTAACGGCAGAGCAACTTTCCGGCAAGCTCAAGAACCTCGTTGATGATCTGTGGGACTGACAGGTCAACAAGCTTACTGAGACGGAGTTCTCGGTTGCATTCTGGTCAAGGGCGACACTGTGAATGTCTACCGGGAGTGGCAAGCTCTTCCTCCCACTTAGCGAGCTTGATGTGTACATTCGGGAATCTTTCTAGGGGCCTAGACCACACAAGGCCTTACCAACGGTGTGGGTTCAGTTGACCGGGCTTCCTGATGACATGCTAGAGCCGGACCGCCTCATGGTGGCAATCATCATGCTTGGGAGGCCGCTGGCCGTCGACGAGCTGGCACTAAAGAAGGAAGCCACTGAGCCGGTCCGGATGCGTTTCCAATGCCGCAACCCGGAGAGAATCAAAGGCTCCATCCAGCTGTGCATCAATGGTGACCCTTACACTATTGGTGTCTTCACCGAGCTGGGGAGAAACAGGGCTTGGGGAGCAGGTGGTCCGCCATAACCGCCGCCATCACATCGCGATGACAACGCTGATGATTAATCGGAAGACCACAACGACTGGTACTGGAATTGACACAACGGAGGCAACAAGAACAAGGACAAGTAGGTGCAGCGAAGTGGCCAGGAGACGACTTCGAGCGCACTACCAGGGGGCGGGTGTGCTTTCCAGTTGGCGACTGACGAAGGCTCGCGTAGCGCTCCAACTTTGTGCGGGCAGAAGTTCAAAGACAAGCTCAATGAGTACTGGTCCAACTTGGAGCTCCTCAAGAATCGCGGTTCAGCGGGCACGGGCATGGAGAAGGACAAGCTTCTGTGCAGGGAGAATATGTTCGCGGTCGCTTTCGAGGAAGAGGGAGGGAAGGAGGCTGCGGACTCCTCCATGCTCTCAGGAGACGATTCCCAGGTCATAGACTAGGTGGGTTCATGGATCCTCGACAACCTAGTGGGCAACCCGGGCAGCAAGGAGGGGCCAATGAAGACGCAACCCAGCCCAACCTAGATGGTGTTTGACGTGCTGGAGGAGGGGGAAGTGGGCGAGTGATGACCGTCGATATGGCTTGATGAAGTGTCTTGATTAGTCTCCAACAATAACGCTAGAAAGATCTTGATACTTTGGGACTCCAAGTGCAGAGTGTTGTATCAGCAGAGTATGTTCCCCACAAGGGTGACTCGAGGGTTTATATCGAACTCTCGTGGAAGTGGACAAAGTGTATTCTCTTCTCCCTCCTTCTAGCAATCCTGCAAGTAAAATAAAAGCCTTCCATCCCCAACTCCACCGTGTGGTTTTGAAGCACAAGGTTTCGCATAAGTAAATAAACAAAAGTAAAACTAAAGCGAGTAAAACTAGATAAAATAAAGTAACTAAGTAAAAACTGTAAAGGGGTTGATTGTTTTTGATGTTTTGAATGCAAATAAGAAAAGTAAATATGTTTGTATTTTTAGATTAAAATAGTGCAGCAAATAGAAAACAAGATAAAAGCAATATAAATGTGTTTCTTATGATAAAAAGTGGACCGGGGTTCATGGGTTCACTTGACTTCTCTCTTTAAATTGTGGCCGATAAATAGTAATTCATCAGTGAGATATGAGGATGCAAATAATTGTATGCGTAAGATCAGAATTCATATGGGGATCACGTCCTAACATAGAGATGATGCGACACATCTCTATTATACTCCACAAGAAAGAGCAAACTCCATGCAATCTTGTATTAGGGATTAACAGAGCATAACCACAAGTACGTTGACATGATGTTTGAATCTCAAATATTCTACCTTGAACAAACAAGAACATCATTACTATCACGTGATGAACATAGCACATGCATTCACTTTATCCCTAGTTGTAGGGATTCGTTGCATAGAAAACAAAAAAATCCTACCGCGAGAACGCAATCCAAGCCAAGATGCAATCTAGAAGACGGGAGCAACGAGGGGATGATCGAGACTCACCCTTGAAGATTTCCAAAGCCTACAAGAGTAGGCTCTTGTTGCTGCGGTAGACGATCACTTGCCGCTTGCAAAAGCGCGTAGAAGATCTTGACGGTGCCACAATCGGGCAGCACCTCCGTACTCGGTCACACGTTCGGTGTTGATGAAGACGACGTCCACCTCCCCGTTCCAGCGGGCAGCGGAAGTAGTAGCTCCTCCTTGAATCCGGCAGCACGACGGTGTGGTGGCGGTGGCGATGGAGATCTCCGGTGGAGCTTCGCTAAGCGTTGCGGGAGAGGAGGAGGAGTGGGGCGGCTAGGGTTTGGGGAGAGGGGGTGGCCGGCCACTATGGGGTGCGGCCAGCTTGAGGGCTTGTGGTGGCCGGCCCCTCCCCTATGCCCCTCATTATATAGGTGGAACCCCCAAGTGTTGGACTACAAGTCTTCGAATAAGACCCCAACCCAAAACCTTTCATGTGGTAGGGAAACCTACCCAAGGTGGGACTCCCACCCAAGTGGGATTCCCACCCTTCCATGAGGGGGGGTGGCCGCCCCCCTTGGTGGAATCCACCTTGGACTCCCCCCTCTAGGGTTGGCCGGCCATGGGAGGTGGAGTCCCTCCGGGACTCCGCCTTCCAAACTGAATTCTTCCGGACTTTTCTAGAACCTTCTAGAACCTTCGAAAAAAAATCACCGGATCATTTTCAAACTTATAAAATGACTTCCTATATATGAATCTTATTCTCCGGACCATTCCGGAACTCCTCGTGATGTCCGGGATCCCATCTGAGACTTCGAACAATACTTCGAACTCCATTCCTTATTCAAGTTCTACTATTACAACATCAAACCTTAAGTGTGTCACCCTACGGTTCGCGAACTATGTGGACATGGTTGAGAACTCTCTCCGACCAATAACCAATAGCGGGATCTGGAGATCCATAATGGCTCCCACATATTCAATGATGACTTAGTGATCGAATGAACCATTCACATACGATACCAATTCCCTTTGTCACGCGATATTTTACTTGTCCGAGGTTTGATCATCGGTATCACTCTATACCTTGTTCAACCTCGTCTCCTGACAAGTACTCTTTACTCGTACCGGGGTATATGGTCTCTTATGAACTTATTCATATGCTTGCAAGACATTAGACGACATTCCACTGAGAGGGCACAGAGTATATCTATCCGTCATCGGGATGGACAAATCCCACTGTTGATCCATATGCCTCAACTCATACTTTCCGGATACTTAATCCCACCTTTATAACCACCCATTTACGCAGTGGCGTTTGATGTAATCAAAGTACCTTTCCGGTATAAGTGATTTACATGATCTCATGGTCGAAAGGACTAGGTAACTATGTATCGAAAGCTTATAGCAAATAACTTAATGACGTGATCTTATGCTACGCTTAATTGGGTGTGTCCATTACATCATTCGTATAATGATATAACCTTGTTATTAATAACATCCAATGTTCATGATTATGAAACTAATCATCCATTAATCAACAAGCTAGTTAAGAGGCATACTAGGGACTCTTTGTTGTTTACATATCACACATGTATCAATGTTTCGGTTAATACAATTATAGCATGGTATATAAACATTTATCATAAACATAAAGATATATAATAACCACTTTTATTATTGCCTCTTGGGCATATCTCCAACAGTCTCCCACTTGCACTAGAGTCAATAATCTAGATTACATTGTAAGGTACCTAACACCCATGGCATTCTGGTGTTGGTCATGCTTTGCCCTAGGGAGAGCTTTAGTCAACGGATCTGCTACATTCAGATCAGTGTGTACTTTGCAAATCTTTACTTCTCCATCTTCGATGTACTCGCGAATCGAGTGATAACGCAGCTTGATATGCTTCAGCCTCTTGTGTGACCTTGGTTCTTGTGCATTGGTGATGTCTACGCCCCCTCCTTTTCCTGTAGACAGTGTTGGGCCTCCAAGAGCAGAGGTTTGTAGAACAGCAGCAAGTTTCCCTTAAGTGGATCACCCAAGGTTTATCGAACTCAGGGAGTAAGAGGTCAAAGATATCCCTCTCATGCAACCCTGCAACCACAAAGCAAGAAGTCTCTTGTGTCCCCAACACACCTAATAGGTGCACTAGTTCAGCGAAGAGATAGTGAAATACAGGTGGTATGAATAAATAGTAGCAATGGCACCAGAAAAGTGCTTTGCCCAGGACAGTAAACAAGCAGTAGTAACGCAGCAGTAGTAACGCAGTAAAACAGTAAACAAGCAGCGATAGCAGTATTTAAGAACAAGGCCTAGGGATCATACTTTCACTAGTGGACACTCTCAACTTTGATCACATAACAGAGTAGATAAATGCATACTCTACACCCTTTTGTTGGATGATGAACACCATTGCGTAGGATTACACGAACCCTCAATGCCGGAGTTAACAAGCTCCACAATTCAATGTTCATATTTAAATAACCTTAGAGTGCATGAAAGATCAACACGACTAAACCAAGTACTAACATAGCATGCACACTGTCACCTTCACGCTATGAAAGGAGGCATAGATCACATCAATACCATCATAGCAATAGTTAACTTCATAATCTACAAGAGATCACAATCATAGCCTACGCCAAGTACTAACACGGATGCACACACTGTCACCATTACACCGTGCAGGAGGAATAAAACTACTTTAATAACATCACTAGAGTAGCACATAGATAAATTGTGATACAAAATACATTGCAATCATAAAGAGATATAAATAAGCACTTCACTATGCCATTCATAACAGTGAATAAGTATTCTGTGAAATATAGCCTAAGAGACCCACACGGTGCACACACTGTCACCTTTACACACGTGGGACAAGGAGTCTCCGGAGATCACATAAGTAAAATTCACTTGACTAGCATAATGACATCTAGATTACAAGCATCATCATATGAATCTCAATCATGTAAGGCAGCTCATGAGATTATTGTATTGAAGTACATAGGGGGAGAGATGAACCACATAGCTACCGGTACAGCCCCAAGCCTCGATGGAGAACTACTCCCTCCTCATGGGAGACAGCAGCGTTGATGGAGATGGCGGTGGTGTCGATGGAGGAGCCTTCCGGGGGCACTTCCCCGTCCCGGCGGCGTGCCGGAACAGAGACTCCTGTCCCCCAGATCTTGGCTTCGCGATGGCGGCGGCTCTGGAAGGTTTCTCGTACCGTGGCTTTTTTCGTATCGAGGTTTTAGGTCCAGGGGCTTTATATAGGCGAAGAGGCGGCGTCAGAAGGTCAACAGGGCGACGACACTATAGGGCGGCGCGGGCCCCCCCTTGGCCGCGCCGGCCTAGGGTTTGGTGGGCCTGTGCCCTCTCTCTGGCGGTTCTCGTGTGTTCTGGATGCTTCCGGGCAAAATAGGAACCTGGGCGTTGATTTCGTCCAATTCCGAGAATATTTCGTTACTAGGATTTCTGAAACCAAAAACAGCAGAAAACAGGAACTGGCACTTCGGCATCTTGTTAATAGGTTAGTTCCAGAAAATGCACGAATATGACATAAAGTGTGCATAAAACATGTAGATATCATCAATAATGTGGCATGAAACATAAGAAATTATCGATACGTCGGAGACGTATCAGCATCCCCAAGCTTAGTTTCTGCTCGTCCCGAGCAGGTAAACGATAACAAAGATAATTTCTGGAGTGACATGCCATCATAACCTTGATCATACTATTGTAAGCATATGTAATGAATGCAGCGATCAAAACAATGTAAATGACATGAGTAAACAAGTGAATCATATAGCAAAGACTTTTCATGAATAGTACTTCAAGACAAGCATCAATAAGTCTTGCATAAGAGTTAACTCATAAAGCAATAATTCATAGTAAAGGTCTTGAAGCAACACAAAGGAAGATGAAGTTTCAGCGGTTGCTTTCAACTTGTAACATGTATATCTCATGGATAGTTGTCAATGCAAAGTAATATAACAAGTGCAATATGCAAGTATGTAGGAATCAATGCACAGTTCACACAAGTGTTTGCTTCTTGAGATGGAGAGAAATAGGTGAACTGACTCAACAATAAAAGTAAAAGAAAGGCCCTTCACAGAGGGAAGCATCGATTGCTATATTTGTGCTAGAGCTTTGATTTTGAAAACATATAGAGAACATAAAAGTAAAATTTTGAGAGGTGTTTGTTGTTGTCAACGAATGGTAATGGGTACTCTAACCCCCTTGCCAGACAAACCTTCAAAGAGCGGCTCCCATTTTATTTTATTTTTGTGTGGCACTCCTTCCAACCTTTCTTTCACAAACCATGGCTAACCGAATCCTCGGGTGCCTGCCAACAATCTCATACCATGAAGGAGTGCCTTTTTATTTTAGTTTTATTATGATGACACTCCTCCCCACCTTTGCTTTCTCAAGCCATGGCTAACCGAATCCTTCGGGTGCTGTCCAACAATCACATACCATGGAGGAGTGTCTATTTTTATTAATTAATTTGGGACTGGGAATCCCATTGCCAGCTCTTTTTGCAAAATTATTGGATAAGCGGATGAAGCCACTAGTCCATTGGTGAAAGTTGCCCAACAAGATTGAAAGATAAACACCACATACTTCCTCATGAGCTATAAAACATTGACACAAATCAGAGGTAATAAATTTTGAATTGTTTAAAGGTAGCACTCAAGCAATTTACTTTGGAATGGCGGAGAAATACCATGTAGTAGGTAGGTATGGTGGACACAAATGGCATAGTGTTTGGCTCAAGGATTTGGATGCACGAGAAGTAATCCTTCTCAATACAAGGCTTAGGCTAGCAAGGCTATTTGAAACAAACACAAGGATGAACCGGTGCAGCAAAACTCACATAAAAGACATATTGTAAACATTATAAGACTCTACACCGTCTTCCTTGTTTGTTCAAACTCAATACTAGAAATTATCTAGACCTTAGAAAGACCAAATATGCAAACCAAATTTTAGCATGCTCTATGTATTTCTTCATTAATAGGTGCAAAGTATATGATGCAAGAGCTTAAACATGAGCACAACAATTGCCAAGTATCACCTTACCCAAGACATTTTAGTAATTACTACATGTATCATTTTCCAATTCCAACCATATAACAATTTAACGAAGAAGAAACTTCGCCATGAATACTATGAGTAGAACCTAAGGACATACTTGTCCATATGCAACAGCGGAGCGTGTCTCTCTCCCACACAAAGAATGCTAGGATCCATTTTATTCAAACAAAACAAAAAACAAACCAACGCTCCAAGAAAAGCACATAAGATGTGATGGAATAAAAATATAGTTTCAGGGGAGGAACCTGATAATTTGTCGATGAAGAAGGGGATGCCTTGGGCATCCCCAAGCTTAGATGCTTGAGTCTTCTTGAAATATGCAGGGATGAACCACCGGGGCATCCCCAAGCTTAGAGCTTTCACTCTTCTTGATCGTAGTATATCATCCTCCTCTCTTGACCCTTGAAAACTTCCTCCACACCAAACTCGAAACAACTCATTAGAGTGTTAGTGCATAATAAAAATTCACATGTTCAGAGGTGACACAATCATTCTTAACACTTCTGGACATTGCACAAAGCTACTGGAAGTCAATGGAACAAAGAAATCCATCCCACATAGCAAAAGAAGCAATGCAAAATAAAAGGCAGAATCTGTCAAAACAGAACAGTCCGTAAAGACGAATTTTATCGAGGCACCAGACTTGCTCAAATGAAAATTCTCAAATTGAATGAAAGTTGCGTACATATCTGAGGATCACTAACGTAAATTGGCATAATTTTCTGAGTTACCTACAGAGAAAACAGCCCAGATTCGTGACAGCAAAGAAATCTGTTTCTGCGCAGTAATCCAAATCTAGTATGAACCTTGCTATCAAAGACTTTACTTGGCACAACAAAACACAAAACTAAGATAAGGAGAGGTTGCTACAGTAGTAAACAACTTCCAAAATACAAATATAAAACAAAGTACTGTAGCAAAATAAACACATGGGTTATCTCCCAAGAAGTTCTTTCTTTATAGCCACTAAGATGGGCTCAGCAGTTTTAATGATGCACTCGCAAGAAATAGTATTTGAAGCAAAAAGAGAGCATCAAGAGGCAAATTCAAAAAACATTTAAGTCTAACATGCTTCCTATGCAAAGGAATCTTGTAAATAAACAAGTTCATGAAGAGCAAAGTAACAAGCATAGGAAGATAAAACAAGTGTAGCTTCAAAAATTTCAGCATATAGAGAGGTGTTTTAGTAACATGAAAATTTCTACAACCATATTTTCCTCTCTCATAATAATATCCAGTAGCATCATGAGCAAACTCAACAATATAACTATCACATAAAGCATTCTTATCATGAGTCTCATGCATAAAATTATTACTCTCCACATAAGCATAATCAATTTTATTAGTAATAGCGGGAGCAAATTCAACAAAGTAGCTATCATTATTATTCTCATCATCAAATATAGGAGGCATATTGTATTCATAATCAAATTTATCCTCCATAACAGGTGGCAACAAAAGACTACTATCATTATAATCATCATAAATAGGAGGTAAAGTATCATCAAAGTAAATTTCCTCCTCAATGCTTGGGGGACTAAAAAGATCATGCTCATCAAAACCAGCTTCCCCAAGCTTAGAATTTTCCATAGCATTAGCAACAATAGTGTTCAAAGCATTCATATTAATAACATTCCCATTAGCATGCATATAAAGTTCCATGGGTTTTTTAATTCTCTCTTCAAACACATCATGTCCTAATTCAAGATAAAGTTCACAAAGATCTCTCATATTTTTGTTGTTTTCCATTATGCCTAACTAGTGTAAACAAGAAACAAAAAGATGCAATTGCAGGATCTAAAGGAAATAGCTTCGAGCACAAATACAATGGTGCCAGAAAAGTACTGTTACCTGGAACCGGAGTATGAGTGCCTTTTACCTTTCCTCCCCGGCAACGGCGCCAGAAAATAGCTTGATGTCTACGCCCCCTCCTTTTCCTGTAGACAGTGTTGGGCCTCCAAGAGCAGAGGTTTGTAGAACAGCAGCAAGTTTCCCTTAAGTGGATCACCCAAGGTTTATCGAACTCAGGGAGGAAGAGGTCAAAGATATCCCTCTCATGCAACCCTGCAACCACAAAGCAAGAAGTCTCTTGTGTCCCCAACACACCTAATAGGTGCACTAGTTCAGCGAAGAGATAGTGAAATACAGGTGGTATGAATAAATAGTAGCAACGGCACCAGAAAAGTGCTTTGCCCAGGACAGTAAACAAGCAGTAGTAACGCAGCAGTAGTAACGCAGTAAAACAGTAAACAAGCAGCGATAGCAGTATTTAGGAACAAGGCCTAGGGATCATACTTTCACTAGTGGACACTCTCAACTTTGATCACATAACAGAGTAGATAAATGCATACTCTACACCCTTTTGTTGGATGATGAACACCATTGCGTAGGATTACACGAACCCTCAATGCCGGAGTTAACAAGCTCCACAATTCAATGTTCATATTTAAATAACCTTAGAGTGCATGAAAGATCAACACGACTAAACCAAGTACTAACATAGCATGCACACTGTCACCTTCACGCTATGAAAGGAGGCATAGATCACATCAATACCATCATAGCAATAGTTAACTTCATAATCTACAAGAGATCACAATCATAGCCTACGCCAAGTACTAACACGGATGCACACACTGTCACCATTACACCGTGCAGGAGGAATAAAACTACTTTAATAACATCACTAGAGTAGCACATAGATAAATTGTGATACAAAATACATTGCAATCATAAAGAGATATAAATAAGCACTTCACTATGCCATTCATAACAGTGAATAAGTATTCTGTGAAATATAGCCTAAGAGACCCACACGGTGCACACACTGTCACCTTTACACACGTGGGACAAGGAGTCTCCGGAGATCACATAAGTAAAATTCACTTGACTAGCATAATGACATCTAGATTACAAGCATCATCATATGAATCTCAATCATGTAAGGCAGCTCATGATATTATTGTATTGAAGTACATAGGGGGAGAGATGAACCACATAGCTACCGGTACAGCCCCGAGCCTCGATGGAGAACTACTCCCTCCTCATGGGAGACAGCAGCGTTGATGGAGATGGCGGTGGTGTCGATGGAGGAGCCTTCCGTGGGCACTTCCCCGTCCCGGTGGCGTGCCGGAACAGAGACTCCTGTCCCCCAGATCTTGGCTTCGCGATGGCGGCGGCTCTGGAAGGTTTCTCGTACCGTGGCTTTTTTCGTATCGAGGTTTTAGGTCCAGGGGCTTTATATAGGCGAAGAGGCGGCGTCAGAAGGTCAACAGGGCGACGACACTATAGGGGGGCACGGGGCCCCCCTTGGCCGCGCCGGCCTAGGGTTTGGTGGGCCTGTGCCCCCTCTCTGGCGGTTCTCGTGTGTTCTGGATGCTTCCGGGCAAAATAGGAACCTGGGCGTTGATTTCGTCCAATTCCGAGAATATTTCATTACTAGGATTTCTGAAACCAAAAACAGCAGAAAACAGGAACTGGCACTTCGGCATCTTGTTAATAGGTTAGTTCCAGAAAATGCACGAATATGACATAAAGTGTGCATAAAACATGTAGATATCATCAATAATGTGGCATGGAACATAAGAAATTATTGATACGTCGGAGACGTATCAATTGGCGATGGCACCCATGTTGTCACAGTAGATGACTAGTGGGTCCAATGCACTAGGAACCACACCGAGCTCTACAATGAACCTCTTCATCCATACCGCTTCTGATGAAGCCTCTGAAGCCGCTATGTACTCTGATTCTGTTGAAGACTTCGCCACCTTGCACTGCTTCGAGCTTGCCCAGCTTACTGCAGCACTATTCAATATAAACACGTACCCAGACTGTGACTTAGAGTCATCAGGATCAGTGTTCCAACTTGCATCGGTGTAACTTGTTACAACGAGCTCTTGGTCACCTCCATAACAAAGAAACATATCCTTAGTTCTTTTCAAGTACTTCAGGATATTCTTGACCGCTGTCCAGTGTTCCATTCCTGGATCACTTTGATATCTGCTAGTCAAACTAACTGCATGTGCTATATCTGGTCTTGTACATAGCATGGCTTACATGATAGAGCCTACTGCCGAGGCATAGGGGATCTGACTCATCCTTTCTCTTTCTTCTGCCGTAGCCGGTCCTTGAGTCTTACTCTAGACCTTGCCTGGTAACATAGGTAAGAAACCTTTCTTACTTTCGTCCATTCTAAACTTCTTTAGAATCTTGTCCAGGTATGTACTCTGTGATAGCCCTATTAGGCGTCTTGATCTATCTCTATAAATCTTGATGCCTAATATATATGATGCTTCACCAAGGTCTTTCATTGAAAAACTATTATTCAAATAACCTTTTACACTGCTTAATAGTTCTATATCATTCCCAATCAATAATATGTCATCTACATATAATATCAGGAATGCTACAGAGCTCCCACTCACTTTCTTGTAAATACAGGCCTCTCCATGACACTGTATAAACCCGAAGTCTTTGATCACCTTATCAAAGCGTCGGTTCCAACTTCTCGATGCTTGCTTCAGTCCATAAATTGAACGCTGAAGTTTGCATACTTTGTCAGCATTTTTAGGATCGACAAAACCTTTGGGTTGTACCATATACAACTCTTCCTCAATGTCTCCATTAAGGAACGCCGTTTTGACATCCATCTGCCAAATCTCATAATAAAAAAATGCAGCTATTGCTAACAAAATCCTCACAGATTTTAGCTTCGCTACAGGTGAGAAAGTCTCATCGTAGTCAACACCTTGAATTTGTCGGAAACCATTTGCGACAAGTCGAGCTTTATAGACAGTAATATTACCATCAGCATCTGTTTTTCTCTTGAAGATCCATTTATTCTCGACAGCCTTGCGGCTATCAGGTAAGTCTACCAAAGTCCACACTTGGTTATCATACATGGATCCCATTTCGGATTTCATGGCTTCTTGCCATTTGTTGGAATCTGGTCTCATCATCGCTTCTTCATACGTCGCAGGGTCTTCATCGTTGTTGTCCCCAATCATGACATTTAGGCAAGGATCATACCAATCATGAGTGGCACGTTCCCTTGTCAATCTTCGAGGTTCAGTAGCTTCCTCGTTCGAAGTTTCATGATCATTATCATTTGCTTCCTCTGTTGCCGGTGTAGGCGGCACAGGAACAACTTCCGGTACTGCGCTACTCTGATCAACGAGTAAAGATTCATCAATCTCATCGAGTTCTACTTTTCTTCCAGTCACTTCTTTAGTGAGAAATTCTTTCTCAAGAAAGGTTCCGTGCTTAGCAACAAAGATTTTGCCTTCGGATCTGTGATAGAAAGTGTACCCTATAGTTTCCTTAGGGTATCCTATGAAGACGCATTTCTCTGCTTTGGGTTCTAGCTTGTCCGGTTGTAACTTCTTTACATAGGCTTCGCAACCCCAAACTTTAAGGAACGACAGCTTAGGTTTCTTATTAAACCATAATTCATACGGTGTCGTTTCAACGGATTTTGATGGTGCTCTATTTAAAGTGAATGCGGTTGTCTCTAATGCATAACTCTAAAATGATAACGGCAAATCAGTAAGAGACATCATAGAACGAACCATATCTAAGAGAGTTCGATTACGACGTTCGGACACACCGTTTCGTTGTGGTGTTCCCGGCGGTGTCAATTGTGAAAGTATTCCGCATTTCTTTAAATGCATGCCAAACTCATAACTCAGATATTCACCTCCGCGATCAGATCGTAGAAATTTAATATTCTTGTTACGTTGATTTTCTACTTCACTTTGGAATTCCTTAAACTTCTCGAAAGTTTCGGATTTATGTTTCATAAAATAGATATACCCATATCTACTCAGATCATCTGTGAAGGTTAGAACATAACGATAACCACCGCGCGATGCTACACTCATTGGTCTGCACACATCGGTATGTACGATTTCCAATAAGTCAGTAGCTCACTCCATCATACCAGAGAATGGAGTCTTAGTCATTTTTCCCATCAGACATGCTTCGCATCTATCAAGTGACTCAAAGTCAAGTGATTCAAGTAATCCATCGGTATGGAGTTTCTTCATGCGTTTCACTCCAATATGACCAAGACGACAGTGCCACATATAAGTAGAATTATCATTCAATTTAATTCGCTTAGCATCAATGTTATGTATATGTGTATCACTACTATCGAGATCTAACAGAAATAAGCCATTCTTTTCAGGTGCTCGACCATAAAAGATATTATTCATAAAAATAGAACAACCATTATTCTCAGACTTGAATGAATAACCGTCTTGCATTAAACAAGATCCAGATATAATATTCATGCTCAACGCGGGTACAAAATAACAATTATTTAGGCTTAAAACTAATCCCGATGGTAGATGTAGAGGAAGTGTGACGACAGCGATCACATCGACTTTGGATCCGTTTCCAACGCGCATGGTCACTTCATCCTTCAGTAGTCTTCGTTTATTCTTTAGTTCCTGTTTCGAGTTACAAATATGAGCAACCGAACCAGTATCAAATACCCAGGTACTAGTACGAGAACCAGTGAGATAAACATCTATAACATGTATATCAGATATACCTTCTTTATTCTTCTTGACAAGGCCGCTCTTCAGATCAGCCAGATACTTGGAGCAATTACGCTTCCAGTGTCCCTTCTCCTTGCAGTAATAGCACTCAGCATCAGGCTAAGGGCCGTTCTTAGGTTTCATAGGAGGCGTGGCAGCTTTCTTGCCACCCTTCTTGAATTTTCTCTTAGACTTGCCCTGTTTCTTGAAACTGGTGGTCTTGTTGACCATCAACACTTGGTGCTCTTTCTTGATCTCAATCTCAGCAGCTTTTAGCATGCCAAAGAGTTCAGGTAACTCTTTGTTCATGTTCTGCATATTGTAGTTCATCACAAAGTTCTTGTAACTAGGTGGCAGTGATTGAAGGACACGATTAATCCCCAGTCTGTTAGGAATCACTATTCCCAAGTCACTGAGTTTCTTCGCATGCCCAGTCATAACGAGCATATGCTCACTAACGGAGCTGCCTTCTTCCATCATGCAGCTGAAGAAGTGTTTCGATGCTTCATAGCATTCCACGGCCGCATGAGTTTCAAATATAGCTTTCAGCTCATTGACCAACTCATGAGGATCGTGGTGCTCAAAACGTTTTTGAAGATCGGCTTCCAGACTGCACAGGATGGCACACTGAACTTGAGAGTACCGAGCTTTCCGAGTCGCGTAAACATTCTTTACTTCATCGGTTTCAGTTTCTGCAGGAGGGTCACCTAGCGGTGCATCAAGCACATATTGCAGGTTTCCACTAGCGAGGAAGATCCTCACATGACGGAACCAGTCGGTGAAGTTGCTACCGTTGCTCTTAAGCTTTTCTTTCTCTAGGAACTGGTTAAAATTGATTGGGGACGCCATATCTACAACATATATTTGCAATAGTTTAGACTAAGTTTATGACAAATTGAGTTCAAATTTGAATTCAACATAATTAAAAATCTAGGTGAACTCCCACTCAAAACAATATCCCTCGAATTGTCTTAGTGATCACACGAACCAAATCCACCACACCTAAGTCCCATCATCACGAGACAAGATGTAATTTCAATGGCGAACATTCAAAGTGTTCATCATATCAATCATATAATTCATGCTCTACCTTTCGGTATCACGTGTTCCGAGACCATGTCTGTACATGCTAGGCTCGTCAAGGCCACCTTAGTATCCGCATGTGCAAAACTGGCTTGCACCCGTTGTATGCACTTGTTGATTCTATCACACCCGATCATCACGAGATGCTTCGAAACGACAAGTCTTGGCAACGGTGCTACTAAGGATGAACACTTTATTATCTTGATATTTTAGTGAGGGATCATCTTATAATGCTACCGTCGCGATCTAAGCAAAATAAGATGCATAAAAGGATTAACATCACATGCAGTTCATATGTGATATGATATGGCCCTTTTGTCTTTGCGCCTTTGATCTTCATCTTCAAAGCACGGACATGATCTCCATCATCAACGGGCATGATCTCCATCATCGTCGGCGTAGCGTCAAGGTCCATGGCGCCATCTTCATGGTTGTTCACCTCATGTAGCAACTATTACAACTACTTTGAAATACTACTCAACATGAAATTTAAAGACAACCATAAGGCTCCTGCCGGTTGCCACAATACAATAATGATCATCTCATACATATTCATCATCACATTATGGCCATATCACATCACCAAACCCTGCAAAAACAAGTTAGACGTCTCTAATTTGGTTTGCATATTTTACGTGGTTTAGGGTTTTCGAGAGAGATCTAATCTACCTACGAACATGAACCACAACGGTGATACTGGTGTTGTCAATAGAAGAGTAAATTGAATCTTCACTATAGTAGGAGAGACAGACACCCGCAAAGCCTCTTATGCAATACAAGTTGCATGTCGAATGAGGAACAAGTCTCATGAACGCGGTCATATAAAGTTAGTCCGAGCCTCTTCATCCCACTATGCCACAAAGATGCAAAGTACTCAAACTAAAGACACATAAGCATCAACGCCCACAAAACCATTGTGTTCTAATCGTGCAACCATCTATGCATAGACACGGCTCTGATACCACTGTAGGGATTCGTTGCATAGAAAATAAAAAAATTCCTACCGCGAGAACGCAATCCAAGCCAAGATGCAATCTAGAAGACGGGAGCAACGAGGGGATGATCGAGACTCACCCTTGAAGATTTCCAAAGCCTACAAGAGTAGGCTCTTGTTGCTGCGGTAGACGATCACTTGCCGCTTGCAAAAGCGTGTAGAAGATCTTGACGGTGCCACAATCGGGCAGCACCTCCGTACTCGGTCACACGTTCGGTGTTGATGAAGACGACGTCCACCTCCCCGTTCCAGCGGGCAACAGAAGTAGTAGCTCCTCCTTGAATCCGGCAGCACGACGGCGTGGTGGCGGTGGTGATGGAGATCTCCGGCGGAGCTTCGCTAAGCGTTGCGGGAGAGGAGGAGGAGTGGGGCGGCTAGGGTTTGGGGAGAGGGGGTGGCCGGCCACTATGGGGTGCGGCCAGCTTGAGGGCTTGTGGTGGCCGGCCCCCTCCCCTATGCCCCTCATTATATAGGTGGAACCCCCAAGTGTTGGACTACAAGTCTTCGAATAAGACCCCAACCCAAAACCTTCCATGTGGTAGGGAAACCTACCCAAGGTGGGACTCCCACCCAAGTGGGATTCCCACCCTTCCATGAGGGGTGTGGCCGGCCCCCTTGGTGGAGTCCACCTTGGACTCCCCCCTCTAGGGTTGGCCGGCCATGGGAGGTGGAGTCCCTCCGGGACTCCGCCTTCCAAAGTGAATTCTTCCGGACTTTTCTAGAACCTTCTAGGACCTTCCAAAAAATCACCGAATCATTTTCAAACTTATAAAATGACTTCCTATATATGAATCTTATTCTCCGGACCATTCCGGAACTCCTCGTGATGTCCGGGATCCCATCCGAGACTTCGAACAATACTTCGAACTCCATTCCTTATTCAAGTTCTACTATTACAACATCAAACCTTAAGTGTGTCACCCTATGGTTCGCGAACTATGTGGACATGGTTGAGAACTCTCTCCGACCAATAACCAATAGCGGGATCTGGAGATCCATAATGGCTCCCACATATTCAACGATGACTTAGTGATCGAATGAACCATTCACATACGATACCAATTCCCTTTGTCACGCGATATTTTACTTGTCCGAGGTTTGATCATCGGTATCACTCTATACCTTGTTCAACCTCGTCTCCTGACAAGTACTCTTTACTCGTACCATGGTATATGGTCTCTTATGAACTTATTCATATGCTTGCAAGACATTAGACGACATTCCACCGAGAGGGCCCAGAGTATATCTATCCGTCATCGGGATGGACAAATCCCACTGTTGATCCATGTCAACACCCGGATTTTTAAGTCCAGATGCCTATTATGCCATTCATCGCAATCCCAGGAATATTGTTTTTGCGAGACATAATAGATTGATATCACAACACATCATTCATTACATACCATAATCGTCTTACAAATAAAGGATCACATGATCCAGTCTCATTACAATAATAGAAGTTCTATTTATTCATTACATAACACATAGCGGAAGCGAAAGTAGCGTAGTAGTAGTCCATCTATTCCACAGGCAACGGTTGACGTCAGGAGTGATCCTAGTTGTCGTAGACGTCCTGCTGTCCTTCTTAGGGTTACGGTACTCGTCTTCATAGTCTGGCCATTTGAATAGCCAGGGACACAGCCATGAGTACTTTAAAGTACTCGCAAACTAATACTAAGGTAAATACTATCAACTATAGTAAGGGGGTTCTAAGCTCTAGTTTCATTTGCATAAAGCCAGTTTTATTTCATAAGCATTTTAGTAATCAAAAATCCTCATTTGCGTAACTAACTCAAGTGGGAACATTAGTGTCATTCCCACAACTCAGTTGTGATTCAAAGTCAAAGTCACCTTACAATTCAAGTCACAAGTCACCATTCATATTTTTAGAAAAATTCTGATGACGGAACAGTATGGCCTTTCCAACTGTCCATAACCGAGGACGCGGCTATTCGAATAGGTTTAACTCTGCAGAGGTTGTACACTTGCGCCACAACAATTGCAATAGTTCGTAAGGGGTAACTGGCCCTGATTTATCGTACGCAGTACGCGAACTACCAATCCTAAGCTTTCATTTACATACTCTAGTATAGGCACCTCTCCCCATGAGCTTGGCCTCCCAGTGAAGACATGCGGTCAGCACAGGAAGCGCACGGGGCTTGGGCCGGACATTCACCTCATTTCACGTCACTTCACATCACTTCACCAGTACGGAGGCAGCCTCGGCATAACCCCTATGACGCTTGTTTAGAGGGAACCCATACTAAAATACATAAGTTTCCAGCTAAGCCTTACCCAGATTCAGGTATTGTGGGGGTACTTGTAAAATTGGAATGGTATCGCATCCGAACCCAACCATCAGTGTTTTTGGTAAAATTCCCCAAGTCATCCACCAGTCATATTCACCTTCAAAATCTCTTAATAGAATGACTCATCATTCCAAGGTTTTCAAAGTCATTCAATTCACAAGTTCCCAACTAGAGTAGTCACTTTTAATATTGAGCACTAGCCACTAGTTATGAGGGGTGCTAAGTATCTTGGAGCTTGCTAGGCTAAGTGTGATTCTCTTGTACTACTCTATAACTCAACTAATTGAATCATAAATCAAAAAGTAACTTTGATAAATAAAATCAAATAAAGCTTGTAAGGTAAAAACTTGGGATAGGTTCATAAGGTAAAAATGTAATGGTGCCTTGCTCTTGTAGAGCTTTGCACTTTGCAAGAATATAAACTTGCAACCAAAATGGTTTGCATTAGTCTAGCTTGCATTGGTAATAGCTTGCCTTGGTTGGTGATGTGATCAAAGTTCTCTTGCTCTTCCTCTTGGTAGAAGACCTCTTCCTCTTGATAGTCCCCGGTACTAGCGTCTATAAACGAATACGAGGATACAATCACCAAACAACACTTAAGTAGTCTTAATTAGCCTTATTGGCTCACACAAAGGATCTAGCATCACTACTTAACATTTATTCTCAAATTATGCTAGGGTTTCTTTATTTAACATTAGGAAAATAATTTCCTCTCATTGAAAGTTGAAATTAGGGTTTCTCTTTGGTTTGGAGAAATAATTTCCTCTCATTGAATCTTCTTAAGATTTAATCTTCTCAAATAACCAGGGGTGCTCCCATGTTGACCAAGGTCAACACTTCACACTTAGTATTTGAGACAAGTGATTTAAATGAGATTCATCATCTCATGTGTTTTAAATAACCTTTGCAATTTAAATACTATGTTGATTTAAATTCTACAAGTGAGCAAGTATGAGCCTAAGCATTTAAAGGTCAACACATTACTTCATATCACTTGTGAGAATGATTTAAATGAGGTGCTACACCTCATAGATTTAAATTCCTAAAATTTGAAATAGTTTAAATGGGCTAGTATTGACTACATAGCCAATATTCTGCTTCTAGCCCATGATCATATACAGAACATATATCATATTTTTACACAATAAATTAGAGTTTGTTAAATGTGAATTATTGCAATTGGATTCACTTCAAAATTCAAATTGGTTGATTTTTAAGATTTATTTGAATACTGAAAAGTCGCTGTTTTGTTATTTTTGCTATTCAAAATCTACACAACATATGAGGTTGAATCTAGTGAGGTTAGCTAGATAATTTCATAAGCTTTCTATAGCATTTTGAATCACCAGATTTGGATTGGTATATTTCAAACTATTTAATTTTTACTAAAGCATCTGCAGGGCATTTCAAAAAGTATTAAACCTAAATTTGAATTCGTTGGGCTAGGCGGGAAAACGAAACAGGCTAAACAGACTAAACGGACTGGGCCGGCCCAGCAGTGTGACTCACACACGCGGGCCGCCTGACGGCGTGGGCTCCACCAGTCAGTGTCTTATTTCACCGAAACGGTATCAACTAACCTGAGCCGCGCGATCAGAAACGAAATCAACGGTGGAGGGGCGTCGTCGTCGTTGGCGAGAGGCGGACGCAGGCACGGCGGAGGTAGGGGGTCGACGGCGTGACGGAGCTCCGGCGAGGGGCGGCGAGGGTCGCAGGTGGCATTGTCGACGAAGGGAAGTCGCCTGGTACCAGTTGCAGCTCCAATGGTGGTCGAAATCGTCGTGTTGATCTGCGGCGGACTCCGGCGATCGACGAAGCGATTGGGGCTGTCTATGGCTTAATCGAAGGGGGGTTGGGGTTGAGGAGGTCGAGAAGAGGGAGTGGAGCAAGTTTGGTGTGGAAGGAGAAGGCTGAGGGGGCCTCTTTTTATAGTGCGAGGGGGTGGCTGTGGCGGAGCGGCTGGTCGTCAATGGCGCCGGCGATTCGGGACGCGAAGGGGCAAGGTAGGATGCGCGGCGTGTAGGCGACGTCTAGGCGAGGCTCTGGGTGTAGCTGGCGCGTCCAGGGGACGACGGGATAGCTCGGTTTGCTTCCGCGACAAGGACAGTACTGGGCGGCAGAACTCCGATCATGGCGACGGCGACGGGGCGTGCGCGAGCTAGTGAGGATGTCTAGGAGGTAGCCATAGGCGTGGTGATCATTTGTGCCAAGTGGGAGAGGGAGAGGGGAACAAGAGCGTCCAGACGAGACGCGTACTGGCGCGTCCAGGATGGTGTCTGGGCGCGCTCACCGCATGCGTGGACATGTCGTGGCAAGGTATTGGGCGCGCGTGTTCTGGCCACTAGCGAGCGTCTCTTTGCTCCGAACGTGCATGGTCGTGATCAGCTAGTGTAGGGGCATCTCCAGGACAAGGTGAAAGTGAGAGGAAGGGGCCAGAGAGATGAGTGGCATGGGTGGCCGGCATGGGTACGGCATGGTGCTTTTCTGCCCCTCTCTCCACTTTAATCCACCAAGGTGGTACAAGTAGAGATGCAGGAGAGGTAGGGGAGAGATGATCATCACTGATAAAGCAGGGTTTTGGCCAAAATCCGCTGGATAATAGCATGTAACACAATACAAAGATGCTGCCTGCCATGTGTTTGATGAAATGGCCGCATGAACTTTTTTGTGGAATTTTGGAAATCTTTTTGGTGAATCTCATTCTTATATTTAATGTGATGGAAAGGTGGTGGTGGTGTTCATTTTGGTGAAGTTTTGCAACAATTCAAAAAGTGGGTCATCTTCACATAGTTTCAAAGTCCCTACTTGTCTCCTCTATTCTGGTCAACCTGGTCAACATCAGTACTAATGGTCAACATGAAAGTTGTTCACCATTGCTTGGTCTTGGATGACATGGCTTTGGTTGACCAAGGTTGGTTGAGGAATCAGAAGATAAATGGGTGCAAAGTGGTGAAGAAAATAAAAAGGGGACATATGACCATTATCATATGTGAATTGAATTTGAGATTTCCTTTGATTTGATTCTTGTTTCTTTGATGCAATTGTGTTTGTTTGTCATATATAAACATTTTACAAGCAAGAGATCAAGCAATGGTGGCCTTTGGTGAAGATTTGCAAAATTGGTCTTATGTGTATGTGAGTAAAAATGGAATTATCTCACCATTTGAAATCTCTCCATTTGATTTGACTTTTCTTGTCTCTAATGTGGTTCTTATTAGTTTAGAAACATTTTAAGACCATTGAAACCAATTCAAATGGTCTTGCTCAAAGATTTGCAAAATTGGCCATAACACATAAGAGGTGATGTGTCATATTTCATTAAACTTGTAAATTGTTCATCTTGCTTCACTTGGACATGGGTTAGGGTTAATTTAGTATTAGGTTAGGTTTTGGGATGGTTTCCCATCATTTGGTCAAGGTTTAAAGTCATGGGCAAAAATTGGGTATTATGGATATGTGCCACATATGCCTCTATGCATATGTTGCATTTGAGTTTTAATTTGACTTGGCTTGATCCAATTGGTGTTGTTGAGTGTTGAAATGGGATATAGGAGTGATCCCACCATTCACAACATGTATTAGGGTCAATAATCTTAAATTCACAAATTTGCTATTTTACTCTCATATGCCTCTATGGCATTTTTAGTTTCTTTTTAATTTCTTTGGAAACCACTTGGAATTGGTTTGATAGGTACTAGGTAAGGGGTATGAAGGTTTTCCAAACCTCTAAGCAAAGTAGAAAAGCTTAGGGTAAAGTTTTATAAAAATAGCCATAGGCACATATGCCTCTTTCTTATTTAATTTCCTTTTATTTTATTTTAACTTGGGTGATGAAAAGAGGGGTGAGGTTTAGGGTTTAAGATCACTTCAATTACTAATAACAAGCAATCATAGCAATAGCACAAGAATTAAGCAAGATCACTATGTATCCTACTTAATTTAATAAAAGTTTTTGTTGGTTCCAAAATTTGGAACTAGGGAAATTCATTTGTTTTGTTTTAAACTTTTGGGATGTTACAAACCCTTCCCCCTTAAACAAATCTCGTCCCGAGATTTTAAGAAAAGTTAGGTTCCTAAGAGAGATTGTGCATTTTATTAACAGGAAGACATACTTGGCATGGTGCAGGGTGCTTCACGAGCTTCGATGCGATCATGTGGTAGAGGCGACCGTTGTTGTTGTTCTGGTTCCTTCTTCCGGCAAAGCGGCGCTGTTGCTGAGCAGGTGCAGCGGTATTGGTGGCAATCTTGGCAAGCTTCTTGGGGCACTCATTGGAGAAGTGACCCACAACTCCACATTCGTAGCAGTTGACGGTGGACTTGTCTTTGGGGATGACGGGGGTAGCGTTGCTTCCAGTCCTTGGGGCAGTATTGGTGTTGTTGTTGTTTCCATTGTTGTTGCTGTGGTTGGGGTGGTTGTTGTTGTTGTGGTTGTTGTTGTTGTTGCCTCCGGGCTTCGGGGGTCCTCCGTTGTTGTTGTGGTTGTTGGGGCGATAATTCTGGGCAGGGGCTTGTTGTATCTTGGGTTGAATCCTCCAGAGGAGTTGTTGCGGTACTTCTGGGTATGGTGGGGTCCATTCTGGTTCATCATTCTGCGCTTGCGGTTCTCATTGGCCTGGTGCAGCTTTCCTTCCATCTGTATGGCTGAGTCTACCAGGGCTTCTAAGTCAGCGAACGGAATGTTCACTAACACAGTCTGCATTTCGTCGTGTAGTCCGTTCAGAAATCTTTCCTTTCTCTTCTCATTGGTGTCGGTCTCATCCAGGGCGTACCTTGACAGAGTGAGAAACCTGTCGCGGTATTCCACCACGGACATCCTTCCTTGTTTGAGTTCACGGAACTCGTCTCTCATCTTCTTGATCAGTCCTTGGGGCACATGGTATTTGCTAAACTTCAGCTTGAAGTCTTCCCAGGTCATCATCTGTCTCGCATTCATTGCACGGGCACTTGTCCACCAGGCTCTGGCAGGTCCTGACAGGTAATGGGTGGCGAACAGTACTTTTTCTGTGGCTTCTACTCCCGCAACTTCGAGGTTGTTCTCCATGGTCTGGAGCCAGTCATCAGCATCGAGGGGCTCTTCAGTCTTGTTGAATACCGGAGGGTTGGTGTGCTGAAAGTTCTTCAGCTTCGATCCAGGGTGATCGTGGTTTCCATGGCCTTGATTGTTCTGAGCTATCTGTTGCAGTGCGGTAATGTTGGCTTGGCGTTCAGCTCTCTCGGCTTCTCGGTCGGCAAGCAGGGTTTGTAGCAGTTGCATCATCGCGTCGTTGGTGCGATTGGGAGGGGCCATCTGAACATCAGAGTGGATGATAAGATAAGAGGGAAATTTCTATGGTTTGTTTTGTTAAAGTTTAAAAAGTTCATAATATTGAAAACTTGAGTAGTGTTGCGGGGGTAAAAACCAACAACACTTTTTCATTCATACCAAACATCACACATTACAAGTCTAACACACCGTTGGTTTGAAGAACCATTCATCGCTCTACGATACAAGGGGATCCTGATACAACTCACACATACGAAAGTGCCTTAAATGAAACTACTCTTCAGGGGGGAATTCTTCGTCTTCACGGGTAATGTGCTTGGCGAAGAGCGAGGGCGTTGTCCAACTCCTTGCGGGTCTTGTACAGCATGAAGTCGAGGTGTGCTACATAGTGGTTCATCTCCGTGTGCGGGGGCATGGTCATCGGTCTTCCGGTGGGGTCATGTCTTGGGTAGTAGATGAAGCGAGTGTTCTTAATCTGGTTCTCATTTTGTCCACACAGACGAGAAATTGCTTCTTGCATAGCTCTGACTAGTCCTTCCTTCCAAGTGTTTCCCGTTACAGAAAACCATATGGTTTTCCATATTGGGGTTCCAGGCTTCCTTCGTAGATCGGCAGAAACTTCCCACCGAGGTGGTCCTCCGGAGTGATTGTTGAGGGGTGTTCCGAAGAACTCGGGGTACGGGCATCCTAGATAGTCCACTAGTTGCTTCAAGTCTTTCTCGAACATCAGGTTGCCTCCGTGACCAAGCTAATAGAACTCCCATTTGTACTCCATCTGTGAAGAATTATGATGAGTAAGTTAGAGAAGTGTGTCCAAATTTTAGGTAATAGTATAGGAAGAATAGAGCATAACTTTCTTATTTTGAAAAAGATCTCAATGATAAGAGGGAGAATAAGTTTTCTTAAATAGTCACTTCATTTGTTTTGAAACTAAAATTTTTAGACGTCCATTCTAACTAGGGTCTCCTAAGGTCAACAATGGCTCTGATACCAACTTGTCAACACCCGGATTTTTAAGTCCAGATGCCTATTATGCCATTCATCGCAATCCCAGGAATATTGTTTTTGCGAGACATAATAGATTGATATCACAACACATCATTCATTACATACCATAATCGTCTTACAAATAAAGGATCACATGATCCAGTCTCATTACAATAATAGAAGTTCTATTTATTCATTACATAACACATAGCGGAAGCGAAAGTAGCGTAGTAGTAGTCCATCTATTCCACAGGCAACGGTTGACGTCAGGAGTGATCCTAGTTGTCGTAGACGTCCTGCTGTCCTTCTTCCGGGTTCTGGTACTCGTCTTCATAGTCTGGCCATTTGAATAGCCAGGGACACAGCCATGAGTACTTTAAAGTACTCGCAAACTAATACTAAGGTAAATACTATCAACTATAGTAAGGGGGTTCTAAGCTCTAGTTTCATTTGCATAAAGCCAGTTTTATTTCATAAGCATTTTAGTAATCAAAAATCCTCATTTGCGTAACTAACTCAAGTGGGAACATTAGTGTCATTCCCACAACTCAGTTGTGATTCAAAGTCAAAGTCACCTTACAATTCAAGTCAAAAGTCACCATTCATATTTTTAGAAAAATTCTGATGACGGAACAGTATGGCCTTTCCAACTGTCCATAACCGAGGATGCGGCTATTCGAATAGGTTTAACTCTGCAGAGGTTGTACACTTGCGCCACAACAATTGCAATAGTTCGTCAGGGGTAACTGGCCCTGATTTATCGTACGCAGTACGCGAACTACCAATCCTAACCTTTCATTTACATACTCTAGTATAGGCACCTCTCCCCATGAGCTTGGCCTCCCAGTGAAGACACGCGGTCAGCCTGGGAACTGCACAGGGCTTGGGCCGGACATTCACCTCATTTCATGTCACTTCACATCACTTCACCAGTACGGAGGCAGCCTCGGCATAACCCCTATGATGCTTGTTTACAGGGAACCCATACTAAAATACATAAGTTTCCAGCTAAGCCTTACCCAGATTCAGGTATTGTGGGGGTACTTGTAAAATTGGAATGGTATCGCATCCGAACCCAACCATTAGTGTTTTTGGTAAAATTCCCCAAGTCATCCACCAGTCATATTCACCTTCAAAATCTCTCAATAAAATGACTCATCATTCCAAGGTTTTCAAAGTCATTTCAATTCACAAGTTCCCAACTAGAGTAGTCACTTTTAATATTGAGCACTAGCCACTAGTTATGAGGGGTGCTAAGTATCTTGGAGCTTGCTAGGCTAAGTGTGATTCTCTTGTACTACTCTATAACTCAACTAAGTGAATCATAAATCAAAAAGTAACTTTGATAAATAAAATCAAATAAAGCTTGTAAGGTAAAAACTTGGGATAGGTTCATAAGGTAAAAATGTAATGGTGCCTTGCTCTTGTAGAGCTTTGCACTTTGCAAGAATATAAACTTGCAACCAAAATGGTTTGCATTAGTCTAGCTTGCATTGGTAATAGCTTGCCTTGGTTGGTGATGTGATCAAAGTTCTCTTGCTCTTCCTCTTGGTAGAAGACCTCTTCCTCTTGATAGTCCCCGGTACTAGCGTCTATAAACGAATACGAGGATACAATCACCAAACAACACTTAAGTAGTCTTAATTAGCCTTATTGGCTCACACAAAGGATCTAGCATCACTACTTAACATTTATTCTCAAATTATGCTAGGGTTTCTTTATTTAACATTAGGAAAATAATTTCCTCTCATTGAAAGTTGAAATTAGGGTTTCTCTTTGGTTTGGAGAAATAATTTCCTTTCATTGAATCTTCTTAAGATTTAATCTTCTCAAATAACCAGGGGTGCTCCCATGTTGACCAAGGTCAACACTTCACACTTAGTATTTGAGAAAAGTGATTTAAATGAGATTCATCATCTCATGTGTTTTAAATAACCTTTGCAATTTAAATACTATGTTGATTTAAATTCTACAAGTGAGCAAGTATGAGCCTAAGCATTTAAAGGCCAACACATTACTTCATATCACTTGTGAGAATGATTTAAATGAGGTGCTACACCTCATAGATTTAAATTCCTAAAATTTGAAATAGTTTAAATGAGCTAGTATTGACTACATAGCCAATATTCTGCTTCTAGCCCATGATCATATACAGAACATATATCATATTTTTACATAATAAATTAGAGTTTGTTAAATGTGAATTATTGCAATTGGATTCACTTCAAAATTCAAATTGGTTGATTTTTAAGATTTATTTGAATACTGAAAAGTCTCTGTTTGTTATTTTTTCTATTCAAAATCTACACAACATATGAGGTTGAATCTAGTGAGGTTAGCTAGATAATTTCATAAGCTTTCTATAGCATTTTGAATCACCAGATTTGGATTGGTATATTTCAAACTATTTAATTTTTACTAAAGCATCTGCAGGGCATTTCAAAAAGTATTAAACCTAAATTTGAATTCGTTGGGCTAGGCGGGAAAACGAAACAGGCTAAACAGACTAAACGGACTGGGCCGGCCCAGCAGTGTGACTCACACACGCGGGCCGCTTGACGGCGTGGGCTCCACCAGTCAGTGTCTTATTTCACCGAAACGGTATCAACTAACCTGAGCCGCGCGATCAGAAACGAAATCAACGGTGGAGGGGCGTCGTCGTCATTGGCGAGAGGCGGACGCAGGAGCGGCGGAGGTAGGGGGTCGACGGCGTGACGGAGCTCCGGCGAGGGGCGGCGAGGGTCGCAGGTGGCGTTGTCGACGAAGGGAAGTCGCCTGGTACCAGTTGCAGCTCCAATGGTGGTCGAAATCGTCGTGTTGATCTGCGGCGGACGCCGGCGATCGACGAAGCGATTGGGGCTGTCTGTGGCTTAATCGAAGGGGGGCTGGGGTTGAGGAGGTCAAGAAGAGGGAGTGGAGCAAGTTTGGTGTGGAAGGAGAAGGCTGAGGGGGCCTCTTTTTATAGTGCGAGGGGGTGGCTGTGGCGGAGCGGCTGGTCGTCAATGGCGCTGGCGATTCGGGACGCGAAGGGGCAAGGTAGGATGCGCGGCGTGTAGGCAACGTCTAGGCGAGGCTCTGGGTGTAGCTGGCGCGTCCAGGGGACGACGGGATAGCTCGGTTTGCTTCCGCGACAAGGACAGTACTGGGCGGCAGAACTCCGATCATGGCGATGGCGACGGGGCGTGCGCGAGCTAGTGAGGATGTCTAGGAGGTAGCCGTAGGCGTGGTGATCATTTGTGCCAAGTGGGATAGGGAGAGGGGAACAAGAGCGTCCAGACGAGACGCGTACTGGCGCGTCCAGGATGGTGTCTGGGCGCGCTCACCGCGTGCGTGGACATGTCGTGGCGAGGTACTGGGCGCGCGTGTTCTGGCCACTAGCGAGCATCTCTTTGCTCCGAACGTGCATGGTCGTGATCAGCTAGTGTAGGGGCATCTCCAGGACAAGGTGAAAGTGAGAGGAAGGGGCCAGAGAGATGAGTGGCATGGGTGGCCGGCATGGGTACGGCATGGTGCTTTTCTGCCCCTCTCTCCACTTTAATCGACCAAGGTGGTACAAGTAGAGATGCAGGAGAGGTAGGGGAGAGATGATCATCACTGATAAAGCAGGGTTTTGGCCAAAATCCGCTGGATAATAGCATGTAACACAATACAAAGATGCTGCCTGCCATGTGTTTGATGAAATGGCCGCATGAACTTTTTTGTGGAATTTTGGAAATCTTTTTGGTGAATCTCATTCTTATATTTAATGTGATGGAAAGGTGGTGGTGGTGTTCATTTTGGTGAAGTTTTGCAACAATTCAAAAAGTGGGTCATCTTCACATAGTTTCAAAGTCCCTACTTGTCTCCTCTATTCTGGTCAACCTGGTCAACATCAGTACTAATGGTCAACATGAAAGTTGTTCACCATTGCTTGGTCTTGGATGACATGGCTTTGGTTGACCAAGGTTGGTTGTGGAATCAGAAGATAAATGGGTGCAAAGTGGTGAAGAAAATAAAAAGGGGACATATGACCATTATCATATGTGAATTGAATTTGAGATTTCCTTTGATTTGATTCTTGTTTCTTTGATGCAATTGTGTTTGTTTGTCATATATAAACATTTTACAAGCAAGAGATCAAGCAATGGTGGCCTTTGGTGAAGATTTGCAAAATTGGTCTTATGTGTATGTGAGTAAAAATGGAATTATCTCACCATTTGAAATCTCTCCATTTGATTTGACTTTTCTTGTCTCTAATGTGGTTCTTATTAGTTTAGAAACATTTTAAGACCATTGAAACCAATTCAAATGGTCTTGCTCAAAGATTTGCAAAATTGGCCATAACACATAAGAGGTGATGTGTCATATTTCATTAAACTTGTAAATTGTTCATCTTGCTTCACTTGGACATGGGTTAGGGTTAATTTAGTATTAGGTTAGGTTTTGGGATGGTTTCCCATCATTTGGTCAAGGTTTAAAGTCATGGGCAAAAATTGGGTATTATGGATATGTGCCACATATGCCTCTATGCATATGTTGCATTTGAGTTTTAATTTGACTTGGCTTGACCCAATTGGTGTTGTTGAGTGTTGAAATGGGATATAGGAGTGATCCCACCATTCACAACATGTATTAGGGTCAATAATCTTAAATTCACAAATTTGCTATTTTACTCTCATATGCCTCTATGGCATTTTTAGTTTCTTTTTAATTTCTTTGGAACCCACTTGGAATTGGTTTGATAGGTACTAGGTAAGGGGTATGAAGGTTTTCCAAACCTCTAAGAAAAGTAGAAAAGCTTAGGGTAAAGTTTTATAAAAATAGCCATAGGCACATATGCCTCTTTCTTATTTAATTTCCTTTTATTTTATTTTAACTTGGGTGATGAAAAGAGGGGTGAGGTTTAGGGTTTAAGATCACTTCAATTACTAATAACAAGCAATCATAGCAATAGCACAAGAATTAAGCAAGATCACTATGTATCCTACTTAATTTAATAAAAGTTTTTGTTGGTTCCAAAATTTGGAACTAGGGAAATTCATTTGTTTTGTTTTAAACTTTTGGGATGTTACAATCCATATGCCTCAACTCATACTTTCCGGATACTTAATCCCACCTTTATAACCACCCATTTACTCAGTGGTGTTTGATGTAATCAAAGTACCTTTCCGGTATAAGTGATTTACATGATCTCATGGTCGAAAGGACTAGGTAACTATGTATCGAAAGCTTATAGCAAATAACTTAATGACGTGATCTTATGCTACGCTTAATTGGGTGTGTCCATTACATCATTCGTATAATGATATAACCTTGTTATTAATAACATCAAATGTTCATGATTATGAAACTAATCATCCATTAATCAACAAGCTAGTTAAGAGGCATACTAGGGACTCTTTGTTGTTTACATATCACACATGTATCAATGTTTCGGTTAATACAATTATAGCATGGTATATAAACATTTATCATAAACATAAAGATATATAATAACCACTTTTATTATTGCCTCTTAGGCATATCTCCAACACTAGTGAGGTAGCAAAATAAAGGCAAAGCCATAATAGATCATGAACATATTGTCACTATCCAATCACTAAAACCATGCTACTCCATCTAACACACACACATCACCACACCCACACTCTTGCATAGATGTTGGATCATAGCATAAACTTAAGAACGGGTACATAATATGCATCTATCAATACATCTCACAATATAATAAGATCAGATCTCATAAAAATATATCACAGAATAAGGATCCACCACATAGGTATTTGAAATATGACCATAATCATTATAGGCAGCTCACATGGCACTAAGTACTCTGAAGAACATCAGAGAAATAGATCAAGCTACTGCCACAAACCCGTAGTCCAGAGGTGGACTACTCTCGCTGGTCATGGTGATGATGATGAAGACGTTGGAGAAGGTTGAGATCCCTCCGACGGTGATCCTGATGGAGTTTCTCCCTCCAATCTTCTCTGCTGCAGCCTCTGTTTTCGTGTTTCTGTGTTTGTACGGCGCTCTCTTCCCGAGAACTCTTCGGGGCTATATATATTGTCATTTTTACGTCAAAATAAGTCGGTGGGCGAAAAGATCACGCGGTTTCGATGATCGACGGCTGAAAGAGCACAAGTGGCACGCCCTAAGTGTTTGGGCACGCCACCCGAGGTATTTCGGGCTGCATGCCTCTCCAGGTGTGGTTCCAGGGCCCAGGGTGCTTCTCCCGATGAAAAAGTGACGCTCCAAAAATCGCAGGTCAATTTGACTCCATATAGGTCTCTAAAGTGAAAAATACACAAAACAGGTTTTCCTGTTCTGCAGAGTTATAAACAAAATAAAGGAGATCATTGGTAAATCTCCATAAATCAATGTAAAACATGGTATTATCATCATATATGTTGCAAATATGTGGGAATTCAATATGATAAAGGATAAAGTTCATGTGTGCATTTTACATGAATCAACATCCCCATGCTTAACCCATGCTTGTCCTGAGTATGAATGTGATAAAACTAACATGAACTTTGGAGTTTATAATATATAGCTTATAAATAATCATGCAAAGTATCACAAGGTTCAATCAATATAGAATGACAATAAGTAATATGAACTCATCAAGTTATAACTCTTACATTCTACAAAGCATGCATAATAGTAAATAACATTGTAAGAAAACATGAATGATAAGTAATATGAATCATAAAACATGCTTAGAAGAATCCTAAATAAATGTTGGAAGACTTTTTTTCCTCTCTTTTCAGGAATATTTCTTGACCCTTGAATTGATGAGGACATCCCATCTATTGATACAACCGATGTACCTACAGCCACACAGATACAAGGACCAATCACTCGAGCTCGTGCCAAACAACTTAACTATCAGGTACTCTCGTTTCTCGGAATTATTCCTCACATACATGAGAATATGATGCTGCCAAAATCAGATGTGTTTGTAACTCTTAGGAATGATGGACCTAGCATGGACAAGAGGGACAAGCTTTGGACCATGATCGTGCATGGATATGGCAGCAAGCATATGAGGATTGAAGAGGACGCCGCAAGTAGAGATTTTAGAACTTTGAAGCCACCATAATAAGAGATGAAGACATGGACGAAATATAGAGCTTTCCACTTCATAATTTCATCCATATAGTTACATGGTGCTACGTCACTTTTAAGTTTGGGCTAGGCCCATGTAATTTTTGCAGGAATTAAGTTAGCCCCCGTTTAGAGTCTGTATTGAAGGGGGGAAATGCCTTCTAGGGTTTGGTTCAGCCACCATGTGCATCGTTGGTCGAAACCCCACATTTTCCTCCTTTACATACCCCCATAGCCGTCACGTTTAGACTCGGAATTTGATTAGATTAAAAGTTAGCCATTGCTGCAACTCTCGTGTACTTCTTTTGAGGCCAATGCCAGAATAAGACCGACTATTCGGAATCCCACCTTATTCAATAAAGCTTTCATCTTTCATCCGCAATATTCTGATTGCAATATTAGTTCTTACTTGTTCTCGATTTCAGGTAGGAAATAAGACCCTCGCTGGTTAGGCTGATCGTGCATCCGCAAGATCAGTAACTCCTGGAGATTGTCCTACCGACTGCATTGGCGCACGAGCTTTACACGTGTAGTCGTATCGTCAAGCACGAACTCCACCAACAAATCAACGTTATCCTCATCTCATCGAAAGATCGGACACCTTTGCCCTATCAAGTGGTATCAGATTTCAGGTTGCTCGGTGAGATTTATAGTTTTCCTAATGTAGATTGCATCTGCCTTCATACCCATAAACCCACGAAAAAGCCAAAAAAATTAGGTTTAGATTATCCGTCCCATAGCCCCTGCATTGCCTTGCATTGTCTTGTCACTTTTGCATAGTTGAATTTGTGTCTGCATATTCGTGTCGAGTTGCTGGTCTTAGCATCTAGTTCCTTTAGAGTTTCGAGTTCTGGTCATATTAGTCACGCCGCTGTCGGGCTGGCACCATACGCAGATTACCGCCATCACCGCCATATACACCCGCCATATACTTACGCCATCGCCATATACACCCGCCATATACTTCCACCATCGCCATATACACCCGCCATATACTTCCACCACCGCCATATACGTCTGCTATATACCCTGTTTCCTACCGCGACACAGTTTCGTGTTGTTTCTCTGCCGCGACATAGTCTGTGTAGACTAAGGTTTTCATGTTTTCCTTAATAGTTGTTGCCTTCTATTTTCATCCGTGTTGTAGAAAAAAATTCCGTGAGATAAGTTTCGGCCACCGGTAAAGAATTGTGGAGAGCAGAAAAAAGATTGGAACCGCCTCCGAAAAAAAATCTGGCTACACTAGTTTTCGACCGTGGAGATCACTTTTTGCCACTGGCCGTTATAGAGACATTTTTTGGCGCATGTGCTTCCCGGAGCACACTTTTAGAAATTTCGACAAATTTTTTTCCTGAGGCTGTACTGTTTTTAGACCTTGGGAATCATTCTGAGACACTCGCCATCATAGAGATTTTTTGCTTTTTGGTCATCACCTCATCGCTGCTCGTTGCTTGTGTGTTGCGACGTGATCTTGTTAGTGTTCTAGGCTCGCGTCTCTAGTACGGTCTAGCCTAGGAGCAGCACAATACCATTGTTGAGCATAGTTTCAATATTGCATTGCTGTTTTGGCAATTGTTGTTTTGCTACCATATTAGCTTCCTACAGCTCTACATATTGTCTCCACGTGCTCTGTGTCGACACCTGGTAATCGCTTTGGTAATCTTTCGGGCAACACTGATCCTTGTTGTTTGCCATATCACCTTCCTCCTGTTTGGTAAGAACTTGTAAGAACTTCGTATTTTTCTTGATGGATTACGCGTGAACCACCATATTACGTAGTTTGTAGGCATATACATTGTTGCTTGTTGCATACTAACCATGACAGGCACATATTCGGTGACCGTTGACCCGGATAAGATGACGAATGTGTAGTTGCATGCTCACTTCACCCACCTTTTGGGTGGGCATGCCCACGATGTAGATGCGCGCCTTGGTGAAGTTGACGCCAAACTCACCGACGCGCTGGAGAAGATGGATGGCCTCGAGGAAGCTTTCAACTCCAAGCTTGATGCCAAGTTCCAGGAGGTTTTGGCTCGGTTACCGCCGCCTCGTGACAACGCACGACGACATGCACGCCGCGTTCCTCGTGCGAAGGTGCCTACGGGTACCGTTGCTGCTGCACAAGCCACGCATGACGCGTCTTCTGATGAAGGATACGATGATTATGGAGGGGAGGATGAGCTAGTAGATGAGAACGTGCTGGACGGCGAGGAGGTCGAACAACTTGCATCTGGTCGTCCATGACAATACAACCGCAATGCTCCCCAACCTCCACGCCCGGTATGTGATGATGATCATGTTGCTAAACTTAAATTGAATATTCTGCCATTTGAGGGTAGATATAATCCCGGTGCATATCTTACATGGGAATTGGAAGTAGAGCAATGTTTTTGCATGTTTACGCTATCCTGGTCATTTGCGTGTTAGTGCTGCTACTTGTGAGTTCACAGATTTTGCATCTATTTGGTGGTCTAAGCATTGTAGAGTACATCATGCTAATATTCCTACTACTTGGGTTGGTTTAAAACTTGCTATACGTACTCGTTTTGTTCCTCCACATTATCAACGTGATTTTCTTAAAAAATTGTCTCGATTAGAACGACGAAAACATTTTGTAGAAGACTATTATCAAGAATTGCAAACTGGCATGATTCGTTGTGGTATTGTAGAGGATAATGAAGCTATGCTTGCACGTTTCTTTGGTGGTTTGAATAAAGAGAATCATCATATTTTAGACTATAATGAGTACAACACTATTACTCGCTTGTTTCATCTTGCTTGCAAAGTTGAACGTGAAGTACATGATCGTCAACCACCATGGAGAAGAGCTAATATTTCTGCAGGTCGTACATCGTCATGGTCTCCGCGACAACTAGCGCCACCATCTCGTGGGGCTACACCAGCACCTACTACCTCCAAGTACACTGCGCCTACATCACGAGCACCACCTGCTGCTACTCCACCACCATTTGTTGGTCCTCCTTGGAGTTTATCTTCCATGGCCACCACGGAGAAGACGTGCGACATTCAATGTCACAAATGCTTGGGATTTGGTCACATAGAAAGAGAATGCAGAACCAAACATGTGATGTTGGTGCGTGAAGACGGAGAAAATGATTCTGCAAGTGATTTTGATGAAGATACATTGTACCTTATTGCTGCACGTGATGGAGCCAATTCTGATTCTGAGAGAGAGATGGATGTAATGGAAGCTGACACTGCTGATCAGTATAAGAGCTTAGTTGCACAACGTGTGTTGAGCATGCAATTGAGAAAATCTGAGCATGATCAACGCCACAATCTTTTTTCAAACAAGAGGCGTTGTAAAAGAGCGAGCTAAACGAATCATCATTGATGGAGGGAGCTGTAATAATCTGGCTAGCGTTGACATTGTGGAGAACCTTTCTCTTCCTACAAGGCAGCGCACACATCCATATTACATTCAATGGTTTGAGAGCTCTCGGAAGCTCAACCTAACAAGAACTACACGCGTGCATTTTACTATTGGTACATATTCTGATTTTGTTGATTGTGATGTCGTACCTATGCAAGCTTGTTCTTTGTTATTTGGTAGACCTTGGCAATTTGATACAGAATCTGTTCATAATGGTAAAACGAATCAATATTCTCTTATGCATGATGGAAAGGAAATTGGTCTCAAACCTATGACCCATGAACAAATTCGAAAAGATGATTTTGCTACAGCTAGTAGAGTAAAAAAACGAGAAGAAACATAAGAGTGAAAATAAGATTGTTGCTGCAGATTTTGTGCCACATAAGACTAATACTAAATCTGATTCGAACCATGCTACTGAAATTCATTTGAAAAATCCTTATTTGCTTGCTAGCAAATCTGATATTGCTGAACTTGATGTGAACACTACTCCATGCCATGATATTATTTGCAAAGAAGTTTTGTTTTCATTTGAGGATATGCCTCCTTCTTTGCCACCTGCGGTTGCTAACCTTTTGCAGGAATTCATTGTTGTGTTCCCACAAGATGTTCCACCTGGACTACGACCTATTCGTGGGATAGAACACCAGATTGACTTGATTCCAGGAGCTTCGCAGCCCAACCGTGCGTCATATCGTACCAATCATGAAGAGACCAAAGAGATTCGGCGATAAATTTAGGTTCTACAAGATAAAGGTTACATTCGTGAGTCTCTTAGTCCATGCGATGTTCCTATCATTTTGGTACCTAAGAAAGATGGTTCTCTGTGCATGTGTACTGATTGAGCTATTAATAATATTACCATTCGATACCGTCATCTTATACCTCATTTGGATGATATGCTTTATGAGTTGAGTGGTTCTATTATGTTCTCTAAAGTTGATTTGCGTAGTGGTTACCACCAGATTCGTATGCAATTAGGAGATGAATGGAAAACATCGTTTAAAACTAAGTTCGGTTCATATGAGTGGTTAGTAATGCTCTTTGGGTTAACTAATGCTCCTAGTACTTTCATGAGACTGATGAACGAAGTTTTACGTGCTTTTATTGGACGTTTTGTGGTGGTATACTTTGATGATATTCTGATTTATAGCAAATCTTTGGAGTATCATTTGGATCATTTA
Organism: Lolium perenne; assembly: GCF_019359855.2. NCBI lineage: Eukaryota > Viridiplantae > Streptophyta > Magnoliopsida > Poales > Poaceae > Lolium > Lolium perenne. The sequence goes on from NC_067245.2 coordinate 148,798,274, forward strand.
CGTGTTGTTTTTAATGCTTTACGTGATGCACGTTTGTATGGTAATCTTGATAAGTGCACCTTTTGCACCAATCGAGTTGCGTTTCTTGGCTATGTTGTTAAAGCGTATGGTATTGAAGTTGATCCAGCCAAGATTCAGGCAATTGAGAGTTGGCCGCAGCCCAAGACGGTCACGCAAGTGAGGAGTTTTCTTGGCCTCGCTGGTTTTTATAGGCGCTTTGTGAAAGATTTTGGATCCATTGCTGCACCGCTGAATGAGCTTACCGAGAAGGATGTGCCCTTTGTGTAGGGCGATGCACAACAAGAAGCCTTCATGATATTGAAAGATAAGTTAACACATGCTCCATTACTCCAGCTTCCTAATTTCAATAAGACTTTTGAGCTTGAATGTGATGCTAATGGAATTGGTTTGGGAGGTGTGTTATTACAAGAGGGCAAACATGTTGCATATTTTAGTGAGAAATTGAGTGGGCCTAGTCTGAACTATTCTACTTATGATAAAGAATTATATGCGCTGGTTCGGACATTAGAAACTTGGCAACATTATTTATGGCCTAAAGTATTTGTTATAAATTCTGATCATGAATCATTGAAACATATTCGTAGTCAAGCTAAGCTGAATCGCCGCCATGCAAAGTGGGTTGAATTTATTGAGTCTTTTCCTTATGTTATCAAACACAAAAAGGTTAAAGATAATATTATTGCTGATGCTTTGTCGCGCCGTTATACTATGCTATCTCAACTTGACTTCAAGATTTTTGGATTAGAAACTATAAAGGAACAATACTTGCATGATGCTGATTTTAAAGATGTGTTGCTGAATTGTAGAGATGGTAGAACATGGAATAAATTCATCCTCAATGATAGATTTGTGTTCCATGCTAACAAGATATGCATCCCAGATAGTTTCGTTCGTCTTTTGTTGTTGCAGGAGGCGCATGGAGGAGGATTGATGGGTCACTTTGGTGTGAAGAAGATGGAGGATGTACTTGCGGCACGCTTCTTTTGGCCACATATGCATTGAGATGTTGAGAGATTTGTGGCACGCTGCACTACATATCAAAAAGCTAAGTCTCAATTTAATCCACATGGTTTATATATGCATCTTCATGTTCCTAGTGTACCTTGGGAGGATATTTTTATGGATTTCGTTTTGGGATTGCCTCGTCCACAGAAGGGGCGGGATAGTATTTTTGTTGTTGTGGATCGGTTTTCTAAGATGGCACACTTTATTCCATGTCACAAGACTGATGATGCTACACATATTGCTGATTTGTTCTTTCGTGAAATTGTTCATTTACATGGTTTGCCAAATACTATTGTTTCTGATCGTGATACTAAGTTTTTTAGCCATTTTTGGAGATGTTTATGGGCTAAGTTGGGGACTAAATTGCTGTTTAATACTACATGTCATCTCCAAACTGATGGACAAACTGAAGTAGTAAATAGAACATTGTCTACTATGTTGCAGGCTGTTTTGAAGAAGAACTTAAAATTATGGGAAGAATGTTTACCTCATATTGAATTTGCTTACAATCGTTCGTTGCATTCTACCACTAAGATGTGCACATTTAAGATTCTGTATGGTTTTGTTCCACGTGCACCTATTGATTTATTGCCTTCACCATCTTCGGTGCAAAATAATTTGGATGCTACACACCATGCTGAATCAATATTAAAATTGCATGAGACTACTAAAGACAACATAGAACGCATGAATATTAAGTATAAAATTGTTGGGGATAGAGGAAGAAAGCATGTTGTGTTTGATGTTGGTGATCTTGTTTGGTTCCATTTGCGCAAAGACCGTTTTCCTAAATTGCGCAAGTCTAAGTTAATGCCACACGCTGCTAGTCCATTTAAGGTGTTAGAGAAAATAAATGATAATGAATATAAACTTGAGCTTCCTGCAGAATTGGGTCCGGTTAGTCCTACATTTGACATTGTAGATTTGAAGCCTTACTTTGGTGAAGAAGATGAGATCGCGTCGATGATGACTTCAATTCAAGAAGGGGAGCATGATGAGGACATCCCATCTATTGATACAACCGTTGTACCTACAGGCACACAGATACAAGGACCAATCACTCGAGCTCATGCCAAACAACTTAACTATCAGGTACTTCCGTTTCTCGGAACTATTCCTCAAATACATAAAAATATGATGTTGCCTAAATCAGATGTGTTTGTAACTCTTAGTAATGATGGACCTAGCATGGACAAGAGGGACAAGCTTTGGAGCATGATCGTGCATGGATATGGCAGCAAGCATATGCGGATTGAAGAGGACGCCGCAAGTAGAGATTTCAGAACTTCGAAGCCACCATAATAAGAGATGAAGACATGGACGAAATATAGAGCTTTCCACTTCATAATTTCGTCCATATAGTTATATGGTGCTGCGTCACTTTTAAGTTTGGGCCAGACGCATGTAATTTTTGCAGGAATTAAGTCAGCCCCCGTTTAGAGTCTGTATTGAAAGGGGAAAGGCCTTCTAGGGTTTGGTTCGGCCACCAAGTGCATGACTGGTCGAAACCCCACCTTTTCCTCCATTAAATACCCACGTAGCCGTCATATTTAGACTGGGATTTTGATTAGATTAAAAGTTAGCCATTGTTGTAACTCTCGTGTACTTCTTTTGAGGCCAACGCCCAGAACAAGACCGACTATTCGGAATCCCACCTTATTAAATAAAGCTTTCATCTTTCGTCCGCAATATTCTGATTGCAATATTAGTTCTTACGTGTTCTCGATTTCAGATAGGAATTAAGATCCTCGCTGGTCAGGCTGATCGTGCATCCGCAAGATCAGTAACTCCCGGAGATTGTTCTAGCGATTGCATTGGCGCATGAGCTTTGCACGTGTAATCAGATCATCAAGCATGAACTCCACAAACAAATCGACGTTATACTCATCTCATCAAAAGATCGAACACCTTTGCCCTATCATGAACACAAGAAAGTAAGCACGAAATGTATGTGCTAAACCTCGAACAAAATAAAAAGTAGAGAGCATAAAATATGGTTCTAAGCTATGCAATTTATGTCAACAATAATAGTAAGGATGGGGTACCAAGTATCTCATGTATGAAGCTATGTGTCATGAGTTTGACCTCTAATGAGTGTTGCCTAATTTTCTTGAATGCTAAGGACTACACCTCTCATTTCACAACTCCAGGTTACCAAGACCTTTCAACATACATGTTTCAACCAAATATCGCAATGGGGTATCTTCATGCCGCCTGCACAAGGGACCAAAGGATATGTGTATCTCGACTATACACCATGCATACCGGGAAAACATGAACAACAGACGTTGAGCATCCTCTCTAACTCTCTCTCTCACTTTTTTCTTTCTTTTCTTTCCTTTTCACTCTCTTTTTCACAACTCTTTTTCTCTTAGTTTTTTCACTCTTCCTATTGAGGATGCTCGTTGCTGAAACTTCACCATGATTAAGCATGGCTTCGGTTAGTAACCCATCGCTCTTCTCTAACAATGTATGCCTACTTGATTAAAATAACCGACATTCATTCCACAAGAGATAGCCATCAACAAAACAAAATAAATGATGATCGACGCAATGTGCAATACCCCAAAAGTGCAATGTTGAAAGACTTCCCGAGTAAACATGGTTACGGTCTAGCTCATTACTCATAATCAGTCAAACCAACAACATGCATAGTGGCATTTTCCTGCCAAACCTTACTTTTTTATGAGCTTTAAATTACACAAAAGGAAATTTTGAAAAGGTTGGAGGCAAAACACACACACTATACATGGAATAGAAAGTTCTATATAGGTAGGTATGATAGACATTGGATTTGAGTTGAGCTTGGAAACAAGTCTACGCTTGTGTAAGAATTCAAATCTTTTTTGCTAGCAAGAGGTCTAAAAGCATGCAATAGTATCGTTAGACTATTCATTCATCATCAATCAATGATACTTAAAACTAAACATCTATTTATACCAAGGTTGGAAAAAGCGGTAGGCGTAAGCGAGACGATTTCCATTCGCCTAGTGCCTAGGCGATGCTTAAGCGGCCTAGGCGGACAGAGTTTATACCATCAAGTGTGTATATGAATTATTATATGCGAATAAACATTAATTTAGAGCATGTAAATGTGTAAATTTCTAATAAATACCTTGAAAAAATGCCCATCTAACTCGATCGTGAAGTATTGCATGATTTCTTATTGCGTAAGACAATTTCTTGGTTACACTTCCTAGACTTCCGCTTATTCCCTAGGTGAGGCGTTTGTCCATCGCCTAGTGCCTAAGCATGCTTAAGCGGTGCCTAAGCGTCGCCTTGTCCAACAAAGATTTATACTACTAAGAAGTAGCACTGAATAAGGGACATAACAAATCATCACTCAATAGAGCATGCGAAACTAGAAATACCATACACAAAATAAATTTCAGCTTTTAGGCATTCCTCCCTTTCTTTTATAAGCATGCAACTTATTTTACTTTGAACATTCAGAGATAGAGATTTTGCTCCAGTGGCTCATGCATATGCGTTACGAACACTCAATATGATAGTCCTCTCATAAAAAACAAAACTATACACAAATAAAACAAGAACGCTTCAAGTTTTTAGGAAAATTCTATGTTGCTTAAAAAACAGAGTTTAGAGGTGCTCAAATCAGAAGGTTTTTTACTGAGTACAGTGAGGTGTCATGGGAATCCCCAATCTTATGACATTATTCATACTTGAATCATGTTTGTGTGATATTTTTCCATTCCCTGTGAAAAAACTTCAACACAAATTTTTCTGCCCATTTTTTCTGTGGGGTGATATTAGAGGTACAAAAAAATCATGCATGCTGCTATTTTACTCAAGAATAAAATTATATATTAATAAACCAGAGAGAAAATAATGTTATAATCATTCTATTATATCAAAAGTTCCAAGTAAAAATCATTTTAATACTCAAAACAATGGATCTAACAAAGTAAGGCAGAATTTGTCCAAAAATTTTGCTGCAGCAAAATTGAATTTTTGGCATGACTTAGACACCTCAGAAAATTTATCCAATTTTCATGCATATATAGAATGAAAATTTATAGCTAATTTTATTTTATCAAGATTTTAGGATTTACCAAAAAAATCACAAAAATCGTGCACTAAAAAGCGCAGCGCAGAAAATAGCAACTACATATTATGTTTGTAACTTTAAACATCCAAATAGGTAAAAAATTGATAATTTATTTAAAGACCATAGAGTAAACTAAAAGAAAATTAACATGCTACAGAAAGAATGCAAAATATAAAAACATCTCGGGTTGCCTCCCGTAAAGCGCTTTCTTTATAGCCATATAGCTAGACTTACTTGATTCAAGTGTCATGGAAATTATGTGGTACCATGAATGCTACCTCATTCTTCCTTGAAAAGTGCTCCATACACTTCTTGTGTGGGAATTGAAACTTTACATTCCCTTCTTTAGAATCAATGATAGCTCCTGTTATTCCCAGAAAAGGTTTTCCAAGGATTATAGGACTAGATGTATTTCTCCCCATGTCCATAACAATGAAATCAACTGGCACATATGTCATATGCAATTCAACCATTACATCATTTAATTTGCCTAAAGTCTTTTTTTTTGAATCATCAGCAAGTAATAAATCAATAGAGCATTTTTCCATATTTTTTAGATTAAGTAATTCATATAGCTCTTTTGATTTGATAGAAGCACCCTAGATCATAAATCTAGAATGGCATGATGTGTTTCTTTGTGAATAGATATTAAAATCTTTGGGATCCACGCATCTCCAAGCTTAGGTGGTATCATAGCCTCATTATTGTACATCTGAATCTTTTCTTTAATGACATAGTTAGCAATATAGGAACCAAAACCAACTTGATTAACACTAATAGTGGGATCTTCAGCAAATTTCTCAAGTTAGAAATCAATTCATGCAAGCTACATTTATCAAGATCTAAAATTGGTTCCCTTGCTTAACTAAGAATTTTAACTTCTTCAATTTTTTATCATTAGCAAGCATAAGAGTTTATTTTTCTTCCATAGCATTCAAGGTTTCCCATGATTTATCTATAACTTCTTGCACATATATTATTGTTTCGTCATGCCTCTTTTGTTGTAAGATATTTTTGAAATACACAAATTCTTGTGTTAAGAGATCAAATTTATCAATCAAAGCATCTTGCCTTTCAAATTTTGCTATGAATTCTTTATTCAACTCATTTTTGTGTAACAATAAAAGATTTAATGGTGTTTTATAATTCATTAGAGTTACTAATTATTGTTATTCCTATACCATTCTTGCCAAAGTTTTTTATAAAATTAACATCCACATTTTAATTGTTGTTGCCAACTAATTCTTGTAAAGGGACATTTTCATTATTTTGTTTAGCTATGTAGGCAAGTATGGCATCAATTTTATTAGATAAAGGATTTTCTTATTCAATTTAATGCACTTTCTTAGTGGGATTAGGTGCTCTTTCAATATGCCATTGACTATGATTATGTAACATGCTTTCTGATATGGCTTTAGCTTCCGGCCCAATTTTATCCATAAAAGCACCTCCCACAGAGTAATCTATCATGCTTCTAGACATTATGTTTAACCCATTATATAAAGAGTTTAAGATAGTCCATACATTAATTCTATGTGATGGGAAAGTTCTAAGCATGTTTTTAATTCTTTCCCACGCAGTTGCTACATGTTCATTATCATTTTGTCTAAATGACAAGATGTTATTTCGATTTTGTAGAATTTTAACAGGTGGGTAATACTTTTATTAAAATCCTCTTTAAAATCATCCCAAGAATTAATACTAGTTGTAGGTAATGACAATAACCACTCTTTAGCTTTTCCTCTAGGAGAAAATGGGAATAATTTTAGCTTGACAATACTGTTTTCCACATTTTTGAACTTTTGCATATCACAAATTTCGCAGAAATCATGTAAATGCATAGAGGCATCTTCACTAGCACTACCGTCAAATTTTTCAATAGTTATAAGATTTAATAACCCATGACTTACTTTAAAGCTTTCAGCGGTTATCTCATGTGTAGTGATAGGCTTAGCAATAAAATGATCATGAGGAGTGTTTGTGTAATCACACAATTTAATATTTCTTTCCCCCATGATTTTTAGAAGATAGTTAATACTACTTTTTATGTGTTTTTTCAATTTTTAAGGAAAAGAACTAACAAGCAAAAACTAAAAACAAGCAAACAAAGACTAAAAACAAGACAAATAAAATACGGCGCAAAATAAAAGAGATAAGAGAGCTCACAGTGGTGTTACCTCCCCAAGCGTTGGTGAGGCGCAGTTGTAAGAAGATTCTTGTAGGAAATACCTCTCACGCAGCAACCACTCTGATGTAACTCCTTTCAGTTCCCCGACAACAGCGCCATAAAATACTCTTGATGACGGCTACTACCAACACCAAAAAGATCTTGATACGTTCGAACTCCAAGTGCAGAGTGTTGTATCAGCAGAGTATCTTTTCCACAAGGGTGACTCGAGGGTTTATATCAAACTCTCGGGGAACTGGATAAAGTGTATTCTCTTCTCCCTTCTTCTAGCAATCCTGCAAGTAAAATAAAAGCATTGCATCCCCAACTCCACCGTGTGGTTGTGAAGCACAAGGTTTCGCGTAAGTAAATATACACAAGTAAAACTAAAGTGAGTAAAACTAGATAAAATAAAATAATTAAGTAAAAACGGTAAAGGGGTTGATTGTTTTTGATGTTTTGGATGCAAATAAGAACACTAAGTATTATTGTATTTTCGGATTAAAATAGTGCAGCAAATAGAAAACAAGATAAAAAAAACAATATAGAGGTGTTTCTTATGATAAAAAGTGGACCGGGGTTCATGGGTTCACTTGAATATTCTCTCTTTAAGTTGTGGAGGAAAAATAGTTATTCATCAATGAGACATGATGATGGAAATAATAGTATGTGTAAGATCCGAATTCATATGGGCATCACGTCCTAACATAGAGATGATGCAACACATCTCTCTTATACTCCACAAGAAAGGGAAAACTCGATGCAATCTTGTATTAAGAATTAATAGAGCATAGCCATAAGAACTTTGACATGATGTTTGAATATCAAATATGCTACCTTGAACAAACAAGATCATCACTACTGTCACATGATGAACATAGCACATGCATTCACTTTATCCCTACTGAGGTAGCAAAAGAAAAGGCCAAGGTCATAGTAGATCTTGAAAATATTGTCACTATACAATCACTAAAACCATGCTACTCCATGTAATACACACATCACTCCACACACGCTCTTGCATAGATGTTGGATTGGAACTAATACTTAAGAACAGGGTACATAATATGCATCTATCAATACATATTACACATAATACGATCAGATCTCATAGCACAATATCATAGAATAAGGATCCACCACATATGTATTACAAATATGGTCATAATCATCTGAGGCGGCTCATATGGCACTAAGAACTATGAAGAACATGAGAGAAATAGATCAAGCTACTGCCACAAACCCGTAGTCCAGAGGTGGACTACTCTCCCTTGATCATGGTGATGATGATGAAGACGTTAGAGAAGGTGGAGATCCCTCCGGCGGTGATCCCAACGGAGTTTCCCCCTCCAATCTTATCTACTGCAGCCTCCGTTTTCATGTTTCTGTGGTTGTGCGGCTCTCTCTTCCCGAGAACTCTTTGGGGCTATATATATAGTGATTTTTAGGTCAAAATGCGTCGGTGGGTGAAAACATCATGCGGTTTCGACGATCAACAGCCGAAAGAGCACAGGTGGCACGCCTTAAGTGTTTGGGCGCGCCACCTGAGGTGTTTAGGGCCTCATGCCTGTCCTGGTGTGGTTCCAGAGCCCAGGGTGGTTCTCCCGATCAAAAAGTGACGCTCCAAAAATCACAGGTCAATTTGACTCTGTATAGGTGTCTTGAAAGAACATGGAGCCCCCATGTGTGGTTTTGGTAATTAATGACAATCCCTATGGACTAAAGGTTGTATTGAGAATCAATCTTAGGACATGTCCATAGCCATTTGTTGGCCTCAAGGTTGCGAGATGAAGAAGATCGAGTACAATGAAGAAGACGGATGAAGACGGTGTCGAAGAGAGATGGAGACGGTGTAGAAGATGGAGAGGGATGAAGACTGCGTAGAAGATGGATGAAGATGGTGGCGTGCGTACAAGATGGAAGAATATGGTGGCATGTACAAGGTTGAAGAGGATGAAGACGGAGTTGCCGACTCAAGTGGAACGCGCAAGGACAAGGTTTGTCCTCGATAGGATAGTGGGTCGCATCATCGGAGAGAGCTCAAACCTTACATGCATTGCATCGTGTTTCTTGTTTGTTCTTGGTTCTTATCCATGAGATGGGTTAGATCTTTTGTTCATTCCCATGACAAGCTCTAGCTCATCGGAAACGGATTCCGGATGCATCGCATGTTGCATGTGCGAGGGTGATGATTTTCCCGATATACCATATTGACAGGTTACATCTATATGACCATGGTAAAATCATCCTCCACTCTTTTCCATTTTTTGACCTTGTGTAGAGGTAGATCTTGTCGCCCTCTTTCCGGCAAAATTGGTTTCACCTCAATCGGAGTTTCCTAGCTCGAGTTATTGTCGTTTCCGTATCGCAGTTTAGAGGAAAAAAGAAGAAGGGTGTTAGTTCCAGTCAGGTACCGGTCAGGTGCCGGCTTGGTCTCTGTAAGTCCTTGTATTCGGTCCGGTATTGAGCCGTTGCCTACCCGGTAGTACCGCTCGAGAGGTAGTACCGCTTTCACAAGAGGTAGTACCGCTTTGGGTCGTTTTCTGCATGTATTCTGCACAGTTTTGACGCAAGCGGTAGTACCACTTCGACAAGCGGTAGTACCGCTCGGGCGCGAATCTGACCCTTTTTCAGCCCCAACAGTCATATTTTTTGGCCCCCTATTTATACCTCTCTTCCACCTCCGATCCAAGTAGTTCTTTCTCTCTACTCTCTCTCCTCCATTGTTGACCTTGAAGAGCTTGTTCCTCCTCTTGATCACCCCACTATTTCTTGCATATTTTTGGGGGAAAGGAGAGAGGAGATCTAGATCTAGAGCTTCACCAATTGAATCTCTCCCCAAGTGAGGGGATCTTGCTAGATCTAGATCTTGGAGTAATTTGGTGTTCCTCCTCCTATTTTGTTCTTCCTCCCTTATTTCTCCAATAGCTTTTGTAGCTTTGTTGGAATTTGGGAGAGAAGGACTTGGGCATCTTAGTGGTGTTCTTAGCCATTGCATTAGGTGCATCGGTTTGGGTTATCTCCGGGGTTTCGGTCTCGTAGAGGGTGTGTTGACCTTAGTGGTGTTGTTGCTTTTGTGGCCTTGTGGCCTTGTAGCCTTTGTGGCCTTGTCGTCTTTGTGGCGTGGTAGCCTTTGTGGCGTTGTTGTCTTTGTGGTGTGGTAGCCTTAGTGGCGTTGTTGCCTTTGTGGAGTGTGGTAGCCTTTGTGGTTTTGGAGCCGGTTGTGGCGCGTTGGTGTCTTTGTGGCCTTGTTGCCGGTGGGGCGTGTTGTAGCCATTGTGGCATTGTACTTGAGAGCCTCCGTGTTGTGGAGTTGCCTCAAGCTTGATACTTGGGTTTGCCCCAAACTTGTACGGGTTCGGTAACCACCCTCAAGGGTCCCTTAGTGGATCGAGGATTTTCCCTTGGTGGAAAGGTTCGAGGAGAATACGGTGGCCCTAGCGGCTCATTGGAGTGCCGCGTGCCTCCACACCGCTCCAACGGAGACGTGGCACCCTTGGGTGTGAACTTCGGGATACATCGTCGTCTCCTCGTGCACCGGTTACTTCTCAACCCGAGCTCCTTTACCTATGCGCTTTACATTGTGATATCCCTTATGCTTGTTGTTCCAGGGGAAGACTTGGGTAGGATCAGGTCTTAGATAGGATCTATGAGATCAATTTTTTTGCAAAGACAAAACTTGTTGAAAAAATCTGAAAAAAAATCAGAACACACATCTATGTTATATATGCAACACCAAAAATTTGCAACTTCAAATTCGACATACATTTGGAGAGACAAAAAAGATAAATCTGAGTGTGAATAGTGTGAAATACTACTCAACCAGATCTGACACTATTCACAATAGAATTTGTCTTTTTTGTTTCTCCAAGTGTAGATCAGATTTTAGGCTGAAATTTCTTGGAGTTGTAGATACAACCTATATGCATGCTGTTTATTAATTTCAGATTTTTTCGCCTGTTCAAAGTATGTTTTTTCTGGGTTGATCCTATGATCCTACCTAATGGAGAGATCCTATACAAGTCTCCCCCGTTGTTCCATATCTAGCTTGTTATCACCTTGTTGCTCATCATGCTTAGCATATGTTGTTGGTGCACATAGGCAAACCCTAATTGATAGGCTTTGAGCTAAACAAGTAAACACTAAGTCGTTTTATTTCGCCTTGTTTAGCACTCAAGTAGAAATTTTTATAACCCGCCTATTCACCCCCCACCCCTCTAGGCGACATCCTAGTACATTCATCTCTGAAAGTGAAAAATGCACAAAACAGAGTTTTCCTGTACTGCAGAGTTATAAACCAAATAAAGGGGGTCATTGGTAAATCTCCATAAATCAATGTAAAACATGGTATTATCATCATATATGTTTCAAATATGTGGGAATTCAATATCATAAAGGACAAAGTTAATGTATGCATTTTAGATGCATCAACCATCTCTTCCTCGCTCGTTGCACAAAAAGACCCCATACGAGCTCCTCACGGGAAACAAGCACAATTTCATGTAGTTCCGCATCTTTGGATGCAAGTTCGGAACTGGATCTATATATCGAGGGTATCTTTGTTGGTTATGCAGATGACTCTAACGCCTACAGATACTATAAGAATCCAATGGATGTGTTGAAGTATCTTGTGATGTGAGTTCTTCTAGAACAATGGCTCTCAAGCGAAGCAAGTTGTTCCAAGTGATGTAGGTGATGGAGATTTTTCTCAAATCATCAAGGTAAAGGGGATTTGACATATCTTGCCCATGGAGATCGACGAAATCATTGACCAAGTAAATGATAGAGAAGACTCGAATTCAACTCAAGTGGAGCATAGCTCTACTCAAGTTAAACCATCAAGTGCATCACAAGAGGAGGTAATCACTCAAGAGGAGCCGCATACCGAAGAACAAACACCAAAACCTCAATAAATTGAGCAAGATCTTGACGGAGAACATGAATCCTCTACACCTCAAGATCAAACTCAAGTTGTTGTTCATGGTCGACATCAACCGAGAGGTGATTTTTTTATCATGAAGGAATCATCCGGAAGATCAAGATCCCACAAAGTCTAGTAGATCCAAGTTGGTAAGATCGTCGGAAGCATATCCAAAGAAGTGTTAACTCAGAAACACATAGCTCTACTACTAACTATTTTGTCAACGTCATGCTTTTGTGTCTAGTTTTGAATCACTCAAGATACATGATGCCTTACTTGATCCGGACTAAATGATAGTGATGCAAGCATAACTCAAGTGTTTCATCTGCAATGAAGAACAACCAACTTATTTAGAGTGTATTAACGAGATATGCTACATTGTCTCGACATAAGGGTGTGACCTTACTAACAAACAAACATAGCACACATCATAATTTGTCCAAAGTTTATTTTGTGCCACCGTGTTTTGGAGAGAGATCAAATGAAATATGGTTGCAGCGCACCATCGCACTAGTTCAGTCGATTTTGCGAACCTTTGGAGGGTCTTGGAGATTCTTGTTCTCGTTTTCGTGCAGCAATTGCTTGTATATTGACAAATACGGACTCCGCAATAATTACATAGTTTTGATGAAAAAACAGTGACACAAATTACCCAGAATATATACCGTCAGAACCCCCCAATGATATGGCAGTTTTGCTACAAAACATTCTTAACTCAAAACGAGACTTGTCAAAAACCCAAGCTCAGCAACACAAGTAGTGCTCCCCCCAAGAGCATCGTCGCCATGGCGGGACTCCGCGCTCTGAACGCCGAGCTCGGCGACGCTGCGGGCGGCGGGGACCCCGTGTTGGCGGAGCTCTTTATCGGGCAGGCGTAGTTGCAGCTGCTGGGGTCGACCACCCGGTAAACGCCCTTGCTGTTGAGCAGGTATAAGTCCTTGGCGTTGTCTTCGCCGAAGGAGAAGATGTAGCCTAGCGACGGGAGAGGGCTCTTAGCCGCGACTTCGCACGGGATCGGCGACGTTTTGGAGCAGGCGAAAGTCAGCGGCGTCTGGTTGAACACCCCGCTGTTCTCCGGCGTCTCGAGCCCCGACCACATTGCCTGCGCGTACAGGTCCGAGTAGATGTACCTGCATACATACCATGCAATCAATCAAGAAGAGCATAATCGGTCGCCCATTTCCACCGGCGGTGATGAGATGGAGGTGTGATTCGTTACCTTCCGTTGAGGCAGGGGTCGGTCATGGAGCGGTAGACGTAGCCGCCGGTGATGGAGGCGGAGCCGACGTTGTTGTTGACGCTGTTGTGGGTGTAGCCCATGACTGGCGAGATGGCGTTGATAGAATCGGCAGAGGTGTTCCCGCCGGGGGTGGACAGCGCCGGGTACGGCTGCTGGCCCTCGAACACGCGCCACCCGTAGTTCCCGCCCTTCACCACTAGATCGACCTCCTCGGCCAAAGACTGCAAGCAAATTCACACGGATTTTAACTGTCACGGCGACGTCGGTTTCATCCATATATGCTGGTGAAAGAGAAATGCACCGGGATGGCGAGAAGCTAGGTACCGTTCCGACGTCGGCGCAGAATAAGTTGGAAGGCTTGCCGGAGTCGAAGCTGCAGCGCCATGGGTTCTTGAAGCCGAGGGCGAAGACCTCTGGCGCGAACTCGGGGTCCACGGAGAAGGGGTTGTCCTTGGGGATACCGTAGTTTCCCCAGCCGGGGGTGCTGTTACCACCTGCAGGTAGTACAGTTCGATTATGAATTTTTGCAAAATCTGGTAAATAAATTTGAATTTTGAACCTGATCGACGTGAAGTATCAGCAGTTGCTACCAAAACACAAAGGAAATCCTGACGAACTACAAGATGAAATTTTCCCCTGGCATTGAAACTTTGTAGGTTTGTTGTGTTTATACACCCATGGATTTTGTCGGATATTGTATATATTTTTTCATGGTCAAATGACAAAGGGGAACTGCAGCCTCTCTTCACACTGCACAATTCCTCAGAAGCCGGCTTGTCGGGAGAATTTTGTTTTCTTTTTAGTTCACAGGTCGTATTCTCCATGTTCTTTCTTCGAATTAAAGAACTCAGTGCTTTCGAGAAGAAAACCGAACCTGGTTTCTAACAAAATTTGATTTCATATCGAAGTAGTAGTAAATTGAGTTTCTAGCGTGATTACTTGGCATGTCGTTGACGTCGATCCGAACGATCTTTCCGAGCATGGTCCCCTTGTTCTGCGCGAAGTTCCACGGGTCGCCCACGCTGCCGCCGTCGCCCATCATGAAGTACATGTAGCCGTCGGCCGGGCCGAAGAGGATCTGCCCGCCGTGGTGCGTCGTGAACGGCAGCCCGAGCGTCATGATCCTCTTCGCCTCCGTGGGGTTCGCGGAGGTGGCCTGAGAGGAATAGCAAGCGGCCGCGCATCAGTACACTGCAGTTCGTCGTGCGTACTATATACTACAAGATTTGATCAGCGGGCAGTGTATGTGTATTACCGTCGACGGCGAGCCGGCGGATGAATTGGCGGTGTACTCTGCGATGACGCTCTGGTACTGGCACGGCTGCGCGCCGTTGTCGGCGCCGAGCTTGGACGGGTCGCAGCCGATGTCGGAGTTGCACGCGCACCGGCCGGAGCACGACGCCGACTGCGTCTTGTCGCAGCTGTAGGAGACGAAGAAGCGGCCGTTCTTGGCGAAGTCCGGGTGGAACGCCATGCCGAGGAGGCCGAACTCGTTGTCGAAGTGCACCTCGTCGGTGATGTCCAGGAACGGGTTGGCTACGTCCAGCTCCAGCTGCTTGCCGGAGCCATGCGGCGGCACGGTGGCCAGGAACACCTTGCCGGCCAGGGTACTGAGGAACACGCGGTTGGAGCCGTCCGGGTGCGCCGCCATGTTGATGTACGACCCGTTGCTGACGCGCTCCAGGCACATGCCGTTCACGGGCGGCACGACGCGGGTCGTATTGAACGCCGCGGCCTCGCCGTCGAAGCAGATGGGCTCGCCGCCCAGCGCGCCGCAGAAGTCGCCCTCCGACTGCCACACCTCGGTGAGCTTCGGCGCCGTCGCGCCGCCCTTGGGCGGCTGGAACGGCGACCCCGGGATGGACACGTCCTTGCAGGTGTCCCACACCTCCGCGCAGTACCCTGTAGCCGCGGCCACGCCGCTCACCCGGCTCGCCGCGCCCGTGGAGTTGCACAGCAGCGGCACCGTCCGGGGGGTCTTCTCGACGGTGAACAGCTCGCCGGCGTAGGGGTTGCATCTCTGCGACCACAAGAACCCCCATTGCGTCAGCGGCAGAGCCTGGATCATGGCAAGTCAATCCAGCTGGGAACGAGCAAGAGACCATACCGCGCAGAGGATGGACTTGACGAGGTCGCCGCACGGCGTGCCGGAGATGTTCATGGCGGCGAACTGCTTCTGGACGGCAGCGTCGTCAGTCGCGTTGCAGCAGGCCGTGCCGCTGTAGCCGCAGAAGGAGAGGGACCCGTTGACCGCCCGCGGGAACGCTGGTGGACATGATCGAAATCAGAAACAGGTATCGGAGAAACGACCAACAGAAAATGGAAGAAGTGGACGGCATACTCGAGTCCATGCACAATTGCGCGCATTGGCCATCCCGGACAGCGAGGATGAGGACAACGGCGGCGAGGAAGAGCGTCGCGGTCGCCATGGACCTCATTGTGCCTCAGGAAGGGGATGTGAGAGGTTGCTTAGGAGCTGAAATGGTGGGCTACTAGTACGACTTTATGGAGTCCGGAGAAGCAAGGCGTTGACCAAGGGTTGGGGTTAGCAACTCACCACATGCCAGACAATGACAATTATGTGCATACTAAATCATGTGAGATGAACATTAGCATATTACTTCTATACTCTAATGATGGATAAGAAAAACTCAGAAATCGCACGGAGCAGAGGAGACAAATGTACCTGTTTGGATTGTGAAAGCGACACGGTGAAAGTGATCTCTAATTGTCAACGGTGATGGCCAACACCTAGCACGGAGGTTGTATTTGAGACTCCTTCAAAACGGCCAACTTTGCATCCCATGGTCAGTTATGCAAATGTTGATTTTTCTGTTGGGATGTTGATTTGCAATTAATTTCTATAAAAATAAATTGTTCTGTTTCGGTGAGACCCGGGACGATGCCAATCTATATGCCGAGTTTTTTGGCGGTGGATTGGTCAGTTTCCAATCAACTATTTAGGCATTCTGATTCATTTTTGGAGGCTTGCAATGCAAATGTTAAATGGAAGCATGTCGAGTAGAGACTGCAAAAGCGTCTATGTAACTGGAGAGGCAAATTACTATCTCTTGGCACAAAAGATTGATTCTCATTGATTCAGTACTTACAAATATGATATTGTATATGACATCCTTCTTCCAGTTGCCTGAAGGAATCTTCTACCGTCTAGATTATTTCAGATCAAGACTCTTTTGTCAAGGAGATAGTGAGACAAACAAATACTGGCTTACAAAATAGAGTGTGGTTTGCCGCCCAAAAAATCAACGAGGGCTTGGTGTTCATGACTTTGAGGTTAAGAATAGAGCTCTTCTGGTAAAATGGCTGGCTAAGCTACTCACCAAAGATGTCAGGTGTTTTGGAAGCCTGGGGATGCACACTCATGGTTTGGCCTTATGGCAACGAAAAAGTATTTCTTCTCATATGGTTCCTTCTCCATTAAGGATGGATCTGAGATAAGGTTTTGGGAGGATAAGTAGTTAGGAAATACCACCCTCCGCAAATAATATTCGGCTATGTATAATATTGTGCGTCACAAAAGTGAAACCTTGGCTAAGGTATTAGGATCCTCTCCACCTAATGTGACGTTCATAAGAGATCTTGTTGGGCCTTGGCTAAGGTATTGGGATCCTCCCCACCTAGTGCGACGTTCATAAGAGATCTTGTTGGGCCTCGGCTTGCATCTTGGAATGCCTTGCTTCAGCGTTTGGCTTTTATCCATATAACACAAGGGGCAAACCAGTTTCGTTGTAACCTAAATGAGAATGGAAAATTCTTAGTACATTCTATGTACAAAGCACTATCCAGCCTATTGAGCTGGTGGTTAATAATAAGTTAATTTGGAAGATGAAGATACATTGAAAACGAAGGCTTTCGTGTGGTATCTTCGCCGATGGGTTATTCTTACTAAAGACAACCTTGCAAAGCGAAATTGGCAAGAAAGTAAAAAAATGTGTTTTTTGTTGTCACGATGAGACAATAAAACAATTGTTCTTCCAATGCCATTTTGCTAAATCTATATAGTTAATTATCAAATAGGTTCTACCTTATATCCTCCACGTAGTGTTGCCAGTATTTTCGGCAATTGGCTGAATGGGGTGGATCATAGTTTCAAAATACTATTAGAGTGGGATTGCTTGCCGGTATTTGGTCGCTTTAGCTTATTGAAATGACATGGTTTTTTACTATAAAAATTCATATCTTATGCACGTAATCTACCGATGCCCTAATTTGCTATGTTCATTGTTTTCTCTCCGGCGTAAGGAGAATCGCGACCTCTTTATGGAGGTATCTACACGGTTGGATGACATGGCGAGGGAGTTTATTATTCAACATGGGTGGCAACATAATCTTAGGATTGGACCCCTGCCGCCTTAGGAGTCTATACTATTTCATGCTGGTATTATCTGTCCAGTCTTTTTGGGGTTTTGTTTTCAAACTTTGGTCGTGGAACGGTTGTGTGCATCTCAATTCAGAGGTCGGGTGTAATGCTTGTGACTATTATGTAACAAAGTGTCCTTTATCGAAAAAGAATGTTGATTTGCAACTCATAGGATGTTTTTTTCGATAAAGGGAATGTATTAATATCAAGAGATACCAATTACACCCAGCCTCTGCAACAACGCACCACCCTAATGGCACTACGGATGCACACAGCCAAAAAACGAAAAGAAAACTAAGAAACAAAGGTCATGCTACAGTATCTCAGGCCTAACAACAGCAATACATCCACCACCATGACAACACTTGAAATACAGACTCTTCAAAAAACGACGTCTCCAAGACGGGAACAGTGTTCAAACGCCGTCGTCGCCCGAACAAAGATCTTGGGTTTTCACCCTGAAGATAGTCCCCGCTCTCAAAACAATGCCTCCACCAAGGTCATTGCCAACTCATAGGATGTATGGATGGCGATGAATATCCGACAATTTTGGAGTTGAATGAACTCTAAGTAAATTACACTAAGAATTAGCAAAGCCGTAATTGATGCCCAGGCTCAAGATTTCGCATTTTCGGATAAAGATGATTCGAGCATATCAGCATGTCCAGACATATATTGTCCTTCTTCAAGACAGAGCAAAAGGGCACATAGATGTGGCGAAGGAGGGCTAGTAGGTCATGGTTTCAGGCGGAAGCTGGTCTGGATGCCCTAGAGTATGGTGTTCGTCGGTGTGTTCGATGTCGTGCACGTCACTTAGATCTTGAGGTGTGTGTTCTTCACCACCAATGTCAGAGTAGTCTGACCCTACTCTGCTTCACGACTTTGGTCTCTCTCCCCTCCAGCAATGAAGGCGCTTATGGCGCAATATTATTGTGCTTCGTAAAGCGTCTCCTGTGCTCCTCGAAGAACCTTCCATTGTCATCATGTCCCCTTTTATGCGGCTCACACAAATGAAGCCAACTCGGTGGAGGACTGACAGAGGAATCATATGTTTGGTGTATTGGTTTGTTCAGTGGTGCCCCTATTTGTCGTTTCCGGCGATGGCCTGCTTTTCTCCTAATTAACTGAGCAACTATTTCTTCTATATAGAAATGTAGTAACTTTTCCCTTTTGATGTGTTACTAAAAAAACATGATATGTCAGACTTCATGCACTAGCCAACACAACAAAAAGTATGAGCTGCTAGAAAGGACTAGTGTAATCTACTTATACATTTCAACATCCCCACTCAGGTGTGACGAGAGAGACAAGTCAACAAGTGTAGAGACTCGAATGTAGGCTCAATAGGTCTTGTACGTGAACCATGACTCAGAGGTATTGCTCCAGAGACCTATACGTGAAAACCAAGGGGCAACAACAATTTGAAGATAAATTGCAAAATCCAAGACTCAGGACTCGATACCCTTGGTTTTGATACCATGTCAAACTTCATGCACTAGCCAATGCAACCAAAGGTCCAAAGTTTCGATAAAAAGGCTAGTGCAATCCACTTATAAATTTCAACAATACTGTTTACGAACGTCCAGATCTCGCGAGAGATTGATCTGCAAGAAAGAGTTGACCTGGAGACAGTGGTTACTTAAGATATACCTCATGTTTTGCTTCTTTTGGCAGTTCTTATGCTTGTTCACATGTAAAATATGTGGCCCCAAGGTGATGCTGAAGTCAAAGAGGATTAAAAATATATAGTTTCTCTTGGCTCTATATGGATGAAATGGGGAGTTGACTAGAAAAATTGCAGTTTATGGTGTACAAAAATTGCCGTTGATTGTATACAAAACTGGCAGTTGTTTAATTGCGTTGTGTTGAACTTATTTTAATTGTACCAGCTCGATGCTTTAGTAAAAATCTACAGCAGAAAACAGCCGCACAAATATATAAAAAAAAGTTAAGTCAAATGATAAGATGGGCAAAAGTGGATTAGAGAAATATGATTATCAATATCCATCGCAGTGCCAAACATAGCGTTAAAGAATGGGAAATGTGGCATCTTGTTTGTGGCGAAACCCGAGAACAGATGGTGTTGTCTAGCTGCACGCCTGCAACAAGATTCTTCTGAACTTGGAGTTCCAGAGTCAGCAGCAATCCAGTTTTGATCACTCAGTAGGGGTTAAAGCTGAAGTTTTACTGATTATTGTCATAGCTGAATAGCTGATAGTGGTGGATCACAAATGACAGTATGTTGTTATGCTTATATGCATGTTTATTATATTACCAAGTCGCAACCAATGTACGAGTCATTTTCGTTGGCGTATTAGAGTTAATTGCAATCAATTAGATACTGAACATTTGCTACCTCAGGTAAATATTTCATACGGTATAGTTTTTTCAATAATGATAACTGCCTGAGCAAGGCAAGATATGACAGCTCTGACTTTTACAGAACCTGGCCGGCAAACGAAGCTCCTCACTCATTCGACATACCTGATCATTTATACATAAAAAAGAACAGGGTGCACGTTAGGAGAAATCGGGTGTGGACCATGGAACAAAATAGCGCGCTATTTCGACGCTCATAGCACGCTATAGCGTTTTTAGACAGCTCACGCTACATCATTTCGGCGCTATAGCGTGCTATAGAGCGCTATTAGCACGCTAATAGCATATTTTTCAGCCAACGCTATTTTGTTATAGCGCGCTATTTTTTTTCTTGGTGTGGACACAACTAATTGCCAAGAATGAAGAATCTACACATGTTTATATCAGCGTCAATGTGTCATCACATACTTGCACCCTTTTCGGGTTCAAATGTCCAGTTCACAATTGACAAAAGTATATTCGTCCTTACAGATTTATACTTCGCTGAGAAATCTGCAGAATCTTCCACTAATCCGTTAATGAAAAAGAACACTAAAAATCCTACTCTTTGGGCGAGTGGAATTTATAATATTCGCAGTTAATACATGGTGCCAAACTACAAAGGGTCATAAGTCTATGACCAGTCCAGCCCCGATTTTATATGCAAAAAAGGGGCTTATTTGAGTTAAGCTCTACAAAAATACTACTGCTATATTTAAATAACTTAGACAGGCAAGCATAAAATAGTTATCCAGCTCTGATACAAGAAAAGATGGAGATGTGTGAACCTTCTCTTCATTTGTCAATAACAGCACTCTTCTAGCTATGCTTTTTTGAAGTGCAAGTTTTGAGAATGTCTTGTTTGAGGCAAATAAGAATCGCTTGATTGCTAGAAGAATTTCCAAAAAGGAAAATAGAGACATGAAGTACTTGCCTACTTGCTGTTTGTAGGCAATTCTCATGATGATTTTGTTTCATTTGCCATGGTCCACTGGTGTGTATACTATTGTTTGCACCAGATAAGTGTTTCGTTGACATGTCTAAGTTCATTTCATATGGGCTGCATACAGTATTTTTTAAGTTAGTCATCACTTGACTAGCCTGGTATGGAGTTCAGTGTATTGTTTCTCCCTTGCATAGTGTTTAGGGAACCATGGAATATTTCCGTTACTCGCGGCTGAACTGAAGTCAAAGTGCTTTACGAAATGTGCATTAAGCTTAAATAATCCAAACACTAATAATGCAGGTAAAAAATAAGGGCAACGGTGATGTGCAAATATAGCATGAGAAGTCAACCACTCAGATGCAATACGGCTTTGCTGTCTGGTACTACGGTCTGTACCCAATCCGACGAGAGTACAGTTTGTATATACTACTATAGTCTAGTTAGACTACTTATACTGGGGGTAACATATGTGGTAACATCAGATGTCTCAAGGCATTTTGGTGATGTGACATGACAATAAAAGAAGAAAGAGAGTGAGGTGATAACTATCTATGTTACCATAACATTACACATCCCAAAGCAATATGAGTCTACAACATAATTAATGACATATTACACGAAACCATATCTAAGTTACTACCCACTATGAAGATAGTAACTTAGACTAGTAACATGACATATGTTACTAGACTAAATTACTCTCCACTATGAGCAGCATTATAATAGGAAGTAACATAGAGCATTAATACACATATATTATGTGGTAACGTGGTATCATGCAAATTCATATTAATTAGATTATAGACTCATCTTGGGAGTACGAACACATCTCGACATGTCACATAAATGGCTATGCGGTATTAGGTTGGTCATACTGCATAGTATCATATACTAGTATCATGCATATGATACTTGTCTATGATATTATCTCTATAGTGGGTGGTATTATAGTGTAGTGTCATAAACTTGTAAATTTATTATTTTGTAGAATCCCAATATAAATCTATGTACAAAATCTATTTGGTATTTACTTTTCTCGTAACGTGTGCTATGATACAGTATCTACCTATGTTACTCTAATCCTATCTCACCTCATTAATTAGATGCCACGTCATTATTTCTGTGGGCCTAGGATGCATGGTATTATCTATGATACTAGCACTATGGTCAGCCTTATACGTGGGTGCATGTTAGACTAGTCATAATGTACATTAGTATCATGTCTATGATACTAATTTATGTTACCACCTCTACAATGCATAGTATCATGAGGTAGTATTATAGTACCACCATATTTAATACTTTGTAGAATCTCAATGCAAATTTATGTTCATGATGTGTTTCTCACTAAATTTTCTAGTTTTACGTGCTATAATACGATATCTACCTATTATACTTCCTCTCTCATAGTTTATTAGACATGTGCATACCTCTAGGTTGCAAATTTGATCAAGTTAGCATTACTTATATGTTATATAAATTATATCATTAGAAAGTTTAGATGTTCTATTTTTTAATAATATAATTTTTACATTATATAATTTAAATTATATAGATCAAATTGGCGATCTAGAGATATGGGAAAGACTAGTAAACTGAGACGGGGGAGTACTACTATCACTTCTCTCCTCATTAATTGATGTGCCACATTAAAATTTTGCCAACATGACATACATGATACTACTATGATACTCCCATTGTGGTTACTCATGGAGTAGTTTTATTATCTTATTTACTCCCGGCAGTCTTATCACTGTTTTGGTCAACTAAGAGCATCTCCAGTCGTGTCCCCCAAAGCGATTTGGGGCGCGCCGGACAAAAAAACGTTTCGAGCCGCGTTCCCCAAAGTCGTTTTTTGTCCGGCGCGGCCCGATACGGTGTTCGGCGCCTCGAGCCCGTCCCCGCCCCACAGGGGACGCTCCGGACACGCCGGACACAACGAAAAGCGAGGCGAAGCGGCGCAGGCCCGACGCGTCAGCGGCTCGGAAGCCTAAAACCCCATCGCCTACCTTTGGTCAAGCGACGTTAATGACGTCCCTGCTTTCCCAGGCGACGCAGGGACGCGTCTCGTCGTGCATGGCCGCTGATAGGGCAAAGGTGTCCGATCTTTCGATGAGATGGGGATAAATCGATTTGTTGGTGGAGTTCGTGCTTGACGATCCGACTACACGTGCAAAGCTCGTGCGCCAATGCAATCGCTAGGACAATCTCCGGGAGTTACTGATCTTGCGGGAGCACGATCAGCCTGACCAGCAAGGGTCTTAATTCCTACCTGAAATCGAGAACAAGTAAGAACTAAAGATGCAATCAGAATATTGCGAATAGAGATGAAAGCTTGATTGATAATGGTGGGATTCCGAATAGTCGGTCTTGTTCTGGGCGTTGGCCTCAAAAGAATTACACGAAGTTGCAGCAATTGGCTAACTTTTAATCTAATCAAAATCCGAGTTCTAATGACGGCTACAGAGGGATATATATGGGGGAAGTGAAGGGATTTTCGTCCAACCAGCTAGGGTTGGCCAAAAACACCCCTAAATGGGCCTTCCTCCACTTATATGGCCTCTTAAAATCCCCTAAAATACCTAATCCGAAAATACATGGGCCTGGCCCATTAAATAAGGTGACGCAGCACCAAAACTAACTCTTTGGACGAATTTTATGATGGAGTAACTTGTATAATTCATCCAAGCATCATTGCTTCACTATGGTGGCTTCAATGTTCTGAAATCCTCGCTTGCAACGCCATCCTGAATCCTTGCAGGTCTGCTGCCATCTCCATGCATGTTCCTAATCTAATGCTTGGCGTCCATGCTAGATCCATTCCTAAATAATATAAATACATTTGATTTAGGCAGCATCATATTCTCATATATATTAGGAAGGATTCCTAATAACGAATGTACCTGAGATGTGGTTGTAGGAGTATTGGTTGTATCTATCATAGAGATGTCCTCATCATCCTCCCCTACTTGAATTGAAGTCGTCCTCGACGTAGTCTCATCTTTTTCACCAAGATATACCTTCAAATCAGAGGTTGGGATGTCCTCATCATCCTCCCTTTCTTGAAAGAAAAGTCATCCTCGGCGATGTTTATTCTGTAAACATGCTAACAAAAAAGACAAGGTATATGCATGGTATATGTATATGTCATCCGTTTTAACAGCTCTCTCATGTTTCCCATTTAACTTTGTACATATACCAGTATTGTAGTAGTTTAGAAGATCATTAGTCCCCATTACACATGTATCACAACTCAGTTTGCAGATATAAGTGAAGCACATATTGACTCCTTTCAAATTATAATGCTCATCATTAAACCATCCCAAAGTTGGTAAACCAAAATGTAAGGTCTCAAATTTACTAGCCACGTCATGTTGAATGAAACAATTTTGCAGCAAGTTATTTGGCATAGAATGAATACCAACATTGGAGGTCATATCAAAATGAGAAAGCATATATACAAATTCAGTTTTATAGGAACTAGCAGAATCATCACACATGACGCAAATCCTATGCACCATGAAAATATCCGCTATGTCATAACACCCAACCAAATTAAAAGTAAAATCAGGGGCATAAACACTGTTTAAACATTTTAATTCAGCAATCTTGTTTCTAGCATGTGACAAGGATATAGGTGGATCCATCACAACAGAAAATAAAGAATTAGCATGAGAAATCTTAGCCAACACTTTATTGTTCATAACCAGTTTTATATGATCCATACTAGAGTCAACTTTCAAGTCACAAGGTGCATTATCAGGAGCAAAAATTTCAGTTTGTACACTCATAGATATGGAAGAATTAACTTGTACAGTAGGTGTACTCAACATAGTTGGTATATCATTTACACAAGTTCCTAACACATGGTCATCCTTGGAAACAAAAGTCTCCGTTGGTACACTCATATCAATAGAGGAACGAAAAACAGCACATGGTACACACAAATCTGTAGGTCTATCATAACTAGAGTCAACCAAAAGATTGCTAGTCATATCAATGATAATTTTAGTGGTTTGATCACATGGTACTTGCAAATCAGTATTATGATCCTCTAATATAGGCGGTGTGGCCAAATCATCAGTGAACTCCACACATGGTATATTCATATGAACATGGTAGTTACCAATTTCAAGTGGATTAACAAAACTAGGAAGCATCTCCAATGGTTGATCATGAGACTGTTTCAAAGCGACAACTCTATCCTCAATCAACTCATTAGACAAATCATCACATGACATATGTAGATCATCATGGTGTTCATCAGTCACAAGTGGAAGGGCAAAATCAGTACCTTTATTTTTACCTTGTGGCTCCAACGTAGCAGATGTTCGCATCGACGTGTCACAAGTCCGTGTCTGGGTGACTCGCACAATAATATTCATGCGTGGAACGTTGGATGAAACAACCGGTGCTAGTGTGCATGACTTGAAGGAGTTGGAATGATCCAACGTTTTCTCATGTATGTGTTTCTCAAAAGCACAAGCTCGAACATATATACCAATAGTAGAATGAGGAATATACTTAAACATAACCTTAATATCAGGGTTCAAGCCGTTGAAAAATATGTTTCTAGTACTTTCCTCAAATTCCTTTATATCACAACGGTACATGTAAAATTTAAATTCCTGATAGTAAACGTGTACGGTGTTACTACCTTGTTCTAACCGTTTAAGTTTGCGGAGCATTTCACGTTGATGAGAAAGAGGCACAAATTTACGTCTCAAAACAGATTTTAAATCTACCCAAGTAGTAGGCGTATTATCAACATTTTCTTTATAATTCCAGTCCCACCAAATGGAAGCCAAACCCGTAAAAACTCTAGCAGCAGTTCTAACTTTCTCATGTTCAGTAAAATCATGGCATCCAAAAATATTGTCAACCTCAAACTCCCAATCAAAATAAGCATCTGTATTATATCTACCCTCATAAACTGGTAAGGATATAACCTGATCATGATCTCCTGTAAATGGTTGCACATGCATCTCCGTAGTCGTCATGGTACTCGGGTCGATGGTGTGGTCCTCAATTCCTGTCATGGTTAGTACCCAAAAAGCACAAATGCATATGCCTACAAACTACAGAATATGGTGGTTCACACGCAATTCGTCAAGCAAAATACAAAGCTCTTACAAGTTCTTACCAAACAGGAGGAAGGTGATATGGCAACCAACAAGGATCAGCTTCCCCCCGAGATTGCACAAAGCGATTACCAGGTGTCGACATAAAGCACGTGGAGAAATCTGTGGAGCTCTGGGAAGGCAAAGTATAGTGATATGGTGGCACAGTAATCAAATCAGCGATGCAAATTGAGTAAATGCTCAACGAAGGTACTGTGCTGGTCCTAGGCTAGATCGTATTAGAGACGCGAGCCTAAATCACCAACGAGATCACAATGCGGCACAAGATGCAAGAGGCAGCGAAACTGGTACTGGAGGATAGAGGCACCTACGGTAAGGCCGCAAGTTTTTTTTCTTTTTGACTCAACTTGGCGCTAGACCCTAGAGGTCTCTATGGTAGGGCGCCCAATTTTTTTTTTTTTTTTTTAGGATCAGACTTGGCGCATGACCATAGAGGTCTCTATGGTAGGGCGCCCAGAATTTTTTTTTCTTTTTTGGATCAGACTTGGCGCATGACCATAGAGGTCTCTATGGTAGGGCGCCCAGAAATTTTCGGATTTTTTTTTTTTTTGCAGCTAGACTGCTATCAGAATTCCGACGGAAAACGCGAAATTGACCAAGAAAACGGATCTAAAACCCGAAAAAACTCTGAAACGAAGATCAAAAAAGACCCTATGATGATGGGAACCAAAGGGGCTCAACAAAGAGTTGATGGCAGATGTGGCGGAAGTATATGGTGGCGGTGATATGGCGAGGACTGCAAGCGGAGGTGGTGCGGCGGCGACGTGACTACTATGACCAGAACTCGAAACTCTAACGACTCTAGACGCTAAGACCAGCACGCGACACAACGATTGCAGACAAAGACTCAAAAAGCAAAAACTGAAAAGATCATGCAATGGCTTGGCAGGGGCTATGGGACGGATGATCTAAACCTAATATATTTTTGTGGGGCTTTTTCTGGGTTATAGGTAAAACAAATCTACACTAGGAAAACTGTAAATCTCACCGAGCAACCTGAAATCTGATACCACTTGATAGGGCAAAGGTGTCCGATCTTTCGATGAGATGGGGATAAATCGATTTGTTGGTGGAGTTCGTGCTTGACGATCCGACTACACGTGCAAAGCTCGTGCGCCAATGCAATCGCTAGGACAATCTCCGGGAGTTACTGATCTTGCGGGAGCACGATCAGCTTGACCAGCAAGGGTCTTAATTCCTACCTGAAATCGAGAACAAGTAAGAACTAAAGATGCAATCAGAATATTGCGAATAGAGATGAAAGCTTGATTGATAATGGTGGGATTTCGAATAGTCGGTCTTGTTCTGGGCGTTGGCCTCAAAAGAAGTACACGAAGTTGCAGCAATTGGCTAACTTTTAATCTAATCAAAATCCGAGTTCTAATGACGGCTACAGAGGGATATATATGTGGGAAGTGAAGGGATTTTCGTCCAACCAGCTAGGGTTGGCCAAAAACACCCCTAAATGGGCCTTCCTCCACTTATATGGCCTCTTAAAATCCCCTAAAATACCTAATCCGAAAATACATGGGTCTGGCCCATTAAATAAGGTGACGCAGCACCAAAACTAACTCTTTGGACGAATTTTATGATGGAGTAACTTGTATAATTCATCCAAGCATCATTGCTTCACTATGGTGGCTTCAATGTTCTGAAATCCTCGCTTGCAACGCCATCCTGAATCCTTGCAGGTCTGCTGCCATCTCCATGCACGTTCCTAATCTAATGCTTGGCGTCTATGCTAGATCCATTCCTAAATAATATAAATACATTTGATTTAGGCAGCATCATATTCTCATATATATTAGGAAGGATTCCTAGTAACGAATGTACCTGAGATGTGGTTGTAGGAGTATTGGTTGTATCTATCATAGAGATGTCCTCATCAGCCGCGTGGCCGTCCGCGCCGGCGTTATTGCGTGCAACTACCCGCTGCCGCCGATGTACATTAAGATGCCATGCCGTTCGTCCCAATCTCTCACCGCTCCCAAACCTTCTCCTCGCCGCCCCCAGATCTTCTCCTTGTCGTTCCAAGCAATGTCGTCCTCGTCCGCCTGAAAGATCGTCGCGGCGAACGGCTTCGGCCGCGGCAGCCTAACCGTGAAGGAGGCATGGGCGCTATACCACGCGGGATATCCCGTCCCACCGGACATGTGCCTGCCAAGCAGCGGCGGCTGGAAGATGGCCGTGAACGGCATTGGCATCCCGCCGCCGCTGAAGCCGGACACGGAGCAATGGAAGGAAGGCATCAGGGCCAAGCAGGCTCAACTCGACGCCGAGGAGCGGGCGGATCCAACCTGGGCGGCCAAGAACAACGACAACTGGTGGGCCACCTACTTCAAGGCAAAGTACGACATGGAGATGCACAGCACCACCGGCCTCATCGCGGACCGAACAGCTGGAACATGGAGGGGCGCCTCCTGTTCTGGGGCGTTCCGGGGCGCACCCTGGAGAGCGTCATCCACGGCATCCGCAACGGCGCTCTAAGATTGGAGACGCCGTCCTCACCGCCACCATCTCCCGCAGCGCAATGGCAGCCGAGGAGGACACTCGTCCTCCTCGAACTCTTCCTCCTCAGGACCGGCCCGATCGACGCCGTCCTCGTCGTACCGCTCGGCGCCCTACACCGTCCGCAATCGCGTGGTGAAGGAGGAGCCCGTGACGCCGGTCAATCTGAGGCGCGGCGGCAGCGGCAGCGCTAGCCGGCGGCAGCAAGAGAGGCGCGGCGGCGCCATCCTCATCCCGAAGCCGGAGGTGAAGAAGGAGACGAAGGAAGCGTCGCAGGCGGCGCTGCTGGCGGAGTACGAGCGGCAGCAGCGGCTCATCGCCAGCAGCGACGACCCCGAGGACTGCCCAGGGCTGCGAGCGGCGTGCTTGGCATCGATGAACGACAAGGACGCCTGGAGGGGCGACCTCGACACGGCGATCGCCATGTCCATCGGTGACTCCGGCAAGCCGCTCGTGGACCTCACCGACGACGACGAGGCAGGACCAAGCTGCCTGGTGAAGGACGAGCCCGTCGACGAGCCCGACGAGCAGGAGGTCGTCACCGATGACATGTACAACTTCCAGCAGTACTACAACGCCTCCGGCCGCCGCAAGTACTTCTAGATTAGATTTAGTTTAAATTTGGTCGAATCTCGTTCGAATCTATGTAATATATGCCAAGTTTGGATGAATTTAATTGAATCTCGCTCAAGTTTAAAATTTCCGAAATTTTGTTTGGACTGGGGAACAACGTCCCAAACGCGGTACGAACAAAACGCGTCCCCCAAACGCTCGATCCAGATCGCTTTGGGGATGGTTTGGGGACGCGACTGGAGATACTCTAGGGCTTAATGATCAGCCGTTTATTCGGATTCCCGGAGGCCTAGTTGTACTGATTTAAGTGAGAAAATCTTCTCTCCGATACTCTGTCGATTCGAAAGTCAACCCAGCTCTGTCGGGGATCCTCCGGATATGATGGGCTTACCAACGGCGTGGCAGAGGAGACACTGCCAGCGTGGAGTGGCTCGCCGAGGATTTGGTCTGGCGGAGTTTCTAGACGGTTTAAGCTTTGTGTTTGTGATTTCTTCGACGTTTTTTTTCTCTCTGCTAACAAGCAGATCATATGATCCCTGTGAAATGTGAATCTCCTGCCTTCTCCGGAGTTTCTGCTCTGCCGACCAGGACAAACAATGCCAGCGGCAGATTCCTCCAGTAAGCTGGAAACTCCGGCTTCTTCGTGCTAAGAGGATAGGTTTGCACGACGTCAAGAAACAACGAACCAGCAGCCACCGCCCATGGACATGCCAGACATCAGGAGGCTTCGTCGTGCGACGCATGAAACGTTGTGGTCTCAGTTGCGAACATACAATTACAACATTCCAAAAGGTTTCTTTAGCACACAAGATTAAACATTCAGCGCCTCTTCAATTCAAATGATTGTTTATTACTCCCTCCCATTCCGTACGAGATTTAGTACAAAGTTAGAACTACTTTGTACTAAACCCTTAACACTTATTATGGATCAGATGGAGTAGAAACTTTGAGAATTAAAACATTAGGAATTTTTATCCTATGTTTGTTGCGTTGGATTAAGTCACAAGGGATTTTTTTCCCCTGAAGCATTCATTTACGCTAGCTTCATACAAAATTTTGCACCCACTCAACCCTCTTGATTTATTTTACTATTTCTATGACGCAATAAAACATATCTTACCTGTGCATCTTTAGTATCCTACAGATATCAACTTCCAGCCTGTATTTCAAAAATTAAAGCTACAGATACAGGTATATCCGTAAGCCACGCACAAAGCTGTTACATGCTCACAAACAGCTAATGCTCGTTTTCCACACTATGATGCAAAATAAATATGGTTGCATAAGATCAAGTTGCCTTAATAATTCATCCAAGTAGTGTTCCCCACGACTGGCCTTATTTGAATCTGTCCAGGGCAATAATTAGACGTATAACTGGGAGGATATTGTTGCTCTATTGGCTAGAGCGACAAATCAAGTGTTTTAAGTGCTTCAATGAGTTCCATACAGTTGTGTTGCGCAACAGGAATAACAAGATTTGCTGACGATGACTGTTTCCCCCATTCTAACTGGAATAGATCTAAAATGTTTATTCGTGGGGAAAACATAAATGGTTTCCAAGATTGTAGCACGGAAGGCTATTCATGAGCCGCGATGCAAAGAACAGGCTCGCCTTCAGGCTCAGGTTTATGACTCAACAGCTGAGTGTCCTCAGGGAAAAGGGACTTGATGCTGAGCTAATCATCGAGAGCACCCAGTTGCTTCATATCTTCCAGGAACGCCATGTAGGAGTCATCAATACTTTGTGGCTTAGAAGCTGAGGGCGAAGGCTGGGCCACAGATCTTATTGGGGCTACTGAAGGCTTCGGAGCTGAATATGTTGGTGCTGATGGCTGCTGCTGCGCCTTTGGTTTTGGTTTGGGGAGAGCAGATTCTCTCTTAATTCGAAGTGATGCAGGAACCTGTAACAAAAAATAATTTGAGTTTTTGGTGCAACACACACAGAAAGCTATTTAATTATAATG
Organism: Lolium perenne; assembly: GCF_019359855.2. NCBI lineage: Eukaryota > Viridiplantae > Streptophyta > Magnoliopsida > Poales > Poaceae > Lolium > Lolium perenne. Next base: position 148,829,568 of record NC_067245.2, read on the forward strand.
GAACTAGTTATTGCGAAACACTGAAAGGGCAACATTTTAGCCCAATTTATACTGGGTGAACTGCTCAAACTGGAGTGCCGGTACCGAATTTATCAGTTCTTAATACTACTACCTCCAATCCGACTTAATCGACGCAGAACATTACCTAGGTACAAGCTAATGTTGCCTCCGCTCCACGTTGATTTAATCGGAACGGAGGGAGTATATATTAGGACACCATGATAATCATTTGAAATGACCAACAAGGTAACAAGCATTTTCTGTATATTGATCAGTTCAGGAATGTGGATGCTGTAAACTAGTACTCCCTCCGTCCCAAAATGTAAGGCGCCTAAGCTTTAGCCAAAAGTCAACATCTTCTAAGTTTGACCAAGTTTATACGAAAAAATATGAATATCAACTATATCAAATGGACATTTTGAGAAACTATACTTTCTGGTGAATCTATTGATATTGATTTGGACATATAAATTTGGTCAAACTTAATATATGTTGACTTTTGACTAAAGCTTAGGCACCTTACATTTTGGGATGGAGGAGTACTACAAAAGGCGATATGCATAGAAGCAGTCTTAATTAGAGGCACGAGATAAATAAAATATATGGTGAAGGGGGAGGGCGGTGGGGTACATAAAAGTTGGTGGCGCAAAGGTCCCATAAGAAAACTTGTGTATCAAATCATTGCCGTTGTCCGAAAAAAAACTTGCCGTCACCCGCAGACAAAAAAAACTTGCCATCATCCGCAGACAAAAAAGATAAATCAGATATATGGGGGAGAGGAAGGGCATCTCCATGGGGAGCTACCAAATCCCTACCACCATCCGCGCACGAAAAAAACAGCCCCGCCCCCTATCTCTCCCTCTCCCCCTCCTGGCGCAGCCCTCCCCGAGCTCTGTCGCCTTCCTTTCTGCCAAATCCAGCCGCCCTCCCCCGAACCCCGAAGGCGGCGGCTCACTCACTGCTGACCTCCCCAACAAGCTCGTCTCCGACGACCCGCCTTCCTCCTCGCCGAATTCTGCCCCACTGTTCGGCCCTCGAGGAGCCCGAGTCAGAGGTGGCTGGGGCACTTTCCGTCTCAGCGTTCACAGGTGCCAAAAAATACCATTTTGTTTGCTGCTAGTTAGCTATATATGTGTTTGCAATGTTTAATTTTTCTCTATAATTTGCAGTGTTTAATTTATGACAATTTGCAATGTCTAAATTTATACGTCAATGTCCAATATCAAATTCATGTGTCAATGTGCACTTTTTAGGATTTTTCAAAAATAATCAAATTCAAAATTAAGTTATACCATTTAAAAAATCAATATTTTGCTGAATTTATATGTTCCAATATTTATCTGACTTAATTTTGTTGAATCAATATGTAGTTGTTAAATGGAATTGAACAAATGGTAGGTGTCCCTTGGGGGTGGGTAATTGTCCAGACTACCAAATGAACAGATGGTCTCCATTTGTAGTCTACTATCCGAGATACCATTCAAAAACTTTCCCGTCTGAAGCAACATCTCATTAACATGTTATACATATCATATTTGCTTAACAATAAAGTGGTAGTCTGGAGTTAAATCCTAGGAGTGCGATAATTGGCCACCTACCAAATTGCCCACTGGACTACAAAATGGACAAATGGTCTCCATTTGTAGTCTACTATCCGATATACCCTTAAAAAACTTGCACGTCTGAAGCAACATCTCATTAACATGTTATACAGGCCATATTTGCTTAATAATAAAGTGGTAATCTGGAGTTAAATCCTATTATTCGATTGCAACATATTCTAAATTGTTTCTTTCTTGGAGAGCTGTTTCCCAACTCGTTAGTAAATGGCGAGTACAACAATGATCAAAACTCAAAATTGAGAAGGCAAAACAAATTATTTGCTGTATGAGGTTAGTGCGCTATCAGTGCTTTCTTGGTGTGTACCTCAAACCATCTGTAAATGGTGGTACAACAAAATCAAAAATCAAAAATCAAACTGAAAAGGCGAAGTGTATTATGTGCTGCATAAGGTCAGTGCGGCTATGTTATATGTGCTTACTTGGAATGACATACCCGAGCCTTAGTTAATAATTGCATGCTACACAGTTTAAACTTTCTTGTTTTTTAGTAATATATTTCAGGCAATAATCAATCAATAACATTGACACAGTAAGTTAGTAACCAGAGTAAAAAACACATACCATAGCTGTTAGCTCAGGAGTATGTTGTGCTAATGGTCTCTTCACAACTGTTGAGGCAGCTGATTTGACATACGATGGCTGCTGAGGTAACTGTGGCCTTGGACCAAAGGCAGCAAATTCTTCTGATTGAATAGGGGGTCCTGGAAAAAATGGAGGCCTAAACATTGGTGGCGGACCAGGAAGTACACCAAAGGGTGCCATTGGCATTTGAGCTGGAGGTAATCCTGGAGGAGGAGGTGGAGGAGGCCTGGCAGCAACACCAGGAGGCATAAATGGTGGCCTTGAATCTGGTGGTGGTGGAGGTGGAGGAAATCTGACCGTTCCTGGAGTTAGCATATCAGATTGTGTTGGAGGCATCATTGGAGGTCTTGGAGGCATAGGTGGCAACTGCAATGGATGTGGTGGAGGTGGCGGTAAGACCCTTGAAATTTTGGCATCTTCCTTCACTATAGGAGCATCCCTGGCAATATTATCAGTAGCCTGCATTTCATTTGAGTTTGGTGGTAACCTAGGGGGAGGTGGCGGTGGAGGTAGCACAACTGGGGCCTGCAAAAAGAAATCATTCAGAGGAAGTCGTAACAGGAACTAGCATCCAAACAATAAACCAAACATGAAGACCGATTTGGTAAATAAACATTAACAGTGAGGATTTCAAGAGAATACAGAATCTGTAAAGTGAACTGGAAGTGGCACCTGTGCAGAATCTGCCGAGGTTGCACCCTCTCCAACAGATTGTTTACTAGTAAGCTCATTTGCACCAGGTAGAGGTGGTGGTTGCAAAGGCCTCTGTGGTGGAGGTGGAGGTGGTGGCAGTAATGTATGACCTAGCACAACAGGTTCTCTGGGAGGTGCACCGGGAGGAGGTGGGGGTGGCGGAGGTAAGCCTGGTGCTGCTGCATCGCCAGCAGGCATAGGTGGGGGAGGGGGCGGTGGGGGTAAAGGTAAAGGAGCCGACGGATCTGCAAGTTCCGAAGAGGCTGGCAGTGGAGGGGGCGGCGGCGGAGGTGGCATGGTGGAAGGACCTGCTTCTTCAGATTCTGTCATCGAAGATGAAGGCCCAGCACCGGACGAGGAAGGCAGTGGAATCCTTGGTCCTATGGTAAGTCAAGAAACAAAAACTAAGAAATCCAAGGGGGTTCTTTTAAGCAAAAAGTACGGAATGTCTAACAAGGAAATATGCTTAGTAAAAGTTATGCTGACCTATGGATGATTTGTACATAGGAGGTTTGCCAGGAGGTGGTGCCCCAGATGGATTCAAGGTTGGATGATAGTAAACAGAATCCTGCAAATGCAAACCTAGTTAGTATATATTCTGAACATGCTGTAACACATATGGATGGTGTTATGAAGAACTGTAAATAACATACCTCAGGCATAGGGTTTTTCGCTCTGTCTTCCTCGTCTGCTGCAGGCCGCCTCTTTGGTGGTCCTAGATGGCTGATGCAAAATGAAATAAAATTCAATAAACAAGAATGATTGCATGGAAATTTAATAGCAAAAGAAAAAAAGAAATCTCACCTGAACATAACTGGTTGCTCACCCTTTTCTTTCATTTTGTCTTCGTATTCCTGGAAGAGATATGAAAAAAGGAATGAGCTACCATGTGGCCATAATAGTAATGAACTAATGATACCATATCCCATCGAGAAGTTCCATAGAACAATATCAATTGAAAGATCCAAACAGACTTACTAGCACATTAAAAAAACACTATTGCTCCTACTCATCAATAGGCTATAAGTGATAACAGTCTTCTGTAAGATTGCACAACATAGTTGATACAGATGATTCCATACGGTATGATCCTTTCTAGTTCCATCTCTCCAACTGTTATCAAAACCGACAATTTCTTGGGAAACAAATAGCTATATATAGTATCATAGTTCACTAACAGCATTGGACATTTAACTGAAATCCTCCAAATATCATGTTCCTAAATCCTGATGAACTCTGAACTTTTTTTTCTTTCCTTCTGGTAAATCCATTGGATGGCCTCCTGCTTTTCCTCTTTAAAATAATGTGCTAGAGATTGTAAAGAAGAAAAGATATCCAACAGTAATGTGCTGCCTACTATTGCCCTATGTATTGGATAGACTAAAAATATATTCAGACCACATTAAAAAGAAGTGAACACAGTTTTCCCAAAACAAAAGGTTCAACATATCTGAAGAAATTAAAGTACCTTTCTTTTCTTCACAACAAGATTATAAGTATCCTCAAGCTGTCTTTTCTTATGTTTCCTAGCCTTATCCAGAGCACCATCAGCCTCTGCATCAACCAAATACTAATTTGGTCAGTGAGAAACACAAACTAGGTAAAACAGACAACAATCTTGTAATTACACCTACAGCGCGACTAAAAGATGTGATGGCTTTAATATCAAACTGTAAAATTGATATATATATATATATCCAAATAATACAAAAACTGGCATGATAACGTGACGAGGTTAATATATACATTTGATTTGATGAACATCGAGCCAAGCACTCAAGAATGCACTGCTTGCATTTACAATGCTAAAATCACGATTGGTCATAAAATTGAGAATATTAGGCCTCGAACAAACAAAGCTTATATTGTGTAACAGTGCAAGTAAATGATCATCAAAAATCTACATAAGAAGAAAAGATGTCAAAAAAATTAATTATTCAAGATGGTAGTGTTTAAAAAATGAGCTGTTTCTAATGCATTGATCTAAATCCAGGTGTGTGAATTAACCTAAAAAAATATAATGCAATATACTTACTCATCTTTTCCAATTTGTCAATCTGATCCTTTATTGCATCTGGGTCCTTTTTGAGAATACCAACCTCCCGTACCTTCTTCCTTTCTTTTTTGTTCTGCAGGGCCAAGAAAATGACAAAGTCTGAGAGAAATAAAGATGGATAAAACTAATTGGTAACAGATTAAATAAATTACTAAGGTAGAATATTTTAACATTAGTCTGATGCGAAACTGAGGTTAAAAAGACAATATGATCGACAAAAAAAAAATGCTAAGAATACATGAGGAGAGATACACATTTCCAGGCCAAAATGATGCGCACTAAGAATTGTGATATCTGCATATGCAAGAGTCCAACAGCACAGACCAATCGCAGCAACTAGGTAGATCACTTTGACGAACGACATTGCTCCTGAAGTGACCATCTGTACAGAAACTTGTGTGCTTCGCAAAGAAGAAATGTAGCAAAGACGTTCGACCAAACTGCTAGGTGATAGTTACATCAGATATCAGGACAACTAACAGTTTCTGGTCAAGACTGTGCAACAAATAAAAATACTGGTGTGCTCACCAATTTCTGCTATCCATTCAGTGGGCATAGCACGAAAAATCTAAGTAGTTGTTTTGGTTATCTTCTGTATTCAAGCTCGTCGACTGAAATATATCTAGTAGTAATGTTCATGAAAACATATTTGTTGCATCCAAAATTGCCACCATCGAACTGCCAAATTGTACCAAAATAACGACTAGTTTGCTAGTAGGTGATAGTATCTCAATCGACCGTAACTAGGGAAGGAGGATCCCAATTTCCGATCAGACGAATCAAGCTTAGGTAGTCACTGCTGAGTTTCCATAGCAGATAGCCCTCACCCGCGGAACAGAAGAACAAACGAAACGAATCGAGCTAGCGGATGCCATCGCAGCTACGCATGAGGCCAGTTGAGCTGCCCGCCCGTCCGTGGGGCGGAAACCCTAGGTTTGGAGACTCACCCGCTTGAGCTCCTTCCTCCGCTGCTGCTTGCGGAAGGCGTCGGTGGGGTTCATGACCTTCCCACCCTTGGTGGTCTTCATCTTTTCCCCCTCCCCCTCGCCCTCCGGCGACGGAACGAGCGAGCGGCGGCGGCGGCGGTGGATTTAGCAGAGAGAAGGGAAGGGGGGGACGTCGCGGCGAACGTCGTCAGGATGGGATTGGGGTCGATGTAGCCTTACTTGCGTCGGTTCCGACCCATGACATGACCTGGTTGGACGACCTGTGGGGGGTGCGGCGTACGGCGCCTGACCCTCGCCCGTTTTATTTTCCTTTTGTCAAGTTTTAAAAAGTTCTGATTTCGAATTAATGTTAAAATTGTTCGAGTCAAGGACACATGCAGCCGCCGCCTCAACCCTAGCCGCCTCCAGTTCATCCTCCTCCATAGATCGGTTTCTCCTCCACCGGTCGACTTCGTCGGTGTCGCGAGGAATGGGGAACCCGATCTATGCGTGGAGTTTCCAATAAAAATATTGTTTTCATTAGATTATGTTAGGATTTTGGTAGCCGCCTTCTTGTTGTTTCCCTTAATGGAGATGGCATCGTCTGCAATAAGTGATCTTCGGTCTTTCGTTCGGTGACCAGATCTTCTTCCCGGCGTCAATGGTGGTGTTGAACGATTACAATTTTCTAGGTATGGACCTTCAGATCTTGCTTCGCCAGATCGATTTTGGATCCTGTGTCGTTGTTGCCGCGGGGAGGATTATCCTCGCAGTTCTTGTCCCAGCTGCTACGTCCTCAACAATGGTGATTCGTACTCTCCGCTCCCCATCGATGACGACAAAGCTAGTCGGTTGTTATTCTCTGACATACTGGTGTTGGTACTCTTGCTGATGTTGAATGACTGCTTTAATGGTTGCGTGCGTGCACGCAACATTGGCATTGCGGCTCAAAAAATTACGGGAGAACTTTCGTCAGTATTTACATGTCTATGGTTCGTTATCTATCTTTGGCTGCCTTCAGAAGAGTACAAGATTGTGTTCTCGAAGAAGAAAAAATTGAAGACCTCGAAGATTTGTTACTATATTTTAGATTTTATGTGGCACCCCCGGGATCAGGGTTAGACAAATACTAGATCTTCGTCTGACATAAGTCTAACCTAGAGCTCGAGAGACTACAGTGAGAGAATCGGTAACAAAACAGTGACTCTACGACTCAAAAAGGTAATACAAACTCATAGCTGAGCGAAGAACCAAAGCATTACAAGCAGAGGTCACTGACCTGACATACATCAATCAACGGAAGCGAAGTTATGCTATTAGACATAGCAAGATAGCAAATGGCCTAAGAGGCCAGGAGCATAACGGCGACGTCCCAACCCATAGATTCGAGGCTGCCACCTGGGAACCCCAAGCTACTCGTCGTTGTCGACATAGAAACCACCATCTGTTGGAGCAACTTTGTCTGAAACAAAACCATGCAAAGCTGAGTACAGGGACTCAGCAAGACTTAGTACAACCTTTTAGCAAAGCGGGTATGCGGGCTTTCTGTAGAGCTTCTTTTGCGTAAAGCTAGTTTTCCTTTGTTAAACAAGAGGGAGGAGAAGCTCGACTACTCAGAACCTTTAAAAGGGGATAAGAGAGCGATATCTCTATCTCTATTGATCATCATATTGTATCCACCAATTTTCATCATCTCGAACCACTATCCTCGGATCACCCCCTCAACACCCGGAAAAGGTGTCCGTAAACACACATTGATTGCCAAGTTTTACGATCAGGTTCAAGTTGTCTATGATCACAGAATCCTTTCCCAAGTCGTCTGTAACCGTGGACACGGCTTTTCGAAAAGATTCATAAGCCTGCAGGGGTGCACAACTTTACCCACACGTGCCAACCGAACTCTTAATGCCAAATTATTAGCTCTCTTCCTTGGAAAGCCGGCAGAGGGTGGTCGACCACGACCTTTACCTTGTTGTCGCCGAGACCATGAGTCACGCGCTAAGGATTATTCCGCCGTAACGGGTCAAGTCCCGAAGTCGGTCCTTAACGATGTGAGCCGAGGTGGGTTTCCCCAGAGGCCGCAACCCCCAGCCACCACGACCACGCTTACCTGCCTGTTATGTACCTTTACCCCACGCAAAATGCAATGCATATGACCAGGTAACGTGCAACCTATGTGACTCATGGAATCTACTAGGCAAGTTAGTGAGTCGAGAGGGTACCATAATAGGGCCTCGCGTGGTTGTGCGCTCAGTCTTGGTTCAAGAGGCGAGAACTCGGTTCCTAGGGTCGGCAGAAACGAAACAACCCACCACATCCCAATGTGGCCTCTCGTCTGAGCCTTTAGTCATGTTTAACAACATCTCTATACTTACCATGTCAACCTGTCATGCTAGTTTCATTTCATAGTATGGCTCCAGTCCGAAGACCGGAGTAGTAGCGTAACAAACTAAGCATGGCTAAGCATAAAGAGATAAAGGCTCTAGCGATGCGCACATGCCAAACCTAGTTATGCTAGGAGCAGTGGATCAGATATTTGAGGCTACAAGGGTGGAACATGCAATAGATAGGATAACTCTACCTATCGATAAAAGATAGTTGAACCGTATGCAATATGTAGGAACCAGAGTAAAAGCAGTTCGAAATCATATATGAACCAGGCTAGGGCTTGCCTTTGTCCCTGACAAACCGAAGTGGATCTTCGACAATCTTGTACTTGACTTGTTCATTGGAGGATAGGAATTGATCATCACTATTGTTGATCTTCGTCGTCTCAGACTCATGCTCTATCGATCGCGAAGAAGCAATTACTATAAAGAGAGAAATAACAATCAACACATGCCATCGATGCAATGCACATACAATAATGATGATATGACATGTTAAAGATGTTGAATTAAGCCCTAAGACATAATCATCAATTTAACTGGGGTTCGACGAAACTAGGTTTAGCAGTTCCGGAGTCCTCAGAGGGGTACAATTAGTTCTTCTAAAACAAATAGGGTTAAAAGTTGCTTATCAATGCATGCTTTTGATACTAAAGTGTAGATCTCATTTTTCTGAAGATTTTGATATATTATACACCTTTTTCTGATTTAAAAAGAATAAGTTATGAATTTTACAAGTTTTATTCAAAATCTGGTATTTCTGGAAATTATTAAAAATCTGACAGTCGGACCCACTGTCAGGGTTTTATTCATGGGATTTCTATTTTCGTGCCCTCGGTTCCTTGGTTGTGCTCAGTTTTTCCCAGCTTCTTAGTTTTTTCTCAGTTTTCCCCAAGACCTTGTCTGAAACCATCACAGGTGTTGTAACGGCCGGTTGCCCGACGGTTTACCGTTATCTTCTGACTAGTGGGGCCGCAAAGACACGTAAGACCATCCATCTTTGTTTGACCGTAAGCATCGCTGTATCCCTGACCAAAACACCGCACGAGTGGGGCTTCGGTATATCGAATGACAAGTGGGGCCATGACGCTGATACAAGGGGCAATACACGGGTAGGAATAGATTTTTAAACGGAGCTCTATAGCAATGGCACGGAGGAGGTGGCCTGCGGGGTGCCGAGATGAGATCAACGTCCACAAAGAACTGCATGAGGCGAGACCAGACACATTAGATAGATATGAACTAGACGTGTTTAACCATGCAAAGAAGAGAAGAAATGGTCGACGACATCGATGACTACCTCAAAACTTTGATTGAACGTGTCCGACACGAACGCGAGCAATGTAGAGAAAACTAGTGTCTCTCCTTTCTGGCGTGTATAGATGGGTGCTAGAAGAGTGTGGTGGCGAAAGGAAAGACCTCGCGGTGGTCTGTGGCGTCCAGCATAGCGGGGCGGCGTGGCCGTGCCCACAGCGGCGTGCATGCATGTTCGGCATTGGCATCAGCATGTACGTTCGGCATTGGCCTTGGCGGTATCTCTGGGGTGTCAGTGATCGAATGAGGGGACGGGATTGAGGGTGCATCCCGACGGTGACCTAACAGTGGCGGCGAGCATAGCCGTTCTGACCATGCCGATATCGGCATCGGCATCGTTTGGAGGTTGTGGTGCTCGAATCAAGGTGGGATTTGTTTCTTGTACGCCAAAATGAATTTGAAACAAGTTTCGTGTTGAAGGTTAGGTAACGAAAGTTTGTAACTAAGCCCAAAATTATACTAGCGTCATGGTGAGGTTCTTTTTGATAGAGCTATACGGTTGGGCAAACTTTTTTGACACTTTTTAGATAGGGTTCCTTGTTGTTACACGTATGGCATCATGTATGGCAAATTTGGGGTCATTTGGAGATGTTCGAAAAAATCACTTTGCTTAAACGCATGCCGTTTCGTCTCACTGAAACCAGCTTTTCTAACAAGGCGATTTTTTCTACCTTCTCTAAATGACCTCAAATTTCATACAGCTGATCTTCTATACATAGATAGATAGATTGTTTCGTTTTTACATTTTTCGAACTTTTTATTTTCCTTTATAATACCCAATTGATTTTCAGGTCAAAACCTCGAAAAAGAGCATCATGTATGGCATCATTTTCGCCCTAAATTTCAAATTTTGTGAAACTTTCCCTTTTAGATATTCCTTGTTGTTATAGGTATGGCATCATGTATGCCAAATTTGGTTAGGTCTCACTGAAACCAGCTTTTGTAACAAGTTAGGTTTTTTCGACCTTCTTGAAAGGAATTTTTTCCTACCGTCTCTAAATGACCTCAAAAATCATACATACGATCTTCTATACAAACATAGGTAGATTGTTTCGTTTTTACATTTTTTGAACTTATATTTCCCTTTATAATACCCATTTGATTTTCACGTCAAAACCTCGAAAGTTAACATAAGTAGATGGTGAACCCTTCCAAACTTCAAATACAGAGATAGATAGATTGTTTCATTTATCATTTTTACTGTGAATAGTAATGGCTACAAGAAATCGGTGATGGTTTATCATTTTTGCGTGAAAAGTAATGGATACAACAAATCGGTGATGGTTTATCATTTTTTGCGTGAAAAGTAATGGATACAACAAATCGGTGATGGTTTATCATTTTTTTGCGTGAAAATTAATGGCTACAACAAATCGGTGATGGTTTATCATTTTTTGCGTGAAAAGTAATGCCTAAAAGAGTTTATAATTTTTAGCGCTTGAAAAATAATACAGAAAACCGCCCTTTAGCATACTTAGAGAGTGGAAGGTAACCGCCGACAGAGAGAGAGGGGTTATCCTGCCCGTTAGATCATACGATCAACGGTCGGCGGGCACGATCCGTGTGACATGGGCTAGACCAATCAGGGCAATGTTGCACCTCTGCGAGAATTTGTGGAGGGAGAGGGCAAAACTGAGTAGTATCAAGAAACCAAGGGCACCTGTGTAATAAACATACTAAGGGATTCAAATATGAGATTTAAAAATGGAAAGTGCGTGTTTTGTACAATGAAACCCATCTTGGCCTACCTCAAACTATTTGCAATACAAATATACATGTGTGTGAGAATTGTGGCATCATTTAGACAAAGTATGTTTTGGGGAAAGCTGTTTTGGGAAGGGCTTATTGTAGAAAACCATGCACCTTCATAGCTACTAGGTGATTTGAGAAGTGGAAATTTGTGGTAAAACTTGATTTATCTATAACTTATCTATGTTTTGAGAAGTGGCAATTTGTGGTAAAGACTTCATGAGTAAGTGCCACTATTTTTCGAATTTTTTTGCACATTAAATAACTCATTTAACTAGTTAATTCCATTTGTTGACTCTCTGTTGACCAGCCACTTGAGGGTAAAACTGAGCATATTGCACTAGCCAGTATTAGCACTCAAGGGGAAAGCTGAGCACACAAAAAATGCTAGTATAATACTCGAGGTTATACCTGAGTGTATCTAAATTTCCAGGGTTAGACTCGAGGACGCGTGTTGCGGTGCAGAAATGGAAGACGTGCAATTGTTGACGCGTAGACGCGGGTCGCGGTGCAGATGTCGAACAGTCGAAGACGTGCAATCGTGGACGCGTGTCGCGTTGCAGAAGTCCAAGACGTGCAGACGTGCAACGGTGGACGCGTAGGACGGGGGTCGCATTAACCACCCCTCGCCTTTATAGACGTCTCCTCCCACTATCCCTGTCACTCTCACTCGCCCACGCAATGCCGCCTCTCTCACGTCTCATCATCTTCTCCAAAGCAAAAAAACCCTCTCTCTCTCCTCTGCCGGCGAGATGGACAAGGAGAATGCCAATCCCATCGTCCACGACGCTGTCGGCTCCAAGCGCGACGCCTCCCTCTTCGACGCCGTCCCCTCAACGGACGTCGCCGCCACCTCCGCCGGTGCATCGGAGGCTGCTACCGCCGGTCGCGGTCAGATCCCGCCGGGATATGACCCCTACAAGGATGTGTTGTACGTCCCGCCCCGAACCCCTACGACACCTCCATGGAGGACGCATGGAGCGAGGTAACTACGGTTTGCTTCCTTTTTTGTTCCTCATTCCTTTTTGAACCCTATTTTTGCTGGTGTAGATGGATCTGTAGATGGATGAGTATTGGGCTAATATTTGCGCCGATTTTATTCCATTTTGCTTTGATCCCTTCTTGATTTCGTTTAAGATTTGGGGTTCGGCCATTCGGTTAATTTATGCAAGTAATAATGAGACCTCAATCAGTTAATTTATGCAAGTAATCACGGGATCTCAATCAGTTATTTTATGCACGAATCAAAAGATATCAACCGTTTAATTTTACAAATAATCTGGAATGTGTTCAAGTTCAGATCTGGAATCTATTTCTTTGCCTATGATGAATCGGTGGGCACAGATTTTTACAGGGAGGGTTCAGCGAACCATTTCTGTGTACAAATCTGTTGTGCATGAGCTTTGGTTCGCTGACTACATCCCTGTAGACATATAATCGTGTCCACTCTAACTGAGGCTGCCTATGTTTTTCCTAACTTTGTTATCATGCACGTTAGTCATCGTTGCAACTCATTCACTAATAGTTCCCGTTTGATATGGATCAGCTGTCTAGCAGCGACGTCAGCAGCGACGACGAGCAACATGACATCAAGACTCGCCAGGTGTTGTGGAGGCTGCAGGTCGGCCAGTACGTCTCCTACTTCGCCAAGGGTGTCTACAGGTGCCCCTTCTGCACTAGGAGGCTCAGCGGCACTGACTTCAACTGCCTCCTCACGCATGTCGAGAACATCGGCAACATCTTCCCCAAGGTCGGCGCGTCGGTGAACCCCCACTCCTTCCGCGCCAAGCACAAGGCGCTCGGCATGCACCTCCGCCTCTTCCAGCGGGTGGAGATCTCCGGCGGGCGCATGCCTCCGCTCAAGCCCAAGGCTCCCAAGGGGAGCAACAAGTGGAGGCAGAGGCAGATGGGGTAGGCGGAGTGCTGGACGTGTGCTGCTGCTGCCTCCTATTTTGTTGTTAGCTAGGGATCCCTTGTTGTTATGTTGTTAGTATGATGGTGCTGTGAAGAACCTCGAACCTGTTACCATGTTTGGCTGCTGCATGCAGCCTATTATCTATCCCTATTCTACTATATGACTGTGTGAATTTATCGTACATTCCCTGTAGATTTGCTTCTAGATTTAACTACATACATATGGACCAGATGGAGTACTAGATTTGCTGCCATATTGGGCAAACAACGAGGGCCAAAAGGCACAAATAATTGATACTAATTAGGTGAAAAAAGACAGAGAGAAGGAGGCGGAAAAGGTACTCTTAAAAGGGAAAATGCCAATTTGGGCCGACAGAGACAAAACCCAGCTCCTGCTCACGTGCAACCAAACGCTATCTCGTCCTGTCCCACGCGGTCCCTTTCTACCAGCCCCACGCGACGTGGGCCCACAGGACGCGGACCCACACGTCAGCGCGGAATGGTCAACTAAACGGGAATCCTGCCGTCTGAGCTGCTTCTGCGGGTTTCAAACAAGGACTTGGGGAAAACTGAGGAAAAACTAAGGAGCTGGGGAAAACTGGGCACAACTAAGGACCCGAGGGAACAGAAATAGAAATCCCTTTATTCATTTCCTAAACTTTTATGAAATGATTAAATCTCCGACGAAGGGCCCCACCTGTCGATGCATTTACCAAAACAGAAAATAAAAGAGAAATAAAAGAAAAGGGCCACTGGGGCCCACCGGGTCAACCGCCGGGGTCAACTGCCGGTGGCCCGGCGCCGGCGACGTGTAGAGGCTGCGCTAGAGCGCCCGCGGGCACGCGCGAATAGGCGCGTTCGACGCGCCAGACGATGGGGAACCGAGTGGGGGCGGCGTCGCTTCCCAAAGGTCGATGGAGCAACAGGGACGACAACGTCCGGCGGCGGCGGATGGAGCCGCACGTCGCGGGGACGAACCAGGGCGAGAGGGAGGGCACAGGGAGGCGCCGGAGCACATGGTGCTCACCCTGAGGCTATAGGGAGGGTCGGCGCAGTGGGAGGTGGCCGGGAGGCACCGCAGCGACCACGGCGAGCTCGGCCGGCTGCGGGAGGAAGGCATCGTCGGTGTCGATTGGGGGCACCCGCGTCCGATTCCTTTGGTGAGGAAGATGCAGGGGACGAGGCGGAGCGAATGGGCTACTCGGGGGAGCTCGGGGGGTGGTCGTAGTAGCGAGGAACGGCGATGGCCGGCAGCTAGGGTTCGGCTCGCGTGCGTGCAGAGAAGAGGAGGAGAGGGCCAGGGAGAGGGAGAAGGTAGGGGAGAAGGAGGGTGTCGGGGTCCTTATCCCCTCGTCCAGGAGCGGTCAGCGGCGGCGCGCATCGCGGCCGGGATCGACGGCTCGGGCAGCGACAGGTAGGAGCCTGTGTGTCTGAAGGAAGAAGACAAGGCAATTTTGCAAGGAGCCCCCTGGCTTTTGGGGGTTTTTCTGGAAACATTAAAACAACATCCATTTAATAGTTTTGCAACCTTTTGGAGTTTAATAACTCAAATATTTTAGGGAAAATATTTTGTGGCCTTCCTAATAATAATTGAAAGTCCACACATTTTTGTTTTGAAATTTTGAAACATTTTGAGAGAATTTAAAACAGAGGAAGCTTGACATACATTTGGGTTTCCACTTTATTAAAAGTGTGAATTTTTTTATTAATGCAATTTAGATGATGCTCATGAATTTACAAATCAACTCCTAATTAGGTTTAGCAAAACAGGGATGTTACAACTCTACCCCCTTACAAGAATCTCGTCCCCGAGATTCCTAAGGTAGGAAAAGAGAAGGTAACAAGGACTACACTGGTTTTCAACGAGCTTGTCGATACCACGATGATCTTCTATGTTGAAGAAGTTGATCCACGACATCATGATTGAATGAAGTTATTTTCCTTGCTTAGAGGTTGTTCTCCACTATTCTTAAAGGAAAGAGGGATTAACACCACAATGATAGATCTTCATGAAGATCGAGTGTCTCATGGTCAACTCATGGAAGGAGTGTTCAGAAACAACACTTGAGCTGACAAACCTGAAACACGTCAAGATAATGGAGGATATGAAAGAAGTTTCAAATTTTGGTAGGCCATTGCTCCACACTTGAGAAGAGTACAAAGGGACAAGATAGCGAAGAGTTTACTGCCTTTGGTACCATAATGAGGCACTCTTGGAGAGGGTGACTCGTAGAAGCACAGATGATTATACAACGAGAGAAACTTTAGACTTCATAATCATAGTCACTCTTCAGGAAAGGATACATGAAATGATTGTTGTCTACTCAAAAGGTTGGGGCCCTAAATGGTTGACGAATTCACACAACGTATGAATTGATTGGAACTTCAGGTACTAACCAATGGAAAGGGAAGGGCACTGGCTAGGGAAGTGCCAAGGATCAGCGGGGAGTGAATTTCTCCGAACGAAGTTGTTGTCATTGGAGAAAATGTTTCGAGGGACTGACCGGGAGACATTTAGTAACTCATCTTATAATGTTATCATTGATGTTGTAGACACCAATTTTTGACTATTGATGAGCCTTCAATAGGTCATCGAGTCAAGGTCGAACTTCGGAATTGAAAAGACATCATAAGGGCAACTCCTAGAATAAGTCGCATAAGATCCTTATGGAGAGTGGTTATTCTTGATGATTCAAGAGATTATGGCATTAGGCCTTCCGAATAATTGTGTTAACCACGAGATCAATCTTGTCGGATTTACAAAGAGACCTATGTCAAAAATCCTTGAGAAACACTAACCATCATTGCCGCTTGAGATTCGGCTTAGGTTAGGTGTAAAGATATTTCAGACTCAGAATGTTTGAATAGAAGATTTGCAACAGTTACCACCAAGGTAAAGTCGCTAGATTCTCAAGATATAGACTACAATGTCAAGCTCCAAAAGATTGAGCCAGATTGCGTAATACATATGGTTGCGACTGCAAAGGCCATTGCGTGCATATGAACTTGCAACATAACACAAGTGAGTCCTTGTGGGGACATCAAAGAAAATATCGAAGCTATTAAGATTTTTCTCTTTGAACAAACCAGTCAGTGGCTTGGTGTGCATAGAGAAACTTTTCAAGGAATGGAGGTAACAACCTTCCATCTCAAGAATACTTCGAACATGCCTGACCGACTTGCGATGATTCCCGAGGATAACAAAGGGAACTCGACTCAGATCCACGGCGACATCTTTCAGCAAGTGCACGTGAACTAGAGAAGGTCACTTCTGACATCCAGAACACATACTTCATGATAACACGAATATGGTTCTCAAAAGCTTCCAACATTAGTGCCAACTGTTCAATATGAACCTCTTTAGACATGGAGAATATAAGAATGTCATCGATGGGCTCAACAACAATCTTATCAAGATAGTCCAATGAGGGGCTCACATGTTGCATGAACAAGGCAGAAGTACTAGTCAGACCAAAGGACATGAAGATGTATTCAGGCTAAACACCATGAGTATAAACATCATCAAGATAGTCCTTGAAACTGAGTTTGATTTGACGATGGCCCAAACTCAAATCAAATATGGGGAAGATATCATATCCATATAGAAGATACTTCCTAACTTCAACACGAACAAAACTAGACATCCCTTTAAGAAGGAACGAGTATGACAGAGCTTTTGTCTTTCAACTCTCCAAGTTGTTGTTTAAGCTCAACCAACTAGTCCAGGGTTATCCAGTACAGTTTCTTGGAGAAAGGAGTAGTTCACAGAACTAACTTGCTCATGAACTCGATAACACGGTCATGTGGCAACATGGAAATACTTCTATAAAGACATCCAGAATATCACGAACCACCGGTATATCACTGAATTCGGGAGGGGATCTTGCTTTACAAAGCAAACGATATGGGTCTTGAGAGCTTTGGGATGGACCTAACTCTTTGACCGAAGATGTGCCAGAACAATGGACTTGGCAACACAATCAAACTTCGCTTAATAATTGGCGAACCAATCATGCTAAGAATGACATCAATGTCCTTGGATTTCAAAGAAACAAGAATTTCTAAGAATCTCAGATAGCCACATCAATAAGTAAACCCCAGCATTCCCAAGCACGGACAACTCGGAGGAAGGGCGAGTGAAGATATGTAAGAGCATCACTTCGTCAATAAGGCCATGATAAAAAGCACGACCTCATGATATAGAAGAGGGTGATACTCTAAGGTAGAACAGAAAAGGAGCTAACTAGGCCTCTTAATCTGCGGATCACAACACTTTGACCAAGTCCAAGAAATGGACGAGGTACTGGAGTTTGTTTCTCCTGACATACCGAAGTGGAATGTACTGACGAACCACAAGGGTAACATGCATTGGAAAACACCAATGTACATTTACAGCTTGACTGCTAACTAGTAGAGAAAGGTCGAAAAGCGACTAAAGAGGAGGAACATAATCAGGAACATAATTCCTGAGATGTAGATGCATAAGATAACACTTTTGTGAAACTCATGTTGAAAAAGGAGGTGTGGCAGAGTCACAGATATAGATATGAGACTCACAAAGAGCACTCTTGTCGTGATCCGTTTGGTTCGATGAAAGAACCTCGGCGATAGCTAGTGGAAGGGAAAGATCTTTATTGCCGCAGTTCAACACGACAATAACCACAAGCTTGAGGGCTTGATTGATTTGAATTTAGCCATCCTGATGTAATATTTGAACATTAACACCAGTGTTCAATTGCATGGATCTTGGGTTAAAGGCCAGCTTCATGTACTAAGATTCATTAGAATCCAGCACAATCGGGGACCTTCGGTTCAAGTCCAAGGGTTAAAAACCGAGAAAGGAGTAACTACTAAATGAGTGACACAAAGGACACTACGAGGTAGTAATCACGGGTTAGCATCTAGAAGCAATGCATAGCTTCCGAAGTACCCAATAAAATAAAAAGGAGGCATAGAAGGCAAAAGGAAACCCCGAAGCCTAGAATAGAATTATGTGGAACCCACAAAATAGAGAGATCCTGATGGAAAGGAATCTCTCTGTTGAAACAAAACAAAACAAGGAGGATGCATAGAACACACACGACTCTAGAGAACTCTATACTAGGTCAACTGGTTTAGAAACGACATGCCCTTGAGGAACCTAAGTTTGAAAGACTAGAAGAGATAGAAAAACTTTTAAGTCAACACAAGGTAAGGCACCTTAGAATTAGAGCGATACCAGATAAGGAGTAAAAAGAAGCCTAATCAGATTCTCGCAAATACTTTTAGTTTTCAAATAGTTTTCACAAAAACTAGACTCAACATCGACCGACAGAAAGGGTTTCCTACAGGCAGTCCTGCTCTGATACCAAAACCTGTGGCACCCCCGGGATCAGGGTTAGACAAATACCAGATCTTCGTCTGACATAAGTCTAACCTAGAGCTCGTGAGACTACAGTGAGAAAATCGGTAACACAACAGTGACTCTACGACTCAAAAAGGTAATACAAGCTCATAGCTAAGCGAAGAACCAAAGCATTACAAGTAGAGGTCACTGACCTGACATACATCAATCAACGGAAGCGAAGTTATGCTATTAGACATAGCAAGAGAGCAAAAGGCCTAAGAGGCCAGGAGCATAACGGCAACGTCCCAGCCCATAGATTTGAGGCTGCCACCTGGGAACCCCAAGCTACTCGTCGATGTCGACATAGAAACCACCATCTGTTGGAGCAACTTTGTCTGAAACAAAAGCATGCAAAGCTGAGTACAGGGACTCAGCAAGACTTAGTACAACCTTTTAGCAAAGCGGGTATGCGGGCTTTCTGTAGAGCTTCTTTTGCGTAAAACTAGTTTTCCTTTGTTAAACAAGAGGGAGGAGAAGCTCGACTACTCAGAACCTTTAAAAGGGGATAAGAGAGCGATATTTCTATCTCTATTGATCATCATATTGTATCCACCAATTTTCATCATCTCGAACCACTATCCTCGGATCACCCCCTCAACACCCGGAGAAGGTGTCCGTAAACACACATTGATTGCCAAGTTTTACGATCAGGTTCAAGTTGTCTATGATCACAGAATCCATTCCCAAGTCATCCATAACCGTGGACACGTCTTTTTGAAAAGATTCATAACCCTGCAGGGGTGCACAACTTTACCCACACGTGCCTACCGACTCTTAATGCCAAATTATTAGCTCGCTTCCTTGGAAAGCCGGCAGAGGGTGGTCGACCACGACCTTTACCTTGCTGTCGAGACCATGAGTCACACGCTAATGATTATTCCGCCGTAACGGGTCAAGTCCCGAAGTCGGTCCTTAATGATGTGAGCCGAGGTGGGTTTCCCCAGAGGCCGCAACCTCCAGCCACCACGACCACGCTTACCTGCCTATGTACCTTTACCCCAAGCAAAATGCAATGCATATGACCAGGTAACGCGCAAACTATGTGACTCATGGAATCTACTAGGCAAGTTAGTGAGTCGAGAGGGTACCATAATAGGGCCTCGCGTGGTTGTACGCTCAGTTTTTGTTCAAGAGGCGAGAACTCGGTTCCTAGGGTCGGCAGAAACGAAACAACCCACCACATCCCAATGTGGCCTCTCGTCTGATCCTTTAATCATGTTTAACAACATCTCTATACTTTCCATGTCAACCTGTCATGCTAGTTTCATTTCATAGTATGGCTCCAGTCCGAAGACCGGAGTAGTAGCGTAACAAACTAAGCATGGCTAAGCATAAAGAGATAAAGGCTCTAGCGATGCGCACATGCCAAACCTAGTTATGCTAGGAGCAGTGGATCAGATATTTGAGGCTACAAGGGTGGAACATGCAATAGATAGGATAACTCTACTTATCGATAAAAGACAGTTGAATCGTATGCAATATGTAGGAACCAGAGTAAAAGCAGTTCGAAATCATATATGAACCAGGCTAGGGCTTGCCTTTGTCCCTGACAAACCGAAGTGGATCTTCGACAATCTTGTACTTGACTTGTTGATGCGTGTGGTTGGCACGTCCGTTGGGAACCCCAAGAGGAAGGCGTGATGCGCACAGCGGCAAGTTTCCCTCAGTAAGAAACCAAGGTTTAATCGAACCAGTAGGAGTCAAGAAGCACGTTGAAGGTTGATGGCGGCGAGATGTAGTGCGGCGCAACACCAGTGATTCCGGCGCCAACGTGGAACCTGCACAACACAACCAAAGTACTTTGCCCCAACGAAACAGTGAGGTTGTCAATCTCACCGGCTTGCTGTAACAAAGGATTAACCGTATTGTGTGGAAGATGATTGCTTGCAGAAAACAGAGAACAAAGATTACGAGATTGTATTTCAAGAAAGAGAATTGGACCGGGGTCCACAGTTCACTAGAGGTGTCTCTCCCATAAGACGAACAGCATGTTGGGTGAACAAATTACAGTTGGGCAATTGACAAATAAAGAGAGCATGACCATGCACATACATATCATGATGAGTATAGTGAGATTTAATTGGGCATTACGACAAAGTACATAGACCGTCATCCAACTGCATCTATGCCTAAAAAGTCCACCTTCAGGTTATCATCCGAACCCCCTCCGGTATTAAGTTGCAAACAACAGACAATTGCATTAAGTATGGTGCGTAATGTAACTAGTGACTACATCCTTGAACATAGCACTAATGTTTTATCCCTAGTGGCAACAGCACAACACAACCTTAGAACTTTCTCACACGTCCCTGTGTCAATGCAGCATGAACCCACTATCGAGCATAAGTACTCCCTCTTGGAGTTACAAGCATCTACTTGGCCAGAGCATCTACTAGTAACGGAGAGCATGCAAGATCATAAACAACACATAAGCATAACTTTGATAATCAACATAACAAGTATTCTCTATTCATCGGATCCCAACAAACGCAACATATAGAATTACAGATAGATGATCTTGATCATGTTAGGCAGCTCACAAGATCCGACAATGATAGCACAATGGGGAGAAGACAACCATCTAGCTACTGCTATGGACCCATAGTCCAGGGGTAGACTACTCACACATCACACCGGAGGCGACCATGGCGGCGTAGAGTCCTCCGGGAGATGATTCCCCTCTCCCCGGCAGGTGCCGGAGGCGATCTCTGGATCCCCCGAGATGGGATCGGCGGAGGCGTCTCTGGAAGGTTTTCCGTATCGTGGCTCTCGGTACTGGGGGTTTCGTCACGGAGGCTATTTGTAGGCGGAAGGGCAGGTCAAGAGGCGGCACGGGGGCCCCACACCACATGGCCGCGCGGCCAAGGGGGGGCCGCGCCGCCCTATAGTGTGGCCCCTCCGTGGCCCCTCTTCGTCTCTCCTTCGGACTTCTGGAAGCTTCGTGAGAAAATAGGCCCCTGGGCTTTGATTTCGTCCAATTCCGAGAATATTTCCTTACTAGGATTTCTGAAACCAAAAACAGCAAACAAAGAATCGGCACTTCGGCATCTTGTTAATAGGTTAGTTCCGGAAAATGCACGAATATGACATAAAGTGTGCATAAAACATGTAGATAACATCAATAATGTGGCATGGAACATAAGAAATTATCGATACGTCGGAGACGTATCAGCATCCCTGCTTAGTTCTGCTCGTCCCGAGCAGTAAAACGATAACACGTATAATTTACGGAGTGACATGCCATCATAATCTTGATCATACTATTTGTAAAGCATATGTAGTGAATGCAGCGATCAAAACAATGTATATGACATGAGTAAACAAGTGAATCATAAAGCAAAGACTTTTCATGAATAGCACTTCAAGACAAGCATCAATAAGTCTTGCATAAGAGTTAACTCATAAAGCAATAATTCAAAGTAAAGGCATTGAAGCAACACAAAAGAAGATTAAGTTTCAGCGGTTGCTTTCAACTTATAACATGTATATCTCATTGATATTGTCAACATAGAGTAATATAATAAGTGCAATAAGCAAGTATGTAGAAATCAATGCACAGTTCACACAAGTGTTTGCTTCTTGAGGTGGAGAGAAATAGGTGAACTGACTCAACATTGAAAGTAAAAGAATGGTCCTCCATAGAGGAAAAGCATCGATTGCTATATTTGTGCTAGAGCTTTGATTTTGAAAACATGAAACAATTTTGTCAACGGTAGTAATAAAGCATATGCATCATGTAAATTATATCTTATAAGTTGCAAGCCTCATGCATAGTGTACTAATAGTGCCCGCACCTTGTCCTAATTAGCTTGGACTACCGGATCATCACAATGCATTGTTTTTACCAAGTGTCACAAAGGGGTACCTCTATGCCGCCTGTACAAAGGTCTAAGGAGAAAGCTCGCATTGGATTTCTCGCTATTGATTATTCTTCAACTTAGACATCCATACCGGGACAACATAGACAACAGATAATGGACTCCTCTTTTATGCATAAGCATATAACAACAATTAATAATTTTCTCATTTGAGATTTGAGGATTGTTGTCCAAAACTGAAACTTCCACCATGGAGCATGGCTTTAGTTAGCGGCCCAATGTTCTTCTCTAACATATGCATGCTTAACCCTATGGTGGTAGATCTCTCTTACTTCAGACAAGACGGACATGCATAGCAACTCACATGAAATTCAACAATGAATAGTTGATGGCGTCCCCAGTGAACATGGTTATCGCACAACAAGCAACTTAATAAGAGATAAAGTGCATAATTACATATTCAATACCACAATAGTTTTTAAGCTTTTTGTCCCATGAGCTATATATTGCAAAGGTGAATGATGGAATTTTAAAGGTAGCACTCAAGCAATTTACTTTGGAATGGCGGGAAAATACCATGTAGTATAGGTAGGTATGGTGGACACAAATGGCATAGTGGTTGGCTCAAGTATTTTGGATGCATGAGAAGTATTCCCTCTCGATACAAGGTTTAGGCTAGCAAGGCTTATTTGAAACAAACACAAGGATGAACCGGTGCAGCAAAACTCACATAAAAGACATATTGAAAACATTATAAGACTCTACACCGTCTTCCTTGTTGTTCA
Source organism: Lolium perenne (assembly GCF_019359855.2). NCBI lineage: Eukaryota > Viridiplantae > Streptophyta > Magnoliopsida > Poales > Poaceae > Lolium > Lolium perenne. Next base: position 148,852,800 of record NC_067245.2, read on the forward strand.
AACTCAATACTAGAAATTATCTAGACCTTAGAGAAACCAAATATGCAAACCAAATTTTAGCATGCTCTATGTATTTCTTCATTAATGGGTGCAAAGCATATGATGCAAGAGCTTAAACATGAGCACAACAATTGCCAAGTATCACATTACCCAAGACATTTATAGCAATTACTACATGTATCATTTTCCAATTCCAACCATATAACAATTTAACGAAGGAGAAACTTCGCCATGAATACTATGAGTAGAAACCAAGGACATACTTGTCCATATGCTACAGCGGAGCGTGTCTCTCTCCCATAAAGTGAATGCTAGGATCCATTTTATTCAAACAAAACAAAAAACAAAAACAAACCGACGCTCCAAGAAAAAGCACATAAGATGTGATGGAATAAAAATATAGTTTCAGGGGAGGAACCTGATAATGTTGTCGATGAAGAAGGGGATGCCTTGGGCATCCCCAAGCTTAGACGCTTGAGTCTTCTTGATATATGCAGGGGTGAACCACCGGGGCATCCCCAAGCTTAGAGCTTTCACTCTCCTTGATCATGTTGCATCATACTCCTCTCTTGATCCTTGAAAACTTCCTCCACACCAAACTCGAAACAACTCATTAGAGGGTTAGTGCACAATATAAATTGACATATTCAGAGGTGACACAATCATTCTTAACACTTATGGACATTGCATAATGCTACTGGACATTAGTGGATCAAAGAAATTCATCCAACATAGCGAAAGAGGCAATGCGAAATAAAAGGCAGAATCTGTCAAAACAGAACAGTTCGTATTGACGAATTTTAAAATGGCACCAGACTTGCTCAAATGAAAATGCTCAAATTGAATGAAAGTTGCGTACATATCTGAGGATCATGCACGTAAATTGGCTTAATTTTCTGAGCTACCTACAGGGAGGTGGACCCAGATTCGTGACAGCAAAGAAATCTGGAACTGTGCAGTAATCCAAATCTAGTACTTACTTTTCTATCAACGGCTTAACTTGGCACAACAAAACTCAAAACTAAGATAAGGAGAGGTTGCTACAGTAGTAAACAACTTCCAAGACACAAAATAAAAACAAAGTACTGTAGGTAAAAACATGGGTTGTCTCCCATAAGCGCTTTTCTTTAACGCCTTTCAGCTAGGCGCAGAAAGTGTGTATCAAGTATTATCAAGAGATGAAGTGTCAACATCATAATTTGTTCTCATAATAGAATCAAAAGGTACCTTCATTCTCTTTCTAGGGAAGTGTTCCATACCTTTCTTGAGAGGAAATTGATATTTTATATTACCTTCCTTCATATCAATGACAGCACCAACAGTTCGAAGAAAAGGTCTTCCCAATATAATGGGACAAGATGCATTGCATTCAATATCCAAGGCAACAAAATCAACGGGGACAAGGTTATTGTTAACGGTAATGCGAACATTATCAACTTTACCCAAAGGTTTCTTTGTAGAATGATCAGCAAGATTAACATCCAAATAACAATTTTTCAGTGGTGGCAAGTCAAGCATATCATAAATTTTCTTAGGCATAACAGAAATACTTGCACCAAGATCACATAAAGCATTACAATCAAAATCTTTAACCTTCATCTTAATGATGGGCTCCCAACCATCCTCTAGCTTTTTAGGAATAGAGGCTTCACGCTCTAGTTTCTCTTCTCTAGCTTTTATGAGAGCATTTGTAATATGATGTGTGAAAGCCAAATTTATAGCACTAGCATTAGGACTTTTAGCAAGTTTTTGCAAGAACTTTATAACTTCAGAGATGTGGCAATCATCAAAATTCAAACCATTATAATCTAAAGCAATGGGATCATCATCCCCAATGTTGGAAAAAATTTCAGCAGCCTTTATCACGTGCAGTTTCAGTAGCTTTAGCAGCTGTGCAGTTTTTCGCGCTTTGCATTAGAAGTGGAAACATTGCTAACACCAATTCTTTTATTAGTATGAGTAGGAGGTGCAGCAACATGTGTAGCATTAGCATTACTAGTGGTGGTAATAGTCCAAACTTTAGCTACATTCTTCTCTTTAGCTAGTTTTTCATTTTCTTCTCTATCCCACCTAGCACGCAGTTCAGCCATTAATCTTATATTCTCATTAATTCTAACTTGAATGGCATTTGCTGTAGTAGTAATTTTATTATGATGATTCTCATTAGGCAAAACTTTTGATTTCAAAAGATCAACATCAAGACAAGACTATCGACATTAGAAGCAAGTATATCAATTTTCCCAAGCTTTTCTTCAACAGCTTTGTTAAAAGCAGTTTGTGTACTAATAAATTCTTTAAGCATGGCTTCAAGTCCAGGGGGTGAACTCCTATTATTGTTGTAAGAATTCCCATAAGAATTACCATAGCCGTTGCCATTATTATAAGGATATGGCCTATAGTTGTTACTAGAATTGTTCCTAAGCATTGTTGTTGAAATTATTATTTTTAATGAAGTTTACATCAACATGTTCTTCTTGTGCAACCAATGAAGCTAATGGAACATTATTAGGATCAATATTAGTCCTATCATTCACAAGCATAGACATAATAGCATCAATCTTATCACTCAAGGAAGAAGTTTCTTCGACAGAATTTACCTTCTTACCTTGTGGAGCTCTTTTCGTGTGCCATTCAGAGTAATTGATCATCATATTATCAAGAAGCTTTGTTGCTTCACCAAGAGTGATGGACATAAAGGTACCTCCAGCAGCTGAATCCAATAAATTCCGTGAAGAAAAATTTAGTCCTGCATAGAAGGTTTGGATGATCATCCAAGTAGTCAGTCCATGGGTTGGGCAATTTTTAACCAGAGATTTCATTCTTTCCCAAGCTTGAGCAACATGTTCAGTATCTAATTGTTTAAAATTCATTATGCTACTCCTCAAAGATATAATTTTAGCAGGGGGATAATATCTACCAATAAAAGCATCCTTGCATTTAGTCCATGAATCAATACTATTCTTAGGCAGAGATAGCAACCAATCTTTAGCTCTTCCTCTTAATGAGAAAGGGAACAATTTTAGTTTAATAATATCACCATCTACATCTTTATATTTTTGCATTTCACATAGTTCAACAAAATTATTAAGATGGGCAGCAGCATCATCAGAACTAACACCAGAAAATTGCTCTCGCATAACAAGATTCGATAAAGCGAGGTTTAATTTCAAAGAATTCTCTTTGTAGTAGCAGGTGGAGCAATAGGTGTGCATAAGAAATCATTATTATTTGTGGTTGTGAAGTCACACAACTTAGTATTTTCAGCGTTGGCCATTTTAGCAACAGTAAATAAAGCAAACTAGATAAAGTAAATGCAAGTAAACTAAATTTTTTTTGTGTTTTTGATATAGCAAACAAGATAACAAGTAAAGTAAAACTAGCAACTAATTTTTTTGTATTTTGATTTAGTGCAGCAAACAAAGTAGTAAATAAAACTAAGCAAGACAAAAACAAAGTAAAGAGATTGAGAAGTGGAGACTCCCCTTGCAGCGTGTCTTGATCTCCCCGGCAACGGCGCCAGAAATTTGCTTGATGCGTGTGGTTGGCACGTCCGTTGGGAACCCCAAGAGGAAGGCGTGATGCGCACAGCGGCAAGTTTCCCTCAGTAAGAAACCAAGGTTTAATCGAACCAGTAGGAGTCAAGAAGCACGTTGAAGGTTGATGGCGGCGAGATGTAGTGCGGCACAACACCAGTGATTCCGGCGCCAACGTGGAACCTGCACAACACAACCAAAGTACTTTGCCCCAACGAAGCTTAGGTGAGGTTGTCAATCTCACCGGCTTGCTGTAACAAAGGATTAACCGTATTGTGTGGAAGATGATTGTTTGCGAGAAAACAGAGAACAGTATTGCAGTAGATTGTATTTCAAGAAAGAGAATTGGACCGGGTCCACAGCTCACTAGAGGTGTCTCTCCCATAAGACGAACAGCATGTTGGGTGAACAAATTACAGTTGGGCAATTGACAAATAAAGAGAGCATGACCATGCACATACATATCATGATGAGTATAGTGAGATTTAATTGGGCATTACGACAAAGTACATAGACCGTCATCCAACTACATCTATGCCTAAAAAGTCCACCTTCAGGTTATCATCCGAACCCCCTCCGGTATTAAGTTGCAAACAACAGACAATTGCATTAAGTATGGTGCGTAATGTAACTAGTGACTACATCCTTGAACATAGCACTAATGTTTTATCCCTAGTGGCAACAGCACAACACAACCTTAGAACTTTCTCACATCGTCCCTGTGTCAATGCGAGGCATGAACCCACTATCGAGCATAAGTACTCCCTCTTGGAGTTACAAGCATCTACTTGGCCGAGCATCTACTAGTAACGGAGAGCATGCAAGATCATAAACAACACATAAGCATAACTTTGATAATCAACATAACAAGTATTCTCTATTCATCGGATCCCAACAAACGCAACATATAGAATTACAGATAGATGATCTTGATCATGTTAGGCAGCTCACAAGATCCGACAATGATAGCACAATGGGGAGAAGACAACCATCTAGCTACTGCTATGGACCCATAGTCCAGGGGTAGACTACTCACACATCACACCGGAGGCGACCATGGCGGCGTAGAGTCCTCCGGGAGATGATTCCCCTCTCGGCAGGGTGCCGGAGGCGATCTCTGGATCCCCGAGATGGGATCGGCGGCGGCGGCGTCTCTGGAAGGTTTTCCGTATCGTGGCTCTCGGTACTGGGGGTTTCGTCACGGAGGCTATTTGTAGGCGGAAGGGCAGGTCAAGAGGCGGCACGGGGGCCCCACACCACAGGGCCGCGCGGCCAAGGGGGGGGCCGCGCCGCCCTATAGTGTGGCCCCTCCGTGGCCCCTCTTCGTCTCTCCTTCGGACTTCTGGAAGCTTCGTGAGAAAATAGGCCCCTGGGCTTTGATTTCGTCCAATTCCGAGAATATTTCCTTACTAGGATTTCTGAAACCAAAAACAGCAGAAAAACAGAATCGGCACTTCGGCATCTTGTTAATAGGTTAGTTCCAGAAAATGCACGAATATGACATAAAGTGTGCATAAAACATGTAGATAACATCAATAATGTGGCATGGAACATAAGAAATTATCGATACGTCGGAGACGTATCACTTGTTCGTCGGAGGATAGGAATTGATCATCACTGTTGTTGATCTTCGTCGTCTCAGACTCATGCTCTATCGATCGCGAAGAAGCAATCACTATAAAGAGAGAAATAACAATAAACACATGCCATCAATGCAATGCGCATACAATAATGATGATATGACATGTTAAAGATGTTGAATTAAGCCCTAAGACATAATCATCAATTTAACTGGGGTTCGACGAAACTAGGTTTAGCAGTTCCGGAGTCCTCAAAGGGGTACAATTAGTTATTCTAAAACAAATAGGGTTAAAAGTTGCTTATTGATGACCCACAAGTATAGGGGGTGTATCGCAGTATCTTCGATAAGTAAGAGTGTCGAACCCAACGAGGAGCAGAAGGTGTTGACAAGCAGTTTCGATGAAGGATTCACTGTAAATGCTCACAGACAAGTATTCAGAGGGTTTTGATGTAGCAGTTGAATAAAGTACGAGTAAATAAAGTGCGAGAGTAACAATTGCAGCGAGTGGCCCAATCCTTTTTAGCACAAAGGACAAGCCGGTTTGTTTACTTATAATGACCAAACGTTCTCGAGGACACACGGGATTTTAGTCTAGTGCTTTCGCTACATACGGCTAATTAATCTTCATTGTTTTGATAAGTGTTGTGTGGGTGAACCTGTGCTAATGTACCGCCCTTCCTAGGACTAATACATACTTGTGATTATACCCCTTGCAAGCATCCGCAACTACAAGAAAGTAATTAAGAATAAATCTAACCACAGCCTTAAACTCTGAGATCCTGCTATCCCTCCTGCATCGATATACCAACGGGGGTTTAGGTTTCTCACTCAGCAACCCCGCAATTGGCAAACGAGTACAAGATGCATTCCCCTAGGCCCATAAAGGTGAAGTGTCGTGTAGTCGACGTTCACACGACACCACTAGAAGAATAACACCACAACTTAAATATCATAACATTGAATATTACTCAACCATACTTCACTACTAACATTTAGACTTCACCCATGTCCTCAAGAACTAAACGAACTACTCACGAGACATCATATGGAACATGATCAGAGGTGATATGATGATGAATAACAATCTGAACATAAACCTTGGTTCAACGGTTTCACTCAATAGCATCAATAACAAGTAGAAATCAATACCGGGAGAGTTTCCCCTATCAAACAATCAAGATCCAACCCAAATTGCTACGGCGGTGACGATGTCCAGCGGAGGAGACGGCGGTGATGATGGTGGAGATGATGATGATGGTGATGGAGATGATGTCCAACTCGATGGCGGTGACGATGGCGTCGATTTCCCCCTCCCGGAGGGAATTTCCCCGGCGGATCTCAGCCCGCCGGAGAGCTCTTTTCTCTCTGGTGTTCTCCGCCCCGCAGAGGCGGTCAGAACTCTTCGCGAGGTACCCTCTGTGGCTTAGGTCTTCGGGACGAAGGATTTCGCGAAGAAAAGGAGGCGAGAGGGGCTGTGGGCACCCCTCCTCACCAGGCGGCGCGGCCAGGCCATGGGCCGCGCCGGCCTGTGGTCTGGGCCCACCTTGGGTCCCCTCGACTCCCCCTTCTGGCTTCCTTCGTCATCTGGAAAAATAGTATTTTTGGTATAATTTCCTTCCACGGTTGATCTTCCGAAATATTGCGTTCTGACGGTGCTTTTTCCAGCAGAATCCTGGCTCCGGTGCTCGATCCTCCAATAATGATGAAACATGCAAAATAGATGAAATAACATAAGTATTATGTCCAAATATGAAATATATCAATGAATAGCAACATATTATGATACAAAATAGTGATGCAAATTGGACGTATCAACTCCCCCCAAGCTTAGACTTCGCTTGTCCCCAAGCGAAATCGAACTCGATAAACAGACCACATGTTTATGGAGTGAAGAGTCGATAAATAAAATACGGACAAGAAGCATCATATTCATTCACACAAGACATTCTAGTAAACAACTTCCTCATATGACTCAACTTGAAACAAGTATAAGGTAATCACAAATAAAGGTGCATAAGAAATCATATTTGGTGATGGCAAACTTCGTTCTTGGTCAGAGAACAATTAACAGGTTATATTTATCTATTGAGCAGCGCTCTCATGTTAAAGTTTATATTGCACACTTGCATACTCAATCATAATAGTCTCCTCATGATCATTGATAACTTGCAAAGCTATATTCATTCAGATAAAACTTGTACTAAACAAGGAAGAATAAAAGACATGATGAAGCAAATCACAATATAAAGGTTTGATCACAACTACTCAAATGCTTGCTTGAGATGGAGGGAAATAGGTTTACTGACTCAACATAAAGTAAAAGACAGGCCCTTCGCAGAGGGAAGCAGGGATTAAATCATGTGCTAGAGCTTTTTCAGTTTTGAAATCATATAAAGAGAATAAAAGTAATATTTTGAGAGGTGTTTGTTGTTGTCAACGATTTGTGTAGCGGGTACTCTAACCCCCTTGCCAGACAAACCTTCAAAGAGCGGCTCCCATTTTATTTTTTATTTTGTGTGGCACTCCTTCCAGCCTTTCTTTCACAAACCATGGCTAACCGAATCCTCGGGTGCCTGCCAACAATCTCATACCATGAAGGAGTGCCTTTTTATTTTAGTTTTATTATGATGACACTCCCCCCAACCTTTGCTTACACAAGCCATGGCTAACCGAATCCTTCAGGTGCCGTCCATCAATCACATACCATGGAGGAGTGTCTATTTAGTTTAATTAATTTGGGACTGGGAATCCCATTGCCAGCTCTTTTTGCAAAATTATTGGATAAGCGGATGAAGCCACTAGTCCATTAGTGAAAGTTGCCCAACAAGATTGAAAGATAAAACACCACATACTTCCTCATGAGCTATAAAACATTGACACAAATAAGAGATAGTAAATTTTGAATTGTTTAAAGGTAGCACACGAAGTATTTACTTGGAATGGCAGGAAATACCATGTAGTAGGTAGATATGGTGGACACAAATGACATAGGTTTGGGTTATGGTTTGGATGCACGAGAAGTATTCCCTCTCAGTACAAGTCTTTGGCTAGCAAGGTTAATTAGCAAGCATAAGAGTTGAGGGAAACAAACAAATATACATGTGATAGAAACAATCATGCATCTTCCTTATAAGCACAAACAGTTTTAACTTCAGAATAATAAGCTATGAGCTAACAAGAAAGAAAGACAATGAAACAACTAAATGTATTTCTCTTTTCTATTTAAACCTCAAAGTGTTGTTGCTATTGACCAATGCTAAGTTTGCCAAAACCAAATAGATTTATTCAATGCTCCCAAAGTGATACCAATACTAACAACAAGGTAAATCATATAGTAGAGATTGCAAACTAAAATAAGATGTGCAATACGTAAATGATAAGACTTCTCATCAATATTCCATAACGATAATTCACACCAAGGGATACATAGATAACCAACTAAAGAAGAGATACTTCCAAACTGCAACCCATCTTATATGATAACTTCCCTACTCATGATATGACACTACTTGACAGTAAAAAGTAAAAGGTAGTGATAATGTGATACCGCGGCACTCCCCCAAGCTTGGAACAAACCAAGGGGATGCCAATACCGATGATGAATTACTTCTTCGGCGATGGTGGTGATGAATTCCTGACAAGCTTCTCAACAAGCTCCTGAAGCTCATCAATCTTGTACGTGAGGTTGCGAATCATCTCCGAATTGTGCTCGACACGGTTGAGAAGTATATCCGACGGCGAGTCCCAACTCTTGGAGTTATTTCCCCACTCTTCACCTTCAGGCTTCATCCTTCCTGCAGTGTTAGAACGATCTATATCCCAATTGCTAGGCAATGCTGCCCTGGGAGTCCTTTTAATTTGATTATTGAAAATTAGATTGCGGAAGGGATGGTGAGTGCCCGAGAAAGATGTCTTCGGAGCTAGGTAATGACGTGGAACCCCTCCTCCGGTGCGAATTCTTGCGCTCTTGTTTGCACTAAAAGGGTTGTCCACCACCTTGACGCTTGCAATGGTAGCACGCAGGTGTGCGCGCGAGTCTTCCTCCACCTCTTCTTCATCCTCCTCCTTGACGCTCTTGTCCACCTCTTTCCACTCGGGATCTTGAATATCTTCATCCGAAAGCTCCTTGCCCTTGTTCTTGGAGACCATGGTGCTTCTAGACTGAAAACAGATCCTGGCAGAAACAGCTCAAAACAAAACACGTCGAGAAAACGATATACGGACCTCCAGGGGTTCGGGGGATTATATAGCAAATATTTTCACGACAAAAGGAAAGTACCAGGTCGAACCAGAGTCGGAAAGGGGCGACGAGGCGGCCAGCACATAGGGCGGCGCTACCTAGCTGGGGCCCGCGCCGGCCTATGGCGGCACGCCCTCGTGCGTCTCCTCCACTCCGTTTCGATCTCGTAATTTTTTATATTTTCCAAAAACAGCAAAAACATTGTTCAAAAAGTAAATTGCGAACTTTTTATTACCAGTACTGTTACCTATTCAAAGTCGAGTTCTGGCGGACTGTCGATTTGTCCTTTGATGAAGGCCTCCGGTGTTTCCACTCGAATAATATCAACATCAACATTATAAGAATCACCTGAGATGTAATGCTTGAGTCTTTGTCCATTCACCACTTGTGTGGCATTGCCTTGAAGAGAGCTAATTTTAATTACTCCTGAACGATACACCTCCTCAACAACATATGGTCCTTCCCATTTTGAGAGTAATTTCCCTGCAAAGAATCTGAGACGAGACCGATACAATAGGACTTTATCCCCAATATTAAATTCTCTTTTGATAATCCTTCTATCATGCCATTTTTTAACTTTCTCTTTAAAGAGTTTAGCATTTTCATAAGCTTCACTTCTCCATTCATCTAGAGAACTCAATTGCAACAACCTCTTATTACCGACAAGTTTAGGATCTTTATTTAATTCTCTAACAGCCCAATAAGCTTTGTGCTCTAGTTCTAAAGGTAAATGACAAGCTTTCCCATAAACCATTTTATAAGGTGACATTCCCATGGGGTTTTTATAAGCAGTTCTATAAGCCCATAGTGCATCCTTCAATTTACTAGCCCAATTCTTTCTAGTTTTATTAACAGTCTTTTGCAAGATAGATTTAATCTCTCTATTTGATAATTCTACTTGCCCACTAGTTTGAGGATGATAAGCGGAAGCAATTCTATGATTAATACCATATTTAGCAAAAGTTTTTCTAAAACCACCATGAATAAAATGAGAACCTCCATCAGTCATAATATATCTAGGAACTCCAAATCTAGGAAAAATAATATCTAAAAGCATTCTTAAAGAGGTCTCACCATCAGCACTTTTTGTAGGTATGGCTTCCACCCATTTAGTAACATAATCAACAGCAACAAGTATATGAGTGTTACCTTCTGAAGAGGGAAAAGGTCCCATGAAGTCAAATCCCCAACAATCGAACGGTTCAATAACAAGAGTATAATTCATAGGCATTTCATTGCGTCTGGAGATATTACCAACCCTTTGGCATTCATCACAAGATAAAATAAACTTTCTTGCATCTTTGAAGAGAGTTGGCCAATAAAAACCTGATTGCAGAACTTTTTGCGCGGTTCTTTCTCCGGCGTGATGTCCTCCATAAGCACTACCATGACATTTACTCAATATCTCTTGTTGTTCATACTCGGGGACACATCTTCGCAGAATACCATCCACTCCTTCTTTATATAAGTGTGGGTCATCCCAGAAATAATGCCTCAAGTCATAAAAGAATTTCCTCCTTTGCTGAGCTGAAAAGGTTGGAGGCAAATACTTGGAAACAATAAAGTTAGCATAATCAGCATACCAAGGACTGTCTCGTGAGCTCACCTTTATTACAGCCAATTGTTCATTTGGAAAACTATCATTAATAGGAACAGGATCATAAGCAATATTTTCCAATCTAGACAAATTATCAGCAACAGGGTTGTCAGCACCTTTCCTATCTACAATATGTAAATCAAATTCTTGCAACAGAAGTACCCATCTAATAAGCCTTGGCTTAGCATCTTTCTTTTGCATAAGGTATCTGATTGCAGCATGATCAGTATGAATAGTAACTTTCGAATCAACAATATAAGATCTAAACTTATCACAAGCAAAAACTACAGCTAGCAATTCCTTTTCAGTAGTAGCATAATTTCTTTGAGCAGCATCAAGAGTTTTACTTGCATAATGAATAACATTCAATTTTTTGTTTACTCGCTGTCCAAGAACAATACCTACAAAGAAAATCACTAGCATCACACATAATTTCAAATGGTAAATTCCAATCAGGAGGTTCAACTATAGGAGCAGTTGTTACGGCTTTCTTAAGAGTTTCAAAAGCTTCCTTACAATCATCATCAAAAACAAAAGGTACATCTTTTTGAAGAAGATTAGTAAGAGGCTTTGAAATCTTGGAGAAATCTTTAATAAACCTCCTATAAAACCCAGCATGACCAAGAACACTACGAATACCTTTAACATCCCTGGGATAGGGCATCTTCTCAATTGCTTCAACTTTAGCTCTATCAACTTCAATACCTCTCTCGGAAATTTTATGTCCCAATACAATTCCTTCATTAACCATAAAGTGGCATTTCTCCCAATTAAGAACAAGGTTAGTTTCTTCACATCTCTGCAAAACTTTATCAAGGTTCCGCAAGCAATTATCAAAAGAATTCCCATAGACAGAAAAATCATCCATGAATACCTCTACAATACTCTCGCAAAAACCATGAAAAATAGCAGACATGCATCTTTGAAAAGTAGCAGGAGCATTACATAAACCAAAAGGCATACGTCTATAAGCATAAGTTCCATAGGGACAAGTGAAAGTGGTTTTCTCTTGATCCTTAGTTTTAACAGCATTTAGTGAAAACCCAGAATAACCATCAAGAAAGCAAAAATGAGTATTTTTAGATAACCTTTCTAACATTTGATCAATAAAAGGCAAAGGGTAATGATATTTCTTAGTAACCTTATTAACTTTTCGATAATCAATGCACATTCTATACCCTACAACTACTCTTTGAGGTATGAGCTCATCATTATCATTAGGCACAATAGTCATTCCTCCTTTCTTAGGAGCACAATGCACAGGACTAACCCATCTACTATCAGCAATAGGATATATAATACCAGCTTCAAGAAGTCGTAATACCTCATTTCTTACCACATCCTTCATCTTAGGAATTAGACGACGCTGAGGTTCAACAACAGGCTTCGCATCATCTTCCATATTAATGGCGTGTTGGCAAATAGAGGGAGAAATCCCCTTCAAATCATCAAGAGTGTAGCCAATAGCACCTCGGTGTTTCTTCAATATTTCCAATAACCTTTCTTCTTCAAACTCTGTAAGCTTAGAACTAATAATAACAGGATATATTTTCTTATCATCAATATGAGCATATTTAAGATTATCAGGCAAAAGTTTTAAATCAAAGACAGGATCTTCCTTTGGTGGCGGTGTTGTACCCAGATCTTCCACCGGTAAATCATGCTTACGAATAGGTTGGCGAAGAAAAATTTCATCAAGCTCATCTCTTTCTTTCCTAAAAACTTCACTCTCGCTATTCTCCAAATGTTGCTGCAAAGGATTATTAGGAACAAGAACAATAGATGCACACTGTTCCATTTTAAAATCATCATTAGGCAAATCAGCTTAGAATAAAACCGGGGCACAATATCATTCCATTCAAGAGAATCCCCATTATCCAGTAATTAATACCAATGCGCCGCTTTACCAGACAGCGATATAGAGAATAGTTTCTTCCTCACTTCATCCATAGCAATACCTGCACACTTGAATAAACCGCATAATTCATGTAAGAACAGTAAATGATCTCCAGGGTGGACAGTTCCATCCCCTGTATAATGGTTACTCACTACGCGTTCAATAATTTTCATAGGTATTTTGTATGGTATCTCTTCCTTACCTGGCGCCTCATCCACTACCTTTGCAGTAGTAGCAGATTTTCCAAATAAACATTCAAGAGGAGATCTCTCCATAATGAATTATGGCAGAAAGTGAGAAATAAAATCAGCACAAACAGTAGAAGTTTCCCTTACCAATTCCACTTACCAATAGCGCTTCACTCCCCGGCAACGGCGCCAGAAAATAGTCTTGATGACCCACAAGTATAGGGGGTGTATCGCAGTATCTTCGATAAGTAAGAGTGTCGAACCCAACGAGGAGCAGAAGGTGTTGACAAGCAGTTTCGATGAAGGATTCACTGTAAATGCTCACAGACAAGTATTCAGGGGGTTTTGATGTAGCAGTTGAATAAAGTACGAGTAAATAAAGTGCGAGAGTAACAATTGCAGCGAGTGGCCCAATCCTTTTTAGCACAAAGGACAAGCCGGTTTGTTTACTTATAATGACCAAACGTTCTCGAGGACACACGGGATTTTAGTCTAGTGCTTTCGCTACATACGGCTAATTAATCTTCATTGTTTTGATAAGTGTTGTGTGGGTGAACCTGTGCTAATGTACCGCCCTTCCTAGGACTAATACATACTTGTGATTATACCCCTTGCAAGCATCCGCAACTACAAGAAAGTAATTAAGAATAAATCTAACCACAGCCTTAAACTCTGAGATCCTGCTATCCCTCCTGCATCGATATACCAACGGGGGTTTAGGTTTCTGTCACTCCGGCAACCCCGCAATTGGCAAACGAGTACAAGATGCATTCCCCTAGGCCCATAAAGGTGAAGTGTCGTGTAGTTGACGTTCACACGACACCACTAGAAGAATAACACCACAACTTAAATATCATAACATTGAATATTACTCAACCATACTTCACTACTAACATTTAGACTTCACCCATGTCCTCAAGAACTAAACGAACTACTCACGAGACATCATATGGAACATGATCAGAGGTGATATGATGATGAATAACAATCTGAACATAAACCTTGGTTCAACGGTTTCACTCAATAGCATCAATAACAAGTAGAAATCAATACCGGGAGAGTTTCCCCTATCAAACAATCAAGATCCAACCCAAATTGCTACGGCGGTGACGATGTCCAGCGGAGGAGACGGCGGTGATGATGGTGGAGATGATGATGATGGTGATGGAGATGATGTCCAACTCGATGGCGGTGACGATGGCGTCGATTTCCCCCTCCCGGAGGGAATTTCCCCGGCGGATCTCAGCCCGCCGGAGAGCTCTTTTCTCTCTGGTGTTCTCCGCCCCGCAGAGGTGGCTGTAACTCTTCGCGAGGTACCCTCTGTGGCTTAGGTCTTCGGGACGAAGGATTTCGCGAAGAAAAGGAGGCGAGAGGGGCTGTGGGCCCCCCTCCTCACCAGGCGACGCGGCCAGACCATGGGCCGCTCCGGCCTGTGGTCTGGGCCCACCTTGGGTCCCCTCGACTCCCCCTTCTGGCTTCCTTCGTCATCTGGAAAAATAGTATTTTTGGTATAATTTCCTTCCACAGTTGATCTTCCGAAATATTGCGTTCTGACGGTGCTTTTTCCAGCAGAATCCTGGCTCCGGTGCTCGATCCTCCAATAATGATGAAACATGCAAAATAGATGAAATAACATAAGTATTATGTCCAAATATGAAATATATCAATGAATAGTAACATATTATGATACAAAATAGTGATGCAAATTGGACGTATCAACTCCCCCCAAGCTTAGACTTCGCTTGTCCCCAAGCGAAACTGAACTCAGTAAACAGGACCACATGTTTATGGAGTGAAGAGTCGATAAATAAAATACGGACAAGAAGCATCATATTCATTCACACAAGACATTCTAGTAAACAACTTCCTCATATGACTCAACTTGAAACAAGTATAAGGTAATCACAAATAAAGGTGCATAAGAAATCATATTTGGTGATGGCAAACTTCGTTCTTGGTCAGAGAACAATTAACAGGTTATATTTATCTATTGAGCAGCGCTCTCATGTTAAAGTTTATATTGCACACTTGCATACTCAATCATAATAGTCTCCTCATGATCATTGATAACTTGCAAAGCTATATTCATTCAGATAAAACTTGTACTAAACAAGGAAGAATAAAAGACATGATGAAGCAAATCACAATATAAAGGTTTGATCACAACTACTCAAATGCTTGCTTGAGATGGAGGGAAATAGGTTTACTGACTCAACATAAAGTAAAAGACAGGCCCTTCGCAGAGGGAAGCAGGGATTAAATCATGTGCTAGAGCTTTTTCAGTTTTGAAATCATATAAAGAGAATAAAAGTAATATTTTGAGAGGTGTTTGTTGTTGTCAACGACTGGTAGCGGGTACTCTAACCCCCTTGCCAGACAAACCTTCAAAGAGCGGCTCCCATTTTATTTTTTATTTTGTGTGGCACTCCTTCCAGCCTTTCTTTCACAAACCATGGCTAACCGAATCCTCGGGTGCCTGCCAACAATCTCATACCATGAAGGAGTGCCTTTTTATTTTAGTTTTATTATGATGACACTCCCCCCAACCTTTGCTTACACAAGCCATGGCTAACCGAATCCTTCGGGTGCCGTCCATCAATCACATACCATGGAGGAGTGTCTATTTAGTTTAATTAATTTGGGACTGGGAATCCCATTGCCAGCTCTTTTTGCAAAATTATTGGATAAGCGGATGAAGCCACTAGTCCATTAGTGAAAGTTGCCCAACAAGATTGAAAGATAAAACACCACATACTTCCTCATGAGCTATAAAACATTGACACAAATAGGAGATAGTAAATTTTGAATTGTTTAAAGGTAGCACACGAAGTATTTACTTGGAATGGCAGGAAATACCATGTAGTAGGTAGATATGGTGGACACAAATGACATAGGTTTGGGTTATGGTTTGGATGCACGAGAAGTATTCCCTCTCAGTACAAGTCTTTGGCTAGCAAGGTTAATTAGCAAGCATAAGAGTTGAGGGAAACAAACAAATATACATGTGATAGAAACAATCAAGCATCTTCCTTATAAGCACAAACAGTTTTAATATATGCATCTTCCTTATAAACAAATATATGCGTTCTGACGGTGCTTTTTTCAGCAGAATCCTGGCTCCGGTGCTCGATCCTCCAATAATGATGAAACATGCAAAATAGATGAAATAACATAAGTATTATGTCCAAATATGAAATATATCAATGAATAGCAGCATATTATGATACAAAATAGTGATGCAAATTGGACGTATCACTTATCAATGCATGCTTTTGATACTAAAGTGTAGATCTCATTTTTCTGAAGATTTTGATATATTATACACCTTTTCTGATTTAAAAAGAATAAGTTATGAATTTTACAAGTTTTATTCAAAATCTAGAATTTCTGGAAATTATTTAAAATCTGACAGTCAGACCCACTGTCAGGGTTTTATTCATTTCCTAAACTTTTATGAAATGATTAAATCTCTGACGAAGGGCCCCACCTGTCGATGCATTTACCAAAATAGAAAATAAAAGAGAAATAAAAGAAAAGGGCCACTGGGGCCCACCGGGTCAACCGCCGGGGTCAACTGCCGGCGACGCACAGAGGCGGCGCTAGAGCGCGCGCGGGCATGAGCGAATAGGCGCGTTCGACGCGCCAGACGATGGGGAACCGAGTTGGGGCGGCGCTGCTTCCCAGAGGTCGCTGGAGCGACGGGGACGATGACGTCCGGCGGCGGCGGACGGAGCCGCACGTCGCGGGGACGAACCAGGGCGAGAGGGAGGGCACAGGGAGGCGCCGGAGCACCAGGTGCTCACCCTAAGGCTATAGGGAGGGTCGGCACACTGGGAGGTGGCCAGGAGGCACCGCAGCGACCACGGCGAGCTCGGTCGGCTGCGGGGAAGAAGGCATCGTCGGTGTCGATTAGGGGCACCCGCGTCCGATTCCTTTGGCGAGGAAGATGCAGGGGACGAGGCGGAGCGAATGGGCTACTCGGGGGAGCTCGGGGGTGGCTGTAGCAGCGAGGAACGGCGATGGCCGGCGGCTAGGGTTCGGCTCGCGTGCGTGTAGACAAGAGGAGGAGAGGGCCAGGGAGAGGGAGAAGGTAGGGGAGAAGGAGGGCGTCGGGGTCCTTATCCCCTCGTCCATGAGTGGTCAGCGGCGGCGCGCATCGCGGCTGGAATCGATGGCTCGGGCAGCGACATGCAGGAGCATGTGTGTCTGAAGGAAGAAGACAAGGCAATTTTGCAAGGAGCCCCTGGCTTTTGGGGGTTTTCTGGAAACATTAAAAGAACATCCATTTAATAGTTTTGCAACCTTTTGGAGTTAGGAAATAACTCAAATATTTCAGGGAAAATATTTTGTGGCCTTCCTAATAATAATTGGAAGTCCACACATTTTTGTTTTGAAATTTTGAAACATTTTGAGAGAATTTAAAACAGAGGAAGCTTGACATACATTTGGGTTTCCACTTTATTAAAAGTGTGATTTTTTTTGTTAATGCAATTTAGATGATGCTCATGAATGCACAAATCAACTCCTAATTAGGTTTAGCAAAACAGGGATGTTACACTTTATTCTGTAATCGTCGGAGATGTATCTCTACCATGTACTATTTGTTACTATGAATATATGTGGTATTGACCGTCAAAAAAAATCTTAAATTTTTTCAAATAAGAATAATGTTTGGATTTTGAATATTTTAAAATTCTAAAAATCTTTAAATATGGAAAATGTTGAAGATTTGAAATTTATTCAAATTTGGAAGTCTTTCAGATTTAAGAATGTTCAAATTTTATAAAATGTGCAGATTTTTCAATCAAAAAATAAATATAAAAGAGAAGAAAGAAAACATAAAACATAAGGGAGTTCGCTAGCAGAGCCTTCCGGAACTTGACACTTCGGTCAGGTCAAGGAGGACAAGCATGCAAAGAATATTCGTCTTGGCGCGAGAGAAAAACCGTAGGTCGACCACCACATTTATTACAACCAGACTGTAGGTGCGCAACCACCCCATGTCAAACACACGGGGTGGATACCACGAGCATGGCCATGCACAATCCACGCTAGGAGGCCAAGCCCAACCAGGTTCGGCCGCCGCCAACATACTAGCCATCGCTTTTCCGTGGGTTGTTGACGTGGCCGATCCTGGGATGCGCTGCTGTGCCAAGATCTCGTCGAGACTCCATGGACGAGCACCACAAAGCAGATGGCCAGAATGCCTCTAGGCCCGACCCCGCGTCGCCCTAACAGCCGTGAAGGTCTCCACAACAGAGCAGATTAGGAGGGCCGGCGTCCTAGGTCCAAGCCATCTCGCGCCGCCACAGTCAGAGACAGCCCCACCGCTGCTGTCCACCGCATAGGCTTAGCCTGGTAGCCTCCTTCAGCGATGTCGAGAGAGGGGAGGCGTGGGAAGGGAGGGTGACGGTGGTGATTTCTAGGGTTTCCTCCATGTGGCCCAGAGAGGATGACCCGAGGGCCTTTGTTTCTGTTCCATAGTGTATAATGCTAGTAGCTGAGTCCATCTTGGAAAAAAAACGTTTCGGCCCATCCTGTCGCTCCCCGCGGGCGATGGTAGGGCGACCCCAAACCCTAGCCCCAGCCACCCCTCTCCCCGCCCCCTCCACCGCCGCCGCCGGCGATAGTGAAAGATCAGAGATGGTAAACCTAGAGGGGGTGAATAGGTTTCTACAGATTTTAATTCTTTCTTTGCAATATTAGGATTTGTGGAATATAAAGGTGAGCCTAATGCAAACTAGGTGAGACAACCTATATGAGGATACAAGTAACTCGAGCACGAAGGCTCTCACAGGCAGTTATATCACAAGTAAGGAGTTCGGTTAGAGATAACCGATAGCACGCGGAGACGAGGGTTTATTCCCGTGTTCCCTTCCTTTGCAAGAAGGTACGTCACGTTTGGAGGGGTGGAGGTCCCACGAAGGATTCCCCACGCCACGAAGGCTCACCCTATTCTCCGGAGCCTATCCCACGAAGGAATAGCTCTCTCACTTGTGGTAGACTTTGAGGTAGCCTCCAAACCTTCACAATCTTGTCAGGAGCAAATCCACAGCCCGGATTCTTCCGGACCACTCTTGCCCACCTAGGGTTTTCAAGGAACCCTAGAGAGCAAGCTTCTTGATGAATACAAGGGGGAATGATATTTGGCTTGGTAGAACAGTAGATCGGGTCCTCCTCTATCGTTTCCCCGGAGGGATTTGAGTTTGGGTGGAGGAGGAGGGAGATCTGAGGCTTTTGGTGTTTCTAACAATGGAGTATGAGAGAGAGAGAGCTCAAGAACAACTTGTAGTGTAGTGCCTACCCCTTCAGAGGTAGGAGAAGGGGCATTTATAGTGTTACTTGAATTCTGGCCGTTGCTCACTTGCCACGTCAGCAGATTCCCCGAGAAACCCGGTCAACCGGATTTGGCGCCGGACAGGCTGGCGCACGGGCCGGTCAGACCGGGCCAGCGACCGGACCGACCGGTTTCAACCAGAGCTGGGACTGGGTCCCGACCGGGCGGGCTTCTGAGGCGTACTGGACTACGCCCGGTTGGCACCAGCGTGGAGGCCGGTTGGGCGCCAGGACGCCCGGTCCCCCATCCGGTCCGACCGGGCCTGCGACCGGATCGACCGGTCCAAACCGGCTCGGCGACCGGACCACTTCTCTGGGCTTATTAGACATCGTCCGATTGGCACCGGTCCTGGGGCCGGTCTGCGCCGGGCTGGCCGGTTCCAGGGCCGGTCTGACCGGGCCACAGACCGGCCGAGGCTGAGAACATCCTTGTTGATTTTTTCATGGAAGTGGGGGGTCTCCCATTGCCTTCTCGTTCCATTGATACACCATTATACCTCTTTGGCTAATACCTGGGAATCATCTTGTAGACATGTATTAGACCAAATACTCTAGCACGGTGTCATAGTTACCAAAATAATCCTTCACACACTTTTCTTGAGAGATGAAGGTGCCTTTTGCAAGTTGCCTCACTTGGAAGCCTAGGAAGAACTTCAACTCTCCCATCATGGACATCTCAAATTTCCTAGTCATCAATAGCTCAAAAGCTTTGTTATGATTGGGGTTAGTTCCACCAAAGATAATATCATCAACATATATTTGACATATAAATAAGCCACCCCCTTTAACCCGTTTGGTGAAAAGGGTGGAATCGACCGTACCCATGCAAAACCCATCATGTAGTAAGAAATCCCTAAGGAACTCATACCAAGCACGTGGAGCTTGCTTGAGACCGTAGAGTGCCTTATGGAGTAAATACACGTGGTTGGGTCGGCGTGGGTCTTCGAAACCCGGGGGTTGAGCCACATATGCGGTTTCTTTTAGCGGACCATTCAAAAATGCACTTTTCACATCCATTTGATATAGTTTGAAATTGTAGCTTCAAGACGGGCTACCGACGCAAAGGTATCCTCAAAATCCATACCTTCTATTTGGGCAAACTCTTGTGCCACTAACCTTGCTTTGTTTCGTATGACAATGCCATTCTCATCTTGCTTGTTCTTGAATACCCATTTGGTCCCAATAACATTGATGTGATGATCCTTGGGTCTCTCAACTAGAGACCATACTTCATTACGAGTGAAACACTCAAATTCTTCTTGCATGGCAATTACCCAATCCGGATCAACCAAGGCTTCATGTACCTTGAGTGGTTCAAAACTAGACACAAAAGCATGGTGTTGACAATAAGTGATAAGTAATGCATGGTGTCTACGAGTTACCACTCCTTTTGAGATGCTACCAAGGACTTGACCTACTTTCATGTCACTTGCCCTTGTAGCGGCCTTGATCTTCCGAATGATTCCTTAATGATAATTGAACTCATCTCTTGCTAGTACTTCATCATGAGGGACCACTTGAGCTTGATCATGAGTTGAGGATGTCTCTTGATCATCATCATGGTCTTGCTCTCTATGGGTCTCATCCTTAGACTTAAGGAGAAAGACCCAAGAGTATCTTGAGTAATCATCAACAATGACAAGTTGATACGTCTCCGACGTATCGATAATTTCTTATGTTCCATGCCACATTATTGATGTTATCTACATGTTTTATGCACACTTTATGTCATATTCGTGCATTTTCTGGAACTAACCTATTAACAAGATGCCGAAGTGCCGATTCTGTTTTCTGCTGTTTTTGGTTTCAGAAATCCTAGTAAGGAAATATTCTCGGAATTGGACGAAATCAAAGCCCAGGGGCCTATTTTTCCACGAAGCTTCCGTAAGTCCGAAGGAGAGACGAAGAGGGGCCACGAGGGGCCACACCCTAGGGCGGCGCGGCCCCCCTTGGCCGCGCGGCCCCGTGGTGTGGGGCCCCCGTGCCGCCTCTTGACCTGCCCTTCCGCCTACAAATAGCCTCCGTGACGAAACCCCCTCACCGAGAGCCACGATACGGAAAACCTTCCGAGACGCCGCCAACGCCGATCCCATCTCGGGGGATCCAGAGATCGCCTCCGGCACCCTGCCGGAGAGGGGAATCATCTCCCGGAGGACTCTACGCCGCCATGGTCGCCTCCGGTGTGATGTGTGAGTAGTCTACCCCTGGACTATGGGTCCATAGCAGTAGCTAGATGGTTGTCTTCTCCCCATTGTGCTATCATTGTCGGATCTTGTGAGCTGCCTAACATGATCAAGATCATCTATCTGTAATTCTATATGTTGCGTTTGTTGGGATCCGATGAATAGAGAATACTTGTTATGTTGATTATCAAAGTTATATCTACGTGTTGTTTATGATCTTGCATGCTCTCCGTTACTAGTAGATGCTCTGGCCAAGTAGATGCTTGTAACTCCAAGAGGGAGTACTTATGCTCGATAGTGGGTTCATGCCTGCATTGACACCGGGACAAAGGACAGAAAGTTCTAAGATTGTGTTGTGCTGTTGCCACTAGGGATAAAACATTGATGCTATGTCTAAGGATGTAGTTGTTGATTACATTACGCACCATACTTAATGCAATTGTCTGTTGCTTTGCAACTTAATACTGGAGGGGGTTCGGATGATAACCTGAAGGTGGACTTTTTAGGCATAGATGCAGTTGGATGGCGGTCTATGTACTTTGTCGTAATGCCCAATTAAATCTCACTATACTCATCATGATATGTATGTGCATTGTCATGCTCTCTTTATTTGTCAATTGCCCAACTGTAATTTGTTCACCCAACATGCTGTTTGTCTTATGGGAGAGACACCTCTAGTGAACCTGTGGACCCCTGGTCCAATTCTCTTTCTTGAAATACAATCTACTGCAATCTTTGTTCTACTGTTTTTCGCAAACAATCATCTTCCACACAATACGGTTAATCCTTTGTTACAGGAAGCCGGTGAGATTGACAACCTCACTGTTTCGTTGGGGCAAAGTACTTTGGTTGTGTTGTGCAGGTTCCACGTTGGCGCCGGAATCCCTGGTGTTGCGCCGCACTACATCCCGCCGCCATCAACCTTCAACGTGCTTCTTGGCTCCTCCTGGTTCGATAAACCTTGGTTTCTTTCTGAGGGAAAACTTGCTGCTGTGCGCATCATACCTTCCTCTTGGGGTTCCCAATGAACGTGTGAGTTACACGCCATCAAGCTCTTTTTCTGGCGCCGTTGCCGGGGAGATCAAGACACGCTGCAAGGGGAGTCTCCACTTCTCAATCTCTTTACTTTGTTTTTGTCTTGCTTAGTTTTATTTACTACTTTGTTTGCTGCACTAAATCAAAATACAAAAAAATTAGTTGCTAGTTTTACTTTATTTGCTATCTTGTTTGCTATATCAAAAACACAAAAAAATTAGTTTACTTGCATTTACTTTATCTAGTTTGCTTTATTTACTACTACTAAAATGAGTAATCCTGAAGTTGAAGTTCGTACGTTTAAGCAACGAGGGGGAGAATGTTTGAGAGATGCTTGGTATAGAATTAGTGATGCCCATAATAGATGCACTAAGAAACACTCCACCATTATTTTACTCAGGAACTTTTATGTTGGTATCTCTAGCTGGAATAGATATGTTCTTGATAGTCTCGCAAAAGGTGACTCCTTAAGTACTCCCGCATTAGAAGCTAGTTGCATTATTGAGAGTTTATTTGGAATACCCCCTGTTGATAAAGTTAAAACTGAAATCTCTCTTGAAGATGTTATGAAAAAATTGGAAACCATAGAGAAAAATTCTCCAAGTATTGAAGCTAAATTGGAAATATTACTTGATAAAACTGATGAATTTGATAAATCCTTAGGAGGAATTGATGAAAGAATTAGTGTCCTAGGAACTAGTGCTGTCCATGATGATCAAATCAATAGGATTGACGAACTTGAAAAAGCTATGGGAACCTTGGGGTCAACATTTTCTTCTCTTAAATATAAGGAGAAAGTTTACGTGGGTAAGGAGCAAAAGTTTATGTATGTCTCTAAAGTGCCTAGACCAAAGAAGTATTATTATAGGCCTAAAATTGACAAAGCCCTTAGTACCACTATGGATGGGGGAGCTCATGATAACGATGCACCACCCTTCGATAATACTTGATACACACTTTCTGCGCCTAGCTGAAAGGCGTTAAAGAAAAGCGCTTATGGGAGACAACCCATGTTTTTACCTACAGTATTTTGTTTTTATTTTGTGTCTTGGAAGTTGTTTACTACTGTAGCAACCTCTCCTTATCTTAGTTTTGTGTTTTGTTGTGCCAAGTTAAGCCGTTGATAGAAAAGTAAGTACTAGATTTGGATTACTGCACAGTTCCAGATTTCTTTGCTGTCACGAATCTGGGTCCACCTCCCTGTAGGTAGCTCAGAAAATTAAGCCAATTTACGTGCATGATCCTCAGATATGTACGCAACTTTCATTCAATTTGAGAATTTTCATTTGAGCAAGTCTGGTGCCATTTTAAAATTCGTCAATACGAACTGTTCTGTTTTGACAGATTCTACCTTTTATTTCGCATTGCCTCTTTTGCTATGTTGGATGAATTTCTTTGATCCACTAATGTCCAGTAGCATTATGCAATGTCCAGAAGTGTTAAGAATGATTGTGTCACCTCTGAATATGTTAATTTTTATTGTGCACTAACCCTCTAATGAGTTGTTTCGAGTTTGGTGTGGAGGAAGTTTTCAAGGATCAAGAGAGGAGTATGATGCAACATGATCAAGGAGAGTGAAAGCTCTAAGCTTGGGGATGCCCCGGTGGTTCACCCCTGCATATATCAAGAAGACTCAAGCGTCTAAGCTTGGGGATGCCCAAGGCATCCCCTTCTTCATCGACAACATTATCAGGTTCCTCCCCTGAAACTATATTTTTATTCCATCACATCTTATGTGCTTTTTCTTGGAGCGTCGGTTTGTTTTTGTTTTTTGTTTTGTTTGAATAAAATGGATCCTAGCATTCACTTTATGGGAGAGAGACACGCTCCGCTGTAGCATATGGACAAGTATGTCCTTGGTTTCTACTCATAGTATTCATGGCGAAGTTTCTCCTTCGTTAAATTGTTATATGGTTGGAATTGGAAAATGATACATGTAGTAATTGCTATAAATGTCTTGGGTAATGTGATACTTGGCAATTGTTGTGCTCATGTTTAAGCTCTTGCATCATATGCTTTGCACCCATTAATGAAGAAATACATAGAGCATGCTAAAATTTGGTTTGCATATTTGGTTTCTCTAAGGTCTAGATAATTTCTAGTATTGAGTTTGAACAACAAGGAAGACGGTGTAGAGTCTTATAATGTTTTCAATATGTCTTTTATGTGAGTTTTGCTGCACCGGTTCATCCTTGTGTTTGTTTCAAATAAGCCTTGCTAGCCTAAACCTTGTATCGAGAGGGAATACTTCTCATGCATCCAAAATACTTGAGCCAACCACTATGCCATTTGTGTCCACTATACCTACCTACTACATGGTATTTTCCGCCATTCCAAAGTAAATTGCTTGAGTGCTACCTTTAAAATTCCATCATTCACCTTTGCAATATATAGCTCATGGGACAAATAGCTTAAAAACTATTGTGGTATTGAATATGTAATTATGCACTTTATCTCTTATTAAGTTGCTTGTTGTGCGATAACCATGTTTACTGGGGACGCCATCAACTTTTCATTGTTGAATTTCATGTGAGTTGCTATGCATGTTCGTCTTGTCTGAAGTAAGGGCGATCTACACTGAGTTGAATGGTTTGAGCATGCATATTGTTAGAGAAGAACATTGGGCCGCTAACTAAAGCCATGATCCATGGTGGAATTTTCAGTTTTGGACAAACATCCTCAAATCTCTAATGAGAAAAGAATTAATTGTTGTTGAATGCTTAAAGCATTAAAAGAGGAGTCCATTATCTGTTGTCTATGTTGTCCCGGTATGGATGTCTAAGTTGAGAATAATCAAAAGCGAGAAATCCAAATGCGAGCTTTCTCCTTAGACCTTTGTACATGCGGCATAGAGGTACCCCTTTGTGATACTTGGTTAAAGCATATGTATTGCGGTGATAATCCAGGTAGTCCAAGCTAATTAGGACAAGGTGCGGGCACTATTGGTACACTATGCATGAGGCTTGCAACTTATAAGATATAATTTACATGATGCATATGCATTATTACTACCGTTGACAAAATTGTTTCATGTTTTCAAAATCAAAGCTCTAGCACAAATATAGCAATCGATGCTTTTCCTCTATGAGGACCATTCTTTTACTTTTAATGTTGAGTCAGTTCACCTATTTCTCTCCACCTCAAGAAGCAAACACTTGTGTGAACTGTGCATTGATTCCTACATACTTGCTTATTGCACTTATTATATTACTCTATGTTGACAATATCCATGGGATATACATGTTACAAGTTGAAAGCAACCGCTGAAACTTAATCTTCTTTTGTGTTGCTTCAATGCCTTTACTTTGAATTATTGCTTTATGAGTTAACTCTTATGCAAGACTTATTGATGCTTGTCTTGAAGTGCTATTCATGAAAAGTCTTTGCTTTATGATTCACTTGTTTACTCATGTCATATACATTGTTTTGATCGCTGCATTCACTACATATGCTTTACAAATAGTATGATCAAGATTATGATGGCATGTCACTCCAGAAATTATCTGTGTTATCATTTTACCTGCTCGGGACGAGCAGAACTAAGCTTGGGGATGCTGATACGTCTCCGACGTATCGATAATTTCTTATGTTCCATGCCACATTATTGATGTTATCTACATGTTTTATGCACACTTTATGTCATATTCGTGCATTTTCTGGAACTAACCTATTAACAAGATGCCGAAGTGCCGATTCTTGTTTTCTGCTGTTTTTGGTTTCAGAAATCCTAGTAAGGAAATATTCTCGGAATTGGACGAAATCAAAGCCCAGGGGCCTATTTTTCCACTAAGCTTCCTTAAGTCCGAAGTATTTACGAATCGGGGCCACGAGGGGGCCACACCCTAGGGCGGCGCGGCCCCCCCCTTGGCCGCGTGGCCCTGTGGTGTGGGGCCCCCGTGCCGCCTCTTGACCTGCCCTTCCGCCTACAAATAGCCTCCGTGACGAAACCCCCAGTACCGAGAGCCACGATACGGAAAACCTTCCAGAGACGCCGCCAACACCGATCCCATCTCGGGGATCCAGAGATCGCCTCCGCACCCTTGAGAGGGGAATCATCTCCGGAGGACTCTACGCCGCCATGGTCGCCTCCGGTGTGATGTGTGAGTAGTCTACCCCTGGACTATGGGTCCATAGCAGTAGCTAGATGGTTGTCTTCTCCCCATTGTGCTATCATTGTCGGATCTTGTGAGCTGCCTAACATGATCAAGATCATCTATCTGTAATTCTATATGTTGCGTTTGTTGGGATCCGATGAATAGAGAATACTTGTTATGTTGATTATCAAAGTTATATCTACGTGTTGTTTATGATCTTGCATGCTCTCCGTTACTAGTAGATGCTCTGGCCAAGTAGATGCTTGTAACTCCAAGAGGGAGTACTTATGCTTGATAGTGGGTTCATGCCTGCATTGACACAGGACAAGTGATGAAAGTTCTAAGGTTGTGTTGTGCCGTTGCCACTAGGGATAAAACATTGATGCTATGTTTAAGGATGTAGTTGTTGATTACATTACGCACCATACTTAATGCAATTGTCTGTTGCTTTGCAACTTAATACTGGAGGGGGTTCGGATGATAACCTGAAGGTGGACTTTTTAGGCATAGATGCAGTTGGATGGCGGTCTATGTACTTTGTCGTAATGCCCAATTAAATCTCACTATACTCATCATGATATGTATGTGCATTGTCATGCTCTCTTTATTTGTCAATTGCCCAACTGTAATTTGTTCACCCAACATGCTGTTTGTCTTATGGGAGAGACACCTCTAGTGAACTGTGGACCCCGGTCCAATTCTCTTTACTGAAATACAATCTCTTGCAATCTTGTTCTACTGTTTTCTGCAAACAATCATCTTCCACACAATACGGTTAATCCTTTGTTACAGCAAGCCGGTGAGATTGACAACCTCACTGTTTCGTTGGGGCAAAGTACTTTGGTTGTGTTGTGCAGGTTCCACGTTGGCGCCAGAATCCCTGGTGTTGCGCCGCACTACATCCCGCCGCCATCAACCTTCAACGTGCTTCTTGGCTCCTCCTGGTTCGATAAACCTTGGTTTCTTTCTGAGGGAAAACTTGCTGCCGTGCGCATCATACCTTCCTCTTGGGGTTCCCAACGAACGTGTGAGTTACACGCCATCACAAGTCCACACTTGCTCCCACCAAGAGTATCATAATGTGATGGCCCAAAGAGATCCAAATGAAGGGGCTCCAAAGGCCTAGATGTGGTGACGATACTCTTGATAGGATGTTTCTTCTTGAGTTGCTTTCCGGCTACACATGCACTGCAAACACGATCTTTCTCAAAATAAATGCCGGTTAGTCCCACAATGTGCTCACCCTTTAGGAGTTGTTTGAGATTTCTCATGTTAACATGACCAAGGCGGCGATGCCACAACCAACCTTCGTCATGTTTGGCCGCCATTAGACATGTGGAGGGAGAGGGGCTCTCTTTTGAGAGGTCAACCACATAAAGGTTGTTTTCCACATATCCAACAAGGACCAATTTGAGATTGTCACTCCTAAAGACTTTCACATAATAATTAGTAAAATATGAATTGTAACCGGCATCCGCAAGGTGATATATGGAAAGAAAATTATAGCCAAGGGATTCAACAAGCATGACCGTCTCAAGGCACAAGTCCTTAGAGATTGCCACCTTGCCATACCCAAGTACCTTTCCCTTTGAATTGTCACCAAAGGTGATGCTTGACTTCTTGTTTATATCTTCAATTAATTGGTCAAGCACACCTCTTCCTCCGGTCATATGATTGGTGCATCCACTATCAAACACCCATTTTGGACCACCGAAGGAATACCCCTACAATGATCAAGTAGAGAATTTAGGAACCCATTGATTAATGGGTTTCTTTGAAATGGCAGCAATATCTTTTGGTACCCAAATTGAGTACCCTCTATAAGCATAGCCACTATGAGGGCCAACATAGTTAGCATAAACATCACCATAATAATCAACGAATAAAGCATAGTGATTGTTTGGCCCCGTGCGGTCACCACTAGTGGCTTTGCCCTTTGAGGCTTTGCCATCATTAGTGACCTTCTTGTTCTTTTCTTGAGCGGGCTTCTCCTTCTTGCAGTTCTTCTTCTTGTGGGACTTGGGAACATATCCAAGTCCAAACTTTTGATTGTTTGACCTTTGCTTACTCAAAAGGTCATCCAATCCCATCTTATTCTCGGCGGTGGTGAACTTTGCAAGTTCCTTTGTTAACCTAACATTTTCCTCAAGAATAGTTGCTTGCTCACAAGAAGATTCATTAGGATGATAGTCGAGACCATATTTGGTCACCAAAGATTCAAGATATGCATTGGTCTCAACATGCAAAGATAGTTCCTCTTGTAAGCGAACATGTTCCTCAACAAGCTTAGCATGCTCACTAGTAAAGCAGGTGGAGGAACTAGCAACCTTTTCAACAACAATGGGATCCTTCATTGATCCAAGAGCTTTCTTGTAGGTTTCTTGAAGTATGTCATGGTTCTCTCCAAGTTTCTTGAGCTCATCCTTGACAAGCTTGTTAGCCCTTTCAAGGTGGTCAAGATCCCTTGTGAGAGAAGCATGAGCAACTTCAAGCTCCTTCTTTGAAGCATCGAGCTCTTGGGCCAATAATTTAGCCCTTTCAATAGTTTCTAGGTCCTTAACTTTATCAAGTTCATAAGTTTCAATTTGTTGCTTAAGGCCTTGAGATATGCACCTTTCGGTTTTTAGCTCTTGTCTTAGGAGATCGAATCTCCGTTCTTTTCATTCAAATGATATTCTAATTTCTCAATGGACCCATCCTTTTGTTTGAGGGAGTCCATCAAGAAATCAAACTTGACAAGAGCATTACCACGAAGGGTGCATCTTACTTTGTAAAGTTCCTTAAGCATAGCTAATTCTTCTTGATTTTCAGTTTCATCATCAAGAACACTAGATAAAGAAGGTGGAGACTCCATTACCTTGGTCTCTCTTGCCATTAGACAAGAGCCAATGATTGTAGAGGAGGGAGAGTCATCGGAGTCATCATCTTGAGTTGTTCTTGCCATGAAGGAAGAACCAACATCATTCTCCGTGGAGTAATCCTTGGAGTAGTCATATGTGAAGAGTGGCCCGGGCTTGGAGAAAGCCAAACCGGCCATTCCAGCCTCCTTCTCCTCATCTTCCTCTTCTTCATCGGACAAGTACTCGGCCCCAACAAAGGCTCTTCCCTTGTTCTTCTTGTATCGATCGTTGATTGGATTTGGCTTCAATCTTGGCTTGACCCCTTTGATGAACTTTGGCTTGTCTACCCTTTTATCATAAGGGCACTCATTTGCAAAGTGGCTATCTTCATCACAGTTGTAGCAGGTTCTCTTCTTCTTCTTCTTTTTCTTCTTCTTCTCATTGAGGAGCATTGGAAACTTTGCCTTGTACTTCTTGGCAAAGAAAGCAAAGTCGGTAGCAATGTCACTAGTTGAAGTCATCTCTTCATCTTCTTCAATTTCATAGACTTCTTCTCTTCGATAGTCAGCTCTAGCTTTGAGGGCAAGCTTGTGTGAGGCTTCATGGTTGTGTGAGGCTTCATCAATACGGTTCATTGCCATGAGCCTTTTTCCTGACTTGGCCATGTTTTCATTGGCCGCCACATAGGAGACAAGATCATCGGAGTTCAGATCGGCACTCTTGGTAATGATTTGCAAGTTGAGTGCAAGGTTGGTGTCTTCTTTCTTGATTGCAATCATGGCAATGACCTTGGACTTTATGAATGCTTCATTCATCTCAAAGCCGTCATTGTACTTCTCAACTCCAAGACCCTTGACCTTCACTCTAAGAGCACCAAGTCTTGCATAGGCATCGACCACGGATTCTCCTTCTCTAATCATGAACATAGTGGCCTCTTGCTTTGCGGACTCGTAAAGAGCTGATTGGATCAAATCGGTTCCCTCTTGGAGTACTATGATTCGATCCCACAACTCTTTAGCGGAGTCAATGTCATTGACTTGATCAAGGATCTTGCGGTTGATGCCACTCCTAATCTTGTCACGTGCGGAGGCATTGAGTTGACGATTGTAGAACTCGGTGGAGGTCAACCGAGCGGGATCTTGTGGCTTCCGGTATCCATCAACAATGATCTCCCATAGCTCCACACTGCAGCTGCGAATATGAGATTCCATAGAAGATTTCCAAAAAGGAAAGTGAGTTCCATCAAAATGGGGAACGTTCCCACTATGGTTTATATGAGGCATGGGTGAAGTGTTTTTGGGATAGTCATGATTGACTTGGTGGAAACGTTCCGGAGGAACCGAAGCCCCACTAGAGGTCCCACTAGAGGTCAAGTTCTTAAGCATGGCAGTCATCTGTGTGTTGCGGTCGAAACCCACCGGCGAGCAGCGACGGGCAACACAGTAGAGCCGGGAACAACTTAGGGCTGCGGCTGGCCCTGGTCCCTCCGAGCGACGGCCCGCAAAGCCTCTGGTACACACGTCCGATGCTGATGCAAGGGCGTGCCACCTGACCTATACCTGGTCAGGAAGGTGATGGAGATGCCTCGCTTAGTTTCCTGCATGGCATACACGTAAACATTAAATACGAGCCTCGATCGGCTCTCAGGTTATCCTGTGAATCGGCTCAAGGAGCCGATCCACCCATGATTCGTACGAGGTGCACGAATATATGGTGGTCCTGCTTGATCAAGATAAAGCTAAAACGATCTACGACGATTTAGGGTTTTCACCGCATAATCGGATCATCCTACTCACGATTGGGCCTCGCGGCCATGCACGGTGATTGTAAGCCGATCCTAGACAAGGCCTAAAAACCAACACGAAGTTGATCCCCGGAACATCCTGTCTAGGACTAGCAAACGACACCCTACGTGCCGCTGGATCCTCCAACCCTTTGTAAGGCCTAACTATTGCAGATATTAAACTAATCCTTGAAGAACAAGGAGCAACCGTAACGGATCGGATCTACTAAATAATGATCAAGCGGGGTGCCGCCCCTACACCTAAGATAGGTGTAAGGGCGGCTAGATATGCAAGGGTTGCACTATGATAGCATGTTATACGAAGAACAATGCTAACCCTAACATATCTAAGATAACTACGTTGCTCGCCATCAAAAAGGCTTCAGTACGAGCAACGCATGAACAACGAGCATAAGCTTGTGCTGCCTAGATCGCAAGATGCGATCTAGGCAGCATGATGCTTACCGGTAGAAACCCTCGAGACGAAGGAGTTGGCGATGCGCCGAGATTGATTTGTTGGTTGAACGTTGGTTGTTGTTTATTTCATAAACCCTAGATACATATTTATAGTCCAGGGGACTTTCTAATTTAGGCGTGCACCTAACTGTGCACGGGTAGAACTCTATCTAAGATGCGATCTACTATATTACAGATATATGGGCAATCTAGCCCAACTTTGCATATAAGGCCGATCCACGTATTTCTTCCGTATATAATCTTTAAGCCCATCTTGATCGCGGCCCACCTCTGACTCGGTCAAATCCTGGTGATAACACATGCCCCCCTGGTTTTGATAATGATAATTTCAAAACCACTCTGTTTTTCTACGAAGGGTCATGTCGTGGCAGAGCAGAACCGTTGCAGCATCCTTCATGTCCTGTCTTCTCAGCTTCTCTGCAATTCGATAGCTTTAGCATCACCTCCTCGGAAACTGCAAATGGCATTAAATCTCCACCAGGCTTCTCATTATTTATTCGTGCCGATCGATTAGCCCTCTTCATACCCTTCCTCTGCTCTGGCTATCGGCACCCAAAAAACCCCCAATCTCCTGTAGCCATGTCTTCCTCTTCTTCTTCCTCCACCTCTTCAGTCTTCTCTGACTCCTCCTCATCTCGCGAGCCGACGCCGGAGTGGGGCTCGTTGGCGGCGCACGACATTCTCGCCCCAACGATGTGGGACAAAGAGGAACACGATTCCTCCATCTGGTCTGAGGATGACAAATCCCTGACCGACGGAGAGGGCGACCTTCAATTCCTCGTCGAAGGGGAAGAGGAGGCGGAGAGCGAGGACGACCGCTTCTCCTGGGACGATTTCACCTCCTCCGAGGAAGAGGCGGAGGAGGACGACGACGACTCCCTCGAAGGTTACCCACCAGCGAAGCGCCTCCGCACCTGGTGGGACGACGACAGCGATGACGACGATGAGGAAGATGAGGCTCCCGTAGAAGGCTACGGAAGCTCTGATGAGGAGCCTCTCAGCAGCTGCGTCGGAGGCAGCGACGACGAGGGCAGCAACGGCCCCTAGATTAGGGATCAGTAGTAGTAGTTGGCTTTTGCCCTCTTCTTCGCTGAGCAATCGACTCTTTCTTTGTAAGAAATCCCTCTATTAATGAAGAAAATATCCCTCAATTAATTTCGCTTCCTTGTCAACTTTGCCGATCGTCGAATGGAGTTGCCGTACAGAGAGCCGATAGCAGAACATCGGCTCGCATTGCGATCTGAGGCCAAGCTGTTGCCTAAACACGCAGTCCAACAGGCCTCAATAGGCCTAATTCTCGTCCAAACCGTCAGATTGAACTCCTCAGCAACCCACTAGGAGATTCGTCTCATACATCCTGATTTCTGGTCTGAACCGATTCCGTTAACTTGCTAATTTGAGCTTATTCCTCTAGAGTCGATATCAGCGTATCAGCTTTGTTATTCTAAAGTCGATGTCCGTGCATCGGCTGTATTTGCATATTGTTATCTCCGTATGTTTTCTCAAGTCGATGTCTGCGCATCGGCTGTGATTTTTTTTTTTTTACTAGCCGATTAACATCGGCCCCCATATCTTACTGCCCATACTGGCCGATTAACGTCGGCCCCCATATCTTACTGTCCATCATCCCACATACTTGGGAAATACTTCTTGAGTTGTTGACCATTGACAGCTACTGGGAACTTCTCGCCGTTCAATTCCTCTAACATGTATGCATTACCCTTCAAGGCCTGGACAACTTTGTACGGACCGTGCCAATTAGGAGACCATTTGCCATATGCCTTGTCCCTGGTTCCTAACGGCAACACAGCTTCCCATACTAGATCACCAACTTGAAACTCCTTTGGTCTAACCTTCTTATTGTAGGCACGAGCCACCCTGGCTTTGTTCTCCTTAATCTTCTCCAACGACCAAAGCCTAAGTTCTGTTGCGTCCTCAATAGTGTCACTCATCAAGGCTGCATATTCTTCAGCTGTCAAATCATTCTGAAACGTGACACGTCTTGATCCAGCCGTAATTTCCCAAGGTAATACGGCTTCCTGTCCACAGACAAGCTGGTACGGCGAAGTCTTTATAGCTCCATGGCACGACATGCGGTAGGCCCATAACGCTTCTGATAACTTCTCATGCCAATCCCTAGGGTTCTCGTCAATTTTCCTCTTGATCAGCTTGATTAGGCTCTGATTGGATGCTTCAGCTTGCCCATTAGCTTGAGCATAGTACGGAGATGATCGGATCAGTTTAATCCCCATGTCATCGCAGAACTTCCTGAATTCTTTAGAAACAAAGACCGAACCTCCATCGGTCGTGATAGTTTGGGGAATCCCGAACCTATGAATGACGTGTTCTTTCACAAACTTGATCACATCTTCTGATTTCACCTTCTTCATAGGGACGGCTTCCACCCACTTGGTGAAGTAATCTGTGATAACCAAAATCCATTCATGTTTTTTACTCGACGCCGGATGGATTTTGCCGATCATATCCATGTCCCATCCTCGGAACGGCCAAGGCTTGATGATAGGGTTCATCGCTGATGCTGGTACCATCTGAATCTTCCCGAACATCTGGCACGCTTGGCACCCCTTGTAATAATTGAAGCAATCTTCAAGCATGGTGGGCCAATAAAATCCTGATCGCCTGATTAGCCACTTCATCTTATGAGCCGACTGATGAGTTCCACAGGAGCCTTCATGCACCTCATGTAAGAGCCGATTAGACTCAGTTGGTCCCAGGCACTTGAGTAGTAACCCTTCCAACGTCCTGTAGAACATGTCGTCTCCTATGAGGACATACTTCATGGCTTTATATCTTATCCGTTTAGGTGCCCCCCGAGCCGAATCTTTTAAGTAATTGAAAATTTCGGCTCTCCAATCATCCTGTTCCAGGAACTGTATCTGAACCTCCGACCCGTCAGATATATCTATATAGCCTGACGCCATTTGTGCGAGATTGTTAGCCTCGGTATTTTGGGATCTTGGGACCCAATTAAAGTTGATGTACCGAAACTGTGTCATCAACTCACGGCATTCCATCCAATATGGGAAAAGCGATTCACTCTCGCACTTATATTCATCCGTGAGCTGGTTAATCACCAACTTGGAGTCTCCAAAAAGCTCTACTGCTTCTGCCCCGGCTTCCAGTAGCAACTCCATTCCCTTACGTATTGCCTCATATTCTGCCACGTTGTTGGTGCAAGGAGTAGATAATCTGATGGAGAAGGAGTATTCTGCCCCCCGAGGCGACACGAGCAGAATGCCAATGCCACAACCATCGTCGCAAGCCGATCCATCGAAGAACATAGCCCATGCACGTATAGATAGTGCTGCTATATTGGTACTGATCCGTTCAGCTATAAGATCGGCCAACGCTTGTCCCTTGACTGCTTTCGCAGGCTGATACCGGAGGTCGAACTCTGACAACGCAAACATCCACTTACCAAGTCGGCCCTTCAAAACAGGGGCCGACAACATGTGCTTGACAACATCTGACTTGCATATGACGATGATCTCTGCCGCCAAAAGGATGTGATGAAGCTTGGTGCATGTAAAGAACAGGCAGAGGCAAAGCTTCTCGACCTCAGGATATCTTGTTTCCGCGTCCAACATCCTTCTGCTGAGGTAGAAAACGACCTTTTCAACGCCCTCGTAGAGTTGCACCACTACCGAAGCGATGGACGTGTCAGCCACTGACAAGTAGATGTAGAACGGCCTGTCTCGCTGGGGCGGAACTAGCACAGGCGGCGTCGTCAGATACCGCTTAATCTCATCAAACGCCTGTTGCTGTTCTGCCCCCCAGTGAAACTCGTCATCAGATTTAGTTTTCACCAGCGCCATGAACGGCTCGATTCGTCCTGACAGATTAGAGATGAATCGTCGGACAAAATTGATCTTGCCGATGAGACGTTGGAGCTCCTTCTTCGTGGTGGGCGGCTGCATGGTGCGCACCGCCTCTTGGCTTTTCAGGCCGATCTCAATTCCCCGTTCATGAACCAGAAAACCTAGGAACTGACCAGCCGTCACACCAAAAGCACACTTCTTCGGATTCATTCTCAGTCCGAACTTCCGAGTTCGGTCTAGGACGCGCCGTAAATCATCCAAGTGTCCCTCCATGGAGACAGATTTGACTACCACGTCATCGATATAGATCTCCACCAACTTACCGATCAGATCATGAAATATATAATTCATGGCTCGTTGGTATGTTGCACCGGCATTCTTTAACCCAAAGGTCATGACTACATATTCAAACAAGCCTACTGCCCCTGGTACTCTGAATGCGGTCTTGTGTATATCTTCCGGAGCCATGAAGATCTGGTTATAGCCGGCGTTGCCATCCATGAAGCTCAACACCTTGTGGCCAGCAGCTGCATTTATCAATGTTTCTGCCACAGGCATCGGATACTCGTCCTTTGGAGTGGCTCTGTTGAGATCTCGGAAATCAATGTCCACACGCCATCGGCCGTCCTTCTTTTCTACAGGAACGATACTGGAGATCCACTCAGCGTACCTGCATGGCCTGATGAACCCGGCGGCCAACATCTTCTCAATTTCTTTCTTGACTTCTTCCAGAATTTCGGCTCTCATCTGACGTGCTCGTTGTTGGAACGGCCGAAATCCTTTCTTAAGGGGGATCCGATGTTCAATGATGCTCCTGTCCAACCCAGGCATCTCTGTGTAATCCCATGCAAAGCAATCTGGGTATTCTTTTAACAGAGCTATCATCTGACCCCTGAACTGTGGATCTAACTTCTTGCTGATGAAAGTCGGTCGTGGCTTGTCCCCAGGACCGATGTCGACTTCCTCTAGCTCATCAGCCGATGTAAACCCATACCCTAGCTTTCCGTCACCTGTGAGGTCGACGCCACATACTGGGAGAGCAGGTGGTACGGATAATACGGGCCGATCGCCAGAATCGGCTTCCATCTTGATCATCACCAGGATCTTTTGGCAGTGTCGGGGCCGATCGCGTGGAGCAGCTTCTTCCTTATCTTTGCTATGAGAGCAGCTGCCCTCGTCTCTACCCTCGTCAGGGCGGTGCCCCAGTTCTACCATGTTGATGTTGAACGAGTATCTTGGCTGGCACCTCCCAGGGTAAGTGTCCTCAACCCTGTCGACGGCGCACGCCGGTGAATTCGGCACTTCTAGTGCCGCCGATGCGAATGACAACGGTGGACGGGGCTGGAGTAGCACTCCTCCTTGGTAGGTCCCGAGAGCTGGTCCTAATAGAGAGTGCTGATGCTTCATGACCTCCTGGATCATCCGAAAGGCAACATGCTCCAAAGTATTCACCAGGCTCTCAGAATGGCGATGCAGCGAGTGAGTCACCATGCAGCTAATCTCCTGGCGCAGGGACCTGGTACGTTCTTCTAACGGGACGGATAGGTCTACTCCATCGAGCGCGCCTTCCGATGAGAACCCCTTCCACCTGATGCCATGTGAACGGGTTCTGTGAAACGAGCCGATGAGGTCGGCTTCGAGGATGGCTTTGACCTCGTCATACTTCTTCTTGAGCTCGTCGGTCAGATCCTCGTACGTGACTGGTGTGCCGTCCGCCATCTCAGATGTAGATGGCGATGTGGTTGACGACGAAGCTTTGTCCCACCGGGCGTGCCAGAATGTGTTGCGGTCGAAACCCACCGGCGAGCAGCGACGGGCAACACAGTAGAGCCGGGAACAACTTAGGGCTGCGGCTGGCCCTGGTCCCTCCGAGCAACGGCCCGCAAAGCCTCTGGTACACACGTCCGATGCTGATGCAAGGGCGTGCCACCTGACCTATACCTGGTCAGGAAGGTGATGGAGATGCCTCGCTTAGTTTCCTGCATGGCATACACGTAAACATTAAATACGAGCCTCGATCGGCTCTCAGGTTATCCTGTGAATCGGCTCAAGGAGCCGATCCACCCATGATTCGTACGAGGTGCACGAATATATGGTGGTCCTGCTTGATCAAGATAAAGCTAAAACGATCTACGACGATTTAGGGTTTTCACCGCATAATCGGATCATCCTACTCACGATTGGGCCTCGCGGCCACGCACGGTGATCGTAAGCCGATCCTAGACAAGGCCTAAAAACCAACACGAAGTTGATCCCCGGAACATCCTGTCTAGGACTAGCAAACGACACCCTACATGCCGCTGGATCCTCCAACCCTTTGTAAGGCCTAACTATTGCAGATATTAAACTAATCCTTGAAGAACAAGGAGCAACCGTAACGGATCGGATCTACTAAATAATGATCAAGCGGGGTGCCGCCCCTACACCTAAGATAGGTGTAAGGGCGGCTAGATATGCAAGGGTTGCACTACGATAGCATGTTATACGAAGAACAATGCTAACCCTAACATATCTAAGATAACTATGTTGCTCGCCATCAAAAAGGCTTCAGTACGAGCAACGCATGAACAACGAGCATAAGCTTGTGCTGCCTAGATCGCAAGATGCGATCTAGGCAGCATGATGCTTACCGGTAGAAACCCTCGAGACGAAGGAGTTGGCGATGCACCGAGATTGATTTGTTGGTTGAACGTTGGTTGTTGTTTATTTCATAAACCCTAGATACATATTTATAGTCCAGGGGACTTTCTAATTTAGGCGTGCACCTAACCGTGCACGGGTAGAACTCTATCTAAGATGTGATCTACTATATTACAGATATATGGGCAATCTAGCCCAACTTTGCATATAAGGCCGATCCACGTATTTCTTCCGTATATAATCTTTAAGCCCATCTTGATCGCGGCCCACCTCTGACTCGGTCAAATCCTGGTGATAACACTGTGCCATTTGGCTTTGTACTTCACCCTCCTTTTTCTTTTCTCGGCATCATATGCCAAGAATCTGGATTTCATTTCTTTAACTGAAAGGTTAGAGTCATCATCCAGACCCTCGAATAGTTTATCCATCTCACTCTTAAGGCTGTGAAGCCCTTAATAAGAGTCCAGGCTCTGATACCAATTGAAAGATCAGAGATGGTAAACCTAGAGGGGGGTGAATAGGTTTCTACAGATTTTAATTCTTTCTTTGCAATATTAGGCTTTGCGGAATATAAAGGTGAGCCTAATGCAAACTAGGTGAGACAACCTATATGAGGATACAAGTAACTCGAGCACGAAGGCTCTCATAGGCAGTTATATCACAAGTAAGGAGTTCGGTTAGAGATAACCGATAGCACGCGGAGACGAGGGTTTATTCCCGTGTTCCCTTCCTTTGCAAGAAGGTACGTCACGTTTTGAGGGGTGGAGGTCCCAAGAAGGATTCCCCACGCCACGAAGGCTCACCCTATTCTCCGGAGCCTATCCCACGAAGGAATAGCTCTCTCACTTGTGGTAGACTTTGAGGTAGCCTCCAAACCTTCACAATCTTGTCAGGAGCAAATCCACAGACCGGATGCTTCCGGACCACTCTTGCCCACCTAGGGCAAGCTTCTTGATGAATACAAGGGGGAATGAGATTTGGCTTGGTAGAACAGTAGATCAGGTCCTCCTCTATCGTTTCCCCGGAGGGATTTGAGTTTGGGTGGAGGAGGAGGGAGATCTGAGGCTTTTGGTGTTTCTAACAATGGAGTATGAGAGAGAGAGAGAGAGCTCAAGAACAGCTTGTAGTGTAGTGCCTACCCCTTCAGAGGTAGGAGAAGGGGTATTTATAGTGTTACTTGAATTCTGGCCGATGCTCACTTGCCACGTCAGCAGATTCCACGAGAAACCCGGTCAACCGGATTTGGCGCCGGACAGGCCGGCGCACGGGCCGGTCAGGCCGGGCAGCGACCGGACTGGCCAATTTCAACCGGAGCTGGGACCGGGTCCCGACCGGGCAGGCTTCTGAGGTGTACTGGACTACGCCCGGTTGGCACCAGCGTGGAGGCCGGTTGGGCGCCGGGACGCCCGGTCCCCCATCCGGTCCGACCGGGCCTGCGACTAGATCGACCGGTCCAAATCGGCTCGACGACCAGACCACTTCTCTGGGCTTACTGGACATCGTCTGGTTGGCACCGGTCCTGGGGCTGGTCTGCGCTGGGCTGGCCGGTTCTAGGGCCGGTCTGACTGGGCCACAGACCGGCCGAGGCTGAGAACATCCTTGTTGATTTTTTCATCGAAGTGGGGGGTCTCCATTGCCTTCTCGGTCCATTGATACACAATTATACCTCTTTGGCTAATACCTGGGAATCATCTTGTAGACATGTATTAGACCAAATACTCTAGCACGGTGTCATAGTTACCAAAATAATGGATAAGGGTAAAATACCCTTACAGATAGCCGGGCAAAGCCCGTGCGGTGCTGGCGGCGGCGGATCCTTGGATTCCGCTCGTGAGGCGGCGACGCGGGGCTCTCCAACCCTGGCGGCGGGATCTACAGCGATGAGCCGGTGGCTCCTCGTGGTTGAGGCGGCTGAGCTCGACGATGCAGACGTCTTCCTCGCGGGCGATGACTGCGGAGGCGCAGTGATAAGGGCTAAGCCCAAGGATGTGCCTGATCTTCACGGATTTGGGTGGAATTCGTGGAGGAGGTGGATGAACGCGATGAACACGAAGAACACGTAGGGGAATCGTGGGGATACAACACACACACGCACACAAATCGGTTTTCCCTCGTTGGCCCGAACCACCAACTCGATAGAGGTTGCGAGAAAAGACCTTCCGGTAGAAGTCCCGCAAAGAGATCGACAAATCGAAGCTCGCAAGATCTAGAAGGGTGAAAAGACCGGAAGGTTGATAGAAGTGCAAGCAAAAGACCAAATAGGTAGAAGTGCAAGCAAAAGATCAAACAAACGGTAGAAGTCACCAAAGAGATCTTCATGAGTCGATAAGGAGCCCGGGTGGGTACAAGATCAAAGATCTAGGTAGGGTTCCCACAAGGGTGAGTTAAGCTCAGGTTTAATTTCACATCAAGTCTAATCTCAGATCTGAGCCAACAAGGTTATTTATAGGTGGGGGCGAAGAGGTAAGTTACACGCTGAAAAGTGCTGTTGTGCTGAAGTTCGATGGGGCGGAAGTTCCGGTCATCTTGGGCGGAAGTTCCGGTCAGGGGCGGAAGTTCCGGTCTTGTGGGGCGGAAGTTCCAGTCGGGGCGGAAGTTCCGGCCAAGTTCCGGCCTTGTTCCGGAATTCCGCCATTGTCCCGCAGTAACATCCAGTATGGTTTTCGCGGACTTTCGGAACTTGGGCGGAACTTGGGCGGAAGTTCCGGCGGGCGGAAGTTCCGGTCCTCTGGGGCGGAAGTTCCGGCTGGGTCCTTTTTCCTGGGCGCTGGAAGGCATCTTGAGGGCATCTGGCCGGAAGTTCCGGTCCTGGGGGGCGGAAGTTCCGGCCTGGGCGCTGTAGCTCCATCTTTATCATTTCCAGCTCTCTCTCCATTTGCTTGGTCTCCATGGCTCGCGTCTTGGTTGATGTACCTGATTGAACATAGGGTATTTGCATGAAGTAGCAAGCCATCCAAAGGGGTATCAAAAGCATACGTGGAGAGGAGTGAATTCACCTCTTGGTGTAGGGCTTTGGCTCGAGCTCGTGTCATTGGACCACGAGGAGGGCTTGTCGGTCTTGAGGCGGTGGTGTCCGAAGGCCACCCCGTATCATCTCCCCCCCCTTGGGAAAGAGTCGTCCTCGACTCGACGTTCTCCTCATCGCCATGATAGGGTGAGAGGTCGGACACATTGAATGTGTTGCTCACCAAGTACTTGGATGTTGGTATGTCGATGACGTAAGCGTTGTCGTTGATGCGCTTGAGGACCTTGAAGGGACCATCGCCTCGGGGCTTGAGCTTGGAGTTTCTTTCTTGAGGGAAACGGTCCTTGCGAAGATGTATCCACACTAGGTCGCCTTCATTGAAGATCCGTGCCTTTTTCATCATGTTGAGGCGTGTTGCTTGGCGAAGAACTTGTTGCTTGATTGTTGCCCTTGTATCTTCATGTAGCTTCTTCATGTATTGTGCTCGCTTGTCGATGTTCATGTTTACTTGCTCGTGTAGTGGAAGAGGAAGGAGGTCAATCGCCGTAGGTGGTTCAAACCTGTAGACAACCATGAATGGGCTTCTCATTGTTGTAGAGTGCTTGGCGCGGTTGTAGGCAAACTCCGCATGCGGAATGCAATCTTCCCATGACTTCAAATTCTTCTTGACAAGGATGCGGAGTAGTGTGGAGAGGCTTCGATTCACCACTTCGGTTTGCCCATCGGTTTGTGGGTGTGAGGATGACGAGAACAAAAGCTTGACATTGAACTTGGCCATTAGTGTCTTCCAAAGGTAACTCATGAACTTGACATCTCGATCCGACACAATGCTTCTTGGTACACCGTGGAGTCTCACAATTTCCCTAAAAAACAAGGAAGCAATGTGTGAAGCATCATCCGTTCGGGAGCATGGTATGAAATGAGCCATTTTAGAGAATCGATCAACCACTACAAAAATTGAATCATGACCATATTTGGTTCTAGGCAATCCTAGCACAAAATCCATACTTATATCGGACCAAGGAGCATGAGGAATAGGCAATGGTGTATAAAGACCATAGGGGTTGGAAGTTGACTTAGCTTGTAAGCATGTTGTACACCGTCGGCAAAGGCGCTCCACGTCGCGGTACATTCTTGGCCAATAATAGTGAATGGAGAGCATGGCATATGTCTTCTCTCGTCCAAAGTGTCCCATAAGACCACCACCATGCGATTCTTGTAAGAGCAAAAGGCGAAGCGAAGACATGGGAATACAAAGTTTGTTGCTCTTGAACAAGAATCCTTGGTGCAAATTGAAATCATCGATGCCCTTCTCACTAGAACACTTTGCAAAGATTGGGCCAAAGAAAGTATCGGATGCATATAAATCTTTGATTTCATCAAGACCCAAAACATGGACATCCAAACGAGTGAGTAAAAGGGTGAGCTTGCGGGAAAGAGCATCCGCAACAACATTGTCCTTGCCTTTCTTGTATTTGATTACATATGGAAAGGACTCAATGAACTCAACCCATTTTGCATGACGTTTGTTCAAATTGTGTTGACTTTTCAAATATTTCAAAGACTCATGGTCGGAGTGGATAATAAACTCTTTTGGCCAAAGATAGTGTTGCCAAACTTCAAGAACACGAACCAAAGCATAAAGTTCCTTGTCATATATAGGATAGTTGAGGCGTGCGCCATCCAACTTCTCGCTATAGTATGCCACGGGTTTTCCATCTTGCATAAGAACTCCACCAATACCGAGTCCACTCGCATCGCACTCAATCTCAAAAGTTTTGGAAAAGTTTGGAAGAACAAGAAGTGGTGCCTCGGTAAGTCTCTTTTCAACTCATCAAAAGCTTTTTGTTGTGCTTTGCCCCACACAAACGGAACATTCTTTTTGGTAAGTTCATTCAAAGGGCAAGCAATGGTGCTAAAATCTTTCACAAAGCGGCGGTAGAAACCGGCAAGTCCATGAAAACTTCGAACTTGACCAACATTGGTAGGAGTGGGCCAATTGTGGATGGCCTCAACCTTGGAAGAATCAACTTCAATACCATTGGCGGAAACCACAAATCCAAGAAAAACCAACTTGTTTTGTGCAAAGGTGCACTTGGGAAGGTTTGCATAAAGCTTATCATGACGCAAGATGCATAAGACTTCTCTCACATGTTGCACATGGTCCTCGAGATTTTTGCTATAAATGAGAATATCATCGAAATAGACAACCACACTCTTGCCAATGAGAGGTCGCAAGATGTGATTCATGAGATGCATGAAAGTAGATGGAGCATTTGAAAGACCAAATGGCATGACAAGCCATTCATAGAGACCAAGTTTGGTCTTGAATGCCGTCTTCCATTCATCACCTATTGCCATGCGAATTTGGTGGTAGCCACTACGCAAATCAATCTTAGAGAAAATCGTGGCACCACTCAATTCATCAAGCATGTCATCTAAACGCGGAATGGGATGGCGGTATCGAACGGTAATGGCATTGATGGGGCGACAATCCATACACATTCGTTGCGTCTCATCCGGTTTAGGAACAAGAATCATGGGAACCGCACAAGGGCTTAAGCTTTCACGAACATACCCTTTTTCGAGGAGGTCTTGTATTTGGCGTTGAATCTCCTTTGTGTCTTCGGGGTTGGTGCGGTAGGCGGCGCGGTTTGGTAGAGGAGCGCCGGGTATGAGGTCGATGCGGTGCTCAATCCCGCGAAGCGGTGGTAGTCCATGAGGAAGCTCGTCGGGGAAGACATCTTGGAATTCCTTCAAAAGAGACAACAAAGACGAAGGAAGTGTTGTTAAGTTGTTAGTCTCCGAGGATGGCCCCTTGCAAATAAGCACATAGTGCAATATGGTGGATGGGTTGTGGTGCAATTCTCTCATCTCACTCTTGGTAGCTATGAGGACACTCTTCATCTCACTCATATATGGCTTGTGGCGCTCACTTTCTTTGTGGTGGGTCACTCTCTCACCACTCATCTCACTAGTGATGGTAGCTTCCTTAGCCCTCGCTAAAGCCTTTGCATTGTCCGCAATTACTTGGCTAGGAGTCATTGGGCGTAGGATGAATGTCTTGTCGCCGACCTTGAAGCTATAGGCATTTGTGTAGCCATCATGGCTTGCTCTTTTGTCATATTGCCAAGGGCGACCAAGTAGCATGTGGCACACCATCATGGGCACTACATCACAATCAACGGTGTCTTCATAGGTGCCAATCTTGAAGGATACAGAGACGGTGTGTTGTATCTTGACGTTTCCATTGTCACTTAGCCATTGCACATGGTAAGGGTGGGGGTGTTTCCGGAGTGTGAGGTTGAGCTTGGAGCATAGTTCGGTGCTTGCAAGATTGTGGCAACTCCCTCCATCGATGATAACCTTTATTGACTTGCCATTGATTCCGGCTCTTGTTTGGAAGATGTTGCATCTTTGATCTTCATTGTGAAGTGCATTGGTTGTCAACACTTTGGTCACCACAAGGGATGGGCTTGCATCATGCACACATAGGACTTTCTCTTGGTCTTCCAAGTCATCATGTTCATGATTGGTTGCGGCTTGTACCAAGGCTTCATATTCACCTTCACTCAAGTACTCCACATCTCCATCATCTCGAGTTATCATAACTCTTGTGTTCTTGCAT
Source organism: Lolium perenne (assembly GCF_019359855.2). NCBI lineage: Eukaryota > Viridiplantae > Streptophyta > Magnoliopsida > Poales > Poaceae > Lolium > Lolium perenne. The sequence goes on from NC_067245.2 coordinate 148,897,657, forward strand.
TCAAAGGATTTATGTCCTTGAGCTCCACACTTGAAGCAAGTGATGTTACTAGATCCCGTGGAAGCTTTGGAGGACATAGTTGATTGATCCGGCTTAAAGCTTGTTGTCTTGAAGGCACTCTTCGTTTGCTTAGGAGGATCCTTGGGAGCAATAGCACTTGTGTTCTTGATGCTTGAGGAGGTATTTGTTGCATTTCTTGCGGCGAAGAAGGACTTTGTTTTTGCACTTGCTAAGTCTTCTCGCACTTGGCGCTCGGCTCTTGTAGCTTGATGAAGCAATTCAACCTTGTTGGTGTAAGGCAAGAACTCCACTATCCTCTTGACGGGAATGTTCAATCCATTCAAGAATCTTGCCATTGTTTGCTCTTCTCGCTCATCCACATTGGCACTCATCATGGTCATGTGCATCTCCTTGTAGTACTCCTCAACGGACTTGTAGCTTTGCTTGAGTTGAGTAAGCTTGTTGAAGAGGTCGCGTTTATGGTGGTTGGGCACAAAGCGTTTGTGCATGACTTCTTGCATCTCTTCCCATGTAGCAATGGGTTCTAGATCTTCCTTGTCACGCTTCTTGTTCACTTCTTCCCACCAAACATTTGCATATCCTTCAAACTCTAGTGATGCCATGGCCACTTTCTTTGCTTCGGAGAAGTTGTGTATGCGGAAAATCTTGTCAACCTTGAGAACCCAAGATAAGTATGCATCGGGGTCTTCTTCTCCATGGAACTTAGGCATGGTGAACTTGAGCTTCCCAAAGATTTCCTCTTCATTGCGGTCATTGCGTCTAGGAGGTGGTCTTTCTTCACCAACGTCTTGACGTTGTTGAGGTGGATGTTGTGGACCTTGAGCATCTCTACTGTTGTGGCTATGTTGTTGACGAGGAGGTGGTCTTCCATGACCTTCATCTTGATCATCATTGTTGCGGGGGCATCGAGGCATCACACTTTCTTCACTTGATGCTTGGTGATGACTTGATTCTTCATTTCTTGCCCTTGGAGGTGGTCTTCTAGCATGAGGGCGATCATCATGATGGCGGCTATTATCTTGACCTTGAGGGCGTTGAGGTTGAGCAACATTGATGATTTGGCGCTCTTGGCGCGCTTGCCTTTGTTCCTCTTCATGACGGCGTTGTCTTCTAGCTTGAGCTTCTTGTGCTTGTCGTTGCCGCTCTTGTTCTTCAAGTGCTTGTTGTTCATTGCGGAGACGCTCTTGTTCCCTTGCTCGAACTAGCTCTTGATCATGTCTAAGGCGTTCTTGCTCTTGTTGGAATTGAGCATTGAGGTTCTCTTGGTGAAGGCGCTCTTCTTCAAGGCGTTGACGTTCTTGGACAAGTCGAAGTCGAGCTTGCTCCGCTTCTTGAGCTTGTTGGTGAAGCACTTGAACATCCACATTATGGTGGCGTGGGTCTTCATTGGAATCATGGTGAGACGGTATATGAGCTCGTGATCTTGAGCTATGAGAGCGCGAAGACCTTGAGTGGTGTCTTCTATCTTCTTGACGGTTGAGTGTATGGAGGATATTGTCCAATGCCGCCTTCATTTCCCTTGTCTCTTGACCTTGTATGGCAAGTGTTGCCTTCAACTCATTGCCTTGAGTTTCAATCTTCTCATTGAGGTCTTGAACTTGATTGTTGAGGTCATTCCTTTGCACTTGAGCTCTTTCTTCATAGCGGACATTGGTATCCTTGAGCATGGCTTCAAATTGATTGAGCTTGGCGTGGACGGCTTGAGTAGCTATCCAATGTTGGTGCCGCGTCATCGGTAGTTGGCTCCCTTCTCCACTAGACATGGTTACAACTAAAACAAGAACTATGTGGTGGGTGGTTAGGAAAGACTACCAAAAGGGTCAAAACTTGCAAACCAAAATCGAAAAGGTGTTTCAAGGCGGAGGGCAACCGACATGTATGCACACACACAAAAACAAAAACTCTATATGGTGTTAGGTATGGATGTGGAAAGCCAAATGGAAGAACCAAACGAAAAGTCTATTGTCAAAAGTGGGTAAGATCCAAAAGTCACAAGTCAAAGGCGGTGATCACAAAAGGCATACACAAGGAGGAACACACGCGTGGGACAAAATGGGGTTAGCGCGACTTGGAAAATGAGCAAGAACAAAATGGTCCTAATGAAGACTACTAGCTCGGTGTCACGCCAACGCAAGAGAGACCGTGGCTTGGTTGCAAAAATAGAGAAGCAACAAGATTCGCGCAAGACGCCTCTCTTCTATTTTCTCTCTTTTGCTTAAAAGCTTTGGACTCTTTTGTGTATAGGTGTCACTCACACACTTTTTCTTTCTCTTTTTGTATTTTTATTTCTTTTTCTCACTATGCAAGGATACTACTATCTATGTAAGTATGTCACACTTCTTTTGCTTATCTTTTCACACGAGCTTGCTTCGAAGCTTTGGTCAACACACGCACACCCTCACGGTCGGGACGCTTGCGCAATGCTTCGCAACACTAGAAAGCCACTCTCGATAGGAAAGGTACGCAAAAGAGGCTAGGGCTACAAGTTAGGAGCAAGTTATACCACTTGATGATGGTGGCCGACGATCTTGAACTTGCTATGGTGGAGGTGTCAAATGAACCGCTTGGATCCTCGGGGTGCCGTCGTCGTTGTCGATGTTGCGGAAGCTTTGTGGTAGCTGAAATGGCACTCAAACCGAAGTCCAAACACAAGGGGGTTAGTACCAAAACGAAAAACGAAGGTTGCTGTCAAAATTTCGGCCAGCCGGAACTTCCGGTCCCTGGGCGGAACTTTCGGTCCTGCCGGACGGAACTTCCGGTCGCAATCAGATCTGCGGGTTGTTCGTCGATTTGGGCGGAAATCCGAGCCGAAATCCTTCGAATTCGAGGAAAATTTGGCACTAGAAGCTGTGGGAAGGTGGGGGAATTGCAGATCAACACCAAAGACAAGTTTCTATTGGAGCAAAACCACAAATAACTCAACAAATCGAGAGATCGATCCAAGGCCAATTTGGGGCTATTTTTTGGGAAAAAATTTTGGAATTTTTTTTGGGCGAAATTGATGGAATTGGGGGTTGTGGGGGTCAAATCCGTGGCAACCAAAGAGCTGCTGATACCATATGATAAGGGCTAAGCCCAAAGATGTGCCCGATCTTCACGGATTTGGGTGGAATTCGTGGGGGAGGTGGATGAATGCGATGAACACGAAGAACACGTAGGGGAATCATGGGGATACAACACACACACGCACACAAATCGGTTTTCCCTCGTTGGCCCGAACCACCAACTCGATAGAGGTTGCGAGAAAAGACCTTCCGGTAGAAGTCCCGCAAAGAGATCGACAAATCGAAGCTCGCAAGATCTAGAAGGGTGAAAAGACCGGAAGGTTGATAGAAGTGCAAGCAAAAGACCAAATAGGTAGAAGTGCAAGCAAAAGATCAAACAAACGGTAGAAGTCACCAAAGAGATCTTCACGAGTCGATAAGGAGCCCGGGTGGGTACAAGATCAAAGATCTAGGTAGGGTTCCCACAAGGGTGAGCTAAGCTCAGGTTTAATTTCACATCAAGTCTAATCTCAGATCTGAGCCAACAAGGCTATTTATAGGTGGGGGCGAAGAGGTAAGTTACACGCTGAAAAGTCTTTGTTGTCTTTGAAGTTCGATGGGGCGGAAGTTCCGGTCATCTTGGGCGGAAGTTCCGGTCAGGGGCGGAAGTTCCGGTCTTGTGGGGCGGAAGTTCCGGTCGGGGCGGAAGTTCCGGCCAAGTTCCGGCCTTGTTCCGGAATTCCGCCATTGTCCCGCAGTAACATCCAGTATGGTTTTCGCGGACTTTCAGAACTTGGGCGGAACTTGGGTGGAAGTTCCGGCGGGCGGAAGTTCCGGTCCTCTGGGGCGGAAGTTCCGGCTGGGTCCTTTTTCCTGGGCGCTGGAAGGCATCTTGAGGGCATCTGGCCGGAAGTTCCGGTCCTGGGGGGCGGAAGTTCCGGCCTGGGCGCTGTAGCTCCATCTTCATCATTTCCAGCTCTCTCTCCATTTGCTTGGTCTCCATGGCTCGCGTCTTGGTCGATGTACCTGATTGAACATAGGGTATTTGCATGAAGTAGCAAGCCATCCAAAGGGGTATCAAAAGCATACGTGGAGAGGAGCGAATTCACCTCTTGGTGTAGGGCTTTGGCTCGAGCTCGTGTCATTGGACCACGAGGAGGGCTTGTCGGTCTTGAGGCGGTGGTGTCCGAAGGCCACCCCGTATCACGCAGCTTCTTCTGGTGGTCTCTTGGTCGACGGGGCGGCGGCCTCGGGTGGTGTGGCGGTGTCGACGACGGCGGCTAGTGGCGTCCGCGGGTGCGCGCCGCTGTTCTTGGCCACGTGGTTGGCAAGGAGGCGGTGGGTGACGGTCGTGGCTTGGGGGTGGCTCTAGCGACCTTCCGCCAGATCTGAAGGTGAGTTTTTTCCTCTCTGGCTAGCTCTCCTCCCCCTCTTGCTGGTCGTCGGTCCTTGATGGATTCGGGGACGGTTTGAGGGGTGGTGGTCTGAGTCCGGGACCGGGAGAAATCCTTGGTGGCTGGTCCACCACGGCAGTGGCGACGCCATGGGTGCCGCACTTCCTCTCTAGGCGTTGCTGAGGTCCCGTGTGCTCCCCACCCGGGTCTTGTTCCCGGGTGAAAACCCACAATCCTGTGGATTGGGCGACGACGGCGGCATGGGCGTCGCATCCTCCTTGGGGCATCGCTTTGGGAACGGTTATCGGTGGAGGGCGGCGGAGGTTGTAGGCGGCTCGTAGTGGTGCCTGAGCATGCTCGGTGCCCTGCTCCTTCTTCATCAGCGATCGTGGCCCCTGTTTGCTTTCTATGTGGCGTCTCCTTCGACCGGCGGCAGCTCAACTCTGGTGGCTTCGTCAGCTTCGGAGAGGTGTGTCTGGTTTCTGGCCAGATTGGCGTTTGGCTTGCTTACCCCATTGCCCAGGGGAGCGTATCTGATGTCTGACGGTCCGGCGTCCTTCGAGCCAGGCCGAGAGGGTAGGGATCCCTCTTCGGCATTGGAAATGGTTGGTGTTGCAGCTCCCCCAACCTGCGACGTAGACGATGACTTCCCTCAAAGTAGTAGGTGGATCCCTCGAGCCTGTGCTGCGTCTTCCGTGGTGGCTCCGCGTAGAGGCTTCGACATCGACAAGCTGTTTTTCTCGTTTATCTAGTGCTTTTGATGTTCGTTGTGTTGTAAACTGGTTGCACCTTGTATCAAACCTCGGCTGTTTGGGCTTTATTAATTTAAAGCTGGGCACTTGTGCCTCATGTTTTAAAAAGCTGAGTCCATCTTCTAGTAGGATTAGGATTTGTGTCTCAAGCCTTCTTGCATGCCGTACAAGGTACTAGTACTACTTAGCTTATTTAGCTTCAAGCTGAGTTTGAGTTGGGTTCGATCACGGTCGCATACGACTAGGTTCAGGTGGTTTTCGTCGGCTGTTCGTGCATATATATATGCACAAGTCCTGCGATCAGATTTGTACCAGAAAAAACACTAAAATCAATATAAGCAATCGGACTTGTGATCGCTACTAGGCGCAGCATTGATATCTATTCTCTAGAGACGCTTCGATGGGTCGATCCAGCAAAAGCAAGAAGCTGATGGCCGGAGTGCTGGACCACCTCCAACGTCCGTCGACGTGGTATTACCTGACACCGGTGGCCGTGGCGTGCGCACCGGTGCTCAAGACCTACTTTAACCAGAACCTCCGGCGACCCATGCGGCAGCTCCTCCCGTTCCTCGACCCGTTCGTCACCATCGACATCCTCGCGAAGCCAGAGCAGAACTCGAACCCCTACATGGTGGCCAGTGTGAAGTCGAGCGACGCCTACGCGGAGGTGCTGGCGTACCTGAGCGCGGTGTGCTCGTTGGAGGCGCGAGAGCTCCGTGCCGAGGGCGCCGCCGAGGGCCACGGTTTGGTGCTGAGCCTCCGCGAGGGGCAGGAGGTGGCGGACGAGTTCAAGGGCGTCACCATGTGGTGGTCGGCGGTGGCGGAAGGAGTAACGGTACAGGGATCGCCGGGGAGGTGCTGCCGCCTGACGTTCCACGAGCGGCACCGGAGGCTCGTCGTCGAAGAGTACCTGCCGTACGTACGCCGCACCGGACAAGAGGTGACGTTCGGAAATCGTCCCCGCAGGCTCTACTCCAACAATAAGGACGTCAGCTACATGTAAGTAACGACCTGTGGATCGAATAATTACTTTCACCGCAACTGCAAGAGATCGATCACTGATTATAGCTTCTTTGTCCACGCATATATCAGTTCCAGCAGGGAAGAGGTGTGGAGGTACATCGACTTCCATCACCCAACCACCTTCGACACCCTCGCCATGGACCCAGCCAAGAAGAAGAAGATCATGGATGATCTCGACAACTTCCGAAACAACAAGGACTACTACCGTCGTATCGGCAAGGCGTGGAAGCGTGGCTACCTTCTGTACGGCCCGCCAGGCACCGGCAAATCGACCATGATAGCTGCCATGGCCAACTACCTCAACTACGACATCTATGACATTGAGCTGACCACCCTGCAGACCAACAGCGACCTCCGCAAGCTCTTCATTGAGACTACGGGGAAGTCCATCATCGTCATCGAGGACATCGACTGCTCCCTCGATTTGACTGGCAGCCGCCTAGCCACAAAGCTACCGCAGGCTCAAGGCAACGCGGGCGCCCAACAAAGCTACCGCAGTGCCAATGCCAACATACTGACGCTGTCCGGCCTGCTCAACTTTATCGATGGGCTGTGGTCGGCACACAGCGGCGAGCGGATCATTGTGTTCACGACCAACTACATCGACAACCTCGATCCGGCGCTGATCCGGCGCGGACGGATGGACATACACATCGAGATGTCCTACTGCGAGTTTGGTGCGTTCAAGACCCTGGCCAAGAACTACCTTGGAGTGGAGGATCACCAGCTGTTCCACACCATCGAGGAGCTGCTGAAGGAGGTGGAGATTACGCCGGCGGATGTTGCCGAGTGTCTTATGGCATCGAACCGCACAGATCGTGACGCGGATGCTTGCCTCGAGCGTCTAATCGATGAGCTTAACGCGAAGAAGAAGGATCAAACCGAGGCAGAGTCGGCTGTTACGCCAATTGGCAGCGAGGCCACGGCCAACGGAGCAACTAACGATGATGGCGGTGAAAGTTCAGAGGATGATTCCTATATTCTTAGCAAGGTATTACGTGAGGTGTGTTGAAACTTTGCAGCTAGATAGATAGTTTCTGTTTTTCAAAGCGGGCAGAATATGCGAATTGTTAGCTCTAGCTGCACCAGAGATAATGTACTCCCGTACTAGCACTAGCTTTAGCTCTGTTTATTCAGTGAGGCTTGCTCCGGTACAACCCCCTCCTAAACTCAGTTTGGGCTTTCGGGTAATTAGATAATTAATTAATTAATTCATCGTGAGCCCTTCTAAGCCCATACATAACCTGGTATTTCAACGTCTCTCGCCGTCGCGCGCGCACAACAGGTCATCCGCCACGAACGCCAGCAGCACGTTGAAGTGCACTAGCTTGCTGCCCGCATCTCCACCGCCTGACTCCGCCTCCAACGTCCCCGGCTTCTCGCCCCACAACCGCCGTCATAGGAGTCTTAAGAATACATGTCGTCCACTGCTTCATGCTCTGTGCTCGAGTGATGCTACCGCTCGACCTCCTCTTCCTTATACAATAACAGAGCAGGAGGTAGCAGGGAGGGACAACAAGTTGCCAACCACGATCCTTGCTCATGCCGATTGCCGGAGGCTACTGGGGATGGAGTCATGGAGCCGCTGATGTAGGGGAGAAGGCAGAAAAAATAATTAATGAAGTCATGTTCGTCAGATGAGTAGTGATTAGCACTAAGATAGCCAGGGAATCCCTGAATCCATTGGGGTCAGCTGACGACCCACGTCGTTAGAAGGCAGCTCCGTCCCTGCGTTGATGAGGTTCCAGCTAGGTGCAACTCCTCAGGTTGGTGAGCCCCGCGAGGGATCCCGATACCAGCCCCTCTAGCAAGTTGTCTGCAAGCTGAGGAAGCCGAGCTGGTAGCTCCCGGTAATGGCTTCTAATTTCCGCCGCTCGGAGGAGGAGGAGGTAGCCCTGGTTCCTGGAGCTGCCGGACTGGCCGGTCAACTCTCCGACCGCATACCGTTAAAAGAGGTTGGGCTATACGGGCTTTATACAGGGCTACGTGTACCAATTAATTTTTTTAAAAAATATCATCGACTTAATTATGAAAGGGCATCAGCCATCTTTGCCTTTTGTTTATCTGAGTTTAGGAGGAGGAGGTTGTACCGGAGCAAACGCCTTATTCAGTTTATATAGTTCCTGTCCGTAGCGGTCAGAAGCTGCTGAGTCCACGCTGCGATCCAGTCGCTTTCCTTTCCCTGTTCAATTGTGTTGGGCTCGCCATGATTAAGGACGTGGGATGGCGCTGGCAAAGTGGATCAGGGCGATTTTATGGGGCTTTCCGTTTGAGCCGTTCCTCGACTCTGAATAAAAAGAAGATTAGACAAGATGCATTAAGTGCGTGGCAAAAATCTCTGCCTCTCTGTGCGTGTGTGTGGTTCTTCTCGCGCATAGAGAGAGGAGTGTGTGTGATCACGTCCCGAAAACTAACAAAACTAGATAATTCCTTGCACGTTGCTACGGAAAAAATTAAGAAATTTCATTTACTGTCAATAAAGACAAATGTGCAGCCAATAGAGTAATTTGGACATTGTAGCTGAATAGATAAATCGTAGACGAAGTAGAAGTGACTCTAAAAATCATGTATAAAATTAAGAAAATACAACAACAAAGAGGAGTTGAGATAGTAATATATATAAACGATTGTGTATCATTTACATACAACACATTTATCTACTCCATCCTTTCTTCAGATATAGATGCAAACATATCTTTGCAGAAGTTTGTGAGATAATACTTGTAAGCTGTGAGTATAGACGGGAGCTACCAGTCTACCACACATGCACCAAGAAGCATTGGCATCAAGTGAGCAAGTTTGTGTGTATACAGACACAACTTAGTCTCCGAAAGAGTAAGAGCAAACTTTAAAATAGAAGTTGAGCTTTCACTCCACGCCCAGGTCAAGTTCGAGTTGTGCACCGGTGAAAAAAGGTCTATTAGTCGCGGTTCGCAACCTCCATTAATACCGGTTGCGGAACCGGGATTAAATAAGCGCGACTAAAGCCTCCCCCCTCCCCCCTAGTCGCGGTTGCTTACGAACCGCGACTAAAGGCCCGTCCACGTTGGCGTCAGGCGGTCGTCAGGGCGGAGGACCTTTAGTCGCGGTTCTTCTAGCCAACCGCGACTAAAGGCCGCCGCAGGTTTAGGGTTTTAGCCCCCCCTCCCTAAACCTGGTTTCTTTTTAATTTGTATTGTTTTATTTCTTTTGTGTTTTATTTTAGTTTTGAAGGAGTTTCACATATTCTACGGTACTACATACATGCATATGAATGTACAATTTCAAACAAATTTGAAATTAAAACCAAAAAGAATTCAAGAGGAATATACAATATATATTCAATATCATCGGATGACCATATACAATTTTGAACAAGTTTTCATACATAATTTAATGCATATGAAGTTCTACGTCCTCTACATAGTGTTCTCCTTTAGGATCGATGACTTCCCTCGTGAACCATCCAGCTAGTTCCTCTTGAAGTGGTCGGAAGCGAGCTTCTGGACTAAGCATCTTCCGGAGGTTATTCCTCTTCTCATTGTTATCACACGGAACCCGCTCAGAGGTGTATCTCCGGATCATCTCACAAACATAGTATCCACATAGATTGGTCCCCGGTGGCTGAATATCCCCAGTCGCAGCCACTGACCGCATGAATTGTAGCTCTTTTTTGAATTCACCGACCGTTTCATTTGTGAACCGTCTCCAAACCGTACGAGGCAAAGAAAATTAAATGAACAAGAGAGTTATTAGTTACTTGATATTAGGAAATGAACGAAATAGGTCGATCGATATAGAGCGCAAATGAATGAAAATAATTACTTCTGCAGCATTTTTCTCATGTCGCCCCAAAGCTTTGCTTCCAGATTCAGAGAGTCGTGGACGAGACATGTGGAGGTGTCAAATTTAATTACTAGCAGAATCCAGTGGAACCTGCGGACACGATACATGCACAGTCATGCATAACTCATCGATTAGCCGGCCACATACCATGCATGGAGTAAACAAAAGAGAATGTGCTCAAGACAGAAACACTCACCCAAAATGGTAAGAAAATAGAATATCACTTTTGAGTTCCTGCTTTTTAAGAAACCGCCACAGGTCTTCCTCCACGTCGGCGGGGTCATGCTCTAACACATATCCATTAACGATGTGTGGGTCAATGAACCCAACATCATGGATGTTCCTTACTTCGCATTCCTTAATCTTCATTCTGCATATATAATAGCGTACACAACAATATAGTTAGGACATATATATAGTGCAGGCAATATGAACAAGATGGGGTAGAAATAAATCACTTACAGAACGTAGCAACTGATGATAGATTTGTCGAGCTCGCGCAGATTGAAAAGCTAGAACAATTCACTCAGATGAATTGTTACATAGTAATGTTTGAAGTGATGCTCATGTCTAACTTACGCATAAATATATTCTTTGGCGTTTTTATTTTTTATGTAACCCTTGTACCATTTCAGCAGACTTGTCATTTGTGGAGGTAGATCCTCTTCCTGCGCAGGCTCGACGAGAAGCCCATTCTGCACATATGTAATTACTACCTCCTTCACTGGCGCCTCATCAAGGCCTAACAGTTCACGAAGAGTCATACCGATCAGGGCCGCTTGTTCTCTGGCACCCGTTACAGTCATTCCCTGTTCTGCCGCAGCTGATATGATTGTGGGGTCCATTAGTTCAGCATCCGGACCGACGGCTTTCACTATGAGCGGGGCGATTGATTGTTTACTTTGTTCCCCGAGCTGGGCAACTGCTCGTTTCCCGCTTTTTTTACTTGCTAATTCTTTCTCGGCCTCCTCCAAGGCTTTTTTCTCCTGCTTCTCCGCCAGCTCTTTCTTCTCCTTCAACATGAGTGCCTGCCTACGAAGTTCACGTGCATAGTCGTTAGGCAGATTCTTCGTGGCTTGGGACGGTGTGCTCAAAAATGACTTAGCCCACTTCTTTTCCTTGTCAGAATATACTGGCTTGGGCTCGGGCTCTCTTCTCGCCTTGCATTCCGCCCACCATTTCTCATGGTGAGCAGCCGCGGCCGCGTCGACTTCCTCGGCACTACGTTCCCAAGGCCTCGTGGGGAGAGGCTTCAGTGATGGCTCCGTTACCTTTGTGGTCTTAGGTACATAAGGGTCCGGTTTAATAGTCCAGCACTGCTTTTGCTTCTTCGCCGGAGGTGGATTGGGGGGGGCGGCGTCTGCTTACCCGCCCGGGGCGGACTGGGGGGCGGCGGCTGCTTACCCGCCGGAGGTGAATTGGGGGGGCGGCGTCGGCTGACGTGAAGGAGGTGTAGGTGAAGCACCACCACCACCACCACCGCCACCGCCACCACCACCGTAGGGGGGTGGACTTGGTTGCCTTGGCGCCTCGCCTGGAAACTTGATAAACTTCTGTTGCCATAGAATGAACTGGCGCTTGACATCTCCAAGTCTTCTCTCCCCTTCAGGTGTAGCAATGTCAATCTCCAGGTCCTCAAACCCTTGTACTATGTCCTCCACCGTGACACGAGCATAGCCATCTTGAATGGGGTTGTTGTGGTGGAGTGCTCCAGGTTCACATGGTAAAGCACTGCCGATGGCTACCTTCATGGACATGTTCCCGATTGGATAATACAGATGACATTCTTTCATCTCCTTTACATCGTCCACGGGGTAGCGAGGAGGCTCCGGTGCAGTAATTTCGATCGCCGGAGGCTCCGGTGCAGTAATTTCGATCGTCGGTGCATGTGCACCAGCCGGTGGGGCCTCCGTGGAAGCCACGCTGCTTCTCCGCTGCTGGCTTCCGAGATCCGGTGGATGATCTTCATGCTGCGTCCGAGCTGCATCTCTTTCTTTTACTAGTACATCCACGGTTTTCCTCATCTCACTGAATTCCGATGCCAACCGCGCCAGCTCATCTTTTTGCCGATCCGCCTTTCTCTTACGGCTTCTGTAACTGTAGGGGTCATCTTCCTGGGAAAACCCTTCTTCCCACGAAATGACGCCTTTGCCTCGTACACGTCCTCCGTGTTCAGGATTCCCGAGGGCTCTTGTCAGCTGGTCATTCTCTCTGTTGAACTTGATCTTCCCCGCTTGAGCATCCCTCATTGCGTCAATAAGGGCTTGGGTGGGTTTAAACTTTGTGTCTCGGTGGGTACACTCCCCTGTCACCGGGTCTAGCGTTCCCCCATGCCCGTACCACCAGCTTTTGGCCCTAGGGTCCCATCCCTCCGTACCTAGAGGGATTCCTCGCGCCCTCAGGTCATCCTCCATCTTCTGCCACTTAGGCTCATAAAGGCGGTGATACGCGTACAGCACGTGTCCGTTGGGAACGCCAAGAGGAAGGTTTGATGCGTACAGCGGCAAGTTTTCCCTCAGTATGAAACCAAGGTTTAATCGAACCAGTAGGAGCCAAGAAGCACGTTGAAGGTTGGTGGCGGCGAGATGTAGTGCGGCGCAACACCAGGGATTCCGGCGCCAACGTGGAACCTGCACAACACAAACCAAGTACTTTGCCCCAACGAAATAGTGAGGTTGTCAATCTCACCGGCTTGCTGTAACAAAGGATTAGATGTATAGTGTGGATGATGATTGTTTGCAGAGAACAGTAGAACAGTTGCAGTAGATTGTATTTCAGATGTAAAGAATAGGACCGGGGTCCACAGTTCACTAGAGGTGTCTCTCCCATAAGATAAATAGCATGTTGGGTGAACAAATTACAGTTGTGCAATTGACAAATAAAGAGGGCATGACCATGCACATACATATTATGATGAGTATTGTGAGATTTAATTGGGCATTATGACAAAGTACATAGACCGCTATCCAGCATGCATCTATGCCTAAAAAGTCCACCTTCAGGTTATCATCCGAACCCCTTCCAGTATTAAGTTGCTAACAACAGACAATTGCATTACGTATTGCACGTATTGTAATCAATAACTACATCCTCGGACATAGCATCAATGTTTTATCCCTAGTGGCAACAGCACATCCATAACCTTAGAGGTTTCTGTCACTCCCCCAGATTCACGGAGACATGAACCCACTATCGAGCATAAATACTCCCTCTTGGAGTTACTAGCAAAAACTTGGCCAGAGCCTCTACTAATAACGGAGAGCATGCAAGATCATAAACAACACATAGATATAAATTGATAATCAACATAACATAGTATTCTCTATTCATCGGATCCCAACAAACACAACATATAGCATTACAGATAGATGATCTTGATCATGTTAGGCAGCTCACAAGATCCGACAATGAAGCATAATGAGAAGAAGACAACCATCTAGCTATTGCCATGGACCCATAGTCCAGGGGTGAACTACTCACTCATCACTCCGGAGGCGACCATGGCGGTGTAGAGTCCTCCGGGAGATGAATCCCCTCTCCGGCAGGGTGCCGGAGGCGATCTCCTGAATCCCCCGAGATGGGATTGGCGGTGGCGGCGTCTCTGGAAGGTTTTCCGTATCGTGGCTCTCGGTACTGGGGGTTTCGCGATGAAGGCTATTTGTAGGCGGAAGGGCAGGTCAAGGGGCGTCGCGAGGGGCCCAGGAGACAGGCCGGCGCGGCCAGGGCTTGGGCCGCACCGCCCTACCTCCTGGCCACCTCGTGGCCCCACTTCGTTGACTCTTCGGTCTTCTGGAAGCTTCGTGTGAAAATAGGCCCCTGGGCGTTGATTTCGTCCAATTCCGAGAATATTTTCTTACTAGGATTTCTGAAACCAAAAACAGTAGAAAACAACAACTGGCTCTTCGGCATCTTGTTAATAGGTTAGTTCCAGAAAATGCATAAATATGATGTAAAGTATGCATAAAACATGTAGATATCATCAATAATGTGGCATGGAACATAAGAAATTATCGATACGTCGGAGACGTATCAGCATCCCCAAGCTTAGTTTCTGCTCGTCCCGAGCAGGTAAACGATAAAAAAGATAATTTCTGGAGTGACATGCCATCATAACCTTGATCATACTATTGTAAGCATATGTAATGAATGCAGCGATCAAAACAATGTAAATGACATGAGTAAACAACTGAATCATATAGCAAAGACTTTTCATGAATAGTACTTCAAGACAAGCATCAATAAGTCTTGCATAAGAGTTAACTCATAAAGCAATAATTCAAAGTAAAGGTATTGAAGCAACACAAAGGAAGATGAAGTTTCAGCGGTTGCTTTCAACTTATAACATGTATATCTCATGGATATTGTCAACATAGAGTAATATAACAAGTGCAATATGCAAGTATGTAGGAATCAATGCACAGTTCACACAAGTGTTTGCTTCTTGAGGTGGAGAGAGATAGGTGAACTGACTCAACAATAAAAGTAAAAGAATGGTCCTTCAAAGAGGAAAGCATCGATTGCTATATTTGTGCTAGAGCTTTGATTTTGAAAACATATGGAGAGCATAAAAGTAAATTTTTGAGAGGTGTTTGTTGTTGTCAACGAATGGTAGTGGGTACTCTAACCCCCTTGCCAGACAAACTTTCAAAGAGCGGCTCCCATTTTTTTTTTGTGTGGCACTCCTTCCAACCTTTCTTTCACAAACCATGGCTAACCGAATCCTTCGGGTGCCTGCCAACAATCTCATACCATGAAGGAGTGCCTTTTTATTTTAGTTTTATTATGATGACACTCCTCCCAACCTTTGCTTTCTCAAGCCATGGCTAACCGAATCCTTCGGGTGCCGTCCAACAATCACATACCATGGAGGAGTGTCTATTTTTATTAATTAATTTGGGACTGGGAATCCCATTGCCAGCTCTTTTTGCAAAATTATTGGATAAGCGGATGAAGCCACTAGTCCATTGGTGAAAGTTGCCCAACAAGATTGAAAGATAAACACCACATACTTCCTCATGAGCTATAAAACATTGACACAAATCAGAGGTAATAAATTTTGAATTGTTTAAAGGTAGCACTCAAGCAATTTACTTTGGAATGGCGGAGAAATACCATGTAGTAGGTAGGTATGGTGGACACAGATGGCATAGTGGTTGGCTCAAGTATTTGGATGCATGAGAAGTATTCCCTCTCGATACAAGGTTTAGGCTAGCAAGGTTATTTGAAACAAACACAAGGATGAAGCGGTGCAGCAAAACTCACATAAAAGACATATTGTAAACATTATAAGACTCTACACCGTCTTCCTTGTTGTTCAAACTCAATACTAGAAATTATCTAGACTTTAGAGAGACCAAATATGCAAACCAAATTTTAGCATGCTCTATGTATTTCTTCATTAATAGGTGCAAAGTATATGACGCAAGAGCTTAAACATGAGCACAACAATTGCCAAGTATCACATTATTCAAGACATTTTAGCAATTACTACATGTATCATTTTCCAATTCCAACCATATAACAAATTAACGAAGAAGAAACTTCGCCATGAATACTATGAGTACAGCCTAAGGACATACTTGTCCATATGCAACAGCGGAGCGTGTCTCTCTCCCACACAAAGAATGCTAGGATCCATTTTATTCAAACAAAACAAAAACAAAAACAAACCGACGCTCCAAGCAAAGCACATAAGATGTGATGGAATAAAAATATAGTTTCAGGGGAGGAACCTGATAATGTTGTCGATGAAGAAGGGGATGCCTTGGGCATCCCCAAGCTTAGACGCTTGAGTCTTCTTGATATATGCAGGGGTGAACCACCGGGGCATCCCCAAGCTTAGAGCTTTCACTCTCCTTGATCATGTTGTATCATCTCCCTCTCTTGATCCTTGAAAACTTCCTCCACACCAAACTCAAAACAACTCATTAGAGGGTTAGTGCACAATCAAAATATACATGTTCAGAGGTGACATAATCATTCTTAACACTTCTGGACATTGCACAATGCTACTAAAAGTCAATGGAATCGAAATATCCATCGAGCATATCAAAACAGGCAATGCGAAATAAAAGGCAGAATCTGTCAAAACAGAACAGTTCGTAATGACGAATTTTATTGAGGCACCAGACTTGCTCAAATGAAAATGCTCAAATTGAATGAAAGTTGCGTACATATCTGAGGATCACTCACGTAAATTGGCATAATTTTCTGAGTTACCTACAGAGAATTTTTCCCAGATTCGTGACAGCAAAGAAAACTGTTTCTGCGCAGTAATCCAAATCTAGTATGAACCTTACTATCAACGACTTTACTTGGCACAACAATGCACAAAACTAAGATAAGGAGAGGTTGCTACAGTAGTAAACAACTTCCAAGACATGAATATAAAACAAAATACTGTAGTAAAAACATGGGTTGTCTCCCATAAGCGCTTTTCTTTAACGCCTTTCAGCTAGGCGCAGAAAGTGTGTATCAAGTATTATCAAGAGACGAAGTGTCAACATCATAATTTGTTCTAATAATAGAATCAAAAGGTAACTTCATTCTCTTTCTAGGGAAGTGTTCCATACCTTTCTTGAGAGTAAATTTATATTTAATATTACCTTCCTTCATATCAATGATAGCACCAACAGTTCGAAGAAAATGTCTTCCCAATATAATGGGACAAGATGCATTGCATTCAATATCCAAGACAACAAAATCAACGGGGACAAGGTTATTGTTAACGGTAATGCGAACATTATCAACTCTCCCCAAAGGTTTCTTTGTAGAATGATCAGCAAGATTAACATCCAAATAACAATTTTTCAATGGTGGCAAGTTAAGCATATTATAAATTTTCTTAGGCATAACAGAAATACTTGCACCAAGATCACATAAAGCATTACAATCAAAGTCATTGACCTTCATCTTAATGATGGGCTCCCAACCATCCTCTAGCTTCCTAGGAATAGAAGTTTCGCGTTCTAGTTTCTCTTCTCTAGCTTTTATGAGAGCATTTGCAATATGTTTTGTGAAAGCCAAATTTATAGCACTAGCATTAGGACTCTTAGCAAGTTTTTGTAAGAACTTTATAACTTCAGAGATGTGGCAATCATCAAAATTCAAACCATTATAATCTAAAGCGATGGGATCATCATCCCCAATGTTGGAAAAAATTTCAGCAGTTTTATCACAAGCAGTTTCAGCAGTTTTAGCAGTTTCAGGCAGTTTTTCGCGCTTTGCATTTGAAGTGGAAACATTGCTAACACCAATTCTTTTATTATTAATAGTAGGAGGTGCAGCAACATGTGTAGCATTAGCATTACTAGTGGTGGTAATAGTCCAAACTTTAGCTATATTATCTTCTTTTTCATTTTCTTCTCTTTCCCACCTAGCACGCAATTCGGCCATCAATCTTATATTCTAATTTATTCTAACTTGGATGGCATTTGCTGTAGTAACAATCTTATTATTATGATTTTCATGAGGCATCACTTTCGATTTCAAAAGATCAACATCAGCAGCAAGACTATCGACTTTAGAAGCAAGTATATCAATTTTCCCAAGCTTTTCTTCAACAGATTTGTTAAAAGCAGTTTGTGTACTAATAAATTCTTTAAGCATGGCTTCAAGTCCAGGGGGTGTGTTCCTATTATTGTTGTAAGAATTCCCATAAGAATTACTATAGCCGTTGCCATTATTATAAGGATATGGCCTATAGTTGTTACTAGAATTGTTCCGGTAAGCATTGTTGTTGAAATTATTATTTTTAATGTAGTTGACATCAACATGTTCTTCTTGAGCAACCAATGAAGCTAATGGAACATTATTAGGATCAATATTAGTCCTATCATTCACAAGCATAGACATAATAGCATCAATCTTATCACTCAAGGAAGAGGTTTCTTCGACAGAATTTACCTTCTTACCTTGTGGAGCTCTTTCCGTGTGCCATTCAGAGTAATTAATCATCATATTATCAAGAAGCTTTGTTGCTTCACCAAGAGTGATGGACATAAAGGTACCTCCAGCAGCTGAATCCAATAGGTTCCACGAAGAAAAATTCAGTCCTGCATAAAAGGTTTGGATGATCATCCAAGTAGTCAGTCCATGGGTTGGGCAATTTTTAACCAAAGATTTCATTCTTTCCCATGCTTGTGCAACATGCTCAGTATCCAATTGTTTAAAATTCATTATGCTACTCCTCAAGGATATAATTTTAGCAGGGGGATAATATCTACCAATAAAAGCATCCTTGCATTTAGTCCATGAATCAATACTATTCTTAGGCAGAGATAGCAACCAATCTTTAGCTCTTCCTCTTAATGAGAAAGGGAACAATTTTAATTTTATAATGTCACCATCTACATCTTTATACTTTTTCATTTCACAAAGTTCAACAAAATTATTAAGATGGGCAGCAGCATCATCAGAACTAACACCAGAAAATTGCTCTCGCATAACAAGATTTAGTAAAGCAGGTTTAATTTCAAAGAATTCTGCAGTAGTAGCAGGTGGAGCAATAGGTGTGCATAAGAAATCATTATTATTTGTGGTTGTGAAGTCACACAACTTAGTATTTTCAGGAGTACCCATTTTAGCAACAGTAAATAAAGCAAACTAGATAAAATAAATGCAAGTAACTAATTTTTTGTGTTTTTGATATAGAGTGCAAGACAGTAAATAAAGTAAAACTAGCAACTAATTTTTTTGTATTTTGATTTAGTGCAGCAAACAAAGTAGTAAATAAAATAAAGCAAGACAAAAACAAAGTAAAGAGATTGGGATGTGGAGACTCCCCTTGCAGCGTATCTTGATCTCCCCGGCAACGGCGCCAGAAAAAGAGCTGCTGGCGCAAAGTTGACGTGGGAGTTAGAGATCTCTGTGGTGTAGCTTTTCTTCAGTTCCCCGGCAACGGTGCCAGAAAAAGAGCTTGATACGCGTACAGCACGCGTCCATTGGGAACCCCAAGAGGAAGGTGTGATGCGTACAGCGGCAAGTTTTCCCTCAGTATGAAAACAAGGTTTAATCGAACCAGTAGGAGCCAAGAAGCACGTTGAAGGTTGATGGCGGCGAGATGTAGTGCGGCGCAACACCAGGGATTCCGGCGCCAACGTGGAACCTGCACAACACAAACCAAGTACTTTGCCCCAACGAAACAGTGAGGTTGTCAATCTCACCGGCTTGCTGTAACAAAGGATTAGATGTATAGTGTGGATGATGATTGTTTGCAGAGAACAGTAGAAACGATTGCGATGGAGATTGTATTTCAGATGTAAAGAATAGGACCGGGGTCCACAGTTCACTAGAGGTGTCTCTCCCATAAGATAAATAGCATGTTGGGTGAACAAATTACAGTTGGGCAATTGACAAATAAAGAGGGCATGACCATGCACATACATATTATGATGAGTATTGTGAGATTTAATTGGGCATTACGACAAAGTACATAGACCGCTATCCAGCATGCATCTATGCCTAAAAAGTCCACCTTCAGGTTATCATCCGAACCCCTTCCAGTATTAAGTTGCTAACAACAGACAATTGCATTACGTATTGCGCGTATTGTAATCAATAACTACATCCTCGGACATAGCATCAATGTTTTATCCCTAGTGGCAACAGCACATCCATAACCTTAGAGGTTTCTGTCACTCCCCCAGATTCACGGAGACATGAACCCACTATCGAGCATAAATACTCCCTCTTGGAGTTACTAGCAAAAACTTGGCCAGAGCCTCTACTAATAACGGAGAGCATGCAAGATCATAAACAACACATAGATATAAATTGATAATCAACATAACATAGTATTCTCTATTCATCGGATCCCAACAAACACAACATATAGCATTACAGATAGATGATCTTGATCATGTTAGGCAGCTCACAAGATCCGACAATGAAGCATAATGAGGAGAAGACAACCATCTAGCTACTGCTATGGACCCATAGTCCAGGGGTGAACTACTCACTCATCACTCCGGAGGCGACCATGGCGGTGTAGAGTCCTCCGGGAGATGAATCCCCTCTCCGGCAGGGTGCCGGAGGCGATCTCCTGAATCCCCCGAGATGGGATTGGCGGCGGCGGCGTCTCTGGAAGGTTTTCCGTATCGTGGCTCTCGGTACTGGGGGTTTCGCGACGAAGGCTATTTGTAGGCGGAAGGGCAGGTCAAGGGGCGTCGCGAGGGGCCCAGGAGACAGGCCGGCACGGCTAGGGCTTGGGCCGCGCCGCCCTACCTCCTGGCCACCTCGTGGCCCCACTTCGTTGACTCTTCGGTCTTCTGGAAGATTTGTGTGAAAATAGGCCCCTGGGCGTTGATTTCGTCCAATTCCGAGAATATTTCCTTACTAGGATTTCTGAAACCAAAAACAGTAGAAAACAGCAACTGGCTCTTCGGCATCTTGTTAATAGGTTAGTTCCAGAAAATGCATAAATATGATGTAAAGTATGCATAAAACATGTAGATATGATCAATAATGTGGCATGGAACATAAGAAATTATCGATACGTCGGAGACGTATCAGGCGGTATCCTCCTGGCCCCATAATATGATTGTACTGCTTCTTAGCCGCATTTGCCTTATTTTTATCCGATATGGCCTTGAACTCCTCGGATTTCTTTTGCCTCACAAATTCGGGCCAATCATCTTTAATCTTCTCATACTGTCCGGTGAAATCCGGAGTCTTCCCCTTCTCGACATATTGAGCCGCTAAATTTTTCTTGTATGTGCGGAATGCTGTGGCCATCTTCTGAAGAGCGAACTCTTTGACCAGCCTCCTCCTCTTACGTCCCTCCGGATCGTCGTTACCGAATTCATCTCATTTGCGGTAATCCGGAGGTAGAACGAAATGCTCCATAAGCGTTCTCCAGCATTCCTTTTTCTTTCTCTTGCTGACAAAACTGGAACCAACACGTGCCTTCACTGGCTCATGCCATTCCTGGACGGTGATCGGGACGCTGTCTCTAACAACGACTCCGCATTGGGGTATGAACTTGGTGTACACCTCTTCGGGCTCCAGCGGCTTGCCTTTTGGACTGATAACATCAATGGTATATATCACTCCTTGTTTCAGCGTCTTGGTTTTGCCACGCTTTGTCTTCACCGATTTTTTCGATGATCCGCTGGCCGAGGGCTAAAATAAGAAACAGAGTCGAGTTAATAAACATATTTATTGAAATCGGTAAAATTGTATCACCAGAGGCTCAATGTATATATATACCTCGCCGGAGGTGGTGATTGCTAATTGATTGTCAACATCGCCGGAGGTGTTTGTCGACGGTTCACCTCCATCAACAGTACCCGTTCCTTCGTCACCACCTCGCTGACGACCTTCATCTTCATCACCAAGGTTCAGATAAGAAGAGATATCGTCTTCTTCATCTTCTTGGGGCGGCGGCACATAAAGAATGTCGCCGTTTATGATGCTGAAAAGATGTGCCTCGGCTTCCGCATTATAGTTATCCCTAATCGGGTCGGCTCTATCGTCCGCCATATGTGTCACTCCTGAAAACATGTAGTAAAAACTAATTAATCCTCGCGGTGGCGAAATGGGCGTGGTGGCGGTGGTAAAAGGGCGGTGGCGGTGGCGGTGGCGAAAGGGGGGCAGTGGTGGCGAAAGGGCGGTGGCGGGGGCGGCTCTCTCTCTATCTCTCAAAAAAAAACAAAAAAAACCCCGCGCGTATTGATACGTCTCCAACGTATCGATAATTTCTTATGTTCCATGCTTGTTTTATGACAATACCTACATGTTTTATACATACTTTATGTCATATTTATGCATTTTCCGGCACTAACCTATTAACGAGATGCCGAAGAGCCAGTTGCTGTTTTCTGCTGTTTTTGGTTTCAGAAATCCTAGTAAGGAAATATTCTCGGAATTGGACGAAATCAACGCCCAGGATCTTATTTTTCCACGAAGCTTCCAGAAGTCCGGAGGAGATACGAAGTGGGGCGACGAGGCGCCCACACAACAGGGCGGCGCGGCCCAGGTGCTGGCCGCGCGGCCCTGGCGTGTGGGGCCCTCGTGGCGCCCCCTGACCTACCCTTCCGCCTACTTAAGCCTTCGTCGATAATAACTCCAGTACCGAGAGCCACGATACGGAAAACCTTCCAGAGACGCCACCACCGCCAATCCCATCTCGGGGGATTCAGGAGATCGCCTCCGGCACCCTGCCGGAGAGGGGAATCATCTCCCGGAGGACTCTTCACCGCCATGGTCGCCTCCGGAGTGATGTGTGAGTAGTTCACCCCTGGACTATGGGTCCATAGCTGTAGCTAGATGGACGTCTTCTCCTAATTGTGCTATCATTGTTGGATCTTGTGAGCTGCCTAACATGATCAAGATCATCTATTTGTAATGCTACATGTTGCGTTTGTTGGGATCCGATGAATAATGAAGCTATGTTATGTTGATTATCAATCTATCATCTATGTGTTGTTTATGATCTTGCATGCTCTCCGTTATTAGTAGAGGCTCTAGCCAAGTCGTTACTTGTAACTCCAAGAGGGAGTATTTATGCTCGATAGTGGGTTCATGCCTCCATTAAATCTGGGACAGTGATAGAAAGTTCTAAGGTTGTGGATGTGCTGTTGCCACTAGGGATAAAACATCAATGCTATGTCTAAGGATATATTTGTTGATTACATTACACACCATACTTAATGCAATTGTCTGTTGTTTGCAACTTAATATTGGAGGGGGTTCGGATGATAACCTAAAGGTGGACTTTTTAGGCATAGATGCATGCTGAATAGCGGTCTATGTACTTTGTCGTAATGCCCAATTAAATCTCACACTACTCATCATAACATGTATGTGCATTGTCATGCCATCTTTATTTGTCAATTGCCCAACTGTAATTTGTTCACCCAACATGCTATTTCTTATGGGAGAGACACCACTAGTGAACTGTGGACCCCGGTCCATTCTTTTACATCGAATACAATCTACTGCAATACTTGTTCTACTGTTTTCTGCAAACATCATCATCCACACTATACATCTAATCCTTTGTTACTGCAAGCCGGTGAGATTGACAACCTCATTGTTAAGTTGGGGCAAAGTATTTTGGTTGTGTTGCGCTGGTTCCACATTGGCGCCGGAATCCCTGGTGTTGCGCCGCACTACACTTCGCCGCCATCAACCTTCAACGTGCTTCTTGACTCCTACTGGTTCGATAACCTTGGTTTCTTACTGAGGGAAAAGCTTTCCGCTGTACGCATCACACCTTCCTCTTGGGGTTCCCAACGGGCGTGTGCTTTACGCGTCATCAAGACAGTTTTCTGGCGCCGTTGCCGGGGAGATCAAGACACGCTGCAAGGGGAGTCTCCACTTCCAATCTCTTTACTTTTTTTTGTCTTGCTTTATTTTATTTACTACTTTGTTTGCTGCATTATATCAAAACACAAAAAAAGTTAGTTGCTAGCTTTAGTTTATTTACTGTCTTGTTTGCAATCTCCATATTAAAAACACAAAAAAAATTAGTTACTTGCATTTACTTTATCTAGTTTGCTTTATTTACTGTTGCTAAAATGGGTACTCCTGAAAATACTAAGTTGTGTCACTTCACAACCACAAATAATAATGATTTCTTATGCACACCTATTGCTCCACCTGCTACTGCAGCAGAATTCTTTGAAATTAAACCTGCTTTACTAAATCTTGTTATGAGAGAGCAATTTTCTGGTGTTAGTTCTGATGATGCTGCTGCCCATCTTAATAATTTTGTTGAACTTTGTGAAATGCAAAAGTATAAGGATGTAGATGGTGACATTATAAAATTAAAATTGTTTCCTTTCTCATTAAGATGAAGAGCTAAAGACTGGTTGCTATCTTTGCCTAAGAATAGTATTGATTCATGGAATAAATGTAAGGATGCTTTCATTGGTAGATATTATCCTCCTGCTAAAATTATATCTTTGAGAAGTAGCATAATGAATTTTAAACAATTGGATAATGAGCATGTTGCCCAAGCATGGGAAAGAATGAAATCTTTGGTTAAAAATTGCCCAACCCATGGACTGACTACTTGGATGATCATCCAAACCTTTTATGCAGGACTGAATTTTTCTTTGCGGAACCTATTGGATTCAGCTGTTGGAGGTACTTTTATGTCCATCACTCTAGGCGACGCAACAAAGCTTCTTGATAATATGATGATTAATTACTCTGAATGGCACACGGAAAGAGCTCAACAAGGTAAGAAGGTAAATTCTGTCGAAGAAACCTCCTCCTTGAGTGATAAGATTGATGCTATTATGTCTATGCTTGTGAATGGTAGGACAAATGTTGATCCTAATAATGTTCATTTAGCTTCATTGGTTGCCCAAGAAGAACATGTTGATGTGAACTTCATTAAAAATAATAATTTCAACAACAATGCTTATCGGAACAATTCTAGTAACAACTATAGGCCATATCCTTATAATAATGGTAACGGTTATGGTAATTCTTATGGGAATTCTTACAACAATAATAGGAATACACCCCCTGGTCTTGAAGCCATGCTTAAAGAATTTATTAGTACACAAACTGCTTTTAACAAATCTGTTGAAGAAAAGCTTGGGAAAATTGATATGCTTGCTTCTAAAGTTGATAGTCTTGCTGCTGATGTTGATCTTTTGAAATCGAAAGTTATGCCTAATGAAAATAAAGATATTAAGTCATTTGCTACAGCAAACGCCATCCAAGTTCGAATTAATGAGAATATAAGATTGATGGCCGAATTGCTTGCTAGGTGGGAGAAAGAAGAAGATGCTAAAGATAATGTAGTTAAAGTTTGGACTATTACCACCACTAGCAATGCTAATGCTTCACATGTTGCTGCACCTCCTACTATTAATGGTAAAAGAATTGGTGTTGGCAATGTTTCTACTTCTAATGCAAAGCGTGAAAAACTGCCTGAAACTGCTAAAACTGCTGAAACTGCCTGTGATAAAACTGCTGAAATTTTTTCTAATGTTGGGGATAATGATCCCATTGCTTTAGATCATAATGGTTTAGATTTTTATTATTGTCACATCTCTGAAGTTATAAAGTTCTTGCAAAAACTTGCTAAAAGTCCTAATGCTAGTGCTATAAATTTGGCCTTTACGAAACATATTACAAATGCTCTCATAAAAGCTAGAGAAGAGAAACTAAAACTTGAAACTTCTATTCCTAGGAAGCTAGAGGATGGTTGGGAGCCCATCATTAATATGAAGGTCAATGACTTTGATTGTAATGCTTTATGTGATCTTGGTGCAAGTATTTCCGTTATGCCTAGGAAAATCTATAATATGCTTGACTTGCCACCATTGAAAAATTGTTATTTGGATGTTAATCTTGCTGATAATTCTACAAAGAAACCTTTGGGGAGGGTTGATAATGTTCGCATTACGGTTAACAATAACCTTGTCCCCGTTGATTTTGTTGTCTTGGATATTGAATGCAATGCATCTTGTCCCATTATATTGGGAAGACCTTTTCTTCGAACTGTTGGTGCTATTATTGATATGAAGGAAGGTAATATTGAATATCAATTTCCTCTCAAGAAAGCTATGGAACACTTCCCTAGAAATAGAATGAAGTTACCTTTTGATTCTATCATTAGAACAAATTATGATGTTGATGCATCATCTCTTGATAATACTTGATACACACTTTCTGCGCCTAGCTGAAAGGCGTTAAAGAAAAGCGCTTATGGGAGACAACCCATGATTTTAATACAGCACTTTTGTTTTATATTTGAGTCTTGGAAGTTGTTACTACTGTAGCAACCTCTCCTTATCTTAATTTCGTTGCATTGTTGTGCCAAGTAAAGTCTTTGATAGTAAGGTTCATACTAGATTTGGATTACTGCGCAGAAACAGATTTCTTGCTGTCACGAATTTGGGTTGAATTCTTTGTAGGTAACTCAGAAAATTCTGCCAATTTACGTGAGTGATCCTCAGATATGTACGCAACTTTCATTCAATTTGAGCATTTTCATCTGAGCAAGTCTGGTGCCTCTTAAAAATTAGTCTTTACGGACTGTTCTGTTCTGACAGATTCTGCCTTTTATTTCACATTGCCTGTTTTACAATGCTTGATGGATTTCTTTATTCCATTAACTTTCAGTAGCTTTGTGCAATGTCTAGAAGTGTTAATAATGATTATGTAACCTCTTAACATGTGAATTTTGATTATGCACTAACCCTCTAATGAGTTGTTTTGAGTTTGGTGTGGAGGAAGTTTTCAAGGATCAAGAGAGGAGGATGATACAATATGATCAAGGAGAGTGAAAGCTCTAAGCTTGGGGATGCCCCGGTGGTTCATCCCTGCATATTTCAAGAAGACTCAAGCATCTAAGCTTGGGGATGCCCAAGGCGTCCCCTTCTTCATCGACAACATTATCAGGTTCCTCTAGTGAAACTATATTTTTATTCCATCACATCTTATGTGCTTTACTTGGAGCGTCTGTTTGTTTTTGTTTTTGTTTTGTTTGAATAAAGATGGATCCTAGCATTCATTGTGTGGGAGAGAGACATGCTCCGCTGTTGCATATGTACAAATATGTCCTTAGGCTTTACTCATAATGTTCATGGCGAAGGTTAAAACTGCTTCGTTAATTGTTATATGGTTGGAAACGGGAAATGATACATGTGGTAATTGGTAGAACGTATTGAATAATTTGATACTTGGCAATTGTTGTGCTCATAAGGATCATGTTTAAGCTCTTGCATCATATACTTTGCACCTATTAGTGAAGAAATACATAGAGCTTGCTAAAATTTGGTTTGCATGATTGGTCTCTCTAAAGTCTAGATATTTTCTAGTAAGGGTTTGAACAACAAGGAAGACAGTGTAGAGTCTTATAATGCTAGCAATATGTTTTTTATGTGAGTTTTGCTGTACCGGTTCATACTTGTGTTTGCTTCAAATAACCTTGCTAGCCTAAGCCTTGTATTGAGAGGGATTACTTCTCGTGCATCCAAATCCTTGAGCCAAATTCTATGCCATTTGTGTCCACCATACCTACCTACTACATGGTATTTCTCCGCCATTCCAAAGTAAATTGCTTGAGTGCTACCTTTAAATTTCTATTCTTTGTCTTTGCAATATATAGCTCATGGGACAAATAGCCTAAAAACTATTGTGGTATTGAATATGTACTTATGTATCTTATTTCTTATTAAGTTGCTTGTTGTGCGATAACCATGTTCCTGGGGACGCCATCAACTACTCTTTGTTGAATATCATGTGAGTTGCTATGCATGTTCGTCTTGTCTGAAGTAAGGGCGATTTACCATGAGTTGAATGGTTTGAGCATGCATATTGTTAGAGAAGAACATTGGGCCGCTAACTAAAGCCATGATCCATGGTGGAAGTTTCAGTTTTGGACAACAATCCTCAATCTCTTATGAGAATCTTATTTGTTGCTGAATGCTTATGCATTAAAGAGGAGTCCATTATCTGTTGTCTATGTTGTCCCGGTATGAATGTCTAAGTTGAGAATAATCAAAAGCGAGAAATCCAATGCGAGCTTTCTCCTTAGACTTTTGTACAGGCGGCATAGAGGTACCCCTTTGTGATACTTGGTTAAAACATATGTATTGCAGTGATAATCCAGGTAATCCGAGCTAATTAGGACAAGGTGCGGGCACTATTGGTAATCTATGCATGAGGCTTGCAACTTGTAGGATATAATTTACATAATACATATGCTTTATTACTACCATTGACAAAATTGTTTCTTGTTTTCAAAATAAAAGCTCTAGCACAAATATAGCAATCCATGCTTCCCTCTGTGAAGGGTCATTCTTTTACTTTTATGTTGAGTCAGTTTACCCATTTCCTTCCACCTCAAGAAGCAAACACTTGTGTTAACTGTGCATTGACTCTTGCATACTTGCATATTTGCATTCATCATATTACTTTATGTTGACAATATCCATGAGATATACATGTTACAAGTTGAAAGCAACCGCTGAAACTTAATCTTCCTTTGTGTTGCTTCAATGCCTTTACTATGAATTTATTGCTTTATGAGTTAACTCTTATGCAAGACTTATTGATGCTTGTCTTGAAAGTACTATTCATGAAACGTCTTTGCTATATGATTCAGTTGTTTACTCATTGTCTTTACCATTGGTTCGGATCGCTGCATTCAAGATTATGATAGCATGTCACTTCAGAAATTATCTTTGTTATCGTTTACCTACTCGGGACGAGTAGGAACTAAGCTTGGGGATGCTGATACGTCTCCAACGTATCGATAATTTCTTATGTTCCATGCTTGTTTTATGACAATACCTACATGTTTTATACATACTTTATGTCATATTTATGCATTTTCCGGCACTAACCTATTAACGAGATGCCGAAGAGCCAGTTGCTATTTTCTGCTGTTTTTGGTTTCAGAAATCCTAGTAAGGAAATATTTTCGGAATTGGACGAAATCAACGCCCGGGATCTTATTTTTCCACGAAGCTTCCAGAAGTCCAGAGGAGATACGAAGTGGGGCGACGAGGCGCCCACACAACAGGGAGGCGCGGCCCAGGTGCCGGCCGCGCGGCCCTGGCGTGTGGGGTCCTCGTGGCGCCCCCTGACCTACCCTTCCGCCTACTTAAGCCTTCGTCGATAATAACTCCAGTACCGAGAGCCACGATACGGAAAACCTTCCAGAGACGCCGCCACCGCCAATCCCATCTCGGGGGATTCAGGAGATCGCCTCCGGCACCCTGCCGGAGAGGGGAATCATCTCCCGGAGGACTCTTCACCGCCATGGTCGCCTCCAGAGTGATGTGTGAGTAGTTCACCCCTGGACTATGGGTCCATAGCAGTAGCTAGATGGTCGTCTTCTCCTAATTGTGCTATCATTGTTGGATCTTGTGAGCTGCCTAACATGATCAAGATCATCTATTTGTAATGCTACATGTTGCGTTTGTTGGGATCCGATGAATAATGAAGCTATGTTATGTTGATTATCAATCTATCATCTATGTGTTGTTTATGATCTTGCATGCTCTCCATTATTAGTAGAGGCTCTAGCCAAGTCGTTACTTGTAACTCCTAGAGGGAGTATTTATGCTCGATAGTGGGTTCATGCCTCCATTAAATCTGGGACAGTGACAGAAAGTTCTAAGGTTGTGGATGTTCTGTTGCCACTAGGGATAAAACATCAATGCTATATCTAAGGATGTATTTGTTGATTACATTGTAGTGATTCGTTGCATAGAAAACAAAAAATTTCCTACCGCGAACACGCAATTCAAGCCAAGATGCAATCTAGAAGACGGTAGCAACGAGGGGATTATCGAGTCTCACCCTTGAAGAGATTCCAAAGCCTACAAGATGAGGCTCTTGTTGCTGCGGTAGACGTTCACTTGCCGCTTGCAAAAGCGCGTAGAAGATCTTGATCACGGCGCCACGAACGGGCAGCACCTCCGTACTCGGTCACACGTTCGGTTGTTGATGAAGACGACGTCCACCTCCCCGTTCCAGCGGGCAGCGGAAGTAGTATCTCCTCTTGAATCCGGCAGCACGATGGCGTGGTGTCGGTGGTGGTGGAGAAACCCGGCGGAGCTTCGCTAAGCGTGCGGGGAAGAAGGAGTAATGGGGTGGCTAGGGTTTGGGGAGAGGGGGGCGCCGGCCATCTAGGTGGTGCGGCCACCTTGTGTTGTTGGGGTGGACGGCCCCCTCCCCTTGGCCCTCATTATATAGGTGGAACACCCAAGAGTTGGTCTACAAGTCTTCGAATAAGACCCCAAACCAAAACCTTCCATATCACATGAAACCTACCCAAGCTAGGACTCCAACTAGAGGTGGGATTCCCACCCTTCCTTGGGAGGGGGTGGCCGGCCCCCTTAGGGGAGTCCACTTGGGACTCCTCCCCCTTTAGGGTTGGCCGGCCATGGTGGTGGAGTCCCTTTGGGACTCCGTCTTCCAAAGTGGTTTCTTCCGGACTTTTCTAGAACCTTCTAGAACCTTCCATAGAACCTTCCGGATCATTTTAAATCTTATAAAATGACTTCCTATATATGAATCTTATTCTCCGGACCATTCCGGAACTCCTCGTGATGTCCGGGATCTCATCCGGGACTCCGAACAAATATTCGAACTCCATTCCATATTCAAGTTCTACCATTTCAACATCCAACTTTAAGTGTGTCACCCTACGGTTCGCGAACTATGCGGACATGGTTGAGTACTCTCTCCGACCAATAACCAATAGCGGGATCTGGAGATCCATAATGGCTCCCACATATTCAACGATGACTTTTAGTGATCGAATGAACCATTCACATACGATACCAATTCCCTTTGTCACGCTATATTTTACTTGTCTGAGGTTTGATCATCGGTATCACTCTATACCTTGTTCAACCTCGTCTCCTGACAAGTACTCTTTACTCGTACCGTGGTATGTGGTCTCTTATGAACTTATTCATATGCTTGCAAGACACTAGACGACATTCCACCGAGCGGGCCACGAGGATATCTATCCGTCATCGGGATGGACAAATCCCACTGTTGATCCATATGCCTCAACTCATACTTTCCGGATACTTAATCCCACCTTTATAACCACCCATTTACGCAGTGGCGTTTGATGTAATCAAAGTACCTTTCTGGTATAAGTGATTTACATGATCTCATGGTCATAAGGACTAGGTAACTATGTATCGAAAGCTTATAGCAAATAACTTAATGACGTGATCTTATGCTATGCTTAATTGGGTGTGTCCATTACATCATTCATACAATGATATAACCTTGTTATTAATAACATCCAATGTTCATGATTATGAAACTAATCATCCATTAATCAACAAGCTAGTTAAGAGGCATACTAGGGACTCTTTGTTGTTCACATATCACACATGTATCAATGTTTCGGTTAATACAATTATAGCATGGTATATAAACATTTATCATAAACATAAAGATATATGATAACCACTTTTATTATTGCCTCTTGGGCATATCTCCTTCAGTCTCCCACTTGCACTAGAGTCAATAATCTAGATTACATTGTAAGGTACCTAACACCCATGGCATTCTGGTGTTGGTCATGCTTTGCCCTAGGGAGAGCTTTAGTCAACGATCTGCTACATTCAGATCAGTGTGTACTTTGCAAATCTTTACTTCTCCATCTTCGATGTACTCGCGAATCGAGTGGTAACGCAGCTTGATATGCTTCAGCCTCTTGTGTGACCTTGGTTCTTGCGCATTGGCGATGGCACCCATGTTGTCACAGTATATGACTAGTGGGTCCAATGCACTAGGAACCACACCGAGCTCTACAATGAACCTCTTCATCCATACCGCTTCTGATGAAGCCTCTGAAGCCGCTATGTACTCTGATTCTGTTGAAGACTTCGCCACCGTGCACTGCTTCGAGCTTGCCCAGCTTACTGCAGCACCATTCAATATAAACACGTACCTAGACTGTGACTTAGAGTCATCAGGATCAGTGTTCTAACTTGCATCGGTGTAACCGCTTACAACGAGCTCTTGGTCACCTCCATAACAAAGAAACATATCCTTAGTTCTTTTCAAGTACTTCAGGATATTCTTGACCGCTGTCCAGTGTTCCATTGCTGGATCACTTTGATATCTGCTAGTCAAACTAACAGCATGTGCTATATCCGGTCTAGTACATAGCATGACATACATGATAGATCCTACTGCCGAGGCATAGGGGATATTACTCATCCTTTCTCTTTCTTCTGCCGTAGCCGGTCCTTGAGTCTTACTCAAGACCTTGCCTGGTAACATAGGTAAGAAACCTTTCTTACTTTCGTCCATTCTAAACTTCTTTAGAATCTTGTCCAGGTATGTACTCTGTGATAGCCCTATTAGGCGTCTTGATCTATCTCTATAAATCTTGATGCCTAATATATACGATGCTTCACCAAGGTCTTTCATTGAAAAACTATTATTCAAATAACCTTTTACACTGCTTAATAGCTCTATATCATTCCCAATCAATAATATGTCATCTACATATAATATCAGGAATGCTACAGAGCTCCCACTCACTTTCTTGTAAATGCAGGCCTCTCCATGACACTGTATAAACCCGAAGTCTTTGATCACCTCATCAAAGCGTCGGTTCCAACTTCTTGATGCTTGTTTCAGTCCATAGATTGAACGCTGAAGTTTGCATACTTTGTCAGCATTTTTAGGATCGACAAAACCTTTGGGTTGTACCATATACAACTCTTCCTCAATGTCTCCATTAAGGAACGCCGTTTTGACATCCATCTGCCAAATCTCATAATTGAAAAATGCAGCTATTGCTAACAAAATCCTCACAGATTTTAGCTTCGCTACAGGTGAGAAAGTCTCATCTTAGTCAACTCCTTGAATTTGTCGGAAACCCTTTGCGACAAGTCGAGCTTTATAGACAGTAATATTACCATCAGCATCTGTTTTTCTCTTGAAGATCCATTTATTCTCGACAGCCTTGCGGCTATCAGGTAAGTCTACCAAAGTCCACACTTTGTTATCATACATGGATCCCATTTCGGATTTCATGGCTTCTTGCCATTTGTTGGAATCTGGGCTCATCATCGCTTCTTCATACGTCGCAGGGTCCTCATCACTGTTATCCACAATCATGACATTTAGACAAGGATCATACCAATCAGGAGTGGCACGTTCCCTTGTCGATCTGCGAGGTTCAGTAGTTTCCTCGTTCGAAGTTTCATGATCATTATCATTAGCTTCCTCTGTTGCCGGTGTAGGCGGTACAGATAAAACTTCCGATCGCGCTACTCTGATCAACGAGTATAGATTCATCAATCTCATCGAGTTCTACTTTTCTTCCAGTCACTTCTTTAGTGAGAAATTCTTTCTCAAGAAAGGTTCCGTTCTTAGCAACAAAGATTTTGCCTTTGGATCTGTGATAGAAAGTGTACCCTATAGTTTCCTTAGGGTATCCTATGAAGACGCATTTCTCCGCTTTGGGTTCTAGCTTGTCCGGTTGTAACTTCTTTACATAGGCTTCGCAACCCCAAACTTTAAGGAACGACAGCTTAGGTTTCTTATTAAACCATAATTCATACGGTGTCGTTTCTACGGATTTTGATGGTGCTCTATTTAAACTGAATGCGGCTGTCTCTAATGCATAACTCCAAAATGATAACGGCAAATCAGTAAGAGACATCATAGAACGAACCATATCTAAGAGAGTTCGATTACAACGTTCGGATACACCGTTTCGTTGTGGTGTTCCCAAGGTGTCAATTGTGAAAGTATTCCGCATTTCTTTAAATGCATGCCAAACTCATAACTCAGATATTCACCTCCACGATCAGATCGTAGAAATTTAATCTTCTTGTTACGTTGATTTTCTACTTCACTTTGGAATTCCTTAAACTTCTCGAAAGTTTCGGATTTATGTTTCATGAAATAGATATACCCATATCTACTCAGATCATCTGTGAAGGTTAGAACATAACGATAACCACCGCACGATGCTACGCTCATTGGTCCGCACACATCAGTATGTATGATTTTTAATAAGTCAGTAGCTCGCTCCATCATACCAGAAAATGGAGTCTTAGTCATTTTTCCCATTAGACATGCTTCGCATCTATCAAGTGACTCAAAGTCAAGTGATTCAAGTAATCCATCGGTATGGAATTTCTTCATGCGTTTCACTCCAATATGACCAAGACGACAGTGCCACATATAAGTAGAATTATCATTCAATTTAATTCGCTTAGCATCAATGTTATGTATATGCGTATCACTACTATCGAGATCTAACAAAAATAAGCCATTCTTTTCAGGTGCTCGACCATAAAAGATATTATTCATAAAAATAGAACAACCATTATTCTCAGACTTGAATGAATAACCGTCTTGCATTAAACAAGATCCAGATATAATGTTCATGCTCAACGCGGGTACAAAATAACAATTATTTAGGCTTAAAACTAATCCCGAAGGTAGATGTAGAGGAAGTGTGCCGACAGCGATCACATTGACTTTGGATCCATTTCCAACGCGCATCGTCACTTCATCTTTCAGTAGTCTTCGTTTATTCTTTAGTTCCTGTTTCGAGTTACAAATATGAGCAACCGAACCAGTATCAAATACCCAGGTACTAGAACGAGAACCAGTGAGATAAACATCTATAACATGTATATCAGATATACCTTCTTTCTTAACAAGGCCGCTCTTCAGATCAGCCAGATAATTGGAGCAATTACGCTTCCAGTGTCCCTTCTCCTTGCAGTAATAGCACTCAGCATCAGGCTTAGGGCCGTTCTTAGGTTTCATAGGAGGCGTGGCAGCTTTCTTGCCACCCTTCTTGAATTTTCCCTTAGACTTGCCCTGTTTCTTGAAACTGGTGGTCTTGTTGACCATCAACACTTGGTGCTCTTTCTTGATCTCAATCTCAGCAGCTTTTAGCATGCCAAAGAGTTCAGGTAACTCCTTGTTCATGTTCTGCATATTGTAGTTCATCACAAAGTTCTTGTAACTTGGTGGCAGTGATTGAAGGACACGATTAATCCCCAGTCTATTAGGAATCACTATTCCCAAGTCACTGAGTTTCTTCGCATGCCCGGTCATGGCGAGCATGTGCTCACTAACGGAGCTGCCTTCTTCTATCATGCAGCTGAAGAAGTGTTTCGATGCTTCATAGCATTCCACGGCCTCATGAGTCTCAAATATAGCTTTCAGCTCATTGACCAACTCATGAGGATCGTGGTGCTCAAAACGTTTTTGAAGATCGGCTTCCAGACTGCACAGGAGGGCACACTGAACTTGAGAGTACCGAGTTTTCCGAGTCGCGTAAACATTCTTTACTTCATCGGTTTCAGTTTCTGCAGGAGGGTCACCTAGCGGTGCATCAAGCACAAATTGCAGATTTCCGCTAGAGAGGAAGATCCTCACATGACGGAACCCGTCGGTGAAGTTGCTACCGTTGCTCTTAAGCTTTTCTTTCTCTAGGAACTGGTTAAAATTGATTGGGGACGCCATCTCTACAACATATATTTGCAAAAGTTTAGACTAAGTTTATGACAAATTGAGTTCAAATTTTAATTCAACATAATTAAAAATCTAGGTGAACTCCCACTCAAAACAATATCCCTCGCATTGTCTTAGTGATCACACGAACCAAATCCACCACACCTAAGTCCGATCATCACGAGACAAGGTGTAATTTCAATGGCGAACATTCAAAGTGTTCATCATATCAACCATATGATTCATGCTCTACCTTTCGGTATCACGTGTTTTGAGACCATGTCTGTACATGCTAGGATCATCAAGGCCACCTTAGTATCCGCATGTGCAAAACTGTCTTGCACCCGTTGTATGCACTTGTTGATTCTATCACACCCGATCATCACGAGATGCTTCGAAACGACAAGTCTTGGCAATGGTGCTACTAAGGATGAACACTTTATTATCTTGAGATTTTAGTGAGGGATCATCTTATAATGCTACCGTCGCGATCTAAGCAAAATAAGATGCATAAAAGGATTAACATCACATGCAGTTCATATGTGATATGATATGGCCCTTTTGTCTTTGCGCCTTCGATCTTCATCTCCAAAGCACGGACATGATCTCTATCATCTTCGGGCATGATCTCCATCATCGTCGGCGTAGCGTCAAGGTCAATAGCGCCGTCTTCATGATTCTCCTCCATGTAGCAACTATTACAACTACTTTGAAATACTACTCAACATGAAATTTAAAGACAACCATAAGGCTCCTTCCGGTTGCCACAATACAATAATGATCATCTCATACATATTCATCATCACATTATGGCCATTTCACATCACCAAACCCTGCAAAAACAAGTTAGACGTCTCTAATTTGGTTTGCATATTTTACGTGGTTTAGGGTTTTCGAGAGAGATCTAATCTACCTACGAACATGAACCACAACGTTGATACTAATGTTGTCAATAGAAGAGTAAATTGAATCTTCACTATAGTAGGAGAGACAGACACCCGCAAAGCCTCTTATGCAATACAAGTTGCATGTCGAACGAGGAACAAGTCTCATGAACGCGGTCATGTAAAGTTAGTCCGAGCCGCTTCATCCCACTATGCCACAAAGATGCAAAGTACTCAAACTAAAGATAACGAGAGCATCAACGCCCACAAAACCATTGTGTTCTACTCGTGCAACCATCTATGCATAGACACGGCTCTGATACAACTGTAGTGATTCGTTGCATAGAAAACAAAAAATTTCCTACCGCGAGCATGCAATCCAAGCCAAGATGCAATCTAGAAAACGGTAGCAACGAGGGGATTATCGAGTCTCACCCTTGAAGAGATTCCAAAGCCTACAAGATGAGGCTCTTGTTGCTGCGGTAGACGTTCACTTGCCGCTTGCAAAAGCGCGTAGAAGATCTTGATCACGGCGCCACGAACGGGCAGCACCTCTGTACTCGGTCACACGTTCGGTTGTTGATGAAGACGACGTCCACCTCCCCGTTCCAGCGGGCAGCGGAAGTAGTAGCTCCTCTTGAATCCGGCAGCACGACGGCGTGGTGTCGGTGGTGGTGGAGAAACCCAGCGGAGCTTCGCTAAGCGTGCGGGGAAGAAGGAGTAATGGGGTGGCTAGGGTTTGGGGAGAGGGGGGCGCCGGCCATCTAGGTGGTGCGGCCACCTTGTGTTGTTGGGGTGGCCGGCCCCCTCCCCTTGGCCCTCATTATATAGGTGGAACACCCAAGAGTTGGTCTACAAGTCTTCGAATAAGACCCCAAACCAAAACCTTCCATATCACATGAAACCTACCCAAGCTAGGACTCCCACTAGAGGTGGGATTCCCACCCTTCCTTGGGAGGGGGTGGCCGGCCCCCTTAGGGGAGTCCACTTGGGACTCCTCCCCCTTTAGGGTTGGCCGGCCATGGTGGTGGAGTCCCTTTGGGACTCCGCCTTCCAAAGTGGTTTCTTCCGGACTTTTCTAGAACCTTCTAGAACCTTCCATAGAACCTTCCGGATCATTTTAAATCTTATAAAATGACTTCCTATATATGAATCTTATTCTCCGGACCATTCCGGAACTCCTCGTGATGTCCGGGATCTCATCCGGGACTCCGAACAAATATTCGAACTCCATTCCATATTCAAGTTTTACCATTTCAACATCCAACTTTAAGTGTGTCACCCTACGGTTCGCGAACTATGCGGACATGGTTGAGTACTCTCTCCGACCAATAACCAATAGCGGGATCTGGAGATCCATAATGGCTCCCACATATTCAACGATGACTTTTAGTGATCGAATGAACCATTCACATACGATACCAATTCCCTTTGTCACGCGATATTTTACTTGTCCGAGGTTTGATCATCGGTATCACTCTATACCTTGCTCAACCTCGTCTCCTGACAAGTACTCTTTACTCGTACCGTGGTATGTGGTCTCTTATGAACTTATTCATATGCTTGCAAGACACTAGACGACATTCCACCGAGAGGGCCCAGAGTATATCTATCCGTCATCGGGATGGACAAATCCCACTGTTGATCCATATGCCTCAACTCATACTTTCCGGATACTTAATCCCACCGTTATAACCACCCATTTACGCAGTGGCGTTTGATGTAATCAAAGTACCTTTCCGGTATAAGTGATTTACATGATCTCATGGTCATAAGGACTAGGTAACTATGTATCGAAAGCTTATAGCAAATAACTTAATGACGTGATCTTATGCTATGCTTAATTGGGTGTGTCCATTACATCATTCATACAATGATATAACCTTGTTATTAATAACATCCAATGTGCATGATTATGAAACTAATCATCCATTAATCAACAAGCTAGTTAAGAGGCATACTAGGGACTCTTTGTTGTTTACATATCACACATGTATCAATGTTTCGGTTAATACAATTATAGCATGGTATATAAACATTTATCATAAACATAAAGATATATAATAACCACTTTTATTATTGCCTCTTGGGCATATCTCCTTCATACATTACGCACCATACTTAATGCAATTGTCTGTTGTTTGCAACTTAATACTGGGGGGGGGGGGGTTTCGGATGATAACCTGAAGGTGGACTTTTTAGGTATAGATGCATGTTGGATAGCAGTCTATGTACTTTGTCGTAATGCCCAATTAAATCTCACACTACTCATCATAACATGTATGTGCATTGTCATGCCATCTTTATTTGTCAATTGCCCAACTGTAATTTGTTCACCCAACATGCTATTTCTTATGGGAGAGACACCACTAGTGAACTGTGGACCCCGGTCCATTCTTTTACATCGAATACAATCTACTGCAATACTTGTTCTACTGTTTTCTGCAAACATCATCATCCACACTATACATCTAATCCTTTGTTACTACAAGCCGGTGAGATTGACAACCTCACTGTTAAGTTGGGGCAAAGTATTTTGGTTGTGTTGTGCAGGTTCCACGTTGGCGCCGGAATCCCTGGTGTTGCGTCGCACTACACTTCGCCGCCATCAACCTTGTGACGCCCCGGAACCGGTATCCTCAGGATTCCAGCGATCCCGCCGAAATCTGCACGATATCGACCCAGAGACGCCCTCCGACACGACGTGCGCGACGAATCACACCCGTGATGCCAGAGGAATTAACACGAGCGGTAACATTACAACAGGATTACAATAGAGCCCACAATAAACATATATTACAACAACTCCAACGAGTCAAGATACAAATATACAATACAAAGTTCCGAATCATACAGAAGATCAAATACGTCCGAGTACGGACAAGATACAAATTGGACTAAGAGTCCTGAAGATAACCAGTGGCGTCCATAACCCTGCCCAGGCCAAGCCGGAAGGGTAACCTTGCTAACATCGTCTTCATCGAACATATCTTCATACCTGCCCGGTTATATCCCGTAGAAGCAGCAATAAGTACGGGTTCGTACTTAACACGACTTCAAGACGTATAAGCATTCGTCAACCAGTCGTCCTTTGTACTTGAGGCACGTAAGGGACTTAGAGGACGCAAGAGGAACGTCATAGGCAATATGGTGGAGTTAAGTGATGTCTACGGGTGCTTCTATTCTTGTAGACAGTGTTGGGCCTCCAAGAGCAGATGTTTGTAGAACAGCAGCAAGTTTCCCTTAAGTGGATCACCCAAGGTTTATCGAACTCAAGGAGG
This sequence comes from Lolium perenne, assembly GCF_019359855.2. Lineage (NCBI taxonomy): Eukaryota > Viridiplantae > Streptophyta > Magnoliopsida > Poales > Poaceae > Lolium > Lolium perenne. The sequence continues at coordinate 148,936,757 of NC_067245.2, forward strand.
AAGAGGTCAAAGATATCCCTCTCATGCAACCCTGCAACCACAAAGCAAGAAGTCTCTTGTGTCCCCAACACACCTAATACACTTGTCAGATGTATAGGTGCACTAGTTCGGCGAAGAGATAGTGAAATACAGGTGGTATGAATATATATGAGCAGTAGTAACGGCACCAGAAAATAGCTTGATGCTACAACTGGCGTGTGATTGATGGTGGTAATATTGCAGGCAGTAGAGATGCAGTAAAACAGTAAACAAGCAGTGATGATTGCAGTATTTGGGAACAAGGCCTAGGGATTATACTTTCACTAGTGGACACTCTCAACATTGATCACATAACAGAACAGATAAATGCTATACTCTACACTCTCTTGTTGGATGATGAACACCACTAATTGTGTAGGATTACACGAACCCTCAATGCCGGAGTTAACAAGCTTCACAATATTTGATATTCATGTTTAAATAACCTTAGAGTGCAAGATAGATCATTGCAATTACACCAAGTAGTAACATAGCATGCACACTGTCACCATCACACTATGAAGGAGGCATAGATCACATCAATACTATCATACCAATAATTAACTTCATAATCCACAAGAGATTACAATCATAACCTACGCCAAGTACTACACGATGCACACACTGTCACCATTACACCGTGCAGGAGGAATAGAGTAATTTAATAACATCACTAGAGTAGCACATAGATGAATAGTGATACAAAACTCATATGAATCTCAATCATGTAGGGCAGCTCATGAGATCATTGTATTGAAGTACATAGGGAGAGAGATTAACCACATAGCTACCGGTACAACCCTTAGCCTCGATGGAGAACTACTCCCTCCTCATGGGAGACAGCAGCGGTGATGAAGATGGCGGTGGAGATGATGGAGAAGCCTTCCGGGGGCACTTCCCCGTCCCGGTGGCGTGTCGGAACAGAGACTCCTGTCCCCCAGATCTTGGCTTCGCGATGGCGGCGGCTCTGGAAGGTTTCTCGTACCGTGGTTTTTTCGTATCGAAGATTTAGGTCAGGGACCTTTAAATAGGAGAAGAGGCGGAGTCGGAGGGTCGACGAGGCGATGACACACTAGGGGGGCGCGACCAAGGCCTGGGCCGCGCCACCCTATCATCTGGGGCCCACAGGGCCCTCCTCAGGTGGCTCTCGGGTGTTCTGGAAGCTTCGTGGGATTTCTAAGATGTTGGGCGTTGATTTCGTCCAATTCCGAGAATATTTCCTTACTAGGATTTCTGAAACCAAAAACAGCAGAAAACAGGAACTGGCACTTCGGCATCTCGTCAATAGGTTAGTTCCGGAAAATGCATAAATATTACATAAAGTATGCATAAAACATGTAGATATCATCAATAATGTGGCATGGAACATAAGAAATTATCGATACGTCGGAGACGTATCATTAAGCGGCAGCGCAAGCACTAAAAACCTGTAGAGACACTCTACAACATTCGTCTAATCAGAGAAGGTCAGAGAGCGCATAAGGTAACAGATAAAATACTACACAAACATAACCCAGCCGATTACACATATCCCCTCCAACAATTGCGAAGAGGCGATGTAAAAGGCACTCAATGGTGGACAAGTTTTATTAGGTAACGGTTGTAGTAAGGCTATATTACTACGCAAGTTATTATCAGATTATTAGCAACAAGATAACGGTGTAAGTTGTTCTATGATCAAGGTATACAATTCCAAGTCGTCCATAACCGCAGACACGACTTATCGATAAGATGTACACCCTGCAGGGGTTGCCCAAATGTAACCATACGCATGCTCGAACCCACTTACTACAGGTGGAGTCTCACATCAATACCGTTCCCAATGCAAGAGAAAGTTTAATGGGAGCCACCCAACTAAGCTACCCGTGACGAAGTTCGGCCGTACTCCGATACGGACCCAGAGGTTTGCGACGGCTTCCAAGGCGGGCACTAACGACCGGCCAAGGATAAGGAGTCCCGCGTTATGAGTACAATACAGAATATAAACACCCGAAGGCAACAGGAAGTAAATCGTGCATATCGTGCATATGAGCAAATAAAACCAAGGTTGTGGCTCCCAATAAACAGACTCGAGGAAAGGTAGTGGGTGGTGGGGGTCCCACTCCCCCACGTACGGGTAGAGCGCTCAAACTCGGAACAGATAACAAGAACTTGGGTCCTAGGGGACATTAGCAAGTCAAAGTTCCGATGCCTCTGCTTACAATTTTAGTTGTTAACAAATAAGTAAAGCATGTGTATCTCCAACAACTGATATAGCATGTGATAACCTCCCAACAACCCAACATATCCCGATAAGATAACAACAACGGTAACGAGATAAAACAACACTAGCATGCACTACGACTCGCAAGGCAGACCCGATAACCAAACAATAGCTGTAGGTGGTTGGTGGAGTCAATATAGGCTACTTGAGGTAACAAGTGGAAGGGACACGTGACAAGAACGCAACTTAATGATAGCATGAGAGAGAAGACAAAAATAAAATAGGTGAGCGACTCCTGCAGGGACAAGAGTATAAGGGAAAATGCTTGTCTGTTAAAGCTCGCCGAGGAATATCCGGAGAACTTGTCGTATCTCACCACACCACTTCGCGATCCTATCCGGGAAGAAGCAAATGCTGGAACACACAACGTATGCAAGTCTTACCACTAAGGATAAATAAGATCTAGCATGATCAAGATGGTATGCATGACATGGCAACGATGATGCGATGCAACTTATCCAATTTAAGCGGAGTCGAAACCCCAGACAAACAATTAAGGTTGGATTTGCATTTCTACCGGAAAAATTAATTGTTGATTAGCATGGCATAACATGGCAAAGGTGAGCTACTTCAATATTAAACGGAGCGGGGAAAACCTAGTCGGTGTTCCGAAATACTCCGCATACATGTGAGGTGAAACATACACAAACTACACGTCATGACATGATGCGAGATGCAAACAGATGAATGGATGGCATATCCATATTCCTCATGTTTTTCTGATCATTTTTCATATATAAAACGTTTTATTTCGAGTTATATTTTGGAAGATATGAATTTTGCAAGTTTAAAATATTTTCTGTAAAAAAAAGGACGAGGAATAACCAGAGAGGGGTGATGGGCCAATCTGGCTTGGTTCTGCATCGGGAAGATCTGGGCCAGGACATGGCCTGCAAGCGGCGACAGATAGAAGCTGCACGCATAGGGTGGTGGGCTTCGTCGGAGGATCTGGGTCCAAGGCCCATCAAGCGCTGGATCTGATGCACAGGGAATAAAAAGATGGCTTAATTAGCCCGGCTCAAGATTTGAACCCACGATCTCATGTCTCGGACGCAAGGAGCTAACCAATGTGTTACGAGTTCGATCACGTCAATTGAAGGGCGCGGTGCAACTTGAACAAACTGTGTCGAGGACGAACTTGTGCAGCGATGACGGAGCTTGCAGATGAGCACGGATCTGGAGATTTTGGGTCAACCGGGACGAGCGAGTTGGTGTCGGGGATGCGCTGATACGCCTCCGACGTATCGATAATTTCTTGTGTTCCATGTCACATTATTGATGTTATCTACATGTTTTATGCACACTTTATGTCATATTCGTGCATTTTCTGGAACTAACCTATTAACAAGATGCCGAAGTGCCAGTTCCTGTTTTCTGCTGTTTTTGGTTTCAGAAATCCTAGTAACGAAATATTCTCGGAATCGGACGAAATCAACGCCCAAGTTCCTATTTTCACCGGAAGCATCCAGAACACCCGGGAAGGACCAGAGGGGGCACTTTGGGCCCCCAGACCATAGGCCGGCGCGGCCCAGGCCTGGCCGCGCCGCCCTATGGTGTCGTCGCCCCTTCGACCCTCTGCGCCGCCTCTTCGCCTATATAAAGCCCCTGGATCGAAAACCCTGAGACGTTCGACGAAATCCACAGAAACCTTCCAGAGCCGCCGCCATCGCGAGGCCAAGATCTGGGGGACAGGAGTCTCTGTTCCGGCACGCCGCCGGAACGGGGAAGTGCCCCCGGAAGGCTTCTCCATCGACACCGCTGCCATCTCCACCGCCATCTTCATCACCGCTGCTGCTCCCATGAGGAGGGAGTAGTTCTCCATCGAGGCTCGGGGCTGTACCGGTAGCTATGTGGTTCATCTCTCTCCCATGTACCTCAATACAATAATCTCATGAGCTGCTTTACATGATTGAGATTCATATGAGTTTTGTATCACAATTCATCTATGTGCTACTCTAGTAATGTTATTAAAGTATTCTATTCCTCCTGCATTGGTGTAAAGGTGACTAGTGTGTGCACCATGTGGTTCTTGTCATAGGCTATGATCATGATCTCTTGTGGATTGTGAAGTTAACTATTACTATGATGGTATTGATGTGATCTATTTGGTTATGTTGATCTATCTTACACTATAAGGTTACTAAAATATGAACATTAATTGTGGAGCTTGTTAACTCCGGCATTGAGGGTTCGTGTAATCCTACGCAATGTGTTCATCATCCAACAAGAGTGTAGAGTATGCATTTATCTATTCTGTTATGTGATCAATGTTGAGAGTGTCCACTAGTGAAAGTGTAATCCCTAGGCCTTGTTCCTAAATACTGCTATCGCTGCTTGTTTACTGTTTTACTGCGTTACTACTGCTGCAATACTACCACCATCAACTACACGCCAGCAAGCTATTTTCTGGCGCCGTTGCTACTGCTCATACTTATTTATACCACCTGTATTTCACTATCTCTTCGCCGAACTAGTGCACCTATTAGGTGTGTTGGGGACACAAGAGACTTCTTGCTTTGTGGTTGCAGGGTTGCATGAGAGGGATATCTTTGACCTCTTCCTCCCTGAGTTCGATAAACCTTGGGTGATCTACTTAAGGGAAAACTTGCTGCTGTTCTACAAACCTCTGCTCTTGGAGGCCCAACACTGTCTACAGGAAAAGGAGGGGGAAGTAGACATCAAGCTATTTTCTGGCGCCGTTGCCGGGGAGGAAAGGTAAAAAGGTACTCACACTCAGGATCTCGGCTACTAAGCTATTTCCCGGCGCTGTAAGTACTCAAAGCTATTTCCTTTAGATCCTGCAATTGCATCTTTTTGTTTCTTGTTTACACTAGTTTGGCATAATGGACAAGAATGAGCTTCTATTTCTGTTTCCTGATTTAAAACATGGATTGTTTGATGCGAAAATTAAAAAACCTATGGAATCTTATTTGCATACTGGTAGTAATATTAGTATGAACGCTTTGAACACCATTGTTGATAATAATATAGAAAGTTCTAAGCTTGGGGAAGCTGGTTTTCATGATCTTTTTAGTCCCCCAAGCATTGAGGAGAAAATTTTCTTTGATGATACTTTGCCTCCTATTTATGATGATTATAATGATAGTGGTCTTTTGGTGCCACCTACTATGGAGAGTAAATTTTGTTGTGATTATACTATGCCTCTTACACTTGATGAGAATAATAATGATAGCTACTTTGTTGAATTTGCTCCCACTAGTACTAATAAAATTGATTATGCTTATGTGGAGAGTAATAATTTTATGCATGAGACTCATGATAAGAATGCTTTATGTGATGGTTATATTGTTGAGTTTGCTCATGATGCTACTGAAAGTTATTATGAGAGAGGAAAATATGGTTGTAGAAATTTTCATGTTACTAAAACACCTCTCTATGTGCTGAAATTTTTGAAGCTACACTTGTTTTATCTTCCTATGCTTGCTACTTTGCTCTTCATGAACTTGTTTCTTTACAAGATTCCCTTTCATAGGAAGCATGTTAGACTTAAATGTGTTTTGAATTTGCCTTTTGATGCTCTCTTTTGCTTCAAATATTATTTCTTGCGAGTGCATCATTAAAACTGCTGAGCCCATCTTAATGGCTATAAAGAAAGAACTTCTTGGGAGATAACCCATGTGTTATTTTGCTACAGTATTTTGTTTTATATTTGTTTCTTGGAAGTTGTTTAATACTGTAGCAAACTCTCCTTATCTTAGTTTTGTGTTTTGTTGTGCCAAGTGAAGCCTCTAATCGAAGGTTGATACTAGATTTGGATTTCTGCGCAGAAACAGATTTCTATCTGTCACGAATCTGGGATTTGCTATCTGTAGAAAAATCAGAAAAATATGCCAATTTACGTGCGTGTTCCTCAGATATGTACGCAACTTTCATTAGTTTTGAGTTTTCTGATCTGAGCAACGGAAGTATTTATTAGAAATTCGTCTTTACGGACTGTTCTGTTTTGACAGATTCTGCCTTTTATTTCGCATTGCTTCTTTCGCTGTGTTGGGTGGATTTCTTTGTTCCATTACCTTCCAGTAGCTTTGAGAAATGTCCAGAAGTGTTAAGAATGATTGTGTCACCTCTGAACATGTGAGTTTTTGATTATGTACTAACCCCTCTAATGAAGTTTATGAGAAGTTTGGTGTGAAGGAAGTTTTCATGGGTCAAGAGAGGAGGATGATATACTATGATCAAGAAGAGTGAAAAGTCTAAGCTTGGGGATGCCCCGGTGGTTCACCCCTGCATATATCAAGAAGACTCAAGCGTCTAAGCTTGGGGATGCCCAAGGCATCCCCTTCTTCATCGACAACATTATCAGGTTCCTCCCCTGAAACTATATTTTTATTCCGTCACATCTTATGTGCTTTGCTTGGAGCGTCTGTATGCTTTTATTTTTGTTTATATTTGAATAAATTGGATTACATCATGCTTGTGTTGGAGAGAGACACGCTCTGCTGTTGCATATGAACACATGTGTTCTTAGCTCATAATATTCATGGCGAAGTTTTCTTCTTCGTTAAATTGTTATATGGTTGGAATTGGAAAATGATACATGTAGTAATTGCTATAAATGTCTTGGGTAATGTGATACTTGGCAATTGTTGTGCTCATATTTAAGCTCTTGCATCATATACTTTGCACCCATTAATGAAGAAATACATAGAGCATGCTAAAATTTGGTTTGCATATTTGGTTTCTCTAAGGTCTAGATAATTTCTAGTATTGAGTTTGAACAACAAGGAAGACGGTGTAGAGTCTTATAATGTTTACAATATGTCTTTTATGTGAGTTTTGCTGCACCGGTTCATCCTTGTGTTTGTTTCAAATAAGCCTTGCTAGCCTAAACCTTGTATCGAGAGGGAATACTTCTCATGCATCCAAAATACTTGAGCCAACCACTATGCCATTTGTGTCCACCATACCTACCTACTACATGGTATTTTCCGCCAATCCAAAGTAAATTGCTTGAGTGCTACCTTTAAAATTCCATCATTCACCTTTGCAATATATAGCTCATGGGACAAATAGCTTAAAAACTATTGTGGTATTGAATATGTAATTATGCACTTTATCTCTTATTAAGTTGCTTGTTGTGCGATAACCATGTTTACTGGGGACGCCATCAACTACTCTTTGTTGAATTTCATGTGAGTTGCTATGCATGTCCGTCTTGTCTGAAGTAAGAGAGATCTACCACCTTATGGTTAAGCATGCATATTGTTAGAGAAGAACATTGGGCCGCTAACTAAAGCCATGATCCATGGTGGAAGTTTCTGTTTTGGACAACAATCCTCAATCTCAAATGAGAAAATTATTAATTGTTGTTACATGCTTATGCATAAAAGAGGAGTCCATTATCTGTTGTCTATGTTGTCCCGGTATGGATGTCTAAGTTGAGAATAATCAATAGCGAGAAATCCAATGCGAGCTTTCTCCTTAGACCTTTGTACAGGCGGCATAGAGGTACCCCTTTGTGACACTTGGTTAAAACATGTGCATTGTGATGATCCGGTAGTCCAAGCTAATTAGGACAAGGTGCGGGCACTATTAGTATACTATGCATGAGGCTTGCAACTTGTAAGATATAATTTACATGATACATATGCTTTATTACTACCGTTGACAAAATTGTTTCATGTTTTCAAAATCAAAGCTCTAGCACAAATATAGCAATCGATGCTTTTCCTCTATGGAGGACAATTCTTTTACTTTCATTGTTGAGTCAGTTCACCTATTTCTCTCCATCTCAAGAAGCAAACACTTGTGTGAACTGTGCATTGATTCCTACATATTTGCATATTGCACTTGTTATATTACTCTATGTTGACAATTATCCATGAGATATACATGTTATAAGTTGAAAGCAACCGCTGAAACTTAATCTTCCTTTGTGTTGCTTCAATACCTCTACTTTGAATTGTTGCTTTATGAGTTAACTTTTATGCAAGACTTATTGATGCTTGTCTTGAAGTACTATTCATGAAAAGTCTTTGCTATATGATTCACTTGTTTACTCATGTCATTACCATTGTCTTGGATTGCTGCATTCACTACATATGCTTTACAAATAGTATGATCAAGGTTATGATGGCATGTCACTCCAGAAATTATCTTTGTTATCATTTTACCTGCTCGGGACGAGCAGAACTAAGCTTGGGGATGCTGATACGCCTCTGACGTATCGATAATTTCTTGTGTTCCATGCCACATTATTGATGTTATCTACATGTTTTATGCACACTTTATGTCATATTCGTGCATTTTCTGGAACTAACCTATTAACAAGATGCCGAAGTGCCGTTCTGTTTCTGCTGTTTTTGGTTTCAGAAATCCTAGTAACGAAATATTCTCGGATTCGGACGAAATCAGCGCCCAAGTTCCTATTTTCACCGGAAGCATCCGTAACACCGGGAAGGACCGGAGGGGGCATCGGCCCCCCAGACCATAGGCCGGCGCGGCCCAGGCCCTGGCCGCGCCGCCCTATGGTGTCGTCGCCCCTTCGACCCTCCTGCGCCGCCTCTTCGCCTATATAAAGCCCCTGGATCGAAAACCCTGAGACGTTCGACGAAATCCACAGAAACCTTCCAGAGCCGCCGCCATCGCGAGGCCAAGATCTGGGGGACAGGAGTCTCTGTTCCGGCACGCCTTGTTGGGAACGGGAAGTGCCCCCGGAAGGCTTCTCCATCGACACCGCTGCCATCTCCACCGCCATCTTCATCACCGCTGCTGCTCCCATGAGGAGGGAGTAGTTCTCCATCGAGGCTCGGGGCTGTACCGGTAGCTATGTGGTTCATCTCTCTCCCATGTACCTCAATACAATAATCTCATGAGCTGCTTTACATGATTGAGATTCATATGAGTTTTGTATCACAATTCATCTATGTGCTACTCTAGTGATGTTATTAAAGTATTCTATTCCTCCTGCATTGGTGTAAAGGTGACTAGTGTGTGCACCATGTGGTTCTTGTCGTAGGCTATGATCATGATCTCTTGTGGATTGTGAAGTTAACTATTACTATGATGGTATTGATGTGATCTATTTGGTTATGTTGATCTATCTTACACTATAAGGTTACTAAAATATGAACATTAATTGTGGAGCTTGTTAACTCCGGCATTGAGGGTTCGTGTAATCCTACACAATGTGTTCATCATCCAACAAGAGTGTAGAGTATGCATTTATCTATTCTGTTATGTGATCAATGTTGAGAGTGTCCACTAGTGAAAGTGTAATCCCTAGGCCTTGTTCCTAAATACTGCTATCGCTGCTTGTTTACTGTTTTACTGCGTTACTACTGCTGCAATACTACCACCATCAACTACACGCCAGCAAGCTATTTTCTGGCGCCGTTGCTACTGCTCATACTTATTTATACCACCTGTATTTCACTATCTCTTCGCCGAACTAGTGCACCTATTAGGTGTGTTGGGGACACAAGAGACTTCTTGCTTTGTGGTTGCAGGGTTGCATGAGAGGGATATCTTTGACCTCTTCCTCCCTGAGTTCGATAAACCTTGGGTGATCCACTTAAGGGAAAACTTGCTGCTGTTCTACAAACCTCTGCTCTTGGAGGCCCAACACTGTCTACAGGAAAAGGAGGGGGAAGTAGACATCATGCGCCTGAACACGGGGAAACCGAAGTTGTGCTCGGTTTGGCCGGAGGAGGTCGAGGGCGGCCGGAATCGGAGAAGAAGCATGAAGCCCGGCGTGAAGAATCGGAGACCTTGCGCTCAACTCGGGGCCTCTCGGGACGATTCCGCGCACCAGGAGGTAGAGAACGATGAGGCGCATCTGCGGATGCCCTCAGAACGGCGGGGGAGGGTCTGTAGTGGTGGTGCCATGACGAGGACGATGGTGGCAGTGGGGTAAGGAAGGTGGAGGGGAAGAGAGTGGATGTGGCGGCGGCACAAGAGGAGAAGGGCTAGGATTTCTGCGGGATCTCGAGGTGGGGATTAAAAGGAGGAGGATGAAGGAGCAGGTGGAGATGGCTCGGTGCCGTGGTGGAGGTGGTCACGCACCTTTCGTGGGGAAGAAGACGACAACCAGAGGAGATCTTTTCCACCGAAGGGGTAAGGTCAGATGCTGCTGGGGAGAGAGGGAGAGATGGTGGAGGAGTTGGGCCACCGGAGTGCTAGGGTCCAAGGTTATAGAAAGAGGAGCCCGAAGAGGCAGAGGGGTTTTTTTTATTAAAAGAAAAGATAAGAGAGGATTTAATAAAACCATATGAGAGCGAAACTGAAATATTTTTATTTAAAATAATTTTATAAGATAAAATCTTGTGGATGATTTGATGCATGATGATATGATGATGCATAAAAGAAAAAGAACAAATAAATCTAGTAGGGGTACTACCCTGGGCCGTTACAAACCTTCAACGTGCTTCTTGACTCCTACTGGTTCGATAACCTTGGTTTCTTACTGAGGGAAAAGCTTTCCGCTGTACGCATCACACCTTCCTCTTGGGGTTCCCAACGGGCGTGTGCTTTACGCGCATCACGTATACGGAGGGGGCGGGGGCGGCGCCTCGCCGGCCCCGCCCCTCCGTATACGCGCGGGGTACCGATTCCGTTTGACGTCGTTGCATCGATCACAAAAAAACACCCTAATGGCAGTATGCACACAGCTAAAAAAGAGAAGAAAAAAGCCTAAGTAATAAAAGTCCCCTCCCTCCCCGGCTGATCTTCCTCTTGCCGGCCGCTGCAACAACGCAACACCCTAATAGCAGTACGGGGCAGCCTTTTCTAGGATTTTGGTCGCTCGGAGCCACCTCGCGCAAGACGATCCGGGGCGAAGATCAGATGGGAAGGGAGGAGAGGGGAGGGAGTGGAAGGCGGTGCGGTCAAACTTTTAACTGTATTATTACGACATGTGTGACAATCAATCTATAAACCAACAAAAATTTATAATTACGTGTCTTTAAGCTTTATTCCTTGCAAAGTTACCATCATAGATTGGTTAATTTTTAGAATTATATTGTTTTTCTATACGAAATTCATAAATATATTTGTTAATTTAATTATTTTAATTGTTAAGTTAAAAAACAAAAAAAACGAGAGAGGCAGGGGCGCCTGTGCCCGCGGCGCGGGCGCGCGGTACGGGTGTGGGCGCGCGGCAGAGGTGTGCGGCGGCGGTTAGGGTGGGCGGCGCCGGCGGACGGTAGGGGGTGTGCGCGCGGAGGTGTGCGGCGGCGGTGGAGGTGTGTGCGGTGGCCCGCGCGTGGTGTGCGCGCGGCGCGCGTGTGGTGTGCGGCGGCCGACGTTCGGCGCGCGCGGACAGACGTCGATGACGTACGGGGGCAGGGCGGCGCGGTCTTCGGGGCGGCGGCGGCCGGCGATGGCGCGGCGGCGTGTAGGGGCGTCGATGTCGAGGAGGCGTCGCCGGCGTCGTCGAGGCGGTAGATCGTCTCTCACGGTACACGAACGGGCGGAGGAAGAAGAACTGGCGCGACCGTTCGGCCGCGCGATATTTATAGCGAGAGGGCTTTAGTCGCGCTTGGGGTCACCAACCGCGACTAAAGGCTAACCATAAGTCGCGGTTGGTGACCCCAACCGCGACTAAAGCCATTTTTTCGCCCCTTTTGCGGTTCCCGCGGAAAATGGCCTTTAGTCGCGGTTGGCCTGGCCAACCGCGACTAAAGCCATTTTTTCGCCCCTTTTGCGGTTCCCGCGGAAAATGGCCTTTAGTCGCGGTTGGCCTGGCCAACCGCGACTAAAGGTCATTTTCAAAATTCTTTCATTTTCTGAATGTAAAAAATAAAACTAATTCATTTCTAAATGTGAAAAATACAAATAATATATCAAAAAATTCAGAAAAATAAAACTAATTCATTTCAAAATATTAAAAATACAAATTATATATCAAAAAAATCAGAAAAATAAAACTAATTCATTTCAATATGTTAAAAATACAAATAATATATCAAAAAATGAAGAAAAATAAAACTAATTCAATTCAAAATGTTAAACATACAAATAATATATCAAAAATTCAGAAAAATAGAACTAATTCATTTCAAAATCATAAAAATACAAATAATATATCAAAAAATTAAGAAAAATAAAACTAATTCAATGCAAAATGTTAAAAATACAAATAATATATCAGAAAATTCATAAAAATAGAACTAATTCATTTCAAAATCTGAAAAATACAAATAATATATCAAAAAATTCAGAGAAGTTCTTCCCGGCCGCCTCTGTCTTCCCACAAGTTCTTCCCGGTCCGTCTTCCTGCCAGTTCTTTCCCTCCTATGTCTTCCCGCCATTTCTTCACGCCTCTATCTTCCCGCGTATCGATGCTTCTGCTTTGTCTTGTTCCTCCGACAGGGCGTCGTGCGCTACCCACCCGTCCTTATCCTGCCGACAGCTTTAGTCACGGTTGCACCCTCCAGCCGGGACTAAAGCTTACCCAAACGTCCTTATCCCACCGACAGTTTTGTTAGATTACACAAAAACCACATTTAGTCCCGGTTGCACCCACCAGCCGGGACTTAAGGTTAGATGACCAGCTCTGGATTCCTCCTCTTCTTCCCGCCATTTCTTCCCTGTCTTCCCGCTCCCATTTTCCCGCCATTTCTCACTACATATATGTAGCCCGGCTTGGCCAGCATTATCACATCTCTACAATCTCTCATCACTCTCTCATGGCTTCCACCGCACCCACTCTAACCTACCAGCAGGTGGAGGAGCTTTGCGCCTCGAACTACCCTTGCCCACCGGGCTACCGCGTCCCCGCCGGCTGGAGCCTAAGCGCCGGAGGCGTGCCGGTCCCTCCCGTCCCTTAGGGTACTGCGTGCCGGGCGGCCATCACGAACCACTACTACCTCGATCTCGCGCCGGAGCAGCGGATGAATCCCCGCTGGCATCCCGATAACCAGCATACTTGGGACGCCTTCTTCATCAATCGGCGTGACAGGGCGCTCATCAGGTATGAGGAGGACGGTCTGCCTCCTGGGAACTTCCACGAGGCCGGCCGTCGGCTATGGTGGTACGGCCGGACTCTACAGAGCGTTATGGACTACATCACGGCCGGCGATATCCCCCGCCTGCGCTACCCTCAGTTCGAGCCACGAGCGCCGCCCGATGACAGCGACGACGACAGCAGCGACGACAACGGTGGCAACTTAGAAGGCGACGACTACCAGTACAACGGCGGCGACTATGAAGACTACGAGTATGCATATTATACGCCTAGGCAGGAGTATGACTAAGTCACTCCAAATTTCATATGTATCATCAGTGGTATTTATGGCATGGCCAATCAATTTCGGCAATGCTAGATCCACCAAATCCCATGCAATTACGGCTCCTCTAGTGCTTTTCCCATTATACGCCTAGGCAGGAGTATGAATTAGTCACTCCAAATTTCATGTATCATCAGTGGTATCTCGAATCAATCGAATCATTCGAAAATGGACACCAAACACATCACAGATAATATAATTCACACGATCCATTCAACAAAGTTTGGTACAATAAATTATTACACATCATTTCTTCCCTTGTGTCCCTGCTTGCTTACGATTGAGCCGTATCCATGGAGCATCCTCATCATTTAACTTAATGCTTGGGTCGGTGTTCACTTTGAAGGGCGGAATTTCACCAAACATATTATAATATTCTGACATGTCTGTCTTGCCCTCCACTCCCACGATGTTTCTTTTCCCTGAAAGAACAATGTGGCGCTTTGGATCATCGCATGATGTACTGATCGTTTTCTTATCTTTCCGTTTCCTCGGTTTGCTACTCATGTCCTTCACATAGAAAACCTGAGCGACATCTTTCGCTAGGACGAATGGTTCGTCAAGGTAACCAAGATTGTTGAAATCCACCATTGTCATTCCGTATTGCTGGCCCACCTTTACCCCACCTCCTGTTAGCTTGAACCATTTGCACCGGAACAAAGGGACCTTAAAGGAGGGTCCATAGTCAAGTTCCCATATCTCCTCTATGTAACCATAATATGTGTCCTTTTGCCCATTCTCGGTTGCTGCATCAAAGCGGACACCACTGTTTTGGTTGGTGCTCTTTTTATCTTGGGCGATCGTGTAAAATGTATTCCCATTTATCTCGTACCCTTGGAAAGTCGTTATAGTCGAAGATGGTGTCTTGGCCAACATGTACAGCTGATCTACAACATGATCATCATTCATTAAATGTTTTCTCAACCAACTGTCGAAAGTCTCCATGTGGGCCTTCGTAATCCAGGATTCAGGCTTCCCCGGGTTGTCCTCGCGTAAAATATTCTTGTGTTTCTCAAAGTACGGAGCCACCAAGCTGGAATTGGTCAGAACTGTGTGGTGTGCTTCAGTCATAGAATGGCCGTCCATACATATCGTTGATTTCCTGCCGATCGTGCCTTTTCCACTTAGTCTCCCCTCGTGCCGCGATCGAGGAAGACCAATCGGCTTAAGGTCAGGAACAAAGTCAACACAGAACTCAATTACCTCCTCATTTCCATAGCCGTTGGCAATGCTTCCTTCTGGCCTAGCACGGTTACGAACATATTTCTTCAATACTCCCATGAACCTCTCAAAGGGGAACATATTGTGTAGAAATACCGGACCGAGGATGGAAATCTCTTCGACTAGGTGAACCAGGAGGTGCGTCATAATATTGAAGAAGGATGGCGGGAACACCAACTCGAAACTGACAAGACATTGGACCACATCGTTCTGTAGCCGTGGTAGATCTTCTGGATTGATTACCTTCTGAAAGATTGCATTGAGGAATGCACATAGCTTCACAATGGCTACTCGAACATTTTCCGGTAGGAGCCCCCTCAAAGCAATCGGAAGCAATTGCGTCATAATCACGTGGCAGTCGTGAGACTTCAGGTTTTGGAACTTTTTGTCCGCCATGTTTATTATTCCCTTTATATTCGACGAGAATCTAGACGGGACCTTCGTACTGCTCAGGCATTCAAAAAAGATGACCTTCTCTTCTTTGGTCAGAGCGTAGCTGGCACGACCTTGAAACCATTCCGGATGCCGATCATTAGGGTCTTTCAAACGTTGCTGGTCCTGCCGTGCTTCCTTTGTATCATTTGTCTTCCCATACACGCCCAAGAAGCTTAGGAGGTTCACGCAAATATTCTTCGTAACATGCATCACGTCGATTGCAGAGCGGACATCTAGGACTTTCCAATATTCTAGCTCCCAGAATATAGATTTCTTCTTCCACATGGGTGCGCGCCCATCAGCCCCCTGCGGAACTGATTGTCCGCCAGGACCCTTTCCAAAGATGACTTTCAAATCCTTGACCATATCAAATACCTCAGCACCAGTACGTTCCGCAGGCTTCGGCCGGTGATCTGCCTTGCCGTTGTAATGCTTGCCTTTCTTTCTTACTGGATGAATTTTCGGAAGAAATCGACGATGCCCAAGGTACACGTTCTTCTTACAATTTGGCAAATATACACTTTCAGTCTCATGTAAGCAGTGCGTGCATGCATTGTATCCCTTATTTGACAGTCCGGAAAGGTTACTAAGAGCAGGTCAATCGTTGATGGTTACGAAAAGCAACGCTCATAGGTCAAATTCCTCTTCTTTGTGCTCATCCCACACACGTACACCAGGTCTTCCCCACAACTGTAAAACTTCATCAACTAATGGCCTTAGGTACACATCGATGTCGTTGCCGGGTTTCTTCGGACCTTGGATGAGCACTGGCATCATAATGAACTTCCGCTTCATGCACAACCAAGGAGGAAGGTTGTAGATGCATAGAGTCACGGGCCAGGTGCTATGGCTGGAGCTCTGCTCGCCAAAAGGATTCATGCCATCTGTACTTAGACCAAATCTTATGTTCCTTGCGTCAGCTGCAAAATCTTTGAACTCTCTGTCGATCTTTCTCCATTGCGTTCCATCTGCGGGGTGTCTCAACTGCCCGTCCGACTTACGGTCCTCTTTGTGCCATCGCAACAACTTGGCATGCTCTTTGTTCCTGAACAGACGTTCCAACCGTGGTATTATGGGAGCATACCACATCACCTTGGCGGGAACCCTCTTCCTGGGTTTCTGGCCCTCAACATCGTCACCAGGGTCATCGCCTCTGATCTTATAACGCAATGCAGTGCATACCGGGCATTCATTCAAATTCTCGTATTCACCGCGGTAGAGGATGCAGTCGTTGATGCATGCATGTATCTTCAGAACCTCTAAACCTAGAGGGCAGACAACCTTCTTTGCTTCGTACGTACTGGCGGGCAACTCGTTATTCTTTGGAAACATATTCTTCAACATTTTCAGCAAGTTTTCAAATCCTGAGTCAGCTACACCTTCCTGTGCCTTCCATTTCAGCAAATCCAGTGTGCAGCCCAGCTTTTTCAGACCATTATCGCATCCGGGGTACAACGAATTTTTGTGATCCTCTAACATGCAATCCAAATTCTCCCTCTCCTTTTCAGTTTCGCAGCTTCTCCGTGCATCAGCAATGGTCCTACCAAGATCATCAACGGGCTCATCACGTGCCTCTTCTTCACCTTCCCCTTCACCTTCCCCACCTTCAGCATCCTCCATGAAAGTATCACCGAAATGATCAAGATAGTTGTCATCGATGAAATCATCCCCTTCTTCATCTTCTTCCATTATAACCCCTCTTTCTCCATGCTTGGTCCAACAATTATAGCTTGGCATGAAACCCTGCCAAAGCAGGTGCATGTGAACATCTCTTGAGGAAGAGTAACCCTTCTGATTCTTACAGGAACCACATGGACAGATAACAAAAAACCCCCTGCTTGTTCGCATTAGCCACTACGAGGAAATCTTTCAAACCCGTAGTGAACTCGCCGGAGAGTCGGTTACCGTACATCCATTGCCGATTCATCTGCATTATTATAATATAAAATATATAATTAACCATTATGCATTTGTTAAACTAAATAACTAACTACAAACAATAGAAATCAAACAATGAACAACACACATATGCATATTTTATCAATGACACATCAAAGGTTCAAGTTGCTAACCACGATCGAGGAGGACAAAATAAATGAGGAAGCTCAAGTGTGGCTCCGACACTTCATATCATGTTTGTTTCATGCTCTTGGGGCATTTCATTAAGCACCTTGTGTGCATAAGAGGAACCAAAAGCAAACCTAACACCCCTTGTGAAGTTTGTGAAGAGAATGGCTCCAAATGGCTAAGTGCTGGCTGCTGGATGGGTATATATAGGGGAGGGGCTTTAGTCGCGGTTGGCCTGCCAAACCGTGACTAAAGGTGCCCGAAGGCCTTTAGTCGCGGTTGGCCTGGCCAACCGCGACTAAAGCCCCTCACGTGCACCAGCTGGCCAGCGAGCGCCCTGGGCCCAGGCCTTTGGTCGCGGTTCGCCTCCCGAACCGCGACTAAAGGTCCCATTAGTCACGGTTCCAAATATTTGGGGACTAATGGGGCTAGATGGAAGGCCCTTTTTCCACCAGTGGTGGAGCTCCACCTGTTTTATAGGCGTTTGACATTTTCTCATTTCGACATGTACTGATCGGGTGTAATTGCTCGTTCAAGTAATAAAAACGTCTATTATTGAAAAAAATGCTTCTAGATAGTGCTTGATTTGAAGACATGTCTTGTGCTGCTACAGAATGGTGGCATGTGTCTGCGAGATCTGTGTTGTGCGTCAGTTACTCGGTCCTAAGCTTATGCGACATTTGCAGTAGCTTCGGTACTCTTAAATGCTCGTGGGCACTCTGAGAGGCCTACAGAGCAGGGAGCATCACAGCTGCAAGATTCACTTTGATGGTTGGTAGTCCGAAAATGCAGCAAAAAAGCTTTATATGACATTGATGAATCCGTGTACAGAAATACGCTTCCAGATTATTGACAGAGACCGTGCTAGAATAAATTTGAAGCTCCACACTTTAACCATCTTCACTTTTTTTCGATAAGGGGCGCTTTATTACTTAAAAAGTTTTAAGTATTGCACCCATTCACTTTGATGGTTGGTAGTCCGAAAATGCAGCAAAAAAGCTTTATATGACATTGATGAATCCGTGTACAGAAATACGCTTTCAGATTATTAACAGAGACCGTGCTAGAATAAAGTTGAAGCTCCACACTTTAACCATCTTCACTTTTTTCGATAAGGGGCGCTTTATTACTCAAAAAGTTTTAAGTATTACACCCAGCCTCTGCATAACCAGGATGCACACAGCCGTTCCGAAGTCTATGATCCATCTATATGTGATAAAAAGATGATAAAGATAAAAGCCAACTATTATGACACTCCGTTGGCTTCAATTCTCCTACTATGCAGCCACCCATGTTAGGAAATAAACTCCGTGGCCTTGTTCTCCAATCGTGTAGACACCTCCATAAAGAGGTCGCGATCCTCCAAACGCTGAAGTGGCGACCATGAACGGAGCAAAGCCGTACACCGGTAGATGACCTGCATAAGGGAAGAATTGTTGTCATTAAAAACCTTGTCATTCCTACATAGCCACAACGACCATGCAACCGCAATCGCTCCCACTCTGATAATCGTTTTGTACCTAGAATCCACCCCCATTAAGCCAATTGCCAAAAATGTTTGCAATGCTACTGGGAGGATATAAGGTAGAACCTATCTGAATGATTGACCATATAGATCTAGGAACACGACAGTCGAAGAAAAGGTGTTTTATTATCTCTTCCTCGTGACAGAACACACATTTCCTACAGCCTTGCCAGTTGCGCTTAACAAGGTTATCTTTAGTAAGAATCACACCTCTCCGAAGATACCATGCAAAGACCTTTGTTTTGAGAGGTATCTTCATCTTCCAGATGGATTTATTATTTAAAACCGGTTGTGTAGATAGGCATAGTGCTTTGTACATGGAGCTAACCGAAAATATGCCATTTTTGGCGAGACTCCAACGGAATTCATCCGTCCCCGGAACCAACTGGATAGAACCTAACCACTGAAGCAGTTCATTCCAGGAATCTAGCCGAGGACCGACAAGATCACGCCTGAACGTCATAGAGGGGGGAGAAGATTCCATCACCTTCTGCAAAGTATCCCCTTTGTGACGAACAATAGTGCACAAGGTCGGATACTGTTCACGAAGAGTGGTTGTTCCCAACCATATATCCTCCCAAAAACGTATCTCCGCCCCATTCTTAATGGAGAAGGACCCAAATGGGAAAAAGTGCTTCTTTGTTGCCATGATGTCCGTCCCAAAAGTGTGAATCTCCAGGTTTCCTTAGAACCTGGGATATCGCCTTTGAGCCAACGTACTTCTTCGCAAAAGTTATTGCCATACCCCATCCTCTGTTAACAACCTGGCTAGCCATTTACCGAGCAAAGCACTGTTCTTAACTTCAAGATCGTGAACACCAAGTTCACCTTGATCTTTCGAACGACATACAACACTCCATTTAGTCAACCAGTATTTTTTCTTCTCACTATCCCCTTGTCAAAAGAATCTTGATCGGAAATAGTCCAATCTATGCAAGACTCCTTTTGGTAACTAGAAGAAAGAAATCATATACAGTACCATGTTTGTGAGTACCGAATTAATGAGAACTAAATTTCCACCAAAGGATAGTAATTTTCCTTTCCAACTAGTAAGACGTTTTTGAAGTGTTTCTTCAACAATTTTCCATTCAGCCAAAGTGAGTCTCCGATAGTGTATCGGAATACCCAGGTAGCTAATTGGAAAAGAACCAATCCCATAGCCAAATAATTCAGCATATGAGTTGGCTTCATCGATGGCTTCACCGAAGCAAAACAATTCGCTCTTATGGAAATTAATCTTAAGACCGGACAACTGCTCGAATGCTGAAAGAATTAATTTCAGATTTTGTGCCTTTTCCAAGTCATGATCCATAAATAGAATTGTGTCATCAGTGTACTGAAGGATGGATAAGCCGCCATCAACTAAGTGGGGGACTACACCTTCAATTTGACCATCAATCTTAGCGCGCTCTATAATATATGCAAGCATATCCGCCACAATGTTAAATAACATTGGGGATAGTGGATCACCTTGCCTCAACCCTTTCCTGGTTTGAAAGTATTTACCAATGTCATCATTGACCTCAGAAAAACCTTTCATTCTAAGGGTCTGTTGAAGAAAGGACCACTTGACTTTATCATAGGCTTTTTCAAAGTCGATCTTGAGTATTACCCCATTCAACTTTTTACGATGCATCTCATGAATTGTCTCATGTAAGGTTACCGCCCCATCTAGGATGTTTCTACCTTGCATGAAAGCAGTCTGAGAGGGACGCACCACTCTATCTGTCACTGAATTTAGTCGAATGGTAGCAACTTTTGTGAATATCTTGAAACAAACATTTAGAAGGCATATTGGTCTGTATTGCTGAATCCTTTCCGCATCAGTAACCTTTGGTAGAAGAATAATTTCACCAAAATTGATACGGAAGAGATCCAGTTGGCCCTTATGTAGTTCGGCAAACAGGTCCAATAGATCAAATTTAATAATGTCCCAAAATCTTTGGTAGAATTCAGCCGAGAAACCATCAGGCCCTGGCGCCTTGTTGTGTTCCATTTGAAATATCGCTTTTCTTATCTCCTCCTCAGAATAAGGCGAAGTAAGAACGGTGTTTTCTTCAGGAGACACTTGGGGGATATCATCAATCCTGGATTCATCCATGGATACATCAGAATCCTCCGGGGCACCAAAAAGGTCTTTACAGTAAGAAGTAATATAGGACTTTAATTGCTCGTGACCTTCGATCAGACCCTCATCTTGAACCAGAGAGTGAATGAGTTTCTTTCTATGGCGGCCGTTGGCCACACTATGAAAGTATCTCGTATTCGAATCTCCTTCTAACAAGAACTAGGATTTAGATCTTTGGTACCATTTGAGTTCCTCCTCTCGAAATAATCCGACCAACTTTGGATTGTATTGACTTTTAAGTTCAATCTCATGCGTTCTCAGTGGATGTACTTCAGCAAGAGCCTCTAAAGCATCAATACATGATGATAGATTGAGTTTCTATTTTTTGAGCTGTCCCGACATTTGCCTAGCCCACCCTCCAAGGTATCTACGCATGGAGCATAATTTATTATTCCACCTTTGGATTGGAGTGCTTCCAGCAACCGGTTTGTCCCAAATACATTTAATCATATCCGAAAAGTCATCCCGATTAAGCCATCCAAGTTCAAATTTGAACGGACGTCTACGGGGCGGCAAGGGTGTACCAGTAGATAACAGAATTGGGACGTGGTCTGACAAAGCTTCAATCCGAGGAAGAACCTGTACTGATACTAGAGGGAATTTAAATTCCCAATCTGAGTCCATCAATACGCGATCCAACTTCTCGTAAGTAGGCTCGGGGAGACTATTCACCTAAGCGAATTGTCTCCCGCCCATTGAAACCGCTCTCAAATCCAAACTGTCAATGACATCGTTGAATAAGAAAGTCTAGTGGGTGTCTAATCTGCCCCTGCTCTTCTCATGAGGGTATCTAAGCAAATTAAATTCCCCGCCTATGATGATAGGGTGCGGATTATCCTTCGCTAGATTAACCAACTCCCGAAGAAAAGCAGGCTTATGAACATCCTGGGCAGCACCATATACATACACCAAACTCCATATGAAATTATCGGACTTATTCCTGATGTGAAGCTTAATATGAAAGTCACCTCCGGAATTATCCAAAATTTCCATGGTTGTAGTTCGAATGCCAACTAATAGGCCTCCAGAACGCCCCCGAGGCGGACGGGATACCCAAGCAAAGTCTTCCCCGCCTGACAGGCGATTTAGAAAACTTGTTGAATAGTTCTGTTTGCCCGTCTCGGAGATAGCAACAAAATCTAAAATATGTTCCCTAATGCTTTCAGCGATGTGTAAGTGTTTAGCCAAGTCTTTCAGACCTCTGCTATTTTTAAACATGCCATTCAATTGGAAACAATTGGAGATTTAGTCACTTTAGCCTTTTTATTAGGCCATGCATTACGCTTAATGGATGATAGTCTTGATTTACGCTCAGCCGCTTGTAATTCAATACAAGAGCCCAGAGCGGTGTCATCTAGACCGACCTCCGACACCTCTCCAACAAGGTGTGAAAGAAGTTGTCCGTCTGAGATGGCGTACGCTTCCTCCTCATCCCCGTCAGAAAAAGAGGTATCCGACTTACTCGAAAGCGTAGGAGTAAATTTGAGTCTATCAAACTCCATACGTCTCAGAGCATTAGCCAAAACAGCAATAGAAGTAATAGAAGAACCCAACGAAAGCCCCACATTATGCAACTTAGAAGCCATAAGCGGTGTTGGGAACGATAAGAAAGACTTTGAACTATTAACCGTACCTGAGAAGTCAAGGTTAGACTCCGTCTTGCGATGCATGGCCTTTGCCATGGAGTCTTCATCCATCGCCATCGCCCCATCTATGCCGACCCCATGGCGAGTACTTCGACGAATGGGGGCGACCGCGGAGGCGCCCGAGGCCCGCGAAGTGCTGGCAGCCCTAGGGGAGGTGTTAGATGAAGTAGACCCTCCCCTAGCAGGCTCCATACGAGGGGGTCTAGCCGCGCCCCCAGCTGGAGTAGGTGACGCTGCGTCGACGTCCAAGCCCAAGGCCGCACTAGGCGGCACCCGCTGGCTCTCCAGGCTGGACGGCGGAGGGGACGACACCCCCTTAACCGCAGCAACAGCGGGAGGGGGGCTGGCCGAATGAGCCCCGTCGGGCCCAAGTGGCGAAGATTACGGCTGTGGGGGCGGTGTCGGTGAAGAGCCCCCACGAGCGGCGGAAGAAGGAGTAGCCGGCACCTCGGCCTCCCCTCGGCAAGGTGCACGTGAGGATGCCCGAGGGGGTAAGGGCGGAGAACAACACCCCCCCCCCCCCCCCCCCCCCTAGCGGCAACACCTCTCCCGCACCCGACCGAACAGCATGGTGCATGAGACCCTCTCCATCATGAGCTCCCTCGCAAGCAGCCACTTAGATGCAATGCACATACGATATATTTCTTTTCTACTCTGATATTGTTCTTTCATAATTGCAAGAGGAAAATAAAAAACGAAGTCCAAAACAGTAAGCAGTCTGTCCCATCCATAGTAAGATGCGGGCAAAAAGATACATATTAGGCTAAGAAACATATTCAAGATCTGAATAGACCCCAAACAATTGTTTTTTAACGTTTGATGGCAAGGTAAAATGCAATTATACCTTTTTTTAGGGAAAATGCATATATACCTTATGCAAAAGGCAGATCTTATATAAGACTTAGGTTGTTGACTTCCTTTCTAATCACCAGTAAAGACCCAAAAACTCTGTGATATCACTTAAATATGTCGCGTGCAAAAATATCCTGGAAACAACACCAAATAGTAGCACAAAATAAAAGGAGAAAGAGAAATCACAATGACATGCATATACCAAAGTTCCATCAAGAAATTCCACAAATTAAGAATTTTGAAGAAATCCCACATACTAAAAATTCTGATAATGCTTGGGGATAGTAGAGGGCGTCGATCTCTTTTGAGGGAATATCAATACATGTGAGCGGTAGGAAGCGAATCACGGCTCAGGAGGAATAGGGAGAGTACACTTCCAATCAGCCACCCCTGCATAAAAAAACCTGAAGAAAACATGTAGAAGAACTTCAGATGACCAAAAAAGAATATGTAACCAAAAGGAAATAACACTTGCTACAAATATTGCCAAATAATCACCTTTATGTATGCGATAGAAAACAATGAAAACCAATCAAGGATTCGCACATGTGCAGGTAGTGAGTGAGGATGCCCACCATGTCTTCTTTCTGCTTCTTGAAACGACTTACCATCTTCTGCACTATCTAAAGGATCCCAACACTGTTGCATATGAGCCAGTATAAAAAATGTCATGCATATCGTGATGCCATCTCGAAATTAGAGTATCTTTTCAATGGTAAATTGTAGTATTAGACATACTATGAGCATCAATTTCAGGACAAGTAGACAAACCTGGTAGATATTGGCACAAAAGGTTGGGCGAGTGCTCCTTGATAAGCTTCATTAGTCTGACACCTGGTGATTGTGCATCTGGAGAAAGCACAGAAATTTTGACAGAAAGGACCACCTGCCTCAATAAATTTTTAAAAAGAACCACCTATAAATGAAATAGCCAAAAAGGACCACCTCTGTGTGGCGGCAGGCCCAGCCTGTAACATCCCATGTTTGTTAATCTCATTTTGTTGCTAAGTTGTTCATAAGCATGCATGCATTTGCATTGGTTTGGAGAAATTTTGCACTAAAAAGGTTTGCAACAATGTTGCCAATGTTGTTGTTTGCTCTATTTAAATATTTGGTGTAAAAGCCCCTCAAAATTTTGGGTCATAACACCCTAAAATTACCCTAATTCTTCCCTATTTAAAATTTCCAGAAAATATACTAAAAGGCAGGGGGTTTTGGGAAAAATCCCTTGTCTTCTTCCTCCTTCGGCAGGCAGGCAGCTGCCTGGCAGCGCCTGGTAGCTCGCCGGCCACCTCCTGCTTCGCCTGGCGAAGGGATGAGGACGGCCCGTCCTCCCTTCTCTCCCTCCCGACCTCACTTCCCCCTGGCGCCCCCCTTCCTCTCTCTATCTCTCTGTGCCACGGGCAAACCCTAGCCCCCGGCCAACCTCGCCGTCGCCGCCGCTCAGGGCTACCCCGCGCCCAGCCGACTAGGCCCGAAGCTCCGCCTCGCCTCTCTGAGCATCCTCGTCGAAGGAATCGACGCGGGGCTCTCTCGTTCGTCCCCAACGCCGCCATCTTCCCCGCGGCCGGCCACTGCCTCCGTCGACCTTGGCGTCGCCGTCCGGCCTTCCCTCGCCTCGCCGTCGCCACCAAGAGCACCAGGGTGAGCAGGCGGTCCTCCCCGTGCCCCTGGCCCTCTCCCTCTCGCTCTATACCGCCGCCGCCACGCGAGCCTGCGAGCTCGGCCGCCGGCAATCGCCGCCGTGGTCGCTCCGGCGACCATTGGTGGGCGGCGCCACCACCAAATGGTCGCCCGCGTCCCGCTGACCCTTTTCCCCCCCTGCACGCCCTCGATCGGAGGCCGGATCGCCCGATTGGAGCTCGACCAGAGCTCCCAGAGAGCTCATGGCCGCGCTGACGTCATGCTGACGTCAGCGTGACGCCATATTTTTCTTTTTCTATTTTCTGGTTATTTTTTAGTAATTGATAAATAATTCATATTTATTCAGAAAAATACAAATTTATATATCAAATTGATCAGAAAAACATTTCCTATTTGTTTATACATGTTTCATACATGATTGAACCCATTAAATGTGGATCTTAGTAGAAAACCCTAATACACCCCTCTCATATGTCGGGGTCCGATGCCGGAACCCCTTTAAATTGACGATGCACCTAGGGTCTATTCAATTCCATTAATATGACATATCATCATCCTTGTATGCGCATTGCATCAATGCCATGTGTTGATTGTTGTTTTACCCTTTCCGGTATTTGCTTCTTCGCGATCGATATAGCACGAGTCCGAGACGATGAAGATCGACAACACCGAAGGTCAATAATTGTCCACCGATGACAAGTCAAGCATGCATCGAAGATCCACATTGGTTTGTCAGGGACAAAGGCAAGCCCTAGCCTGGTTCATACAAGTTTTACAAATGCTTTTACTCTGGTTCCTACATATTGCATACGATTCAACTGTCTTTTATCGATAGGTAGAGTTATCCTATCTATTGCATGTTCCACCCTTGTAGCCTCAAATACCTGATCCACTGCTCCTAGCATAACTAGGTCGGGCATGTGTGCGTCGCTAGAGCCTTATATCTTTATGCTTAGCCATGCTTAGTTTGTTACGCTACTACTCCGGTCTTCGGACTGGAGCCATACAATGAAATAAAACTAGCATGACAGGTTGACGTGGTAAGTATAGAGATGTTGTTAAACATGATTAAAGGCTCAGACGAGAGGCCACATTGGGATGTGGTGGGTTGTTTCGTTTCTGCCGACCCTAGGAACCGAGTTCTCGCCTCTTGAACCAAGACTGAGCGTACAACCACACGAGGCCCTATTATGGTACCCTCTCGACTCACTAACTTGCCTAGTAGATTCCATGAGTCACATAGTTTGCGCGTTATTTGGACATATGCATCAAAAATGTTTGTGAAAAGGTGCATAGCATACAGGTAGGTAAGCGTGGCCGTGGTGGCTGGGGTTAGAGTCCCTGGGGAAACCCACCTCGCCTCACATCATTAAGGACCGACTTCGGGACTTGACCCGTTACGGCGGAACAATCCTTAGCGCGTGACTCATGGTCTCGGCGACAGCAAGGTAAAGGTCGTGGTCAACCACTCTCTGCCGGCTTTCCAAGGAAGAGAGCTAATGTACTGGCACTAAGAATCGGTTGGCACGTGTGGGTAAAGTTGTGCACCCCTGCAGGGTTATGAATCTTTTCGAAAAGCCGTGTCCACGGTTACGGACGACTTGGGAATGGATTCTGTGATCATAGACAACTTTAACCTGATCGTAAAACTTGGCAAACAATGTGTGTTTACGGATACCTTCTCCGGGTGTTGAGGGGGTGATCCGAGGATAGTGGTTCGAGATGATGAAGATTGGTGGATACAATATGATGATCAATAGAGATAGATATATCGCTCTCTTATCCCCTTTTAAAGGTTCTGAGTAGTCGAGCTTCTCTTCTCTCTTGTCTTACAAAGGAAAATTGGCTTTACGCAAAAGAAGCTCCACACAGAAAGCCCGCATACCCGCTTTGCTAAAAGGTTGTACTAAGTCTTGCTGAGTCCCTGTACTCAGCTTTGCATGCTTTTGTTTCAGAAGAAGTCGCTCCAAAAGATGGTGGTTTCTAGTCGACATCGACGAGTAGCTTGGGGTTCCCAGGTGGCAGCCTGGAATCTATGGGCTGGGACGTCGCCGTTATGCTCCTGGCCTCTTAGGCCTTTTGCTATCTTGCTATGTCTAATAGCATAACTTCGCTTCCGTTGATTGATGTAATGTCAGGTCAGTGACCTCTGCTTGTAATGCTTTGGTTCTTCGCTCAGTTATGAGCTTGTATTACTTCTTGTGTCGTAGAGTCACTGTTGTGTTACCGATTCCCTCACTGTTGTCTCTCGAGCTCTAGGTTAGGCTTATATCAGACGAAGATCTGGTATTTGTCTAACCCTGATCCCGGGGGTGCCACAGGTTTTGGTATCAGAGCAGGACTGCCTGTAAGAAACCCTTTCTACTAGTCGATGTTGAGTCTAGTATTTGTGAAAACTATTTGAAAGCTAAACAGTATTTGCGAAAATCTGAGTAGGCTTCTTTTTACTCCTTACCTGGTATCGCTCTAATTCTAAGGTGCCTTACCTTGTGTTGATTTGAAAGTTTTTCTATCTCTTCCAGTCTTTCAAACTTAGGTGCCTCAAGGGCATGTCGTTTCTAAACCAGGTGACCTAGTGCAGAATTCTTTAGAGTTGTGTGTGTTCTATGCATCCTCCTTGTTTTGTTTGTTTTGATAGAAAGATCTCCTTCCATCATGGTCTTTCTATTTTGTGGGTTCCACATCCTTCTGTTCTCGGTTTCGAGGTTTCCTTTCACCTTGGATGCCTCCTTTTCCTTTTTCTTGGGTACTTCAGAAGCTATGCATTGCTTTTAGATGGTACATCGTGACTACTACCTCGAAGTGTCTTCTGTGTCACTCATTTAGTAGTTACTCCTTTCTCGGGTTTTTAACCCTTGGACTTGAACCGAAGGTCCCCGATTGTGCTGGATTCTAGTATGCAAATCTTAGTACATGAAGCTGGCCTTTAACCCAAGATCCATGCCATTAAACACTGATGTTAATATTCAAACATTATATCGGGATGGCTAAATTCAAATCAAGCTAGCCTTCAAGCTTGTGGTTATTGTCGTGTTGAATTGCGGCAATAAATATCTTTCCCTTCCACTAGCTATTCGTAGAGGTTCTTACATGAAACCAAATGGATCACGACAAGAGTGCTCTTTGTGAGTCTCATATCTATGCCTGTAACTCCGCCACACCTCCCTTTTTCAGCACGAGTTTCACAAAAGTGTTATCTTGTGCATCTACATCTCAGGAATTCCGATCCTGATCGTGTTCTTCCTCTTTAGTTGCTTTCCAATCTTTGTCTGCTAGTTAGCAGCCAAGTGGTAAAGCCGCATTGGTGTATCTAGTGCATGTTACCCTTGTGGTCTGTCAAGACATTTCACTTTGATATGTCAGGAGAAACAAACTCCAGTACCTTGCCCATTTCAAAGACTTGGTCAAAGTGTTGTAATCCGCAGATTAAGAGGCCTCGTTAGCTTCTGTTCTGTTCTACCTTGGAGTATCACCCTCTTCTATATCATGAGGTCGTGCTTTGTATCATGGCCTTATTGATGAAGTGATTCCCTTACATATCTTTACTCGCCCTTCCTCCGAGCTGTCCGTGCTTGGGAATGTTGGGGTGTATTTATTGATGTGGCTATCCGAGATTCTTAGAAATTCTTATTTCTTTGAAATCCAAGGACATTGATGTCATTCTTAGCATAATTGGTTCGCCAATTATTAAGCGAAGTTTGACTGTGTTGCCAAGTCTGTTTGTCCAGGTGCTCCTTCTTCGGTCAAAGAGTTAGGTTCATCCCAAAGCTCTCAAGACCATATTGTTTGCTTTGTAAAGCAAAATTCCATCTTGAATTCAGTGATATACCGGTGGTTCGTGATATTCTAGTTGTCTTCTAGAAGTATCACCATGTTGTTACATGACCGTGTTGTCGAGTTCATGAGTACATTGGTTCGTTGAACTACTCCTTCTCCAAAAACTGTACTGGATAACCCTGGACTAGTTGGTTGAGCTTAATCAACAACTTGGAGAGTTGAAAGACAAAAGGTTTATACGACTTGTTCCTTCATAAAAGGGATGTCTAGTGTTATCTGCGTTGAAGTTAGAAAATATCTCCTTTATCGATATGCTATCTTCCCCATATTTGATTTGAGTTTGGGCTATCGTCAAATCAAACTCAGTACCAAGGACTATCTTGATGATGTTTATACTCATGGTGTCTCGTCTGAGTATACCTTCATGTCCTTTGGTCTGACCAATACTTCTGCCTCGTTCATGCAAAATATGAGTTCCTCATTGGAGTATCTTGATAAGTTTGTTGTTGAGCCCATCGATGACATTCTTATTTCCTCCAATTTTAAAAGATTCATATTGGACGTTTGACACTAGTATTGGAAAGTTTGAGAACCATCCTTGTGTTATCATGAAGTATGTGTTCTGGATGTTGGAAGTGATCTTCTCTGGTTCACGTGCATTTGCTGAAAGATGTCGCCGTGGATCTGAGTCGAGTTCCCTTTGTTTTCCTCGGGAATCATCGCAAGTCGGTCAGGCATGTGCGGAGTATTCTTGAGATGGAAGGTTGTTGCCTCCATTTGCTTGAAAAGTTCCTTGTGCACACTAAGCCACTGACTGGTTTGCTCAAGAAATAGAAGAAGCTTAATACCTTCAAAATCTTCTTTGATGTAACCACCAGGACTCAATTGTGTTACATTGCAAGTTCATATGCACACAATTGCCTTTAGCAGTCGCATCTATATGTGTTACGCAATCTAGCTCAATCTTTTTGAGCTTGACATTGTGGTCCATATCTTGAGAATCTAGCAACTTTACCTTGGTGGTAGTTGTTGCAAATTCTATTCATACATTTTGAGTCTGAAATATCTTTACACCTAACCTAAGCTGAATCTCAAGCGGCAATGATGGTTAGCGTTTCTCAAGGATTTTTTACATAGGTCTCTTTGTAAATCCGACAAGATTGATGTTGTGGTTAACACAATTAGTCGGAAGGACTAATGCCATAATCTCTTGAATCATCAAGAATAACCACTCCCCGTAAGGATCTTGTGCGACTTATTCTAGGAGTTGCCCTTACGATGCTTTTCAAATCCTGAAGTCTTGACCTCCGCTTGACGACCTATTGAAGGCTGTTCAATAGCCTAATATTGGTGTCTAGACCATCAAGGAGAACATCATAAGCAGAGTTGCTAAATGTCTCTCGGTCAATCCCTCGAAATCATTTCTCCGGTGACAACCATTCCGTTAGGAGAAATTTCACTCCCCGCTGATCCTTGGCACTTCCCTAGACAGTACCCTTCTCTTTCCTTTGGTTAGTACTTGAAGTTCCAATCAATTCACACGTTGTGTGAATTCGTCAGTCATCTAGGCCCCAGCCTTTTTAGTAAACAACACTCGTTTCATGTACCCATACCAAAAAAGTGACTATGATTTTTAAATCCAAAGTTGCTATGGTTGGATAATCATTTGTGTTTCCACGAGTCACCCTCTCTAAGAGTGCCTCGTCATGGTATCAAAGGCAGTTTAACTCCTCGCTACCTTGTCCTTCGTGTTCTTATCAAGCGTGGAACAATTGCCTACCAAAAGTTGAAACTTCTTCCGTCTCCTCCGTTAACTTGTCGTGTTTCATGTTTGTTAGCTCAAGAGTTGTTTTTCAACACTCCTTCCATGAGATGACCATGAGATACTCGATCTTTTAAAGATCCACCATCCAGAGTTATTCCCTCTTTCCTTGAGTGAATAAAGGAACTGAAGAGCTCTTCAGGATGTCGTGGATCAACTTCTTCGACAAAGAAGATCGTCGTGGTATCAACAAGCTCGTTGAAGACCGTCATAATCCTTGTTACCTTCTCTTTTCCTACCTTAGGAATCTCGAGGACGAGATTCTTGTAAGGGGGGTAGAGTTGTAACATCCCATGTTTGTTAATCTCATTTTGTTGCTAAGTTGTTCATAAGCATGCATGCATTTGCATTGGTTTGGAGAAATTTTGCACTAAAAAGGTTTGCAACAATGTTGCCAATGTTGTTGTTTGCTCTATTTAAATATTTGGTGTAAAAGCCCCTCAAAATTTTGGGTCATAACACCCTAAAATTACCCTAATTCTTCCCTATTTAAAATTTCCAGAAAATATACTAAAAGGCAGGGGGTTTTGGGAAAAATCCCTTGTCTTCTTCCTCCTTCGGCAGGCAGGCCGCTGCACTGGCAGCGCCCTGTGTAGCTCGCCGGCCACCTCCTGCTTCGCCTGGCGAAGGGATGAGGACGGCCCGTCCTCCCTTCTCTCCCTCCCGACCTCACTTCCCCCTGGCGCCCCCCTTCCTCTCTCTATCTCTCTGTGCCACGGGCAAACCCTAGCCCCCGGCCAACCTCGCCGTCGCCGCCGCTCAGGGCTACCCCGCGCCCAGCCGACTAGGCCCGAAGCTCCGCCTCGCCTCTCTGAGCATCCTCGTCGAAGGAATCGACGCGGGGCTCTCTCGTTCGTCCCCAATGCCGCCATCTTCCCCGCGGCCGGCCACTGCCTCCGTCGACCTTGGCGTCGCCGTCCGGCCTTCCCTCGCCTCGCCGTCGCCACCAAGAGCACCAGGGTGAGCAGGCGGTCCTCCCCGTGCCCCTGGCCCTCTCCCTCTCGCTCTATACCGCCGCCGCCACACGAGCCTGCGAGCTCGGCCGCCGGCAATCGCCGCCGTGGTCGCTCCGGCGACCATTGGTGGGCGGCACCACCACCAAATGGTCGCCCGCGTCCCGCTGACCCTTTTCCCCCCTGCACGCCCTCGATCGGAGGCCGGATCGTCCGATTGGAGCTCGACCAGAGCTCCCAGAGAGCTCATGGCCGCGCTGACGTCATGCTGACGTCAGCGTGACGCCATATTTTTCTTTTTCTATTTTCTGGTTATTTTTTAGTAATTGATAAATAATTCATATTTATTCAGAAAAATACAAATTTATATATCAAATTGATCAGAAAAACATTTCCTATTTGTTTATACATGTTTCATACATGATTGAACCCATTAAATGTGGAGCTTAGTAGAAAACCCTAATACACCCCTCTCATATGTCGGGGTCCGATGCCGGAACCCCTTTAAATTGACGATGCACCTAGGGTCTATTCAATTCCATTAATATGACATATCATCATCCTTGTATGCGCATTGCATCAATGCCATGTGTTGATTGTTGTTTTACCCTTTCCGGTATTTGCTTCTTCGCGATCGATATAGCACGAGTCCGAGACGATGAAGATCGACAACACCGAAGGTCAATAATTGTCCACCGACGACAAGTCAAGCATGCATCGAAGATCCACATTGGTTTGTCAGGGACAAAGGCAAGCCCTAGCCTGGTTCATACAAGTTTTACAAATGCTTTTACTCTGGTTCCTACATATTGCATACGATTCAACTGTCTTTTATCGATAGGTAGAGTTATCCTATCTATTGCATGTTCCACCCTTGTAGCCTCAAATACCTGATCCACTGCTCCTAGCATAACTAGGTCGGGCATGTGTGCGTCGCTAGAGCCTTATATCTTTATGCTTAGCCATGCTTAGTTTGTTACGCTACTACTCCGGTCTTCGGACTGGAGCCATACAATGAAATAAAACTAGCATGACAGGTTGACGTGGTAAGTATAGAGATGTTGTTAAACATGATTAAAGGCTCAGACGAGAGGCCACATTGGGATGTGGTGGGTTGTTTCGTTTCTGCCGACCCTAGGAACCGAGTTCTCGCCTCTTGAACCAAGACTGAGCGTACAACCACACGAGGCCCTATTATGGTACCCTCTCGACTCACTAACTTGCCTAGTAGATTCCATGAGTCACATAGTTTGCGCGTTATTTGGACATATGCATCAAAAATGTTTGTGAAAAGGTGCATAGCATACAGGTAGGTAAGCGTGGCCGTGGTGGCTGGGGTTAGAGTCCCTGGGGAAACCCACCTCGCCTCACATCGTTAAGGACCGACTTCGGGACTTGACCCGTTACGGCGGAACAATCCTTAGCGCGTGACTCATGGTCTCGGCGACAGCAAGGTAAAGGTCGTGGTCAACCACTCTCTGCCGGCTTTCCAAGGAAGAGAGCTAATGTACTGGCACTAAGAATCGGTTGGCACGTGTGGGTAAAGTTGTGCACCCCTGCAGGGTTATGAATCTTTTCGAAAAGCCGTGTCCACGGTTACGGACGACTTGGGAATGGATTCTGTGATCATAGACAACTTTAACCTGATCGTAAAACTTGGCAAACAATGTGTGTTTACGGATACCTTCTCTGGGTGTTGAGGGGGTGATCCGAGGATAGTGGTTCGAGATGATGAAGATTGGTGGATACAATATGATGATCAATAGAGATAGAGATATCGCTCTCTTATCCCCTTTTAAAGGTTCTGAGTAGTCGAGCTTCTCTTCTCTCTTGTCTTACAAAGGAAAATTGGCTTTACGCAAAAGAAGCTCCACACAGAAAGCCCGCATACCCGCTTTGCTAAAAGGTTGTACTAAGTCTTGCTGAGTCCCTGTACTCAGCTTTGCATGCTTTTGTTTCAGAAGAAGTCGCTCCAAAAGATGGTGGTTTCTAGTCGACATCGACGAGTAGCTTGGGGTTCCCAGGTGGCAGCCTGGAATCTATGGGCTGGGACATCGCCGTTATGCTCCTGGCCTCTTAGGCCTTTTGCTATCTTGCTATGTCTAATAGCATAACTTCGCTTCCGTTGATTGATGTAATGTCAGGTCAGTGACCTCTGCTTGTAATGCTTTGGTTCTTCGCTCAGTTATGAGCTTGTATTACTTCTTGTGTCGTAGAGTCACTGTTGTGTTACCGATTCCCTCACTGTTGTCTCTCGAGCTCTAGGTTAGGCTTATAACAGACGAAGATCTGGTATTTGTCTAACCCTGATCCCGGGGGTGCCACATGTTTTGGTATCAGAGCAGGACTGCATGTAAGAAACCCTTTCTACTAGTCAATGTTGAGTCTAGTATTTGTGAAAACTATTTGAAAGCTAAACAGTATTTGCGAAAAGCTGAGTAGGCTTCTTTTTACTCCTTACCTGGTATCGCTCTAATTCTAAGGTGCCTTACCTTGTGTTGATTTGAAAGTTTTTCTATCTCTTCCAGTCTTTCAAACTTAGGTGCCTCAAGGGCATGTCGTTTCTAAACCAGGTGACCTAGTGCAGAATTCTTTAGAGTTGTGTGTGTTCTATGCATCCTCCTTGTTTTGTTTGTTTTGATAGAAAGATCTCCTTCCATCATGGTCTTTCTATTTTGTGGGTTCCACATCCTTCTGTTCTCGGTTTCGAGGTTTCCTTTCACCTTGGATGCCTCCTTTTCCTTTTTCTTGGGTACTTCAGAAGCTATGCATTGCTTTTAGATGGTACATCGTGACTACTACCTCGAAGTGTCTTCTGTGTCACTCATTTAGTAGTTACTCCTTTCTCGGGTTTTTAACCCTTGGACTTGAACCGAAGGTCCCCGATTGTGCTGGATTCTAGTATGCAAATCTTAGTACATGAAGCTGGCCTTTAACCCAAGATCCATGCCATTAAACACTGATGTTAATGTTCAAACATTATATCGGGATGGCTAAATTCAAATCAAGCTAGCCTTCAAGCTTGTGGTTATTGTCGTGTTGAATTGCGGCAATAAATATCTTTCCCTTCCACTAGCTATTCGTAGAGGTTCTTACATGAAACCAAATGGATCACGACAAGAGTGCTCTTTGTGAGTCTCATATCTATGCCTGTAACTCCGCCACACCTCCCTTTTTCAGCACGAGTTTCACAAAAGTGTTATCTTGTGCATCTACATCTCAGGAATTCTGATCCTGATCGTGTTCTTCCTCTTTAGTTGCTTTCCAATCTTTGTCTGCTAGTTAGCAGCCAAGTGGTAAAGCCGCATTGGTGTATCTAGTGCATGTTACCCTTGTGGTCTGTCAAGACATTTCACTTTGATATGTCAGGAGAAACAAACTCCAGTACCTTGCCCATTTCAAAGACTTGGTCAAAGTGTTGTAATCCGCAGATTAAGAGGCCTCGTTAGCTTCTGTTCTGTTCTACCTTGGAGTATCACCCTCTTCTATATCATGAGGTCGTGCTTTGTATCATGGCCTTATTGATGAAGTGATTCCCTTACATATCTTTACTCGCCCTTCCTCCGAGCTGTCCGTGCTTGGGAATGTTGGGGTGTATTTATTGATGTGGCTATCCGAGATTCTTAGAAATTCTTATTTCTTTGAAATCCAAGGACATTGATGTCATTCTTAGCATAATTGGTTCGCCAATTACTAAGCGAAGTTTGACTGTGTTGCCAAGTCTGTTTGTCCAGGTGCTCCTTCTTCGATCAAAGAGTTAGGTTCATCCCAAAGCTCTCAAGACCATATTGTTTGCTTTGTAAAGCAAAATTCCCTCTTGAATTCAGTGATATACCGGTGGTTCGTGATATTCTAGTTGTCTTCTAGAAGTATCACCATGTTGTTACATGACCGTGTTGTCGAGTTCATGAGTACATTGGTTCGTTGAACTACTCCTTCTCCAAAAACTGTACTGGATAACCCTGGACTAGTTGGTTGAGCTTAATCAACAACTTGGAGAGTTGAAAGACAAAAGGTTTATACGACTTGTTCCTTCATAAAAGGGATGTCTAGTGTTATCTGCGTTGAAGTTAGAAAATATCTCCTTTATCGATATGCTATCTTCCCCATATTTGATTTGAGTTTGGGCTATCGTCAAATCAAACTCAGTACCAAGGACTATCTTGATGATGTTTATACTCATGGTGTCTCGTCTGAGTATACCTTCATGTCCTTTGGTCTGACCAATACTTCTGCCTCGTTCATGCAAAATATGAGTTCCTCATTGGAGTATCTTGATAAGTTTGTTGTTGAGCCCATCGATGACATTCTTATTTCCTCCAATTTTAAAAGATTCATATTGGACGTTTGACACTAGTATTGGAAAGTTTGAGAACCATCCTTGTGTTATCATGAAGTATGTGTTCTGGATGTTGGAAGTGATCTTCTCTGGTTCACGTGCATTTGCTGAAAGATGTCGCCGTGGATCTGAGTCGAGTTCCCTTTGTTTTCCTCGGGAATCATCGCAAGTCGGTCAGGCATGTGCGGAGTATTCTTGAGATGGAAGGTTGTTGCCTCCATTTGCTTGAAAAGTTTCTTGTGCACACTAAGCCACTGACCGGTTTGCTCAAGAAATAGAAGAAGCTTAATACCTTCAAAATCTTCTTTGATGTAACCACCAGGACTCAATTGTGTTACATTGCAAGTTCATATGCACGCAATTGCCTTTAGCAGTCGCATCCATATGTGTTACGCAATCTAGCTCAATCTTTTTGAGCTTGACATTGTGGTCCATATCTTGAGAATCTAGCAACTTTACCTTGGTGGTAGTTGTTGCAAATTCTATTCATACATTTTGAGTCTGAAATAGCTTTACACCTAACCTAAGCTGAATCTCAAGCGGCAATGATGGTTAGCGTTTCTCAAGGATTTTTTACATAGGTCTCTTTGTAAATCCGACAAGATTGATGTTGTGGTTAACACAATTAGTCGGAAGGACTAATGCCATAATCTCTTGAATCATCAAGAATAACCACTCCCCGTAAGGATCTTGTGCGACTTATTCTAGGAGTTGCCCTTACGATGCTTTTCAAATCCTGAAGTCTTGACCTCCGCTTGACGACCTATTGAAGGCTGTTCAATAGCCTAATATTGGTGTCTAGACCATCAAGGAGAACATCATAAGCAGAGTTGCTAAATGTCTCTCGGTCAATCCCTCGAAATCATTTCTCCGGTGACAACCATTCCGTTAGGAGAAATTTCACTCCCCGCTGATCCTTGGCACTTCCCTAGACAGTACCCTTCTCTTTCCTTTGGTTAGTACTTGAAGTTCCAATCAATTCACACGTTGTGTGAATTTGTCAGTCATCTAGGCCCCAGCCTTTTTAGTAAACAACACTCGTTTCATGTACCCATACCAAAAAAGTGACTATGATTCTTAAATCCAAAGTTGCTATGGTTGGATAATCATTTGTGTTTCCACGAGTCACCCTCTCTAAGAGTGCCTCGTCATGGTATCAAAGGCAGTTTAACTCCTCGCTACCTTGTCCTTCGTGTTCTTATCAAGCGTGGAACAATTGCCTACCAAAAGTTGAAACTTCTTCCGTCTCCTCCGTTAACTTGTCGTGTTTCATGTTTGTTAGCTCAAGAGTTGTTTTTCAACACTCCTTCCATGAGATGACCATGAGATACTCGATCTTTTAAAGATCCACCGTCCAGAGTTATTCCCTCTTTCCTTGAGTGAATAAAGGAACTGAAGAGCTCTTCAGGATGTCGTGGATCAACTTCTTCGACAAAGAAGATCGTCGTGGTATCAACAAGCTCATTGAAGACCATCATAGTCCTTGTTACCTTCTCTTTTCCTACCTTAGGAATCTCGGGGACGAGATTCTTGTAAGGGCGGTAGAGTTGTAACATCCCATGTTTGTTAATCTCATTTTGTTGCTAAGTTGTTCATAAGCATGCATGCATTTGCATTGGTTTGGAGAAATTTTGCACTAAAAAGGTTTGCAACAATGTTGCCAATGTTGTTGTTTGCTCTATTTAAATATTTGGTGTAAAAGCCCCTCAAAATTTTGGGTCATAACACCCTAAAATTACCCTAATTCTTCCCTATTTAAAATTTCCAGAAAATATACTAAAAGGCAGGGGGTTTTGGGAAAAATCCCTTGTCTTCTTCCTCCTTCGGCAGGCAGGCAGCTGCCTGGCAGCGCCTGGTAGCTCGCCGGCCACCTCCTGCTTCGCCTGGCGAAGGGATGAGGACGGCCCGTCCTCCCTTCTCTCCCTCCCGACCTCACTTCCCCCTGGCGCCCCCCTTCCTCTCTCTATCTCTCTGTGCCACGGGCAAACCCTAGCCCCCGGCCAACCTCGCCGTCGCCGCCGCTCAGGGCTACCCCGCGCCCAGCCGACTAGGCCCGAAGCTCCGCCTCGCCTCTCTGAGCATCCTCGTCGAAGGAATCGACGCGGGGCTCTCTCGTTCGTCCCCAACGCCGCCATCTTCCCCGCGGCCGGCCACTGCCTCCGTCGACCTTGGCGTCGCCGTCCGGCCTTCCCTCGCCTCGCCGTCGCCACCAAGAGCACCAGGGTGAGCAGGCGGTCCTCCCCGTGCCCCTGGCCCTCTCCCTCTCGCTCTATACCGCCGCCGCCACGCGAGCCTGCGAGCTTGGCCGCCGGCAATCGCCGCCGTGGTCGCTCCGGCGACCATTGGTGGGCGGCGCCACCACCAAATGGTCGCCCGCGTCCCGCTGACCCTTTTCCCCCCCTGCACGCCCTCGATCGGAGGCCAGATCGCCCGATTGGAGCTCGACCAGAGCTCCCAGAGAGCTCATGGCCGCGCTGACGTCATGCTGACGTCAGCGTGACGCCATATTTTTCTTTTTCTATTTTCTGGTTATTTTTCAGTAATTGATAAATAATTCATATTTATTCAGAAAAATACAAATTTATATATCAAATTGATCAGAAAAACATTTCCTATTTGTTTATACATGTTTCATACATGATTGAACCCATTAAATGTGGATCTTAGTAGAAAACCCTAATACACCCCTCTCATATGTCGGGGTCCGATGCCGGAACCCCTTTAAATTGACGATGCACCTAGGGTCTATTCAATTCCATTAATATGACATATCATCATCCTTGTATGCGCATTGCATCAATGCCATGTGTTGATTGTTGTTTTACCCTTTCCGGTATTTGCTTCTTCGCGATCGATATAGCACGAGTCCGAGACGATGAAGATCGACAACACCGAAGGTCAATAATTGTCCACCGACGACAAGTCAAGCATGCATCGAAGATCCACATTGGTTTGTCAGGGACAAAGGCAAGCCCTAGCCTGGTTCATACAAGTTTTACAAATGCTTTTACTCTGGTTCCTACATATTGCATACGATTCAACTGTCTTTTATCGATAGGTAGAGTTATCCTATCTATTGCATGTTCCACCCTTGTAGCCTCAAATACCTGATCCACTGCTCCTAGCATAACTAGGTCGGGCATGTGTGCGTCGCTAGAGCCTTATATCTTTATGCTTAGCCATGCTTAGTTTGTTACGCTACTACTCCGGTCTTCGGACTGGAGCCATACAATGAAATAAAACTAGCATGACAGGTTGACGTGGTAAGTATAGAGATGTTGTTAAACATGATTAAAGGCTCAGACGAGAGGCCACATTGGGATGTGGTGGGTTGTTTCGTTTCTGCCGACCCTAGGAACCGAGTTCTCGCCTCTTGAACCAAGACTGAGCGTACAACCACACGAGGCCCTATTATGGTACCCTCTCGACTCACTAACTTGCCTAGTAGATTCCATGAGTCACATAGTTTGCGCGTTATTTGGACATATGCATCAAAAATGTTTGTGAAAAGGTGCATAGCATACAGGTAGGTAAGCGTGGCCGTGGTGGCTGGGGTTAGAGTCCCTGGGAAAACCCACCTCGCCTCACATCGTTAAGGACCGACTTCGGGACTTGACCCGTTACGGCGGAACAATCCTTAGCGCGTGACTCATGGTCTCGGCGACAGCAAGGTAAAGGTCATGGTCAACCACTCTCTGCCGGCTTTCCAAGGAAGAGAGCTAATGTACTGGCACTAAGAATCGGTTGGCACGTGTGGGTAAAGTTGTGCACCCCTGCAGGGTTATGAATCTTTTCGAAAAGCCGTGTCCACGGTTACGGACGACTTGGGAAAGGATTCTATGATCATAGACAACTTTAACCTGATCGTAAAACTTGGCAAACAATGTGTGTTTACGGATACCTTCTCCGGGTGTTGAGGGGGTGATCCGAGGATAGTGGTTCGAGATGATGAAGATTGGTGGATACAATATGATGATCAATAGAGATAGAGATATCGCTCTCTTATCCCCTTTTAAAGGTTCTGAGTAGTCGAGCTTCTCTTCTCTCTTGTCTTACAAAGGAAAATTGGCTTTACGCAAAAGAAGCTCCACACAGAAAGCCCGCATACCCGCTTTGCTAAAAGGTTGTACTAAGTCTTGCTGAGTCCCTGTACTCAGCTTTGCATGCTTTTGTTTCAGAAGAAGTCGCTCCAAAAGATGGTGGTTTCTAGTCGACATCGACGAGTAGCTTGGGGTTCCCAGGTGGCAGCCTGGAATCTATGGGCTGGGACGTCGCCGTTATGCTCCTGGCCTCTTAGGCCTTTTGCTATCTTGCTATGTCTAATAGCATAACTTCGCTTCCGTCGATTGATGTAATGTCAGGTCAGTGACCTCTGCTTGTAATGCTTTGGTTCTTCGCTCAGTTATGAGCTTGTATTACTTCTTGTGTCGTAGAGTCACTGTTGTGTTACCGATTCCCTCACTGTTGTCTCTCGAGCTCTAGGTTAGGCTTATATCAGACGAAGATCTGGTATTTGTCTAACCCTGATCCCGGGGGTGCCACACAGCCGCCATGGCTGTTGTGGTAGGATGACGTGGCGACGTGCTGCCGTTGGCTGTGGTTGCATGATGACGTCGAGGTGGGCCATGCCGTCGTTGGCTGTGGCGGCAAGATGACGTGGCGATGTGCCATCGTTGGCTATGGAGGCAGGATGACGTGGCAACGTGCCGGCTCAGCGTGCCGCAACGCGCAGTGCCGGCAGGTCCCACCTCGCTCTATGGCGACCGTGCCCAAGTAACATGCCACATGTCGCCTGGCAGGCCTGCCGCCATGGAGAGATGGTCCTTTTTAGCAATTTCATTTACATGTGGTCCTTCTTGACAATTCATTGAGGAGGTGGTTCTTTCTATTAAAATTTTGAAAGCACACCTATAGCCAAAACTATAACAAAATGTCGTGCAAATAAAACCTGTGAAATGCAGAATCAGTAAACCTAGAGTGGACTGAAACTGGTCACGGGAGACGGCATCGGCTTCAGATGCTTCCTACCCAGCAACATTGTACCAGCAGGTGATGAGCGACGGCGGGACTTCAAATTCGTCCAAACAAGAATGGCAGAGTCCCCTCCCACCCCCACCCCCACCCCCACCCCCAAGGGCGACCACAACCAAACATCCTCCTCTCCTCCTCTTCCCCCTGCCGTTACCGGCATCAGCCGCCTGGAAAAGCCTATGCGACACTGTCTGTGTCAGGATCTTCTTTGGCCGCGTGTCTGGAGGCTGCTAGGGGCGGTTCTTGGACGGCGGCAGTGCGGCTTGGGCGGCAAGGCTCCGACTCCGACGAGCGGTGGGGCTTCCGGTTGCGGCAGATGCGGGCTACGGTGGTGCTTCTGGCCACCAGTGGCACTATGGCCATGTAGATGGGCGATGGCCTGGGCTTGCAAGCCTAGATCTGTGCCGACGGGTGGGCCCGGTGGGGTTCATCTGGCTGTGTGCATGGTGGATTGTGGACAACGTAGAGGCGCCGCTCGTCGTACTAGTTGCCCTCGGATGCCTCGACATCTCCTCTGTCGGTCGTGGTTGAGCTGGATCTAGGCCAGGCGGGCTCGATCAAAACTTGTTCATCC
Organism: Lolium perenne; assembly: GCF_019359855.2. Taxonomy (NCBI): domain Eukaryota; kingdom Viridiplantae; phylum Streptophyta; class Magnoliopsida; order Poales; family Poaceae; genus Lolium; species Lolium perenne. Next base: position 148,978,301 of record NC_067245.2, read on the forward strand.
CTACAATTTCAAAGGAGTTGGTGGCACGTCGGCTTGAGTTGCCAGGGCGGTGGCCCTAGAAAGTGGAATATGTGGCCGGATCTCTAACGAGCCGTGTTGTGGTGGTGATGTTTCTCTTCTTGGCTCTATGGATGGCGAGGAGTAGGTGGCAGGGGATCATGTGTTGGCGGCGCTTTCGCAATGTCGACGCGATCATGTCGTTGAGGCCTTTCTTGGTGATATTGGGCAGTCCGATATACTGGTGCAAAGGTTTTTTAAGGGAAATCTTAACGCTTCGGCGCCAGCGATGCATGCAGTCATAACCCTTTTGGGGCGTCGTCGTGGTTACCTTCCTTAGGTAGGGCTCCAGGTGAAACCCTTGACCATCTCGGGCTCGACAATGGCAGTGTCTTACGTCGTTACCCTCGTAGGGGCGTAGTCGTGAAGCTCCGGTACCTCTCGGCATTGTTCCAATGTCACCAGTTCACAAGTTCAGATCATGTCTCATGGCACTTCTAGTGCTGGCGTGGGGCGTTCTCGTTGTCCTCCTATCTTATAGATGCGACCATGTCTTCACCGCTATGTGTCCTTGTTGTCAACTGGCAAGATTGGCTCTCACGGGACAAGAGCGAGAGTGAAGGTGTCCCTCCTCGGTGACAACTTGATGGGTGTGTTGTGACTTTTAGTGGATAGTCTTGGATGCTTTATACGGTGTGGCTACTCCTATACTTTTAATTTATCTTTGATCTGCTTTGTAAAAGGATTTTCTGATTACTTTGTATCAGTTTGGCTGTGTGAATTTATTTATAAAGCGGGATGATACGTCTCCAACGTATCTATAATTTCTAATGTTCCATGCTAGTTTTATGACAATACCTACATGTTTTGCTCACACTTTATAATGTTTTTATGCATTTGCCGGGACTAACCTATTAACAAGATGCCGAGGTGCCAGTTCTTGTTTTCTGCTGTTTTCGGTTTCAGAAATCCTACACAGGAAATGTTCTCGGAATTGGACGAAACAAAAGCCAAACCTCCTATTTTACCGAGACGGACCCAGAACACCGAAGGAGAGACGGAGAGGGGCCAAGGGGGCAACACACCACCTGGTGGCGCAACCAAGAGGGGGGCGCCCAGCTATGGGGTGGGGCCCCTCGGGACCCCTCCGACACCGCCCTTTCGCCTATATAATCCTCCAGATGCGAAAAACCTAAAAAACCCAACGATATTCCACGAAGAGTTCCGTAGCCGCCGCCATCGCGAAGACAAGTTTCGGGGGATAGAAGTCTCTGTTCCGGCATGCCGCCGGGACGGGGAATTGTCCCCGGAAGTCATCTCCATCGACACCACCGCCATCTTCATCGCCGTTGTTGTCTCCCATGATGAGGAGGGAGTAGTTCTCCCCCGAGGCTGAGGGCTCTACCGGTAGCTATGTGGTTCATCTCTCTCTCTCTCCCATGGTGTGATCTTTATGTGATCATGAGCTTTGTATCACTATTAATCTATGTGCTACTCTAGTGATGTTATTAAAGTAGTCTATTCCTCCTCCATGATGTAATGTTGACAGTGTGTGCATCATGTAGTACTTGGCGTAGGTTATGATTGTAATCTCTTGTAGATTATGAAGTTGACTATTACTATGATAGTATTGATGTGATCTATTCCCCCTTTCATAGCTATTGTTGACAATGTGTATGCTATGTTAGTACTCGGTCTAAATTGCAACGGTCTATTATGCACTCTAGAGGTTACTTTAATATGAACTCCGAACGTTGTGGAGCTTGTTTACTCCGGCTAGAGGTGTGCTTTTATAGCCCTACACAATGAATGGTGTTTGTTATCCAACAAGAGAGTGTTTAAGAGTAGCATCTATTTATTCAGTTATGTGATCATGGTTGAGAGTGTCCACTAGTGAAAGTATGATCCCTAGGCCTTGTTTTTAAGCATTGAAACACCGTTTCCAACAAGTTCTGCTACATGTTTGCTTGCTGCCATTTTTATTTCAGATTTCAATTACTACTTACAATCATCCATATTACTTGTATTTCACTATCTCTTCGCCGAACTAGTGCACCTATACATCTGACAAGTGTATTAGGTGTGTTGGGGACACAAGAGACTTCTTGTATCTTAATTGCAGGGTTGCTTGAGAGGGATATCTTTGACCTCTACCTCCCTGAGTTCGATAAACCTTGGGTGATTCACTTAAGGGAAACTTGCTGTTGTTCTACAAACCTCTTTTCTTGGAGGCCCAACACTGTCTACAGGAATAGAAGCGTGCGTAGACATCAATGGACGAAATCCTATTTCGAGGAATAAGACATAGCACAAACCATGATGGTAAAACAAAAGCAAGTGGTAGGAATTAGCCGGCTGAAGCATCACCGGTTTGATTGTCTGTGCGCGTGTGGCCCCTCCTCATTGCTGCAAAATTTTGGATATTGCTGCAAAAAATTCAAAACGTGACAATTTGAATATAGCATTTTAGAAATGCAACATTATTTTGCAATAGTTTGCTGTGAATTTGTAAAAACTTGCAACACGTAGCAACAAAATCATAACATTTTGGACATACTAAATGTAGCAAAAAGAAAAGGTGGATGCATCAAATCCCTGTTAGTCTAACCAAAAATGTTGCAAAAAGCTATCACCATTCACAAAAAGCCAACACATCCAACAAATATGTCCAATGCACGTGATATTAAATAAATCCCTTTGTATACACAGAAAGAAAGCGGTGTAGTATTTACACATGCTTAAACAGTAACAACTATGGACACATGTAGCATTTCGGATAACTTTTGCATAAAAAAATTCCAAAAAATTTAGTGGCCTCCACCTTCTGAGTCTTCGACCATGGAGGTATATCATGGCCGATTCGACCTCGCCTTCCATGAATCCGCTAAGTCGGAGGCCAATCGGAGCCAAGTCGGGTAAAATCCCTACCAATCCGCTCATGGATGCCTTCTTTTTCATAATGGCTCCAAATTGCGAGTTCCTTGTCCATGGCGGGCTTGTCGTTGTCAGTCCACGCCCAATGAGATGGACAAGGTTATAATTCGGTGCTGGCATGGGGGAGCCATCGCCACCGTCGAGAGAGAAGAATGACGACTCCTCCTTGAGACCATGGGGATGTCCATCACATCATCGTCATCTAGGACATCAACTCCTCCCTCAATTTGACAGGCAGCCAAGCCACAAAGCTACTGCAAGCTCAAGCCAAGGCGGACACCCACCGTAAGCACATGGCACGTTGGAAATATGTCCTATAGGAAGTAACAATATTTTTATTATCATATTCCATTGTTCATGATAAATGTCTGTACTCCATACTAGAGTTGTATTAACATGAAACATATACTTGTGTGGGTTCATAAACAACACTGTGTCCCTAGTAACTATGAAGACCATGAAAGAAATAGATCAAGATACTGGCACAAACCCGTATTCCAAAGGTGGACTACTCCCTCTTGATCATGGTGATGATGATGAAGACGTTGGATAAGGTGGAGATTCCTCCGGCGGAGTTTCCTCCTCCAATCTTCTCTGATACAGCCTCCGTTTTCATGTTTTTGTGTTTCTGTGGCGCTCTCCTCCAGAGAACCCTCGGGGGTCATACATATAGTGGTTTTTATGTCAAAATACGTCGGTTCGCAAAATAATTAAGAAAATTAGATGATCGACGACTGAAAAAGCCTGGGTGGCGCGCCCACCCTGCCTGGGCACGCCACATGGTCTCTTTTGGGCCTCTCAGGCCCCAGGTGAGGTCCAAGTGCTTCTGATCATTCTTTCGGTGAAAAAATATGTCCCCAAAATTCTAGCTCAATTTGACTCTGTATAGGTCTCTGAAAGTGAAAAATACACAAAACATGGTTTTCCTGTTCTGCAGAGTTATAACCCAAATAAAGGGAATCATTGGTAATCAGCATAAATCATTGTAAAACATGGTATTATCATCATATATGCTGCGAATATGTGGAAATTCATGTTAATAAAGTACAAAGTTCATGTATGAATTTTACATGCATCAACCACCTGCGCACGTTTGGATTCGTAGCCCACGTCAAGCGCCTCGGGCCAGGGATCAACAAGCTCGCCAATAAATCAACACTGGTGATCTTTGTCGGCTACGAGGAGGTCTCAAAGGCGTACATGGTCTATGATCTTGTGACGAGGAAGGTGCGGATCACGCGCGATGTGAAATTTGAAGAGCATAGGAGGTGGGCCTGGACGGGGACGGCGAATATAGCCGCGCCACCCCTAGATGAACCGCTGGTGGTCATCTATTCCAACGATCCCGGTGGCGGCACCTCCCACGCCCAACTTCAAAGCTAGCTCGTCGTCAAATGGAGCTACACCATACATGGATGTGTCCACGTCGAGCTGGGCCACACCTGTGTCGATGGCCACGGTGCCAGGCAAGGACATGGACACGCCGCAGGTGGCTGGAGTGGAAAGGAGCGCTGTCATGCAACAATCTCCATCCACTGCGTCAACAGAGGACAGATGGGCCGCACTACCAAGCGACGACAACGAGAAACACGACCTCGACCACACGCCGCCCCGCTACCGAAAAATCCAGCACGTACATGAGCAGCTGGACGAGGAGAAGGCAGAGCACGTCGCACTCTATCTCATGGCAGCGGAGGAATCAACGATCGTCGACGAGGCTTTGTCCGAGAAATGTTGGAAAGAGGCCATGGACGTGGAGCTCGGGGCCATCTACGAAAATGGCACATGGGAGCTTATGATGCTACCACCTGCACACACAGAGCCATCGGGCTCAAATGTTTCTACAAGGTAAAAAAAGGACCCTGCAGGTGCAGGTCCTATAGTGAAATACAAAGCGCGCCTCATGGTGAAAGGCTACGAGCAGTGGCAAGGCGTGGAGTATTATGGGGTGTTGGCTCCGGTGGCACGCATGGAGACCGTGCGCTTGCTGCTAGCGCTCGTTGATGGTGCTTATCGTAACGCCGGAACCCCAAGAGGAAGGTATGATGATCACAGTAGTAAGTTTTCCCTCAGTAAGAAACCAAGGTTTAATCGACCAGTAGGAGAAAGACGTGACTTCTGAAGGTGTTGCTGGTTGACTAGTGGCAGAGCGCACTATCGGCGTTAGCAACAACGTGGAACCTGCACACACCACAACCAAAGTACTTTTCCCCAACTTATAGTGAGAGGTTGTCAATCTCACCGGTTTGCTGAACACAAAGGATTAGACGTATCGAATCGAAGGAGATGTTTGCAGAAAGTAAACAGAACATGATTGCAGTTGAATTTATGAGTAAAGGAAATAGGAGGACCGGGGTCCACAGGTCACTAGAGCTGTCTCTCCATAAAGAAATAGCATGTTGGGTAAACAAATTACAGCTGAGAAATTGACAGAATATCGATCGATACATAACAAGATGATTACTATGATAATTTGGTATTGGGCATTACAACATAATACATAGAACGTAATCCAACTGCGTCTATGACTAATAATCCACCTTCAGGTTAGCATCCGCACCCCTTCCAGTATAAAGTTGCAAGCAACAGACTATCACATTAAGCAATGTGTGTAAAGTAAACAATAGAATTACCTTTGGATAAAACATTGTTGGGTTATCCCTAGTAGCAACAACACATCTACACTACAACCTTAGAAGTTATAAAGTCACTCTCCCAGATTACTAGAGGCATGAACCTACTATCGAGCATAAATACCCCCTCTTGGAGTCACAAGTATCCACTTGGCCAGAGTTTCTACTAGCAACGGAGAGCATGCAAGATCACAAATAATATATGACATGAATATATAATCAATCTTAACATAGTATTCAACATTCATCGGATTTCAGCAAATCAAACATAGAGGATTACATAAAGATGATCTTGATCATGTAGGGCAGCTCACAAGATCGATACATGAAGCACATGGTGGAGAAGACAACCATCTAGCTACCGCTATGGACCCATAGTCCAGGGATGAACTACTCACGCATCACTTCGGAGGCGGGCATGGTGATGTAGATGCCTCCGGCAATGATTTCCCCCTCCGGCAGGGTGCCGAGAAGAGCTTCAGAACCCCCGAGATGGGTTCGGCGATGGCAGCCGCGGCGGAACTTTTCATGGATTTTGGCTCAGGTATCCAGGGTTTTCACGGGATCGTGAATAAATAGGCGGAGGATTCAGGTCGGTGGGGCGCCTGTGTGCCCCACACCATGCTTTGGCGCGGGCCAGCCCTAGGTCGCGCCAAGGGCAGGTGTGAGCGCCCTGGTGCGCCTCTTCGTCCCCCCTCCGGACTTTGTCTTCGTTTCGGTAAAATATTGACTTCGTCTTTTGTTTCGTCCAATTCCGAGAATATTTCCTGTACAACTTTTCTGAAATACAAAAACAGCAGAAAACAGGGAACTGGCATTATGGCATCTTGTTAATAGGTTAGTGTCGGAAATCATGTAAAAGTGCAACGAAGTGTAAACAAAACACATATAAATTGGTGTAAAACAAGCATGGAGCATCAAAAATTATAGATACGTTTGAGACGTATCAGCATCCCCAAGCTTAACTCCTACTCGTCCTCGAGTAGGTAAGTGATAACAAAATAATTTTTGAGGTGACATAAAGCCAACACAATCTTGATCAAACATGTAAAGCATTGTGAGCTGGGATCTAAGTATTCTAACATAAGCATGATAGATATAATTCAGTTGAACTTAGCAACTATGTTATAACATGAAGAAAAACTCGAACAAATGATCATGAATAATAGTGCATTGAAAGCAACTATGTGTTTATGATCATAAAGTAAACATAATAAAGTAGTATTCAACATGTCCTTATGGAATAGCAAAACATACATTCAAGGACACCTTCAAAGTTCAAAGGGTGACTAGATACAAATAATTTGAGAGCAAGCAATAGCACAATCATGAATCAATCAATAATAATTTTGGGACTATGCATATTGCACTAAGAATGACAACTACACTCTCTTAATCGGTGCATAAAGTAGAAGGTGAAGACTCAACATGAAAGTTAAAGAAAGACCCTTCGCAGAGGGAAGCAGGGATTACCCATGTGCTAGAGCTTTTTATTTTGAAAGCAATAAGAGTGTTGAAAGTATTTATTTTGAGAGGTGCTACTTATGTCAACGGTAGTGATAAATATTATGGCTTATGCATAATTACTTCCTATAAGTTTGCTTGCCTCATGCATAATATATCAATAGTGCTCACACCTTGTCCTAATTAGCTTGAACTTCTATGGATTTTCATCGCATACATATGTTTTAACGAAGTGTCACAAAGGGGTACCTCCTTGCCTCCTGTACAAAGGTCCTTAGGAGATGGATCTCATGATTTCTCAGTTTTGATGAATCTCAACCTTTTTGGACATCCATACCAGGAAAGCAAGGACAACAAATATTTGGACTTTTGCCCAGCTGAAACTTTCACCATGTGAACATGACTTTAGTTGGTGGCCCAATGTTCCTCTCTAACAATATGCATACTCAAATCTTTGCAACTGATGGTAAATCTCCCTTACTTCAAACAAGATGAGCATGCATAGTATTTCACATGATATTCAACAAAAGCATATTGATGGTGTTCCCCATGACAGCACGGTTATCACACAACAAGAAACTTATAAGAACTAAAAATGCATAAAACATAGTACTTGGCAATTGTTTTGAGCTCTCAAATAGATCATGTTTAAGCTCTTGCATCATGTAGTTTGAACCTATTAGTGGAGAATTACTGTAGAGCTTGTTGAAATTTGGTTTGCATGATTGGTCTCTCTAAGGTCTAGATATTTTCTGGTAAAAGTGTTTGAACAACAAGGAAGATAGTGTAGAGTCTTATAATGCTTGCAATATGTTCTTATGTAAGTTTTGCTGTACCGGTTCATACTTGTGTTTGCTTCAAACAACCCTGCTAGCCAAAGCCTTGTACTGAGAGGGAATGCTTCTCGTGCATCCAAAACCTTGAGCCAAAACTTATGCCATTTGTGTCCACCATAACTACCTACTATGTGGTATTTCTCTGCCATTCCAAGTGAATTGTTTGCGTGCTACCTTTAAAAATTCCATTCCTTGTCCTTGCAATATATAGCTCATGGGAAAGTAGCTTAAAAACTATTGTGGTAAAGAATATGTCGCTTATGTATCTTATTTCTTATAAGTTGCTTGTTGAGCGGTAACCATGTTTCTGGGGACGCCATCAACTGTTACACCTTTGTTGAATATCATGTGAGTTGCTATGCATGTTCGTCTTGTCTGAAGTAAGGGTGATTTGTCATGATTAAATGGTTTGAGTATGCATATTGTTAGAGAAGAACATTGGGCTGCCAACCAAAGCCATGTATCATGGTGGAAGTTTCAGCTTGGACATTAATCCTCAAATCTCTTATGAGAATGTTATCTGTTGTTGAATGCTTGAAGCATAAAAGAGGAGTCCATTATCTATTTTCTATGTTGTTCCAGTATGGATGTCCTCAAGTTGAGATCTATCAAAATCGAGAAATCAAATGCGATTTATCTCCTTGGACCTTTGTACAGGTGACATAGAGGTAACCCTTTGTGACACTTGGTTGAAACATATGTAATGCAATGATAATCCATGGAAATCCGAGCTAATTAGGACAAGGTGCGAGCACTATTGGTATTCAATGCATGAGGCTTGCAACTTATAGGATGTTTTATGCATAACACATATGAATTATTACTACCGTTGACAAAATTGTTTCCATGTTTTCAAAATAAAAACTCTAGCACATGAGTAATCCCTGCTTCCCTCTGCGAAGGGCCTTTCTTTTACTTTATGTTGAGTCAGTTTACCTACTTCTTTCTATCTTAGAAGCAAACACTTGTGTCAACTGTGTGCATTGATACTTACATACTTGCTTATTTGCACTCATCATATTACTTTGTGTTGACAATTATCCATGAGGTATACATGTTGGAAGTTGAAAGCAACTGCTGAAACTTATATCTTCCTTTATATTGCTTCAAAACCTTCTATTAAGAATCTATTGCTTTATGAGTTAACTCTTATGCAAGACTTATTGATGCTTGTCTTGAAAGTACTATTCATGAAAAGTCTTTGCTATATGATTCAGTTGTTTAGTCATTATCTTTACCATTGCTTTGAATCACTTCATTCATCTCATATTCTTTACAATAGTATTGATCAAGATTATGATAGTAGCATGTCACTTCAGAAATTATCCTTGTTATCGTTTACCTACTCGAGGGCGAGTAGGAACTAAGCTTGGGGATGCTTGATACGTCTCAAACGTATCTATAATTTCTTATGTTGCATGCTAGTTTTATGACAATACTCACATGTTTTATATACACTTTATATCATTTTGATGCATTTTCCGTGACTAACCTATTAACAAGATGCCGAAGCGACAGTTCCTTTTTTCTGCTGTTTTTGGTTTCAGAAATCCTACACAGGAAATATTCTCGGAATTGGACGAAACAAAAGCCCACGGTCTTATTTTCCATGGAGCTTTCCAGAAGTCTGAAGAGGAGACGAAGAGGGGCAACGAGGCGGCCACACCCTAGGGGGCGCGGCCCCACCCCTGGCCACGCCGCCCTATGGAGTGGGCCCCTCGAGCGTCCCCCGACTCTGCCCCTTCGCCTATTTAATCTCTCCGTTGCGAAAACCCTAGTACCGAGAGCCACGATACGAGAAAAGTTACTGTGACGCCGCCGCCGCCAATCCCATCTCGGGGGATTCAGGAGATCGCCTCCGGCACCCTACCGGAGAGTGGAATCATCACCGGAGGGCTCTACATCACCATACCCGCCTCCGGACTGATGCGTGAGTAGTTCATCCTTGGACTATGGGTCCATAGCAGTAGCTAGATGGCTGTCTTCTCCTCTTGTGCTATCATGTTTAGATCTTGTGAGCTGCCTATCATGATCAAGATCATCTATTTGTAATGCTACATGTTGTGTTTGTTGGGATCCGATGAATATGGAATACTATGTCAAGTTGATTATTGATCTATCATATATGTGTTGTTTATGATCTTGCATGCTCTCCGTTGCTAGTAGAGGCTCTGGCCAAGTTGATACTTGTGACTCCAAGAGGGAGTATTTATGCTCGATAGTGGGTTCATGCCTCCATTGAATCTAGGACAGTGACAGAAAGTTCTAAGGTTATGGATGTGCTGTTGCCACTAGGGATAAAACATCAATACTTTGTCTAAGGATATTTGTATTGTTTACATTACGCACAGTACTTAATGCAATTGTCTGTTGTTTGCAACTTAATACTGGAAGGGGTGCGGATGCTAACCCGAAGGTGGATGATGACGTGTAAAGCACACGCCCGTTGGGAACCCCAAGTGGAAGGTGTGATGCGTACAGCAGCAAGTTTCCCTCAGTAAGAAACCAAGGTTTATCGAACCAGTAGGAGTCAAGGAACACGTGAAGGTCGTTGGTGACGGAGTGTAGTGCGGCGCAACACCAGGGATTCCGGCGCCAACGTGGAACCTGCACAACACAATCAAAATACTTTGCCCCAACGTAACAGTGAGGTTGTCAATCTCACCGGCTTGTTGTAAACAAAGGATTAAATGTATGGTGTGGAAAATGATGTTTGTTTGCAAAGAACAGTAGAGAACAATGTTTGCAGTAGATTGTATTCAAATGTAAAAGAATGGACCGGGGTCCACAGTTCACTAGTGGTGTCTCTCCAATAAGATAAATAGCATGTTGGGTGAACAAATTACAGTTGGGCAATTCACAAATAGAGAGGGCATAACAATGCACATACATATCATGATGACTACTATGAGATTTAATCAGGGCATTACGACAAAGTACATAGACCGCTATCCAGCATGCATCTATGCCTAAAAAGTCCACCTTCGGGTTAGCATCCACACCCCTTCCAGTATTAAGTTGCAAACAACAAGCAATTGCATTAAGTATGGTGCGTAATGTAATCAACATAAATATCCTTAGACAAAGCATTGATGTTTTATCCCTAGTGGCAACAGCACATCCACAACCTTAGAACTTTCTCGTCACACGTCCTGCATTCAATGGAGGCATGAACCCACTATCGAGCATAAATACTCCCTCTTGGAGTTACAAGTATCAACTTGGCCAGAGCCTCTACTAGCAATGGAGAGCATGTAAGAACATAAACAACACATATATGATAGATTGATAATCAACTTGACATAGTATTCCATATTCATCGGATTCCAACAAACACAACATGTGGCATTACAAATAGATGATCTTGATCATGATAGGCAGCTCGCAAGATCTAACATGATAGCACAATTAGGAGGAGACAACCATCTAGCTACTGCTATGGACCCATAGTCCATGGATGAACTACTCACACATCAATCCGGAGGCGATCATGGTGATGAAGAGTCCTCTGGGAGATGATTCCCCTCTCCGGCAGGGTGCCGGAGGCGATCTCCTGAATCCCCCAAGATGGGATTGGCGGCGGCTGCGTCTCTGGAACTATTTCCGTATCGTGGCTCTCGGTAATAGGGTTTTCGCGACGGAGAGTTTAAGTAGGCGGAAGGGCAGAGTCGGGGGAGGCACGAGGGCCCCACACCATAGGGTGGCGCGGGCCCCACCCAGGCCGCGCGGCCCTGTGGTCTGGGCGCCTCGTCGCCCCACGTCGTATCCCCTTCGGTCTTCTAGAAGCTCCGTGGAAAAATAAGACCCTGGGCGTTGATTTCGTCCAATTCCGAGAATATTTCCTTTGTAGGATTTCTGAAACCAAAAACAGCAGAAAACAACAACTGGCTCTTCGGCATCTCGTCAATAGGTTGGTGCCGGAAAATGCATAATAATGACATAAAGTGTGTATAAAACATGTGAGTATCATCATAAAAGTAGCATGGAACATAAGAAATTATAGATACGTTTGAGACCTATCAAGCATCCCCAAGCTTAGTTCCTACTTGCCCTCGAGTAGGTAAACGATAACAAGGATAATTTCTGAAGTGACATGCTATCATTAACTTGATCAATACTATTGTAAAGCATATGAGATGAATGAAGTGATTCGAAGCAATGGTAAAGACAATGATTAAACAACTGAATCATATAGCAAAGACTTTTCATGAATAGTACTTTCAAGACAAGCATCAATAAGACTTGCATAGGAGTTAACTCATAAAGCAATAAATTCTTAGTAGAAAGTTTTGAAGCAACACAAAGGAAGACATAAGTTTCAGCAGTTGCTTTCAACTTCAACATGTATATCTCATTTTATAATTGTCAACACAAAGTAATATGATGAATGCAAAAGCTCAAATTGAATGAAAGTTGCATACATATATGAGGATCACACACGTAAATTGGCAGATTTTTCTAAATTACCTACAGACGGGGCTGCTCAATTTCGTGATAGTAAGAAATCTGTTTCTGTGCAGTAATCCAAATCTAGTATCAACCCTACTATCAAAGACTTTACTTGGCACAACAATGCAATAAAATAAAGATAAGGAGAGGTTGCTGATATGCGTACAGCACGCGTCCGTTGGGAACCCCAAGAGGAAGGTGTGATGCGTACAGCGGCTGAAGGAGATATGCCCTAGAGGCAATAATAAAGTGGTTATTATTTATATCTTTATGTTTATGATAAATGTTTATATGTCATGCTATAATTGTATTAACCGAAACATTAGTACATGTGTGATATATATAGACAAACAAAGAAGTCCCTAGTATGCCTCTTAACTAGCTTGTTGATTAATGGATGATTAGTTTCATAATCATGAACATTGGATGTTATTAATAACAAGGTTATATCATTGTATGAATGATGTAATGGACACACCCAATTAAGCGTAGCATAAGATCTCGTCATTAAGTTATTTGCTATAAGCTTTCGATACATAGTTACCTAGTCCTTATGACCATGAGATCATGTAAATCACTTATACCGGAAAGGTAATTTGATTACACCAAACACCACTGCGTAAATGGGTGGTTATAAAGGTGGGATTAAGTATCCGGAAAGTATGAGTTGAGGCATATGGATCAACAGTGGGATTTGTCCATCCCGATGACGGATAGATATACTCTGGGCCCTCTCGGTGGAATGTCGTCTAATGTCTTGCAAGCATATGAATGAGTTCATAAGAGACCACATACCACGGTACGAGTAAAGAGTACTTGTCAGGAGACGAGGTTGGACAAGGTATAGAGTGATACCGAAGATCAAACCTCGGACAAGTAAAATATCGCGTGACAAAGGGAATTGGTATTGTATGTGAATGGTTCATTCGATCACTAAAGTCATCGTTGAATATGTGGGAGCCATTATGGATCTCCAGATCCCGCTATTGGTTATTGGTCGGAGTGAGTACTCAACCATGTCCGCATAGTTCACGAACCGTAGGGTGACACACTTAAAGTTGGATGTTGAAATGGTAGAACTTGAATATGGAATGGAGTTCGAATATTTGTTCTGAGTCCTGCATGAGATCCCGGACATCACGAGGAGTTCGGAATGGTCCGGAGAATAAGATTCATATATAGGATGTCATTTTATGTGAATTAAAATGATGCGGAAGGTTCTATGGAAGGTTCTAGAAGGTTCTAGAAAAGTCCGGAAGAAACCACCAAGGAAGGTGGAGTCCCGGTGGGACTCCACCTCCATGGCCGGCCAACCCTAGTGGGGGAGGAGTCCCAAGTGGACTCCCCCTTAGGGGGCCGGCCACCCCCCCATATGGAAGGGGGGAATCCCACCCCAAGTGGGATTCCCACCCTAGGTAGGTTTCCTTTTCATATGGAAGGTTTTGGTTTCGGGTCTTATTCGAAGACTTGGAGTCCAACACTTGGGGTTCCACCTATATAATGAGGGGCCAAGGGAGGGGGCCGGCCACCCCAAGACCACAAGCTGGCCGCCCCATTGAAGTGGCCGGCCACCCCCTCCCAAACCCTAGCCGCCCCCCTCTCCTCCATATCTCCCGCGTAGCTTTAGCGAAGCTCCGTCGGAGTTCTCCACCGCCACCGACACCACGCCGTCGTGCTGTCGGATTCAAGAGGAGCTACTACTTCCGCTGCCCGCTGGAACGGGAGGTGGACGTCGTCTTCATCAACAACCGAACGTGTGACCGAGTACGGAGGTGCTGCCCGTTCGTGGCACCGGAAGCGATCGTGATCAAGATCTTCTACGCGCTTTTGCAAGCGGCAAGTGAACGTCTACCGCAGCAACAAGAGCCTCATCTTGTAGGCTTTGGAATCTCTTCAAGGGTGGGACTCGATACCCCCTCGTTGCTACCGTCTTCTAGATTGCATCTTGGCTTGGATTGCGTGTTCGCGGTAGGAAATTTTTTGTTTTCTATGCAACGTTATCCTACAGTGGTATCAGAGCCGTGTCTATGCATAGATGGTTGCACGTGTAGAACACAATGGTTTGTGGGCGTTGATGCTCTTGTTATCTTTAGTTTGAGTACTTTGCATCTTCGTGGCATAGTGGGATGAAGCGGCTCGGACTAACTTTACATGACCGCGTTCATGAGACTTGTTCCTCGTTCGACATGCAACTTGTATTGCATAAGAGGCTTTGCGGGTGTCTGTCTCTCCTACTATAGTGAAGATTCAATTTACTCTTCTATTGAAAACATTAGTATCAACGTTGTGGTTCATGTTCGTAGGTAGATTAGATCTCTCTCGAAAACCCTAAACCACGTAAAATATGCAAACCAAATTAGAGACGTCTAACTTGTTTTTGCAGGGTTTGGTGATGTGATATGGCCATAATGTGATGATGAATATGTACGAGATGATCATTATTGTATTGTGGCAACCGGTAGGAGACTTATGGTTGTCTTTAAATTTCATGTTGAGTAGTATTTCAAAGTAGTTGTAATAGTTGCTACATGGAGGACAATCATGAAGACGGCGCCATTGACCTTGACGCTACGCCGACGATGATGGAGATCATGCCCGAAGATGATGGAGATCATGTCCGTGCTTTGGAGATGAAGATCAAAGGCGCAAAGACAAAAGGGCCATATCATATCACATATGAACTGCATGTGATGTTAATCCTTTTTATGCATCTTATTTTGCTTAGATCGCGACGGTAGCATTATAAGATGATCCCTCACTAAAATCTCAAGATAATGAAGTGTTCATCCTTAGTAGCACCGTTGCCAAGACTTGTCGTTTCGAAGCATCTCGTGATGATCGGGTGTGATAGAATCAACAAGTGCATACAACGGGTGCAAGACAGTTTTGCACATGCGGATACTAAGGTGGCCTTGACGAGCCTAGCATGTACAGACATGGTCTCGGAACACGTGATACCGAAAGGTAGAGCATGAATCGTATGGTTGATATGATGAACACTTTGAGTGTTCGCCATTGAAATCACACCTTGTCTCGTGATGATCGGACATAGGTGCGGTGGATTTGGTTCGTGTGATCACTAAGACAATGCGAGGGATATTGTTTTGAGTGGGAGTTCACCTAGATTTTTAATTATGTTGAATTAAAATTTGAACTCAATTTGTCATAAACTTAGTCTAAACTTTTGCAAATATATGTTGTAGAGATGGCGTCCCCAATCAATTTTAACCAGTTCCTAGAGAAAGAAAAATTAAGAGCAACGGTAGCAACTTCACCGACTGGTTCCGTCATGTGAGGATCTTCCTCTCTGGCGGAAATCTGCAATATGTGCTTGATGCACCGCTAGGTGACCCTCCTGCAGAAACTGAAACCGATGAAGTAAAAGCTGTTTACGAGACTCGGAAAACTCGGTACTCTCAAGTTCGGGTGCCATCCCGTGCGGTGAATCCGATCTTCAAAAACGTTCTGAGCACCACGATCCTCATGAGTTGATGAATGAGCTGAAAGCTATATTCGAGACTCATGCGGCCGTGGAATGCTATGAAGCATCGAAACATTTCTTCAGTTGTATGATGGAAGAAGGCAGCTCCGTTAGTGAGCACATGCTCGCCATGACCGGGCATGCGAAGAAACTCAGTGACTTGGGAATAGTGATTCCTAACAGACTGGGGATTAATCGTGTCCTTCAATCACTGCCACCAAGTTACAAGAACTTTGTGATGAACTACAATATGCAGAACATGAACAAGGAGTTACCTGAACTCTTTGGCATGCTAAAAACTGCTGAGATTGAGATCAAGAAAGAGCACCAAGTGTTGATGGTCAACAAGACCACCAGTTTCAAGAAACAGGGCAAGTCTAAGGGAAAATTCAAGAAGGGTGGCAAGAAAGCTGCCACGCCTCCTATGAAACCTAAGAACGGCCCTAAGCCTGATGCTGAGTGCTATTACTGCAAGGAGAAGGGACACTGGAAGCGTAATTGCTCCAAGTATCTGGCTGATCTGAAGAGCGGCCTTGTCAAGAAGAAGAAAGAAGGTATATCTGATATACATGTTATAGATGTTTATCTCACTGGTTCTCGTTCTAGTACCTGGGTATTTGATACTGGTTCGGTTGCTCATATTTGTAACTCGAAACAGGAACTAAAGAATAAATGAAGACTACTGAAAGATGAAGTGACGATGCGCGTTGGAAATGGATCCAAAGTCGATGTGATCGCTGTTGGCACACTTCCTCTACATCTACCTTCGGGATTAGTTTTAAGCCTAAATAATTGTTATTTTGTACCCGCGTTGAGCATGAACATTATATCTGGATCTTGTTTAATGCAAGACGGTTATTCATTCAAGTCTGAGAATAATGGTTGTTCTATTTTTATGAATAATATCTTTTATGGTCGAGCACCACAAAAGAATGGCTTATTTCTGTTAGATCTCGATAGTAGTGATACGCATATACATAACATTGATGCTAAGCGAATTAAATTGAATGATAATTCTACTTATATGTGGCACTGTCGTCTTGGTCATATTGGAGTGAAACGCATGAAGAAACTCCATACTGATGGATTACTTGAATCACTTGATTTTGAGTCACTTGATAGATGCGAAGCATGTCTAATGGGAAAATGACAAAGACTCCATTTTCTGGTATGATGGAGCGAGCTACTGACTTATTGGAAATCATACATACCGATGTGTGCGGACCAATGAGTGTAGCATCGCGCGGTGGTTATCGTTATGTTCTAACCTTCACAGATGATCTGAGTAGATATGGGTATATCTATTTCATGAAACATAAATCCGAAACTTTCGAGAAGTTAAAGGAATTCCAAAGTGAAGTAGAAAATCAACGTAACAAGAAGATTAAATTTCTACGATCTGATCGTGGAGGTGAATATCTGAGTTATGAGTTTCGCATGCATTTAAAGAAATGCGGAATACTTTCACAATTGACACCGCCGGGAACACCTCAACAAAACGGTGTGTCCGAACGTCATAATCGAACTCTCTTAGATATGGTTCGTTCTATGATGTCTCTTACTGATTTGCCGTTATCATTTTGGAGTTATGCATTAGAGACAGCCGCATTCACTTTAAATAGAGCACCATCAAAATCCGTAGAAACGACACCGTATGAATTATGGTTTAATAAGAAACCTAAGCTGTCGTTCCTGAAAGTTTGGGGTTGCGAAGCCTATGTAAAGAAGTTACAACCGGACAAGCTAGAACCCAAAGCGGAGAAATGCATCTTCATAGGATACCCTAAGGAAACTATAGGGTATACTTTCTATCACAAATCCGAAGGCAAAATCTTTGTTGCTAAGAACGGAACCTTTCTTGAGAAAGAATTTCTCACTAAAGAAGTGACTGGAAGAAAAGTAGAACTCGATGAGATTGATGAATCTATACTCGTTGATCAGAGTAGCGCAGTACCTGAAGTTGTACCTGTACCGCCTACACCGGCAACAGAGGAAGCTAATGATAATGATCATGAAACTTCGAACGAGGAAACTACTGAACCTCGCAGATCGACAAGGGAACGTACCACTCCTGATTGGTATGATCCTTGTCTAAATGTCATGATTGTGGATAACAATGATGAGGACCCTGCGACATATGAAGAAGCGATGATGAGCCCAGATTCCAACAAATGGCAAGAAGCCATGAAATCCGAAATGGGATCCATGTATGATAACAAAGTATGGACTTTGGTAGACTTACCTGATAACCGAAAGGCCGTCGAGAATAAATGGATCTTCAAGAGAAAAACAGATGCTGATGGTAATATTACTGTCTATAAAGCTCGACTTGTCGCAAAGGGTTTCCGACAAATTCAAGGAGTTGACTACGATGAGACTTTCTCACCTGTAGCGAAGCTAAAATCTGTGAGGATTTTGTTAGCAATAGCTGCATTTTTCGATTATGAGATTTGGCAGATGGATGTCAAAACGGTGTTCCTTAATGGAGACATTGAGGAAGAGTTGTATATGGTACAACCCAAAGGTTTTGTCGATCCTAAAAATGCTGACAAAGTATGCAAACTTCAGCGTTCAATCTATGGACTGAAGCAAGCATCGAGAAGTTGGAACCGACGCTTTGATAAGGTGATCAAAGACTTCGGGTTTATACAGTGTCATGGAGAGGCCTGTATTTACAAGAAAGTGTGTGGGAGCTCTGTAGCATTCCTGATATTATATGTAGATGACACATTATTGATCGGGAATGATATAGAACTATTAAGCAGTGTAAAAGGTTATTTGAATAATAGTTTTTCAATGAAAGACCTTGGTGAAGCATCGTATATATTAGGCATCAAGATTTATAGAGATAGATCAAGACGCCTAATAGGGCTATCACAGAGTACATATCTGGACAAGATTCTAAAGAAGTTTAGAATGGACGAAAGTAAGAAAGGGTTCTTACCTATGTTACCAGGCAAGGTCTTGAGTAAGACTCAAGGACCGGCTACGGCAGAAGAAAGAGAAAGGATGAGTAATATCCCCTATGCCTCGGCAGTAGGATCTATCATGTATGCCATGCTATGTACTAGACCGGATATAGCACATGCTGTTAGTTTGACTAGCAGATATCAAAGTGATCCAGGAATGGAACACTGGACAGCGGTCAAGAATATCCTGAAGTACTTGAAAAGAACTAAGGATATGTTTCTTTGTTATGGAGGTGACCAAGAGCTCGTTGTAAGTGGTTACACCGATGCAAGTTGGAACACTGATCCTGATGACTCTAAGTCACAGTCTGGGTACGTGTTTATATTGAATGGTGCTGCAGTAAGCTGGGCAAGCTCGAAGCAGTGTACGGTGGCGAAGTCTTCAACAGAATCAAAGTACATAGCGGCTTCAGAGGCTTCATCAGAAGCGGTATGGATGAAGAGGTTCATTGTAGAGCTCAGTGTGGTTCCTAGTGCATTGGACCCATTAATCATTTACTGTGATAACATGGGTGCCATCGCCAATGCACAAGAGCCAAGGTCACACAAGAGGCTGAAGCATATCAAGCTGCGTTACCACTCGATTCGCGAATACATCGAAGATGGAGAAGTAAAGATTTGCAAAGTACACACTGATCTGAATGTAGCAGATCCGTTGACTAAAGCTCTCCCTAGGGCAAAGCATGACCAACACCAGAATGCCATGGGTGTTAGGTATATTACAATGTAATCTAGATTATTGACTCTAGTGCAAGTGGGAGACTGAAGGAGATATGCCCTAGAGGCAATAATAAAGTGGTTATTATTTATATCTTTATGTTTATGATAAATGTTTATATGTCATGCTATAATTGTATTAACCGAAACATTAGTACATGTGTGATATATATAGACAAACAAAGAAGTCCCTAGTATGCCTCTTAACTAGCTTGTTGATTAATGGATGATTAGTTTCATAATCATGAACATTGGATGTTATTAATAACAAGGTTATATCATTGTATGAATGATGTAATGGACACACCCAATTAAGCGTAGCATAAGATCTCGTCATTAAGTTATTTGCTATAAGCTTTCGATACATAGTTACCTAGTCCTTATGACCATGAGATCATGTAAATCACTTATACCGGAAAGGTACTTTGATTACACAAAACACCATTGCGTAAATGGGTGGTTATAAAGGTGGGATTAAGTATCCGGAAAGTATGAGTTGAGGCATATGGATCAACAGTGGGATTTGTCCATCCCGATGACGGATAGATATACTCTGGGCCCTCTCGGTGGAATGTCGTCTAATGTCTTGCAAGCATATGAATGAGTTCATAAGAGACCACATACCACGGTACGAGTAAAGAGTACTTGTCAGGAGACGAGGTTGAACAAGGTATAGAGTGATACCGAAGATCAAACCTCGGACAAGTAAAATATCGTGTGACAAAGGGAATTGGTATTGTATGTGAATGGTTCATTCGATCACTAAAGTCATCGTTGAATATGTGGGAGCCATTATGGATCTCCAGATCCCGCTATTGGTTATTGGTCGGAGTGAGTACTCAACCATGTCCGCATAGTTCACGAACCGTAGGGTGACACACTTAAAGTTGGATGTTGAAATGGTAGAACTTGAATATGGAATGGAGTTCGAATATTTGTTCGGAGTCCCGGATGAGATCCCGGACATCACGAGGAGTTCCGGAATGGTCCGGAGAATAAGATTCATATATAGGATGTCATTTTATGTGAATTAAAATGATGCGGAAGGTTCTATGGAAGGTTCTAGAAGGTTCTAGAAAAGTCCGGAAGAAACCACCAAGGAAGGTGGAGTCCCGGTGGGACTCCACCTCCATGGCCGGCCAACCCTAGTGGGGGAGGAGTCCCAAGTGGACTCCCCCTTAGGGGGCCGGCCACCCCCCCATATGGAAGGGGGGAATCCCACCCCAAGTGGGATTCCCACCCTAGGTAGGTTTCCTTTTCATATGGAAGGTTTTGGTTTCGGGTCTTATTCGAAGACTTGGAGTCCAACACTTGGGGTTCCACCTATATAATGAGGGGCCAAGGGAGGGGGCCGGCCACCCCAAGACCACAAGCTGGCCGCCCCATTGAAGTGGCCGGCCACCCCCTCCCAAACCCTAGCCGCCCCCTCTCCTCCATATCTCCCGCGTAGCTTTAGCGAAGCTCCGTCGGAGTTCTCCACCGCCACCGACACCACGCCGTCGTGCTGTCAGATTCAAGAGGAGCTACTACTTCCGCTGCCCGCTGGAACGGGAGGTGGACGTCGTCTTCATCAACAACCGAACGTGTGACCGAGTACGGAGGTGCTGCCCGTTCGTGGCGCCGGAAGCGATCGTGATCAAGATCTTTTACGCGCTTTTGCAAGCGGCAAGTGAACGTCTACCGCAGCAACAAGAGCCTCATCTTGTAGGCTTTGGAATCTCTTCAAGGGTGAGACTCGATACCCCCTCGTTGCTACCGTCTTCTAGATTGCATCTTGGCTTGGATTGCGTGTTCGCGGTAGGAAATTTTTTGTTTTCTATGCAACGTTATCCTACAGCGGCAAGTTTTCCCTCAGTATGAAACCAAGGTTTATCGAACCAGTAGGAGCCAAGAAGCACGTTGAAGGTTGATGGCGGGGAGATGTAGTGCGGCGCAACACCAGGGATTCCGGCGCCAACGTGGAACCTGCACAACACAAACCAAGTACTTTGCCCCAACGAAACAGTGAGGTTGTCAATCTCACCGGCTTGCTGTAACAAAGGATTAGATGTATAGTGTGGATGATGATTGTTTGCAGAAAACAGTAGAACAATTGCAGTAGATTGTATTTCAGTATAGAGAATTGGACCGGGGTCCACAGTTCACTAGAGGTGTCTCTCCCATAAGATAAACAGCATGTTGGGTGTTGGGGGGATAACCCCCGGTATGCCAAAGGCGTGCCAAACCGGATGGTTTGAGCCATCATGATACCGGTTTAATGTTCTTACCGGAAGCCTAGTAGGAATCCGGGAGAGCAAGGCTAAGCCGGTATCCCCAAAGGGGTATGCCGGAACCCGGTATAGAAGATACCGGAAAGGAGAGCCTGTCGGCAGGACTGGTCAAAGATTCTCTTCAGAGCAAGAAGACAAGGATGAGCCAAGCAAAGTAACTTTATTCAGAGCCCTGGCGCCAAAGAGAGAGGTGACGTCCAAAGAAGCCGGAGGACATCAAGAGCCTCGATAAAAGAAGGCCCCGGTGTCATCTATGATTAAAGTAGCTTTGTACAGTAGCCTGTTAAAGTAGCTTTGTACAGTAACTCTGTAAAGTAGTTTGTCCAGTCAAAGATGCCATTAGGGTTTCTTGCAGTGTAAGCCACCCTCTCCCCTATATAAGGAGAGGGGGGAGCCCTTCTTCACGGGCAAGCAAGTATGTACGCGCATGTGTAGGAAGGCAGAGCCTGTAACTTGTGAATCAATAAAAATGGTGATCTAGAGGGAGTTCTTCCTTGTGTCTTTCTTCTTCAACCTCTGGCCTTGGCCAAGTTCTTGAGGAAACCATCCGGAATCTCTTCCCACCTGATCGCAAACCCTCCCCCGAATCCTCTTGCGTCCATTCGGCCCCAATCTAAGCCATCCTATGGCATCTGCTCGTTCACCACGACGACAGTTGGCGCCCACCGTGGGGCATGAAGTGGCACTTGATGGAGTTCACATTCGGGCGGGCGTCCTCGAGGTCTCCGGCGAGCGTACGGTGTCCGCGTTGGTGCAGAGCATCTACGCCATGGACTTCATCAACGACAACGCGGGCTGCTTCGCCAACGGCGGCGTCTTCCCCAAGAACGGCCGCATCATCGAGTTCGGCAGCCACCGCGTCTACCTCGGCACCGTCCCCGTGCGCCAGCGCCTCTCGCCGGTGCTGGTGGCACCGGACCCGCCAAGATGGCTTTGTGCTGGCCGCGCCGCCGGCAGCGTTGAGGTAATGATGACCGGTGTGGCTGGTGCAGGAAAGGAGGTTGCGGCTGAAGGTGCCGGTCGCGCGGTTTCGACCCGTGCGGCTAAGCCACCGCTGGAGCGTGGCGCAGGCGCAGCGGGAGCATCATCCGCGCCACCGGAGACACCGCTCCAGGCGGCAATGAACGTCCTCGCCACCCCCATCGCGCAGAACATCGACCCGGCAGCGGCTCAAGCGGAGCTGGAGGCGCAGCGCCAGAAGATGCTGGAGAGCGGCAAGGACATCGTCAGGGCGCAGCGCGAGCTGAACCTAACCGTACGTGAGTATAACGCTGCCCATGGCTTTGCTTCTGTTAGCGCGCATGCTGCTAGGATGCCGGAAAACCGGCTAAAAGCTCGCAACCTAGATCAAGATTTGCGCAAAGAGATTTTTGCCGGCAAGAGCGCCTCTGCATCTGTTAGCATCGTGGAAAAGCCTAAGTATAGCAGCCCGGATAAAACTATAAAAGCTAGAGCAGCAAAATGCTGAGCAGCTGGCTAAGCTGAACAAGGCAGCGGCCTCAAAATCTGCGCGTTCGACAAAGAATGCCGGTAGCAAATCCCAGGGGCAGGCTTCGTCCCCCCATCCGGATAGAAGGAGAGAAAAAGAAGTGAATGCGCAGCAGATGACCGTGTACGATCCGGTTCTTGCCGGAAAGCAACAAGCCGGGCAACACGATGCCGGTAGAAAAAGCCAAGGGGCAGAGCGAGGCTACGCCAGAGGCTATGCCGGAAACAATCATGCCGGTAGATATGAGACCGGGCAAAACTATCGAGCTGCAAGGGCAGCGTACGACGAGGAGGAAATGGATCCCCCAAGGTACCGGCAGGCAAGGGCCGCGGTACCGGAATGTTACGATGAAGCCGATTCCACGAGACCGGCAGCATACCGGAACCCATTGGGAGAACGCCTGGGAGAGAGATACTTACCGGAACGGGATGCGAGGCACCGTCTGGATAGAGTATACTTGTCAGAAATGATCGAGGAGGAAGGTCCTCCAGGTCCAAAGTGCTTTGGCCCAAGGATCATGAAAGAAAAACCACCAGTTCGCAACTTTATGTTGCCCCGTGACACGAAAACATATGATGGCACCACAAAGCCGGAAGATTGGCTCGCGGATTACGTGACCGCGGTATACGTTGCAGGCGGTGGAGGAACCGTAGCAGGAGGAGGAAACCGGCGTTGGGCCGTGAGAATCATACCATCGTTTTTGGTTGGACCGGCAAGAATCTGGCTAAACAACTTGCCGGCAGGAAGCATAAATGGCTGGCTGGATTTTGAGGAGGCCTTTGTGAGCAATTTCAGCAGCACCTATCAGAGGCCAAACAGGCCGCAGCAACTTGCTCTGTGCGTGCAGCGCCCGAACGAAACAGACCGGGATTATCTAGCCCGGTGGAACACCACAAGGAACTCCTGTGAAGGGGTGATCGAGGCACAAGCCATTGCTTGGTTTAGCAGTGGATGCAGAAGAGGTTCACCGTTGTGGCAAAAGTTGCAGCGCAACATGCCGACAACGTTGGCAGAAATGATACGTGTGGCGGATAGCTATGCGTTGGGAGACCCAACGCAACCGGCAGTGCAACCGGAGCCGGAACAGCTGCGCCACGAACAGCACCGGGACAACCGGAATAACAAAAGAAGAGAAGATTTTCCGGATCGAAGGTACGGTCCGCAGCAAGTTGCTGCTGTGCAGGAAAACTTTGAGGCCAGCGACAGCCAGAGGCAAAAAACCGGATCGCAGCCATGGGCGGGTCCTAAGAAACAATGGGTGGAAAAGAAACCTTGGGTCCAGAAGAAGAACTGGCAAGAACCCGCAAAATACACCATGGAAGCTGCCATGGATCAACCTTGCCGGTGGCACACGCCGAATCCGGCACATCCGTCGAACCATCTGACGAAGGATTGTACCTGGACCAAGTACTTGATGCAAAAAGGAACAGTGAAAGATGCGCGGCCACCGCAAGACATGCCGCAGCAGCAACAACAGCTACCGCCACCACCACCACTTACCGGGGCAAACGCCTTACCGGTGCAGCCAAACCGGCAGCAGTACCAGCAAGTTAACCGGGTGGAGCAAAATGATAACCAGCCACCTCCACCGGCACCTTTAGGCCGGAATGTTTACGAAGATCCGCATCTGTGCTGTGTTGTCTTTGTCACTGAGCCAACAGACCGGCAAAGTGTACACCGGCGCTCCATGGAGGTCAATGCTGTGATGCCGGCAGTTCCCAAGTACATGATGTGGTCCAATCAGGAAATTACCTGGTCATCCAAGGATCACCCAAAGATCATGCCGAATCCGGGTGGATATGCTCTTGTTGTGGACCCGATCATGAAGGGGCCGCAAACTCGAGTGAAGTTCAGCAAGGTGCTGATAGACAATGGCAGCAGCATCAACATCATGTACAAGCACACCATGCAAACGCTGGGCATAACAGAAAACATGCTTCAGCCAACGCGCACAACGTTCCATGGGATCGTTCCTGGCTTGTCCTGTGCCCCGATAGGAAAAGTTCGGGTGGACGTGGCATTTGGAGGACGTGACAATTGCCGGGTGGAAAATCTGGAGTTCGAGGTGGTGGATCTAGACAGTCCTTACCATGCATTGCTGGGGAGACCGGCATTGGCAGCCTTCATGGCCACCACTCATACGGCTTACCTCAAGATGAAGATGCCGGCACCTCGTGGGCCATTGACTGTGGTGGGAAACTATAAGATCTCACTGGAAACTGCATCTGCCGGATCGAACCTAGCGGAATCGCTGGTGATCGCGGAGGAAAAGAAAAGAATGCAAACAGCTGTTGCGCTGGCTCAATCCTCACAAATGAGTTTAGCGGCAATGAGTGAGAACATGGGCACACCGGCATTCAAGCCAACCAATGAAACAAAGAACATTGTGCTGGATCCGGCTTACCCAGAGCGCACCGTTCGTATCGGTGCCGGCCTTGACCAAGCATAGGAAAGCGCGCTCGTCAGCTTCCTCCGTGAGAATCGGAATATCTTTGCCTGGTCAACTGATGATTTGGTAGGTGTTCCGAGGGAGCTGGCTGAGCACTCTCTAAACGTCCGGAAAGATGCCAAGCCGGTGCGGCAACCACTGCGCCGGTTCGCTGAAGACAGAAGAAAGATCATAGGAGAAGAGGTAACCAAGCTGCTAGTTGCCGGGTTCATTGTGGAGGTCACGCACACAGAGTGGCTGGCCAATCCGGTAATGGTTGAAAAGAAGAAAGATGAGAACCTGGAGGCAAAAGCTCCGAAGGTGTGGCGCATGTGCATCGACTACACCAACCTGAACAAGGCTTGCCCAAGAGATCCTTTTCCTTTGCCACGAATCGATCAAGTGATTGATTCAACTGCTGGGTGTGAGTTGTTGTCCTTCCTGGATGCCTATTCCGGTTTCCACCAGATTCCCTTAAAAAAGGAAGATCAAATAAAAACTGCGTTCATTACCCCGCACGGGGCTTATTGCTATGTCACTATGCCTTTTGGGTTGCGCAACGCTGGTGCAACGTATCAGCGCTGTATGCAAAAATGCTTGTTTGATCAAATTGGAAAAAATGTGCAAGTCTATGTGGATGACATCGTGATAAAAACTAAGGTAAAGAACACTTTAATCGATGACATCCGGCAAACATTCGATAACCTAAGACGGTTCCGGATGAAACTCAATCCGGCAAAATGCACCTTTGGTGTCCCTGCCGGCAAGCTGCTCGGTTTCCTAGTATCAAGCCGGGGCATAGAGGTTAATCCGGTAAAGATCCGGGCAATAGAAAGAATGGCTATCCCTCGAGAGTTAAAAGATGTGCAAAAGTTTACCGGAAGCTTGGCATCGCTGAGCCGGTTTGTAAGCAGGTTGGGAGAAAAAGCTCTGCCACTCTATGCTCTCATGAAAAAATCCGACACGTTCGTCTGGACCCCTCAGGCAGACGCAGCGTTTAAAGAGCTGAAAACAATGCTAGCCACAGCACCCATACTGGCTTCACCTCTAGAAGGAGAGCCTATGCTGTTATACATAGCAGCAACAAACCGGGTTGTGAGTGTAGTAGTTGTGGTTGAAAGAGAAGAGGAAGAGAAAACCGTCCAGAGGCCGGTATACTACTTGAGCGAGGTGCTCTCCCTATCAAAACAAAACTACCCTCACTTCCAAAAAATGACTTATGGCGTGTACATGGCCGCCACAAAACTCAAGCATTACTTTGAGGAGCACCCCATGAAGGTGGTAAGTGAAGCACCAATTTCCGACATCATGTGCAACAAAGACGCCAGCGGCCGGATTGCGAAATGGGCAATCCAAATATCACCATACGTGCCGGTGTATGAAAGAAGAGATGCCATAAAATCACAGGCTTTGGCTGATTTCCTTGTTGATTGGGCGGAGATGCAGTACAAAACCGCCGCATCGTAGGATAGAATACTGGAAGATGCACTTTGATGGATCCAAGCTCAAGGAAGGTCTAGGTGCCGGTGTGGTGCTCACTTCCCCAAAAGGAGATCACCTCCGGTATGTTTTGCAAATGCATTTCAGGGCATCAAACAATGTCGCTGAGTATGAAGCTTTGATCCATGGGCTTAAGGTCGCAAAAGAAATCGGTGCACACCGGATCATTTGCTATGGAGATTCAGACCTTGTGGTACAGCAGTGTTCCGGAGATTGGGATGCAAAAGATGCCAACATGGCCTCGTACCGGTTTCACGTGCAAAAGATTGCCGGGTTCTTCGAAGGGTGTGAGTTTCACCATGTGCCGCGAGCAGAAAATGAAGCCGCGGATGCTTTGTCCAAGTTGGGCTCATCTAGGCAGGAAATCCCTCCCGGAATAGCTTTGGCTCACCTAAGAGTGCCATCGATCAAACCGAGCCCGGAGTCAGAATCAATTTTTGTACCAGAGTCACACGTAGTACCCATGGATGTCGACGAAGGGAACCCGGGGACTGCTCCGGCAAGCTCGGGGACTGCTCCGGTAAGCTCGGGGACTGCTGTACCCATACCGGAAGAAATGATGCTGGTGGATAGCATGGAAATAGATGCACCGGTGTTTCTGGTTCGAGAGATACCGTCATGGGTTAAACCTATTAAGGAATTCCTGATCAACGGCACCTTGCCGGCTGACGAAAATGAATCAAGGAGGATACAAAGAAGGTCCAAAGCTTACACATTCATCAATGGTGAGGTATACAAGAGAAGCGTTACCGGTGTCCTTCAAAGATGTGTGGAACCGGAGGAAGGAAAAGAAATGCTTGAGGAAATTCACCAAGGAGAATGTGGGCATCATGCTTCATCAAGGGCTTTGGTAGCAAAAGTGTTCCGGCATGGGTTCTATTGGCCCACTGCTTTGGAGAACGCTGAGGATTTGGTAAGAAAATGCAACGGCTGCCAGAGGTACGCCAAGCAAAACCATACCCCAAAGATCCGGTTTAAAAACAATACCGCTAACATGGCCATTTGCTGTTTGGTGCCTGGACATGGTTGGCCCATTCAAAACTGCAAGAAGCAGCATGACTCACATCTTGGTCATGGTGGATAAGTTCACCAAATGGCTAGAAGTAAAACCTATCGCAAAGTGTGATGGGCATACAGCGGTGAAATTCCTAAAAGATGTCATTTTGCGGTATGGATACCCGCACAGCATCATCACTGATAATGGAACTAACTTTGCTCAAGGTGAGTTCAAAAGGTTCTGTGAAGACAACAACATCCGGCTGGATTTGTGCTCAGTGGCACACCCACAAGGCAATGGCCAAGTGGAAAGAATGAATGCTTTGGTGCTTTCCGGTATCAAGCCTAGACTCATTGATGCGGTGGAAAAGTCACCGGGGTGTTGGCTCGATGAGCTACCATCAGTACTGTGGAGTATAAGAACAACCCCAAACCGGTCTACCGGATACACTCCCTTCTTCATGGTTTATGGAGCAGAAGCGGTGATACCAACCGATATCATTCATGATTCACCAAGGGTACAGCTCTATACTGAGCAGGAGGTCAAAGAGGCCAGAGAAAACGATGTGGACTTGCTAGAAGAAGCAAGAGAGCTGGCTTTGGCAAGAACAGCCATTTACCAGCAAAACCTA
This sequence comes from Lolium perenne, assembly GCF_019359855.2. NCBI lineage: Eukaryota > Viridiplantae > Streptophyta > Magnoliopsida > Poales > Poaceae > Lolium > Lolium perenne. The sequence goes on from NC_067245.2 coordinate 149,007,096, forward strand.
AGACGCTATCATAACCGGAAGGTTAATCCAAGAGTTTTCCGGGAAGGAGATCTTGTACTTCGCCTGGTGCAGCGCACTGAAGGCCGGCATAAGCTCTTGCCACCATGGGAAGGTCCCTTCATTGTAAGCAAGGTGCTTCACAATGATGCATACTACTTGATCGATGCACAGGAGTGGAAGAAAGGAAAGGCGGACAGGTCCGGAGAGGAGAGCAAGCGTCCATGGAACGTAGCTCTGTTGCGCCCTTTCTACTCTTGAAGTGGTGGTGTAAGAAGTTCCTTTTTGTACCTTATATGCTATGAATAAAAGATGCCGGAACCTTGAATGAATCTCGGGGACTACCCCAACTTAAGTTGCATGTAACTTGTTTATTTTTTCAGTTTACCGGTTGCTTATTGAATGTTTTTCTTTCCGGTTTAGTAGTGTGCTAAATCCTACCGGAGTCTTCGACTATGCTGCTGTCCGCAAACCGGCTTCATGGCAAGCAAGATAAACCGGTAGGAGATAAGCACATGAACTGCGAAAAGGGAGAGCAGGAAAGAACAATCCGGAAAGTTTAACTAACCCCGGTTAAACCGGTTTTTTGCAAAATTTCAAAGTTATTTCTAAGTTCAAGAAGATGTTTGTTTGGTGAAAGAACCTTGTGCTCATACGCCAAAGAACGCCCAGAGAAGGCAGGCAGAGCCAAGGCAAAAGAACCAAGTATGCATCAAATTGGATGCGGAAGCAATTGAGAAATCTTTGCAGTACAGGATAAAATCAAAACCAAAAGCAAATTATGCTAAGGCAAACTCATAAATACTTAGCTACCGGTATAACTTACCGGCAGGAAATGTTGTAGCACAACCACAGGCAAACTTAAAGTTTTACATCATAGACCCCGGCATTCCGGGGCAGAATTTAACGAACATTGTTTCAAGGATAAGCAGGACCAACGAACAGATAGCAGGCAAACATTTCAAAGGGAGTAATCACGCAGCAGGGGCTTCCGGAGGAGCAGCACCGGCATCAGCGTCATCCAGAAGCTCTTCTTCGGCTTCATCCTCCTCCTCGTCGAGATAGTCCGTGACGCCAGGAGGGGGAGAGATGAAGGTGCGCATGTCGGCATACTCCGCGATCCGGTACGCGCGATCCTGCCGCTTGGCCGAGAGGATCGGGTCCAGATCCGTTTCTGCGCCTTCGCGCACGCCGGTAAGGGCGTCCAGATTGAGCTCCGGGTACCAGGAGCAGGCGACGCGGAGGGCGGAGTCCGCTCCAGCGCGGGCAGCAGAGCACTGCCACTCGCGGATCCTCTTGCCGGCACCTTTCAGACGGTCGCTGATGAGGGAGAAGGTGTCCGGCACCACCTCGCCAGGCCACAAAGTCCTGTATAGCTGGGTAGCTACATCAGGGATGTCCGAAAGATTGCGGTCTATGCAGCGCATATGGGACACCCGCGCGTTAAGCGCGACCAGATGGTCCTTGGGCGTCCATGGCACGGTAAGATCCGCTTGGCCCTTGTCCTTGCGCTGCGCGTCGACCTTCTTGACGGCATACCTCTGCGAGTCCGGAAAGAGGCCTGTGCAAAGAAAGAAAAAGCTTAAGAAAAAGAGACCGGAAGAAAAAGAGACCGGAAGAAAAAGAGACCGGAGAGAAAAGAATCCGGAAGAAGAGAGACCGGACGGAAAGATAGCGGAAAGAAAAATGGGGTTGAAGGAAAAAAGGCCCGTATGCAGTAGTCAAAGTGTAAAAGAAAACAACTTACGGAGGGCAAGAGTGTCGGTCTGCAGGATCAGCTGATTGCACTCCTTGTGCCCCTCCTCCAGCCGCGCGGCCTTCTCCTCGGCACCCTTCCGGGCCTTGGCCATCTCCTCCAGCTCTGCCCGCAACACCACAGTGGCATTGCAAGCATCCTCCAGAGCCTCGTCCAACTTGGCCGCTGCGGTCACTTCAGCGGCTTTGAGGACCTTGGCGTGGTCAAGCCCTGCCTGAATCAGCTGAGACTTGAGCTCCTGGTAGCTGGTCTTGAGGGCGTTCAGCTCCTCCTGGTGCTGCCGGCTGAGCTCATCCTTCTCCCCTGTAACCGGAAAAATGAATGTTAGCAAGGTTACACTGGTAAAAATGAAAAGAAACCAAGTTCAAAGGAAGGAAAAAATAGTACGTTGGGCCTCGGCGAGCTGCTCTTTCAGAGCATCGATGGAAGCTTCCGGGATCACTGTTGAACAGAAATTGTGAATATCACAAGGAAAAAAGGCTTCCGGTAGCAAAGATGCCGGTGGAACAAAAACTTACCTTGGCACTTGTCATGTGCCTCAGCGAGCTCCCGATGCTCCCACAAAAGCTCCTCGAAAAGGGCCTTCCGAGTGTCAGCGGTGACCTGTTCAAGAAAAAGAAGAAATGAGTTAAGTTTTGCGTTAAGAACAAAGTACTTAACCCGAAACTCGGGGACTGGCAGTGCCGGTTTTGCGCGGTTTTAAGATAAGTTTTGCGCTAAGAACAAAGTTCTTAACCCGAAACTCGGGACCGGCAGTGCGATTTTGCGCGTTTCTAAGGTAAATTATGTGTTAAGAAGAAGAGGTTTAACCCGAAACTCGGGGACTGGCAGTGCCGGTTTCACGCTAAAAACTTAAGTTAAGTTTTGCGCTAAGAGCTGCGCTCTCACCACAAAACTCGGGAACTGGGAAGATAGACAAGAGAGAAACCGGCATGAAACTAAGGAAAAGATAAAGCAGAACCGGAAACAAAAAAGCCGGCAAAGGTTGAAAGTTAGTAGAACATACCGTCAAATTGTTCGTGGAGTCATACCACGCGCTGTCAAGCTCTTTTACGGCAGCCCGGAGCCGCATGAAGTGCTCCTCAGAGCTCCGATCCCCGACAGGATCAGGTGCCGGCAGCCGATCCTTGCCCATGCCGCGGGTCGCCGGAGTGATGTCCGCGGCGTTCCACTTTTGGGCATACGGCAGGAGGTGCCCCAGGTCCCGGCCTTGGCGCTGGAACTCCGTAATGCGGCCAAGGAGGCCGGTGGCCTTCATGCTGGCGCTTTTGGCAGCCTTGGAAACGTGCAGCACCAAGGGCTGCTGGCCACCCGAAGGGGCGCTGGAGGCCGTCGCCTTCCCCTTGATGAGCTTGGAGGGCTTGGGCGGCGGCGCGGTAGAAGAGGCCCCGGAAGTCTTGGCCGGCGGCGCGCCAGGAGCGGCCTTGGAGGGCTGGGCGCGAGGAGCGTCGGGCGGAGGCAGGAGGATGGTGCGTGGAGACGGGGGAGCGCTAGGAGCGTCACCCGCCTTGGAGCGTTCCGGCGCGGAAGATACCGGCGCGGACGTGGTCTTTCGAGGACGGGAGGAGCAAAGGCTCCGCCCGCCCGGCAGCTTCTTCTTCTCCGGCGCCGGTGTTGCTGGCGCCGGTGTCTTGGTGTTCCGGGAGGAAGGAAAGATCCTCCTCCGTGCGGTGATCTGACGGTGAAGGGGCCGCACGCCCGACTTGTTGTGCCCCCCGAAAGGGAGGCAGAGGTGTTGCCGGCACCAGATGGTGCCGGGCTTGAACGAGGAGGAGGGGTTGAGGTCCTTGCGGATCCCTCAGAGCCCGATGGCCTTGGGCCAAGCTTGAGAGCGGGGCTGAGAAAAGGAGAAAAGACAAGTGGTTGAGAAAAAGCAACCGGAAAAGGAACTTAGCAAAAAGGAGGCAAGCCGGAAAATGAAATTACCCGGAAGCGGTTGGCATCGCTTTGCGCCCGTAGCGGCGCACGCCCACTTCTTTCTCCCCCACGGGCTCCGTCCGGAAGCGCTTGGAGGGAGGAGCATGGCTGGAGCCGGCAGTAGATGCCGGCTGCTTGTTCTTCTGGCCCTGGGCCATGAGTTTGTCCACAAACTCAATGCCGGCCTCGGCGCGTAGGGGCGGCACGCGCTCGTGGATCTGTGAGTTGGATATGGCTAAGAAGCAATTCGCAAGAAAGCGATAATGGCAAAGTATAAGAAGCCGGAAAAGAAAATACCTCGAGCACAACCAGCTCCTCGGGGTTTCCGGTGGGCTCCGGCGGGTCCCGGCCAAGGCGCGCAGCCGGGGTCTTCCCCATCTTCAGATCCTTCCAAAAGATGTAGGGATCCGGGTCGAAGGAGTCAAAGGCACGCTTCCGGAGAGGTCCTCGCGGCTCTGCCTGGATAGAGGGGAAGCGGTCCCTGGCCTGAAACAAGGTAAAAAAGAAGGTTAGCGAAAGCGGAAACTTACCGGCAAAGACAACCCCAAGTTGCGCAATCTCTTACTTCTTGGGTCGGACGGTTAGAGGAACTGAGGGGAAGGAGGCCCCATTCCCAAGTAAAAGGCATAGCAGTTTGACAAATCTGCTTAGCCTTGAGAACAACATCTTTCTTCTTTGAGAGCACGGCCTGTGATCTTGGTAGGATCGCACAGGCCATACATCTCGCTCATCCTATGTGCGCGGCGCTTAAGAGGAAGCACCCGGCGCGATATGAAAGTCCGGATGACATCGTCGGGACAGATGTTGGTCTCCTTCTTCAAAGAGGCCAAGAAGCGCACTACCCGGTTGGTTTCGGCATGTTCTGTCCTTGGGTTGTAGCTCCAGTTGGCTCTGCTGGGGGGCCCCTCTTGGTATGGAGGAAGATTGATGCGATCGGCGCGGCCGGTGTTCTTCACGTAGAAGAAAGTTCCTTGCCAGGTGCGGCAAGACTCGAGGCCGGTAAACTTAAGAAAAGTGCTCCCTTGGCGGGAGCCGACGATGCAGGAGCCGCACTGCACGGGCGGCTTGGGCTTAGGAATTTCCTTGCCCTGGACGGAGTTGATCCGCAAGTTGAAGAAGCGGGCAAACGTCTCACAAGTGGGACGAATGCCGATGTAAGCCTCCATGAAGGTGGCATAACAAGAGAGATAGAAAATGGCGTTGCCAGGAAGGTGGTGAGGTTGGAGTTCGTAGAAATCTAGGAACTCCCGGAAAAAAGTAGAGGCAGGAAGGCCGAAGCCACGCTCGAAGTGAGCAAGAAAAACAACAAACTCGTCGTCTTCCGGATCCGGTTCGATCTCGTCATCCGGAATCCGACAGGAAACTCCTTCCGGAATCCTTCGAGACCGGTACAGCCAATCGATCTCAAACTCAGTAACGTTGGAGCCCATCCAGGCTCCGCGAGTGGGTGGGGAAGGCTCCTCGCCGGAAGATTGGCTGGAGCTGCTAGAGGCTTGGCCAGAGCTGCTGGCCTCTTGGCTACCGGAAGCTTGGCTAAAGCTACCGGATTCTAGGTTGCCGCCGGACTCTTGGGGGTTACCGGATTCCTGCTGGTTGCCGGAATCGGTTTCCATTGGATCTGAGGCCGTAGATTCACCGGGAGAAGGTCTACGGCGCTTAAGAGAAAGGGAAGAAGAGGATGCGGAGGAGGATTCCTCGTCGGACATCGCGAGGGTAGGTGGAGAAACGGAAATCCCAGACTCGAACCCCGCGTGAAGATCTACGAGTAAGAGGAAAACCAAAGAAAAAGGAGCAAATAAGAACACCAAAGGCTCAAGATCTGGAAAGCAAGCGAACGGCGAGTAAAGAGAAATTAGTACCAACCTTGAGCGGCGCGGTCGCTGGGGAAAGAAGTTGCTGGCGGAGAAGCGGGTCTGCAGCCGCCGGCGAGCACCGTCGACGGCGAGGCGGAGAAGCTCGTGAAGAAGCACAAATGCGGCAGACGCGAAGAAGTTGCTGCCGAAGATCTCCGCACAGCGAAGTCCGGCGGCGGCACGGCGTGAGTTCGCCGGGCACCGGAGCTCGAACGGGCGACGGCGGACGGAGAGCGGCGGAGGCGCAAAGGCGTGGAGCTCTGTGCGCGAAGGAGAAGAATGCGAAGAAGATGAAGAGGAACGGGCAGTTGCGTTTATATAAGAGAGAGAAAGTGGGCGTGGAACCGCTGGGCCGCGGCGGTTCGCCTCACGGCCCGCGACGGTTCGCGCCTTGGGCCACCACGTGGCGGAGGAATACACGCGCGAAAACGGAGGCCACACGGAGGCGCACGCGGGATCCCGAAGAGGTAGTGGGATCCGCTGCGGTGCATTAAATGCGTGCGCGGGAGTCGAAACGATGTGACAGCGGACATCGGGCGCGTCGATAAAGGCGCATGTCACTGACAGGCGCGGGACCCGATATATTCTCGACTTCGCCGAGGAAGGAGTAAAGACACATGGTGCCGGAAAAAAGAGGTGCCGGAACAAGCCTTGCAAAGAGAAGAAAAGGAACAAGGGTAAAGGTGCCGGAACTAAGCTCAAAAGATGAGTGACTAAACCGGTATCTTAAAAAGATGAAAACCTGGCATGGTCTGTAGGATAGAATCCTCCAGACTATACCAGCTTCGGGGACTAATGTTGGGGGGATAACCCCCGGTATGCCAAAGGCGTGCCAAACCGGATGGTTTGAGCCATCATGATACCGGTTTAATGTTCTTACCGGAAGCCTAGTAGGAATCCGGGAGAGCAAGGCTAAGCCGGTATCCCCAAAGGGGTATGCCGGAACCCGGTATAGAAGATACCGGAAAGGAGAGCCTGTCGGCAGGACTGGTCAAAGATTCTCTTCAGAGCAAGAAGACAAGGATGAGCCAAGCAAAGTAACTTTATTCAGAGCCCTGGCGCCAAAGAGAGAGGTGACGTCCAAAGAAGCCGGAGGACATCAGCAGCCCTGATAAAAGAAGGCCCCGGTGTCATCTATGATTAAAGTAGCTTTGTACAATAGCCTGTTAAAGTAGCTTTGTACAGTAACTCTGTAAAGTAGTTTGTCCAGTCAAAGATGCCATTAGGGTTTCTTGCAGTGTAAGCCACCCTCTCCCCTATATAAGGAGAGGGGGGAGCCCTTCTTCACGGGCAAGCAAGTATGTACGCGCATGTGTAGGAAGGCAGAGCCTGTAACTTGTGAATCAATAAAAATGGTGATCTAGAGGGAGTTCTTCCTTGTGTCTTTCTTCTTCAACCTCTGGCCTTGGCCAAGTTCTTGAGGAAACCATCCGGAATCTCTTCCCACCTGATCGCAAACCCTCCCCCGAATCCTCTTGCGTCCATTCGGCCCCAATCTAAGCCATCCTATGGCATCTGCTCGTTCACCACGACGACATTGGGTGAACAAATTACAGTTGGGCAATTGACAAATAGAGAGGGCATGACCATGCACATACATATTATGATGAGTATAGTGAGATTTAATTGGGCATTACGACAAAGTACATAGACCGCTATCCAACATGCATCTATGCCTAAAAAGTCCACCTTCAGGTTATCATCCGAACCCCTTCCAGTATTAAGTTGCTAACAACAGACAATTGCATTAAGTATTGCGCGTAATGTAATCAATAACTACATCCTCGGACATAGCATCAATGTTTTATCCCTAGTGGCAACAGCACATCCATAATCTTAGAGGTTTCTCTCACTCCCCCAGATTCACGGAGACATGAACCCACTATCGAGCATAAATACTCCCTCTTGGAGTTACTAGCATCAACTTGGCCAGAGCATCTACTAATAACGGAGAGCATGCAAGATCATAAACAACACATAGATATAAATTGATAATCAACATAACATGGTATTCTCTATTCATCGGATCCCAACAAACACAACATATAGAATTACAGATAGATGATCTTGATCATGTTCGGCAGCTCACAAGACCCGACAGTTAAGCACAATGAGGAGAAGACAACCATCTAGCTACTGCTATGGACCCATAGTCCAGGGGTAGACTACTCACACATCACTCCGGAGGCTACCATGGCGGCGTAGAGTCCTCCGGGAGATGATTCCCCTCTCCGGCAGGGTGCCGGAGGCGATCTCCTGAATCCCCCGAGATGGGATTGGCGGCGGCGGCGTCTCTGGAAGGTTTTTCGTATCGTGGCTCTCGGTGCATCGGGGGTTTCGCGACGAAGGCTATTTGTAGGCGGAAGGGTAGGTCGGGGGCATCGCGAGGGCCCAGGGAGACAGGTCGGCGCGGCCAAGGGTGGGGCCGCGCCGCCTACCCTCCTGGCCACCTCGTGGCCCCACTTCGTTGACTCTTCGGTCTTCTGGAAGCTTCGTGGCAAAATAGGACCCTGGGCGTTGATTTCGTCCAATTCCGAGAATATTTCCTTACTAGGATTTCTGAAACCAAAAACAGCAGAAAATAGCAACTGGCACTTCGGCATCTTGTTAATAGGTTAGTTCCAGAAAATGCATAAATATGACATAAAGTGTGCATAAAACATGTAGATATCATCAATAATGTGGCATGGAACATAAGAAATTATCGATACGTCGGAGACATATCAGTTGCTACAGTAGTAACAACTTCCAAAACTCAAATATAAAACAAAAGTGCAGAAGTAAATAATGGGTTGTCTCCCATAAGCGCTTTTCTTTAACGCCTTTCAGCTAGGCGCAGAAAGTGTGAATCAAGTATTATCAAGAGATGAAGCATCAACATCATAATTTGTTCTAATAATAGAATCATAAGGTAACTTCATTCTCTTTCTAGGGAAGTGTTCCATACCTTTCTTGAGAGGAAATTGATACTTAATATTGCCTTCCTTCATATCAATAATAGCACCAACAGTTTGAAGAAAAGGTCTTCCCAAAATAATGGGACAAGATGCATTGCATTCAATATCCAACACAACAAAATCAACGGGGACAAGGTTATTGTTAACCATAATGCGAACATTATCAATCCTCCCCAAAGGTTTCTTCATAGAATTATCAGCAAGATTAACATCCAAATAGCAATTTTTCAATGGTGGCAAGTCAAGCATATCATAGATTTTCTTAGGCATAACAGAAATACTTGCACCAAGATCACATAAAGCATTACAATCAAAATCATTAACCTTCATCTTAATGATGGGCTCCTGTAAGAGCAAAATTCACACCCCAAGTTTTGTGTGTTTGATGACAACACTTGAGTAATCTCACTGTGTGCCTTGAGTATCATTGTTAGATTTGCAAGAGCACGGTGACCTCGCAGGATGCGTCAAGATCGGAAGACTGAAGCGTAGTTGATAGGTTTTCTGGTTTTGTGTGTGTTTAGCGAGGTAACAAGGTTGGAGAGAAAAAGGGAAGAAAACCAGATTTAGCCAGGCCGGTACTACCGGTACCTGTAGCGGTAGTACCGCTACCCCTATAGGTACCGCCCTTGGTACCGCTCTGAGTCTGTGCTGATTTCGTCCCCCAGAACACGCTGTGGTACCCCTGCAGTACCTGGGGCGGTAGTACCGCTCACGAGCGGTAGTACCGCTCACGAGTGGTAGTACCGCTCACGGTACCGCTTAGGTACCGTAACCGAGTTACGGTCGTACCGCCCTGGTACCGCTCTGGTACCGCTTTGGATCCAGTAAGGTCTGGACCCTATTGCGGTACCTCAAGCGGTACCTCGTGCGGTAGTACCGCTCTGCGTCCTTTGACCAGATCTGGGGGATTTCGAACTCAGAGCGGTAGTACCACTTCCCAGAAGCGGTAGTACCGCTTAGGTCAAATATGGACATAACGGTTGGATTTGGAGGAGCCTATTTAAGGGCCCCTTCTTCCCCAACACGATTTTATCTCTTCCCCCTCTCTCTCCTCCATTGTTGTTGAGCTTAATCTTTGAGGATCTCCTTCCCCATCCAACCAATCTTGCCTAAACTTTGAGGATAGGTGGAGGAGACCCCGATCTATAGTTCTACCAAGAGAGATTTCACCAATACTAGCTATTCCTTAGTGGATCTTGGTGGTAGGGTTCCTTAGTGGAGCATTGGAGAAGAGTTCTTTGGTGGAGCATTGGAAGAGTTCCTTGGTGGGGCATTGGAGAAGAATTCCTTTGGTGGAGCATTGGAAGAGTTCCTTTGGTGGAGCATTGGAAGAGTTCCTTTGGTGGAGCATTGGTGATGGGTTCCTATGGTGGAGCATTGCAGATGTGCAGCTATGGAGTCTAGCTTGGTGATGTACTAGATCCATAGGGTGTTGGGAGCATCCTTGTGTGTGGAGCTCGCCCCAACCTTGTGAAGGAATCACCGCCTCGACCGGTGCCTTAGTGGAAGAGGGAGAGCACCTCCGTGGAGCTCTCTCGAGGAAGAAGGTGAGGCCTTCCTTCGTGGTGTGGCCGCCTAGTCTCTTGGGTGCGACTAGCACCTCCTCAACGCAGACGTACTTCCTTTAGTGGAAGGAACTGCGGGAAACAAACCTCGACTCGCCTCGCGCCCCCCGGTTGTCTCGCTCCTTACTCTCGTTATCTTGTTGATTCCTTTACTTGTTGCACTTGTCCGATTTTCATTGTAGGATCACCCCTATTGCTAAAGTTCACACCTTTACTTCCGTTGCATAAAAATTGAAAAAGACTAAAACCTGCCGTAGCGCCATTCACTCCCCCTCTTGTTCGCTACGATCCATTCAAGTGGTATCAGAGCAAGGTTTTCTTGCTCGGGCTTTACCGCCTAAGAAATGGCCGAACAAGAGGCGGATAAGAAATGGGTCACCTTCCCTTGTGCCACTGTCAACACCCGGATTTTTAAGTCCGAATGCCTATTATGTCATACATCGCAATCCCAGGAATATTGTTGTTGCGAGGCATAATAGTTAAGTATCGTAGTCATCATTCATTACAAACCATAATGTCTTACAACTTGGAATCACATCATCCATATTACACGAATAGTTGATCTATTGATCAACGAACAAACACAAGTTCATAGCGGAAGCGTAAGATACAAGGACTCTCGAGTCCACAGGCCAACGCTTGACATCGGAAGATTCCTAGTTGTCGTAGGCGTCCTGCTGATCATCTCCTTGTTCATCTTCATACTCTGGCCATTTGAATAGCCAGGGACAAAGCCGTGAGTACTTTAAGTACTCGCAAACTAATACTAATGTAAGTGCTAGACATTCTAGTAAGGTTCGCTAAGCTCCAGTTTATTTGCATAAAGCCAGTTTTAGTTCACAAGTATTTGAGAAAAGCTTATTCAAGTACTCACTAACTCAAGTGGGAACATTAGTGTCATTCCCACCATCCAAGTGGTGATTTTAATTCAATTCACCACAAGTCATTTCACCATCTTCTTTCAACATCATTTTCAAAGGTATGACATTGGAAACTGTATGGCCTTTCCAACCGTCCGTAACCGTGGACGCGGCTATTCGAATAGGTTTACACTCTGCAGAGGTTGCACACTTGTGCCACAACATTTGATTTCATCCGTCGGGATTACCCCGAATCATCGTAACACAGTACGCGGATCATCAACCATAACCTTTCACTTACAAATCCTAGTATGAGCACCTCTCCCCATGAGCTTGGCCTCCCAGTGAAGACCAACTGTCAACCTGGGAACTGCACAGGGCTTGGTCGTACAATTCATCTCAATTTCACATCATTTCTCAACAACGGAGGCAGCCTCAAGCGTAACCCCTATGATGTGTGTTCAGAGGGAACCCATACTAAGATGCATAAACTTCCAGTTAAGTCCTACCCATAATCAGGTATTGTGGGGGTACTTACTAATTGGAAAGGTATCGCATTCAAACCAATACCATGTTTATCAAAAATCATTATCTTCTCTTGGTCATATTCACCTTCAAAAATCATTCAATGGAATGCTTCACCATTCCAAGGTTTCAAACTTCAATTCAAGTCACATTGTTCCCATCTAGAGTAGTCAAGTTTTATTTCATTAGCACTAGCTCTAATTCATGAGGGGTGCTATCTTGCTTTGCTTGATTGAGAATAAGTTCACTACTCTAGTAACTCTTGTATTTTGACCAAAGTTAACTATAAAAGTAACTTCTTGAGAAAACAAGTAAAAACTTGTAATGTATAAACTTGGGATAGGCTTATGTAAGAAAAGGTAAGACTCATGGTGCCTTGCCCCAAGGGGCTTTGCACTTTGCAAGAATATTAGCTTGCCTTGGTAGTTCTCAAAATTCTCCTCCTCCTCCTCTTGGTAGCAACCTTCTTCCTCCGTGCACTCTCCGGTGCTAGCGTCTAAATTTGAATACGAGTATAATTACTCACTAATTCAATGGCTATTCCATGTATCACATACAAACACACAAACTATTCTATGCACAAAAATAATCTAATTAGGGTGCATGGGTTGTGTTGCTTGAGGAGAATTCACTTCTTTTTATTTAATATGTAAATGATAGTTTCCATAGGGTTCTTGAGAAATAATTTCCTCTCATTGAAATCTTCTTAAGATTTAATTTCTCAAACCTTCATAGATGAACTTATATTGACCTAAGTCAAGTATTCATCATTATCATTTGAGAAAATGATTTAAATGAGGTAGACCACCTCATATCATTTAATAACACTACATATGATTTAAATCTCTAAGTAATTCATATAAGAGAGTTTGGACCAGGGGTCCAAACATCACATGAATTCATTTGATACAAAGTTTAAATGAAGTATAAGACTTCATATGAATTACTTAATAGTTTTGGACAATATCAACTAGTTAAACTAGCCATATTATCCCTTAATTAAACTAGGGCATGATCATGCAAAGTGACCACACCATTTTATTGCATAAACAATTAGTGTAAGTCAAATGTGAGCTATTAGAGTTGGAATTAACTTAATATCTATTTTGGTTGATTTTTAATAATTATTTGAATATGTAAAAGTCCCTGCCTTCTTCTTTTTATCCAATTAATTCTACAACGAGTCTGGTCATGGGACCAGTGGCATTGTGTAGATATTTTCATTAGCTTTCCAACAACATAAAATTCATTGAATTTGGTTAAGCCAATTTGAAACTATTTAATTTCAAAGTTTGGGCAGTATTGAAATTATTTGGAATTGTTTAAATCGAATTTGAATTAAAAGGGCCGGCGGGAAAGCTAACTGGGCCGAAAGGGTTTAAAACGGCCCAAGGCCAGCCCACCACGCGTCTGTGCCCGCGTGGGCTACCTGACAAGGGGGATCCACCCGTCAGCGACGTTTAAACGCCGAAGCGGTATGGATTAACCAGGGGCGTAGGATTAGAACATGATCGGACGGTGCCAGTGCATCGTCTTCTCCGGCGAGATGCCGTGGGTCTGGCGGCGAGGGTAGGGGGTCGGAGAGCTTACGGCGGCTCCAGCAAGGGTTGGCAGTATGCTCAACGAAGTTGTGGACGGCGGCGAGTCTCCTGGTAGCAGTGGCGTCGCCTGGGGTGGTCGGGATCGCCGGCGATTGTTGTAGAGCTTCCGCGGCGGTGATCTTCCGATTGGCCTTGCTCCGGTGAGAATCGAGCGAGTGGTGTGGTGGTTGAGAAGCAGTGAGAGGTGGCGAGTGCGGTGGTGTGCTTGGATCGACGAGGGGAGTGCTCTATTTATAGCAACGCGAGGGTGCTGCGGGGCAGTGAGGTGGTCGACATGCTCGCGGCGTCTCCGGCGAGCTAGCGAGCTAGGCGAGGGCGTGGCGCTGTTCTGCGGTTCCTGGCAAAGCGTTTGGCGGCGACAGCGGGGTCGGGCGGTGGCTAGGTTGGTCGCATTGCTTCCATAACTGCCGCGGCGTTCACGGGAACAGGTCGTCGTCTCCGGCGCCGGCGGTCACGGGTCTTGGTTCCGAGCGTGTCTGGCGGCGTCGCGGTGGCACGGTGATGCTCAACGTGCTGCTAGGTGGTCCAGGGCGTGCGTGAGGGCGTGGGACGGCGCGTGTCCAGGGCGCGTCTGTGGCGCGCCACGCGCGACATGAGCGGCATACTGGCCGCCATGGGCGCGAGCTGGTCTGGCCAGTGTCGAGCTCCTCCTCGACCGTGGCGATGCTAGGCGGTGCTAGGGCAGCAAGGTGGAGCTCTGGGACATGGTGGCCGTGGCTGGAGAAGAAAGAGGAGAGGGGTGGCTCGACATGTGGCATGTGGCCGGCATGGCTATGCCATGGCTTGCTATGCCTCTCCTCCTAGGGTTCCTATGCTGGTGTTAGTGAGAGAGGGAACCAGGGGACCATTTAGAATAGGTTGGGGTAGATTAGAGCTAGGTAGATCACTATTTCAAATAGTGTCAAATAGTTCCCTATTTGGAATTTGTGAATTTTGTCCAAATTTGATTGAATTCAAATGGTTGACCAATTTGAATTGTGTGGGTTTAGTTGAGTTGTATTTGACCAGAGATGATGAGAGGTGGTGGTGGAATTTTTTAATTCAAAGAATTACCAAAATGTCTAAGTGTGAGATTGTTACATATGTTAAAAAGTTGCAACTTTGGTTGAGCATAGCTAATGATCAAGAAGGGATTTGGCATGGTGATCTTTACAAAAAGTGTTCACCTTGATGTTGACTTGGATGTGGTGCAAAGAGTTAGCAAGGTTTGGTTTGAGAAAATTGAATTGTAATGGCTCAAAGTAGTGATCAGACTATAATTGGCAGTTTTGACCATTATCATATGTGAGCAAGTTTTGTATTTGAAATTCATTTGAATTGTGATTCTTTGATTCCAAAAGTTGTAATAAGTGTTTAGTAACATTATTCATCTAATGGTGAAGATCACATTGGTCTAGGGTCAAAATTTATAAAAATGCCATAGAGCATATGTGAGGGTTTTTAGGGTTTTGCATTTATTTGATTTCTTTCTCTTTTTGATTTATTTGGTTTGTGATCTTCTCATGATCACTTTAGGGTTTTAGGGTTTATCATATACACATAATAACAATCATCATGGCATATCAATCAAATGCACAAGTCCTATGCATGGCACTATATGCAATTTAAAAAGTTTTTGTTTGTTTGAAATTTTGCTCTCTGGAATTCTTCTAACTTTCTTTTATTGAAATTTGGGATGTTACAAACCCTTCCCCCTTACAAAAGATCTCGTCCCGAGATCGAAAAGAAAGTTAGGTACTAAAGAGATCTGGGTACTCCTTCTTCATGAAGTCTTCACGTTCCCATGTGGCTTCATCCTCGGTATGATTGCTCCATTGTATCTTCAGAAACTTGATGCTTCGGGTGCGGGTGGTTCGGTAAGCTTCCTCCAGGATGCGAATCGGCACTTCGCGGTAAGTCAGGTCCTGGTTGATATCCACCGATCGGTGATCGATGTTCTTGAACACTTCGGTCTTCTCGGGGACTTCAAGGCACTTCCGGAGGAGTGAGATATGAAACACGTCATGTACAGCCGGCATCTCTTCAGGTAGCTCTAGTTGATAAGATACTTCTCCTCGGCGGCTGAGGACTTTGAAAGGTCCGACATATCGGGGTGCGAGATTTCCTTTCAGCTGGAATCTCTGCATTCCTTTCAAGGGGGATACCTTGAGATAGACGAAGTCTCCAATCTCAAAGGTCATCTCCCGACGTCTCTTGTCGGCGTAGATCTTTTGTCTTGATTGCACAGTCTTGAGGTACTCGCGAATCTTGTGGACTTTCTCTTCGGCTTCACGAAGAACATTTGGGCCAAAGACTTGGCTTTCTCCGACTTCCGACCAGTTCAGGGGGGTACGGCATTTCCTTCCGTACAAGGCTTCAAAGGGGGCCATCTGCAGGCTGATGACCCACAAGTATAGGGGATCGCGGCAGTCTTCGAGGATAGTATAACCCAAATTTATTGATTCGACACAAGGGGAGGTAAAGAATACTTATAAGCCTTAACAACTGAGTTGTCAATTCAGCTGCACCTGGAAAAGCACTAGCAATAGGGGTGATGTGAAAGTAGCAGTAATATGAGAGCAATAGTAACAGTAACACAGCGGTAATAGCAATATGAGAGCGATGGCACGAGAAGATAGTTGATACTACTTCCAATGACATGTAGAACAGGTATATTATGATGAGAGATGGACCAGGGTTCCCAGCGATCTACACTAGTGGTAACTCTCCAATAACAAGTGTTGGGTAAACAAATTACAGTTGGGCAATTGATAGGAATCAAAGGCATTAAGAAAGAATATCAGGCTTATTAATTATGTAGGCATGTTTTCCGTATATAGTCGTACGTGCTCGCAATGAGAAACTTGCACAACATCTTTTGTCCTACCAGCCGGTGGCAGCCGGGCCTCAAGGGAAACTACTGGATATTAAGGTACTCCTTTTAATAGAGTACCGGAGCAAAGCATTAACACACCGTGAAAACATGTGATCCTCACATCACTACCATCCCCTCCGGTTGTCCCGATTTCTGTCACTTCGGGGCCTTTGGTTCCGGACAGTGACATGTGCATACAACTTGTAGATACAATCTAAGCAACAATATAGAGCTTAAATCTAAGATCATGGCACTCGGGCCCTAGTGACAAGCATTAAGCATAACAAGATTGCAGCAACAATAACTTCACAAACTTTATAGATAGACTAATCATAATGTATCATCCATCGGATCCCAACAAACACAACACCGATTACATCAGATGAATCTCAATCATGTAAGGCAGCTCATGAGACCATTGTATTGAAGTACATGGGGGAGAGTATACCGACATAGCTACTGCTAGAACCCGTAGTCCATGGGGGAACTACTCACGGAGCATGGCGGAGGCGGTGGCGTTGATGGAGATGGCTTCCGGGGGCACTTCCCCGTTCCGGCAGGGTGCCGGAACAGAGTTCTGTCCCCCGAATTGGAGTTTCGCGATGGCGGCGGCGCCCCTGGAGTCTTTCTGGAGTTTCGTCAATTGGTACGGTGTTTTTAGGTCGAAAGGACTTTTACAGGCGAAGAGGCGGCGCAGGGGGGTCGACAGGGTGGCCTCACCCTAAGCCGGCGCGGCCAGGGCCTGGCCCGCGCGGCTAGGTGGTGTGGGGCCCCCCTGGCTCTCCTCCGACTCTTCTTCGGTGTTCTGGAGCCTTCCGGGAAAAATAGGAGGTTTGGCGTTGATTTCGTCCAATTCCGAGAATATTGCCCGAACAGCCTTTCTGGAACCAAAAACAGCAGAAAACAGGAACTGGCACTATGGCATCTCGTTAATAGGTTAGTTCCGGAAAATGCATGAAATCATCATAAAGTGCAAGCAAAACATGTAAGTATTGTCATAAAACAAGCATGGAACAACAGAAATTATGGATACGTCGGGGACGTATCAGCATCCCCAAGCTTAGTTCCTGCTCGTCCCGAGCAGGTAAACGATAAAAAGAATAATTTCTGTAGTGACATGCTACTTACATAACCTTGATCATACTATTACAAAGCATATGAAATGAATGAAGTGACTCAAGGCAATGATCTATAGTTGCTAACAAGTAGATAACATATAGCAAAACTTTTCATGAAGAGTACTTTCAAGGCAAGCATCAAAATTCTTGCATAAGAGTTAACTCATAAAGCAATAAATTCAAAGTAAAGGCATCGAAGCAACACAAAGGAAGATATAAGTTTCAGCGGATGCTTTCAACTTTCAACATGCATATCTCATGGATATTGTCAACACAAAGTAATATGATGAATGCAAATATGCAAGTATGTAAGAATCAATGCACAGTTAACACAAGTGTTTGCTTCTAAGATGGAAGGAGATAGGTGAACTGACTCAACATAAAAGTAAAAGAATGGTCCTTCAAAGAGGAAAGCATCGATTGCTATATTTGTGCTAGAGCTTTGGTTTTGAAAACATATGGAGAGCATAAAAAGTAAAATTTTGAGAGGTGTATGTTGTTGTCAACGAATGGTAATGGGTACACTAACTACCTCGCCAACCGGACTTTCAAGAGCGGCTCCCATGAATTATTGCATATTTATTTTTGGGTGGCACTCCTTCCAACCTTTCTTTCACAAACCATGGCTAACCGAATCCTCGGGTGCCTGCCAACAATCTCATACCATGAAGGAGTGCCTTTTTATTTTAGTTTTATTATGATGATGACACTCCCCCCAACCTTTGCTTACACAAGCCATGGCTAACCGAATCCTTCGGGTGCCTTCCAACAATCACATACCATGGAGGAGTGTCTATTTAAGTTAATTAATTCGGGACTGGGAATCCCATTGCCAGCTCTTTTTGCAAAATTATTGGATAAGCGGATGTGCCACTAGTCCATATGAGAGTCCGTCAAAAGTAAATGACAAGGTTGAAAGCTAAACACCACATACTTCCTCATGAGCTATAAAACATTGACACAAATCAGAGGTGATAAATTTTGAATTGTTTAAAGGTAGCACTCAAGCAATTTACTTTGGAATGGCAAGAAATACCACATAGTAGGTAGGTATGGTGGACACAATTGGCATAGTGGTTGGCTCAAGGATTTTGGATGCATGAGAAGTATTCCCTCTCGATACAAGGCTTAGGCTAGCAAGGTTGTTTGAAGCAAACACAAGTATGAACCGGTACAGCAAAACTTACATAAAAACATATTGCAAGCATTATAATACTCTACATTGTCTTCCTTGTTGCTCAAACACTTTTACCAGAAAATATCTAGACCTTAAGAGAGATCAATTATGCAAACCAATTTTAACAAGCTTTACGGTAGTTCTCCACTAATAGGTTTAAACTACATGCAAAAACTTATGATCTACTTGAGAGCTCAAAACAATTGCCAAGTATCAAATTATCCAAGACATATGAGGCATTTTCCTTTTCCAACCAAATAAAGATAAGTATTGTAGCTTCCAACTTTTATCATTGAACATTAAAAGTAAAACGAAGAACAAGTGTTCATATGAAAAAGCGGAGCGTGTATCTCTCCCAAACAAGGATTGCTAGGATCCGATCTTATTCAAACAAACAAAACGAAAATAAACATACAGACGCTCCAAGTAAAGCACATATGATGTGACCGAATAAAAATATAGTTTCAGGGGAGGAACCTGATAAGTTGATGAAGAAGGGGATGCCTTGGGCATCCCCAAGCTTAGACGCTTGAGTCTTCTTGAAATATGCAGGGATGAACCACGGGGGCATCCCCAAGCTTAGACTTTTCACTCTTCTTGATCATATATCATCCTCCTCTCTTGACCCTTGAAAACTTCCTTCACAACAAACTTCTCATAAACTTCATTAGAGGGGTTAGTACTCAAAAAATTTGAATCCACCTTGGTCCTGTAGTGGCACATTGCAAGAACTCAATAAAACATTAGCTACAGCTCTCTACGTCTAGAAAAGCTCGCTTAAAGTCCGCAAGAGACAATGCAAAAAAACAGAGACAGAATCTGCCAAAACAGAACAGCCAGTAAAGACGAATTTTAATAAAATACTTCCGTTACTCAAATCATAAAACTCAAAACTAATGAAAGTTGCGTACATATCTGAGGAACACGCACGTAAATTGGCATATTTTTCTGATTTTTCTACAGAGAAAACAGCCCAGATTCGTGACAGATAGAAATCTGTTTCTGCGCAGAAATCCAAATCTAGTATCAACCTTCGATTAGAGGCTTCACTTGGTACAACAAAACACAAAACTAAGATAAGGAGAGGTTGCTACAGTAGTAAACAACTTCCAAGACACAAATATAAAACAAAGTACTGTAGCAAAATAACACATGGGTTATCTCCCAAGAAGTTGCTTTCTTTATAGCCATTAAGATGGGCTCAGCAGTTTTGATGATGCACTCGCAAGAAATAGTATTTGAAGCAAAAGAGAGCATCAAGAGGCAAATTCAAAACACATTTAAGCCTAACATGCTTCCTATGCAAAGGAATCTTGTAAATAAACAAGTTCATGAAAAACAAAGTAACAAGCATAGGAAGATAGAATAAGTATAACTTCAAAATTTTAAGCATATAGAGAGGTGTATTAGTGCCATGCAAATTTCTACAACCATATTTTCCTCTCTCATAATAATTTTCAGTAGCTTCATGAACAAACTCAACAATATAGCTATCACATGCAGCAAACTTTTCATGATCCATAGACATATAATTTTTATCAAGTTCAAGAATAGTGGAATTAAAACTTTCAAACTTACTTTTATTAATAATATAACAAGGTAGTTGATCAATCTCAAGAGATATGGGACACATAGATAAAGTCAATAACTCTCCAATCCCATTTTCATTAGTAGTACAATTAATATTATCAAGTAACATAGGACCATCATCTAGAGCTTTATCATAGACATTTGCCAAACAAAATTCTTTAGTACCATGCATTTCGACATCAGGCACAAACAAAGCATTATCATAAGATTTATCAAAGTAGCATGGATTATCATATATAACAGTAGCATAATTATTCTCACAAGTTTTACTCATAGGTACTATTTCAAGAGAATCCACAGGAACATAACATTCAACCTCTTCCGGTAAGCATGGAGGACAATCAAATAGTGTAAGGGATAAAGAGTTACTCTCATTAGAAGGTTGGCATGGGTAGCTAATCCATTCTTCCTCCTTTTGTTCGTCGCTCTCCTCTTCTTTTTCATCCAATGAGCTTTCAGGTTCATTAATTTCCTCCTCTTTTTCATCCAATGAGCTTTCAGGTTCATCAGTTTCTTCTTCCACGGGTTCCTGCAAATTGTGAGTGCATTCTTGTGCATTAATGAGTCTCTCTTTATAATCAATGATATAAGGATTATTACCGAAGCATTCTATGCAACAATTAAGGATAGAAGAGACATAATCTTTAAGGTCCTTACAAACAACACAAGTTTCATAATTCTCAACCATGAAGGATTCGATCTCAGAGGCTCCCATAAACACGACAAATTGTTCTACCTCTTCGAACCCATAATGAATATAGCAATTCCGATTATAGTTTTTAATTAAAAATTCCTCACTAAAGCCACATTGAAATTTAAGATGTTTAGTATCCTGTTGAGAGCAACAGTTTATATCATGGCGTTTAAGCAAGATTTTAGCAATTGTATTCACTTTTTCTATCATAGCACTCATTACTTCACCAGCTCTTGATTTTCTATAATTATTATAACATTCTATAAGCTCCAAGTAGGTTGTTGGTTCTCCCATAACAGCAGTTTTTAATTTTTAGGTTTTTCAAATTTTTATGGATTTTTGGGTATATGAGAAAAATAAAACAAGACAAAAATAAACTAAGCAAAAGTAAACTACGCAAACTAATACTAGACAGAAATAAACTAAGCAAAAATAAACTAGACAAAAGTAAACTAAGCAAAACAAAATAAAATAAAACAGAGAGAGAGGTAGAGTGTACTCCCCAGGTGAACTTATGAGTAGAGCTATGCCTCCCCGGCAACGGCGCCAGAAAACAGTCTTGATGACCCACAAGTATAGGGGATCGCGGCAGTCTTCGAGGGTAGTATAACCCAAATTTTTTGATTCGACACAAGGGGAGGTAAAGAATACTTATAAGCCTTAACAACTGAGTTGTCAATTCAGCTGCACCTGGAAAAGCACTAGCAATAGGGGTGATGTGAAAGTAGCAGTAATATGAGAGCAATAGTAACAGTAACACAGCAGCAGTAATAGCAATATGAGAGCGATGGCACGAGAAGATAGTTGATACTACTTCCAATGACATGTAGAACAGGTATATTATGATGAGAGATGGACCAGGGTTCCCAGCGATCTACACTAGTGGTAACTCTCCAATAACAAGTGTTGGGTAAACAAATTACAGTTGGGCAATTGATAGGAATCAAAGGCATTAAGAAAGAATATCAGGCTTATTAATTATGTAGGCATGTTTTCCGTATATAGTCGTACGTGCTCGCAATGAGAAACTTGCACAACATCTTTTGTCCTACCAGCCGGTGGCAGCCAAGGCCTCAAGGGAAACTACTGGATATTAAGGTACTCCTTTTAATAGAGTACCGGAGCAAAGCATTAACACACCGTGAAAACATGTGATCCTCACATCACTACCATCCCCTCCGGTTGTCCCGATTTCTGTCACTTCGGGGCCTTTGGTTCCGGACAGTGACATGTGCATACAACTTGTAGATACAATCTAAGCAACAATATAGAGCTTAAATCTAAGATCATGGCACTCGGGCCCTAGTGACAAGCATTAAGCATAACAAGATTGCAGCAACAATAACTTCACAAACTTTATAGATAGACTAATCATAATGTATCATCCATCGGATCCCAACAAACACAACACCGATTACATCAGATGAATCTCAATCATGTAAGGCAGCTCATGAGACCATTGTATTGAAGTACATGGGGGAGAGTATACCGACATAGCTACTGCTAGAACCCGTAGTCCATGGGGGAACTACTCACGGAGCATGGCGGAGGCGGTGGCGTTGATGGAGATGGCTTCCGGGGGCACTTCCCCGTTCCGGCAGGGTGCCGGAACAGAGTTCTGTCCCCCGAATTGGAGTTTCGCGATGGCGGCGGCGCCCCTGGAGTCTTTCTGGAGTTTCGTCAATTGGTACGGTGTTTTTAGGTCGAAAGGACTTTTATAGGCGAAGAGGCGGCGCAGGGGGGTCGACAGGGTGGCCTCACCCTAAGCCGGCGCGGCCAGGGCCTGGCCCGCGCGGCTAGGTGGTGTGGGGCCCCCCTGGCTCTCCTCCGACTCTTCTTCGGTGTTCTGGAGCCTTCCGGGAAAAATAGGAGGTTTGGCGTTGATTTCGTCCAATTCCGAGAATATTGCCCGAACAGCCTTTCTGGAACCAAAAACAGCAGAAAACAGGAACTGGCACTGTGGCATCTCGTTAATAGGTTAGTTCCGGAAAATGCATGAAATCATCATAAAGTGCAAGCAAAACATGTAAGTATTGTCATAAAACAAGCATGGAACAACAGAAATTATGGATACGTCGGGGACGTATCACAGGCTAGCTTGGTAGCTGTTGTTGTAAGAGAATTCTGCGTAAGGTAAGCAGTCTTCCCACTTGGATCTGTACTCCAGTACACATGCTCTCAGCATGTCCTCCAGTATCTGGTTGACTCTCTCAGTCTGTCCGTCGGTCTGAGGGTGATAGGTGGTGCTGAAATTCAGACGGGTTCCTAGTCCTTCGTGCACTTTCTGCCAGAATCTTGAGGTGAACTGTGATCCTCTATCTGACACTATCGATTTCGGGGTCCCATGCAGGGCGACTATTCTGGAAATGTACAGTTCAGCTAACTTTGGGCCTTGATATGTGGTCTTTACGGCAATGAAATGGGCGACTTTGGTCAATCTATCGACAACTACCCATATTGAATCATTGCCTCTGCTGGATTTGGGCAGTCCAGTGATAAAGTCCATTCCTACGGAGTCCCATTTCCATTCTGGAATCTGGAGTGGCTTTAACAGTCCGGCGGGTCGTTGATGTTCTGCCTTGACTCTCTGACAGATGTCACACTTGGCGATGTAGCTGCCGATTTCTCTCTTCATTCCATGCCACCAGAATTGCTCCTTCAAGTCTTGGTACATCTTGGTACCTCCGGGGTGGATTGAGTAAAGGGTGTCATGGGCTTCTTGCAAAATGACTTGCTTCAAGTCTGAGTCCGATGGTACGCAGAGACGTTCTTTGTACCAAAGAACTCCGGCTTCGTCTACGGTGAATCCGGGGGCTTTTCCTGCAGCTATCTGTTTCTTGATTCCGTCAATGCTAGCGTTGTCCTTCTGGGCTTCCTTGATCTGACCAATCAAGGTGGGTCGCAGTTCTATGCTGGCTAGGAATCCTTCACTAACAAGTTCAAGTCTGAACTGTTCAAACTCTTGATGCAAGCTGGGCTGCTCGGTTGCGAGCATGGAGTTCAACTGACACGGCAGTCGACTCAAAGCATCCGCTACCACATTGGCCTTGCCGGGGTGGTAGTGAATCTCCATGTCGTAATCCTTGATCAATTCGATCCATCGGCGTTGTCTCATGTTCAGCTTCTTCTGGGTGAAGATATATTTCAGGCTCTTGTGGTCGGAGTAGATCTCGCATCGATTACCCATGAGGTAATGACGCCAAACTTTCAAGGCTAGGACCACGGCTGCAAGCTCGAGGTCATGGGTTGGGTAGTTCTGTTCATGTTGCTTCATTTGTCTTGAAAGATAGGATACAACCTTGCCTTCTTGCATAAGCACACATCCAAGACCAGTCTTGGAGGCATCGCAATATACGTCAAAGGTCTTTGCGATATCGGGCATGATTAAGATTGGGGCGGTTGTCAATCTACTCTTGAGCTGTTGAAAGCTCTCTTCACATTTGTCGGTCCACTCAAACTTTCTGTCCTTCTTCAGCAATTGGGTCATTGGTCGAGCGATGCTCGAAAAACCTTCTACAAATCTGCGGTAATATCCGGCTAATCCAAGAAAAGCGCGGACCTCGGTCTGGGTGGTTGGGGCTTGCCATTCCATAACAGTTTTGATTTTGGCGGGATCTACGGCAATTCCTCCTGCAGACAAGATGTGTCCCAGGAATCCAACTTCTTCCAACCAAAACTCACACTTGCTGAACTTGGCGTACAACTTGTGCTATCTAAGGGTTTCTAGGACAGTCTCCAAATGCTGTTCATGTTCCTCTTCGGACTTGGAGTACACAAGTATGTCATCGATGAAGACAACGACAAACTTGTCCAAAAAGTTCATGAAGATCTTATTCATGAGATTCATGAAATAAGCGGGGGCATTGGTCAGTCCAAATGACATGACGTTGTATTCATACAACCCATATCTGGTGGTGAAGGCAGTTTTTGGAATGTCGGTGGCTCGGATTTTCAGCTGATGATATCCAGTTCTAAGATCTATCTTGGAGAAAACTCTGGCTCCGGTGAGTTGATCAAACAAGTCTTCTATCTTGGGTAAGGGGTATTTGTTTTTGATGGTGACATCGTTAAGCTTACGATAGTCCGTGCATAAACGATTTGCACCATCCTTCTTGTCCACAAACAAAACTGGTGATCTCCAGGGGGATCCACTAGGTCTAATCAGACCTTTGGCCAACATATCATCTATTTGCTTCTTCAGCTCCACAAGCTCTGTTGCGTTCATGTTGTAGGCTCTCTGGGCTATGGGTCCAGTTCCGGGGATTAACTCGATGATGAACTCGATATCCCGATCCGGGGGCATACCGGGTAAATCATCCAGAAACACATCAGGGTAGCGACAAATGACCCTGATTTGATCCAGAGTTGGCTTGGATACACTTTGGTTGCAGGTAAATTTTCTGGGTAGTTTTTCAGAGACGTGCTCTACTACGATACCGGTGCTGCTAGTCATGGTTATGGCTTTCTTGGCACAATCTATCAATCCATTGTGCTTGGACATCCAGTCCATTCCTAGTACGACTTCCAAACCTTTGGTTCCCAGAATGATTAGATTGGCATAGAAATCTACATCATGGATTTTTATAGGTACATTTTTGCAAAATTTTCTGGCTTTGGTGGTTGATCCGGGAATTTGAACTATCATAACATGCTTCAAACTGAGGGGTTGAATTTTACTTGTTGATGCAAAGTCTTCAGTGACAAAAGAATGAGATGCTCCGGAATCAAACAACACTCTGGCAGGGATGCGGTTGACAGAAAACATACCCAGTACAACATCTGGTGCTTCCTGGGCTTCTTCAGCGTTCATGTGGTAGAGGCGGCCGTTGCGGTTATTGGGGTTGTTGGGGGCGAACTTCTTGCCGGTGGAGACACGGCATTGCTGCTGAGCAGGTGCTGCGGTGTTGTCGGCGAGCTTAGCAAGACGCTTGGGACACTCGTTGGAGTAGTGCCCCACTACACCACACTCATAACAAGTGATGGTGGTCTTGTCCTGCTTGTTCGCAACGGGGACGGCGTTGCTTCCCGTTCTGGGAGCGGTGTTGGTGTTGTTGTTGTTGTTGGGGGCTCTGGGCGGAGCGCGGTTGTAGTTGGTGTTGTTGCTGTAGTTGTTGTTGTTGTAGCCTCCTGGCTTGGAGTTTCCTCCACTCCGGTTCTGATAACCGGGGCGCGAATTCTGCATCAGTGGCTTGTTGTTTCTCGGAGTGAAACCTCCGCTTGAGCTGGGGCGAAACTTCTGGGTATGGCTAGACCCACTTTGATTCGCCATGCGGCGCTTGCGGTTCTCATTGGCTTGGTTCAGCTTGCCCTCCATCTGGATGGCGGAGTCAACAAGGGCTTCGAGGTCGGCGAAGGGGATGTTGACGAGGACAGTCTGCATCTCATCATGCAGTCCGTTCAGGAATCTCTCCTTCCTCTTCTCAACGGTATCGGTCTCATCAGGGGCATACCTCGACAGTGTGAGAAACTTGTCGCGGTATTCTACCACCGTCATGCGACCTTGTTTCAGTTCACGGAACTCATCCCTCATCTTTTTGATAAGACCCGGGGGTACATGGTACTTGCTGAACTTTAGCTTGAAATCCTCCCAAGTCATGAACTGACCTCCGTTCATGGCACGGGTGCTTGTCCACCAAGCGCGGGCTGGTCCAGCGAGATAGTGAGTGGCAAACAAGACTTTCTTGTTGGCTTCCACTCCGGCTACTTCCAGGTTGTTCTCCATAGTCTGGAGCCAGTCGTCGGCATCGAGGGGTTCCTCGGTCTTGCTAAACACCGGAGGGTTGGTGTTCTGGAAGTTCTTGAGCTTGGATCCAGGGTGGTCATGATTTCCATGGCCTTGGTTGGCGATGTTCTGCAAAGTGTTGAGGTTGGCTTGGCGTTCAGCTCTCTCGGTCTCCCTGTCGGCAAGCAGGGTTTGCAGCAGTTGCATCATCGCGTCGTTGGTGCGATTGGGAGGGGCCATCTGAAGATATAGAAGATCATGAGGTGAGAGGGAACATTCTATGGTTCATTTTGGTTATGTTTGAAAACATTTGAAAATTGTAATCTTTTCATGACAAACATAACCTTCATTCATTCATTCAACACATAGTACCAACTAACACACTCATACTCCAATGGTTTTAAGAACCATTCTCATGCTACGATACAAAGGACGGGATACAACTCACACCTACATAAGTGAAGCTAGTGCAACTACTCCTCATCCTCGACATCGATCGGGACGTAGTCATCGGGTCCTGCCTCCAGGAACTCGTAGTCCTCCTCCTCGGTGAACTCGTCCTCCTCAAAGTCGTCGTCGTCGCTCAGGAAGGCTCCTCCTCCCTGAAGGTCGATGCCTCCGTCGTCATCCTCCAGCTCTCTGATCTGATCCTCCTGGGCCTTGACAGTGGCCTCAAGTGACGCGATCTTGGCGCGAAGGCGCACAATCGTAGCGTCCTTCTTGGCACGCTGCTGGCGAAGGCTCTTGCGGTCGTTGTTGAGTAGCTTGATCGCCTCACCCTGCTCGATGATGTGAGCATGGGTCTGGTTCGCGTAAGCGCGAGTGGCGTCGAGGTCCTTCTGAGTCTGATAGAGCATGAAGTCCAGGTGCTCGGCATGGTGCCTCAACTCCGGGTGCGGCTGCAGCTCCATGGGCACTCCCATGGCATCACGCCTCACGAGATGCGTGTAGCGCGAAGCGAGGATGCGCACCACGTTCTGTCCACAGAGGCGCGCAAGTGCCTCCTGAAGGCCACGTGTGAGTCCGTCGAGCCAGTTGCTCTCGCGGAAGGAGAAGAGGATCCTCTCCGAGGTGGGAGGCTCCATCTTTCCCCTCAAGTCGGCAGTGATCACCCACTGCAACTCTCCTCCAGGCGTGTCGTCCAGCTGAACCCCGTGGAACTCGGGGTGTGGGCACCCAAAGAAGTCAGAGACGGCGTTGAGGTCGTGCTTGAAGATCAAGCTCCCTCCGTTCCCAAGCTGGTAAAACTTGGTGTTGATGGGTTCATTCGGCTCCATCTGAAAGAGAATTGGATGAGTAAGTTAGAGAGTGTAAAGTGTGGCAAAATTTTAAGTAGATTCAAATAAGATAGAACATGATTCATCAAATTTTGGCAAAGTCTCAAAGACAAGAGTGTAAGTAAGTTTCCACAAATATTTTCTTTCATTTGATTTCAAAGTTAAGTTTTTCAGAACGCCCATTCTAACTAAGGTCTTCTAAGGTCAAACAATGGCTCTGATACCAACTTGTCAACACACGGATTTTTAAGTCCGAATGCCTATTATGTCATACATTGCAATCCCAGGAATATTGTTGTTGCGAGGCATAATAGTTAAGTATCGTAGTCATCATTCATTACAAGCCATAATGTCTTACAACTTGGAATCACATCATCCATATTACACGAATAGTTGATCTATTGATCAACGAACAAACACAAGTTCATAGCGGAAGCGTAAGATACAAGGACTCTCGAGTCCACAGGCCAACGCTTGACGTCGGAAGATTCCTAGTTGTCGTAGGCGTCCTGCTGATCATCTCCTTGTTCATCTTCATACTCTGGCCATTTGAATAGCCAGGGACAAAGCCGTGAGTACTTTAAGTACTCGCAAACTAATACTAATGTAAGTGCTAGACATTCTAGTAAGGTTCGCTAAGCTCCAGTTTATTTGCATAAAGCCAGTTTTAGTTCACAAGTATTTGAGAAAAGCTTATTCAAGTACTCACTAACTCAAGTGGGAACATTAGTGTCATTCCCACCATCCAAGTGGTGATTTTAATTCAATTCACCACAAGTCATTTCACCATCTTCTTTCAACATCATTTTCAAAGGTATGACATTGGAAACTGTATGGCCTTTCCAACCGTCCGTAACCGTGGACGCGGCTATTCGAATAGGTTTACACTCTGCAGAGGTTGCACACTTGTGCCACAACATTTGATTTCATCCGTCGGGATTACCCCGAATCATCGTAACACAATATGTGGATCATCAACCATAACCTTTCACTTACAAATCCTAGTATGAGCACCTCTCCCCATGAGCTTGGCCTCCCAGTGAAGACCAACTGTCAACCTGGGAACTGCACAGGGCTTGGTCGTACAATTCATCTCAATTTCACATCATTTCTCAACAACGGAGGCAGCCTCAAGCGTAACCCCTATGATGTGTGTTCAGAGGGAACCCATACTAAGATGCATAAACTTCCAGTTAAGCCCTAACCATAATCAGGTATTGTGGGGGTACTTACTAATTGGAAAGGTATCGCATTCAAACCAATACCATGTTTATCAAAAATCACTATCTTCTCTTGGTCATATTCACCTTCAAAAATCATTCAATGGAATGCTTCACCATTCCAAGGTTTCAAACTTCAATTCAAGTCACATTGTTCCCATCTAGAGTAGTCAAGTTTTATTTCATTAGCACTAGCTCTAATTCATGAGGGGTGCTATCTTGCTTTGCTTGATTGAGAATAAGTTCACTACTCTAGTAACTCTTGTATTTTGACCAAAGTTAACTATAAAAGTAACTTCTTGAGAAAACAAGTAAAAACTTGTAATGTATAAACTTGGGATAGGCTTATGTAAGAAAAGGTAAGACTCATGGTGCCTTGCCCCAAGGGGCTTTGCACTTTGCAAGAATATTAGCTTGCCTTGGTAGTTCTCAAAATTCTCCTCCTCCTCCTCTTGGTAGCAACCTTCTTCCTCCGTGCACTCTCCGGTGCTAGCGTCTAAATTTGAATACGAGTATAATTACTCACTAATTCAATGGCTATTCCATGTATCACATACAAACACACAAACTATTCTATGCACAAAAATAATCTAATTAGGGTGCATGGGTTGTGTTGCTTGAGGAGAATTCACTTCTTTTTATTTAATATGTAAATGATAGTTTCCATAGGGTTCTTGAGAAATAATTTCCTCTCATTGAAATCTTCTTAAGATTTAATTTCTCAAACCTTCATAGATGAACTTATATTGACCTAAGTCAAGTATTCATCATTATCATTTGAGAAAATGATTTGAATGAGGTAGACCACCTCATATCATTTAATAACACTACATATGATTTAAATCTCTAAGTAATTCATATAAGAGAGTTTGGACCAGGGGTCCAAACATCACATGAATTCATTTGATACAAAGTTTAAATGAAGTATAAGACTTCATATGAATTACTTAATAGTTTTGGACAATATCAACTAGTTAAACTAGCCATATTATCCCTTAATTAAACTAGGGCATGATGATGCAAAGTGACCACACCATTTTATTGCATAAACAATTAGTGTAAGTCAAATGTGAGCTATTAGAGTTGGAACTAACTTAATATCTATTTTGGTTGATTTTTAATAATTATTTGAATATGTAAAAGTCCCTGCCTTCTTCTTTTTATCCAATTAATTCTACAACGAATCTGGTCATGGGACCAGTGGCATTGTGTAGATATTTTCATTAGCTTTCCAACAACATAAAATTCATTGAATTTGGATAAGCCAATTTGAAACTATTTAATTTCAAAGTTTGGGCAGTATTGAAATTATTTGGAATTGTTTAAATCGAATTTGAATTAAAAGGGCCGGCGGGAAAGCTAACTGGGCCGAAAGGGTTTAAAACGGCCCAAGGCCAGCCCACCACGCGTCTGTGCCCGCGTGGGCTGCCTGACAAGGGGGCTCCACCCGTCAGCGACGTTTAAACGCCGAAGCGGTATGGATTAACCAGGGGCGTAGGATTAGAACAGGATCGGACGGTGCCAGTGCATCGTCTTCTCCAGCGAGATGCCGTGGGTCTGGCGGCGAGGGTAGGGGGTCGGAGAGCTTACGGCGGCTCCAGCAAGGGTTGGCAGTATGCTCAACGAAGTTGTGGACGACGGCGAGTCTCCTGGTAGCAGTGGCGTCGCCTGGGGTGGTCGGGATCGCCGGCGATTGTTGCAGAGCTTCCGCGGCGGTGATCTTCCGATTGGCCTTGCTCCGGTGAGAATCGAGCGAGTGGTGTGGTGGTTGAGAAGCAGTGAGAGGTGGCGAGTGCGGTGGTGTGCTTGGATCGACGAGGGGAGTGCTCTATTTATAGCAACGCGAGGGTGCTGCGGGGCAGTGAGGTGGTTGACATGCTCGCGGCGTCTCCGGCGAGCTAGCGAGCTAGGCGAGGGCGTGGCGCTGTTCTGCGGTTCCTGGCGAAGCATTTGGCGGTGACAGCGGGGTCGGGCGGTGGCTAGGTTGGTCGCATTACTTCCATAACTGCCGCGGCGTTCACGGGAACAGGTCGTCATTTCCGGCGCCGGCGGTCATGGGTCTTGGTTCCGAGCGTGTCTGGCGGCGTCGCGGTGGCACGGTGATGCTCAACGTGCTGCTAGGTGGTCCAGGGCGTGCGTGAGGGCGTGGGACGGCGCGTGTCCCGGGCGCGTCTGTGGCGCGCCACGCGCGACATGAGCGGCATACTGGCCGCCATGGGCGCGAGCTGGTCTGGCCAGTGTCGAGCTCCTCCTCGACCGTGGCGATGCTAGGCGGTGCTAGGGCAGCAAGGTGGAGCTCTGGGACATGGTGGCCGTGGCTGGAGAAGAAAGAGGAGAGGGGTGGCTCGACATGTGGCATGTGGCCGGCATGGCTATGCCATGGCTTGCTATGCCTCTCCTCCTAGGGTTCCTATGCTGGTGTTAGTGAGAGAGGGAACCAGGGGACCATTTAGAATAGGTTGGGGTAGATTAGAGCTAGGTAGATCACTATTTCAAATAGTGTCAAATAGTTCCCTATTTGGAATTTGTGAATTTTGTCCAAATTTGATTGAATTCAAATGGTTGACCAATTTGAATTGTGTGGGTTTAGTTGAGTTGTATTTGACCAGAGATGATGAGAGGTGGTGGTGGAATTTTTTAATTCAAAGAATTACCAAAATGGCTAAGTGTGAGATTGTTACATATGTTAAAAAGTTGCAACTTTGGTTGAGCATAGCTAATGATCAAGAAGGGATTTGGCATGGTGATCTTTAAAAAAAAGTGTTCACCTTGATGTTGACTTGGATGTGGTGCAAAGAGTTAGCAAGGTTTGGTTTGAGAAAATTGAATTGTAATGGCTCAAAGTAGTGATCAGACTATAATTGGCAGTTTTGACCATTATCATATGTGAGCAAGTTTTGTATTTGAAATTCATTTGAATTGTGATTCTTTGATTCCAAAAGTTGTAATAAGTGTTTAGTAACATTATTCAACTAATGGTGAAGATCACATTGGTCTAGGGTCAAAATTTATAAAAATGCCATAGAGCATATGTGAGGGTTTTTAGGGTTTTGCATTTATTTGATTTCTTTCTCTTTTTGATTTATTTGGTTTGTGATCTTCTCATGATCACTTTAGGGTTTTAGGGTTTATCATATACACATAATAACAATCATCATGGCATATCAATCAAATGCACAAGTCCTATGCATGGCACTATATGCAATTTAAAAAGTTTTTGTTTGTTTGAAATTTTGCTCTCTGGAATTCTTCTAACTTTCTTTTATCGAAATTTGGGATGTTACAGCCACCCGCTCCATCATCGCCCATCGATTCCACGATGGCTACGTTGGATGACCTCAAGAAATTGGAGTCATCCATCGTTGCCCAAATGAAGGCGATGATGATGGAGTTGGTTGTACAAAAACCAAACCCTCCACCAAAAGCAAGTGCCGAGGATCCGCCACCAAAAGCTAACACCCTTCCTCTTGTTGATTTTGTCGCGGAAGCGACAAAAGATTCACAAAAGGAAGGCCTTGGGGATACCGGCACTTCAACAAAAGGGAAGGATGATGACACACCGGTTGCGGATCGTCTAGGGGGTTATCATGCGGTGCCACCACCAAATGATTACACCATAAACATTCCAATACCGATGCCGCATATCTTGTCGCATGGTTCACCACCGTTACTCGAGTCAAACAACTTTGAGAATTGGCAATTCTTAATGCGTTCTCATGTGCGCAGCGCTTCTACCGAGCTTTGGCGTATCATTGAGGAGGGCTATTCACCACGAGATCCGAAGAGCTTGACAAGAAGAGATGTGGTGGACGACCAACTCAACGCCACCGCCATCAACATGATTCATATGGCCATCACCCCCAAGGACCGCGCTCATATCCGCTCGCTCAAGACCGCCAAGGAAGCATGGGACAAACTTGAGAAGCTCTTCCTCGGCAATGCAAGCATCCAAAGCTCTCGTTTTGATGAAGTGAACAACATGGCCAAAAACTTCGTCATGGTTGAAGGAGAGACCCCCGAAGAATTGTATCGGCGCCTCATCGCTCTTGCCGTGCAAATGCAAGATCTTGGAGCAACGTTCGTGGATGACCATTGGATCAAGCACAAGTTCTACAACGCTCTCCTCCCTTATGAGGAAGTGAAGTTGACGGCCATCCGCCAAAACGCCTCCTTCCGTGCTATGTCATCCGATGAAGTCCTTAGCGAAGTCATCGCTTTGGACATCTCCAAGAAGAATGCGGAGGATCTTGTTGCTCGCGCCCACAACTCCCGCAAGCCCAACCTTGCATTGAAGATGAAGGTGCATGAAGCTAGTGAAAGCGATGAGGATCCCGTTGAGTGGGGATCGTATGATCTCAAGATCAACTACCATGAGCACATGGCTCTCGCCGCCAAGAAGTTTTGGGATGGAAACATGTCCCGAAACACAAGACCAAGAAGATCACGTGATTCTCCAAGAAGACTCTCTAAGAGCCCAAGAGAAGGGACAAAGGGAAGAACATGCTACAATTGCGGTGACAAGAATCATTTTGTCGCGGATTGTATGTTTGAGAGAAGAGAAGATCATGGTGGAAGGCTTATCCCAAAGGATAGGTACAAGCCACTCTCCAAAGGATTCTCCAGGTTCTCCCCAAGGTCCGATGACGACAAGGTCTCCTCCAACAAGAAGCCTAGAGCCTTCATCATTCGAGAAGAGTACTCCTCCGATGAAGATGGAGAGCATGAGGACAAGCGCTCCAACAAGGAAGGAGAGGGAGTGGCCGCCATCGCCATTTCCACTCCCTCTATCTCCCTCTTCGACTCTCCTAATGAGAACCTCGTCACCAACAATGCACGTTGCCTTATGGCAAAGGTATCCACGGAGGTAAAATACCCTTCCAGACCATCATCTTCGACTAATGCCTTATATATTGATGATGCCACTAGTCTCACCGTTAAACGTTAGATTATGGGTTTGGATTCCTTGGATTCTTTTCTCACTAACATGAAGGGGGATACCAAGATTCATGTTGGGGCTCTCTTAGCCCAACTTGGTGCGGCACAAGATCTTATTGAGAAGAGGGAGAAGTTGGAAAGGGAAGCGGCCTTTGAGCTTGCCAATCTCAAGGAGGAGCTTGATGATGAACGGAATCTTCACATGTCTCTTGAAGCTAGTGTCATTGTCCTTGAAGACAAGAACGAGGTTATTGATTCACGACTCACCAAGGATCGAGACCATGCTCTTGAGTTGGTTGGTGACCTCAAAAAGAAGATGCTCTCTCTCGAGGAAGCCAACAAAGGAAAAGATGATGAAGACCCCAATTCTTGTCACGATGAGCTTGTGGATCAAGTTACTTCCTTGAGGAGGCACAATGATCTTCTCTTGGAAGTCAATGTTCTTCAAGAAGAAGCCTTGGATGAATATTACCGCTTGTTCAAAGAGAAGACCTCATGTTGCAACCATGAAGAAGAAATTGCCGCTCTTGAGATCACCAAGGCCAAGATATTGAGTTTGAGTAGCAAGCAAGAAGAGTCATTGGTGGAGTGTCTCCGCATGAGCAAGGAGAAGGATATGTGTTGTGATCATGAGGAGGAAATAGCCGCCTTGAAGAGAAGGGAAGCCAAGCTCATGGAGGTCAACTCCATGCAAGAAGAAACCTTGAAGGAGTACTTTCCTTTGAGCAAGGACCATGCATGTTGCACTCATGAAAGCGACATTGCAAGATGGAGAATGACAAGCGCTTACTCATGAAGTTGAACTCTCTCCAAGAAGAAGCTTTGATGGAACACTTCCGGGTGAACAAGGCAAAGGAGGTCCAAGTGTTTGATATTTGCCATCCACACCCGGAGCATGAAGATGAAGTCAATCGCTTGAAGGCCAAGGTTGATAGACTCCAAGTTCAAGCCAAGTACTTGGAAGGAATCATTGAAGCTAAAGATGGAGCCAAAGAGGGCTCGTGCAATGAAGGAGGAGTGGCTACCAAGCCAAAGAGAAAGTGGAAGAGGAGGACCAAGAAGAAGAAGGACAAGGAGAACATGGAGACCAACCTTGAAGGGAGCAATGCTAGCTCAAGAAGAGATGGAGTACCCAACTCCGCCTCGACGGGTTTCGCCGGCTCTAACATCCCTTCTCATGTTCTTTTTGTTGATTACTATGGACATATTCGTGCTCGCTTTATTGGTCCTCAAAAGGACAATGTAGATTGGACTATTTGGGTTCCCAAACCCATTGTTACTAACATGCTAGGACCCATTGAAAAATGGGTACCTAAATCCAAGACTTGATTCCTTGTAGGACTATGCTTCCGGTGGCGCTAAATGGGTGGTTGATAGTGGAGCCACAAGCCATATGACCGGAAGCAAGGATATTGTTGTCGACCTCGTGCCTTCTCTCTCTACCGTTTCATATGGCGACAACACGTGCTCTAAGGTATTGGGTCTTGGCAAGGTGGTGGTAACACCCGACATCTCACTTGTGAATGTCCTCCTTGTCGAGACCCTTGGTTACAACTTACTCTCCGTTCATCAAATTGCTCGTATGGGCCTATGCACATTCTTTGATGAACATATGGTGGTCCTCTTGTGGAGCAAGACACTCAATGTAGCTTTTGTTGGATATGTAGAGAACGATTTGTATGTTGTCGATTTCTCCGGAAAGACAACGTCTTCCGCTCTTTACCTATTCGCCAAAGGTGACAAGGGTTGGTTATGGCATCGCCGACTAGCCCATGTCAACATGAGGACTTTGCAAAGTCTCCACAAGGGTGGCCACATTCTCGGACTAAAAGAAGATGTCTCTTTTTGCAAGGATCGTGTTTGTAGGGCTTGCGTACAAGGAAAAATGCATGGAGCTCCTCACAAGGCCAAGACTATCATCTCTACCACAAGATGCTTGGAGCTCCTACATGTTGATCTCTTTGGTCCACCATCTCATGAAAGTCTTGGAGGAAAGAAGTATTGCCTCGTCATCGTTGATGACTATTCACGCTATTGTTGGGTATTCTTCTTCAAGTACAAGAGTGAGACTCAACGGACCATGATGGAGTTTGCCAACCAAGTTCAACGCAAGTACGACAACAAGATCCTCGCAATAAGGAGCGACAATGGAACGGAGTTCAAGAAATACACATTGGATGACTTCCTCGGCGAAGAAGGAATCCAACACCAATACTCCACGCCATATACTCCCCGACAAAATGGGGTCGCCGAAAGGAAGAATCAAACCTTGATCGAAGCCGCTCGAACCATGATGATGGAATACAAGTCCAACTACAATTTTTGGGCGGAAGCTATCTCTACCGCATGCCATGCTACTAATCGCCTCTACTTTCGCAAAGGTCTTGAGAAGACACCATATGAGATCCACACCGGCAACAAGCCTAATGTGTCATACTTCAAGGTCTTCGGATGCAAATGCTACATACTTGTCAAGGACACGCGCCTATCCAAGTTTGATTCAAGAGCTCAAGAAGGAATTTTCGTTGGCTATGCTACGGATTCTCACGCCTATAGAGTCTTCAACAAGTCAAGTGGACGTGTTGTAGATTCTTGTGATGTGACGTTCGATGAAGATGATAGATCTTTGGAGGAGCGAAGTGCTTCTTGTGAGAAAGGAGATGCAATTCCCCCGGATACCATAGGAAGGATGGGTGTTGGCATTTGCCTACCTCAAGAGCTACCTTCTATGAGTACCGGGGAAGGACCAAGTTCCACCAAAGTGGAGCCATCTACACCACAAGGCCAAGCTTCTTCCGTTGATCTAACAAATGCAAGTCAACCTCTACAACAACCTCAAGATCAACCTCGACATCTACAACAACAATCAAGTCCAAGTTCACCTCAACAAGCTCAAGAACAACATACACCGCAAGCTCGTCTACCTCAACACTCAACATCAAGTGACCAAGGTCAAGCTTCAAGTTCTTCTCCGAGTGGTTCGGGGATAATCTTCATGGACAATAATATTCCCTATACCCCCGAGCCGTCCGGATCTCATGACAAAGTTGCCTTCTTTCAACGACAATGGAGGTCAAGGCGAGGACCTAAACCGTGATGAAGGCCAAGAGGACTCACAAGAACCATCTCCTCAAGCCGACACTCGCCGTGAAGATCCTACTACAAGACACTTGCGTCTCAAGTCTCATTCCTTGCAAAATATCATTGGTGATCTAAAGAGAAATGTTACCACTCGGAGGCAACTTGCAAACTTTTGTGCGCACCACGCCTTTGTCTCTAAGGAGGAACCACTCAAAGTTGATGATGCTCTCAACGATCCCTATTGGTTGAATGCAATGCAAGAGGAACTCAATAACTTCAAGATGAATGATGTATGGACTCTCATGAAGCGACCCGATCATTGCCGCAATGTTATCGGCACCAAGTGGATCTTCAAGAACAAGCAAGATGAAAGTGGCACGGTCATCTGCAACAAAGCAAGATTGGTGGCACAAGGCTATTCTCAAGTCGAAGGCGTGGACTTTGGTGAAACCTTTGCACCCGTTGCAAGGCTTGAGTCCATCCGTATCCTTTTGGCCTTTGCCTCACATCATGGCTTTATGTTGCAACAAATGGATGTTAAGAGTGCTTTTCTTAATGGTCCTCTACATGGGAAGTATATGTGAAGCAACCCCCGGGGTTCGAGGACCCCCATTTCCTAGACCATGTCTTCAAGCTCAAAAAGGCCCTATATGGTCTCAAACAAGCTCCTAGAGCTTGGTATGAGCATCTCAAGGAGTTGCTTGAAGACCGTGGTTTCGAAGTGGGGAAAATCAATCCCACTCTTTTTACTAAGAAGGTCAATGGGGAGCTTTTCGTATGCCAACTCTATGTAGATGACATCATATTTGGCTCTACTAACACAAAATTCAATGATGAGTTTGCTATGCTGATGACAAATAGGTTTGAGATGTCAATGATGGGTGAACTCAAGTACTTTCTTGGGTTCGAGATCAAGCAAATGCGACAAGGCACCTTCATCAATCAAGCGAAGTACCTCCAAGACATGCTCAAGCGCTTTGATATGAAGGATGCCAAGGGGATTGGAACTCCGATGCAACTCAAGTGTCAACTCACTCTTGATGAGGCCGGCAAGGCGGTGGATACCAAGCTCTACCGTTCGATGATAGGTTCGCTTATTTACCTTTGTGCCTCTCGCCCGAATATAATGTTAAGCGTTGGTATGTGTGCATAGTTTCACGCAAGTCCGAAGGAAAGCCACCTTGTGGCGGTCAAAAAGATCTTTCGATATTTAGTTGATACCCCACACTTCGGACTATGGTACCCAAGGGACACGGACTTTCCTTTGGTTGGTTTCACCGACTCCGATTGGGCGGGCGACAAGATTGATAGAAATTCTACCTCCGGAGCATGTCACTTTCTTGGAAGATCTTTGGTGTGTTGGTCCTCGAAGAAGCAAAATTGTGTCTCCGTCTCCACCGCGGAAGCCGAGTATATTGCCGCGGTGAGTAGTTGTGCTCAAATCTTATGGATGAGGCAAACCTTGCGGGATTATGGACTCGAGTATAGCAAGGTGCCTCTTTTGTGTGACAATGAGAGCGCAATCAACATCGCCTACAATCCGGTTCTTCATGGCAAGACAAAGCACATTGAGATACGGAACCACTTCATCCGGGACCACATTGCTCGCGGAGATATTGTACTATCCTATATTGGCACCAAGGAGCAATTGGCGGACATCTTCACGAAGCCCTTGGATGAGAAGCGCTTTATTGAGTTGAGGCATGAGCTAAATATCATTGATCCATCGAACTTTGCTTGACCGTCGTGCGCACATCCCACTCCTACCGTTATATCTCGATGAAAGGCATGCATGGACATAGGGGGAGTGCGGTTTAAAT
Source organism: Lolium perenne (assembly GCF_019359855.2). Taxonomy (NCBI): domain Eukaryota; kingdom Viridiplantae; phylum Streptophyta; class Magnoliopsida; order Poales; family Poaceae; genus Lolium; species Lolium perenne. The sequence continues at coordinate 149,045,618 of NC_067245.2, forward strand.
CCATTGAGCTATCACTCCCCCCATAATGCATAAAGAAATCCAAAACATTTGCTATTTGTCAATTAAGTGACTTATGAGCTTCATGTTGAGTTGTAGTCCGTGAGTCCTAGATACATCTACGCGACCTCACAACTACTATACTCTTACACGGTGGCTTCGGCCACCAACACCCCCTCTTTGAGGGTTTTTCTGTTCTTCGTAACCTTGTTTTGTCTTTCTTCTTTTCTTTCTTCTTTTTGTTTTTGAGAACCTCCTTCAAGCTTGTTTCTCGTGATTTTTGCAAGCTTGGTCGTATGTTCTTTTTCTCCATCCCTCTAGTTTCGTTACCCTCCTTTTTGGTGTTCCGATGCCAAAGGGGGAGAAGTTCCTAGGTGGATGGGGACCTTTTGTTGTTTGTAGCCGTTTGGTTCTAGTTGCTTATCTTGTCTTATGGCTACATCAACAACCCTATGGAGGCAACTTATTGTGAGTTTGGGTATTCTCAAGGCGATGGTATGATAACTTCACCCAAATCTCCGTGCATGATCTTATGTTGCCTCCATATTGTGCATATGCTACTTGAACATGTCATTTATCTATGTTGCATATGTGCTTGGTTTGTAAAAACTAGGGGGAGTGATGTCTCTATAACATGTGTATTTGTATTCAAATACATACTCATGATATGCACATGTGTAGGGGGAGCTCCGTCGAGTTTTTGCAAATCTAATGATCTCATCATAATATCATATGTTATCGTCAACTCTTGTATTGTCATCAAACACCAAAAAGGGGGAGATTGTAAGAGCAAAATTCACACCCCAAGTTTTGTGTGTTTGATGACAACACTTGAGTAATCTCACCGTGTGCCTTGAGTATCATTGTTAGATTTGCAAGAGCACGGTGACATCGCCGGATGCGTCAAGATCGGAAGACTGAAGCGTAGTTGATAGGTTTTCTTGTTTTGTGTGTGTTTAGCGAGGTAACAAGGTTGGAGAGAAAAAGGGAAGAAAACCAGATTTAGCCAGGCCGGTACTACCAGTACCTGTAGCGGTAGTACCGCTACCCCTATAGGTACTGCCCTTGGTACCGCTCTGAGTCTGTGCTGATTTCGTCCCCCAGAACACGCTGCGGTACCCCTGCAGTACCTTGGGCGGTAGTACCGCTCACGAGCGGTAGTACCGCTCACGGTACCGCTTAGGTACCGTAACCGAGTTACGGTCGTACCGCCCTGGTACCGCTCTGGTACCGCTTTGGATCCAGTAAGGTCTGGACCCTATTGCGGTACCTCAAGCGGTACCTCGTGCGGTAGTACCGCTCTGCGTCCTTTGACCAGATCTGGGGGATTTCGAACTCAGAGCGGTAGTACCGCTTCCCAGAAGCGGTAGTACCGCTTAGGCCAAATCTGGACATAACGGTTGGATTTGGAGGAGCCTATTTAAGGGCCCCTTCTTCCCCAACACAATTTTATCTCTTCCCCCTCTCTCTCCTCCATTGTTGCTGAGCTTAATCTTTGAGGATCTCCTTCCCCATCCAACCAATCTTGCCCAAACTTTGAGGATAGGTGGAGGAGACCCCGATCTATAGTTCTACCAAGAGAGATTTCACCAATACTAGCTATTCCTTAGTGGATCTTGGTGGTAGGGTTCCTTAGTGGAGCATTGGAGAAGAGTTCCTTTGGTGGAGCATTGGAAGAGTTCCTTGGTGGGGCATTGGAGAAGAGTTCCTTTGGTGGAGCATTGGAAGAGTTCCTTTGGTGGAGCATTGGAAGAGTTCCTTTGGTGGAGCATTGGTGATGGGTTCCTATGGTGGAGCATTGGAGATGTGCAGCTATGGAGTATAGCTTGATGATGTACTAGATCCATAGGGTGTTGGGAGCATCCTTGTGTGTGGAGCTCACCCCAACCTTGTGAAGGAATCACCGCCTCGACCGGTGCCTTAGTGGAAGAGGGAGAGCACCTCCGTGGAGCTCTCTCGAGGAAGAAGGTGAGGCCTTCCTTCGTGGTGTGGCCGCCTAGTCTCTTGTGTGAGACTAGCACCTCCTCAATGCAGACGTACTTCCTTTAGTGGAAGGAACTGCGGGAAACAAACCTCGACTCGCCTCGCGCCCCCCGGTTGTCTCGCTCCTTACTCTCGTTATCTTGTTGATTCCTTTACTTGTTGCACTTGTCCGATTTTCATTGTAGGATCACCCCTATTGCTAAAGTTCACACCTTTACCTTCCATTGCATAAAAAATTGAAAAAGACTAAAACTTGCCGTAGAGCCATTCACCCCCCTTGTTCGCTACGATCCATTCAGCTCCCAACCATCTTCTAACTTCCTAGGAATAGAAGTTTCAAGTTTTAGTTTATCCTCTCTAGCTTTTATGAGAGCATTTGTAATATGTTTTGCAAAGGCCAAATTTATAGCACTAGCATTAGGACTTCTAGCAAGTTTTTGTAAGAACTTTATGAATTCAGAGATGTGACAATCATCAAAATCTAAACCATTATGATCTACAGAAATGGGATCATTGTCCCCAATATTTTGAAATTTTTTAGCAGTTTTATCACAAGCAGTTTCAGCAGTTTTATCAATTTCAGGTAGTTCTGCACGCTTTGCATTAGGAGTAGAAACATTGCTAACACCAATTATTTTACCATTGATAGTAGGAGGTTTAGCAACATGTGAAGCATCAACATTACTAGTGGTGGTAATAGTCCAAACTTTAGCTACATTATTCTCTTTAGCAAATTTTTCTTCTTTTTCCCACCTAGCATGCAATTCAGCCATCAATCTAATATTCTCATTAATTTGAACTTGGATAGCGTTTGCTGTAGCAAATGACTTAATATCTTTAGTTTCATTAGGCATAGCTTTCAATTTTAAAAGATCAACATCAGCAGCAAGACTATCAACCTTAGAAGCAAGAATATCAATTTTACCAAGCTTTTCTTCAACAGATTTGTTAAAAGCAGTTTGTGTACTAATAAATTCTTTAAGCATGGCTTAAATACCAGGGGGTACACTCCTATTATTTTTGTAAGAATACCCATAAGAATTACCATAACCATTACCATTATTAGAAGGATATGGCCTATAGTTGTTACCAAAATTATTCCGATAAGCATTGTTGTTGAAATTATTATTTTTAATGAAGTTCACATCAACATTCTCTTCTTGAGCAACCAATGAAGCTAAAGTAACATTATTAGGATCAACATTAGATCTACCATTCACAAGCATAGACATAATAACATCAATCTTATCACTCAAGGAGGAGGTTTCTTCAACAGAATTTACCTTCTTACCTTGTGGAGTCCTTTCGGTGTGCCATTTAGAGTAATTGATCATCATATTATCAAGAAGCTTTGTTGCGGCGCCTAAGGTGATGGACATAAAAGTACCTCCAGCAGCTGAATCCAATAGGTTCCGCGAAGAAAAATTCAGTCCTGCATAAAAGGTTTGGATGATCATCCAAGTAGTCAGTCCATGGGTAGGGCAATTCTTGACCAAAGATTTCATTCTTTCCCATGCTTGGGCAACATGCTCATTATCCAATTGCTTAAAATTCATTATGCTACTTCTCAAAGATATAATTTTAGCGGGAGGATAATATCTACCAATGAAAGCATCCTTACATTTAGTCCATGAATCAATACTATTCTTAGGCAAAGATAGCAACCAATCTTTAGCTCTTCCTCTTAAGGAGAAAGGAAACAATTTCAATTTTATAATGTCACCATCTACATCCTTATACTTTTGCATTTCACAAAGTTCAACAAAATTATTAAGATGGGCAGCAGCATCATCAGAACTAACACCAGAAAATTGCTCTCTCATAACAAGATTTAGGAAAGCAGGTTTAATTTCATAAAATTCTGCTGTAGCAGCAGGTGGAGCAATAGGTGTGCATAGGAAATCATTATTATTTGTGCTTGTGAAGTCACACAACTTAGTATTCTCAGGAGTACCCATTTTAGCAGTAGTAAATAAGTAAAGCAAATAAAACAAAGTAAATGCAAGTAACTAATTTTTTTGTGTTTTTTAATTTAGAGAACGCAAACAAGACAGTAAATAAAGTAAAGCAAGTAACTATTTTATTTGTGTTTTTAATATAGAGAACAAACAAAGCAGTAAATAAAATAAAGTAAAGCAAGACAAAAACAAAGTAAAGAGATTGGAAGTGGGAGACTCCCCTTGCAGCGTGTCTTGATCTCCCCGGCAACGGCGCCAGAAATTTAGCTGCTGGCGTGCAGTTGACGTGGGAGTTAGAAATCTTTGTGGTGTAACTTTTCTTTGGTCCCCGGCAACGGCGCCAGAAATTTAGCTTGATGACGCGTGAAGCACACGCCCGTTGGGAACCCCAAGTGGAAGGTGTGATGCGTACAGCAGCAAGTTTCCCTCAGTAAGAAACCAAGGTTTATCGAACCAGTAGGAGTCAAGGAACACGTGAAGGTCGTTGGTGACGGAGTGTAGTGCGGCGCAACACCAGGGATTCCGGCGCCAACGTGGAACCTGCACAACACAATCAAAATACTTTTCCCCAACGTAACAGTGAGGTTGTCAATCTCACCGGCTTGCTGTAAACAAAGGATTAAATGTATGGTGTGGAAAATGATGTTTGTTTGTAAAGAACAGTAGAGAACAATGTTTGCAGTAGATTGTATTCAAATGTAAAAGAATGGACCGGGGTCAACAGTTCACTAGTGGTGTCTCTCCAATAAGATAAATAGCATGTTGGGTGAACAAATTACGGTTGGGCAATTGACAAATAGAGAGGGCATAACAATGCACATACATATCATGATGACTGATGTCTACGCCCCCTCCTTTTCCTGTAGACAGTGTTGGGCCTCCAAGAGCAGAGGTTTGTAGAACAGCAGCAAGTTTTCCCTTAAGTGGATCACCCAAGGTTTATCGAACTCAGGGAGGAAGAGGTCAAAGATATCCCTCTCATGCAACCCTGCAACCACAAAGCAAGAAGTCTCTTGTGTCCCCAACACACCTAATAGGTGCACTAGTTCGGCGAAGAGATAGTGAAATACAGGTGGTATGAATAAGTAGTAGCAACGGCACCAGAAAAGTGCTTTGCCCAGGATAGTAAACAAGCAGTAGTAACGCAGCAGTAGTAACGCAGTAAAACAGTAAACAAGCAGCGATAGCAGTATTTAGGAACAAGGCCTAGGGATTAGACTTTCACTAGTGGACACTCTCAATATTGATCACATAATAGAATAGATAAATGCATACTCTACACTCTTGTTGGATGATGAACACATTGCGTAGGATTACACGAATCCTCAATGCCGGAGTTAACAAGCTCCACAATTCAATGTTCATATTTAAATAACCTTAGAGTGCATGAAAGATCAATAAGACTAAACCAAGTACTAACATAGTATGCACACTGTCACCTTCACACTATGTAGGAGGAACAGATCACATTAATACCATCATAGCAATAGTTAACTTCATAATCTACAAGAGATCATAATCATAGCATACGCCAAGTACTAACACGGATGCACACACTGTCACCATTACACCGTGCAGGAGGAATAAAACTACTTTAATAACATTACTAGAGTAGCACATAGATAAATTGTGATACAAAACACATTGCAATCATAAAGAGATATAAATAAGCACTTCACTATGCCATTCATAACAGTGAATAAGTATTCTGTGAAATATAGCCTAAGAGACCCACACGGTGCACACACTGTCACCTTTACACACGTGGGACAAGGAGTCTCCGGAGATCACATAAGTAAAATTCACTTGACTAGCATAATGACATCTAGATTACAAGCATCATCATATGAATCTCAATCATGTAAGGCAGCTCATGAGATTATTGTATTGAAGTACATAGGAGAGAGATGAACCACATAGCTACCGGTACAGCCCCGAGCCTCGATGGAGAACTACTCCCTCCTCATGGGAGACAGCAGCGTTGATGGAGATGGCGGTGGTGTCGATGGAGGAGCCTTCCGGGGGCACTTCCCCATCCCGGCGGCGTGCCGGAACAGAGACTCCTGTCCCCCAGATCTTGGCTTCGCGATGGCGGCGGCTCTGGAAGGTTTCTGTGGGTTTCGTCGAACGTGATAGGGTTTTCGCGACGGAGGCTTTAAATAGGCGGAAGGGCAGCCTCGGAGGGGGCCTGGGGCCACCACACCATAGGGCGGCGCGGCCCCCTCTGGCCGCGCCGGTGTAGTGTGGGGCCCCGTGGCTTCCTCTGGCGGCTCTCGGGTGTTCTGGATGCTTCCGGGCAAAATAGGAACCCGGGCGTTGATTTCGTCCGATTCCGAGAATATTTCGTTACTAGGATTTACGAAACCAAAAACAGCAGAAACAGAACGGCACTTCGGCATCTTGTTAATAGGTTAGTTCCAGAAAATGCACGAATATGACATAAAGTGTGCATAAAACATGTAGATAACATCAATAATGTGGCATGGAACATAAGAAATTATCGATACGTCGGAGACGTATCAGCATCCCCAAGCTTAGTTCTGCTCGTCCCGAGCAGGTAAAACGATAACAAAGATAATTTCTGGAGTGACATGCCATCATAACCTTGATCATACTATTTGTAAAGCATATGTAGTGAATGCAGCGATCAAAACAATGTATATGACATGAGTAAACAAGTGAATCATATAGCAAAGACTTTTCATGAATAGTACTTCAAGACAAGCATCAATAAGTCTTGCATAAGAGTTAACTCATAAAGCAATAATTCATAGTAGAAGTATTGAAGCAACACAAAGTAAGATTAAGTTTCAGCGGTTGCTTTCAACTTGTAACATGTATATCTCATGGATAGTTGTCAATGCAAAGCAATATAACAAATGCAATATGCAAATATGTAGGAATCAATGCACAGTTCACACAAGTGTTTGCTTCTTGAGATGGAGAGAAATAGGTGAACTGACTCAACAATAAAAGTAAAAGAATGGTCCTTCAAAGAGGAAAGCATCGATTGCTATATTTGTGCTAGAGCTTCTATTTTGAAAACATAAAGAGAGCATAAAAATAAAGTTTTGAGAGGTGTATGTTGTTGTCAACGAATGGTAGCGGGTACTCTAACCCCCTTGCCAGGCAAACCTTCAAAGAGCGGCTCCCATTTTATTTTATTTTGGGTGGCACTCCTTCCAACCTTTCTTTCACAAACCATGGCTAACCGAATCCTCGGGTGCCTGCCAACAATCTCATACCATGAAGGAGTGCCTTTTTATTTTAGTTTTATTATGATGACACTCCTCCCAACCTTTGCTTACACAAGCCATGGCTAACCGAATCCTTCGGGTGCCGTCCAACAATCACATACCATGGAGGAGTGTCTATTTTTATTAATTAATTTGGGACTGGGAATCCCATTGCCAGCTCTTTTTGCAAAATTATTGGATAAGCGGATGAAGCCACTAGTCCATTGGTGAAAGTTGCCCAACAAGATTGAAAGATAAACACCACATACTTCCTCATGAGCTATAAAACATTGACACAAATCAGAGGTGATAAATTTTGAATTGTTTAAAGGTAGCACTCAAGCAATTTACTTTGGAATGGCAGGAAATACCATGTAGTAGGTAGGTATGGTGGACACAAATGGCATAGTGTTGTTTGGCTCAAGGATTTGGATGCATGAGAGGTATTCCCTCTCGATACAAGGTTTAGGCTAGCAAGGTTATTTGAAACAAACACAAGGATGAACCGGTGCAGCAAAACTCACATAAAAGACACATTGTAAACATTATAAGACTCTACACCGTCTTCCTTGTTGTTCAAACTCAATACTAGAAATTATCTAGACCTTAGAGAGACCAAATATGCAAACCAAATTTTAGCATGCTCTATGTATTTCTTCACTAATAGGTGCAAAGCATATGATGCAAGAACTTAAACATGAGCACAACAATTGCCAAGTATCACATTATCCAAGACATTATAGCAATTTACTACATGTATCATTTTCCAATTCCAACCATATAACAATTTAACGAAGAAGAAACTTCGCCATGAATACTATGAGTAGAGCCTAAGGACATACTTGTCCATATGCTACAGCGGAGCGTGTCTCTCTCCCATACAATGAATGCTAGGATCCATTTTATTCAAACAAAACAAAAAACAAAAACAAACCGACGCTCCAAGCAAAGCACATAAGATGTGATGGAATAAAAATATAGTTTCAGGGGAGGAACCTGATAATGTTGTCGATGAAGACTCAAGCTTAGACGCTTGAGTCTTCTTGATATATGCAGGGTGAACCACCGGGGCATCCCCAAGCTTAGAGCTTTCATTCTTCTTGATCATAGTATATCATCCTCCTCTCTTGACCCTTGAAAACTTCCTTCACACCAAACTTCTCATAAACATCATTAGAGGGGTTAGTACATAATCAAAAACTCACATGTTCAGAGGTGACACAATCATTCTTAACACTTCTGGACATTGCTCAAAGCTACTGGAAGGTAATGGAACAAAGAAATCCACCCAACACAGCGAAAGAAGCAATGCGAAATAAAAGGCAGAATCTGTCAAAACAGAACAGTCCGTAAAGACGAATTTTTAATAAATACTTCCGTTGCTCAGATCAGAAAACTCAAAACTAATAAAAGTTGCGTACATATCTGAGAAACACGCACATAAATTGACATATTTTTCTGATTTTTCTACAGAGAAAACAGCCCAGATTCGTGACAGATAGAAATCTGTTTCTGCGCAGAAATCCAAATCTAGTATCAACCTTCGATTAGAGGCTTCACTTGGCACAACCAAACACAAAATTAAGATAAGGAGAGGTTGCTACAGTAGTAAACAACTTCCAAGACACAAAATAAAAACAAAGTACTGTAGCAAAATAACACATGGGTTATCTCCCAAGAAGCTCTTTCTTTATAGCCATTAAGATGGGTTCAGCAGTTTTAATGATGCACTCGCAAGAAATAATATTTGAAGCAAAAGAGAGCATCAAGAGGCAAATTCAAAACACATTTAAGTCTAACATGCTTCCTATGCATAAGAATCTTGTAAATAAACAAATTCATGAAGCATAATGCAATAAGCATAGAAAGATAAAACAAGTGCAGCTTCAAGATTTTCAGCAAAAAGAGAGGTGTTTTAGTAACATGAAAATTTCTACAACCATATTTTCCTCTCTCATAATAATATCCAGTAGCATCATGAGCAAACTCAACAATATAACTATCACATAAAGCATTCTTATCATGAGTCTCATGCATAAAATTATTACTCTCCACACAAACATAATCAATTTTATTAGTTGTAGTGGGAGCAAATTCAACAAAGTAGCTATCATTATTATTCTCATCAAGTGTAGGAGGCATAGTATAATCACAACAAAATTTACTCTCCATAGTAGGTGGCACCAAAAGACCACTATCATTATAATCATCATAAATAGGAGGCAAAGTATCATCAAAGAAAATTTTCTCCTCAATGCTTGGGGGACTAAAAAGATCATGAAAACCAGCTTCCCCAAGCTTAGAACTTTCTATATTATTATCGACAATGGTGTTCAAAGCGTTCATACTAATATTACTACCAGCATGCAAATAAGATTCCATAGGTTTTTTAATTTTCGCATCAAACAATCCATGTTTTAAATCAGGAAATAGCATAAGAAGCTCATTCTTGTCCATTATGCCAAACTAGTGTAAACAAGAAACAAAAAGATGCAATTGCAGGATCTAAAGGAAATAGCTTCGAGTACTTACGACGGCGAAAATAGCTTAGTAGCCGAGATCCGGAGTGTGGGTACCTTTTACCTTTCCTCCCCGGCAACGGCGCCAGAAAATAGCTTGATGTCTACGCCCCCTCCTTTTCCTGTAGACAGTGTTGGGCCTCCAAGAGCAGAGGTTTGTAGAACAGCAGCAAGTTTTCCCTTAAGTGGATCACCCAAGGTTTATCGAACTCAGGGAGGAAGAGGTCAAAGATATCCCTCTCATGCAACCCTGCAACCACAAAGCAAGAAGTCTCTTGTGTCCCCAACACACCTAATAGGTGCACTAGTTCGGCGAAGAGATAGTGAAATACAGGTGGTATGAATAAGTAGTAGCAACGGCACCAGAAAAGTGCTTTGCCCAGGATAGTAAACAAGCAGTAGTAACGCAGCAGTAGTAACGCAGTAAAACAGTAAACAAGCAGCGATAGCAGTATTTAGGAACAAGGCCTAGGGATTAGACTTTCACTAGTGGACACTCTCAATATTGATCACATAACAGAATAGATAAATGCATACTCTACACTCTTGTTGGATGATGAACACATTGCGTAGGATTACACGAATCCTCAATGTCGGAGTTAACAAGCTCCACAATTCAATGTTCATATTTAAATAACCTTAGAGTGCATGAAAGATCAATAAGACTAAACCAAGTACTAACATAGTATGCACACTGTCACCTTCACACTATGTAGGAGGAATAGATCACATTAATACCATCATAGCAATAGTTAACTTCATAATCTACAAGAGATCATAATCATAGCATACGCCAAGTACTAACACGGATGCACACACTGTCACCATTACACCGTGCAGGAGGAATAAAACTACTTTAATAACATTACTAGAGTAGCACATAGATAAATTGTGATACAAAACACATTGCAATCATAAAGAGATATAAATAAGCACTTCACTATGCCATTCATAACAGTGAATAAGTATTCTGTGAAATATAGCCTAAGAGACCCACACGGTGCACACACTGTCACCTTTACACACGTGGGACAAGGAGTCTCCGGAGATCACATAAGTAAAATTCACTTGACTAGCATAATGACATCTAGATTACAAGCATCATCATATGAATCTCAATCATGTAAGGCAGCTCATGAGATTATTGTATTGAAGTACATAGGAGAGAGATGAACCACATAGCTACCGGTACAGCCCCGAGCCTCGATGGAGAACTACTAGTGGAGATTATTGTATTGAAGTACATAGGAGAGAGATGAACCACATAGCTACCGGTACAGCCCCGAGCCCCGGTACTCCCTCCTCATGGGAGAGAGCAGCGTTGATGGAGATGGTGGTGGTGTCGATGGAGGAGCCTTCCGGGGGCACTTCCCCGTCCCGGCGGCGTGCCGGAACAGAGACTCCTGTCCCCCAGATCTTGGCTTCGCGATGGCGGCGGCTCTGGAAGGTTTCTGTGGGTTTCGTCGAACGTGATGGGGTTTTCGCGACGGAGGCTTTAAATAGGCGGAAGGGCAGCCTCGGAGGGGGCCTGGGGCCACCACACCATAGGGCGGCGCGGCCCCCCCTCTGGCCGCGCCAGGGTGTAGTGTGGGGCCCCCAGGGCTTCCCTCTGGCGGCTCTCGGGTGTTCTGGATGCTTCCGGGCAAAATAGGAACCTGGGCATTGATTTCGTCCGATTCCGAGAATATTTCGTTACTAGGATTTCTGAAACCAAAAACAGCAGAAAACAGGAACTGGCACTTCGGCATCTTGTTAATAGGTTAGTTCCAGAAAATGCACGAATATGACATAAAGTGTGCATAAAACATGTAGATAACATCAATAATGTGGCATGGAACATAAGAAATTATCGATACGTCGGAGACGTATCAATGACTACTATGAGATTTAATCAGGGCATTACGACAAAGTACATAGACCGCTATCCAGCATGCATCTATGCCTAAAAAGTCCACCTTCGGGTTAGCATCCTCACCCCTTCCAGTATTAAGTTGCAAACAACAGACAATTGCATTAAGTATGGTGCGTAATGTAATCAACACAAATATCCTTAGACAAAGCATTGATGTTTTATCCCTAGTGGCAACAGCACATCCACAACCTTAGAACTTTCTGTCACTGTCCCAGATTCAATGGAGGCATGAACCCACTATCGAGCATAAATACTCCCTCTTGGAGTTACAAGTATCAACTTGGCCAGAGCCTCTACTAGCAACGGAGAGCATGCAAGAACATAAACAACACATATATGATAGATTGATAATCAACTTGACATAGTATTCCATATTCATCGGATCCCAACAAACACAACATGTAGCATTACAAATAGATGATCTTGATCATGATAGGCAGCTCACAAGATCTAACATGATAGCACAATTAGGAGGAGACAACCATCTAGCTACTGCTATGGACCCATAGTCCAAGGATGAACTACTCACACATCAATCCGGAGGCGATCATGGTGATGAAGAGTCCTCCGGGAGATGATTCCCCTCTCCGGCAGGGTGCCGAAGGCGATCTCCTTAATCCCCCGAGATGGGATTGGCGGCGGCTGCGTCTCTGGAACTATTTCCGTATCGTGGCTCTCGGTAATAGGGTTTTCGCGACGGAGAGTTTAAGTAGGCGGAAGGGCAGAGTGGGGGGAGGCACGAGGGCCCCACACCATAGGGCGGCGCGGGCCCCACCCAGGCCGCGCGGCCCTGTGGTCTGGGCGCCTCGTCGCCCCACTTCGTATCCCCTTCGGTCTTCTGGAAGCTCTGTGGAAAAATAAGACACTGGGCGTTGATTTCGTCCAATTCCGAGAATATTTCCTTTGTAGGATTTCTGAAACCAAAAACAGCAGAAAACATCAACTGGCTCTTCGGCATCTCGTCAATAGGTTAGTGCCGGAAAATGCATAATAATGACATAAAGTGTGTATAAAACATGTGAGTATCATCATAAAAGTAGCATGGAACATAAGAAATTATAGATACGTTTGAGACGTATCAGTGGACTTTTTAGGCATAGATGCATGCTGGATAGCGGTCTATGTTCTTTGTCGTAATGCCCTAAGTAAATCTCATATTAGTCATCATGATATGTATGTGCATTGTTATGCCCTCTCTATTTGTCAATTGCCCAACTGTAATTTGTTCACCCAACATGCTATTTCTTATTGGAGAGACACCACTAGTGAACTGTGGACCCCGGTCCATTCTTTTACATCTGAAATACAATCTACTGCAATCACTGTTCTCTGCTGTTCTTTGCAAACAAACATCATTCTCCACACCATACGTTTAATCCTTTGTTTACAGCAAGCCGGTGAGATTGACAACCTCACTGTTAAGTTGGGACAAAGTATTTTGATTGTGTTGTGCAGGTTCCACGTTGGCGCCGGAATCCCTGGTGTTGCGCCGCACTACACTCCTTCACCAACAACCTTCTCGTGGTCTTCATCTCCTACTGGTTCGATAACCTTGGTTTCTTACTGAGGGAAACTTGCTGCTGTACGCATCACACCTTCCTCTTGGGGTTCCCAACGGACATGTGCTTCACGCGTCATCAGTGGTTGGATGCACGAGTAGAGCTCATACTCAGTACAGGTGAAGGCTAGCAAAAATACTGGAAGCGACCAACTAAGAGAGCAATAATGGTCATAATCACGCATATCGACAGAACATTATTAATCAAAGCATAAAGTGATATTACAACTCAAAAACTAAATGATCATGGAGGCTTTAGTTGACTGGTTATAGTCATAACATGGTATAAGCATGCGCCAAGTCAACCCAATAAAGCATCCAAGGAGAATACCACAATACTATGCTTTTATGATAGAAACAACACATGATTATTTTAATGACACATTATGCACTCTCAGCCATTTGAAACAAATCATGCTAAAACAATAAATACTAAGCATATGACAAGAATAACATCCAACATGACATGCCAAAGTCTATGCCACAGTCTAGACAAGCTTCCATTTGCAACACTATAGTCATGAAATATTTTACTCGTATCCAACACCAATCAACTTATTTGAAATAACTCTCAGAGATGAAATACAATATGGACCAGATAGCTAATCATACATAAATAATGAATACTAACGAGCTCTAAACAAAATTCAAGTGAAAGAACAAGAGCTAAACATAGTACCAGAAAACTAGAACACTCGCAGAACAATAACAACGAAAACTAGAGCATTCTATGCTATTAAAAAGGAGCGGGTCTTTCTCTAAAACAAATGTGTTGGTATCCAACATATGCTACAGCAAACAAAACAAAACAAAACAAAAAACATAAATAAAGATGCTCCAAGAACAACACATAGCGTATGAATCAATAAAAATATAGCGTATAGAGAGATGACATGTTGCTTTGTTGATGAAGAGTGGATGCCTTGGACATCCCCAAGCTTTGATGTTTGTACCTCTTGAATATGTCTTGGGGTGCAGGGGCATCCCTAAGCTTGATCTTTTATCCATTCTTCATCTCATCACATCATTCTTCTCTCCCTACACTTGAAAACTTCCTTCATACAAAAATTTCTCACAATTCTTTATTAGCAACATTAGTACAATCAAAATAAACAAATCCACTTGTGTTCAGTACTAACATATAACAAACATATATTAAAGCATAAGCTACTGTAGCAACCTTTCAAATAGTTCTCGGATCAAAAGAACTCAAAAAGAAAGAGATTTAAGAGGTGAATGCAAATAGTGCAGAAATCTGTCAAAACAGAACAGTAGGTAAAGATCAAAATTTCTGAAAATGCTGAAAATTGAATTCCATTTTTCAACGGGATTCTTACTCAAATTGAAAAATTCTATAACAATCTCTTGATTTGGAATTAGGGACTCGTGTATCATCTGATGAATCTAGATCCTTGTTAAGCATCCATGGCTACCATACTCCCAGGAAAAGCTCGAACGGCCTTCAACAAAAGGATACATGTACCCAAAACCGACACAGGTGGGTAGGTAGAGAATACCTAGGGTCAGCTTCTGCGCCAACGTCGTCTTGGGATTCTGTCCCTAATGCATTAGATTCCACAGGTAAACCCGACTCAGGTGATTCCGCTAATAACTCTTCCCGGGTTATTCTATTCCACTTCTAGATAGATAAAAAAACTAAAGGATAATACTTAATAATACAGCAAAACATTTATACAAAACACCTATCCCAAGCACACGCAAGGGAACTGTAGACATGCAAGTGAAATCCAATCCACGCAATAATTTGATCCATGACTGTTTTTGTCTCTAGCATGACCACTTGATAAAATGTGGAGGAAAGTAGGGGAAATGGCTGGAGGTCAAAATAAATAGAATAATGATGAATGAAAAAAAATCTATGAAAATGATGGATAGCAAAATCCACAATTGATCATTTCCTTCAAGTCGCACGTTGCTTTCTACCACATCGTTTTAAACGAAGTTTTATCATAACAAACATTCCTCTTTTCGTTGCAAAGTGGTATAGAGAATTGACAATTCTAGGAAAAACAAGATCTCAATTTTGCGTAAATTGACCAGGTAAAGCGGTCATACTTCCTTCGCCTAAAAGAGAATTTGATTTCGCGGCTCTTTTTAAAAGGCGTATCTCAACGGATTGGCATAATTTTTCTACCGCGTGTATCGCCCCATAATAATAGTGTTTCCCAAAAGAAAACTTTGCGTCTTGGAAAGCTTGAATCGTTCATAAAAAATTACATTATGGGAATCAGGAATAAGGAAAAGCAAAACCAGCGAATAGCTTTAGTCCCGTCCCTAGTCTAGGAAATTCGTTGACCGCCGCCCCCCTTGTCCTGTCCTAGAGACTCCCCGAACAGGGAGGCAAAGGGGATTTCTTTGATTTTCATGTGTGCTTTTTAGGAGGCTATCAAGCCCTCGATAAAGGCGGGTGCAGATCTATGAATAGGGAACGTTGCACTACTATCTACAGGACCCAAATTGTCAACAGGATTCACAAGAACGTTGAAAATTCGTCCGAGAGTAGCTCCTCTAAAGTTTGAGGCAAATGAACGCATTTTTGCTCCTCGTCCCCGGGCTATATATTCTCGCGGAACTCTGGTCATTGAATCAAATTAATCGAATAACTAATTATTTTTATTTTTTTAACCATTTTTTATAAAAGTTACTCTAGGGATAACAGGCTGATCTTCCACCTTGTATGTCTTCCTCTCTTGCTCCGAGCTTAACAAGCAGATGCTTTAGTGCTAGTCTGGAAAGCTATTATAGCCTGCAACTAATTCAGCTTCCCTTCTGGAATATCTCCTCGGGATGGTAAGCTATCTTCTTTAAAAAGTAGTTTAGTCTTGGAATTTAGAATAAAATAAAAAACCTGATATTCTGCTCAAGGAAAGTAGATGTATATAGGTGCTTACACCCTAAAAAAATACACTAGTTTCTAAAATTGCAAAAAAAAAAAATTCTTACGTCGGGAAATATTTGATTTTCAAGATATACAACGTCCCGAAGAAGTTTTGCATTTCATTTTTATGGAAATCAATGGTTGTATAGGGAGATCTTTTTCAAAATCTATTTCGAAAAAGAACTACTAATCCTTAACTTTTCGAGGAATCCTTCATCAGTCGAATTTGCAGAAGGCACTAGGGGTATTGCTCTTAATTTGGAATCCAAAAATGCGCAGGTGTGGCCCAGCTTTCATATCTTATTGGGATAGGTACATTGCCATTAGGCAAGAATTATCTCTTTATCACAGCTAGATTTCTTTAGAGAAAAGTGGTATTGGTATGGAATTCAAATCAGAAAATAAGTACTTTGAATCTCGAATTGACATCATAGTAGGAGTGAACTAGCCTGATCAATAGAGCAGGTGCCCTTCCCTGGTTGTTACTCTCCCAGCCCCAAAGGAAAAGCCCTGATCAATAAAAAGATGCGTCAATCACGCATCCTAATTGGTGAGCTTATGCCCGCCCTAGTTCCTTCCCTGCTCTTAGTTTGCTTTACAGGAACCATTTTCGCGAGGAAAAATAGGGTGGAAGTTTGTGAACTGATGATAGGGAAGCCGGCGACCAAAGCCCCGGTGAACGGTGGCCGTAACTATAATGGTCCTAAGGTAGAGAAATTCCTTGTCAGGTAAGTTCCGACCCGAGCATCGCATTTGTAATGCGAGAGTCATCGGTTCAAATCCGATAGTCGGCTTTTTTCTTTATCGAGATTCTGACGAATTTCACGATAACGAGAAATAGTTTCTTGGTTCTTCCAATTCAAGTGATAGTTGAGGCTTGTGGGTAATCTCCCGCATGGACAGTGCAGGCAGAAGCTGCCAAAACCACTTCTGTCAACTATAAGGGTATGTGATCCTTCTTCTATGGCTGAATTCGGAGCTCGCAGTAGGCTGGACCAAAATCCAGCCGAGAGAGGGCAGCCTTTAGAAGCAAGAGGTCATTTTCTTTTTCTTTTATTTTTGTTTACCCATGGATTTCGTTTTGAAACTATTTTTGTTTTCTATATTGATAATTTTCTGAGGGATGAAGGAAAGTCTTGCAGCGATATCCATGGCTTCTTTCTTGTCCCGCAAAAGAGAGAGTGCGCCAAAGCTTCTATTTATAGGCGAGCCAGCAGAATAATTTGGTTTAATTCGATGCAAACCGAAGAAGCTTACTAGGGCTTGACATGCCGCGAATCCTATGGTAAATGCATGAATGTGATGGACTAAAAAATCTGCGGTTCCTAATGGAATAGGTAACAAAGCCACTTTACCGCCTAAGGCTACTAACTCGCCACCTCCCCACGTTAAGTTGGTACTTGTTGTTGCACCAGGAGCTGTTACGCCAGGCGCAGTAGCATGGATATTTTGTACCCATTGAGCCCATCCTTAGGCAAACCTTCAATTCAAGCTAGGGCAACAAAGGTTTCATCAGAAAGGGATGGATGGCCTCCACTCGGGCTTGACCTCTCATTCCGTGGTGTCACCTTTTAGGTATCGTGAAAAGTGATACATGTGAAGATCGTTCATTTCATTCAAATTAAAAAAAAACAAAATCAAAATCAAATCGCACCATCTCTATAATAAGTAAATGCCTTTTTTTCTCCTGAGGTTGTCGGAATTATTCACAATAAAATATTGGCTACAATTGAGGAGGTCTTATCAGAGGATAGACAATATGAATATTATACCTTCTTCCATTAAAACACTCAAGGGGTTATACAATATATAGGGTGTAGAAGTAGGCCAACACTTCTATTGGCAAATAGGAAGTTTCCAAATTCTTTATCCTAGGGATATACTTTACTAGTTTGAAACTTGTCATAAAAAGGTTACACATAAACCACGGCTTCTTCTCTCCTTTATTTCTCAATAAATATATTATGGTTGTTACTCGGAATCTTTTGTTTTGAGATTTTGAGAAGAGTTGCTCGGTGGTCCGAGAGTAGAACAACGACTTTAGGTGGAGTCGAGAGTGAAAGAAGGGGGAGCCTGGCAGCGGGGAAAATGGCACCTGCAGGGGTCCAGGTGGTCAAGGGTTTAAAGGTCCGGAATAGGTGTGAGTGGTGGTCGTATTCAGTACCAATGGCACGGTAATTGGAGGTTCAGGCGGTTCAGGCCTATGATAAGATCTAGAGAAATATTTGGCGCCAGCCTATAGTTTTTTTTGGTTTTTCTAATTTCAAAGACTTCGCGAGAACGGTCAGGGGCGTGGATTCACCATTTTCTCCTTTTTAATCTCAATAGAAAGAAACATAAAGTTTTATTGTGTTAACAATGTATGTTTTAAGATAGAATCTATTGAAGAGAGTAATAGAAACTAGAGCAAAAAAAGCAGGAATCTTTTTTTTAGATTGGAAAAAATAAGTAGAATTATATTCAAAATAAAAGGGATGAGTACTTGGCATGAATTTGGAAACTTCCTATTTGCCAATAGAAGTGTTGGCCGGGGCTAGGGTGAGCTAAGGGGGGACAGCATAAGTGAGCGACTACAATGATTATTATTTACTATGCGAGGATGTAAGGAGACTTGCCAGTACTTGCCCATGAATTGCGTTTAACGGACGACTGAGCAATGACTGAAGTATGGAGGTCAAAATAAATAGAATAATAATGAATGAAAAATGAGAAAAATCTTTTAGCTAGATAAGGGGTGGATGTAGCCAAGTGGATCAAGGTAGTGGATTGTGAATCCACCATACGCGGGTTCAATTCCCGTCGTTCGCCCATCGCATTATTGTAAATTCAAAAAATGCCCCCTTTAGACGACTTCTCTGCGCTTTCCCAACACCTTTCGTTTTATGGTCCAGGACCAATTTCACCTCATACCATGGTCAAGTCATAACTGACTCGATAACGTTCTCTCAAGGACCTGCAAAACAATCTAATGCTGATGATCAAACGTTGCTTGATATAATATGGGCTTAAATAAATAGGATCGGAGGCTTTCCCAATAAAAACTTACTTTCTTTTATCCATATTACTCTGTTGCTTATTTCGAAAAGTGGTCAACTAACGAAAGTTAGATAATAACCTGGGGCATATGCATAAAAAATGACCGCTCAAAATTATGCTCTGGCTATTTATACGATTTTTTATGGTAACAACACAGAATCTGTTTTCAGGATATCAACTTCCCCAAACATTACTTTCTTCCTATTAGAGGTTATTCTTGGCACAAACATGAAATAAAAATGATAAGAAGCGGTCATTACAGTAGTAATAACTTCCAAGACTCAGCAAAAAGAAAAATTACTATAAATAAAACATGGGTCGTCTCCCATAAGCGCTTTTCTTTAACTTTCAGCTAGACGCAGTAAAAATGCGAGCATCAAGTATTATCAAGTAAATAAACATCAACATCATAATTTGTTCTAGTGATAGAGTCATAAGATGACTTCTTTCTCTTTCTCAGGAAGTGTTCCATACCTTTCTTGAGTGGGAATTGATATCTAATAATCACATCTCTCATATCAATAACAGCACCAACGGTTCTAAGAAACGGTCTTCCAAAAATAATTGGACAAGAAGCATTGCATTCAATATCCAAAACAACAAAATCAACGGGGACCAGGTTATTGTTAAGCATAATAAGCACATTATCAACTTTCACTAAAGGTTTCTTTGCTGCCATATCAACAAGATGAACATCCAAATAACATTTTCCCAACGGTGCCAATTCAAGCATATCATAGATTTTTCTAGGCATAACAAAAATACTTGCACCAAGATCACATAAAGCATTGCAATCAAAACCATCTATTTTCATCTTAATGATGGGCTCCCAGCCATCTTGTAACTTTTTAGGAATAGAGGCTTCGAGTTTTAATTTGTCCTCTCTCATTTGCATAAGAGCATTTTGTCATGTGCTTTGTAAAAGCCATATTTATAGCACTAGCATTAGGACTTCTAGCAAGATTTTGTAAGATCTTAATTACTTCAGAGGTATTGCAATCATCAAAATCAAACTTATTTTTATCAAAGTTAAAAGGAATCTTGTCTCCCATACTCCGAAAAATTTCAGCACACTTATCAGAAGCAGTTTCAGTGGTTTGGGGCAATTTTGTAGAAGGAGCGGGGACTTTTCCTACATCATTTACTTTATTATTAACGGTAGGAAAGTGGCTAGTATTTGAAGCTTCATTACTACTGGTGGTGGTGGTGATGGTATAAACTTTAGTCAAATTATTGTTTCTAGCTATTTCATCTTCTCTTTCCCACCTAGCATGCAATTCCACCAACATCCTAACATTTTCATCAATTCTAACTTGAATGGCATTCAAAGTTTACTTTCTTTAACATCTTGAGGAAACACATTTAGTTTAAGAAAATCAACATCATGAGCAAGGCTATCAACTTTAGAAGCAAGAATATCAATTTTTGCCAAGCTTTTCCTCAACAGTTTTATTGAAAGAAGTTTGTTTACTAATAAAATCCTTAAGCATGACTTCAAGATCAGAGGGTGCACTTTTATTGTTTCTATAGGGATTACCATAAGAATTTCCATAAGCATTACCATTATTAGAAGGATATGGCCTATAATTGTTGCTACCAAAATTATTCCTATAAGCATTGTTGTTAAAATTGTTGTTTTTAATGAAATTCACATCAACATGCTCCTCTTGAGCAACCAAAGAAGCTAACAGAATATTATTTGGATCAACATGTGCTTTACCATTAACAAGCATAGACATAATAGTATCAATCTTATCACTCAAGGAGGAGGATTCTTCGACATAATTTACCTTCTTACCTTGTGGAGCTCTCTCGGTGTGCCATTCAGAATAATTTATCATCATATCATCAAGTAATTTAGTTGCAGCCCCCAAAGTAGTGGACATAAAGGTACCTCCAGCAGCTGAATCCAGGATATTCTCGAAGAAAAATTTAGTCCTGCATAAAAAGTTTGGATGATCATCCAAGTAGTCAGTCCATGAGTAGGACAATTCTTTACCAAAGATTTCATTCTCTCCCAAGCTTGAGCAACATGTTCATTATCAAATTTTCTAAATTTCATTATGTCACTTCTGAAAGCTATAATATTAGCAGGAGGATAATATTTTCCAATCAAAGCATCTTTGCATTTAACCCAAGAATCTATACTATTTCTAGGCAAAGATAGCAACCAATCTTTAGCTCTACCTCTCAAAAAGAAAGGAAACATATTTCAGTTTTATAATGTCACCACCTACATCCCTATATTTTTGCATCTCACAATGTTCAACAAAATTATTAAGATGAGAAGCGGCATCTTCAATACTAACACCAGAAAATTGCTCTTTTGTAACAAGATTTAATAAAGCAGGTTTAATTTCATAGAAGGCTACTTCGGGAGCAGGTGGAGCAATAGATGTACAAATAAAATCATTATTGTTGATGCTAGTAAAGTCACACAACTTAGTATTTTTAGCGGAACCCATTTTAGCAAAATTAAAACTAGGACTTCGTCTTTGTTTCGGTAAAATATTGACTTGGGACTTTGTTTCGTCCAATTCCGAGAATATTTCCTGTACAACTTTTTCAAAATATAAAAACAACAGAAAACAGGGAATTGGCACTGTGGCATCTTGTTAATAGGTTAGTGCCGGAAATCATGTAAAAGTGCAACGAAGTGTAAACAAAACACATATGAATTGGTGTAAAACAAGCATGGAGCATCAAAAATTATAGATACGTTTGAGACGTATCACTCGTCTCACACCGAGGCTGGCCACTCCATCACATGGACGTCAAGATTGTGTTCTTGAACGACGGTTTGTAGGAGGAGGTGTATGCCCATCAACCACCAGGCTTCATGGACGACAAGAACAAGAACGTCATACTACGACTGAGCAAGGTGTTGTACGGGCTGCGACAAGCACCGCGTGCCTGGAACGCCAAGCTGGACGCTTTCTCACCTCGCTGGGGTTTGAGCGCAACCCACAAGAGCATGCGGTATATAGGAGAAACACCAGTGCCTCGAATCTCATTGTTGGCATGTACGTGGACGACCTGGTGATCACCAGATCTGACAAGAGCGACATGAACGAGTTCAAGGAGGAAATGAAGCGCATGTTCACCATGAGTGATCTTGGCCTTCTCTCCTGCTACCTCAGCATCGAGGTGGTGAAGAAAGGTGACGTGGTCACCCTTTGCCAAAGCGCCTACGTCGCCAAGATCCTCGCAGCGGCTGGCATGGCCGGCTGCAACACCACGCACGCGCCCATGGAGAGCAAGCTGAAGCTGGGGAAAACGAGCTTCAGGGGAGTAACTGATGCAACCTTCTACCGCAACATCGTGGGTAGCCTCCGTTACCTCTCCAACACTTGTCCCGACATCTCCTTTGCTATTGGCATGGTGAGCAGGTATCCGGAGGCACCGCACTGGGCTGCGGTGAAGCACATCTTGCGCTACATCTCAGGGACAACGAGCTACATATGCTGCTACAAGCGCGGTGCAGGAGCGCCAACGCTGATCGGCTTCAGCAACAACAACGACTACGCCGGTGACATGGCCGACCGTCGGAGCACCACGGGCATGGTGTTCTTCCTCGGATCCAGCGATGTCATCTGGACGTTATAAAAGCAAAATGTCACCACACTCTTTTCTTGCGAGTCATAATATGTGGCGGCGGCATCAGGAGGATGCCAATGAGTGTGGCTGTGTAGGCTCTTGGGCGAGCTTATCGGCAACACACCCATGAAAACGAAGTTGTTCGTCCACAACATGTTGGCGATTGCACTAAGCAAGAATCCAGTGCATCATTGCACTAAGCAAGAATCCAGTGCATCACGACCAGAGAAATCGTAATGACATAAGTATCACTTCCTCCGTGAGTGCATTGAAGATGTCAAGGTGGAAATCGATCACGTCAAAACCGATGGCCAGCTTGCCGATATTTTCACCAACGCGCTGGGCCGTGTCAAGTTCATCGAGATGAGAGTGAAGCTCGGCGTCATGGAGGTATAAAATCGGATCACCAGGTTTAGGGAAAAAAAAGGTTGAACTGTAAGGCTGGCGAAAACAGTTTCAGTTAACTGTTCGTCAGTTAGCTGCTAGGTTCGTTGCGCTGTGGGATGGCACGGGTTGACGCACGACGCATGTATAGTTGAGGGCATCGTCGAGCGATCGTGGGATGGCGCAATCTGCTTGTGTTCCTCTTCCTCGCTGTCGCTTTTGTCTAAGTTAATCACCAAGTTTCAGCGCTAACAAGGGGAACACGGCTAGTATGCTCTTACAGCAGTGACCATGGAGGTTGCCGGAAAACGCTTGCCTTCCATGAGAGCATCTCCATCCGCGTCCTCCAAAGCGTTCCTCAAAGGGATTTGGGGCGCGCCAGACGAAAAAATGTTCCCAGAGTCGCGTGCCCCAAAGCCTTTTTTGTCTGGCGTGGCCCAATACGGTGTCCGGTGCCCCGAGCCTATCCCCGCTACACAGGGGACGCTCTGGGCGCGCCTAACACAATGGAATGCAAGACGAGGAGACGCGGAACCGACGCGTCAGCGGCAGAGGAAAAATTTGTCCTCCTCTCCCGCCAAATTGCACCTCTCCCGCCACATCGCGCCTCTCCCGCCGCACATTTCTGCCCTCCCAACACATTTCACCTCCTACCCCGCCGATTCGTATTTATTCCTCCCGCCGTCGCTACCCATGTCCATCCCGCCGCCGCTACCTCTCCCCAACCATGGCGCCGCCGATGGGCCCCAAGAAAATGGCCAAGAAATCGGCCACCAAGCCCCCGGGCAATGAGACGAAAGGGGTGAAGGCGCTCTTCAAGAAGCCGCGGAAGGCGCTGGCTCCGAAGAAGTATCCGGAAGGCTGGACCAACGATCAATGGCACCAAGACTGCCTGCGCCGCAAGCTATCGACGGTGGAGCGGAAGGGACGGAGGTGGCGCAGCAGGATAAGAAGACGATGGCGGCGCACGCGCAGCAGCACGCTCTAGCCGCGTGTATCGCGGCCATCAACGTGAGCTCATGGAGTATGTCAGCGCCAGTGTACATTCCGGGAGTGCTGTCTCCGTCGACATCCGGGTTCTACAACGATGACCCCTCCACCACTCCCGGGTGCGTGACGCCAAACTTGTTGCCGCAGTACAAGGATACGCTGCCGCATGGAGGCTTCAACCCCAACGCCGTCTTCTACTCCCCGGCGTACGAGCAAGCGCCCCAGCGCGAGCCAGGCCCCGGTGCGTACGGCGCCCCGTTCACTGGCCGCAGGGGCCCGCTCGAATTCGAGGGTGTCGGTGCTGAGGAGGAGGAGGGGGAGGAGGGGGTGGAGGACGACGATGACGAGGACGAAGAGGGCGGCGATGAAGAGGACGATGCGGACGCGGGTACCGCAGAGGATGCAAATGATCTCGTGGAGGTTGACGCGGCCGGCGTAAGGAAGAAGAGGAATAAGAAGGCCTTGGGCACACGAGGTCCCAAGTGGATGGTTCTGGAGGATCAATGTGTCTGCGAGTCGTGGTCGACGGTGAGCCATGACTCCATCATCGGTGCCAACCAAAAATACGGGAAGTATTGGGCGAGGATCAAGGCGGAGTTCGATGAGCGCAAGCTAATCACCGTCAATTACAGCAAAGGGACAATGAAGAGGAGCCAAAAGGCAATGTCGACGGGATGGGCCAACATCCAGGCGTTGGTGAACACGTTGCATGGGTACCACAACGAGGTCGAGACCAGAGGCGACATCGGCAGCGACGTCAGCAGCGTGGTACACCTCTTTCTTAGATAATCTTTAGCGCCTACTTTTAGTTCTACGATCTGATTGTGCTTCCTTTGGTTAGTTCGACAAGGTTATGGATATGTACCGGAAGCACTCGGAAGGGCATAAGTCTTTCGCGCTGATGCATTGCTATAGCAAGCTCAAAAAGAACAAGAGATGGCGGTTGCGCGCCAGTCGTTGTCGAAGGCAGTACTAGGAAATCCCTTTTCTATGGCGCACCATTTTGGATTTCTCTGGGGCATATCCCTTGCGCCACAGTTATCACGCGACAGATATTTGAATTCTATGACGCATATCTACATGCGCCACAAAAATTTCAAAACTTCTGTGGCGCAGCAGGTAGTCATGCGCCATAGAAATCTTCTGTGGCACACCTAGCAGTGGTGCGCCACGATTTTTTTTTTTTTTGAATTTTAAAAAAATGGCGGCCAGATCTAGATCTAGATCTGGGCCGACAGATTTTTCACAGTTTTTTTTTTTGGAATTTCGCCGAAGGTGGGTTGTTGGGTGGGTGGGTTGGTGGAGGAGGAGGCCGAGGAGGCTGGCCAGAGGAGGTGGTGGTGGTGGTGGAGGTGGTGGCGGAGGAGGAGGTGATGCTGGAGGAGGAGGAGGTGATGGTGGTCGCCGGAGGAGGAGGAGAAGGTGGTGGTGGTGGGTGGGTGGGTGGAGGAGGTGGTGGTGGTCGCCGGAGGAGGAGGAGTAGGTCGCCGGAGGAGGAGGAGTAGGTCGCCGGAGGAGGAGGTGGTCGCCGGAGTAGGAGGAGGTTGTCGGGTGTGGGTGGAGGAAGAGGAGGGAGAAGAAGGGAGGAGAAAGAGAAGAAGGGAGAAAAAGGTAGGAGTGGAGGAGTAGGAGGAGGAGAAGGGAGAAAAAGGAGAAGTGAAGGAGTATGAGGAGGTGAAGGGAGAAGAAGGGAGAAGAAGGAGAAGTGGAGGAGGAGGAGGCCACCGAAATTCAAAATTGGGCTCAAAATTTCTGTGGCGCATGGGGCATATGGTGCGCCACAGATTTTTTTTCGATTTTTCTATTTTTGCAGAAAAAATCTTGATTTTACCGTATCTTTTTTACTTTTTTCGAATTTGGCGATTCTAAAAATTGGCTAACCGGGTAAACACCGGTGAATTCGGATGTATAATTTTCTCCCGGTCATTTTGATATATTGTGTCTTTTTTTTTAGTTCGTATGCAACCACAAATCCATTTTAATGATTTTGCAACGCAATTTAGTAAAAAAAAGTAAAAATTCATGTTTGTTAATTCTTAGTGGTACTAGATGACATAATACATGGGCACCTCGAAGGATTTTATTTTTTGAGATTTCTATCTATTTCTTTTTTTATTTTACAGTGCTAAAAAGGTGATAGGGGTGGAGTTGCATGGGGAGCAAAAAAAAAACTACACATTCTTTTCTGTGGCGCTATGAGCATATGCGCCACAGAATTGTGGACTAGTACTATCAGGGGTGGCCCCCACACGAAATTTTGTGGCGCATATGCCAATATGTGCCATAGAAGTTCAAATTTGTGTGGTGCATGTGGGCATATGCGCCACACAATTCCCTTCGCCCATGTGCAGTACTGGACCCCACGTGGACCCCATGAGATCATGTGGCGCATCGATCGACATGCGCCATAGAAAGCCACAATTCTGTGGCGCACCAGTATTACATGCGCCACAGATATTCAAAATCTTTGTGAAGCATATTTTTATATGCGCCACATAATTTTTTTTGTGGAGCACGCACTTTTAGGTGCGCCACAGAATACATTTCTATCTATAATGGTTTTCCTAGTAGTGAGGGGAAATGACGCTATTGCTATGGATGCGCCGCTGGCAACGTCGGCCGGGCGCCCTATCGGCAACAAGGCTGCTAAGGTCGCCTTGGTCGACGCTGCGTCGACCGAGAAGACGCAGACGTCGATCACGCAGTGCCTCGCCGAGATCTCCTCGACTCTGCTCTTTCGCGACAAAAAGACTGACAAAAGGTGGGCGGCGCTGCTCAAGAGGCAAGAGGAGAAGATGGAGCTCAACAAACGCGACGACATGTCCCTGCTGACATCATCGATAGAAGGAATGTCTCCCTGGACGCAGGTGGCACACAACTTCTTCACGACGAGCTCGTCGTGATTGACGGGCCTACGTCGACTTAGGATGCGCCGTCGGCGTCGCTCTCGTCCAACCCCTTCTTCTAATTTACGTCGGTCTGTAGTATGATCGCGCGTCCAGTACTTTCGTCGTGGCTACTCTGATCGTGACGACTACGGCGGGAACAATCTCTTTTAAATACGAACTATTTAAATTGCTATTTAGAAGCGGCGTTTGCGGACGCGGCTGGGGAGCAACGTCCTCCAAACACGGCACGAACAAAACATGTTCCCCAAGACTCGATTCGGCACCGTTTGAGATGTTTTGGAGGATGCGGGCGGGATGCTCCGAGGTTGTCATGAGGCATGTAGCAGCGACGAAGAGTGAACTCTCGGTGGATGTTCGCCACCCTCTGCTTGGACGATCCATCCGAAACGTACGTGGCCGCGCTCCCCTCCTGCCGTCCGTCCCTGACTCCGGCGACGGCGACTCGACGACTTGCTTGCGCGACCGGAAGCTTATCACCACGTGCATCAGCAGGCATACATACGTTGAGCACGCATCAGCATGTGCGCCTGCCTGCAGCCTCCTTTATCTATCTATCTGGCCCCGATGTATCCGGCGGCCTGTTGGCGGCTAGCTGGGTCACGGTAGGCAGGCCTTCACCGATCGAGTCGCGGTCGCCGGCGCCAGGCAAGTACGTCAACGAGTAAAACAGCGCGCGCCACTTTATCTCTCTCTCTCTCCCCCCTGCCCTGCTTCGCTTTACACATAGTAATACTAGTACCTTTTTGAAATTTCCACCGCAACATGATGCACCTTGTCAAAGTCATGGACATGGACGACCGACCCTCTTCCTCTTGGCTGGACGCGGAAGCCCGCGGGACAGGATTCCAAAGTTGGTCGTTTTCGTCCCGACGCAGCGCGCGCTTGCCTTTTCGATCGGACATCACCTTCTTCAATCTTCTTCTTCTACGGTCGGTCGTCCACTCAGCTTACAAGCACTCCTTCACTACTCAGAGTACTCCAGGGCATCTTCAACGGCAATCGGACGCGAAAATCGAACGGCTGCGTCCGTTTGGGTCGATCTGCGCATATCGAAATGGTCATCATGTAAAGCTTGTCCAATTGCGTCAGGGGTAGCCCTAGCGGCCCGATGAATTTTGTCCGGCGAGGTGCATATATGATTGCTCTTCCGCGACGGTTTATGAGTCCGTGCTCTATTTCGGTGGTTCGCGCATCGCTCGACGTGTTTGCCACTCCGGCGGTTGCTCTTCCCAGCAGTTGTTGTGCTTAAAGTCGCGCCGGTTGAGACACAAATGTGTTGCATATTTGGCGGCGTTTCCGTCTCCGTGGATAGCCTGGTCACTATGCGTCGAGCCGCTGTGTGTTTCCTGGCTTCGCGTCCGTTTGCGTCACCCCGTTGAAGATGTCATCGACTCCTCTTCTCTCCTCTCCATGACCAGGCCAACATTTCTTTCCTTCCTCCTCATCCTCTGGTCGGCCTCATCTGCGCGGGAAGGGCGAGGAATCCAATCTATGTGTGGATTATTTAATAAAAAGCAGAGTCATCTTCTCTTTCACCCCGCCTCAATAGATATAACATCATCTACATTAAATGATCTTTAGCCATTAGTTCAACGAAAAAATCTTATTTTCGACATCAATTGTCATGTTGAAATTTTAAATTTTCTACTTTAAAACGCATGAGAAAACGTAAACTCTTTTATGCATAAATTTCAACGCTAAAATATTACTTGTTTCTAACCATAGTGGAAAGTATCATATACTAGTATCATGCATATGATATTTGTGTATAATACTTTCTCTCATTATCATAAATGTTTTTATGGGGTTAGTGTGTTAATACTAGCACTATATCTAGCCTTACGTGTAGAGGGAGTAGGAAACTTCAGTCTCCTACAAATGTCCCCAAATCGCACAGTATCATGGATCCGGCTGGCGGCTAGCTGGGTTGGCTTTTCACCAGGTCGCCGGCTGCAAACAAATGGAGTACGTCAACATGTAAAACAGCGCGCGGTGACTCTCCATGGTGTTTCGCTTCACCTGTTCGAAATTTCCACCACAATATAATGCACCTAGCTAGTCATGGACGACGACACGACCCACTTCGGCTTGCCTAGACGTGGAAGCCCACGGGACACGCTTTCAAGTTGGACGCCACGACCACGCGTCCACGCCCACGCCTACTCCTTTCCCGTTCTATCCTCTACCTACGGTCGTCGACTCCGGCTGCACGCTCGGCCAACGTCTCTTTCTTTCCGGCGTGGCTACCGATGCTTCTTTCGAAAATGGCCTCCATACAGAGTTGATATTTCTAGTACTTCCTCTGTCTTATTTTCCCTATTAAAAAGTATCTTAATTTTATTAAAATTCAGATTGTATCCACCTACTAGTAGATAGTGTTAATATACATTTAATTTTTGATAAAGTTAAGACACTTTTGATGGGACGGGAGAGTAACTTATTTATGCGGCCAAGTTGTACATATATTATAAAAACATTTCGAATATACAAACTATCCAACTGCAGATATCTCATTTCGAGCAATTTTAAGATGGATTGCAAGGCAAGTTCAAACTAAAAAAAATTAAATTACAAATCAGTTATGAGCATGACATCACTAAAAATTAGTGACTTACTTCATGTCACTAGAGTGGCATTTGGGAAATGTAACTCTCCTATGTTGGAAGCAATGGACGTTTAAAATCTGTCACAATAGTGTGCTATAATCGGTTCCTTCAAAACAAAATTAGAAAACGTGTCCTAGTATAAAGGTGGCACTTAATGGCTTAAATCACATTTATTAGGAATTGCGCCGTTTCCTTTCATGTAAAGGACTTGCCACATATTATAAAATCCGGCAACACCTATTTAAGAGGGCCACATGACCTATTTAAGAATACTTTTCATTCCCGACAACCTTGCTAAACGTCGGACTTTGGATCCAGATAAATTGGCAGCACACAATGTCGGGAGCATGTTAAAATTTCTCATTTGATAAACCATCATTAAGTTACCACGTGTGGCATTGTATTCTCGCTGGTCCTTTTCATCAACTTAAGCTACCCATAATATTAGTATCTCAGCTACTCTACTATCATGCACCTTAGTCTCACTAAAATATTGATTTGGCAGCTAATTAAAAAGAAGAGTGTAAAAATTAGAGTAACACATGTAGATATCATATCATAGCACACCTTATGAGAAAAACTAATGTCAAATATATCTTATATATAAATTTGCATCGAGATTTTACAAATTAAAAAATATAGTAAGATTGATACTAGTCCACGATACCATGCATTGTACACAGGGACGAAGCTAGAGAAAAATGTTGCTGGGGTCATCTCTATATTCTCTCTATTTCACTGGGGTCATTCTATACAAATAAGCATTAATCATTACTATTTAGTTAAGGATTTCCCACTTCTCATTGGGGTCAGCTGACCCCAATCCTCTCAAGGCAGCTCCGTCCCTGATTGTACAAGTAGTATCATACAGAAGTATCATATGCATGATATTACTATACAATACTACTATGCACTATGTCTAGCCTTAGCATCTTGTTTGTCATGAGTGACACTGTAAAAAAATAATATAAAAACAGGGCATAGCTCCAGTTTCATTGGTGAAACTTGAAGTCACAATGTTTATTACAACACACACACATCTTGCCAGGTTTATCCAAACTTACACATCAAACGAAATAGGGGGAGAAGACTCATCACCATATTTAGCCCACTACTGCAGACATGGAAAGGGGACTAAGGCCTATGCAGAACCATAAAACCTTTGCCGTCTCCCACCAATATCAATGCATTTGCTCCGAGGGTCCTAGCCAGAGCAGAGGTTGCATTCGAGCCAGGAACTCCAACTCGCTCACCATCATCATCAATTTTCCTTTTTCTTCCTCTTTCAGCAGAATGCTCCATTGAGCAAGGGTGTAAGCCACCTTTCTCTGTCCCAAACCATTGTGTTCGATTGAACACCAAGTCATTTATGGTGAGCTAGATAATTTTTAAAATAGCAGCATTAATCATATCAAGCTGAACATGCTTCTTTCTGTCTTTCCATTAGGCAGAGATATCAATTATTTTCTAGAATAGATGCTGACATGATTCAAGCTCATTGCAGAAAAGTCATCCACTGGTTGTCTTTTAATTAAGATTGTGTGTTTTTTTTCAAAACTTTTGTGAGCATGAGTCTTGAGTGTTGACTTGATGCTTACTTACCAGCCAAGTTTGGCACTGCCAGTGATCGACTTGTGAGCACACGGATGGTGGCGCAAACATTGCCAACAATATCCATGGAGCTGAGCTGAATTCATTCCAAGATTCAGAACAAGAAAAAACAAAATCTTCGCATGCATGTTTGCCTCGGGGCCTCTGAGCTGTGCTGAAAAGCTGAACCCAGGGACACGCACGTTCCTGATTCTCTGTACGCATGCTGAGAATCTTTACTCCGTGACTACATGTGGTACAGGATGTACAGAACTACAGATCTCGTGGATTTGCCTAAAAGTGTCTTTGCCTCCTGGGCATGAGTGCTCTTGCTGTTTAAAAAAAATGAAAATTATACATATTTATTTTAAAAAGGCCTAAAAATAAATCGGGGCATAGTAAATGATGTAACCTACAGACGTGTAAAATTTTAATATGAAATTCTTTATGTTGTAGTCTACACAGAAAAGAAAAAATCTGTTGAAATTTGAAGATTTGAAATATGCATACCCAGATTCACATATTTATCATTTTTGTGTAGCCCAGCATATTTTGTATTTGAAATTGGTATTTTGCACATTTATGGGATAATTTATTGGCTACACCATGATTTTTTTCTAAATTTTTGAAACACATAAATGTGATTTGATTTTTAAAAAATAGCGAGAGCATTGATGCCTAGGAGCCAAAAATCTATGTCCTGGATTTGGTGGATCACTGAACCGAGCATTTTTTTTGGTCGGCGAGGGCTAAGGGCATCTCCAGCCCACCGAACCAAATTGGACGTTGAAAATGAATGGTTCCGTCCGTTTGTGTCGGTTTATGGATATGAAAATGGTTATTTTTTGTTCGCGCGTCCATTTGCGTCTGGGGTGCCCAGTGACCTGACTCATAAAGCTTTTACCTACTTTTTTCCTCTTTTTCATTTAAACATAAATAGAAACATTACATAAATTACTAATAGTTTGAAACATGGTTAAAACATTGCAAAATGAGTAAACCTAGCTAGTGGGCTCTTGTGGCCTTTGCCTTCTTCGCTGCAAAGAAAGAACACTCTCTATCACAAAACTAGAAAATCCAACTGGTGGCTGACGTGCCCGGTCTTCTCGCATCTGAGGAAGAACATCCAGAAACCAACACTAGTGGCTTCATTTGGCCAGTGGTCATGTTCGCTGCAAAGAAAAACTCCCTGGCAGTAATAGCTGTCGGTGTCCAAGCCGGACTCGCCGGTGTGGTAGTGCCCGCGGCAGGATATGTCATCGAACACCTCAACGATCATCTCGTTGTCGCCTTCGTAGAGGAAGGTGAGCTGGCAGCTGATACGTCTCCAACGTATCCATAATTTCTGATGTTCCATGCTTGTTTTATGACAATACCTACATGTTTTGCTCACACTTTATAATGTTTTTATGCGTTTTCCGGAACTAACCTATTAACAAGATGCCACAGTGCCAGTTCCTGTTTTCTGCTGTTTTTGGTTCCAGAAAGGCTGTTCGGGCAATATTCTCGGAATTGGACGAAATCAATGCCAAACATCTTATTTTTCCCGGAAGACCCCAGAACACCGAAGGAGAGTCGGAGGCGAGCCAAGGGGACCCCACACGCCAGGGCGGCGCGGCCAAGGGGTGGGGCGCGCCCCCTACTGTGTGGGCCCCCCAGAAACCCTTTTGCGCCGCCTCTTCGCCTATAAGACCCCTCGCGACCTAAATCTTCGATACGAATTGACAAAACTCCAGAAAGACTCCAGGGGCGCCGCCGCCATCTCGAAACTCCAATTCGGGGGACAGAAGTCTCTGTTCCGGCACCCTGCCAGGACGGGGAAGTGCCCCCGGAAGCCATCTCCATCGACGCCACCGCCTCCATCATGCTCCGTGAGTAGTTCCCCCATGGACTACGGGTTCTAGCAGTAGCTAGTTGGTACTCTCTCTCCCATGTACTTCAATATAATGATCTCATGAGCTGCCTTACATGATTGAGATTCATCTGATGTAATCGGTGTTGTGTTTGTTGGGATTCGATGGATGATACATTATGATTAGTCTATCTATAAAGTTTGTGAAGTTATTGTTGCTGCAATCTTGTTGTGTTTAATGCTTGTCACTAGGGCCCGAGTGGCATGATCTTAGATTTAAACTCTATACTTATTGCTTAGATTGTATCTACAAGTTGTATGCACATGTCTATGTCCGGAACTGAAGGCTCCAAAGTGACAGAAATTGGGACAACTGGAGGGGAAGGCGTAGGTATGAGGATCACATGTTTTCACCAAGTGTTAATGCTTTGCTCCGGTGCTCTATTAAAAGGAGTACCTTAATAGCCAGTAGATTCCCTTGAGGCCCGGCTGCCATCGGCTGGTAGGACAAAATATGTTGTGCAAGTTTCTCATTGCGAGCACGTACGACTATATATGGAAAACATGCCTACATGATTAATAATCTTGATGTTCTATCTTAATGCTATTTCAATCCTATCAATTGCCCAACTGTAATTTGTTCACCCAACACTTGTCACTTGTTATTGGAGAGTTACCACTAGTGTAGATCGCTGGGAACCCCGGTCCATCTCTCATCATCATATACTCGTTCTATATGTCATTAGAAGTAGTATCAACTATTTTTTGGTGCCATTGCTCCTGCGCTACTGCTGCTGTGTTACTGTTACTACTGCTCTCATATTACTGTTGCTTTCACATCACCCCTATTACTAGTGCTTTTCCAGGTGCAGCTGAATTGACAACTCAGTTGTTAAGGCTTATAAGTATTCTTTACCTCCCCTTGTGTCGAATCAATAAATTGGGTTTTACTTCCCGCGAAGACTGTTGCGATCCCCTATACTTGTGGGTTATCAAGACTATTTTCTGGCGCCGTTGCCGGGGAGGCATAGCTCTACTCATAAGTTCACCTGGGGAGTACACTCTACCTCTCTCTCTGTTTTTGTTTTCTTTTATTTTGTTTTGTTTAGTTTACTTTTGTCTAGTTTATTTGTGCTTAGTTTATTTCTGTCTAGTATTACTTTGCTTAGTTTACTTTTGTCTAGTTTGTTTTTGTCTTGTTTTATTTTTCTCATATACCCAAAAATCCATAAAAATTTGAAAACCTAAAAATTAAAAACTGTTGTTATGGAAGAACGCATAACCATGTTGGAGCTTATAGAATTATATAATAATTATAGAGAATCAAGAGCGGGTGAAGTGATGAGTGTTGTGATAGAAAAATTGAATACAATTGCTAAAATCTTGCTTAAACGCCATGATATAAACTGTTGCTCTGAACAGGATACTAGACATCTTAAATTCCAATGTTGATTTAGTGAAGAAGCTTTAATTAAGAACTATAATTGGAATAGCTATATTCATCTTGGGTTCGAAGAGGTAGAACAATTTGTCTTATTTATGGGAGCCTCTGAGATAGAATCCTTCATGGCTAAAAATTATGAAACTTGTGTTGTTTGTAAGGACCTTAAAGATTATGTCTCTTCTATCCTTAATTTTTGCATACAAAGTTACAGCGATAATCCTTATATCATTGATTATAAAGAGAGACTCATTAATGCACAAGAATGCACTCACAATTTGCAGGAACCTGTGGAAGAAGAAATTGATGAACCTGAAAGCTCATTGGATGAAAAAGAAGAGGAGAGTGATGAACAAAAGGAGGAAGAATGGATTAGCTACCCATGCCAACCTTCTAATGAGAGTAACTCTTTATCTCTTACACTATTTGATTGTCCTCCATGCTTACCAAAGGAGACTGAATGTTATGTTCCTGTGGATTCTCTTGAAATATTATCTATGAGTAAAACTTGTGAGAATAATTATGCTACTGTTATCTATGATAATGCATGCTATTTTGATAAATCTTATGATAATTCTTTGTTTGTGCCTAATGTCGAAATGCGTGGTAGTAAAGAGTTTTGCGTAGCAAATGTTTATGATAAAGCTCTAGATGATGGTCCTTTGTTACTTGATACTATTAATTGTACTACTAATGAAAATGGGATTGGAGAGTTCTTGACTTTATGTAGGAGTCCCATATCTCTTGAGATTGATCAATCATCTTGTTATATTATTGATAAAAGTGGGTTTGAAAGTTTTAATCCCACTATTTTTGAGCTTGATAAAAATTATGTGTTTATGGATCATGAAAAACATGCTTTATGTGATAGTTATATTGTTGAGTTTGTTCATGAAGCTACTGAAAATTATTATGAGAGAGGAAAATATGGTTGTAGAAATTTGCATGGTACTAAAACACCTCTCTATACGCTGAAAATTTTGAGGTTACTCTTGTTTTATCTTCCTATGCTTGTCACTTTGTTCTTCATGAATTTATTCGTGTACAAGATTCCTATGCATAGGAAGTGGGTTAGACTTAAATGTGTTTTAAATTTTCTTTTTGATGCTCTCTTTTGCTTCAACTCTTATTTCTTGCGAGTGCATCATTAAAATTGCTGAGCTCATCTTAATGGCTATAAAGAAAGCACTTCTTGGGAGATAACCCATGTCTTTATTTTGCTACTGTTTTGTTGTGTCTTGGAAGTTGTTACTACTGTAGCAACCTCTCCTTATCTTTATTTTATTGCAATGTTGTGCCAAGTGAAGTCTCTAATAGAAGGTT
Organism: Lolium perenne; assembly: GCF_019359855.2. Classification (NCBI taxonomy): domain Eukaryota; kingdom Viridiplantae; phylum Streptophyta; class Magnoliopsida; order Poales; family Poaceae; genus Lolium; species Lolium perenne. The sequence goes on from NC_067245.2 coordinate 149,081,408, forward strand.
GATACTAGATTTGGATTTCTGCGCAGAAACAGATTTCTATCTATCACGAATTTGGGCAGGGCTATCTGTAGGTAACTCAGAAAAATCTGCAAATTTACGTGCGTGTTCCTCAGATATGTACGCAACTTTCATTAGTTTTGAGTTTTCTGATTTGAGCAACGGAAGTACCTCTTAAAAATTCGTCTTTACTGGCTGTTCTATTTTGGCAGATTCTGTCTCTATTTTTTGCATTGTCTCTTGTGGACTTTAAGCAAGGCTTTCTACACGTGGAGAGCTGTAGCTAATGTTTTATTGAGTTCTTGCAATGTGTCACTACAGGACTAAGGTGGATTAAAGTTTTCTTGAGTACTAACCCCCCTAATGAAGTTTATGAGAAGTTTGGTGTGAAGGAAGTTTTCAAGGGTCAAGAGAGGAGGATGATATATGATCAAGAAGAGTGAAAAGTCTAAGCTTGGGGATGCCCCCGTGGTTCATCCCTGCATATTTCAAGAAGACTCAAGCGTCTAAGCTTGGGGATGCCCAAGGCATCCCCTTCTTCATCAACAACTTATCAGGTTTCTTCTATTGAAACTATATTTTTATTCGGTCACATCTTATGTGCTTTACTTGGAGCGTCTGTGTGCTTTTATTTTTTGTTTGAATAAATTCGGATCCTAGCAATCCTTGTGTGGGAGAGAGACACGCTCCGCTTTTTCATATGAACACTTGTTCTTCGTTTTACTTTTAATGTTCAATGGTAAAAGTTGGAAGCTGTTGCATTTATTGTTATTTGGTTGGAAACAGAAAATGCTTCATATTGTCTTGGATAATTTGATACTTGGCAATTGTTTTGAGCTCTCAAGTAGATCATGATTAAGTTCTTGCATCATTTAGTTTAAACCTATTAGTGGAGAACTACCGTAGAGCTTGTTGAAATTGGTTTGCATGATTGGTCTCTCTAAGGTCTAGATATTTTCTGGTAAAAGTGTTTGAGCAACTGATACGTCTCCGACGTATCGATAATTTCTTATGTTCCATGCCACATTATTGATGTTATCTACATGTTTTATGCACACTTTATGTCATATTCGTGCATTTTCTGGAACTAACCTATTAACAAGATGCCGAAGTGCCAGTTCCTGTTTTCTGCTGTTTTTGGTTTCAGAAATCCTAGTAACGAAATATTCTCGGAATCGGACGAAATCAACGCCCAAGTTCCTATTTTCACCGGAAGCATCCAGAACACCCGGGAAGGACCAGAGGGGGGGCACTGGGCCCCCAGACCATAGGCCGGCGCGGCCCAGGCCCTGGCCGCGCCGCCCTATGGTGTCGTCGCCCCTTCGACCCTCCTGCGCCGCCTCTTCGCCTATTTAAAGCCCCTGGATCGAAAACCCTGATAAGTTCGGCGAAAACCACAGAAACCTTCCAGAGCCGCCGCCATCGCGACGCCAAGATCTGGGGGACAGGAGTCTCTGTTCCGGCACGCTGCCGGAGCGGGGAAGTGCCCCCGGAAGGCTTCTCCATCGACACCGCTGCCATCTCCACCGCCATCTTCATCACCGCTGCTGCTCCCATGAGGAGGGAGTAGTTCTCCATCGAGGCTTGGGGCTGTACCGGTAGCTATGTGGTTCATCTCTCTCCTATGTACCTCAATACAATAATCTCATGAGCTGCTTTACATGATTGAGATTCATATGAGTTTTGTATCACTACTATCTATGTGCTACTCTAGCAAAGTTATTAAAGTAGTTCTATTCCTCCTGCACGTGTGTAAAGGTGACAGTGTGTGCACCGTGTTAGTACTTGGTTTATGCTATGATCATGATCTCTTGTAGATTGCGAAGTTAACTATTGCTATGATAATATTGATGTGATCTATTCCTCCTACATATGCATGAAGGTGACAGTGTGCATGCTATGTTAGTACTTGGTTTAGTTGTATTGATCTATCTTACACTATAAGGTTACTTAAACATGAGCATTATTGTGGAGCTTGTTAACTCCGGCATTGAGGGTTCGTGTAATCCTACGCAATGTGTTCATCATCCAACAAAAGTGTAGAGTATGCATTTATCTATTCTGTTATGTGATCAATGTTGAGAGTGTCCACTAGTGAAAGTGTAATCCCTAGGCCTTGCTCCTAAATACTGCTATCGCTACTTGTTTACTACTGCTGCGTTACTACTGCTTGTTTACTGTTTTACTGCGTTACTACTGCTGCAATACTACCACCATCAACTACACGCCAGCAAGCTATTTTCTGGCACCGTTGCTACTGCTCATACTTATTCATACCACCTGTATTTCACTATCTCTTCGCCGAACTAGTGCACCTATTAGGTGTGTTGGGGACACAAGAGACTTCTTGCTTTGTGGTTGCAGGGTTGCATGAGAGGGATATCTTTGACCTCTTCCTCCCTGAGTTCGATAAACCTTGGGTGATCCACTTAAGGGAAAACTTGCTGCTGTTCTACAAACCTCTGCTCTTGGAGGCCCAACACTGTCTACAGGAAAGGAGGGGGAAAGTAGACATCAAGCTATTTTTCTGGCGCCGTTGCCGGGGAGGAAAGGTAAAAGGTACTCACACTCCGGACCTCGGCTACCAAGCTATTTTCCGCCATTGTAAGTACTCGAAGCTATTTCCTTTAGATCCTGCAATTGCATCTTTTTGTTTCTTGTTTACACTAGTAAGGCATAATGGACAACAATGAGCTTTTTACTCTATTTCCTGATTTAAGACATGAATGGTTTTATCCGAAAATTAAAAAACCCATGGAACATCTTAGTATGAACACTTTGAATACCATTGTTGCTAATGATATGGAAAATTCTAAGCTTGGGGAAGCTGGTTTTGATGAGCATGATCTTTTTAGTCCCCCAAGCATTGAGGAGAAAATTTTCTTTGATGATACTTTGCCTCCTATTTATGATGATTATAATGATAGTAGTCTTTTGTTACCACCTGTTATGGAGGATGAATTTGATTATGAATACAATATGCCTCCTATATTTGATGATGAGAATAATAATGATAGCTACTTTGTTGAATTTGCTCCTACTACAATTAATAAGAATAACTATGCTTATGTTGGGAGTAGTAATAATTTTATGCATGAGACTCATGATAAGAATGCTTTATGTGATAGTTATATTGTTGAGTTTGCTCATGATGCTACTGAAAGTTATTATGAGAGAGGAAAATATGGTTGTAGAAATTTTCATGTTACTAAAACACCTCTCTATGTGCTGAAATTTTTGAAGCTACACTTGTTTTATCTTCCTATGCTTGTTACTTTGCTCTTAATGAACTTGTTTATTTACAAGATTCCTATGCATAGGAAGCATGTTAGACTTAAATGTGTTTCTAATTTGCCTCTTGATGCTCTCTTTTGCTTCAAATACAATTTCTTGCGAGTGCATCATCAAAACTGCTGAGCCCATCTTAATGGCTATAAAGAAAAGAACTTCTTGGGAGATAACCCATGTGTTATTTTGCTACAGTACTTTGTTTTTATTTTGTGTCTTGGAAGTTGTTTACTACTGTAGCAACCTCTCCTTATCTTAGTTTTGTGTTTTGTTGTGCCAAGTGAAGCCTCTAATCGAAGGTTGATACTAGATTTGGATTTCTGCGCAGAAACAGATTTCTATCTGTCACGAGTCTGGGATTTTCTCTCTGTAGAAAAATCAGAAAAATATGCCAATTTACGTGCGTGTTCCTCAGATATGTACGCAACTTTCATTAGTTTTGAGTTTTCTGATCTGAGCAACGGAAGTATTTATTAGAAATTCGTCTTTACGGACTGTTCTGTTTAGACAGATTCTGCCTTTTATTTCGCATTGCTTCTTTCGCTGTGTTGGGTGGATTTCTTTGTTCCATTACCTTCCAGTAGCTTTGAGCAATGTCCAGAAGTGTTAAGAATGATTGTGTCACCTCTGAACATGTGAGTTTTTGATTATGTACTAACCCCTCTAATGAAGTTTATGAGAAGTTTGGTGTGAAGGAAGTTTTCAAGGGTCAAGAGAGGAGGATGATATACTATGATCAAGAAGAGTGAAAGCTCTAAGCTTGGGGATGCCCCGGTGGTTCACCCCTGCATATATCAATAAGACTCAAGCGTCTAAGCTTGGGGATGCCCAAGGCATCCCCTTCTTCATCGACAAATTATCAGGTTCCTTCTCTTGAAACTATATTTTTATTCGGTCACATCTTATGTGCTTTTCTTGGAGCGTCGGTTTGTTTTTGTTTTTGTTTGTGTTTGAATAAATTAGATTACATCATGCTTGTGTGGGAGAGAGACACGCTCCGCTGTTGCATATGAACACATGTGTTCTTAGCTTTTAGTATTCATGGCGAAGTTTCTTCTTCGTTAAATTGTTATATGGTTGGAATTGGAAAATGATACATGTAGTAATTTGCTATAATGTCTTGGGTAATGTGATACTTGGCAATTGTTGTGCTCATGTTTAAGCTCTTGCATCATATACTTTGCACCCATTAATGAAGAAATACATAGAGCATGCTAAAATTTGGTTTGCATATTTGGTTTCTCTAAGGTCTAGATAATTTCTAGTATTGAGTTTGAACAACAAGGAAGACAGTGTAGAGTCTTATAATGTTTACAATATGTCTTTTATGTGAGTTTTGCTGCACCGGTTCATCCTTGTGTTTGTTTCAAACAACCTTGCTAGCCTAAACCTTGTATCGAGAGGGAATACTTCTCATGCATCCAAATCCTTGAGCCAACCACTATGCCATTTGTGTCCACCATACCTACCTACTACATGGTATTTTCCGCCATTCCAAAGTAAATTGCTTGAGTGCTACCTTTAAAATTCCATCATCACCTTTGCAATATATAGCTCATGGGACAAATAGCTTAAAAACTATTGTGGTATTGAATATGTAATTATGCACTTTATCTCTTATTAAGTTGCTTGTTGTGCGATAACCATGTTTACTGGGGACGCCATCAACTACTCTTTGTTGAATTTCATGTGAGTTGCTATGCATGTTCGTCTTGTCTGAAGTAAGAGCGATCTACCACCTTATGGTTAAGCATGCATATTGTTAGAGAAGAACATTGGGCCGCTAACTAAAGCCATGATCCATGGTGGAAGTTTCAGTTTTGGACATATATCCTCAATCTCAAATGAGAAAATTATTAATTGTTGCTACATGCTTATGCATAAAAGAGGAGTCCATTATCTGTTGTCTATGTTGTCCCGGTATGGATGTCTAAGTTGAAGAATAATCAATAGCGAGAAATCCAATGCGAGCTTTCTCCTTAGACCTTTGTACAGGCGGCATAGAGGTACCCCTTTGTGACACTTGGTTAAAACATGTGCATTGTGATGATCCGGTAGTCCAAGCTAATTAGGACAAGGTGCGGGCACTATTAGTATACTATGCATGAGGCTTGCAACTTATAAGATATAATTTACATGATGCATATGCTTTATTACTACCGTTGACAAAATTGTTTCATGTTTTCAAAATCAAAGCTCTAGCACAAATATAGCAATCGATGCTTTTCCTCTATGGAGGACAATTCTTTTACTTTCAATGTTGAGTCAGTTCACCTATTTCTCTCCACCTCAAGAAGCAAACACTTGTGTGAACTGTGCATTGATTCCTACATATTTGCTTATTGCACTTATTATATTACTCTATGTTGACAATATCCATGCGATATACATGTTATGAGTTGAAAGCAACCGCTGAAACTTAATCTTCCTTTGTGTTGCTTCAATGCTTTTACTATGAATTATTGCTTTATGAGTTAACTCTTATGCAAGACTTAATTGATGCTTGTCTTGAAGTGCTATTCATGAAAAGTCTTTGCTTTATGATTCACTTGTTTACTCATGTCATATACATTGTTTTGATCGCTGCATTCACTACATATGCTTTACAAATAGTATGATCAAGGTTATGATGGCATGTCACTCCAGAAATTATCTGTGTTATCGTTTTACCTGCTCGGGACGAGCAGAACTAAGCTTGGGGATGCTGATACGTCTCCGACGTATCGATAATTTCTTATGTTCCATGCCACATTATTGATGTTATCTACATGTTTTATGCACACTTTATGTCATATTCGTGCATTTTCTGGAACTAACCTATTAACAAGATGCCGAAGTGCCAGTTCCTGTTTTCTGCTGTTTTTGGTTTCAGAAATCCTAGTAACGAAATATTCTCGGAATCGGACGAAATCAACGCCCAAGTTCCTATTTTCACCGGAAGCATCCAGAACACCCGGGAAGGACCAGAGGGGGGGCACTGGGCCCCCAGAACATAGGCCGGCGCGGCCCAGGCCCTGGCCGCGCCGCCCTATGGTGTCGTCGCCCTTCGACCCTCTGCGCCGCCTCTTCGCCTATTTAAAGCCCCTGGATCGAAAACCACGATAAGTTCGGCGAAAACCACGAAACCTTCCGAGCCGCCGCCATCGCGACGCCAAGATGCGGGGACAGAGTCTCTGTTCCGGCACGCTGCCGGAGCGGGGAAGTGCCCCCGGAAGGCTTCTCCATCGACACCGCTGCCATCTCCACCGCCATCTTCATCACCGCTGCTGCTCCCATGAGGAGGGAGTAGTTCTCCATCGAGGCTCGGGGCTGTACCGGTAGCTATGTGGTTCGTCTCTCTCCTATGTACCTCAATACAATAATCTCATGAGCTGCTTTACATGATTGAGATTCATATGAGTTTTGTATCACTACTATCTATGTGCTACTCTAGCAAAGTTATTAAAGTAGTTCTATTCCTCCTGCACGTGTGTAAAGGTGACAGTGTGTGCACCGTGTTAGTACTTGGTTTATGCTATGATCATGATCTCTTGTAGATTGCGAAGTTAACTATTGCTATGATAATATTGATGTGATCTATTCCTCCTACATATGCATGAAGGTGACAGTGTGCATGCTATGTTAGTACTTGGTTTAGTTGTATTGATCTATCTTACACTATAAGGTTACTTAAACATGAGCATTATTGTGGAGCTTGTTAACTCCGGCATTGAGGGTTCGTGTAATCCTACGCAATGTGTTCATCATCCAACAAAAGTGTAGAGTATGCATTTATCTATTCTGTTATGTGATCAATGTTGAGAGTGTCCACTAGTGAAAGTGTAATCCCTAGGCCTTGCTCCTAAATACTGCTATCGCTACTTGTTTACTACTGCTGCGTTACTACTGCTTGTTCTTGTTTCTTTGCGTTACTCTTTGCTGCAATACTACCACCATCAACTACACGCCAGCAAGCTATTTTCTGGCACCGTTGCTACTGCTCATACTTATTCATACCACCTGTATTTCACTATCTCTTCGCCGAACTAGTGCACCTATTAGGTGTGTTGGGGACACAAGAGACTTCTTGCTTTGTGGTTGCAGGGTTGCATGAGAGGGATATCTTTGACCTCTTCCTCCCTGAGTTCGATAAACCTTGGGTGATCCACTTAAGGGAAAACTTGCTGCTGTTCTACAAACCTCTGCTCTTGGAGGCCCAACACTGTCTACAGGAAAGGAGGGGGAAAGTAGACATCAGCAACAAGGAAGACAGTGTAGAGTATTATAATGCTTGCAATATGTTCTTATGTAAGTTTTGCTGTACCGGTTCATACTTGTGTTTGCTTCAAACAACCTTGCTAGCCCAAAGCCTTGTACTGAGAGGGAATGCTTCTCGTGCATACAAAACCTTGAGCCAAAACCTATGCCATGTGTGTCCACCATACCTACCTACTATGTGGTATTTCCTGCCATTCCAAGTAAATACTTCATGTGCTACCTTTAAACAATTCAAAATGCTTCTCAATTTGTGTCAATGTTTTATAGCTCATGAGGAAGTATGTGGTGTTTTATCTTTCAATCTTGTTGGGCAGCTTTCACCAATGGATTAGTGGCTTCATCCGCTTATCCACTAATTTTGCAAAAAGAGCTGGCAACGGGGTTCCCAGCCCCAATTAATCAACTTTCATTAATAATTCTCTTCACATGTTTTGCTCTGATTCGTCAGTAAGCAACTTAATTTTGCAAATAGACACTCCTCCATGGTATGTGAAATGTTGGAAGGCACCCGAGGATTCGGTTAGCCATGGCTTGAGAAAGCAAAGGTGGGGAGGAGTGTCATCTAAATAAAACTAAAATAAAAAGGCACTCCTTCATGGTATGAGATTGTTGGCAGGCACCCGAGGATTCGGTTAGCCATGGTTTGTGAACGCAAGGTTGGAAAGAGTGTCACCCAAAAATAAAAATAAATTAAACTAAAGTACATGTGAGAGATAATGTTCATGGGAGCCGCTCTTCGAAAGTCTGTTTGGCGAGGGGGTTAGAGTGCCCACTACCATTCGTTGACAACAACAAACACCTCTCAAAACTTTACTTTTATGCTCTCTATATGATTTCAAAACTTGAAAAGCTCTAGCACATGATTTAATCCCTGCTTCCCTCTGCGAAGGGCCATTCTTTTACTTTATGTTGAGTCAGTTTACCTACTTCCTTCCATCTTAGAAGCAAACATTTGTGTCAACTGTGCATGGATTCTCACATACTTGCTTATTTGCACTTATTATATTACTTTGTGTTGACAATTATCCATGAGATATACATGTTACAAGTTGAAAGCAACCGCTGAAACTTAATCTTCCTTTGTGTTGCTTCAATGCTTTTACTATGAATTTATTGCTTTATGAGTTAACTCTTATGCAAGACTTTTGATGCTTGTCTTGAAAGTACTATTCATGAAAAGTTTTGCTATATGTTATCTATTTGTTAGCAACTATAGATCATTGCCTTGAGTCACTTCATTCATCGCATATGCTTTACAATAGTATGATCAAGGTTATGTAAGTAGCATGTCACTACAGAAATTATTCTTTTTATCGTTTACCTACTCGAGGACGAGTAGGAACTAAGCTTGGGGATGCTAATACGTCTCCAACGTATCCATAATTTCTGATGTTCCATGCTTGTTTTATGACAATACCTACATGTTTTTCTCACACTTTATAATGTTTTTATGCGTTTTCCGGAACTAACCTATTAACAAGATGCCACAGTGCCAGTTCCTGTTTTCTGCTGTTTTTGGTTCCAGAAAGGTTGTTCGGGCAATATTCTCGGAATTGGATGAAATCAATGCCAAACATCTTATTTTTCCCGGAAGACCCCAGAACACCGAAGGAGAGTCGGAGGCGAGCCAGGGGGGGCCCACACGCCAGGGCGGCGCGGCCAAGGGGTGGGGCGCGCCCCCCTACTGTGTGGGCCCCCCAGAAACCCTTTTGCGCCGCCTCTTCGCCTATAAGACCCCTCGCGACCTAAATCTTCGATACGAATTGACGAAACTCCAGAAAGACTCCAGGGGCGCCCCCGCCATCACGAAACTCCAATTCGGGGGACAGAAGTCTCTGTTCCGGCACCCTGCCGGGACGGGGAAGTGCCCCCGGAAGCCATCTCCATCGACGCCACCGCCTCCATCATGCTCCGTGAGTAGTTCCCCCATGGACTACGGGTTCTAGCAGTAGCTAGTTGGTACTCTCTCTCCCATGTACTTCAATACAATGATCTCATGAGCTGCCTTACATGATTGAGATTCATCTGATGTAATCGGTGTTGTGTTTGTTGGGATCCGATGGATGATACATTATGATTAGTCTATCTATAAAGTTTGTGAAGTTATTGTTGCTGCAATCTTGTTGTGTTTAATGCTTGTCACTAGGGCCCGAGTGGCATGATCTTAGATTTAAGCTCTATACTTATTGCTTAGATTGTATCTACAAGTTGTATGCACATGTGTATGTCCGGAACCGAAGGCCCCAAAGTGACAGAAATTGGGACAACTGGAGGGGAAGGCGTAGGTATGAGGATCACATGTTTTCACCAAGTGTTAATGCTTTGCTCCGGTGCTCTATTAAAAGGAGTACCTTAATAGCCAGTAGATTCCCTTGAGGCCCGGCTGCCACCGGCTGGTAGGAGAAAAGATGTTGTGCAAGTTTCTCATTGCGAGCACGTACGACTATATATGGAAAACATGCCTACATGATTAATAATCTTGATGTTCTATCTTAATGCTATTTCAATCCTATCAATTGCCCAACTGTAATTTGTTCACCCAACACTTATCACTTGTTATTTGAGAGTTACCACTAGTGTAGATCGCTGGGAACCCCGGTCCATCTCTCATCATCATATACTCGTTCTATATGTCATTAGAAGTAGTATCAACTATTTTCTGGTGCCATTGCTCCTGCGCTACTGCTGCTGTGTTACTGTTACTATTGCTCTCATATTACTGTTGCTTTCACATCACCCCTGTTACTAGTGCTTTTCCAGGTGCAGCTGAATTGACAACTCAGTTGTTAAGGCTTATAAGTATTCTTTACCTCCCCTTGTGTCGAATCAATAAATTGGGTTTTACTTCCCGCGAAGACTGTTGCGATCCCCTATACTTGTGGGTTATCAGCAGCCGGCCTCGAGGTCGAGGTCGCGGGAAAACTTGTCCCACCCAGTGTGCAGGTACATCTTGCCATGCCCGTCGAACAACACCTCGAGCGGGCCACCAGCAGAAGTTGCAGCTTGCCTCCTATAACTGCAACTTGGTCAGCTCGGCGTCGTCGATAGCGAACTTTTCCGGGAGCCGCTTGATGCCGACGGGGTCCTCATCGATGCGGAGGAGGAACTTGAAGCACCTCGCCTACTGTGAAGACGACGGCGAGCGTTGGGGCCTAGCTGCTCTAGCACCGCGGCCTCAACCACCTCGCCGGCCACCCGAACCCGCCATGGATTCCCTCGCGGGGTTTGTGAGAGGGGATGTTGACGTGGGCATAACCCTTCGGGTACTCGACATTGCCATACCCGGTGCAAACTATGGAGCTGGACCAGCACAAGGACTCGACGAGCTGGACCTGCACGCGCCTCAACTTGGACTACAAGGAAAGAAGACTCCAACACGAATCCTACTAGGACTCTTGTAAACCCTAGCTTGGCTGATATATAAAGTCAGGCAGGGGCACCCCTTAGGACACAATCAGAAACATAATCGTAGAGGCGACACGCCTTAGACATCGCAACCCGCGAACTAGAACTAGACTAGATACAACTACCCCGCCTATGGCGGCCCCCTGTACCCGTATATTCATATACTGGATTGCTAGCAGGACGTAGCGATCCTCCACCGCGGGGACGTGAACCTGGGTACGTTGTGTACCGCCTCGCTCCCGGAAGTTCCGTCGTCGCCTTTCTCTAAAACCCAAGCCCCTCATGGTGGGCATTGCCGAGGAACCGCCTCGTCAATTGGCGCCGTCTGTGGGAAGCGCGACGCTGGATTTTATCATCCGGGCGAGATCCATCAAGTTCATCAACAACAAGATCAAAAAATCGAAAAGTTTAAGTTCGATCAGATGAGTTACGCAGCTGGGGACAACGCTAGACATCTGCTCGTGTACGGGCGCGCGCGGCCGCCAGCAGCGTTATATGATTCGTCGAGTACTGCATAGCAAGAGAAGAAGACCAGCTTGCATTGGATCAGGACACATGACAATCCCACGACAAAAGCAGTTTCATGCCATATGATCACGGCATGGTTAATGATGTCTCCTGGCAAATCAGTACAAGGATAAAAATTCTGATTCGTAGCGTGGCTATTACTTGGCAACAAGACTTCAAATACACTCAGGGGAACTCAAAGCATCGGGCGCCTCAAGCTGTTGGTGGTCGGCCGGCCGATCAATTCACTTGATCCATCGGGAGGCATCAGCACTAGGATGTTTTCAAATCCTAAGGAAAGAAGATCCGATTTAGTACAAGTTTTCTGGAAAGGAAGCAGAATACACGCAAGCTGGCTCAAAAGGAAAATTAAGAAGAGATCAACTCCTATATTGAGATTAAAAAAAAGAGAGATACAGATTCAAGCGGAACTCGATTTCGCACGACAGTCCGATTTCATCCGACAAAATAATCAGGTGCTATAATTCTAATTATGCAAAATTTATGTTAGCCAAATATTTTTGGCTCGTATTATTATTTGTGCACAGTTTTTTGCGCTGTAATATGACTGCAGATCGAAACAAGTTTCGACTGCTTCACCGCGCACAATCGCCACGCTCGGGAGCTCGCTTGTTGCATCGTGGACTTGATATATTCGGGAGCTCGCCTGTCGACTGCCCTGCTCGGCTGACCGCGCCCGCCATCGCGCACTTTTCTTACTCGGGGGCTTGCCTGTCGCGGACCCAACATTACGGAACCGATATACTCGGATGCTCACCCGCAGCGGATCGGCTATGTCAACCGCGTCCTCTTCATCGGCCACGTCAGCTAGGCACCGCGTGGACTATCTCTGTCCGCGGAATTATTTCGGCTGCGCCTGCCGTATGGACTATCTCTGTCCGCGGAATTATTTCGGCTGTGCCTGCCGCATGGACTATCTCGGGTGGCGGAATTATTTTGACTGCGTCCGCCGCATGGACTACCTCGGGTCAATGGCTTCATCATTTATGATTACTCGATGGACTTATCCTCTTCGGCCCTGGATATATCTTCTCCTGATGCACTCTTGGGAGCGCTGGAATTACTCGGGGGCTCCTGGAATATCTTCGAACCATTGCGGTTACTTCCATCGGGAGCGTTGGTTCGCTGCAATTACTCGGGGGCTCCTGGAATATCTTCGAGCTATTGCGGTTACTCTCATCGGGAGCGCTGGTTCGTTGGAATTCAAGAAGATTTGAAGACTATTACTCCCATCGGGAGCATCGGTTCGCTGGAACCCAAGAAGATATGAAGACTATTACTCCCATCGGGAGCGCCGGTTCGCTAGAACCCAAGAAGACATGAAGACTATTATTCCCATCGGGAGCGCCGGTTCGCTAGAACCCAAGAAGATATGAAGACTATTACTCCCATCGGGAGCGCCGGTTCGCTGGAACCCAAGAAGATATGAAGACTATTACTCCCATCGGGAGCGCTGGTTCGCTGGAACCCAAGAAGATATGAAGACTATTACTCCCATCGGGAGCGCCGGTTCGCTGGACGCTGGTTCACTGGAATCCATGGCGGAATTCAAGAAGATATGAAGACTTCTTATACCTGAAATTATCATATAAAAGTCTCTGAAATACGAGTGCTGCAATGGATGGTAATCAACGGGGACATTGCTCTTTTCCTTTGCTATAGATGCCTCAAAGAGTGCTGCAGATAGCAAGGATAATGAAAAAGCCTCTGAAAATACGAGTGCTGCAATGCATGAAGCAACGGAGACCTTGCTCTTTTCATTTTGCTATAGATACCTCAAAGAGTGCCGCAGATAGCAAGGATCATGAAGCAACGGGGACCGTGCTCTTTTCCTTTGCTATAGATGCCTCAAAGAGTGCCGCAGGTAGCAAGGATCATGAAAAAACGGGAACCTCGCTCTTTTCCTTCGCTATAGATGCCTCAAAGAGTGCCGCGGATAGCAAGGATCATGAAACAACGGGGACCTCGCTCTTTTCCTTTGCTATAGATGCATCATAGAGTGCCGCAGATAGCAAGGATCATGAAACACGTACGAAAACGACCCACGCTCGATACTTTAAATTACAAATGTATCAAAGAGCAACGGAGTCAAGACATGCATCGGTTGAAAGCAAAGTTGCACATACAACGGGTTTAGCAAGACCTGCAACACGAGCTGATCACTCAAACAATTTGCTGACCAACGAATACACATACGCTTAAACGGGCAATTAAGATTTGCTCCTTCAAAATTTGCCAACGGCACGGTAAAAGTGCATATATATGTACCTACCGAAAAACTTACAATGGCATCAACGATGCTCAAGGTGCATTAAGGATTGCCCCTTGAAATAAACAATAATGTGTCAACGGCACCTGAAGAAAACTATAAACATCGGCTCCTCTGGGATATCATCCAAATCATCAACTCCTCTATCAAAGACATTATCAAAGTCATCGACATCATGTTCTCGGAACTCGAGGACATGTACGGTATTTGACTCAGTATTTTTACACCCTGCACATAACTATTTCGTATTTATTTACAGGCTCGGGGGCTACTCCCATCGGGAGCGCTGATCGCGCACCCGAGAAAAAGATGGCAACCTTGCCAACAAAGAAGAATAAACTTGAAGACATCGACATCAACAATCAAGATCTTCGAGTAGTACAACTTGAGTCTATGCGTGTCTGCTAGCACCCGCCCATAGACTCGGGGGCTACTCCCATCGGGAGCGCTTCGCGCACCCGACAGAAAGCAACTTCGACTCTACATCAAGCACAAGATTCAACAGATGATCAAGATATTCGGCGAAGACAACTTTAGTCCCTGCCCAAAGCTTCACTTCGGCCAGACACTCGGGGGCTACTGACATGGGCATAACCCTTCGGGTACTCGACATTGCCATACCCGGTGCAAACTATGGAGCTGGACCAGCACAAGGACTCGACGAGCTGGACCTGCACGCGCCTCAACTTGGACTACAAGGAAAGAAGACTCCAACACGAATCCTACTAGGACTCTTCTAAACCCTAGCTTGGCTGATATATAAAGCCAGGCAGGGGCACCCCTTAGGACACAATCAGAAACATAATCGTAGAGGCGACACGCCTTAGACATCGCAACCCGCGAACTAGAACTAGACTAGATACAACTACCCCGCCTATGGCGGCCCCCTGTACCCATATATTCATATACTGGATTGCTAGCAGGACGTAGCGATCCTCCACCGCGGGGACGTGAACCTGGGCACGTCGTGTACCGCCTCGCTCCCGGAACTTTTGTCGTCGCCTTTCTCTAAAACCCAAGCCCCTCATGGTGGGCATTGCCGAGGAACCGCCTCGTCAGATGTGCTAGGCGACGCTACGGTGAAGGTTGTGTGGCGGCTAGGGTTGAGGAGGGGATGTGGCAGCCGAGCGCGAGCCCCTCTTTTTATATGTCGTAGGCAGCCAAGGGTGACACGCTTGGCAATGCCAATAAATCTCATTGACAGAGGTAGGCGGCGCCCGCTCGACAGGCGAGGCATCGCCATTAACGTAGCGTGGACTACTGAAGCGGTGTCGTCTCGCCAGTTCTGGCGCCGCTGAGAAGACGCATCGAGCAAGGTCACTGCAAGGCGGGTCCATGGGAGAAGCAAGCGACCACGCGGCACGACCGTGCAGCATCCGCATATACGCATCCAAAACTCATATTTGAACCGCATTTGCGTCTACGTGGACAGACCGATCAACTATGCATCAGACTGTTAGGCTAGGGTACGCTTGCGTGTGTGAGATGTCCTAATAGACATATTTAGTAATCTCAAATCAATACCATCAGATCCATCATAAAAATATTTTAAAATGGTACAAATTAGATACAGTAGATACATATGTATATATATATATTTGTGAATAAATTTGGTTAAAGTTAGTTTAGTTTAACTTTCACGAAAACTAATACACACTATATTATGGCGCGGAGTTAGTGACTTACTTCTGAGCACACGCATGGTGACACAAACATTCATTCCAGCATTTTAGAACAAGAAAACACAGAATCTTGAGATACATGTTTGCCTCGAGGATCTCTGATCTTGTGCTGAAAAGCTGAACCCAGGGACACGCACCTTCCTGATCCTCTCTACGCATGTTCAGAATCTTTACTCCGTGACTACTTGTGTGGCACAAACAGAACTAGATCGCGGGGATTTGGTGGATCACTGAACCGAGCTTTTTTTTTGTACGGACTTTGATAGGAGACTTGAGAGTCAATGAGTATCCCCTAACTTATTCGCAAAAAAAGTATCCCCTAACCTAACCCCTGTAATCAAGCTGTAATAATCAATTGATGATACTCCATATATATGAGGCGCCCGCCAGACCTCTTGTGAATTGTGATCGGCCCTTTCCCCCAATCCAATCTCCTCCGATCCACTCTCACTCAACCACGACAAGATGATGGGAATGCTCGACAACTTCCGCTCGTCGGCGTGGATCTACCTGACGCCGGTGGCCGCGGCGTGCGCGCCCATCGGGGTGCTGAGGACCTACTTCAACCAGCACCTCCGCCGGCCCGTGCGCCGGTTCCTCCCGTTCCTCGACCCCTTCGTCACCATCGACATCGCCGCCAAGCCTGAAGACCACTCCTACTCCTACTACAACAGCAAGGCCAAGTCCAGCGACGCCTACGCGGAGGTGCTCGCCTACCTCAGCGTCGTCTGCTCGCGGGACGCGCGCCAGCTCCGCGCCGAGGGCGCCGACGAGGGCCACGGCTTCGTGCTCAGCCTCCGGGAGGGCCAGGAGGTGGCGGACGAGTTCAGGGGCGTCACCATGTGGTGGTCGGCCGTCGTGGAAGACAAGGCGTCGCACCGCTCCTCGGGGAGGTGCTGCCGCCTCACGTTCCACGAGAAGCACCGGAGGCTCGTCGTCGACGAGTACCTACCGCATGTCCGCCGCACGGGACAGGATGTCACGGTCGGCAACCGCCCCCGCAGGCTCTACACCAACAAGAACAACCGCGACTACGGTAGTCCGAGGGATGAGGTGTGGAGCTACATCAACTTCGACCATCCGACCACCTTCGACACGCTCGCCATGGATCCAGACGAGAAGCAGAGCATCATGGACGACCTTGACGACTTCCGCAACAACAAGGACTACTACCGACGCATCGGCAGGGCCTGGAAGCGTGGCTACCTCCTCCACGGCCCTCCGGGCACCGGCAAGTCCACCATGATCGCCGCCATGGCCAACTACCTCAACTACGACATCTACGACATCGAGCTCACCACGCTGCACTCCAACTACGACCTCCGCAAGCTCTTCATCGAGACCAAGAGCAAGTCTATCGTCGTTATCGAGGACATCGACTGCTCCCTCGACCTCAGCGGCCACCGCGCCACCATGATGCCTCCCACGCAAGACGACGAGCTCGACGACGTCGCCAGCGAGAGGAAGCGCAGGAGAGGCAGCATGCTCACGCTGTCCGGCCTGCTCAACTTCATCGACGGCCTCTGGTCGGCGCACAGCGGCGAGCGCATCATCGTCTTCACCACCAACCACCTCGACAAGCTCGACCCGGCGTTGATCCGCCGGGGCCGGATGGACAAGCACATCGAGATGTCCTACTGCAGATTTGAGGCCTTCAGGACGCTCGCCGAGAACTACCTCGAGGTTGACGAGCACCCACTGTTCGACGCCATCAAGGAGCTGCTGCAGGTGGTTGACATCACTCCGGCGGATGTGGCGGAGTGTATCATGATGTCAAAGCGCGCAGCTCGCGACGCGGACGCTTGTCTTGGGAGTTTGGTACACGAGCTCAAGAAGAAATTGGAGGACAAGGAGGAACGGAAGAAGGTTGAGGAGCACGATGCAAAGATGGCAACCGATGAGAAACTTGCGTCCGAAAATGGGGAGAAGCACAACGCCGAGGAGGATGCGGCTGCAAAACCAAATGGCAGGGAAGCCATGGCTAACGGAGTGAGTGAAAGTTCTAGCTGTTCTGAGGAGGATTGTTAGCAAGATATTAATTATTTACTCTATAGGATGATGATTATTTAAATGAGGCTGTCATGCAGCAGACTTTCACGAGTAGAAGTTCAGAGAGTTCAGTCGGCGGAAAAAATATATTTACCTTTTTGTTTCCTCTTTGCAAGTTGCACAAGGTGTTTGAAATGTGAAACTACCTACCAATATATAGTATGTTGCTAGCTTAAGGCTGGAGTGACCTAGTGAGTGACTTTTTTTTTCTTTGAAAAACAGGGACGCCCCTCCGATTTCCGTAGTCTTTTACAGGGGCAATAAACAAGGAAAGAAAAAGCGAAAACAGGGTGCTCTGTTTTTTCTACTACATCTACTGGAAGCCTATCACTATCATCGGGTAGTACATCCAACAATCTTGAACACCCCCTAGCAAAATCCCAAAGCCATCAAACTTTTACAATCAGAGCAAGCCGCCCAAAACAGCATAAGGGCATCTCCAGCGGCGCGACGCAAACGGACGCTGAGCGACCGTTTGTGTCCGCCGTGACCGGAAATGCGTCTGGGGCCTGTTCCAGCGGGGCGACGCAAAGTGACCGGGCTGTCCGCGGAGACGCAAACCTGGCCCAAATATGCGTCAGGTTTGCGTCTCGGTGGACGCTCGGCGGACGCGCAAAGTGTCCGCTCGCTTCCCCACCGGACCCGCCTGGCAGCGGCACAACTGCTTCGTCTTCCGCGGTATTACTTCTGGGCGGCGCGCTGCAGCCTTTGCAGGGGCCGCGTTAATGGCGTGCCTCGGCTTCCGCGAGCGTGCGCGAATAGTAGGCGTTGCATCGGCAGGCCATTGAAGGCGTGATTGAGTCGGAGCCTTATAGTGTCGCTGAAGGCGCAAATTTCCCCGACCAAAACCATTGGCAAAATCCCACAGTAGCCACCACACCGACGCCATGGGGAAGAAATGCTGGCCGTTCCGGAAGACGAAGAACGACCAGGAGGCTAGCGGCTCGCGTTCCGGCAAGAAAGCACGGGTCGGCCGGTACGTCCGCGTTGACCTCGCTCGGCAGCTATGGGAGGAAAACCGGCCGGTACCATGGCCGGACGCGAACTTGCCGGGAGGGGGCTGGTTGACCTCGTCAGCGACGACGGCCAGTAGACAGCGCCTATTTTAGCACCCCTTTCTGGCTTTTTTATGTCCTTTTTATTATCATGTAAATTATGGCGTATGAATAAAAAAAAATTATGCGTCGTGCCGCTGGAGCCACCCCCCGACGCAAACGGACACCCGAACACTTTCGACCATTTCGCCCGACGCAAATGGACACGACGCGTCCGTTTGGACGTCCGAAATGCATCGCGCCGCTGGAGATGCCCTAAGAATATCAGTCCCAACATGTAGGGACATGAGGAACTAGCACAAATGAGCGAAGAGAAGAAGCAGCCAGCTATAGCTTCTGTTGACAGGTTCCCATCATCTTTTTGCATCAAAAGTCATCTACCTAGTCAGGTTTTGGACTCCAGGCCTCCATCCTTTAGAAGAATGAAAAACTTCACTTGTTCCTGCTTCGAATAGTTTTGTTCCCCACCTCAGCATTCTTGATTTTCCGTGCTTTCTCTGCATAATTGACCACGAGTTAAGCCAAAAGGGCCACCAAACGGGCGAAAACAAAAGGGTCAGATACCGTCTTATTCTCAAAACAAGCATCATTACGCAACCTAGTGAGTGACTGGTGATGCTGACTACATGAAAGAAGGAAATACGAGTGTGAAAGAAAATAGCTCAGCTCTGATCTTGCAGAAATCTCAAGAGGCCGATATGTAGATGTTCTTACATTTTATGCAAAACTTTCTACTGCTACGTTCAAAGAGGTACTTGAGAGATTCTCCTCCTAACGTGACCCTCGGGAGAGATTAGGTTGGCCCACGCGGCTAGCAGAGTGGAGTATCATGTAATCCCAAACTTTATTAAACGGGAATGGAGTTTCTATCTGACTAGATGGACCCAACGCGCGTTGCTGCGCCGTCCTTCGATATTAGAGTGTTGCTTGTGCTGCGCAAGCATTTCTTTATCACGGCGTAGATATCTTATTGAGATTTATCTTTAGGCGCAACGCTTGTTGTCTTATTGAAATTTATCTTTAGGCGCAACGTGTATTGGAATTTGTTCTTTCTGGACTTGAGTAAACAACACATGAACATCCATGAGATTGATTTCACCACACATGCGTACATTCCTTAAGCAGGGCTACTGGTTGCTTAAACCTTGCGCCCTTTGCCCTGCTCGTTTTTGTTCTTGGTGGCTTTTTACCCTCCTCACGTAGTAGGATTGATTTTATAAGTTACCATTGTTGCATGTGCAGCTATTAACTTTTACAAACATTAACATACCAGGTATATCAACAAACACTCGAAGTTCTGATGGGAATTCAACACGAGCAAATATTTAAAAGGACATTCTCATTGATATTATGTTGAACCTTAGTTTCTAGCTTATTCCAAAAATATATCATGTGTATCGTTCATCTAAAAAATGTTCTGTAACTGACTGCCCCGTATCATTCAAGTTGTAGCCACTGTGAGCTTCGGAAGAGGAAACATATCATCGTAGTTGTAACCTTTAAGGCGGAGACGCAGACGAAGAGATCGATGAAAAGAGGAGAAGAGGTGGCTGTGAGGGGGTCATGTGGTGGGTGAGGAAGAGCCGAACAGAGGACCAGAGTAGGCGATCTACATCACGGTAGCCCAGCACAAAAACCAATCGACCATCTAGATTGATCGCACACATTGTGTGACAGCATCTGACAATATGACAACAAAACCATGCGGGGAAAAGAGAGCTGTCATTTGTTCACAATTTCACATTCCATTCGCACTGCAACATAATGATAAAGGCCAGACTAAGATAACTTCGTCAAGTACTCCCTCCGTCAAAAAATTATTGTCTCAATTTTTTCTTGATACAGATGTATCTATAGCAAAAATGCATTTAGATAAATCCATATGTAAACGAAACCAAACAAAGACACTTATTTTTTGACAGAGGTAGTACAAAACAACATCAGCATAATATATCAATTTTTATTATGTGAACATATTAACAAACTATCTCAATCAGTTTGTACAGAAGATGCACCAAAAAAATATTCAACGCTCTGAGTTCTTGTATGCTAGTAAACTTGAACTCGGAGCTAAATTCTACATCGCCGGCAACATTACTGTGAGAGCTTGGATTTTGTAGGACAAACCTTCAATCTAAAAGACCAGGGCACCAAAAAAATACAACCAGGTCCATACATCCTCTATTGTCGCCTTCATCTCAGAAGACATCACAGGAGATTGTAAAAACAATATTCATCATTGGTATTCCTCTTATAGCTCTAATGCTAATACGACAAAAAATATTTGGCACATGACATATATACAGAGTTGAGAATGTACCAGGTCTCACTGCCCAAAAACCTTCCAAGTGACTAAATTTTAGGTCTGAAAGAAACAAAGAACATAGACATATATAATCCGTGTTTACTTACAGGCTTGATAATTTGGATTCATACAACTCTTTGTTCTCCTTGTTCCTCTATGCAAGGGTTGGTACTTGTAGCATTGTTTTCCCAAGAAATATCATAACCATAAGAGTTGAGAAACCCCATGAGCATAAACCATGTAGTGCGTGCTAATTTTCAACATCTCACCTGAATATAACTGAAGTAATACAGTATTTGACATTGTAAGAACTTCATCGTAGAGTTCAGCCAGCAACATTTTCAGCACATACCCACCACAATCAGGCCACGAAATTGATAATTAAATGCGCCTGTTTATATAAAGCTATGCAATCCTTCTTCTAATGAAGCATAGGTGACCTCATCAACATGTACTGCACCTGTGGCACCTGCTATAAATTCAGTTATTAGTTTGTTCACAACATTGATGAACTCACTATGAAACATGCAATGTATAAGACAACAAGAACAACAGAAATATATCTTCCTTACTGCACAATGTCGTCACGATTGGGAAACCATCCAAGTTATGCTTCCCAGAACAATTTAATTAGTTATAGAAAATAAACTTAACAAATCATTAGCATAATCCTATACTGCTTATCTAATACCATGTGATGGTGTAGATCCTTTACCATGGAAGAATTATTTTTATCACCAAAGAGGCAAGGCAGTGCACATGGCTGCTACATGAAGCTCACGAAACTGACTGTCTATATGCCTGAGACAGAAAATATCAAGACCGTAAGTGCACTGACATATCTATCCATACAGTTGGTGAAAAATATTAACAGAGTCGGAAGAGTGGTGACAGATAAAAAAAATCTGGTATGAGGTTGTTGTGATTGTGCTAATAGTATATGTTACCAATTACTTCAAATAATGCATTGTGAAATCATAATGGAAGTTAAGATATGGTCCTTGTACCCACGCAAAGATTGATTAACGAAAAAATGATCCTCACAGCTACGGAACAATAAGCGGAGCTTTACAATCTGTAATATCAAAAATGAAAGTGATAAATTACCAAGGACAAATATTATATATCAAGAAGTAATGTAGTATGGTCCTGAAAACACAAACCAAAGATCCTCCTTAGTCTCCCATAGCACTGACCACCACCTCCCCATAGAGGAACACCATGAGCACGTCGGCAACGGCCTGGTCCAGCATGCCATCACACAAGGTGAACAACTTCTTAAGCTGCCGTTCCAAAGCAGACACGTCCGCAACGCTGATCTGAGGAGAGAGACATGAGCAAAAAGACACAATAATAATTCATTTGATCAAAGACAGATCACCCTATTCTTCCAATGTACAAATCCTTGAGGCATAATGATTTTTGGAGCACATGAGAAATACTATTCTAATACTAAATTAATTTCATAATCGCTATAGCACTATATTCTTCCGATATACATTTAAAATCGATGTCGCGAATTTCACATATATATCAAACAGGAACACTTTTAGTGAGCCATTACTTAATCTCACATGTAAGCTAACCAAAATATCAAACGATCTATGTCCGAGCTAAAATTTTGAGCATGAAACAATCCTACGGAGTAAAATAACTTTTCCACAAACTGGAGGTGCATAAACAATCGATGCATGTTATTGGTTCTTGGCTTCTTGCAGAGAAGTACCTACCACATAAGCTTGCCATCTCTGAGACATGGTATGGTGATCATGCCTTGCTACTACTGAATGAAAACTGGCCCCTCCCACGAAAAATAATCAGCATGGAACCTGAGGCGTGTTGACATATTCTCGTGCACCTTTAGCTTCTATCTCTAGAAGTAGTACACAACAGATTGTTGCTCTGACATGCATTCCATCGAACACCTAACAAACAAATGAAAAAAAAAACTGAGACGGATGCTACTTGGTGAAGTTGTAAAGGCCATTGAAAGTGCAAGGTTTATATTATAAAAAAAATGCGAGCTGCAAGATGAAAAACGTGGATCACCAATCTAGTACAAAGATTTGCATAATCGCTTCCTTCCCCAAAGTGGCGTTGGACATTTAAAGATCATTTCCCAATCACCATGTACACTATTGTACATCGACATGGTGGATCTGCACAGGTAGAGAATCAAATCGGAGGCTGAGCATGAATGAGATATGGGTAATACCGCGCACAGTTTTGCTCGTGATCTACATTTTGGGGCTCGTAGGGTTCATCAGTGTGTGTGTGAGACAGAGGTGGGACGGGACGCAGATTTTGTCGCCTTACACGACCTAACTCTGCAGGCGGCGGGAGTCCCGTCCAGCGGGGCTGCAATACGCCCTTGTTGGCAATACGACCTTCTCCTCCAAGATCCGGTGCATCTCCGTCGCCGTCCATTGCCTCCCCCGTGAGATGGATACCCAGCCGGGAGGTGGCGGACCTCCCGTCTGGCGCCGATGCAGTGCGTCCTCATCGGCTAGGCGGCACACCACAAGGTCCGTGTCCGCCTCCTGCAGCTCCCGCAGCACCTGCTCCTCGAGCCACATGTGCGTCGCCGTCGCCGACCCGACCATTGCCTCACCGCGGGAGAGGATTAGAGAGCTGGGGAGTTGGCATGGCAGATTGGAGCGGCGCCGATTTGCAGGCAGAAATTAATGGGATGGGAGGGAGGAGGGGAATCGAGTTGGTTCCACTCGAGTATTTTTCTTTAGCTGTGAATGAGTCGGTTGGCACAGGGGCAAACGGGCCAGCGAGTAGGCCCCTCGACAGCGACCCTTGGAACACCCACAGGCCGTCGCACCCCTCGGAGTTAGTGCTCTTAGAAGACTAGCCCCAGTCAGAGAACTTGGTGCAGAATCAAAACGACTAGACTCTAATAGAGAGAGCGTGTCTGGCACAAAGGTCTGCACAAAAATTAGCTTCCCTCTTTTAAACACTTAAAATTTAGAATCCTCAAAGATACTGCACAAGGATATGAATTCCTGAGCTCTGGACATGGTTCACTTCCTTCCATACCAATCCTATCTCCTGACATTCCACCTTTTTTCGAAATGGGGAAAAATCGTCCTAGCTTCTGCATCCAAGGGATGCACACGGCTTTCCCGACATTTTACCTGGAGATGAATCTTCGCAAAACCTAGCGGCCCGACGAATTTGGTCCTTCCCTGGCCATTTTGACTTAATTTTGGTGAAGCGCCTCTCGAAATGTCGTCATTGTTCCGCTTGTTCTTGCAAACAGCTCTGCCTTGCCAAACCCCTTCATCTTCACACCGAAAGCACGGTGTCTCTGTCGGTATCCAAACATACGGGGCATAGCGACATGAGTGGACATCTGTTAGGAACGCGCTACGTAAAATAAAAAAATATCACG
The DNA here is from genome assembly GCF_019359855.2 of Lolium perenne. Taxonomy (NCBI): domain Eukaryota; kingdom Viridiplantae; phylum Streptophyta; class Magnoliopsida; order Poales; family Poaceae; genus Lolium; species Lolium perenne. The sequence goes on from NC_067245.2 coordinate 149,105,643, forward strand.
CATATGCGACAATACAGGAAATGGTAACGTACCCTCGCTGAACGTATCACATGGCAGAAGTTCATACCATTGTCCATGTAACTTCATGACTTGCCAGCTAGTTGTATCCCTCCTAGCCGCGAGAGGATCTTCTCTCACTCAAAGATTCGCACGATCAAGCGCCGAAAGAATATCGCCCTTGAGTATCCACACGTATGGGAGAAGCTTAACTGCATCGAAAGTATGATCAACCACATGGATAAAGCGGGAACAAGTCGATGAAGAAACGAAGCATCTGCGATTGCCATCTTGATTAGATTCCAACAAAGTAGTCAATCAGGCAGCTCTCCATAAAGAAGAGGGAGAGGCGCGCCACGCGCAGGGCGCGGACCGCTAGAGTTTTGGCGTACAAGGAGGTGGTACAACTAGGGAAGGGGTGGTTGCGAATTGGGATGCCTCTTGGGGTGCCTCTGGCCCTTCTTTTATAGTTGGGCATCCTGTTTAGGTCGGCCAAGGAAGACCCACATTTGGAAGAGTCCAAGCAGGTTTCTCCACCCAGAATTCCTACTAGAACACGACTTCCGGGAACGCATTTGCCCCCAAGGAAACGTGGGGTGACCCACCTGATGTTCTTCCGGGCTCATCTATTTTTTTTGGATCTTTCAGATCCTTTCCCGCCTTCTAAAACCTCCTGGTACCTTTCATACATGTCCGGAACCATTCGGGACACTCCTTGTACCATTTTTGGACACTTCCTGGGTCATTCGTTTTTTTCCGATAAAGGAGCATAGCCCCAGCCTCTCCATCAATAGATGCACACGGTTTCCTTTATTAAAAACAAAGTATCAAGTCACGATAAATCAATCATCACTTATTACAATCATGAAAAAGCTAAGATCGATACATGCATCAACCAATTGAAAATATGGCAATCAGAAAAGCTATGCATTTACTATTCTATTAAGATGTCGCCACCCCTGGAAAAAGAAGTCATGAGCAACCACTAACATATCCTCCCGGTCCTCCACCGGGAGAAGGAAAACCCATTGTTGAATTGAATGAGCAGCTCGCTGGATAACCTGCAAAAAATTAGTTCCACTTTATTTGTTAAAGATAATATAATTTCTAGTCCTCCAAATAGCCCAACAAATGGCCGAAAAATAGTCATCTTTCCTCACACCATTCAGCCATCTACCAAACATATTAGTAATATTAGGTGGTAGAGGAATGTTATATGTAAGGTACATCATACGCCATATTATATTTGCAAAAGGGCAATCAATAAACAAATAATTAACGGTTTCCGTGGATTCACAAAAACAACACTTTTGACATCCCTTCCACTTCCTGTTAGCTAAATTATCCTTAGTTAGAAGCACCTTATTTCTCATGAACCACATAAAATTATTAATTTTCAAAGGGATCTTTAGCTTCCATAGATACCTAAGAAGATAAATAGTATGCCCATTCATCCAATCAAGGTACATAGACTTAACTAAAAAAATACCGGAATCAGTAAGCTTCCAAATAAACTTATCTGGTTCAGATGTAAGGTTAATTGTAATTAAACGTTGGCATAGATGTAACCATTGCACCCACTTATTATCATTCAAACCTCTTCTAAAAGAAATATTCATAGGTTCAGTAGTCGATACTAACACACTCTTATGTTGGACAATATTATATAGTGCCGGATATTGATGAGATAAAGGAGTATCTCCCATCCATACATCCTCCCAGAACCTAATAGATGTTCCACCCCCCACTCTGAAATAACCTCTCTTGAAGAAGTCCTCTTTAACATGCATGAGACCTTTCCAGAAAGGTGAATCAGTCGGATTGATCTCTACTTGTGACAGTGTTTTATTTTTAAGGTATTTGTTACATAAGAGCTACTACCACATATACCATCCTCTGAAAGAAGTTTAAATAGCAATTTGCTCAGCAAAAATTTGTTCTTTAATTCCAAAACCTCAATTCCCAACCCATCTTGGTCCTTCGGTCTACACAAAATATTCCATTTAGATAATCTATATTTCTTCTTGTCAGATTGCCAGAAATTTTTTGATCTATAATAGTCTAACCTCTTCCTCACCCAATTGGGATTTCCAAGAAGAAGAGCATAAACATAGGAAGACTTGTAAGAACCGAATTAATCAGAACCAACCTATCACCATAGAAAACAATTTACTCCGCTAGCTCCCCAATTTGGAGGCAAACCGATTTTCAATAGGGTTTCACCCCGCATTCCGCTGTGTACTATAATGTACAGGAATCTCCAAGTATTTTAAAGGTAAAATTCCGGACTCGCACCCAAAAATGTGTCTATATTGGTCCTCCATATCCTTTGCCTTACCAAAGCTAAAAATTTTGCTCTTGTGGAAGTTAATTTTTAAACCCGGTAGTTGTTCAAAAATGCATAGGCTTAGTTCATATTAACAGCCTTAGCAATATCATGTTCCAAAAACAATATTTTTATTGTCCACATATTGTAAAATGGAGATTCCCCCGTCAATCAAATGAGGCAACAAACTCCCCACTTTACCCTCATCCTTAGCCCTAGCAACAATAATCGCTAACATATCAGCGACAATGTTAAAAAGAATTGGAGATAAAGGGTCCCCCTGGCGTAATCCTTTCCTAGTTTGAAAATTATGCCCAATAACATCATTAACTCTTATACCAACACTCCCGCCTTGCACAAATTGCTTTATTCTATCGCACCAAATAGGATTAAATCCCTTTATACGTAGAATTTGTTGCAGAAAGGGCCACTTAACCTTATCATATGCCTTTTCAAAGTCAATTTTAAAAATCACCCCATCAAGTTTTTTCTTATGCATTTCATGTATTGTCTCATGGAGAACTACCACTCCTTCTAGAATGTGTCTTCAAGGGATAAACGTCGTCTGTATAGATCTAATCACTTTATGAGCTACCTTAGAAATGCGGTTTGTTGCCACTTTAGTAAATATTTTAAAACTCACATTAAGTAGGCATATTGGCCTATATTGTTGAATTTGAGTTGCATTTTCCTTTTTAGGCAGTAGAGTAATCACCCCAAAATTCAGTTTATATAAAGGCAACTCACCTTTCTGAAAGCTCTCAAATAAAGCCATCAGATCATTTTTAACAACCCTCCAAAAATGTTGGTAAAACTCGGTCTAGGTGATTTATTATGTTCCATCTGAAAAATAGCATCATGAACCTCCTCCGTTGAAAAGTACGCAATTACCACTCTATTCTCATCCGCCGACAATTACGGGCAATGTTCAAGAAATTGTTAATCTTAACTTATCGGCCAGCCTCAAAATGAAGATTAATCGCTTATCGTACGATTAATCGATTTTATCGGTTGCCCATTTATCAGCTTAATTTTTAATATATTCTAATTTGCAGCACTCAATTTTGTATAATATGCTATGTAAAAATAATATTGGAGCATTAAGCAGAAGTATTACCTTGATTATTTGCATTTGAATCAATCAAAATGAAAATTTTGAGCTAATGCACAGTTGTACAAGACCATAGGAAGAAAATAACGACTGCCATACAAAATTTCAGTGAAATTTCACGGACAATCAGCCGAAATATCTGTCACTAGAGTGAAAATCGTGCGAAATATCGGCCCTCAGACGAAAAATCGGCCGAAATATCGGTGCAACGATAAATTAGCCGATATGATGAAATCTTATCGGTTACCACCCGATTCACGATAAATCGGCTGATAAATCGGTATCTCGGCCGATTTTTTGAACAGTGATTACGGGATATTTTCAGTTCTACCTTCATCCAAGGAGACATAACTAGGCTCTGGATTACCAAATAATTTTTTATAATACTCCGAAATGTATACCCTTAGATTATCATCCCCGACAATGGTACCCTCATCTTGCTCAAGTTGATAAATTTTCTTTTTCTATATTTACTATTAGCTATGAGGTGGAAATATTTGGTATTATCACCCACTTCCTGAATATAATTTACTTTAGCCTTTGCGCCCACTTAATCTCTTCCTCTCTTCGGAGCTTATTTAATTTTTCATTGGCTTGCTTTAACTCATTGCGCTCCACAAATGATAGCAGCACTGTTTCCACCTTAATATCCAACGTGTCTATAATGTTCAATAATCGTTCCTTCTCCCTCTTATAGTTTTCGCTTAATTTTTTTGCCCAAGCACGTAAGCACCATTCATGACCTCTCAGAACCATTCCGAGATCATTTCAGACAGTCTTGAAACCCTTTCTTATCTAGATTTCACATTCCTAAATGTAACTAAACCTTTCAGTGTGTGAGCCATAGGGTTCGGATATATGCGTACATGTCCGAAACACTTTCCGCGATGATCAATATGAATCACTTGATAAATCTATCAACGCGCACACAAATGCACATAAATCTTTAGCGTTTGAACCTCATGTATTATGTACATTCACATTTCTATACTAGCTCACTCGAAACTACACCAAGTTCGATAATGAATTTCTTGACTCAAATTCCCTCCCTTTTTATTGCTGCCAGTACATCAATATACTTAGCCTTCCTTTGTTTGTAGCATATGTCACGCTGTAAAAAAAATTAATCCAGCGTGGAACCTTTTCCATCTAATTGCACACAATGAGCCATTTGTCAATAGCGAATAAAATCATATCCTTCGTCTTCTGAAGTACATAAGAATATTCTTGCATATTTTCAAATAATCATCACATGGATCACTCTCGTATATGCTCATAACACTCTAGAACATAGGGCACATATGATTTGTCTACATATCATACCTTACATGCATGTTTGAAAAATCACGCATACGTTTTGCTCGTTAGTTGTCAAAAAACATCGAGTCTTGCTTCAACCTCTTCCATAGACAGAACCCTTCTTGTGTTTCTATACCGAACTACTTCAATAGTATTTTATTTGCGTACTTTAGGTGTCTCAATCTATGCTCATATATCTGGATGCCCGATATTCTGTTTTTTCCTAAGTCTTTCATCGAAAAACTATTTCCGGTGATGTCTTAATGTGATACATCATTTTCCAATCACTGATATGTCATTCACATAAAATATCAGAAATATGTCTTAGCGCTTCCACTTTTTTTGTAAATACAAGTTCAGTCCTCAATTTGAACTATGAAGTTTGCAAAAGAATTATTTGGGAGAAGCAAATGTTGTATCGGATTTTTTACATTGTCTTTCCTTCACTGTCGTTGTTTCTATATGTGTACTTGACCGAACAATGGCAATTTTCCCCAATTTTATCTTTTGAGAAGGATGCCGATGATTTGTCTAGCCATAACTGCGTCAGTTCATGACATACTGGGTATTCCGAATGTTGGGAGGTTGCCCCACGTTATCTCTGTGAGCGAGGAAGAGGTGACCTGCCCGGTCATCTTTGCGCCAGTAAATAGCAGACTGGCTTTTTCTAAGCACTAAGGGTTTACCATCCGGCGGATCTCTGGGAGGGTAGAGGCCACCCAACGGATCATATTTGCATCCATAGATAGCATATCGGGTTTGTTCAGCGCTAAGGGTTTTCTTTATGCTGGCTCTGAGTGGAAAGTTTACCTGAGGACTTTGCTTATTCTGCCAAAGGTGTGTTCCCTCGTGTGGAGAATAATCAATAACTATATGTCGTGACGGCATAATTTGAAGGAAACACACATATGAAAGAGCAAAGTCTAAACCCCGGGTTTTGTGTGTTTGATGACAACACTTGAAGAATCTCACCGTGTGCCTTGAGTATCATTGATAGATTTGGAAGTGCACGGTGACCTCGCTGGACACGTAAAGATCGGAGGACTGAAGCGTAGTTTATAGGTTTTCTGGTTTTGTGTGTGTATCGCGAGGTGACATGGTTGGAGAGGAAAAGGGGAGAAAAACAGTTTTTGTCAGGCCGGTACTACCGGTACCAGTAGCGGTAGTACCGCTACCCCTACTGGTACCGCCCCAAGTACCGCTCTGAAGTTCTGCGCTCGTTTTGACCCACAATACGAGTTGCAGTAGCTCTGCGGTACCTGGAGCGGTACTTGGGGCAGCAGTACCGTCCATGGTACCGCTCACGGTACCGTAACTAGTTATGGCAGTACCGCTTCGGTACCGCCGTGGTACCGCTTTGAGTCCAGTAAGGTTTGGACCCCATTGCGGTACCTCGAGCGGTACCGTGAGCGGTAGTACCGCTCTGTGTCCACGTGGACAAGATCTGTGGGATTTCGAACTCAAAGCGGTAGTACCGCTTACCCAAAGCGGTAGTACCGCTTAGGCAAAAACTGGACATAACGGTTGGATTTGGGAGGGCCTATTTAAAGGGCCTTCTTCCCCAACTCGGTTTTATCTCTCTCCTCCATTGTTGCTGAGCTTAAACCTTGAGGATCTCCCCAACCATCTGATGAGGACATCCCACCTCTTGATACAACCGTTGTTCCTACAGCCACACAAATACAAGGACCAATCACTCGAGGTCGTGCCAAACAACTTAATTATCAGGTACTTTCGTTTCTTGAAACTATTGCTCACATACATTAGAATATGATGCTGCCTAAATCAGATATGATTGTTACTCTTAGGAATGATGGACCAAGCATGGATGAGGAGGACAAGCATTGGAGCATGATCACGCATGGAGGAGATGGCAGCAAGCATTTGAGGATTGAAGATGACGCCACAAGTGGAGATTTCAGAACTTTGAAGCCACCATAAGACGAGATGAAGACTTGGACGAAATATAGAGTTTCCCACTTCATAACTTTGTCCATAGCATAATATGGTGCTGCGTCACCTTTAGTTTTGGGCCAGGCCTATGTCATTTTCGCAGGAATTAAGTCAACCACTTTTTAGAGTCCGTATTGAAGGGGGAAAGGCCTTCTAGGGTTTGGTTCGGCCACCATACGTATGGTTGGCCGAAACCCCACCTTTTTCTCCTTTAAATACCCCCATAGCCATCACGTTTAGACTCGGATTTTGATTAGACTAAAAGTTAGCCATTACTGCAACTCTCGTGTACTTCTTTTGAGGCCAACGCCCAGAACAAGACCGACTATTCGGAATCCCACCTTTTTCAATAAAGCTTTCATCTATATCCGCAATATTCGGTTTGCATTATTAGTTCTTACTTGTTCTCGATTTCAGGTAGGAATTAAGACCCTCGCTGGTCAGGCTGATCGCGCATCCGCAAGATCAGTAACTCCCGGAGATTGTCCTAGCGATTGCATTGGCGCAAGAGCTTTGCACGTGTAGTCGGATCGTCAAGCACGAACTCCACCAACAAATCGATCTATCCACATCTCATCGAAAGATCGGACACCTTTGCCCTATCAAGTGGTATCAGATTTCAGGTTGTTCGGTGAGATTTTACTGTTTTCCTAGTGTAGATTGCATCTGCCATCATACCCATAAACCACGAAAAAGCAAAAAATATAGTTAGGGTTTAGATCATATCGTCCCATAAACCCCAGTGCCACGCCTTGCATTGTCTTTTCAGTTTTGCATAGTTGAATTTGTGTCTGCATCTTCCTGTCGAGTTGGTGGTCTTAGCGTCTAGTTCCTTTAGAGTTTCGAGTTCTGGTCATATTAGTCACGCCGCCGCCGCCTGCTCGCACCATACGCAGATCACCGCCATATACACCCACCATATACTTCTTCCACTGCCATATACACCCACTATATACTTCCGCCACTTCCATATACACCCACCAGATCGTTTCCGCCACAGTCATATACATCTGCCATATACCCTGTCTCCTACTGCGACACAGATTCGTGCTGTTTCTCTACCGCGACACAGTCCGTGTAGAATTAGGTTTTATTGTTTTTCCTACTTAGTTGTTACCTTCTAATTTCGTCTGTGCTGTAGAAAAATTTCATTGAGATAAGTTTCGGCCGCCAGTAAAGAATTGGAAGGAGAGCAAAAAAAAAAAAAGTCTGGAACCGCCTCCGAAAAAAATTTCTTGCTATACTGGTTTTTCACCTTGGCGATCACTTTTCGCCACTGGCCGTTATAGCGACATTTTTTTGGCGCTTGCGCGCTTTCCAGAGTATCTCCGAAATTTCGACAAATTTTTTTCTGAGGCTATACTGTTTTTAGACCTCGGGGATCAGTTTGAGACACTTGCCATCATAGTGATATTTCGCACCTCGCGTCGCCACATCATCGCCACCTCACCACTGCTAGTTGCTTGTGTGCCGCGCCATGACCTCGTTAGTGTTCTAGGCTCGCGTCTCTAGTACGGTCTAGCCTAGGACCAGCACAGTACCGTCGTTGAGCATACTTTCAATACTGCATTGCTGTTTTGACAATTGATGTTTTTCTACCATATTAGCCTTCCTACAGCTTTACATATTGTCTCCATGTGCACTGTGTCGACACCTGGTAATCGCTTTGGCAATCTTTGGAGACGCTGATCCTTGCTGGTTGTTACATCGCCTTCCTCCTGTTTGGTAAGAACTTGTAAGAGCTTTGTATTTTGCTTGACAAATTGCGCGTGAACCACCATATTCCGTAGTTTGTAGGCATATACATTTGCGCTTTTTGGGTACTAATCATGACAGGACCTGTTGATCCGGCCGCTGTTGACCCGGCCAAGATGACGAGTGAGGAGTTGCATGCTCACTTCACCCACCTTTTGGGCGGGCATGCACACGACACCGATGCGCGCATTGGTGACGTGGATGCCAAACTCACCGACGCGCTGGACAAGTCCAATGGCCTCGAGGCAGCTTTCAACTCCAAGCTCGACGCCAAGATCCAGGAACTCTTGACTCGGTTGCCGCCACCTCGCGACAACGTGCGACGACGCGCACGCAACGTTCCTCGTGCGGATGTGCCTGCGGGTACCGCTCCTGCTGCAGCAGCCGCACCTGACGCGCCTTCTGATGAGGGATACGAAGACTATGAAGGGGACGCGGATGAGCAGGTCGATGAGAACGTGCTGGACGGCGAGGAAGTCGAACAACCTGCACCTGGTCGTCCACGACAACTGAACCGCAACGCTCGTCCACCTCCACGGCCGGTACGTAATGATGATGATCATGTTGCTAAGCTGAAACTGAATATTCCGCCATTCGAGAGTAGATATAATCCTGATGCATATCTTACATGGGAATTGGAAGTAGAACAACGCTTTGCCTGTTTAAAATACCCTGATCACTTGCGTATTAGTGCTGCTACTTGTGAATTCAAAGATTTTTCTTCTATTTGGTGGTCTGAATATTGTAGAGCACATCCAGCAAATATTCCTACTACTTGGGTTGGTTTAAAACTTGCCGTGCGTACTCGTTTTGTTCCTCCACATTATCAACGTGATTTGCTGAAAAAATTGTCTCGCTTAGAACAAGGAAAAAATTATGTAGAAGACTATTATCAAGAATTGCAAACTGGCATGATTCGTCGTGGTATTGTAGAGGATAATGAGGCTATGCTTGCACGTTTCTTTGGTGGTTTGAATAAAGAGATTCAGCATATTTTAGATTATAAGGAGTACAACACTAGTAGTCGCTTGTTTCATCTTGCTTGCAAAGCTGAACGTGAAGTGCAGGATCGTCAACCACCATGGAGAAGAGCTAATATTTCTGCAGGTCGTACATCGTCGTGGTCTCCGCGACAATCAGCGCCACCATCTCGTGGGACTGCACCAACTCCTACTACCTCAAAGTACACCGCGCCTGCATCACGAGCACCACCTGCTGCTACGCCACCACCATCTGCTGGTCCTCCTCGGAGTTCCTCTTCGATGGCCTCCACGGGGAAGACACGCGACATACAATGTCGCAAATGCTTGGGATTTGGACACATAGAGAGAGAATGCAGAACCAAGCGTGTGATGTTGGTGCGTGAAGATGGAGAATATGATTCTGCAAGTGACTTTGATGAAGATACATTGGCCCTTATTGCTGCACGTGATGGTGCCAATTCTGATTCTGAGAGAGAGAGATGGAGGTAATGGAAGGTGACACTGCTGCTCAGTACATGAGCTTAGTTGCACAGCGTGTGTTGAGCGTGCAATTGAGCAAAGCTGAGCATGATCAAGGCCACAATCTATTTCAAACAAGAGGCGTTGTAAAAGAGCGAGCTATAAGGATCATCATTGATGGAGGGAGCTGCAATAATTTGGCTAGCGTTGACATGGTGGAGAAGCTTTCTCTCCCTACGAGACAACGCACACATCCATACTACATTCAATGGTTTGAGAGCTCTCGGAAGCTCAAGGTAACAAGAACTACACGTGTGCATTTTACTATTGGTGCATATTCTGATTTCATTGATTGTGATGTTGTACCTATGCAAGCTTGTTCTTTGTTACTTGGTAGACCTTGGCAATTTGATAGAGAATCTATTCATAATGGTAGAACTAATCAATATTCTCTTATGCATGATGGAAAGAAAATTGGTCTCAAACCTATGACTCCTGAACAAATAGTAAAAGATGATCTTGCTAGAGCTAGTAGAGTAAAAAACGAGGAGAAACATAAGAGTGAAAATCAGATTGTTGCTGCAGATTTTGTGCCACATAAGACTAATACTAAATCTGATTCAAACCATGCTACTGAAATTCGTTTGAAAAATTCTTGTTTGCTTGCTAGCAAATCTGATATTGCTGATCTTGATGTGAACACTACTCAATGCTATGCTATCATTTGCAAAGAAGTTTTGTTTTCATTTGAGGATATGCCTCCTTCTTTGCCACCTGCGGTTGCTAACCTTTTACAGGAATTCATTGATGTGTTCCCACAAGATGTTCCTCCTGGACTACCACCTATTCGTGGCATAGAACACCAGATTGACTTGATTCCAGGAGCTTTGCTGCCAAACTGTGCACCATATCGTACCAATCCTGAGGAGACCAAAGAGATTCAGCGACAAATTCAGGTTCTCCAAGATAAAGGTTACATTCGTGAGTCTCTTAGTCCATGTGATGTTCCTATTATCTTGGTACCTAAGAAAGATGGTTCTTCACGCATGTGCACTGATTGTAGAGCTATTAATAATATTACCATTCGATACCGTCATCCTATACCTCGTTTAGATGATATGCTTGATGAATTGAGTGGTTCTATTATGTTCTCTAAAGTTGATTTGCGTAGTGGTTACCACCAGATTTGTATGCAATTAGGAGATGAATGGAAAACAGCGTTTAAAACTAAGTTCAGCTTATATGAGTGGTTAGTAATGCATTTTGGTCTAACTAATGCACCTAGTACTTTCATGAGACTGATGAACGAAGTTTTACGTGCTTTTATTGGACGTTTTTTGGTGGTATACTTCGATGATATTCTGATTTATAGCAAATATTTGGAGGATCATTTGGATCATTTATGTGCTATTTTCAATGCTTTACGTGATGAACATTTGTATGGTAATCTTAAGAAGTGCACCTTTTGCACCAATCGAGTTGCGTTTCTTGGCTATGTTGTTACTGCGCAGGGAATTGAAGTTGATCCAGCCAAGATTGAGGCAATTGAGAGTTCGCCGCAGCCAAAGACGGTCACATAAGTGAGGAGTTTTCTTAGCCTCGCTGGTTTCTATAGGCGCTTTGTGAAAGATTTAGGATCCATTGCTGCGCCGCTGAATGAGCTTACAAAGAAGGATGTGCCCTTTGTGTGGGGCGATGCACAACAAGACGCCTTCATGATTCTGAAAAATAAGTTAACACATGCTCCATTACTCCAACTTCCTGATTTTAATAAGACTTTTGAGCTTGAATGTGATGCTAGTGAAATTGGTTTGGGGGGTGTGTTATTACAAGAGGGAAAACCTGTTGCATATTTTAGTGAAAAATTGAGTGGTCCTAGTGTGAACTATTCTACTTATGATAAAGAATTATATGCGCTGGTTCGGACATTAGAAACTTGGCAACATTATTTATGGCCTAAAGAATTTGTTATAAATTCTGATCATGAATCTTTGAAGCATATTCGTAGTCAAGCTAAGTTGAATCGCCGCCATGCAAAGTGGGTTGAGTTTATTGAGTCTTTTCCTTATGTTATCAAACACAAAAAGGGTAAAGATAATGTTATTGCTGATGCTTTGTCGCGACGTTATACTATGCCATCTCAACTTGACTTCAAGATTTTTGGATTAGAAACCATAAAGGAACAATACTTGCATGATGCTGATTTTAAAGATGTGTTGCTGAATTGTAAAGATGGTAGAACATGGAACAAATTCGTCCTCAATGATGGATTTGTGTTCCGTGCTAACAAGCTATGCATCCCAGATAGTTCCGTTCGTCTTTTGTTGTTGCAGGAGGCGCATGGAGGAGGATTGATGGGTCACTTTGGTGTGAAGAAGACGGAGGATGTACTTGCTGCACACTTCTTTTGGCCACATATGCGTCGAGATGTTGAGAGATTTGTGGCACACTGCATGACATAGGCATCCCCAATGGGCCTGCCGAAGATAGTACCCGGGGTTTACTGAAGGCCCACGACTCGAAGAATAAGAAGAATCGTAAGCCCAAATTGTTATTAAGGAAAGCTAGAGTTGTATTAGAAGATAATATTTGTAATCTTGCGGGATGGGTTGGAAACCCTCCCGGACTCTGTAACTTGTACATTACGAAACCCTCGGCTCCACCTCCTATATAAGGGGGGTCGAGGGACAAAGAAAGGATCGAATCATTGTCTCACAAACCCTAGTTTTCATATCGTCGAGTACTTTTCGGCTGAAACCTTCGAGATCTACTTGCCCTCTACTTCTAACTAAACCCTAGGCTACAACCCGTAGGCATTGACAAGTTAATCCCTTGTCAATTGGCGCCGTCTGTGGGAATTAGAGGCGTCAAGGATCTAATCTCGATGGCACGTTCAAGATCGTCGACTTCATCAACAGCAAGCAACGAGATGGATCGAGGTAAACAGATCGCAACTGGTCCTGTCGATTTTGTTCCTCACCCGCCCTCCCGTTTGGATGCATATGCTTATCTGGAGGAGCCTATGGAGATGACGTTCGGAAGATTCCACTTTCGCGTCGAGAAGGAGGGAGCGTATCGTCTCGAAATTCCGATCTCGTCGGGATTATCGGCGGTCGATTCCGATTTTTCGAACTCAACATCGTCAATTGAGTCAGGCGAAGAGGAGACTTTATCGCCACGCTTCATCAGCACCAGGGCAAGCGAAAATCTCGCCAAGATCTTCAGCGACATGTCCTTCGAGTCATCCGCGGACTCCTATATAAGTGATGACTCGAGCAGTGTCGACAGCTTCAACTTCATTGACAAATCCACTACTGTGGGCAAGGTCTTCACCAATCTTTATGATAGTGTCACCAAACCCATCAAAGATCTAAATACAAAATATCATCAGATTATGCCATTGGAGAGCCAAGCCGCGATCAGGAGGAAACGTCTGAGGCTTTCGACGATTTGGGAAATCCATACGTTGATCCCTCCGATTTACGACGAGGTCTAGGCAGTAAATACGTTGGACCCACACCGCGTGTCAGGGCTCAACTCCCACAAGCAGCATGGGATAGAGCCGCAAGAGCTATGGATGGCTCAGAACCAATGGCCACAACAGCCACGCCAGAAGAATTGCAAGCATATCAATATAGGCTCGCGCGAGCTGCAAGGGAATTGGAAAAACAGACAGCTGCTCTAAACAGAAGAAGGGAGGCAGCCTCCGCATCAAGCAGACGAAGGGCAGAGTTAAGTCGACAATCAGGAACTTCGGGAGATAGCCACGGGGAAGCTCGGAATAGAGCAAGATCAAGGCTGCAAAACATACCTGAAGGAGAAAGAGAGCATTTGGTTCAAAACCTCGACAAGTCTTTTATGTAGATAGACACGAGAGGGAACATTATCCCCAAGACACCAGAAGCTGGGTATATGGTGACACAGGCCTTTATCCTTGTATCCAGGCCACCTCCAGGAGATCCGAGGGAGGCATTGTACAACATGGCAATGGCAGGAGTCGGAGCCATGGGAACGGCGTTTGTATCAACACCTCCCGAAGGAACAGCAAGGCAAAATAGTCCAAGACCTGCGGCAGCAGCAACAGTTCCCGAAGGAACAAGTGGAGCAAGAGACACAGCAGCACAAGCAAGGGTGGACAGAGCACGGCAAAATAGAAGGGAACATCGGCATTCCCCAGAATTAAACGACGAGGATATGTGTGGTTTGCCATGCTTCACAAGGAGGGTCCGAAAAACTCGAGTCCCTTCGGGGTTTAAACTGCCTGATAACTTCAAAAAATTCGACGGCCTGCAAGATCCAGAGGATTGGTTAGTTGATTACCTCGAGACGGTGAAGCTCACAGGAGGAACCAGAGCAATAGCTATGCAAAGCATCCAGGTGCGTTTAAGTGGAGCTGCGCGATCTTGGATAAAAAAGCTTCCTCCAGGATCTATCGACAGCTGGGATAGCTTCGAGGACGTGTTCGTCAAGAATTTTTGGTCCACTTGCAAAAAACCTGCATCGCTAGAGGAACTGAGAGCGTGTCGACAAAAGTCAGACGAATCAATGAGGAAATACATCCAAAGGTGGAATATCATTAAAAACTCGGCAGAGAATATATCTGAAGAGAGAGCGATAGAAGGGTTTGTCGCAGGAATCAGGCGAGGAGATTTTGTCGAGGACCTGGGGAGAACCGATCCAAAGACAGTTGTAATAACCCAGAACATAGGAACAACGAAGGGTAGATTTAGAAATGGGATGTGCATTTCATCGCAAAACGGGGGAAATTTTCGCGCCTTATTGCAACTAAACCTAAGAGGGATCGAGGTTCTCTCTCATTTTGCACTTAGGGTTAGGCAATGTGAGTTAGGGAAATTTCGACATGATCTCTTTTGTAACTTGTTACTTTGGGGAATGTTTGCATTTGATAAGTGTTAAACAATTAACTATAAACATCACACCATATAAACATTGAATTTAGAATTCAAACACAAGATATAAAATTCAAATCACTTTGAATTTCAAAGTGAATATCAAATAATATTTCATCAAGAATATAAACATTACATAATACAAAGCTCATAAACCAAAACTTGAGCTTTATTGATCATCAACACAGAATACATAGTCTTTACAATATTTTTGATACAAGAATTGATGTATAATAATAAACAGAAATGAAAAAGGAAAATTACAAGATTTTCCTAAACTAAAACCTAGACTAAATGCTTGAAGGACATCTTCTGGTCATACTCAACTTCAAAACCTGCAAAACAATTCACAAGTGCTAGACAGGATATTAAGTGTTAGAAATTCAGTTTGGACAGAGTGAAAAACATCACAGAAATTCAGTTTGGACAGTGAACACTGTCACTGCACACTTGTGATTGTCCAAAACACAGACTGACACAGGATAGGATCAGGCAGACCAAACCTGAGCAGCCACAGAGGGCTCAAGTTTCACCATAGCAAGGCTGTTGCTAGGCAAGCAACAGCAAGGCAAGGCAAGGGATGAGTCATAAAGCAGATGAGCTTGTGTGTCATGGCCAGGGGAGAAGTAGAGGCCATATAAATAGTACACAAACCCTAGAACCATGACAGTCGACCACAATTGCAAATCACCAGGTAAGGGTGAAGCAAGAACAAGCAACAGTTCATCCAGTTCATAACCAAGAACAGAAACCAACAAAACCAACTTAGCCACCAAGAATCATGGTGACCTGAGAAGATCAACCAGAGATTGGAGGTGAAGGGCTGAGTACAGAAACCCAAGTCTGCATCAACCAAATATTTCACACTAGGAGCTGGAACAAGGTATACCAAATACCTGGACAGATCCAATGGATCTGATCCATCACATATGCATGAAATAAGCATGGGATGAGCAGATGCTCATATGGGTAGATCATCACTTGGTTTTCACCAAGGATTACTGCCAGTCAAAAGCTACTAAAAATAGAAAGCATCTAGGTACAGATCTTGAACACAGAAACTAGCACATATGCACAGGTGCACATACTAGCCAGATTAGATGCACAGATAGCACCAGTAGATGGCAAGGATTAGCAGCTAAGACTACACAGTAAATCCTAAGCTATGAACCATCAGTAACCCTAGATTTTCATCAGGCAAGCATATTGGCATTCATATCTAGTATGATTCCCAAATATGCAAGCAAAGGTTGAGTAGCCACAAGATCCAACTAACTAAGTGAGCAACCAATCAGTAGCAAGGCTACTGAGGTCACATCACACTTAGCATCAATTAAAAGGAAGTCAAACCTAGCACATCATTATCCAGGAATGGATTCAGGTTCAATTGCTTGCTAAACACTCATGAATAGCCAAATCATTTGCAAGCAAGTCATTTAAATCATTACTGCATAAGCAGTTCATCATAATTTAATTAATACAAGCATGAATTTATCACAGATCCATGCTTAGCACCGATAACATGCTATTAAGCAACACGGTTTAATCATCGCACCATAACCACTGAGCAAGTCCAAGAGCTTAAGTAAGCAACAGCATAGTGATGCTTGAGCATCAGCATCACAAGGAAATTGAATCACTTAGCCACAGTATTAATCAGTAAACCATCAGTGACATTGAATTGATCAAATGGATCAATTATAGCAAGCCAAGCTACACAGGGAAGTTAGCCAACAAGCAAGAAATGATCCAATGGATCATTGGCTTGCATATACAAGATCAAGCATATCACAGGCACCACTGGCACACACACAAGTGTCACTGATGCATCACAAATACACCTAGACAAGCAAGTATGATATCCCAGTAAGAATAAGCAAGCCACAGTCAAGCATAGCATGGCATAGCTAGCTTTTGAGCAAGCACAACAGAGCATGGCAAGTACAGAGCATGCTAGGAGCAGCAGAGAAGCAAGCACAGCATAAATAGCAAGCAAATCGACATGTGCCAGTACCAGTAACTGGTAATTGGGCCATGAGCTTGTAGTTAACAGAAGCACAGGCAAATTGCACAGCAATAGCATGGCTCTGCGTGATCACAGGATCACCAGAGAGCAACAAAGCATGAGGAGGAAGAAGAACAGTGGCAAGGGAGGCGCACAGAAGAGAAGGAAGAGATGCCACACTTACTTGCGCCTGGAAGCAGAAGCTAGGGCATGGCGAGGCAGTGCTCGCGCGGCCCTAACAGCTGCAAGTCCAGGGAAGGCACCGACGTTACGCCGGCGAACCCAGACACGAACCAGCACCACCGTAGCAAGCACCTGAGGCGACGGCACGAGTACTGCGAGCAGCACCCGCGCCAGGTCAACCCCAGGCGCGTATCCATCGTCGGCGAGGACGAGAGCTCGCCGGAGTTCGTCGAGGCGAATCTCCACGAGATTCAACACGGAGGCGATTCGCCAGGAGAGGAAGAGAAGGGGAAAACTACGCGGACAGATCGATAGATCTGCACGCGGCGGTTCTAGATCGGTAGGTGGTTACGGCGGAGGAGCACGGCGATGGCCGGAGCGAGGCGGCGGCCATGGCGGCGACGTGATACGTCCAAAACGTATCTACTTTCCCGAACACTTTTGCTATTGTTTTGCCTCTAATTTGTGTATTTTGGATGCAACTAACACGGACTAACGCTGTTTTCAGCAGAACTGCTCTGGTGTCTCGTTTTTGTGCAGAAATCCAACTTTCGGGAAAATCCTCGGAATTTATGCAGAAGGCCCTATTTTCCCAGGAAACTAACGGAGCCAGAAGGACAATTGAGGTGGAGGCCCGAGGGCCCCACACCATAGGGTGGCGCGGCCCAGGGGGGCCCGCGCGGCCCTGTGGTGTGGCCCCCTCGGCCGGCCTCCGACGCCCTCCTTCGGACTACTTATCGGCCTCGACCTAAAAACACACGGAGAGAAGTCAAAGTCGCCAGAAACCCTCCAGAACGCCGCCACATCGCGAAACTCCGTCGCGGGAGCCAGAAGTCTCCGTTCTGGCACTCCGCCGGGACGGGGAATTGGAGGAGATCATCGCCGCCATCACCGCCAACGCCTCTACATCAACCAGCCATGTTTCCCCCATTCATGTGTGAGTAATTCCCCCGCTGTAGGCCGAAGGGGATGGTAGGGATTGGATGAGATTGGTCATGTAATAGCATAAGATTGTTAGGGCATAGTGCCTAGTGTCCGTAATTGGTACTTTGATGATATTGTTGCAACTTGTTATGCTTAATGCTTGTCATTAGGGCCCGAGTGCCATGATCTCAGATCTGAACATGTTATTGCTTCATCAAGATATTCATTGTTTATGGTCTTACCTATAAGTTGTATACACATGTCGCTGTCCGGAACCAATGGCCCCGAAGTGACAAGAATTGGGACAACCGGAGGGGATGGTAGCGATGTGAGGATCACATGTGTTCACGGAGTGTTAATGCTTTGCTCCGGTACTCTATTAAAAGGAGTACCTTAATATCCAGTAGTTTCCCTTGAGGCCCGGCTGCCACCGGCTGGTAGGACAAAAGATGTTGTGCAAGTTTCTCATTGCGAGCACGCACGACTATATATGGAACACATGCCTATTGATTGCTTTGTACTTGGACACCGTTTTATTATTATCTGCAAATGCCCTGCTATGATTGTTACATGAGTTTCTCTCATCCATGCAACGCCCGTCATCCGTCCCCGTGCCTACAGTATTTTAATCCTGCTGTTTACTAAAATCACTACTGCTGTCTCTGTTACTCTGCTACTGTTATTTCACTACTGCTACTGCTATAAAGCTGTTACTCTTGATAAACCCTTGCGAGCAAGTCTGTTTCAGTGCAGCTGAATTGACAACTCCACTATTAAGGCTTCCAAGTGTTCTTTGTCTCCCCTTGTGTCGAATCAATAAATTGGGTTTTACTTCCCTCGAAGACTGTTGCGATCCCCTATACTTGTGGGTCATCAAGACTATTTTCTGGCGCCGTTGCCGGGGAGCATAGCTTTATTTGGAAGTTCACTTGGATTAATATTGTTCGCTGCAAATTCTCCATCATGGGTAAACCTCGCGATACTAAGATCGCCATATTACCATCCACTACAAGAAAAGGTACAATTCTGAATACCTCTGCTGCTCTTGATTCACCATCTGTGATTGATAAACTTGTTTCACCGCCACATGCTTCGCATGCGGGTACATCTGCTGAATCTGAACACTCTCATAATATTGATAATGTTTCTGCTGTGCTTGATGATAGTGGTTCATTGGGATCTTTTCTAGATGCTACAATTGCTAGGTCTAGACAAATTGAAAATACTGAAACTCCTAATGCTACTACACCTGTTAGTTCACCTGAACTTGATTATTTTAGTGATGATCCTGAGGAAGATTATGTGGAGCTTAATGATGATTTTATTGAAAAATGCAATGCTACTACTGATGCAAGAAAAATTAAAAAGTTGCTTGCAGAACATGCTGTTAGATATAAACTGTCTCCTGATCCTAAGTTTGCCACATCTCCTATAAACATTAGGGATAAAGATTATGATTTTTCTCTTGATTTATCTCATATAGCTATTGTTGAGAAAACACCCTTTTGTGGTACTGAAAAAGAAAGTGTTGTTGAACACATGACTGAGCTATCTACTCTAAGTAGCTTGTTTTCTGATGATGTCAAGATGCGTACTTACTTTGTTGCTAAAATATTTCCATTCTCATTAAAGGATGACGCTAAAACTTGGTATAATAATTTTCCACCAAATTCTATTAAAAGTCCGAAAGAATTGCTTGATGTTTTCTTCCGCAAATACTTTCCTGCTAGTGCTCAACATATTGCTTTGCAGAGAATTTATAATTTTAACCAGGGAGATGAAGAGAAATTGCCTGAGGCTTGGTCGAGATTTTGCTCTCTTATTAGAGCTCGACCTGAGCATGATCTGGAAAAGCATGATTTACTTGATATATTTTATAGTGGACTAACCATTGAGTCTAGGGCATACTTGGATAGTTGTGCTGGTTGTGTTTTCAGGAAAAGAACTCCAGACGATGCTGAAGAATTATTGGCTAAAATAAGCCGGAATCATGATGATTGGACTACGCCTGAACCGACTCCAACTCCAATATTGAAGAAGAGGGGTTTAATTAAATTGAATGATGAAGATATGAGGGAAGCCAAGAAGTCTCTCAAGGAGAAAGGTATTAAATCTGAAGATGTGAAGAATCTACCTCCTATAGAAGATATATGTGAGATAATTCCCCCTTCATCCATGATTGAGGTATACTCCCTTCAACGCTTTACTAGGGAAGATATTCCGTATTCGAAACCTCCTGCACAATGCTTAGATGAGTTTGATAATTATATTGTTAAACAAGAAAATTTTAATATGAGAGTAGAGAATCATTTAATGGAAAATTCTCGAGCTATTAGTGAATTGCATGATATTGTGGAGAGAACCTCCAATGATGTTAAGATGCTTGTTAAACATTTTCATATGATTCAAACTCAAATTGATCAACTCACTAAAGTGCAAAATGACTTGTTAGGGAATAATTCTAAAGAGAAACATGCTTATGAAGTAACAACTAGAGGTGGTGTCTCTACCCAGGATCCTCTATATCCTGAAGGGCATCCCAAAAGAATTGAACAAGATTCTCAACGCATTGAACCTAGTGCTCATTCTAGGAAGAAAAAGAAGAAGAAACATAAAAATGTTGTAGAATCCTCTGAACCTGTTAATGATCCTAATAGTATTTCTATTTCTGATGCTGAAACTGAAAGTGGTAATGAACATGATAATGATAAAGATAATGATAAGAATGATACTCCTGATAAAGAAGAGGTTGAAGAAGAACCTGAGAAGCATGCTAAAAATAAAAAGTATACTAAAGAAGACTTTATTGCTGAGAAACATGGTAATGAAAGAGAACCTTGGGTGCAAAAGCAAATGCCTTTTCCTGCTAAGAAACTAAAATCAAAGGAAGAAGAACACTATAATAAATTTTGCGATTGGATGAAACCTTTATTCTTGCAAATTCCTTTGACTGATGCCATTAAATTGCCTCCTTATTCAAAGTATATGAAAGATATTGTTACTAACAAAAGGAAAATCCCCAATGAGGAAATTTCCACTATGCTTGCTAATTACTCTTTCAATGGCAAAATTCCAAAGAAGTTGGGCGACCCAGGTATACCTACTATTCCTTGTTCTATTAAGAATAATTATGTTAAAACTGCTCTATGTGACTTGGGAGCCGGAGTTAGTGTTATGCCTTTTTCTCTTTATAAGAGACTTTACTTAGATAAGTTGATACCTACTGATATATCTTTGCAAATGGCCGATAAATCTACTGCTATTCCTGTTGGTATATGTGAGAATGTTCCTGTTCAAGTTACTACTAACTGCTTGATATTAACTGATTTTGTTGTGTTGGAAATGCCTAAAGATGATAATATGTCTATTATTCTTGGGAGACCTTTTCTTAACACCGCAGGGGCTGTTATTGATTGCAACAAAGGAAAGGTTACTTTCAATGTTGATGATAGGGAGCATACCGTCTTAGTTCCCAAGAGGATTGAGAAAGCGTGTGGAGTTAATACTATTTCTAATGTGAGAACTATCAAAGTGGGAACTATTGATTGTCCTATATATGAGCCTAAGGAAGAATATCAAACTCTCGTGATTGGATCCATATCAATACAATTCAAGGTAACATGATTGATTTGAGGTTTATTTCTTCTTATGCTATGAAAAAGTTATTTGGTGACAAGACTTGATCAACCTTGTTAACAAATACTTTTTATATGCATAGAGGAGGTAAACAACATATCTTTCTTCCTCCACTTGCTCTAGTTGCTGTAGCACTTTTAATTTGCAAAGTTCTTTAGTTATTTGAAGATTTCGAAATTTTTCCTGGCCAGTAATAATAAACTAAATACCCAGAAATGTGCGTTTTTCAAAGTTTTCAAAAATTCACAAAAATTATACCGTTGGTCCTATTTTTCGACGAGGCACCTGGGAGCACCAGAGGATGACCTGTGGGGCACCAGAGGGCGCCAAACCACAGGCCGGCGCGGCCAAGGAGGTGGCCGCGCCACCATGTGGTGTGGGCCCCCCTTTGCCCCACTTTGTCATCTCTTTCTCCCAGCACCTTCTCTCTCCCGAAAAAACTCGTACCAAGTTCCTCTCACTCGCGTTTTTGCTCCAGAGCTCCAGATTTCTCGATCTCTTTGCTCAGCCCAGATTTCTGTCTGAAATTTGGCACATTTGCTCTTCGGTATGTGACTCCTCCACCCATCCAAGTAGAATTTCGTTTGGTTGAGTATATCTTGAATATTTTGCTGCTGTAGGTAACATGTTTAGTGAGCTTGCATGCTTGTTCTAAGTGGTAGAAACTAGTTTTGATGCATGATTAATACTCTAGCAAGTTCCTATGGTAGTTTCCCTCAATTATATGTCACCAAATCAAATTTTTATGTCATTTGTTGAAAATTTCAGAGAAGCTATGAAGAAGTTTAGCTTTGGAGAGTTGTTCAAGAAAGGGACAACCAGCACCGGGAGGCCTTCTAGGGCCGCCACCCAGATTAGGCGATCATACAATGAAGACATCATCGCGCCTAGCTTCGCGCCCGAAGAGGACAACGGGCCTCCTAATGCTTCTACTTTTCCATGCTATGATTTTCTTAGGAATGCAGGATACTGGAGGATTTCTTAACCCTTGTCAACAGGGCAGGGTTGACCACCTATATGGGAGATGAAAGGGAGCAATACTACTTGCTCACCAAAATCTTCATCGAGAGTTTCCAGTTCAACAACAAACAATATGAGCCAACGGTTGCATTCAGGATCTATGGTAATCCTGTTACTATGCCATTGAAGGATTTTTGTCGTGCCTTGGATATTGCCCCTGTAGGTACAGCAAGTAGGATTGATGACAACCCCCGGGACTTGTTGGAGCTCTACCGAGGGATCACCGATGATGATTGTCGCACCATTCAGCGGGGCAAGATAAGGAACATTCAACTCCCCGCCATTAAGTATTTTGCATACTACATTGCTACTAGCATTCTTGGTAGGGAGAACACTAGTAATATCTCTAGCTACCATCTTGCTTTCCTGAATATTGCACTTACTGGTCAAACATCCTATCACCTTGGTGCTCTTATTGCTCGCCGCCTGACTACCAGGGGGCCTATTTTTGGAGGAACCATTGCACTGCGCGTTTTAACATATCTAAATCTTCCTATTGATCCTAATGATGTGCCATTGGCCCCTAGGAGACTCGATATTACTGCTATGAAGAGTCATCATTTTGTTACCACTGACTCTACTTTAGATAATATGGTGTATAGAATGTTGTTTTCTGACGGGGAGGAGAAGGAAATCCCTCTTCCCCAACCAGGTTTGTTCAGTATTGACAGGCAGTCATGGTCGTGCACTAAGGAGGAGGTGGATGAACATATGAAGATACAAGATTTCCACCAGCAGCATGACTCCGAGGACGTCGAGCCCTCCTATGATTACACCATCACATATCCCGGTGCTTCTTCTAGCACATACCCGGAATACGATCCATCTTCGTCATACTACGGAGACACTACTTCATGGGATCGATGGGATTGAACTCCACTTAGGCCAAAAGCCTAAGCTTGGGGGGGAGGTATACCGGCATCACTCATTCTTTGCATATTATGGTTGCTGGATACTTGCACATACTTGTTTTGTTCGTTTGAGTGGTTTTCTAACGAGAGGAAGATGATATTTGGGGAAGTGCTGCCTGAAAACAGATTCTGGAACGTTACCGTAAATATTCTTAAAAATAGCCAGAGCGTCATTTTGAGCTACCAATTTTTGTGCAGGTTCCCCAGGTTGTTATCTAACTTTCATTAGTTGAACACTTTTCGATCTGAGCAACGTACGATTTTTGTAAAAATCGATCTCTGTACTGCTGTCAGGTTTTGGCAGATTTCTGCCATCTCGCTTTTCTGTGTTTCTTTTAGTATGCTATTTCTTGTTTTTGCTTTGTTTCTTTCCCAAAACACAAAAAGACCAAAAATATTTCTGTTGTTTCTCTTCACCAATTGTTGGCTTTGGTTTCTTGCATTTGTTTCACTTTATTTGCTATTGCTAGTTTGCTATAAGAAAACCCAAAAAGATTTTGCTTTGTTTGTTTGTTTCCTCTTGTTCTTATTTGCAATTTGAAAACACCAAAAATATTTGCTGTTCTTCTTTGGTTTGTAAAGTTCTTTATGAGTTCAATGGTCTTCGGTGGCTGGAGCGTGGTTTTCATTTCATATTATCCAAGCTACACAAGTGAAAAGGCAATAATGACGATCTACAACAATTGGATAGTGGTGAGAGGCTGGTATGAACTCTATTTGTTTTCATTCTTGTACATATACTCATCCATGTGAGCATGCTTAGTTGGTTCATGTGAGGTATATGTTATTTGATAAAGTCTAGTAGTTCATGATCTCTCATGTTTAGCTCCAATTTATTAATATGAGTAGCATGTCATGTATGTTTGTTTGCATTGTTTTATTCATAAGTAAATATGGCATTGTGGTATCCTCCTCTGAATAATTCATTTATATCGACTTGGCACATGCTCACGCATGCATATGACTGAACAAAAAGTCAATTAAGCCTCGATGATCTATATTGCTTCAGAGTTCTTGTATCACTTTTATGCCTCCGTTAATTTATTTTGCCGCAAGCATGATTATGACAGTTACTGCTCTCTTGATTTGTCGCTCCCTAGTCTATTGCTAGCCTTCACTTGTACTGAGCGGGAACGCTGCTCGTGCTTCCAAACACATGAAAACCAAGTTATTCCAGCGTGTCCACCATAAATACCTATGCATGGCATTTCAAACCATTCCAAGTAAATTCTCATGCGCTACCTTTAAAACCTTCAAAATGCTTCTCAATTTGTGTTTATGTTTCATAGCTCATGAGGAAGTATGTGGCGTTTAGCTTTCAACCTTGTCATTTACTTTTGACGGACTCTCATATGGACTAGTGGCACATCCGCTTATCCAATAATTTTGCAAAAAGAGCTGGCAATGGGATTCCCAGTCCCGAATTAATTAACTTAAATAGACACTCCTCCATGGTTTGTGATTGTTGGACGGCACCCGAAGGATTCGGTTAGCCATGGCTTGTGTAAGCAAAGGTTGGGGGGAGTGTCATCATCATAATAAAACTAAAATAAAGAGGCACTCCTTCATGGTATGAGATTGTTGGCAGGCACCCGAGGATTCGGTTAGCCATGGTTTGTGCAAGAAAGG
This sequence comes from Lolium perenne, assembly GCF_019359855.2. Taxonomy (NCBI): domain Eukaryota; kingdom Viridiplantae; phylum Streptophyta; class Magnoliopsida; order Poales; family Poaceae; genus Lolium; species Lolium perenne. The sequence continues at coordinate 149,130,744 of NC_067245.2, forward strand.
TTGGAAGGAGTGCCAAATAAATATGCAATAATTCATGGGAGCCGCTCTTGAAAGTCCGGTTGGCGAGGCAGTTGGTGAACCCATTACCATTCGTTGACAACAACAAACACCTCTCAAAATAATTTTACTCCTGTCTTTATAAAAATAAAAAGCTCTAGCGCATGTTAATCCCTGCTTCCCTCTGGGAAGGGTCAATCTTTTACTTTTATGTTGTGTCTCCATTATTTCTTTGAGCACTATCTTGAGAGCACAACTGTCATTCTTAGTATAATATGCTTGTCTCAAAATATGATTGATTGTGGTATAACTTTGATGCATTTATCTTTTGACAATCACTACTTCTAGTCTTTCTATGAACTCCAGAGGTGCCCGGGCATTTATGTTTTGCCAACCAAATACAGGCAAGCGAGATACCACTTTATCATACTCTCTTATGAACATTGCAATCTTGCTTATATACATGATTCATGATGCTTCTTATTAATTGTTGGTACCTCTCCATGATTGACATAGCTGTTAGATGATCTTATTTGCATGTATCTCATTATGAACTGCTTAAGTATTAGCCATAGCATGAGAATATATACATCATATGAGCAAATGTGTTCGTGAAAGTTCTTTTATCGCTCAGTTGTTAACTGAATTGCTTGAGGACAAGCAATAAGCTAAGCTTGGGGGGAGTTGACACGTCCAAAACGTATCTACTTTCCCGAACACTTTTGCTATTGTTTTGCCTCTAATTTGTGTATTTTGGATGCAACTAACACGGACTAACGCTGTTTTCAGCAGAACTGCTCTGGTGTCTCGTTTTTGTGCAGAAATCTAACTTTCGGGAAAATCCTCGAAATTTATGCAGAAGGCCCTATTTTCCCAGGAAACTAACGGAGCCAGAAGGACAATTGAGGTGGAGGCCCGAGGGCCCCACACCATAGGGCGGCGCGGCCCAGGGGGGGTCCGCGCGGCCCTGTGGTGTGGCCCCCTCGGCCGGCCTCCGACGCCCTCCTTCGGACTACTTATCGGCCTCGACCTAAAAACACACGGAGAGAAGTCGAAGTCGCCAGAAACCCTCCAGAACGCCGCCACATCGCGAAACTCCGTCGCGGGAGCCAGAAGTCTCCGTTCTGGCACTCCGCCGGGACGGGGAATTGGAGGAGATCATCGCCGCCATCACCGCCAACGCCTCTACATCAACCAGCCATGTTTCCCCCATTCATGTGTGAGTAATTCCCCCGCTGTAGGCCGAAGGGGATGGTAGGGATTGGATGAGATTGGTCATGTAATAGCATAAGATTGTTAGGGCATAGTGCCTAGTGTCCGTAATTGGTACTTTGATGATATTGTTGCAACTTGTTATGCTTAATGCTTGTCACTAGGGCCCGAGTGCCATGATCTCAGATCTGAACATGTTATTGCTTCATCAAGATATTCATTATTTATGGTCTTACCTATAAGTTGTATACACATGTCGCTGTCCGGAACCAATGGCCCCGAAGTGACAAGAATTGGGACAACCGGAGGGGATGGTAGCGATGTGAGGATCACATGTGTTCACGGAGTGTTAATGCTTTGCTCCGGTACTCTATTAAAAGGAGTACCTTAATATCCAGTAGTTTCCCTTGAGGCCCGGCTGCCACCGGCTGGTAGGACAAAAGATGTTGTGCAAGTTTCTCATTGCGAGCACGCACGACTATATATGGAACACATGCCTATTGATTGCTTTGTACTTGGACACCGTTTTATTATTATCTGCAAATGCCCTGCTATGATTGTTACATGAGTTTCTCTCATCCATGCAACGCCTGTCATCCGTCCCCGTGCCTACAGTATTTTAATCCTGCTGTTTACTAAAATCACTACTGCTGTCTCTGTTACTCTGCTGCTGTTATTTCACTACTGCTACTGCTATAAAACTGTTACTACTGATAAACCCTTGCGAGCAAGTCTGTTTCCAGGTGCAGCTGAATTGACAACTCCGCTGTTAAGGCTTCCAAGTGTTCTTTGTCTCCCCTTGTGTCGAATCAATAAATTGGGTTTTACTTCCCTCGAAGACTGTTGCGATCCCCTATACTTGTGGGTCATCACGACGCCATCGCCAGGGCGTCGCGAGAGGGGCTAGGGTTAGAGACGAAAAGCGAGAGAGGGCCGAGTGAGTGAGAGCGTGGTGGGCCATTCGGCGCCACCGAACCCAAAAGGGATTGGCCTTATTGGGCTGTCCCTGGGTTTAGGTAAATGGGCTGGGCCCAATATGGGTCCAGGGGGTATTTTGGTCTTTTAACATTTAATAAAAGGCCAGAACTTTACCAGATTTTAATATATCAAATACAACTCTAAAAAATCCATTAAAAATTGGATTAATGAATGAAAAATAAATCTTAACAAGAATAAAATATGAAATGGAATTTATGAAACAAATTCAAAATTATGAATTTTCAGAATTTAAATAATAACTTGGAATTTTAAACTATTATTTCCTTGTATTTAAAAATTCAAGGAAAAATCTCAAATAAGTTCAAATACTTATTTTCAAAACATTTCAAAATGAAATTCTAATATTCCAAGTCATTTCTATTGAAAAGGGTATTTTTCCAAGAAAAATACTATATTCCTTTTTATTCCAAAAACTATAGAGGTAACTCTATAATTTCAAATTATTTTTGGAATGACTAAGGAAATCATCAAGTAAAATAGTTTTACTTTGAATTGTTATACTTTGTGTGAATTACAATGATTATACTTTTAATTGTAAATTACTGTCAAAGACATAAATCTTAAACGCAACCCTAAATTGATATAACTCAGCGGGATAAAGGGACCCAACATAAAATAATACATCCATGATTGCATTATTTGGATTTTATAACATTGTCCTTACCGGACAATGATGCTTCTTACAGAACCCGAGGTCCAGGTTCCATCAACTGCATTGAACTGCACTATCTCGCAGTCCACAGGCAAGTTCACCCTTGCTCATGTCAACTTGAGTATTTTCTACTACTTTAATGCAAAGCTATATACTTATCATTCCTGCATCACAAATAAAATGTTACTTTCCAACTATGAATATGACTATGTGGCTGGCAATGGAACCATGGTATGTGTTGATATGGTGGAGGTTCCATTGCAATGGGTTATATCACCCTAGGATTAATTACCAATGCCGTCCAGTGATTCTAGCGCCGTACAAACCGCGTTGACCATGAGATCTATAATGGCTCTGGGGAAGCCAGCCGTATCTTTTCCCTTCTGCACGCCAACGGATCGGAGAGCCGGTGGGGTGCTGGAGGCACTACCGCAATAGGTTGGGATATCCTTTTAAATCCCCATCCATTAGTGATGATAAGCTCTACGATCTATGATGGATTGTCCGGAGTACACCATGAGTAAAGCCGTATTATCGGGGGAAGTCTACTGGAGGTGTACGGTTGGACAAAAGGGTGGGTTTGCAGTCGCGGAGAAGGCGGTGTGGGCTTGGATCTTTATACCTGGCCTCACACCAAAGGAAGTGTGAACGGGGGCAAGTCCCTGCGGATGGCAAAAAGGGTGAGATCTCTTGTGGGAAAAGTAACGCACCTCTGCAGAGTGTATCAAATTGTGGCTGTCACTCCTTGTTCCGGGAAGGGAACTGCGAACGCGGCAGGAAAGGAACTCCACGAAGTTCTAGTCAACCTGTGAAGACTGACGGGCATAGTTTTCATAATAAAAGCAACCTTTTGAAGAAATGATTTCAAAACATGCATTGACCTGCGATTTCCTGATCAATGGTCGTAGCTAGTGCATCAAACACTTTTTTTATTCTTTTAGAACTTGCTGAGTACCCCTGTACTCACTTTCTTTCGACACCCTTGCTAGACTGTGATCCGGAAGTGGAGGCCATCAACGATGGAGCACCAGAAGGAAGTTACGAGCTGGTCTACGAAGAACCTGATCTTACCGGCGGAGTGGAAGGCGTAGACTATGGGATAGTCTACGGACCAGATGACACGGAGGTGGAGGAGTAGTGACATACCCTAGCATCATAGAGCCGAGCAACGTAGAACTTACCTAAATAAGTTGTTGAGCTCTCTTTATATTTGTTATGAGTTGTAATCGTACTTAAGTAGTATCTTAGGGTGTTCTCATAGGACCTGTGAGAATACCAACTTGTTAAGACAATGTTTGTAATAAAGTATGGAGTGTTATGACCTGCAATGTTTCTGTTGTACCACTCTGAGGGATATGGCAAATTGTGAAGAAGTCCCGTCGCAAAGATCGTATCAACGACTTGTATACTACAACATGCAGTGGTATGCTGGGTCACCGCAGCTGGTATCAGAGCAAATGTTGCGACCTTAGGTTGGAAAAACCTAGTATAGGGAAGACACCTGTAGGAGTCTAGTAGAAATAGTAAAGGATTCTCTAGAAATATGGTGATTATTCACTTGAGAATAGCAAAACCATATATTTTAGTGCGATAATTCTTTATTATAGCTATTATGATGCATTATCACTACTAATATTCTGCTTTTGTATACAGCCATAATGGCGAATACTTTTCCTAAGAGGACTTTGAGGAAGGTTGAGGGATGGCTCGGTGATTATGATGGACCAATAACAGCTCTCCTGTGTGGGATGCTGAAGGAACTTCATTGTGATCCACGGATACCTGTTATCAAGTATACCTACTATGATGGGGAAATCCTAGCCAAGTGCAGAGTATCGGTCCAACTACCGGAAAAACTGCTGATGAGTCGTATAATGCCATACGGAGAAGCCAAAACTATCACCACAGCCTACCACATGGGCCTATTCAAGGCAATCCTTGAGATAAGGCAGCACAAGTCAGTAGAACTGCTATGTTCAGAGTTTTCTCATATACCTCATGCCGAGGAAGATGAGGATCCCACTCTGAATCATTTGGTGTTAGCACACAGAAGTCCTGAAGCTGCAGCACAGCACATGGATAGCTGTAAGTCTTTATTGACCACGATGTACCTTTTACACATGAAGATGAGGGGTGAGATTGACCACATGCTAGCTGAGTTCACGGACCCTGATAAAGTCCAAACTCGGATGCGTGATTTGAGGGCACAACCACAACATACTACACCTTTCTTTAGCCTAGACAGCTATGTAGATTTGAGTGACCAGTTATCCCATAAAGATCCACTCACACCCAACTTTGTTCCACATTATCCACATGTGTCAGCATCATATGAGTCTGGATATGGGGAGATGATTCCAGGAACCTAAACTGCTCGGAGTCACCAATCGAGAATTCGACTGGTTGGCGTTTCGGGCAACCATTTGGAGATGAAGGAGAACCCATCACTTGTGAGTCAGAGGATGAAGGAGGCGCGGTTAACCAGAATGTTAACCAAAGCTTTGGGCACGAAGAGAAAGACACCAACTCCATTTCTTTAGATTTGGAGATGGGGTTACCCAAAACATCCCAGTACGTCATAGGTGAGAGTTCTGGAACCAAGAAAAAGAAGAAGAAGAAGATGAGGGGTCAAGTGAATAGGAATCCTCCATGGATGACAGGAGAAGATGAGCTGTATCCCACTGGGGATATATATGAGTCTTTATCTAGTTACTTTGGCATGACAGATCTCTGTCTCGGCACTTCGTCCGATTCAGACTACATACCTACGGGAAGAACCTTCATTCCGGACGGTGTTCGGAGGACAAACCGCTGTACCGGATGGACCCCAGGGTTGTACGCGGAGGCGAGTTATGATGACGAGGAGTAGAGCTCCGAGGAAGAATAAAGTAATCTAGGTGGTATTGTAATAGAGCGTATTTTAAATTCCCGTTGGCTTGGGCTTTGAGTCAAATAAGTGGTTTATATATACCACATGTAATATAAGTTTGTGAGTGTGTTATGTATTATACAAAGTATATGCATAATAAATGTTTGTTTTGTATTTGCTTCTTGATTTCATTGTGTGACTAGTTCTGGGCATTGAGTTGAGCTCAGAAAGCATTTGCATGGTGTAATTATGAGTAATCGCTCTTTATTCTGAGGACTAGGGGGAAATGGCGTTAGTAGAAACCGAAGAGGTTCGCAGAGAGCGGGAAGCAAGAGAGAAAGAGGAGGCAGATGCAGCAGCTAGAGCAGAGAATGCACCACCACCACCACACCCAATGATGCACCCAGACTTCCAACAGTATATGAGGTCAATGGAGGAAGATAGGAGGCGTTACCAGGAAAGCCAGAGCAAGAACATGCAAGATTTCTTTACCCACGTCATCAATGATAGGGGTAATGAAGGCAAGGGAGTAACTCTATCGGACTTCCAAAACGCAAGACCACTACCATTCACATCAGCTCCAGAACCAATGGACGCTGAAGATTGGCTTATGGATACGGAACGGAAGCTGAAGACCGTTGGTTGCAACGATGAGGAGAAGATCAGATATACCACTTATATGTTGTCAGGACCAGCAGCGTCATGGTGGGAGAATCTTGTAGCAGTACACCCTCCAGATAAGGTGTTCACCTGGGAGGAGTTCAAGAAGAAGTTTCGGGATGCTCATGTTCCGGACAGCGTGGTGGAGCTGAAGAAGAGGGAGTTTGAAGAACTAAGACAGAATACTGCACCCATTATGCAGTATGTTCGGGATTTCAACAGGTTATCCATGTATGCACCTGAGGATGTAGATACAGAGGAGAAGCGGAAGAAGCGGTTCATGAAAGGCATGAATCCATACATGAAGATGCAACTGAGGTTGGCACGGACTGCCGAATTCCAGGAACTGATTGACTCGGCAATCACTTTCGAGGATGATTATAGGCAAGTCCAGGAGGACAGAAGGAAGAGGGCTCGTATAGAGCCAAGGAAGTACCCAATCAGTAAACCAACACCTGATCGGAGTTTCAAACCCCGATACAGACCTACTACTGGTAATCAATACAACCGGGGAGGTCAGAATCAGAATCCAATCAGCCAAATCATCTGCAACAATTGTGGCCTAAAGGGTCATTTGCAGAAGGATTGTCAGAAACCCAGAATCATTTGTTATGGTTGTGGGAAGGAAGGACACATCAAGCCGGAGTGTACAAACAAGGCGTCTTGGAGCGGACAGAGCTCTGGAGGACGAGGTGGAAACAACAACAACAACAACAACAACAACAACAACAACAACCGCAACAACAACAACAACAACAACCGCAACTACAACTACAACAACAAGAGGGGAAAGCCTTATGGAAAGCTGAATTGCACATCTTTGGAACAAGCGGAAGAGTCGGATCAAACAGTCTTAGGTACGCTAAGCATTCTCACTCATCCTGGCAAAGTATTATTTGATACTGGAGCAACCACATCATTTCTTGCATTGGAGTTTGTGGAAAAATTCGGGCTTAGATGTTCTAAGTTAGAAACTCCTATAACTATTCTATCCGCGGGGGGGACGATCTTAGTAACCCACATGAAAGAAGCACAAGTCCTAACCATACGTGACTGTGTGTATTTCGCGGACCTATTCATCATACCCATGAAGGACATATCAGTCATCCTAGGGATGGATTGGTTGACAGAAAATGGAGCGGTGATTAACTGTGGAGACAAAACAGTACACTTCGCAACTCCATCGGAGGTCGAATAGTGTTCCAAGGAGATAAGTACAGTGAGTTGGAGATTGGATTGGAACTCAATAGTCTGAAGGAGGTGAGAATTGAAGATATTCCTGTAGTGAATGAGTTTAAGGATGTATTTCCTAAGGAACTACCGGGGATGCCACCCGATAGGGAGATTGAATTCACAATCGATCTGATTCCAGGCACAGCACCAATAGCACAACCACCATATAAGATGGGGCCAAAGGAATTAGTGGAACTGAAAGCTCAGATTGATGAGTTAGAACAGAAGGGATTCATTCAAGAAAGTGTGTCACCATGGGGTACACCAGTTATTTTTGTGGATAAAAGAGATGGAGGAAAGAGAATGTGTGGAGATTACAGAAATTTGAACAATGTAACTATCAAGAACAAGTATCCTTTACCTAGAATCCAAGACCTTTTTGATCAAGTTCAAGGAGCGGGAGTCTTCTCGAAGATAGATTTAAGGTCAGGATACCATCAAATCAAGATCAAGAAGGAGGATGTACCAAAAACAGCGTTCGTATCAAGGTATGGACACCATGAATACTTGGTTGTACCATTTGGACTAACCAATGCACCAGCAATTTTCATGAATTTGATGAACAAGATATTCATGAAGTACTTGGACAAGTTTGTGATAGTGTTCATAGATGATATTCTAATCTATTCCAAAGATAAAGAAGAACATGCCAAGCATTTGAAGATAGTTCTGCAAACTTTGAGGGAACATCAGCTATATGCAAAGTTTAGCAAGTGCAAATTTTGGTTAGATAGTGTGGAATTTCTTGGACATGTCATAACCAAAGAAGGCATAGCGGTGAATCCAAACAAGGTTCAGTCCGTATTGGAATGGAAATCACCTAAAAATGCTAAGGAGATACGAGGATTTCTTGGTATGGCAGGCTATTATCGGAGATTCATAGAGGGATTTTTGAAGATTGCAGGATCAATGACCAAGTTACTCAAGAAAAATACTCCATTTGTGTGGACTGATGAGTGTGAAGCCAGCTTCCAAACACTCAAAGATAAGTTAACCACAGCACCGGTGTTAGCAGTTCCTGAACCTGGAAAGGATTACACGGTGTATTGTGATGCTTCCAAGAATGGACTTGGATGTGTTCTTATGCAAGATCGGAAGGTCATAGCTTATGGATCAAGGCAGTTGAAACCACATGAACACAACTACCCAGTACATGATCTAGAGTTAGCGGCAGTTGTGTATGCTCTGAAGAGTTGGAGACAATTTCTATATGGATCCAAGTGTGAGTTATACACCGATCACAAAAGTTTGAAATATTTCTTCACCCATAAGGAATTAAACATGAGGCAGAAGAGATGGTTAGAGTTGATTAAGGATTATGACCTTAAGATCAACTATACACCAGGCAAGGCTAATGTAGTAGCAGATGCCCTAAGTAGGAAGAGTACGGAGAATCAACCTACGGAATGGGAGATTCCAAAGGAACTCCGGAAAGAGTTAGAGGATGCTCAGATTTTGTTTATTCAAGGTGATGTCAAAGGAAGTATAGCAACCATGAGGATTATGGATGAGATGTACTCAGACTTGAAATATGAGATTATCCGAAAGCAAGCGGATGATTTGTTCATCCAAGAGGAAATCAAGAGGATTGGAGAAGGAAAACCATCAGAATTCCATCTAGGGGATTTTGATTCATTATACTTCCAGAAAAGGATCTGTGTACCGGATGATCCAGAAGTGAAGTCAATCATATTAAAGGAAGCACATGAAACCCATTATTCAATACATCCGGGAAGTACTACGATGTATATGGATTTGAAGGAGATGTTCTGGTGGAACAACATGAAAAGAGAAATAGCACAATATGTCTCGAAATGTCATACATGTCAACGAGTGAAGGCAGAGCATCAGAGTCCTGCGGGATTACTCAAACCACTAGAGATACCGGAATGGAAATGGGATGAAATCGGAATGGATTTTGTTACTGGTCTACCAATGACTAGTAAGAAGAAGGATATGATATGGGTAATAGTGGACAGACTTACCAAGAGTGCTCATTTCATAGCCGTAAACACAAAAGATACTGCAGAAAAGCTTGTGGATATATATGTGAAAGAGATTGTGAGTAAGCATGGAGTACCAAAGAAGATAGTCTCAGATAGAGGTTCAATTTTCACATCAGCATTCTGGAAACGACTACAAGAAGCTTTGGGATCCAAATTGGATTTCAGTACAGCATATCATCCACAAACCGGAGGACAAACCGAAAGAACCAATCAGATACTTGAGGACATGCTTAGAGCCTGTGCTCTGAACTTTGGAGGCTCATGGGAGGACCATTTACCTTTAGCGGAGTTCTCATATAACAATAGTTATCAGAGTAGCATCCAGATGGCACCGTACGAAGCATTGTACGGAAGAAAGTGTCGATCACCAATTTGTTGGTTTGAAACCGGAGAAAACAAGGAGTTTACACCGGACTACATCAAGGAGAGACAAGACGTCATCGAGGTGATTCGGGATAGACTCAAAATAGCTCAGAGTCGTCAGAAGAGTTACGCCGACTTAAAGAGAAGAGATTGGGAACCGAAAGTGGGAGACATGGTTTATTTAAAGGTTAGCCCAATGAAAGGACTTAAGAGGTTCGGAGTAAAAGGAAAATTAAGTCCTCGATATATTGGACCATTTAAGATACTCAGTCAGAATCGAGGAACAGCTTTTGAGTTGGAGTTACCGGCAGAATTAAGTCAAGTTCATAATGTGTTTCATGTTTCACAACTCAGAAAGTGTTTGAAGGCACCAAGATGATCCCATCACATATGAAGAAATAGAATTGCAATCTGACCTAACTTATGTGGAAAGACCGGAAAAGATCTTAGAAGTACAATGGAAGAAGTTAAGAAACAGAGCAATCAAATACTGCAAAGTTCAATGGCAACATCATCCTGAGCGAGAAGCAACTTGGGAGACGGAAGAAGAATTAAGGAAGTCTTACCCCGAGATGTTCAGGTACCAATCTTAACTTCGGGACGAAGTTTCTGTTAAGGGGGAGAGGCTGTAATAACCCAGAACATAGGAACAACGAAGGGTAGATTTAGAAATGGGATGTGCATTTCATCGCAAAACGGGGGAAATTTTCGCGCCTTATTGCAACTAAACCTAAGAGGGATCGAGGTTCTCTCTCATTTTGCACTTAGGGTTAGGCAATGTGAGTTAGGGAAATTTCGACATGATCTCTTTTGTAACTTGTTACTTTGGGGAATGTTTGCATTTGATAAGTGTTAAACAATTAACTATAAACATCACACCATATAAACATTGAATTTAGAATTCAAACACAAGATATAAAATTCAAATCACTTTGAATTTCAAAGTGAATATCAAATAATATTTCATCAAGAATATAAACATTACATAATACAAAGCTCATAAACCAAAACTTGAGCTTTATTGATCATCAACACAGAATACATAGTCTTTACAATATTTTTGATACAAGAATTGATGTATAATAATAAACAGAAATGAAAAAGGAAAATTACAAGATTTTCCTAAACTAAAACCTAGACTAAATGCTTGAAGGACATCTTCTGGTCATACTCAACTTCAAAACCTGCAAAACAATTCACAAGTGCTAGACAGGATATTAAGTGTTAGAAATTCAGTTTGGACAGAGTGAAAAACATCACAGAATTCAGTTTGGACGGTGAACAACATCCTTTGCACACTTGTGATTGTCCAAAACCTGGACAGCACAGGATAGGATCAGGCAGACCAAACCTGAGCAGCCACAGAGGGCTCAAGTTTCACCATAGCAAGGCTGTTGCTAGGCAAGCAACAGCAAGGCAAGGCAAGGGATGAGTCATAAAGCAGATGAGCTTGTGTGTCATGGCCAGGGGAGAAGTAGAGGCCATATAAATAGTACACAAACCCTAGAACCATGACAGTCGACCACAATTGCAAATCACCAGGTAAGGGTGAAGCAAGAACAAGCAACAGTTCATCCAGTTCATAACCAAGAACAGAAACCAACAAAACCAACTTAGCCACCAAGAATCATGGTGACCTGAGAAGATCAACCAGAGATTGGAGGTGAAGGGCTGAAATCTGAGAAACCCAAGTCTGCATCAACCAAATATTTCACACTAGGAGCTGGAACAAGGTATACCAAATACCTGGACAGATCCAATGGATCTGATCCATCACATATGCATGAAATAAGCATGGGATGAGCAGATGCTCATATGGGTAGATCATCACTTGGTTTTCACCAAGGATTACTGCCAGTCAAAAGCTACTAAAAATAGAAAGCATCTAGGTACAGATCTTGAACACAGAAACTAGCACATATGCACAGGTGCACATACTAGCCAGATTAGATGCACAGATAGCACCAGTAGATGGCAAGGATTAGCAGCTAAGACTACACAGTAAATCCTAAGCTATGAACCATCAGTAACCCTAGATTTTCATCAGGCAAGCATATTGGCATTCATATCTAGTATGATTCCCAAATATGCAAGCAAAGGTTGAGTAGCCACAAGATCCAACTAACTAAGTGAGCAACCAATCAGTAGCAAGGCTACTGAGGTCACATCACACTTAGCATCAATTAAAAGGAAGCCAAACCTAGCACATCATTATCCAGGAATGGATTCAGGTTCAATTGCTTGCTAAACACTCATGAATAGCCAAATCATTTGCAAGCAAGTCATTTAAATCATTACTGCATAAGCAGTTCATCATAATTTAATTAATACAAGCATGAATTTATCACAGATCCATGCTTAGCACTGACAGTAACATGCTATTAAGCAACACAGTTTAATCACTGCACCATAACCACTGGAGCAAGTCCAGTAGCTTAAGTAAGCAACAGCATAGTGATGCTTGAGCATCAGCATCACAAGGAAATTGAATCACTTAGCCACAGTATTAATCAGTAAACCATCAGTGACATTGAATTGATCAAATGGATCAATTATAGCAAGCCAAGCTACACAGGGAAGTTAGCCAACAAGCAAGAAATGATCCAATGGATCATTGGCTTGCATATACAGCACTGAAGCATATCACAGGCACCACTGGCACACACACAAGTGTCACTGATGCATCACAAATACACCTAGACAAGCAAGTATGATATCCCAGTAAGAATAATCAAGCCACAGTCAAGCATAGCATGGCATAGCTAGCTTTTGAGCAAGCACAACAGAGCATGGCAAGTACGGAGCATGCTAGGAGCAGCAGAGAAGCAAGCACAGCATAAATAGCAAGCAAATCGACATGTGCCAGTACCAGTAACTGGTAATTGGGCCATGAGCTTGTAGTTAACAGAAGCACAGGCAAATTGCACAGCAATAGCATGGCTCTGCGTGATCACAGGATCACCAGAGAGCAACAAAGCATGAGGAGGAAGAAGAACAGTGGCAAGGGAGGCGCACAGAAGAGAAGGAAGAGATGCCACACTTACTTGCGCACAGGCGAAGCTAGGGCATGGCGAGGCAGTGCTCGCGCGGCCCTAACAGCTGCAAGTCCAGGGAAGGCACCGACGTTACGCCGGCGAACCCAGACACGAACCAGCACCACCGTAGCAAGCACCTGAGGCGACGGCACGAGTACTGCGAGCAGCACCCGCGCCAGGTCAACCCCAGGCGCGTATCCATCGTCGGCGAGGACGAGAGCTCGCTGGAGTTCGTCGAGGCGAATCTCCACGAGATTCAACACGGAGGCGATTCGCCAGGAGAGGAAGAGAAGGGGAAAACTACGTGGACAGATCGATAGATCTGCACGCGGCGGTTCTAGATCGGTAGGTGGTTACGGCGGAGGAGCACGGCGATGGCCGGAGCGAGGCGGCGGCCATGGCGGCGACGCCATCGCCAGGGCGTCGCGAGAGGGGCTAGGGTTAGAGACGAAAAGCGAGAGAGGGCCGAGTGAGTGAGAGCGTGGTGGGCCGTTCGGCGCCACCGAACCCAAAAGGGATTGGCCTTATTGGGCTGTCCCTGGGTTTAGGTAAATGGGCTGGGCCCAATATGGGTCCAGGGGGTATTTTGGTCTTTTAACATTTAATAAAAGGCCAGAACTTTACCAGATTTTAATAAATCAAATACAACTCTAAAAAATCCATTAAAATTGGATTAATGAATGAAAAATAAATCTTAACAAGAATAAAATATGAAATGGAATTTATGAAACAAATTCAAAATTATGAATTTTCAGAATTTAAATAATAACTTGGAATTTTAAACTATTATTTCCTTGTATTTAAAAATTCAAGGAAAAATCTCAAATAAGTTCAAATACTTATTTTCAAAACATTTCAAAATGAAATTCTAATATTCCAAGTCATTTCTATTGAAAAGGGTATTTTTCCAAGAAAAATACTATATTCCTTTTTAGGAATGAAGCTCGGTGAACAGGGTGGTACGTGAGCACCCCCTGATTGGCTGCCACGTGTCTAACACCGTTTACTATCCGTTAGCCCTCTCACCTTCGATTCAACAACAAACCCAAAAAAAAAATCTGCCCAAAGTAGGATATGAGAACCACTGATCTCGTCGTGGGTCTTAGTACATGTTTCGAGATCTAGAAAAGAATCAAATGATAAACAAGAGCGCATATTCATAATGAATCAGTTTCATACTATGAACAGATCGCAACACCGCTACCCATGTCTGCCAGCTCGAGCTTGAGCCGTTGACTCGATTTGGGCCACCGTATCCGCCCCTCGAGCTCCTGTTGGCAAGATTTGGACCTCCGCTACGCCTGACCAAGAACGATTGAGCTTGGATCCAGAAGAAAAATCGTTGGGAGAAAGCGGCCCGCACGAGGCAGCGCCGTGCCGGCCGTGGACGAGGAGGCGGCGCGGCCGGCCGGAGAGGGTTGCCCGCACGAGGCAGGCCCTGCCGTCCGTGGACGAGGAGGCGGTGCGGCCTGCCGGAGTTCCCGCCCGCCTTTTGACTCGATTTGGCCTACCGCCGGCCTCCTGCGCGCCTCGCCCGCAAGCGCCGCCGCTTCTCCCCTACTTGCGGTAGGGGCAGCGAGGTGCCTCGGCCCTCGGCCGCGCCTCCCCAGGCGCCTCGAGCATGGCGGCCGCCATCAACGCCTTGGCCCACATGAGGAATCCTTGCCCTCCGACCGGCGGACGACGCGCGGTGGTGGAGGACGGGCAGCCACACGCGGCGGCGGAGGATGGGCCACCGTCGACCTCGACCGCTGTGGTCGCTGACCACCGTCGACATCGACCGCTGTTGCAGCACGGGCGCGCTGGGGAGGCCGCCGATCTCACCAGCGTGGGAAATCGAGCGGGGGTCGTCCCAAGCGGCAGCGCCGCCATCCAATCTGGCCGTCCCCCGCGCGACTCGTCCCCATCTCGCGCTCGCGGGCGGTCAACGGCGGCGAGGGCCAGGGACGGGATTGCTCCCCCGTCGCTGCTCTCCAAGAGGTCGACGCCCTGGTCCCCGGCAACGGCCCGCGCGCCATTCGCTGGCTCCCTGGCCGGGCCACGAGGCGGCGGCGCCTCCCAGGCGAATCGAGGGACGGCACCGCAGACTCCCGCCACCGGCACGCGCTCGACGCGCCCAGATTTCTGTCTTCGGCGGCGCTCGATTTCCGTCTTCGGCGGCGCTCGGCCTCCATCGGAGGAGATGGCCGCGCTGGAGGCGCCCGGACTCGCAGAAGACGGCGCGCGCGCTCTAATGCGGCGGAAGCAGCAGGCGACCGGTGCGGCGCTATCCACGCGTGGGCGAACCAGCCACCCGCGGAGGCCGTCGCGAACGTGCTTTGGCGGCGGCGCCGTGGATGCTTGCGTGGGCGGGGGGCGAGCAGGACGAGTAGGATCCTGGACCGTCGCTGCCCCCTCGCTTCCTAGTCCAATCGCTCACCGGCAACCCCCACCTCTCCACCGATGCTGCCGGCAGCGAGACATCGTCGGTCCAGGATCGACACGATGCCCAGCTGGTCGCCGGACTGGAACCTCATCGCGTTGGGGATGTGGTACTTAATTTCATGGAGTTGGAGATGGGGATGGGAAAGTTGAGGTGACGGCTCGCATTTGCATTTGCACTGGGACTTCACGGCCATTTTCTTCGCCGTGAGGATCTAGTCGCAGAGAACAAATCTAAAAGCAAATCCAACGGTGTCTAGGGGGGTGTTCACGTATCCCCGTGTTCACCAAATCCACTCTCTTCCTTTTTATTCCAAAAACTATAGAGGTAACTCTATAATTTCAAATTATTTTTGGAATGACTAAGGAAATCATCAAGTAAAATAGTTTTACTTTGAATTGTTATACTTTGTGTGAATTACAATGATTATACTTTTAATTGTAAATTACTGTCAAAGACATAAATCTTAAACGCAACCCTAAATTGATATAACTCAGCGGGATAAAGGGACCCAACATAAAATAATACATCCATGATTGCATTATTTGGATTTTATAACATTGTCCTTACCGGACAATGATGCTTCTTACAGAACCCGAGGTCCAGGTTCCATCAACTGCATTGAACTGCACTATCTCGCAGTCCACAGGCAAGTTCACCCTTGCTCATGTCAACTTGAGTATTTTCTACTACTTTAATGCAAAGCTATATACTTATCATTCCTGCATCACAAATAAAATGTTACTTTCCAACTATGAATATGACTATGTGGCTGGCAATGGAACCATGGTATGTGTTGATATGGTGGAGGTTCCATTGCAATGGGTTATATCACCCTAGGATTAATTACCAATGCCGTCCAGTGATTCTAGCGCCGTACAAACCGCGTTGACCATGAGATCTATAATGGCTCTGGGGAAGCCAGCCGTATCTTTTCCCTTCTGCACGCCAACGGATCGGAGAGCCGGTGGGGTGCTTGGGCTGCCGCAATAGGTTGGGATATCCTTTTAAATCCCCATCCATTAGTGATGATAAGCTCTACGATCTATGATGGATTGTCCGGAGTACACCATGAGTAAAGCCGTATTATCGGGGGAAGTCTACTGGAGGTGTACGGTTGGACAAAAGGGTGGGTTTGCAGTCGCGGAGAAGGCGGTGTGGGCTTGGATCTTTATACCTGGCCTCACACCAAAGGAAGTGTGAACGGGGGCAAGTCCCTGCGGATGGCAAAAAGGGTGAGATCTCTTGTGGGAAAAGTAACGCACCTCTGCAGAGTGTATCAAATTGTGGCTGTCACTCCTTGTTCCGGAAGGAAGCTGCGAACGCGGCAGGAAAGGAACTCCACGAAGTTCTAGTCAACCTGTGAAGACTGACGGGCATAGTTTTCATAATAAAAGCAACCTTTTGAAGAAATGATTTCAAAACATGCATTGACCTGCGATTTCCTGATCAATGGTCGTAGCTAGTGCATCAAACACTTTTTTTATTCTTTTAGAACTTGCTGAGTACCCCTGTACTCACTTTCTTTCGACACCCTTGCTAGACTGTGATCCGGAAGTGGAGGCCATCAACGATGGAGCACCAGAAGGAAGTTACGAGCTGGTCTACGAAGAACCTGATCTTACCGGCGGAGTGGAAGGCGTAGACTATGGGATAGTCTACGGACCAGATGACACGGAGGTGGAGGAGTAGTGACATACCCTAGCATCATAGAGCCGAGCAACGTAGAACTTACCTAAATAAGTTGTCGAGCTCTCTTTATATTTGTTATGAGTTGTAATCGTACTTAAGTAGTATCTTAGGGTGTTCTCATAGGACCTGTGAGAATACCAACTTGTTAAGACAATGTTTGTAATAAAGTATGGAGTGTTATGACCTGCAATGTTTCTGTTGTACCACTCTGAGGGATATGGCAAATTGTGAAGAAGTCCCTTCGCAAAGATCATATCAACGACTTGTATACTACAACATGCAGTGGTATGCTGGGTCACCGCAACAGTATCTGCATTAATGGAAATAGCAAACAGATGGGCAGATGGAGAAGATGCTATTCACAACAAACGGCATAGGTCACCAGAGGAGGACCGCGGTCGAAATTATCAAAATAGGCGACGATTTCCTCGGCAGTACTCGGGCTATGATGCCCCTGGGCAAATTTTGACTGGCTTTCGAGCAAGCGCCGGAGGAAACAATAGAGATGATTATCAGAGAAGCAACGAGCAGCGAGGCGACAATAGAGATGACTCTAGAAACAACAGGCAAAACACTGGGCCAAGGTTTCAGAGACCTTTCGTGTCCCCCGAGGAGATGATGAATGGGCCGTGTCAGATGCATTTTTATCTTGACAATAACAGAAAAAGACAGTCAGGACACTTGCAAAAGG
This sequence comes from Lolium perenne, assembly GCF_019359855.2. NCBI lineage: Eukaryota > Viridiplantae > Streptophyta > Magnoliopsida > Poales > Poaceae > Lolium > Lolium perenne. Next base: position 149,148,575 of record NC_067245.2, read on the forward strand.
ATTGCTGAAATTTCCAAGCAATGTTAAGGTGGGCAGGGCACGCCAATGCCCAGGCAGCACACAGAAATCCTCAAGGACCCAGGAGTGAGATCCACTTGCCACCTCCTCCCGCAATTACGGACGAAAATCGACATCAGCTCAGAATAGCAGCAGCACCTGCACCACCACCTTATGTTGATCCCAATTCTAACGGAGCGGTCTCGATGATTCAGAAAGACAGGCCATCCAATAGAGCTCAGAAAGTAATCTCACGACAGGTGTTCATGGCAGAGAAGATGCCTCCACCAACGGTTGAGTATCTTAACTGGTCAGGGCAAGATATTGGCTTCACAATAGCGGATCATCCACAGCAAGTTCCTCGACCAGGACAGTCAGCACTTATCTTACCCGGCGATGTCGCAGGATTCGATGTATCTCGAGTGTTCATAGATGGCGGCAGCAGCTTAAACCTTATGTATGCAGACACACTAAGGAAGATGAACATATCCCTAGCAAACCTGAAACCAACCGACACACGATTCCATGGCATCACACCAGAGAAGCCAAGTTATCCACTAGGGAAGATTAATCTCGACGTTCAGTTTTGGACCCGAGAAAACTACAGAATAGAGAGGCTGGAATTTGAAGTTGTGGATTTCCCATCACAATACCACGCTTTGTTGGGACGACCAGCATATGCCAGGTTTATGGCGGTACCACATTACACATACCTGTTGTCGAGGATGCCTGGACCTAAGGGACCAATCACAGTCAAAGGAAGCTTTGCGTTAGCCGATAAATGTGATAAGGATTTTCATCGACTATCAGAAACTTTCGGGATGCAAGCAGAGTACATGGCATCAAGGCTCACAACTGATTATGATGTACTGCCAGATGTAAGAAGGCCCAACAAAGAATCAACTTTCAACACTGAGAAAAATTCTAAGGAGGTACAGATCCACCCGACAGATCCGAAAAAGACGACGTCCATCGCGACAAACATGGACCTCGCATAGGAAAGCGCGCTCGTCGAGTTCCTCCGTGAGCACTGGAAAATCTTCGCATGGTGTCCAGCTGACATGCCAGGAGTACCCAGGGAACTTGCCGAGCACCACCTAAACTTGGATCCATTAGAGAGACCAATAAAACAACCTTTGCGGCGTTTTTCGGAGCCAAACCGCAAAGCTATGCTATCAGAAATCGATCGATTGAGAGAAGCTGGTTTTATCAAGGAGCTGCACATAGAGGCCACATGGGTAGCGAACCCAGTGTTGGTGCCAAAGAAAAACACTAAAGTCCTTCGCATGTGCGTCGACTTTACGTGTCTCAATAAACATTGTTCAAAGGATCACTTTCCCCTCCCGAGGATCGATCAAATTATCGACTCCACGGCAGGATGTGAACGTCTTTCCTTCCTGGATGAATATTCTGGTTATAACCAGATCAGATTGAAAGAAGAAGATGAGGTCAAAACAGCGTTCATCACACCTTATGGCGTGTTTTGCTATAGAACAATGCCTTTTGGTCTGAAAAACGCAGGAGCAACATACCAGAGAATGATGCAGAAGTGCTTAGCAACACAGATTGGGAAAAACGTACAAGTATACATCGACGATGTCGTTATAACATCAAAAAAGGGGACAACGCTAATCGAGGATCTGAAGGAAACTTTCGACAACCTCGACAAGTTTTGCCTCAAGTTGAACCCGACGAAGTGTTCCTTTGGTGTCCCTGCAGGAGAACTTCTTGGGTTTCTAGTTTCAGCAAGAGGGATTGCAGCAAATCCCGAAAAAATCCAAGCTATCGTTACAATGAGGAAGCCAACAAAGTTGAAAGAAATACAGCAGCTAACTGGGTGAGTTGCAGCTTTAAGCAGATTTGTCGCCAGGCTGGGAGAAAAAGCGTTACCATTCTACGCTTCAATCAAGCAAGGGGAGAAATTCCAGTGAAACGAAGAGGCAGATAGAGCCTTCGAGGATTTAAAGCGCACAATTTTGACACCACCAATCTTGGTGGCGCCGAAAGAGAAGGAACCTCTCCTGTTATACATTGCAGCTACGCCTCAGGTGGTCAGTACAGCGCTAGTTGTCGAAAGGGAAGAAGAAGGAAAACTCCATGGAGTACAAAGGCCGGTATATTTCATCAGTGAAGTTTTATCGCCTTCCAAACAGCGGTACCAGCGATGCAGTTAGCATATGGAGTGTTCACAACAAGCAAGAAAATTGCGCCACTATTTTTTGGCACACCCGATAATAGTGGTCAATGAAGCACCTCTATCAAATATCTTGAACAATCCGAAGCCACGGGCGTGTCTCCCTTTGGGGAATAGAGCTTTCCCCTCGGGACATCACGTATGAAAAAAGAAAGGCAATCAAGTCGCAAATTCTGCCAGATTTCATCGCAGAGTGGATGGAGCTGCAAAACACAGGACCTCCAGATTTATCGAGAACTTGGACCATGAATTTTGACGGGTCCAAAAGGGTAGAAGGAGCTGGTGCAGGCGTGATACTCATATCACCTGAAGGCGACAAACTGAAGTATGTCCTACGGATGACGTTCCCAAACGCATCTAACAATGAAGCAGAATACGAAGCTCTCATACACGGGATGAAGATGGCGAAAGCTTGTGGCGCAACCCGATTAAAAATCTTTGGCGACTCACAATTGGTAGCTCAGCAGGTTATGAACCAATGTGATGCAGTCAATGATAGAATGGTGGCATAGAAGGAAGTGTACAACGAGCTTGAGAAGCTGTTCGATGGATGCGAAGTAAATCATATCAGCAGGCTAAGCAACGATGAAGCCGATGTTCTAGCAAACATCGGGTCGCAATGCCTTGAAATTCCGCCAGGTGTGTTTTGGGAAGAGATAACTGAAAGGTCCACCAAACCGAAGAAGGCGCAGAAGAAGGAGAAGGAGGAAAAAACTTCGACGGTTCTCAAAGAAGCACCAGAAGAAGACGAGGACCAGGAGCTGGTGATGATGGTGGAAGTCTCATGGATGCAAGCGTACATATCGTATATCCTAAGGAAAGAAATACCCGACGACCCAGTTGAAGCAAGGCGAGTTATTCGACGATCCAAAGCCTTTACAGTGGTCAAAGGGGAGTTATACAAGCGAAGTATCTCGGGCGTGCTGCAAAGGTGCGTTACACCAGAAGAAGGAAGGATAATCTTAAAGGATGTACACGAGGGAATATGTGGTCACCACGCGAGCAGTCGAGCTATTGCGGCCAAGGTTTTTCGGGCTGGATTTTACTGGTTGACAGCAATCGAGGATGCAAAAGAGATAGTACGAACCTGCGACGCGTGCCAGAGATTCGCCGCAAAACCCCACTCTCCGGCAGCAGAGCTGATGCCAATACTGTTGTCTTGGCCCTTTGCCCAATGGGGTCTCGATATGGTGGGAAAATTACACAAGGCCTCGCCAGGAGGATACGAGTACATGTTGGTTGCTGTCGATAAATTCACCAAGTGGATAGAGGCAAAGCCGATAAATTCACCAGATGCAGCGTCAGCAATAAAATTCGTGAAGAGCATCGTTTTTCGAATTGGAGTACCTCGCAGCATCGTCACAGACAATGGTAGCATCTTCACGTCCAAGGAATTCAAGGCATACTGCGCAGAAGTAGGCATCAAATTGCACTTCGCGTCAGTTGGGCACCCGCAAACCAATGGTCAAGTCGAGAAAGCCAATGGTATCATCTGCAATGGTATTAAAAAGCGCCTGCTAGGACCGCTTGAAAAGGCTCGACATACCTGGCCAGAAGAATTGCCAAGTGTCTTGTAGAGTATTCGAACAACACCAAACACGGCGACACAAGAAACTCCGTTCTTCTTAGTCCATGGAGCTGAGGTAGTACTACCGATTGAAATAGAGCATGACTCCCCAAGAGTCACAGAGTATGATGAAGAAACTTCAAGAAGAGCTTTGGAGGACGATGTAGATGCACTCGACGAAGCTCGAGATGAAGTACTTTCATGGGTCACCAAGTACCAGCAAGACCTGAAAAACTACCACAGTCGACGATTACGGCCAAGATCTTTTCAAGTCAGAGATTTAGTCCTATGGCTCAATCAGCAAAGTACTGAAAAACTCGAGTCGCCATGGCTTGGCCCTTACATCGTCACAGAAGTAATTGAAGGAGGAGCATACAGGATCAAGGACAAGAAGACAGGGGTTCCCGAGAAAAACCCTTGGAACGTGGCGCAGCTCACGCGATTCTACGCTTAGAGTCGAAATATAGACCTCCTTTGTAAAAATACAATGTACTGAAATGCCCGCGAGTTTTCAGACGCACTCTTTTCCTTTTCAGGGCACCGAGTGGGGCTAGAAAGGTTTTTAATGAGGCGGGCTCGCGGTGCTGCAATATAGTAAAAGATAGTGGTCATATACATCTTTTTCTTCGACAGGCTCGGGGGCTCATAACCCACGACAGCAAAATACATATCTTCTCGCAAAACATTAAATTCATCGAGACGAAAAAAAATAGTATAAGCTCCGGCCAAAGGCTCGTGGGCTTCGCAATATAGATTACACTTTACAATATAGACAAACTCATCAATACAAAGAATTCGACGAAAAATATAGACATAACTTTTCGCAATATAGTACAACTCAATCAATGCCTAATATACTATCTATGGATAAACCTTTGTTATTTGCAGCAGTTGTCTTGTGATCAGCATAGCTCCCCTTGACAAAGAATTCAGAATCCATCCAAAGAAGTTCGTCCATCATCTCTTCGGCAACAGGAGTCACCATGTCATTGATTTCTTCGACGTTATTCTTTCGTCTCGATTTTTTGGCCAGGCACTCAGAGACAATCTTCGTCAGATCTAATTTTGGATGGCAGATATGTATCATGATCATGGCGAATCTTGCTCCAGCAGTCAATTGTGCTCGTACAAAGTTGTGAATACGAGGAGCATCCCGAAATTTTTCCATCAAACCAAGAAGAGTCTCGGGCGCCTCGTCTCGAGCAAACATTGTCTTATAAACAAGGGACAATGTTCTGGTGGAGCGATCAAGGAAATCGCGAACTTGACAGGCGCGGTCTTGAAACCTGACAATCTGTCGGGTCCGTTCTGGAGTGGCCCAGAATAAACAACCATGATCAAGAGAAAGATTAACGAGAAGATTGGTCCTCGCGTTTACCCTTTCGTCTTCAGCAACAGCGTCGAGAAAGGAACCTATTTGGCGACAGCATGAGAAATTCAAGAAAGATATAGCAGAAAGATAGAAAAAGTTTTGGTTTGAAAAAGCATACCGGACATATCAGCACTGGCTTCATTCATCAATTCAAGCATGGAATTCTCTCGAGTGGTTGCCTTTTCAGCTTCAGAAACGGCGGCTTCCTTGGCAGCTATGGCTTCTCGAGCTTTTTGAAGAGCAATTTCCTCTCTTTCGGATGCTCTGCGGGATTGCTCCATCATCGCAAGAGTTTGCTTTTTCATGGATTGAAGTTGTTGGCGAAGCTCTTGCAAATCTTGCGAGAAGTGTTTACTCGAAAAACCTTCGATAAGGTTATCATCGACAAGTGTTTTCTTCGAGAAGGAGGAAGCAGGAAAAGTATCGGCAGGATGAGGATTTTCGGAGTAGTTATCAAATATCAACTGGAAAAGAAAATTTCAGTATCAATGATCACGCAAAATAGAATTCCATTTATCTTCGGAAAATTTACACAGCTATTACAGAAGGAGTCTTCAAAAGAACTACCACGACAGTTGTCGCCAAAACTATTGTGACGGCAACATCAAAAGAAACAGTAAAAATAAAAACAGAAGAAGATAGGGCATTCTACTAGACCTTCGGCTTCAACGAGCTAGGAGCAGGAGTTGGCTTGCATCCAAGATAGGCAAGGATCTTCTTTGAGTTGGGCTTTGCAGCCCTGATCAGCGATTGCCACTTCGTGGTCTCCATCTCCTGTGTGTCGCCAACTTTGGTCCAGTCGACGTTTTGCTGGCTGTCAGCAACCAGGGCAATAGTGCTTTCAACGGCAACCTTCATATTTTCTTGGCGAAGCTTCAGTCCAAGATCTTCTGGGGGATTGAAGCACTTGGCAAGAGCAAGAAAAGTCGCGGGTTCCTTTTTCTTCGGGAAGAAGTAAGGGTAGAGCCGCGACAATCCTTCCCTAGCCATAGTAAGACCTTCGCGTGCTTCATCTCCTTGAAACTCAAGGAAAGCAAGTGCGTCAAGAAGGGGATCATTGTCGGGATCTTCAAGTTCATATTCTTGAGATGTTTTCCCTGTCGAGGTAAAAATTTATTGATCAACAAACGAGTAAAGAAAAGCAAGTCCAAAGAATGCAAAATAGCTCGGGTACTTACTGACAAAGCGACGGCTTTGCGATTCCAAGCGCTTAGTAATCGCTTCTTCACGAGCAGATTGTGCGGTTATATGCTCGCTCAAAGAAGTTTCCGCCTCATGAAGCCTTTTTCGAAGGTCTTCGACAGAGGCAGCATCTGCTTCAGCCTTCTTACGAGCTGATTCGCTTTGCTCTAATTTAATTGCAAGAGCGTCAGCACGTTTGTTGGCTTCGACAAGATTTTCTGGAGAAAACAGACAACGGTAAAACGTCACGACAAACATACTAAAGGAGTATGTAGCAAAGAGGGCAAGGGAAAAACAGTACCTTCTAGTTTATTCGCATGATCACGATACCCGATGAATTGGGTACCGAGGCGAATAAATGACTGCATCACGGGCTGGAGAGCGAACCAAAGGAAAAAAGAAATCAATATAGAAAGTGAAAAATCGACAAGCAATTAAAATAAAACAGAGGGAAGAGGCAAATATTTGTAGCGACCTCACATTTTAAGGTGCCGATCTCTGTGCGTATCTGTGCTAGTCCCTGGATCAATCGCTAACACACACAGTACAAGATGTAATACCAAGATACAAAGGTCTTTATTACATTGTAAGATCCATAATTACATAAAGGATTACAAATTGCATAGCATGAGGCTAGCATAACATCAGAGTTTTACAACGAACAAACATAGACAGCATGGAGTCCTTTGTCTTCATGTGCCACAGGCGAGCATGTTGAGGATAGACTCGCAACCCCTAACGTTTCCTTACTCATCGACTGAAAAACCTGCAACATGATACGTTGCAGCCATGAATGGTCAATACATTTGAATTGTATTGGCAAGATAACACTATAGTGGACTCAAATGGCAACCTAACACTTAAGTGTACATTTGGCTGGTAGAGCTCAGGCTTATTTGCATAAAGCGAGTTTTCTCCTATCTTTTGTAAATCATTTTCTGTCATTACTAAAGATTGGATTTCGTCGGTAAACCCCGAGAAATCCTAGAAACCACCGGTAAACCCCGGTGAATCCATTCATGGACACCAAGCATGTTGTATCAAATTTTAATTAAGAAATTGGGATGAGGAACTTTCGAACAGGTGCCTTGTCAGTTCGCTCAAATTGTCCATAACCGGGGACGCGGCTAAGTACTTAGATTTACACTCTGCAGAGTGATACGTCTCCGACGTATCGATAATTTCTTATGTTCCATGCCACATTATTGATGTTATCTACATGTTTTATGCACACTTTATGTCATATTCGTGCATTTTCTGGAACTAACCTATTAACAAGATGGCGAAGTGCCGATTCTTTGTTTCTGCTGTTTTTGGTTTCAGAAATCCTAGTAAGGAAATATTCTCGGAATTGGACGAAATCAAAGCCCAGGGGCCTATTTTCTCACGAAGCTTCCAGAAGTCCGAAGGAGAGACGAAGAGGGGCCACGGAGGGGCCACACTATAGGGCGGCGCGGCCCCCCCCCTTGGCCGCGCGGCCCTGTGGTGTGGGGCCCCCGTGCCGCCTCTTGACCTGCCCTTTCGCCTATAAAAAGTCTCCGTGACGAAAACCCCGATGCGAGAACCACGATACGGAAAACCTTCCGGAGACGCCGCCGCCGATCCCATCTCGGGGATCCAGAGATCGCCTCCGGCACCCTGCCGGAGAGGGGAATCATCTCCCGGAGGACTCTACGCCGCCATGGTCGCCTCCGGTGTGATGTGTGAGTAGTCTACCCCTGGACTATGGGTCCATAGCAGTAGCTAGATGGTTGTCTTCTCCCCATTGTGCTATCATTGTCGGATCTTGTGAGCTGCCTAACATGATCAAGATCATCTATCTGTAATTCTATATGTTGCGTTTGTTGGGATCCGATGAATAGAGAATACTTGTTATGTTGATTATCAAAGCTATGCTTATGTGTTGTTTATGATCTTGCATGCTCTCCGTTATTAGTAGATGCTCTGGCCAAGTTGATGCTAGTAACTCCAAGAGGGAGTATTTATGCTCGATAGTGGGTTCATGCCTCTGTGAATCTGGAGGAGTGACAAGAACCACTAAGGTTATGGATGTGCTGTTGCCACTAGGGATAAAACATTAGTGCTATGTTCAAGGATGTAGTCACTAGTTACATTACGCGCAATACTTAATGCAATTGTCTGTTGTTAGCAACTTAATACGGAGGGGTTCGGATGATAACTTTGAAGGTGGACTTTTTAGGCATAGATGCAGTTGGATGACGGTCTATGTACTTTGTCGTAATGCCCAAATTAAATCTCACTATACTCATCATGATATGTATGTGCATGGTCATGCTCTCTTTATTTGTCAATTGCCCAACTGTAATTTGTTCACCCAACATGCTGTTCGTCTTATGGGAGAGACACCTCTAGTGAACTGTGGACCCCGATCCAATTCTCTTTCTTGAAATACAATCTCTTGCAATCTTTGTTTTCTACTGTTTTACGCAAACAATCATCTTCCACACAATACGGTTAATCCTTTGTTACAGCAAGCCGGTGAGATTGACAACCTCATTGTTTCGTTGGGGCAAAGTACTTTGGTTGTGTTGTGCAGGTTCCACGTTGGCGCCGGAATCTCTGGTGTTGCGCCGCACTACATCCCGCCGCCATCAACCTTCAACGTGCTTCTTGGCTCCTCCTGGTTCGATAAACCTTGGTTTCTTTCTGAGGGAAAACTTGCTGCTGTGCGCATCATACCTTCCTCTTGGGGTTCCCAACGAACGTGTGAGTTACACGCCATCAAGCATATTTTCTGGCGCCGTTGCCGGGGAGATCAAGACACGCTGCAAGGGGAGTCTCCACTTCTCAATCTCTTTACTTTGTTTTTGTCTTGCTTAGTTTTATTTACTACTTTGTTTGCTGCACTAAATCAAAATACAAAAAATTAGTTGCTAGTTTTACTTTACTTGTTATCTTGTTTGCTATATCAAAAACACAAAAAAATTAGTTTACTTGCATTTACTTTATCTAGTTTGCTTTATTTACTGTTGCTAAAATGGCCAACGCTGAAAACACTAAGTTGTGTGACTTCACAACCACAAATAATAATGATTTCTTATGCACACCTATTGCTCCACCTGCTACTACAGCAGAATTCTTTGAAATTAAACACTGCTTTCTTGAATCTTGTTATGCGAGAGCAATTTTCTAGTGTTAGTTCTGATGATGCTGCTGCCCATCTTAATAATTTTGTTGAACTATGTGAAATGCAAAAATATAAAGATGTAGATGGTGATATTATTAAACTAAAATTGTTCCCTTTCTCATTAAGAGGAAGAGCTAAAGATTGGTTGCTATCTCTTGCCTAAGAATAGTATCGATTCATGGACTAAATGCAAGGATGCTTTTATTGGTAGATATTATCCCCCTGCTAAAATTATATCTTTGAGGAGTAGCATAATGAATTTTAAACAATTAGATACTGAACATGTTGCTCAAGCTTGGGAAAGAATGAAATCTCTGCTTAAAAAAAGCCCAACCCATGGGTGACTACTTGGATGATCATCCAAACCTTCTATGCAGGACTAAATTTTTCTTCACGGAATTTATTGGATTCAGCTGCTGGAGGTACCTTTATGTCCATCACTCTTGGTGAAGCAACAAAGCTTCTTGATAATATGATGATCAACTACTCTGAATGGCACACGGAAAGAGCTCCACAAGGTAAGAAGGTAAATTATCGAAGAAACCTCTTCCTTGAGTGATAAGATCGATGCTATTATGTCTATGCTTGTGAATGATAGGACTAATATTGATCCTAATAATGTTCCATTAGCTTCATTGGTTGCACAAGAAGAACATGTTGATGTAAACTTCATTAAAAATAATAATTTCAACAACAATGCTTACCGGAACAATTCTAGTAACAACTATAGGCCATATCCTTATAATAATGGCAACGGCTATGGTAATTCTTATGGGAATTCTTACAACAATAATAGGAGTTCACCCCCTGGACTTGAAGCCATGCTTAAGGAATTTATTAGTACACAAACTGCTTTTAACAAATCTGTTGAAGAAAAGCTTGGGAAAATTGATATACTTGCTTCTAAAGTTGATAGTCTTGCTGCTGATGTTGATCTTTTGAAATCGAAAGTTATGACTAATGAGAATCATCATAATAAAATTACTACTACAGCAAATGCCATTCAAGTTAGAATTAATGAGAATATAAGATTAATGGCTGAGCTGCGTGCTAGGTGGGATAGAGAAGAAAATGAAAAACTAGCTAAAGAGAAGAATATAGCTAAAGTTTGGACTATTACCACCACTAGTAATGCTAATGCTACACATGTTGCTGCACCTCCTACTCATACTAATAAAAGAATTGGTGTTAGCAATGTTTCCACTTCGAATGCAAAGCGCGAAAAACTGCACAGAAACTGCTAAAAGCTGCTGAAACTGCACCGTGATAAAGCTGCTGAAATTTTTTCCAACATTGGGGATGATGATCCCATTGCTTTAGATTATAATGGTTTGAATTTTGATGATTGCCACATCTCTGAAGTTATAAAGTTCTTGCAAAAACTTGCTAAAAGTCCTAATGCTAGTGCTATAAATTTGGCTTTCACGCATCATATTACAAATGCTCTCATAAAAGCTAGAGAAGAGAAACTAGAGCGTGAAGCCTCTATTCCTAAAAAGTTAGAGGATGGTTGGGAGCCCATCATTAAGATGAAGATTAAAGATTTTGATTGTAATGCTTTATGTGATCTTGGTGCAAGTATCTCTGTTATGCCTAAGAAAATTTATAATATGCTTGACTTGCCACCGCTGAAAAATTGTTATTTGGATGTTAATCTTGCTGATCATTCTACAAAGAAACCTTTGGGTAAAGTTGATAATGTTCGCATTACCATTAACAATAACCTGGTTCCCGTTGATTTTGTTGTCTTGGATATTGAATACAATGCATCTTGCCCCATTATATTGGGAAGACCTTTTCTTCGAACTGTTGGTGCTATCATTGATATGAAGGAAGGTAATATAAAATATCAATTTCCTCTCAAGAAAGGTATGGAACACTTCCCTAGAAAGAGAATGAAGGTACCTTTTGATTCTATTATGAGAACAAATTATGATGTTGACACTTCATCTCTTGATAATACTTGATACACACTTTCTGCGCCTAGCTGAAAGGCGTTAAAGAAAAGCGCTTATGGGAGACAACCCATGTTTTTACCTACAGTACTTTGTTTTTATTTTGTGTCTTGGAAGTTGTTTACTACTGTAGCAACCTCTCCTTATCTTAGTTTTGTGTTTTGTTGTGCCAAGTTAAGCCGTTGATAGAAAAGTAAGTACTAGATTTGGATTACTGCACAGTTCCAGATTTCTTTGCTGTCACGAATCTGGGTCCACCTCCCTGTAGGTAACTCAGAAAATTAAGCCAATTTACGTGCATGATCCTCAGATATGTACGCAACTTTCATTCAATTTGAGCATTTTCATTTGAGCAAGTCTGGTGCCATTTTAAAATTCGTCAATACGAACTGTTCTGTTTTGACAGATTCTGCCTTTTATTTCGCATTGCCTCTTTCGCTATGTTGGATGAATTTCTTTGATCCACTAATGTCCAGTAGCATTATGCAATGTCCAGGTGTTAAGAATGATTCTGTCACCTCTGAATATGTCAATTTATAATGTGCACTAACCCACTAATGAGTTGTTTCGAGTTTGGTGTGGAGGAAGTTTTCAAGGATCAAGAGAGGAGTATGATGCAACATGATCAAGGAGAGTGAAAGCTCTAAGCTTGGGGATGCACCCGGTGGTTCACCCCTGCATATATCAAGAAGTCTCAAGCGTCTAAGCTTGGGGATGCCCAAGGCATCCCCTTCTTCATCGACAACATTATCAGGTTCCTCCCCTGAAACTATATTTTTATTCCATCACATCTTATGTGCTTTTTCTTGGAGCGTCGGTTTGTTTTTTTGTTTTGTTTGAATAAAATGGATCCTAGCATTCACTTTATGGGAGAGATACACGCTCCGCTGTAGCATATGGACAAGTATGTCCTTGGTTTCTACTCATAGTATTCATGGCGAAGTTTCTCCTTCGTTAAATTGTTATATGGTTGGAATTGGAAAATGATACATGTAGTAATTGCTATAAATGTCTTGGGTAATGTGATACTTGGCAATTGTTGTGCTCATGATTAAGCTCTTGCATCATATGCTTTGCACCCATTAATGAAGAAATACATAGAGCATGCTAAAATTTGGTTTGCATATTTGGTTTCTCTAAGGTCTAGATAATTTCTAATATTGAGTTTGAACAACAAGGAAGACGGTGTAGAGTCTTATAATGTTTTCAATATGTCTTTTATGTGAGTTTTGCTGCACCGGTTCATCCTTGTGTTTGTTTCAAATAAGCCTTGCTAGCCTAAACCTTGTATCGAGAGGGAATACTTCTCATGCATCCAAAATACTTGAGCCAACCACTATGCCATTTGTGTCCACCATACCTACCTACTACATGGTATTTTCCGCCATTCCAAAGTAAATTGCTTGAGTGCTACCTTTAAAATTCCATCATTCACCTTTGCAATATATAGCTCATGGGACAAATAGCTTTAAACTATTGTGGTATTGAATATGTAATTATGCACTTTATCTCTTATTAAGTTGCTTGTTGTGCGATAACCATGTTTCTTGGGGACGCCATCAACTACTCTTTGTTGAATTTCATGTGAGTTGCTATGCATGTTCGTCTTGTCTGAAGTAAGAGAGATCTACCACCATAGGGTTAAGCATGCATATGTTAGAGAAGAACATTGGGCCGCTAACTAAAGCCATGTTCCATGGTGGAAGTTTCAGTTTTGGACAACAATCCTCAAATCTCAAATGAGAAAATTATTAATTGTTGTTATATGCTTATGCATAAAAGAGGAGTCCATTATCTGTTGTCTATGTTGTCCCGGTATGGATGTCTAAGTTGAAGAATAATCAATAGCGAGAAATCCAATGCGAGCTTTCTCCTTAGACCTTTGTACAAAGCGGCATAGAGGTACCCCTTTGTGACACTTGGTAAAAACAATGCATTGTGATGATCCGGTAGTCCAAGCTAATTAGGACAAGGTGCGGGCACTATTAGTATACTATGCATGAGGCTTGCAACTTGTAAGATATAATTTACATGATACATATGCTTTATTACTACCGTTGACAAAATTGTTTCATGTTTTCAAAATCAAAGCTCTAGCACAAATATAGCAATCGATGCTTTTCCTCTATGAGGACCATTCTTTTACTTTCAATGTTGAGTCAGTTCACCTATTTCTCTCCACCTCAAGAAGCAAACACTTGTGTGAACTATGCATTGATTCCTACATACTTGCTTATTGCACTTATTATATTACTCTATGTTGACAATATCCATGAGATATACATGTTACAAGTTGAAAGCAACCGCTGAAACTGAATCTTCTTTGGTGTTCCTTCAATACCTTTACTTTGAATTATTGCTTTATGAGTTAACTCTTATGCAAGACTTATTGATGCTTGTCTTGAAGTGCTATTCATGAAAAGTCTTTGCTATATGATTCACTTGTTTACTCATGTCATATACATTGTTTTGATCGCTGCATTCACTACATATGCTTTACAAATAGTATGATCAAGATTATGATGGCATGTCACTCCAGAAATTATATGTGTTATCGTTTTACCTGCTCGGGACGAGCAGAACTAAGCTTGGGGATGCTGATACGTCTCAGACGTATCGATAATTTCTTATGTTCCATGCCACATTATTGATGTTATCTACATGTTTTATGCACACTTTATGTCAAATTCGTGCATTTTCTGGAACTAACCTATTAACAATATGCCGAAGTGCCGATTCTTTGTTCTGCTGTTTTTGGTTTCAGAAATCCTAGTAAGGAAATATTCTCGGAATTGGACGAAATCAAAGCCCGGGGGCCTATTTTCTCACGAAGCTTCCAGTAAGTCCGAAGGAGAGACGAAGAGGGGCCACGGAGGGGCCACACTATAGGGCGGCGCGGCCCCCTTGGCCGCGCAGCCCTGTGGTGTGGGGCCCCCGTGCCGCCTCTTGACCTGCCCTTTCGCCTATAAAAAGTCTCCGTGGCGAAAACCCGCGGACCGAGAACCACGATACGGAAAACCTTCCAGAGACGCCGCCGCCGCCGATCCCATCTCGGGGGATCCAGGAGATCGCCTCCGGCACCCTGCCGGAGAGGGGAATCATCTCCCGGAGGACTCTACGCCGCCATGGTCGCCTCCGGTGTGATGTGTGAGTAGTCTACCCCTGGACTATGGGTCCATAGCAGTAGCTAGATGGTTGTCTTCTCCCCATTGTGCTATCATTGTCGGATCTTGTGAGCTGCCTAACATGATCAAGATCATCTATCTGTAATTCTATATGTTGCGTTTGTTGGGATCCGATGAATAGAGAATACTTGTTATGTTGATTATCAAAGCTATGCTTATGTGTTGTTTATGATCTTGCATGCTCTCCGTTATTAGTAGATGCTCTGGCCAAGTTGATGCTAGTAACTCCAAGAGGGAGTATTTATGCTCGATAGTGGGTTCATGCCTCTGTGAATCTGGAAGAGTGACAAGAACCACTAAGGTTATGGATGTGCTGTTGCCACTAGGGATAAAACATTAGTGCTATGTTCAAGGATGTAGTCACTAGTTACATTACGCGCAATACTTAATGCAATTGTCTGTTGTTAGCAACTTAATACTGGAGGGGGTTCGGATGATAACCTGAAGGTGGACTTTTTAGGCATAGATGCAGTTGGATGACGGTCTATGTACTTTGTCGTAATGCCCAAATTAAATCTCACTATACTCATCATGATATGTATGTGCATGGTCATGCTCTCTTTATTTGTCAATTGCCCAACTGTAATTTGTTCACCCAACATGCTGTTCGTCTTATGGGAGAGACACCTCTAGTGAACTGTGGACCCCGGTCCAATTCTCTTTACTGAAATACAATCTCTTTGCCAATCTTGTTCTCTTGTTTTCTGCAAACAATCATCTTCCACACAATACGGTTAATCCTTTGTTACAGCAAGCCGGTGAGATTGACAACCTCACTGTTTCGTTGGGGCAAAGTACTTTGGTTGTGTTGTGCAGGTTCCACGTTGGCGCCGGAATCTCTGGTGTTGCGCCGCACTACATCCCGCCGCCATCAACCTTCAACGTGCTTCTTGGCTCCTCCTGGTTCGATAAACCTTGGTTTCTTTCTGAGGAAAAACTTGCTGCTGTGCGCATCATACCTTCCTCTTGGGGTTCCCAACGAACGTGTGAGTTACACGCCATCACAGAGGTTGTACAAATTTTCCCACATGACCTAGTCTGTTCTTCTTCCATGATGCACATTTTGCTCAAATGGACAGATATCGACAAGGACGAGACTTTTCCGAAGTGATCCCCCAGACCATCCTCTACGGACCCGTACCAACCTACCAACACTACATCATCTGTCACGTAGGATCCGGGTTCACCCAACATACTTGGTCAAGCCAGAGCCCATAATAGCATGTGGCTGTACGGAAAGCTAATGAGCAAGGTTGTCTATTATCTCTTTGTTCCTGGGTGGCCGTCCACAAGTGCGATACACCTGGAGGTTCAGGGATTCGACGACATGACCCCAGGGAACCACTCAACATAACCCATGCAATGCCACTTTCCACCCAGGTAGTTCATTGAATTTAGTTGTTTTTCCATAACCACTACTAAAACATTTTCATAGCATAGCTAAGCATCAACTAAATTCAATGGCGACAAAAATATAGTCAGGTGGAAGTAACTAACTACTGGGATTATAAAAGCAAAACATATACCCTAGACATACTACAAAAATCTCTACAGTGCATAAATAAAAACTGGGACATTTATGAGGTTGTGTCACTTGCCTTTTTGGTAGTCGAAGAGCATTCTCGTTTCTTTCAACAAAACACGTCGCTCTTCAAACGAACTATAAAATAAAATATAACACAACATAAACACACAATTCATAACAACATAAGAATCAAACAAGACAACAATCGGAAAATCGCTCTATGTTACTAAGGTGTGGCATGAGGTTTGGTTTGCAAGGTCTGATTTCCAGAGAATGAATGGGAGGAAGAGCCAAACACTTTGAAATAAATGGATCACCCATGATACATTGGAAAGAATTGATGTGCTACACGATAGCATGGATAATTGGAATGGTCCATGTGATTAAAATCACATAAGCCTCAAATAGTGAAATTCAAAAGCCATTATATAGAATTGTGACCACACTCATCAAATAATATAAATAGCCCATAGGCTTATTTATGAACTAGTGATATGTGGAATTACTCAAATGACCCAATTTGTATTTGAATAATATGGAAGGGGCAACTATGATTTGGATAGATATGATCATTGAACAAGTTCGAGTGTATAAGAGGTACCGCTAGATATGCATGGTCATATAATTCACTTTTACAAAAGGAATCATGCTTAAATGAAATATGTGATTAAATCTACAAGGAAAATACTCAATTTATCATACTTGAATTTTAATACTTGCAAATGAGTTTAACTATTTTGGGAAGTGGTTCTCTACTGGATAGATAATTCTGATATGAGTATAACGCAAAAGAAATGAATTTGATAGGATTTATAGATCTCTAGATATGGATATTATATGATTCAAAATCCAAATTTTAACTTTAGATTTCGAAAATTCAATTATTGGAATAACTATTATCATTAGATAGAGAATTGAATTACGAACTCAATGTTAGAAGAATCGTCTAAAACGGAGTTATAGATTTAAAGATATGAAATTTCAAAGTTGGCTTCGGCTAGCACGTACACGAACGGATCGATCGTTTAAGAATTGGTGGCATGCTTCAGTTAAGTGGGCTATTTTCAGCCACTGGATCTAGATCGTGTGGTTCATGAGAGAGAAGATAAATTAGGAGCACTCACGTACGTAGATGGACAGATTGCTGGAACAGCTTCGTGCGATCACGGCGAAAACGTGGACGGAGTTGTCGCCGTCCGGCGTTGGGTGTCTTCGCGGATTTCTCCTTGGCGACAACGAAGTAGCTGGCGACGCACGATGAAGGTCTCGGGGGCGTCCCTGGCGAGTGGCGATGTCTTCATCTTCCTCATGTGACGACGGTCTTCAACAACACGGGTGGCATGGCTTTGGCGACGGCGCGGCCAACAGTAACGAAACATTGCACTGCCATGTCGTGGAAGTAGGCGCCGGTTAGGAAACTCTACAGTTGAAAGGAATCAGGGTATGGGCTACTGGATATGACGTACCGTCGAGATGAACTCCGGTGATGTCGCGGCCAACGGCAACAATACTTAGCGCCACCATGTCTAGGTAGATCTTGACGAAGGGAATATCGAGCTGCGAGTACTCTCCGAGATGATCAGTGTACACGACGTACTCGTCTGGAGAACTCGACAAAAGGCTCGAACAAGACGTGGATGGTACGAGCGGTAGAGGGATTATCTGGGGATTATTTGAGAATGAAAGTGAGAGAGGACGACTAGGAACACGCGGTGGACATCTCGGTTCGCTCTAGTATAGCTCGACGAGGTAGGTCGGGAGGTGTATGCCAACGGATGGCATTCAGGGCGTCGTTATGGTTTGCGCGATTAAGACTGTAAAATATCTCATAAATGGTCGAAACGGATTCTCCATAAGGTTTCCAATAAGTTTCGTGTTGAAGTTGAAAAGAAACGATTACTAGGCTTGATGGGAGGAGGAGAGCAAAGATTAACTGTGTTGGACATACATTTCCTGGAGGCAAACGAGGAGAAGACGAGGAAGACGAGCGAGTGCCCGACTCGGTCGGCCAAATGGGCCAGTTCGGCTGGTTTGGCCCAGTGGTCGGTTTGCTGTTTTTATTTTCTTCCTTTTTACTATTTTCTGTTTATTTGTAACTTATTCAAAACTCATTTTGATACAAAACTGATTCAAAGCGTCTAGGAATGTTTGAAGGAAGAAACGGTGCAGACCTCATGCGAGGTTGAACACTCTGGCACTGTTTTGATTTTTACACAAATTTTCAAAAAAAAAACTCAAAATATTGCATATAGGCATATATGGCCATTATGTGCATAATTTCAAAATAAGTTTTTGTTTTGAAAATCAAAGGTTTATGAAACTCTATTTTGAGAAAAGTGTTTTTAACTAATACACCAAAGTTTGAATTCCCTGCGGAATTTCAATCAAGACAAACAAATCAAACAATCTAATTTATTTATTTTAACATTCCAAAAATTTGGAGAATTTTGGGATGTTACAATATTGACAAACGTCGAGACGAAAAGGAAGAAGAGAAGTACTTACGTCATCCAGTGAAGGAGTCGCAGACGTATTGGCCACCAGGACAGGGTCCGTGGATAGTTCTGTCATAGCCCTCTTCGGTGAAGAGGCTCGGGGGCTTGCGACTGGTGTCGAATGCTTTGCATCTTGGGGAGGAGGCGAAGATTCATCCCCATCATGATGAGCTTCAGAAATAACCAAAGTGCGAGACGTACTCGTTCGAGCAGTCGTGTCAACAGGTTGAATTTCATCCTCGTCATCACTACAAAAAAAGGCGGCAGGACAATAATCAATATAGTCAAAGTAATCAATGGTGAGCAATAAAAACAGCGATATGAACTTACGAGCTGATGAGAGCATCGGCGTAAGGGTCGAAAGTTGTCCTCTTTTCAGTAGGAACAATTTCTTCGGCAGCAGGAGTGCTGGTTTTGGAGGGACCAGAGTCGACAACCTCATCCCTTTTCCTTTTGTTCGTTGGGGAAACAGCGGGAGGAGGAGAGTGTGCCGATGCGGTAGCCTCGGATTCAGCCTCCTTTTCAGAGGATCCCGCAGATTTTCGAGAACCTGCGGGTTCACTCTCAGGGCAAGGAGCACCCTGGTTGTCATCAGTGACAACGGCTCGTTCTTCGACTTCTCCACCTTCAGGAAGGGGAGGAAGAGAAACAAGATCTGGATGGTTCTATAAAAAACAATGGGGGGTGTCAGTAAAAGAGTTATGCAAAGGATGTCAAACAAAAATGAGCAAGTCGACAAAGGTTACCTTGGGGAGCGCATTGGTGGTGCTATATGGTTTTACGCAACAAGAAGAGGGGACAGCATCTTTCTTGCTGAGGGAAGAGATTTTCCAGACAAGTTTTTCTAAGTCCTTGACCGACAAATCCACCGACAGGCGATCCACATCATTGTCGCCAGCATACTTCCAGAGGGGATTTTTGTGAGCTTGCAGAGGCTGCACTCTGATTCTAAGAAAATATGCCGTGATTTGGATACCCGACAGTTCTTTACCGCGGGTACTTTGAAGCTCGTGGATGCGATTCATCAGTGCCTCCGTCGCCGTTTTTTCTTCGTCGGTAGCCTCTGCATCCCAGAACCGACGGCGATAGATTTTCTCGGCACCATCAAAAGGAGGAATGTTGTCTTCAACAGACCCATGATTCTCCTCGTGGATATACAGCCATTTTTTGCGCCACCCTTGAACTGAGTCAGGGAATTTGACATCGAAGTATTCGACATCAGGGCGAACGCAGATACAAACACCGCCTATGTTATAGGCGACATTGGCAGAGCCATTACGGCGACACAAAAAGCTGCGTTTCCATAACGCCCAGTTAGGCTGGACGCCGAGGAAGGATTCGCAAAGAGTGATGAAGATGGAAATATGGAGGATAGAGTTGGGAGTGAGATGATGAAGTTGCAATCCGTAAACGAACAGCAACCCCCGAAGAAAATTGTGAATGGGGGCAGAGAGGCCACGGATGAGATGATCAACGAAACTAACTCGATACTCCATTGGAGGGGTTGGGTAGCTCTCCTCGCTGGGGAAGCATAGCGCCTTTGGCTTCTTGCTGATTCCCAGTTTCTTCAGCAGGTTAATGTCTTGGGCAGAGATTTTGGATCTCTCCCACTCAGCGCTCCCCAGATCTGCGGAAGCCATCTTCAATTCAGGAGTGTTGTGCCTGATCAATCTGCGCGGTGGCATCAACAATGGCGTAGGAGTACAACGTGAAAGTAGTTGAGCTCAAGGAGCTATGGGGTGCAAGAGGAGATTTTTGCAGAGGAGAGCAGAGGAGCGGCGCAAGCAAAAGTGCGGAAGGAAGAAGATGAAGACCTTAAATAGAGGTGCGGCGAATCGGCGCACCGTTAGATGGAAAACGTGTGAGGCAGATGGTGTACACGTGGAGCAAGGGTAAAAAAGTAATTTCGCCCTGCAAGCGTTACAGTGCGTGCGCCAGGAAAAGCGGAGAACGTGTGTCCCCCACTTGCGCGACGTGTCAATACAATGTGTAATTTGGGCCCGCAAGGCAGTGAGAGAGAACTTCTCGCGTTTTCCAGGAACAGCGGTCGTGGCTATCGTCAGCACTGATGTCATATTAACAATAGGAAGTTTCGACTAAGCAGCTTCGTAAAAAATGCGACAGTAGAGGATGATGGACTATTTTGAGAGCTTTTGATCAAATACAAAGATTTTGATCAAATGCTCGGGGGCTACTTTGGAAAAATGAAAAAATTCAAGACAAGACAAAATAGAAACGGCGTGAGCGTATGATCAAATACAAATATTTGCTCATAGTCTCGGGGGCTACTCCCATCGGGAGCGCTGTTCGCGCACCCGAGAAATTTTTCGAGGGAGAAAATATAGCGACATAAGGCGTGGAGCCTACACCCAAGCACATGTCCTTGGCTGTAGCCTCGGGGGCTACTCCCATCGGGAACGCTGTTCGCGTACCCGATGAAATTATAAAAAAGAAAGATAGAAGAGGAACAGAGTATATTTCGAGTTATAAGTAACTCTACATATACTCCCATCGGGAGAGCAATATAAGTCATCCGTTGACTCAATAAAATGTGCTATTCCAACAGCCGAATAAGCACTAGACAATATATTCTCAGAACGCCAAAGTTGCGAACAATTTCTGAATGCCGCAAAACTTTGCGAAGGTAAGACCCTAGATCCGTTCTGTGTGGCGTGGCGCCGTCTCTGACATCGGTTTGGTACTTTTATCCGTATCAGCAGATACGAAGAAAAATCCTAACAGACGCGTTAGGTACCCGATAAATATGACTGGGACTCGACAGAATGGTAAGACCTTAAGCGGCACCTGTCGAAGTTTACACCAGTATCCCGAGATCATGTCCAGGGACGTGATCTTGAAGTAGGTTTTTGCGGATTTCCACTAGAGCAGTTAACTAGTACCTGATCCGTCAGATGAACAAGCCCCAACTACCATTATCCCTGTACAATATAGAAATTCATATGCAAAGAAATATGGAGAAGTTTAAAGCTATCGAGTAAATATAACAGTGGAGATTTTCCCTGACTCTACGATTCAAGCAAAATCTCGGGGATACTGACATAGGCATCCCCAATGGGCCTGCCGAAGATAGTACCTGGGGTTTACTGAAGGCCCACGACTCGAAGAATAAGAAGAATCGGAAGCCCAAATTGTTATTAAGGAAAGCTAGAGTTGTATTAGAAGATAATATTTGTAATCTTGCGGGATGGGTTGGAAACCCTCCCGGACTCTGTAACTTGTACATTACGAAACCGTCGGCTCCACCTCCTATATAAGGGGGGGGGGGTCGAGGGACAAAGAAATGATCGAATCATTGTCTCACAAACCCTAGTTTTCATATCGTCGAGTACTTTTCGGCTGAAACCTTCGAGATCTACTTGCCCTCTACTTCTAACTAAACCCTAGTCTACAACCCGTAGGCATTGACAAGTTAATCCCTTGTCACTGCACTACATGTAAAACAGCTAAGTCTCGACTTAATCCACATGGTTTATATATGCATCTTCCTGTTCCTAGTGTACCGTGGGAGGATATTTCTATGGATTTCGTTTTGGGTTTGTGATACGCGTACAGCACGCGTCCATTGGGAACCCCAAGAGGAAGGTGTGATGCGTACAGCGGCAAGTTTTCCCTCAGTAAGAAACCAAGGTTTATCGAACCAGTAGGAGCCAAGAAGCACGTTGAAGGTTGATGGCGGCGAGATGTAGTGCGGCACAACACCAGGGATTTCGGCGCCAACGTGGAACCTGCACAACACAACCAAAGTACTTTGCCCCAACGAAACAGTGAGGTTGTCAATCTCACCGGCTTGCTGTAACAAAGGATTAGATGTATAGTGTGGATGATGATTGTTTGCGAAAACGATAGAACAAGTATTGCGATGGGTGTATTCGATTAAAAGAATGGACCGGGGTCCACAGTTCACTAGTGGTGTCTCTCCCATAAGATAAATAGCATGTTGGGTGAACAAATTACAGTTGGGCAATTGACAAATAGAGAGGGCATGACCATGCACATACATGATATGATGAGTATTGTGAGATTTAATTGGGCATTACGACAAAGTACATAGACCGCTATCCAGCATGCATCTATGCCTAAAAAGTCCACCTTCAGGTTATCATCCGAACCCCTTCCAGTATTAAGTTGCAAACAACAGACAATTGCATTAAGTATGGTGCATAATGTAATCAATAACTACATCCTCGGACATAGCATCAATGTTTTATCCCTAGTGGCAACAGCACATCCATAACCTTATAGGTTTCTCTCACTCCCCCAGATTCACGGAGACATGAACCCACCATCGAGCATAAATACTCCCTCTTGGAGTTACAAGCATCAACTTGTCCAAAGCATCTACTAGTAACGGAGAGCATGCAAGATCATAAACAACACATAGATTGATAATCAGCATAACATAGTATTCACTATTCATCGGATCCCAACAAACACAACATATAGCATTACAGATAGATGATCTTGATCATGTTAGGCAGCTCACAAGATCCGACAATGAAGCATAATGAGGAGAAGACAACCATCTAGCTACTGCTATGGACCCATAGTCCAGGGGTGAACTACTCACTCATCACTCCGGAGGCGACCATGGCGGTGTAGAGTCCTCCGGGAGATGAATCCCCTCTCCGGCAGGGTGCCGGAGGCGATCTTCTGAATCCCCCAAGATGGGATTGGCGGCGGCAGCATCTCTGGAAGGTTTTCCGTATCGTGGCTCTCGGTACTGGGGGTTTCGCGATGAAGGCTATTTGTAGGCGGAAGGGCAGAGTCGGGAGAGTCACGAGGGGCCCACACGCTAGGGTGGCGCGGCCAGGGCTTGGGCCGCACCGCCCTACTGTGGCGCCGCCTCGTGGCCCCACTTCGTCTTCTCTTCGGTCTTCTGGAAGCTTCGTGTGAAAATAGGCCCCTGGGCGTTGATTTCGTCCAATTCCGAGAATATTTCCTTACTAGGATTTCTGAAACCAAAAACAGCAGAAAACGACAAGCTGGCTCTTCGGCATCTCGTTAATAGGTTAGTGCCGGAAAATGCATAAATATGACATAAAGTATGCATAAAACATGTAGATATCATCAATAATGTGGCATGGAACATAAGAAATTATTGATACGTCGGAGACGTATCAGCATCCCCAAGCTTAGTTTTACGCTCGTCCCGGCGGAGTAAACGATAACAAAGATAATTTCTGGAGTGACATGCCATCATAACCTTGATCATACTATTGTAAGCATATGTAATGAATGCAGCGATCCAAACAATGTAAATGACATGAGTAAACAAATGAATCATATAGCAAAGACTTTTCATGAATAGTACTTCAAGACAAGCATCAATAAGTCTTGCATAAGAGTTAACTCATAAAGCAATAATTCAAAGTAGAGGTATTGAAGCAACACAAAGGAAGATTAAGTTTCAGTGGTTGCTTTCAACTTGTAACATGTATATCTCATGGATAGTTTTCAATGCAAAGTAATATAACAAATGCAATATGCAAGTATGTAGGAATCAATGCACAGTTCACACAAGTGTTTGCTTCTTAAGGTGGAGAGAAATAGGTGAACTGACTCAACAATAAAAGTAGAAGAAAGGTCCTTCAAAGAGGAAAGCATCGATTGCTATATTTGTGCTAGAGCTTTGATTTTGAAAACAAGAAACAATTTTGTCAACGGTAGTAATAAAGCATATGTGTTATGTAAATTATATCTTACAAGTTGCAAGCCTCATGCATAGTATACTAATAGTGCACGCACCTTGTCCTAATTAGCTCGGATTACCTGGATTATCATCGCAATGCACATGTTTTAACCAAGTGTCACAAAGGGGTACCTCTATGCCGCCTGTACAAAGGTCTAAGGAGAAAGCTCGCATCGGATTTCTCGCTATTGATTAATCTCAACTTAGACATCCATACCAGGACAACATAGACAACAGATAATGGACTCCTCTTATATGCATAAGCATGTAGCAACAATTAATTTTCTCATATGAGATTGAGGATATTTGTCCAAAACTGAAACTTCCACCATGGATCATGGCTTTAGTTAGCGGCCCAATGTTCTTCTCTAACATTATGCAATGCTCTAACCATTCTAGCGGTAAATCTCCCTTACTTCAGACAAGACGAACATGCGTAGCAACTCACATGATATTCAACAAAGAGTAGTTGATGGCGTCCCCAGGAACATGGTTATCGCACAACAAGCAACTTAATAAGAGATAAAGTGCATAAGTACATATTCAATACCACAATAGTTTTTAGGGATTTCTATTTTCGTGCCCTCGGTTCCTTAGTTGTACTCAGTTTTCCCCAGCCCCTTAGTTTTTCCTCACTTTTCCCCAAGTCCTTGTTTGAAACCCGCAGAAGGCAGCTCAGACGGCAGGATTCCCGTTAAGTTGACCGCTCCGTTCTGACGTGTGGGGCCGCGTCGTGTGGGCCCGCGTCGCGTGGGGCTGGTAGAAAGGGACCGCGTGGGACAGGACGAGATTGCGTTTGGTTGCACGTGAGCAGGAGCTGGGTTTTGTCTCTCTCGGCCATTGGCATTTCCCTTTTAAGAGTACCTTTTCTGCCTCCTTCTCTCTGCCTTTTTTCACATAATTAGTATCAAATCTAGAGAAGCTTGCATTTCTGTCTTTCTTCAATTATTATTTGTGCCTTTTGGCCCTGGTTGTTTTCCCAATATGGCAGCAAATCTAGTAGGGAGCCCAATCTAGTACTCCATCTGGTCCATATGTATGTAGTTAAATCTAGAAGCAAATCTACAGGGAATGTACGATAAATTCACAAGGTCATATAGTAGAATATGGATAGATAATATAGATAATAAGCTGCATTCAGCAGCCAAACATAGTAGGGTTCGAGGTTCTTCACAGCAGTACAGCACCATCATACTAACAACATAACAACGAGGGATCCCTAACTAACAACAAAGGGATCCCAACAACAAAATGGAGGAGGCAGCAGCAGCACACGTCCAGGACTCCGCCTACCCCATCTGCCTCTGCCTCCACTTGTTGCTCCCCTTGGGAGCCTTGGGCTTGAGCGGAGGCATGCGCCCGCCGGAGATCTCCACCCGCTGGATGCTGCGGAGGTGCATGCCGAGCGCCAAGTGCTTGGCGCGGAAGGAGTTGGGGTTCACCGACGCGCCGACCTTGGGGTTGGTGTGGCCGATGTTCTCGGCATGCGTGAGGACGCAGTTGAAGTCAGTGCCGCCGAGCCTCCTAGTGCGAAGGGGCACACTGTAGACACCCTTGGCGACGTCGAGGTAGGAGACATGCGGCCGACCTGCAGCCTCCGCAGCACCTGGCGAGTCTTGACGTCATGGTGCTCGTCGTCGCTGCCGACGTCGCTGCCAGACAGCTGATCCATATCAAACGGGAATTTATTAGTGAATGAGTTGCAAACGTGCATGATAACAAAGTTAGGAAAAACAGAGGCAGCCTCAGTTAGAGTGGACACGATTATATGTCTACAGGGACGGTGTAAGCGAACCAAAGCTCATGCACAACAGATTTGTACACGAAATGGTTCGCTGAACCCTCCCTGTAAAAATCTGTGCCCACCGATTCATCATAGGCAAAGAAACAGATTCCAGATCTGAACTTGAACACATTCCGGATTATTTGCAAAATTAAACGGTTGATATCTTTTGATTCGTGCATAAAATAACTGATTGAGATCCTATGATTACTTGCATAAATTAACTGATTGAGATCCCATTATTACTTGCATAAATTAACCGAACGGCCGAAACCCAAATCTTGAACGAAATCAAGGAGGGATCAAAGCAAAATGGAATAAAATCGGCGCAAATATTAGCCCAATACTCATCCATCCACAGATCCATCTACACCAGCACAAATAGGGTTCAAAAAGGAATGGGGAACAAAAAAGGAAGCAAACCGTAGTTATTACCTCGTTCCATGGGTCCTCTATGGAGGTGTCGTAGCGGTTCGGGGGCGGGACGTACGGCACCGGCTCGTAGGGGTCCCATCCCGGTGGGATCTGACCGCGACCGGCGGCGGCGGCCTCCGATGCACCGGCGGAGGCGGCGGCGCCGTCCGTTGAGGGGACGGCGGCGACGTCCGTTGAGGGGACGGCGTCGAAGAGGGAGGCGTCGCGCTTGGAGCCGACGGTGCCGTGGACGATGGGATTGGCATTCTCCTTGTCCATCTCGCCGGCGAGAGGAGAGGGAGAGGGAGAGGGTTTTTGCTTTGGAGAAGATGATGGGACGTGAGAGAGGCGGCGTTGCGTAGGCGAGTGAGAGTGACGAGAGATAGTGGGAGGAGGCGTCTATAAAGGCTAGTGGTGGTTAATGCGACCCGCGTCCTACGCGTCCACCGCTGCACGTACTGCACGTCTTGGACTTACGCAATGCGCCACGCGTCCACGATTGCACGTCTTCGACTTCTGCACCGCGACCGGCGTCTACGCGTCAAATATTGCACGTCTTTCATTTACGCACCGCAACACGCGTCCTCGAGTCTAACCCTGAAAATTTAGATATACTCAGTTATAACCTCGAGCATTATACTAGCATTTTTTGTGTGCTCAGTTTTCCCCTTGAGTGCTAGTGCTTGGCTAGTGCAATATGCTCGATTTTACCCTCAAGTAGCTGGTCAACAGACAGTCAACAAATGGGATTATCTAGTTAAATGAGTCATTTAATGTGCAAAAATTTCCGAAAAATAGTGGCTCATACTCATGGAGTCTTTACCACAAATTTCCGGTTCTCAAAACATAGATAAGTCATAGATAAATCAAGTTTTACCACAAATTGCCACTTCTCAAAGGCCTTCTCAAATCACCTAGTAGCTATGAAGGTGCATGGTTTTCCACAATAAGCCCTTCCCAAAACAGCTTTCCCCAAAACATACTTTGTCTAAATGAGGCCACAATTCTCACACTCATGTATATTTGTATTGCAAATAGTTTGAGATAGGCCAAGATGGGTTTTATTCTACAAAACACGCATTTTTCATTTTTTAAATCTCATATTTGAATCCCTTAGTCTGTTTATTACATAGGTGCCCTTGGTTTCTTGATACTACTCAGTTTTGCCCTCTCCCTCCACAAATTCTCTCACACGTGCAACATTGCCCTGATTGGTCTAGCCCATGTCACGCGGATCGTGCCCGCCGACCGTTGATCGTATGATCTAACGGGCAGGATAACCCCTCCCTCTCTCTCTGTCGGCGGTTACCTTCCACTCTCTAAGTTTGCTAAATGGCGGTTTTACGTATTTATTTTCACGCGCTAAAAATTATAAACTCTTTTAGGCATTACTTTTCACGCAAAAAATGATAAACCATCACCGATTTGTTGTAGCCATAAATTTTCACGCAAAAAATGATAAACCGTCACCGATTTGTTGTAGCCATTAATTTTCACGAAAATCCCAAATGATAAACCATCACCGATTTGTTGTAGCCATTACTTTTCACGCAAAAAATGATAGACCATCACCGATTTCTTGTGGCCATTACTATTCACGGTAAAAATGATAAACGAACCAATCTATCTATCTCTGTATTTGAAGTTTGGAAGGGTTCACCATCTAGTTATGTTAACTTTCGAGGTTTTGATCTGAAAACAAATGGGTATTATAAAGGGAAATAAAAGTTCAAAAAATGTAAAAACGAAACAATCTACCTATCTTTGTATAGAAGATCGTACGTATGATTTTTGAGGTCATTTAGAGAAAGGTAGAAAAAATCCCTTTTGAGAAGGTCGAAAAAACCTAACTTGTTACAAAAGCTGGTTTCAGGTGAGACCTAACCAAATTTGGCATACATTATGCCATATCTATAACAACAAGGAATATCTAAAAGGGAAAGTTTCACAAAATTTGAAATTTATGGCGAAAATGATGCCATACATGATCTTGTTTTCGAGGTTTTGACCTGAAAATCAATTGGATATTATAAAGGGAAATAAAAAGTTCAAAAAATATAAAAACGAAACAATCTATCTATCTATGTATAGAAGATCAGCTGTATGAAATTTGAGGTCATTTAGAGGAGGTAGAATAAATCACCTTGTTAGAAAAGCTGGTTTCGGTGAGACGAAACGGCATGCGTTTAAGCAAAGTGATTTTTCGAACATCTCCAAATGATCCCAAATTTGCCATACATGATGCCATACGTGTAACAACAAGGAACCCTATCTAAAAAGTGTCAAAAAAGTTTGCCCAACCGTATAGCTCTATCAAAAAGAACCTCACCATGGCGCTAGTATAATTTTGGGCTTACTTACAAACTTTCGTTACCTAACCTTCAACACGAAACTTGTTTCAAATCACTTTTGGCGTACAAGAAACAAATCCCTCCTTGATTCGAGCACCACAGCCTCCAAACTTTGCCGATGCCGATATCGGCATGGTCAGAACGGCTATGCTCGACGCCACTGCTAGGTCACCGTCGGGATATGCACCCTCAATCCCGTCCCCTCATTCGATCACTGACACACCAGAGATACCACCGAGGCCAATGCCGAACGTACATGCTGATGCCAATGCCGAACATGCATCCACGCCGATGTGGGCACGGCCACGCCGCCCCGCTATGTTGGACGCCACAGACCACCGCGAGGTCTTTCCCTTCGCCACCACACTCTTCTAGCACCCATCTATACACGCCAGAAAGGAGAGACACTAGTTTTCTCTACATTGCTCGCGTTCGTGTCGGACACGGTCAGTCAAAGTTTTGAGGTAGTCGTCGATGTCGTTGACCATTTCTTCTCTTCTTTGCATGGTTAAACGCGTCTAGTTCATATCTATCTAATGCGTCTGGTCTCGCCTCATGCAGTTCTTTGTGGACGTCGATCTCATCTCGGCACTCCGCAGGCCACCTCCTCCGTGCCATCGCTGTAGAGCTCCGTTTAAAAATCTAATCCTACCCGTGTATTGCCCCTTGTATCAGCGCCATGGCCCCACTTGTCATTTGATATAGCGAAGCCCCACTCGTTCGCGTTTTGGTCAGGGATACAGCGATGCTTACGGTCAAACAAAGATGGATGGTCTAACGTGTCTTTGCAGGCTCTACGTGGCCCCACTAGTCAGAAGATAACGGTCAACCGTCGGGCAACCGGGCGTTACATCACGTGTGATGGTTTCAGACAAACGCTTGGGTAAAACTGAGGAAAAACTAAGGAGCTGGGGGAAACTGAGCACAACTAAGGAACCGAGGGCACGAAAATAGAAATCCCTAGTTTTTATGCTATTTGTCCCATGAGCTATATATTGTAAAGGTGAAGAATGGAAATTTTAAAGGTAGCACTCAAGCAATTTACTTTGGAATGGCAGAGAAATACCATGTAGTAGGTAGGTATGGTGGACACAAATGGCATAGTGGTTGGCTCAAGGATTTTGGATGCATGAGAAGTATTCCCTCTCGATACAAGGTTTAGGCTAGCAAGGTTTATTTGAAACAAACACAAGGATAGACCGGTGCAGCAAAACTCACATAAAAGACATATTGTAAACATTATAAGACTTTACACCGTCTTCCTTGTTGTTCAAACCCAATACTAGAAATTATCTAGACCTTAGAGAGACCAATTATGCAAACCAAATTTTAGCATGCTTTATGTATTTCTTCATTAATGGGTGCAAAGTATATGATGCAAGAGCTTAAACATGAGCACAACAATTTCCAAGTATCACATTATCCAATACATTTTAGCAATTACTACATGTATCATTTTCCAATTCCAACCATATAACAATTTAACGAAGAAGAAACTTCGCCATGAATACTATGAGTAAAGCCTAAGGACATACTTGTCCATATGCAACAGCGGAGCGTGTCTCTCTCCCACACAATGAATGCTAGGATCCATTTTATTCAAACAAAACAAAAACAAAAACAAACAGACGCTCCAAGCAAAGTACATAAGATGTGATGGAATAAAAATATAGTTTCAGGGGAGGAACCTGATAATGTTGTCGATGAAGAAGGGGATGCCTTGGGCATCCCCAAGCTTAGACGCTTGAGTCTTCTTGATATATGCAGGGGTGAACCACCGGGGCATCCCCAAGCTTAGAGCTTTCACTCTCCTTGATCATGTTGTATCATCTCCCTCTCTTGATCCTTGAAAACTTCCTCCACACCAAACTCAAAACAACTCATTAGAGGGTTAGTGTACAATCAAAATTTACATGTTCAGAGGTGACATAATCATTCTTAACACTTCTGGACATTGCACAAAGCTACTGAAAGTCAATGGAATCGAAAAATCCATCAAGCATAGCAAAACAGGCAATGCAAAATAAAAGGCAGAATCTGTCAAAACAGAACAGTTCGTAAAGACGAATTTTATTGAGGCACCATACTTGCTCAAATGAAAATGCTCAAATTGAATGAAAGTTGACTACATATCTGAGATTCACTCACGTAAATTGGCATAATTTTCTGAGTTACCTACAGAGAATTAGGCCCAGATTCGTGACAGCAAAGAAATCTGTTTCTGCGCAGTAATCCAAATCTAGTATGAACCTTACTATCAACGACTTTACTTGGCACAACAATGCACAAAACTAAGATAAGGAGAGGTTGCTACAGTAGTAACAACTTCCAAGACTCAAATATAAAATAAAAGTACTATAGTAAAAACATGGGTTGTCTCCCATAAGCGCTTTTCTTTAACGCCTTTCAGCTAGGCGCAGAAAGTGTATATCAAGTATTGTCAAGAGACGAAGTGTCAACATCATAATTTGTTCTAATAATAGAATCAAAAGGTAACTTCATTCTCTTTCTAGGGAAGTGTTCCATACCTTTCTTGAGAGGAAATTGATATTTAATATTACCTTCCTTCATATCAATGATAGCACCAACAGTTCGAAGAAAAGGTCTTCCCAATATAATGGGACAAGATGCATTGCATTCAATATCCAAGACAACAAAATCAACGGGGACAAGGTTATTGTTAATGGTAATGCGAACATTATCAACTCTCCCCAAAGGTTTCTTTGTAGAATGATCAGCAAGATTAACATCCAAATAACAATTTTTCAATGGTGGCAAGTCAAGCATATTATAGATTTTCTTAGGCATAACGGAAATACTTGCACCAAGATCACATAAAGCATTACAATCAAAGTCATTGACCTTCATCTTAATGATGGGCTCCCAACCATCCTCTAGCTTCCTAGGAATAGAAGCTTCGCGTTCTAGTTTCTCTTCTCTAGCTTTTATCAGAGCATTTGTAATATGTTTCGTGAAAGCCAAGTTTATAGCACTAGCATTAGGACTCTTAGCAAGTTTTTGTAAGAACTTTATTACTTCAGAGATATGACAATCATAAAAATCCAAACCATTATAATCTAAAGCAATGGGATCATCATCCCCAATGTTGGAAAAAATTTCAGCAGTTTTATCACAGGCAGTTTCAGTAGTTTTAACAGTTTCAGGCAGTTTTTCGCGCTTTGCATTTGAAGTGGAAACATTGCCAACACCAATTCTTTTACCATTATTAGTAGGAGGTTAAGCAACATGTGTAGCATTAGCATTACTAGTGGTGGTAATAGTCCAGACTTTAGCTATATTATCTTCTTTTTCATTTTCTTCTTTCTCCCACCTAGCACGCAATTCGGCCATCAATCTTATATTCTCATTAATTTTAACTTGGATGGTATTTGCTGTAGTAACAATTTTATTATTATGATTCTCATGAGGCATAACTTTCGATTTCAAAAGATCAACATCAGCAGCAAGACTATCGACTTTAGAAGCAAGTATATCAATTTTCCCAAGCTTTTCTTCAACAGATTTGTTAAAAGCAGTTTGTGTACTAATAAATTCCTTAAGCATGGCTTCAAGTCCAGGGGTGAATTCCTATTATTGTTGTAAGAATTCCCATAAGAATTACCATACCCGTTGCCATTATTATAAGGATATGGCCTATAGTTGTTACTAGAATTGTTCCGGTAAGCATTGTTGTTGAAATTATTATTTTTAATGTAGTTTACATCAACATGTTCTTCTTGAGCAACCAATGAAGCTAACGGAACATTATTAGGATCAATATTTGTCCTATCATTCACAAGCATAGACATAATAGCATCAATCTTATCATTCAAGGAAGAGGTTTCTTCGACAGAATTTACCTTCTTACCTTGTGGAGCTCTTTCCGTGTGCCATTCAGAGTAATTAATCATCATATTATCAACAAGCTTTGTTGCTTCACCAAGAATGATGGACATAAAGGTACCTCCAGCAGCTGAATCCAATAGGTTCCGCGAAGAAAAATTCAGTCCTGCATAAAAGGTTTGGATGATCATCCAAGTAGTCAGTCCATGGGTTGGGCAGTTTTTAACCAAAGATTTCATTCTTTCCCATGCTTGTGCAACATGCTCAGTATCCAATTGTTTAAAATTCATTATTCTACTCCTCAAAGATATAATTTTAGCAGGGGGATAATATCTACCAATAAAAGCATCCTTGCATTTAGTCCATGAATCAATACTATTCTTAGGCAGAGATAGCAACCAATTTTTAGCTCTTCCTCTTAATGAGAAAGGAAACAATTTTAATTTTATAATGTCACCATCTACATCCTCATACTTTTGCATTTCACATAGTTCAACAAAGTTATTGAGATGGGCAGCAGCATCATCGGAACTAACACCAGAAAATTGCTCTCGCGTAACAAGATTTAGTAAAGCAGGTTTAATTTCAAAGAATTCTGCTGTAGTAGCAGGTGGAGCAATAGGTGTGCATAAGAAATCATTATTATTTGTGGTTGTGAAGTCACACAACTTAGTATTTTCAGGAGTACCCATTTTAGCAATAGTAAATAAAGCAAACTAGATAAAGTAAATGCAAGTAACTAATTTTTTCGTGTTTTTGATATAGCAAACAAGATAGCAAATAAAGTAAAACTAGCAACTAATTTTTTTGTGTTTTGATTTAGTGCAGCAAACAAAGTAGTAAATAAAATAAAGCAAGACAAAAACAAAGTAAAGAGATTGGATTGTGGAGACTCCCCTTGCAGCGTGTCTTGATCTCCCCGGCAACGGCGCCAGAAAATCTGCTTGATACGCGTACAGCACGCGTCCGTTGGGAACCCCAAGAGGAAGGTGTGTTGCGTACAGCGGCAAGTTTTCCCTCAGTAAGAAACCAAGGTTTATCGAACCAGTAGGAGCCAAGAAGCACGTTGAAGGTTGATGGCGGCGAGATGTAGTGCGGCGCAACACCAGGGATTCCGGCGCCAACATGGAACCTGCACAACACAACCAAAGTACTTTGCCCCAACGAAACAGTGAGGTTGTCAATCTCACCGGCTTGCTGTAACAAAGGATTAGATGTATAGTGTGGATGATGATTGTTTGCAGAAAACAGTAGAACAAGTATTGCAGTAGATTGTATTCGATTAAAAGAATGGACCGGGGTCCACAGTTCACTAGTGGTGTCTCTCCCATAAGATAAATAGCATGTTGGGTGAACAAATTACAGTTGGGCAATTGACAAATAGAGAGGGCATGACCATGCACATACATGATATGATGAGTATTGTGAGATTTAATTGGGCATTACGACAAAGTACATAGACCGCTATCCAGCATGCATCTATGCCTAAAAAGTCCACCTTCAGGTTATCATCCGAACCCCTTCCAGTATTAAGTTGCAAACAACAGACAATTGCATTAAGTATGGTGTGTAATGTAATCAATAACTACATCCTCGGACATAGCATCAATGTTTTATCCCTAGTGGCAACAGCACATCCATAACCTTAGAGGTTTCTCTCACTCCCCCAGATTCACGGAGACATGAACCCACTATCGAGCATAAATACTCCCTCTTGGAGTTACAAGCATCAACTTGGCCAAAGCATCTACTAGTAACGGAGAGCATGCAAGATCATAAACAACACATAGATTGATAATCAACATAACATAGTATTCACTATTCATCGGATCCCAACAAACACAACATATAGCATTACAGATAGATGATCTTGATCATGTTAGGCAGCTCACAAGATCCGACAATGAAGCATAATGAGGAGAAGACAACCATCTAGCTACTTCTATGGACCCATAGTCCAGGGGTGAACTACTCACTCATCACTCCGGAGGAGACCATGGCGGTGTAGAGTCCTCCGGGAGATGAATCCCCTCTCCGGCAGGGTGCCGGAGGCGATCTCCTGAATCCCCCGAGATGGGATTGGCGGCGGCGGCGTCTCTGGAAGGTTTTCTGTATTGTGGCTCTCGGTACTGGGGGTTTCGCGACGAAGGCTATTTGTAGGCGGAAGGGCAGAGTCGGGAGAGTCACGAGGGGCCCACACGCTAGGGTGGCGCGGCCAGGGCTTGGGCCGCGCCGCCCTACTGTGGCGCCGCCTCGTGGCCCCACTTCGTCTTCTCTTCGGTCTTCTGGAAGCTTCGTGTGAAAATAGGCCCCTGGGCGTTGATTTCGTCCAATTCCGAGAATATTTCCTTACTAGGATTTCTGAAACCAAAAACAGCAGAAAACAGCAACTGGCTCTTCGGCATCTCGTTAATAGGTTAGTGCCGGAAAATGCATAAATATGACATAAAGTATGCATAAAACATGTAGATATCATCAATAATGTGGCATGGAACATAAGAAATTATCGATACGTCGGAGACGTATCAGTTTGCCTCGTACACAGAAGGGGAGGGATAGTATCTTTGTTGTTGTGGATCGGTTTTCTATGATGGCACACTTTATCCCATGTCACAAAACTGATGATGCTACACATGTTGCTGATTTGTTCTTTCGCGAAATTGTGCGTTTACATGGTGTGCCAAATACCATTGTTTCTGATCGTGATACTAAGTTTCTTAGCCACTTTTGGAGATGTTTATGGGCTAAGTTGGGGACTAAATTGCTGTTTAGTACTACATGTCATCCCCAAACCGATGGACAAACTGAAGTAGTAAATAGAACATTGTCTACTATGCTGCGGGCTGTTTTGAAAAAAGAACTTAAAATTATGGGAAGAATGTTTACCTCATATTGAATTTGCTTACAATCGTTCGCTGCATTCTACCACTAAGATGTGCCCTTTTGAGATTGTGTATGGTTTTGTACCACGTGCACCTATTGATTTGTTGCCTTTACCATCTTTGGTGCAAAATAATTTGGATGCTACAGACCGTGCTGAATTGATACTAAAATTGCATGAGACTACTAAAGACAACATAGAACGCATGAATGCTAAGTATAAAATTGTTGGGGATAGAGGAAGAAAGCATGTTGTGTTTGATGTTGGTGATCTTGTTTTGTTGCATTTGCGCAAAGATCGTTTTCCTGAATTGCGCAAGTCTAAACTAATGCCACGCGATGCTGGTCATTTTAAGGTGTTAGAGAAAATAAATGATAATGCATATAAACTTGAGCTTCCTGCAGAATTGGGTCTGGTTAGTCCTACATTTAACATTGCATATTTGAAGCCTTACTTTGGTGAAAAAGAGGAGCTTTCGTCGAGGACGACTTCAATTCAAGAAGGGGGGCATGATGAGGACATCCCATCTCTTGATACAACCGTTGTACCTACAGCCACACAAATACAAGGACCAATCAGTCGAACTCGTGCCAAACAACTTAATTATCAGGTACTTTTGTTTCTTGGAACTATTCCTCACATACATTAGAATATGATGCTTCCTAAATCAGATATGTTTGTTACTCTTAGGAATGATGGACCAAGCATGGATGAGGAGGACAAGCATTGGAGCATGATCACGCATGGAGGAGATGGCAGCAAGCATTTGAGGATTGAAGATGACGCTGCAAGTGGAGATTTCAGAACTTTAAAGCCACCATAAGACGAGATGAAGACTTGGGCGAAATATAGAGTTTCCCACTTCATAATTTCGTCCATAGCATAATATGGTGCTGTGTCACCTTTAGTTTTGGGCCAGGCCCATGTCATTTTCGCAGGAATTAAGTCAGCCACTTTTTAGAGTCTGTATTGAAGGGGGAAAGGCCTTCTAGGGTTTGGTTCGGCCACCATACGTATGGCTGGCCGAAACCCCACCTTTTCCTCCTTTAAATACCCCCATAGCCGTCACGTTTAGACTCGGATTTTGATTAGACTAAAAGTTAGCCATTGCTGCAACTCTCGTGTACTTCTTTTGAGGCCAACACCCAGAATAAGACCGACTATTCGAAATCCCACCTTTTTCAATAAAGCTTTCATCTATATCCGCAATATTCTGATTGCATTATTAGTTCTTACTTGTTCTCGATTTCAGGTAGGAATTAAGACCCTCGCTGGTCAGGCTGATCGCGCATCCGCAAGATCAGTAACTCCCAGAGATTGTCCTAGCGATTGCATTGACGCACGAGCTTAGCACATGTAGTCAGATCGTCAAGCACAAACTCCACCAACAAATCGATCTATCCACGTCTCATCGAAAGATCGTACACCTTTGCCCTATCACCATCCAACCAATCTTGCCCAAATTTTGAGGAGTGGTGGAGGAGACCCCAATCTATAGTTCTACCAAGAGATATTTCACCAATACTTGCTACTCCTTAGTGGATCTTGGTGTTAGGGTTCCTATGGTGGGATCTTGGAGAAAGTGCACCTATGGAGGCTAGCTTGGTGTTTTTCTTGCTCCATAGGTTGTTGGGAGCCTCCGTGTGGTGTGGAGCTCGCCCCAACCTTGTGAAGGAATCACCGCCTCGACCGGTGTCATAGTGGAGAAGGGGGAGCCCCTTTGTGGAGCTCTCTCGAGGAAGAAGTCGAGGCCTTCCTTCGTGGTGTGGCCGCCTAGCCTCTTGTGTGAGGCTAGCACCTCCTCAACGCAGATGTACTCTCTTTTGTGAGAGGAACTGCGGGAAACAAACCTCGCCTCGTCTCCGCGCCATCCGGTTGTCCCGCTCCTTACTCTTACTATCTTGCTTGTTCCTTTGCTTGTTGCACTTGTCCTAGGATCATTGTAGGAACACCAACACCATTAAAGGATTCACCTTTACCTTCCGCACCGCTAAAATTGAAAAAGACTAAAACTTGACGTAGCGTCCATTCACCCCCCCCCCTCTTGTTCGCTACGATCCATTCAACATACACAACACATTAGTTTCTACAAAACTTGTGGAGTAAAAAAGGATACAATTTTCACAAGCTTTTGAGTGTTCTTGGGCTCAATTTTTATGACAGGAGAGGAAACAAGCAATGACTATCAAGGTTACCAACCAACACCATAATTCTTAGGTTGTGACTTGGTCGGAGGTATCTCGTGTTGGAAGAACAAATTTGTATGATCTTAATTATGTATAGCTTATGCGGTGGATGATGATAAATTCCATATGGCATGGTGAATGTGAGGTGTTCGGTACTTCAGTCCACCAGATGGGCCACCGAGATGATGGTCGATCTTCATCATGCTGCTGAAAAGAAGAAACCACAACCATTGAGATATCCTCCTCAATGGGAACCACCCGATTAGGGTTTTGTCAAAGTTAACATAGATGATGCGATTAGAGAAGAGGAATAAAAGGGAGCCGCTTGTCTTGTTGTATGTTACCATTCACGATCGATGATATGTGCTCGAACGATTTGGTATGATAATGTTGTAAACCCACTTACCAAGTAAGCGGAAGCTTTACGTGGTGGAGTAATTATGGGTATCAATATGGGATTTCAGAAGGTTATAATGGAGACCGGTTCCTTTAAATTGGTCAAGTTGTGGATAGAGTTGAAAAATACTAGATCTCTTATTGCTAGTATACAAAGAAGTGAAAGAGATTAGTGAGGTTTTTTTTGCTAGTTTTAGGTAGTACATATTAGTCGAGTAGCTAAGAGAAATATGACTTAAACATAATTAAGTTTCTATAGATTGAAAATTACATAAAGACCAACAGAAAAAGGATTAAACTACGCTTTTAAATTGAGGGCAAGATTTACTCGGTACTCCAAACTACACATACCAGTGTACCGTAAAATTTCTGTAATATAAAAAGGACAATTTTAAATTTTATGGTCAAATTCAAGCATGTTGTTTGATGCACCCCAATCATGAGAGGCTCCTTTACTATCATAAATCGTAAGTATTAACTTGTTGTGACTGTAAAATACAAGAAAATTCTGGAAATGTATTCATTAGATGATGTATCTACAATTTATGTACAAACAATGGACACTATATATGGAGCTATCACGCCCTATGTATTTTCCACCTACACCATAAACGTCAAGCCTCATGTCTCCATGCAATTATTATGTGTCAATTTTGTAGTTGACACCAAAAAGTATGTCCCCTCCCTGTCTACATTTTCGTACAACCTGCATATTTGATTTTATTTATCCTTGCGACCAAATAGTAGTTTCTTCGGTCACCCTATGATTATTTTTCTTTACACATTGATTATACCCCAAAAGGAATCCTCTCTTCATCCATGTTTTTGTGCATCTCATGTCTTTGATATATCCGCCGCCTCATGCATAGATATTGTCTTGTTTGGTGGTATATTTCCCCATATAGTATAGGGTTTGAGGATAAAAACAATAAGAAGCAAATTTTGTACCTCAATCATGATAGGCTCCTTTACTACCATAAACAGTAGGTATTAACTTTGACTGATCGTAAAATACAAAGAAAAATGTGGAAATGTCTTTATTGGATGATGTATTTATAATTTATGTACAAAAAATGGACACTATATATGGCACTATCAGTATCATGCCCTATGTATTTGG
Source organism: Lolium perenne (assembly GCF_019359855.2). Lineage (NCBI taxonomy): Eukaryota > Viridiplantae > Streptophyta > Magnoliopsida > Poales > Poaceae > Lolium > Lolium perenne. Next base: position 149,187,879 of record NC_067245.2, read on the forward strand.
CATCTTCCCCACAAATGTCAAGCGTCGCGTCTCCATGTCATTGTTATGTGTCAAATTTTTCATTGACACCAAAAAAATCCCCGCCTTCTCTACATTTTTTTTGTATAACCCACATCTTCTATTTTATTTATCCTTGTGACACCCTAGTAGTTTCTTGGGTCACCCTATGACCACTTTTTGTTTCACCTTGATTTGCCCCAAAAAGGAATCCTCTCTTCATCCATGTTTTCGTTCACCACACATATTTGATATCCTCGCTGCCTCATGCATGGATATTGTCATCTTTGGTAGTATATTTCCACATATAATCTAGGATTTGAGAAAAAAACAAGAAGCAACTTTCACACATGCACGACCACTCCAAATTCCTCATATTGATAATAATATGTCTATGTGGTTGCTTCCTCCATCCCCACCTAAGAGGATGAAAAATCTCCACATGCAAACACTTGCGAAATATAGCAACTTTCGGGGTAGCATGAACGCCTCCTCGGACGCCAGAGAGAGGGAAATGGAATTTATCGTGGCAATTACATATGACGTGGGGAAGAGAGCAAATTGATCTTTTTCAAGATAAAATGATTTTTTTTAATTTTATGGTCAAACTCATAGCATGTTGTCTGATGCCATCTCTTTTGGAAGATAGGTAAGTAGAGTAGGCACACATCCTCCACAAAAGGAAAAATATATATGGAAAGAACATTGATTGATTTTTTCAATGGTCTCATTCGGTGAGAAAAATATGGAATGCATTTATTGGATGATGTATTTAAAACTTATGTACAAAAAATGGACACTAAATATGGCACTGTCATGCCATATGTATTTGTCACCTTCACCATAAACATCAAAGCCTCGCGTATCCATGCCATTGTTATGTGTAAATTTGGTTGTTGGTGCCAAAAAATATTTTCCCTCCTTGTCCATATTTTGGTACAACCCACAACTTTAATTTTATTTATCCTTTTGACCCCATAGTAGTTTCTCCGGTCACCATATGACCACTGTTGTTACATGTTGATTAACTCCCCAAAAATAATCCTCTCTTCATCAATGTTTTCGTGCACCACACGTCTTTGATATCACCGCTGCCTTCATGCATGGGTATTGTATTATTTGGTGGTCCCTTTCCCCCATATATTATATATTCTAAGGTTTGAGGAAAAAAACCAAGAAGCAACTTCCTCCACACACGCGTGCATGCACGGACACTCCAAAACCCTCACATCGATAATAACATGTCTATGTAATTACTTCGTCCATCCCCACCTAAGGGGATGAAAAATCTCCACAAACACTAGGAAAACATAGAAACTTTGGGGGTATCACGAACACTACCTAGGATGCACATACATACACACACATAGAGCAATTGAATTTATTGCTGTAATTACACATCATGATGGGAGAGAGCAGATTGATCTTTATTCAGATAGAATGACAATTTTAAAATTTTATGGTCAAAGTCAAGCATGTTGTTTGATGATATGTCTTTTTTTCAAAGGATGTGGTGGGTGAATACATAATAGAAGGAGAGTGAGCGGGAACATGGCTCGCACCTCAATCATGAGAGGATCCTAGACTACCATAGACCGTAGGTATTAACTTGTTCTGATTGTAAAATACAAAGGAAAATATGGAAATGTCTTTCTTGGATGACGTATCTAAAATTTATGTAAAAAAATAGAAACTATATATGGAACTCATGCCCTATGTATTTGGCACCTGCACCATAAACTTAAATCATCGCGTCTACATGCCATTGTTATGTGTAAATCTTGTCATTGGCACCAAAATATGTCCCCTCCTTGTCCATGTTTTCGTACAACCCACATATTTGATTTTATTTATCCTTGTAGCCCTCTAGTAGTTTGTTCATTTACCCTACGACTACCTATTGTTACATGTTGATTATGCCCAAAATGAAATCCTCTCTTCAGCCATGTTTTTTGTGCACCGCACATCTTTGATATGCCCGCCGACTCTTCATGCATGTTTTTGTGCACTACACGTCTTTGAATCCTCTCATGCATAGATGTTGTCTTCTCTGGTGGTCTCTTTCCCCATATAGTCTAAGGTTCGAGGACAATGAAAAACAAGATGCAACTTTATCCACACACGGTGCACCCACATGCCAAGTCCCTCATACCGATAATAACATTTCTATGTAATTGCTTCCTCCACCCCAACTTAAGGGGAAAAGAGTAAACTGATATTTTTCAAGATAGAAATGCCATTTTTTTAATTTTATGGTCAAACTCAAGCATGTTGTTTGATATGCTATCTCTTTTGGTTTCAGAAGATAGGAAAGTTGAGTAGGCACATATCCTCTGGTACAATGTATATGGAAAAAAACATTGATTGATTTCTCCAACAGGCTCACTCCATGATAAAAATACAGAGATGTCTTTATTGGATGATGCATCTACAATTTATGTACAAAAAAGGACACTATATAAGGCCCTATCATGCCCTATGTATTTGTCACCTGCACCATAAACGTCAAGCCTCGTGTCTCTATGCCATTGTTATGTGTAAATTTTGTCTCTTCATCAATGTTTTTGTGCACCACACGTCTTTGATATCCCCGCCATATCATGCATGGATATTGTCTTCTATTTTTTTGAACAAGAGAAGGGACCCGAAGGTCCCTGAAAGCTGCATTAAACATAGGCGGTTACAAACCCAGTTACATACAGAACCCTAAACAACAGCGAAAATACAAACCAGTCCTGGATACTAGCACAAGGGACCGTCAAAATGCTAGAAAAAAAACAATCATGTCCCTGGTCGTCACCGCAGAACTGATTCCACGAACAGCTGTCTTCCGCACCACCGAGGATCTTGCCACTTGCGGAGAGGAAGACAACGAGCGCTGTCGAGGAGTCAAGGAAGGGCCTCCCCTGACGGAGGTTGAACAGACGCCTCCATGGCATCTCGAGATTGAAGATGGTCTCCATTCGACCATGAGAAGCAGGAGCGAGGCAGAGATTGCCAGAATGAGTCCTCTGCTGATTGATTATTCGAGGAAGTTGCCACTTCGACTGTGCCAGGAAATGTTGACCTACGACATAGATCGATGGCCCAAGGACCACCGTGGTAGAGCTTACATCTGCAGCATCAAGATTTCCCTGCCATCTTCCACGTCCGCATAGAGAGTCCAACTCCTCCTCCCCCTCGCCTCCAAGGCCGGCCAAGTGGAGGATCTCGACACCGAGTTCATCAGAGTGGACATACCACACTTATTTAGGGAGCCCGTGCCAACAACTTCATCCATGGAAGCTTGATGTAGAAGGTTGAGGACGGCCGCTTGGTGCCGTCCGGAACATCCAGAGCGGAAAAACTCCAGGTGCGTACCTTCTTGGGAGAGATGCACGAGTGATTACCCACAACTATAGGGGATTGCAACAGTCTTCGAGGGAAGTAAAATCCAAATTTATTGATTCGACACAAGGGGAGGTAAAGAATATTTATAAGCCTTAACAACGGATTTGTCAATTCAGCTGCACCTGGAAAAGCACTAGTAACATGGGTGATGTGAAAGCAACAGTAATATGAGAGCAATGGAATAGTAACACAACAACAGTAGCACAGAGGAGATGGCACCAGAAAATATTCCAGTGCGGAGTTGACTGTATAGCAATGATGATGATAGAAGGACCGGGGTTCCCAGCTATCTACACTAGTGGTAACTCTCCAAATAACATGTGTTGGGTAAACAAATTACAGTTGGCCAATTGATAATTGTGAGGGCATGCATGCTATGACAAGATAAAAGTTAATGTAATATTTAACTGGGCATTACAACATAATACATAGACCATAATCCAACTACATCCATGACTAATAATCCAGCTTCAGGTTATCATTCGAAACCCTTCCAGTATTAAGTTGCAAGCAACAGATTATTGCATTAAGCAATGTGTGTAAAGTAAACAATAGAATTATCCTTAGACAAAACATTATTGTTTTCTTCCTAGTAGCAAAAACACATCTACAATCTTAGAAGTTATTATCACTCTTCCAGAAAACTAGAGGCATGCACCCACTATCGAGCATAAATACTCCCTCTTGGAGATACAGGTAACTACTTGATCAGGGTAACTACAAGTACCGGAGAGCATGCAAGATCTTAAATAACAGTAGTATGATAATATGATGAACAATCTGATCAAAATTCCACAATTTATCGGATCCCAAGAAACACAACACCGATTACATCATATGGATCTCAATCATGTAAGTTAGCTCATGAGATCATTGTATTGAAGTACATGGGAGAGAGAGTACCAACTAGCTACAGCCAAGAACCTGTAGTCCAAGGGGGGAGCTACTCATGAACCATAATGGAGTCGGAGTGGAGGCGGTGGAGTCGATGGAGATGGCTCCGGGGGTAATTCCCCGTCCCGGCAGGGTGCCGGAATAGGAACTTCTGACCCCGGAAACTCGTCTGGATGATGACGGTGGTGACGGAACTTTTTGTGGACCGAGGCTAGATGTTTTAGGGTTTTCTCATCGAAGGGAATTTATAGGCGAAAGGGCGAGGTCGGTGGGCGCCATGTGGCCCCAGACCACCCCTAGGTGTGGGCCAGGGCCAGGCCGCGCCTAGGCATGGTCTGGCCGACTCCTGGCCTCCCTCCGTCTCTCCTCTGAACTCCATCTTCTTTTCGGTAAAATAGCAACTTTGGCTTTTGTTTCGTACAATTTCGAGAATATTTCGTGTACAACTTCTCTGAAATACAAAACAGCAGAAAACAGGGAACTGTCACTGTGGCATCTTATTGTAATAACCCAGAACATAGGAACAACGAAGGGTAGATTTAGAAATGGGATGTGCATTTCATCGCAAAACGGGGGAAATTTTCGCGCCTTATTGCAACTAAACCTAAGAGGGATCGAGGTTCTCTCTCATTTTGCACTTAGGGTTAGGCAATGTGAGTTAGGGAAATTTTGACATGATCTCTTTTGTATCTTGTTGATTTGGGGGAATGATTTCATTTGGCAAGTTATAACACATTAAGCAATAAGCACTATGAATATTGAATTCACAATTCAAATACAACATATGAATTCAAATGACTTTGAATTTCAAATTGAATATTAAATACAATATTTAATCAAGAATATAAACATTACATAAATCAAAAGCTCATAAACAAAAACTTGAGCTTTATTGATACACAACACAAATTACATTGTCTTTACAATATTCTTGATACAAGAATTGATGAATAATAAACAGAAATGAAAAAGGAAAATTACAATATTGTCCTAAACTAAAACGTAGACTAAATGCCTTGAAGAATATCTTCTGGTCATATTCAACTTCAAAACCTGCAAAACAGAATCACAAGTGCTAGCCAGAATGTTAAGTGTTAGAAATTCAGTTTGGACAGAGTGAAACAGAATTCAGTTTGGACAGAGGCACACTGTCACTGCACACTTGTGCTTGTCCAAAGCCTGGACAGCACAAGATAGGATCAAGCAGACCAAGACTGAGCACCACAGAGGGCTCAAGTTTCAGCATATGAGAGCACACAGCTCATGTGTGCTGTGCAAGCCACAACAAGGCCATGCAAGGGCTTAGTCACAAAGCAAGCCAGGCCTGTGTGTCATGGCCAGAATAGAAGTAGGGCTCATATAAAAGGAGCACAAACCCTAGAACAGTAACCAGTCGACCAGATAAGGAATTCACCAGGTAAGGGTGAAGCTAGAACAACAGAGTTCATCCAGTTCTTGCTCAAGAACAGAACCAACACACACAAACCCTCAGCCACCAGAAATCATGGTGACCTAGAAGATCAACCAGGACTGGAGGTGAAGGGCTGGGAAACAACCACAAGTCTGCATCAACACAAAATCTCATTCTAGGAGCTGGAACAAGGTATACCAAGTTCCTGGAGAAGATCCAATGGATCTAATCCATAAATCATGCATGACACAGTCATGGGATTGAGCAGATGCTCAACAGGGTGAATCATCACTTGGTTTTCACCAAGGATCACTGTTAGTCTAAAAAGCCACTAAAATAGAAACCATCCAGATACAGATCTTGTGCACAGAAGCAAGATCTTATGCACAGATAGCACCAGTAGATGTATTGCAATAATTAGCAGCTAGTAAAGACTACATAGAAAATCCTAAGCACATAACCATCAGTAAAACCCTAGATTTCTTCACAGGCAAGCATATTGGCATTCATATCTAGTATGATCCCCAAATATGCAAGCAAAGATGAGTAGCCCACAAGATCCAACCAAATAGGTGAGCAACCAATCAGTAGCAAGGCTACTGAGGTCACATCACACTTAGCACCATTTAAAGTAAAGCCAAATACAGAGCATCATTATCCAGAATTGGATTCAGATTCATTTGCTTGTCAAATAATCATGAACAGCAAATTCATATACAAGCAAGTAATTTAAATCATCACTGCATAAGCAGTTCATCATTAATTAATTTATTCAAGCATGAATATATAACAGATCCATGCTATTTATTGACAGTAGCACATTGTGAGGCAACACAGCACAAGTCACTGCATCATAGCCGCTGGATCAAGTCCAGTGAGCGAGGAAAAGCAACAGCACATATATACAGTAGCATAGTGATGCTTGAGCATCAGCATCAACAAGGAAAATGATTCACTTAGCCACAGAATTAATCAGCAACCAAGCACTGACATTTAATTGATCAAATGGATCAATTGAATCAAGCCAAGCCACACAGATAAGCTAGCCAACAAGAAATGGTTGATCCAATGGATCATTGGCTTACATAGGAGGCACAGAAGCACCTCACACACATCACTGGCATTCACAAGTGTCACAAATGCACAGCAGTACACCTAGACAAACAAGTTTAGATTTCCAGTAAGCATAGCAAGCCCATAAGCATGAACAACATGGCATAGCAAGCTTGTAAGCAAGTACAGCATAGCATAGCAAGATCAGAGCATGATAGGAGCAATAGATAATCAACACATGGCATGTACAGCAAGCAAGGCAACACTAGCCAGTACCAGAGACTGGTAATTTGGCCATAGCTTGCAGAAAATGGAAGCACAAGTAACTTAGGCAGCAATGGCAAGGCTCTGTATGATCACAGGATCACCAGAGAGCAGTAGAACAGGAGGAAGAAGAAGCACAGTAGCTTGGGAGGCGCACATGCATGGAGAGGAGAAGGAGAAGGAGCAGATCACTTACATGCGCCTGGTGGCAGAGGCTATGGCATGGCGAGGCAGTGCTCCCACGGCCATAGCAGCTGCAAAACCCAGGGTAGTCACCGGCGTTACGCCGACGAGCACGAACACCACCACAGCAGCACGGCATGGAGACGATGGCACTGGTACTGCGAGCAGCACCGCGCCAGGTCGGTCTCAGGGGGCGCGCACGTCGACAGCGAGGACAAGAGTTCGCCGGAGACCACCAATCGCCCGAGGCGATTCTCCAGTGGATCCAGAGAGGAGGCGATTCGCCAGGAGAGGATGTAATCGGAGAAACCACGCGGACAGATCGATAGATCATTTCGCGGCGGTCCAGATCAGGTAGGTGGCGAAGGTAGGGAGGTCAGGAGATGGCCGGAGCACGGTGGCGGCCATGGCGGTGACGCCATCGCCACGGGAGTCGCGAGAGATTAGGGTTGGGGCGAGCGAGTGAGAGAGACGCGTGAGTGAGCGAGGTCGGCCGCTTCGGCGCCACTGACCCGCTATGGGGCACGCCTTAGTGGGCTGTCCCATGGGCTTAGGTTAATGGGCTGGCCCAATAGGGGCCAGGGGGTATTCTGGTCATTTCCTAATTAAGAAAAAGGCTAGAATTTCACAAATTTTTAGTAAATAAAATACAACTCTAAAAATCCATTAAAAATTGGATTGGTGAATGAAAAATAAATCTTAACCAGAATAAAATATGAAATAGAATTTTAGGAACAAAAATTTATGAATTTGATGAATTTAAAGTAATAACTTGGAATTTCAAATTCTTATTTCCTTGAATTTAAAAATCAAGGAAAAATCTCAAATAAGTTCAAATACTTATTTTCAAACATTTCAAAATGAAATTCTATTTTTCCAAGTCATTTCTATTGAGAAAGGTATTTTTCAAAGAAAAATACTCTATTCTTTTTATTCCAAAAATATAGAGACAACTCTATTATTTCAAATCATTTTGGACTGATTAATGAATCACAAAGGTAAAATGTTATTACTTTGAATCATGTTACTTTATGAGAATTAAAGTGGTTTAACACATTAAAGCAATTGCAAGTTACTGCCAAAGGCATAAATCTTAACTCAACCCTAAATGGTAATAACTCATTGGGGTAAAGGCAATGTTGAGGAAATCGCTTATCGGGGTCAACTCGGTCGGCTAACGATTAGCGATTAATAGGCAAATCGGCCGATTAATCGAGCGATAAATGAGTTAATCGGGCGATAAATGAGTTTATTGGCTAATCGGTGACCACTGAATAGGGATTAATCGGGCGATTAATCGTTGAATCGGACGATTTTTTGAACAGTGGGTAAAGGGATTCACCATAAAATAATACATTCATGTGCATTATTTGGATTTTATAACATTGTCCTTACCAGACAATGATGCTTCTTACAAAACCCGAGGTCCAGGTTCCATCAACTGCATTGAACTGCACTATCTCGCAGTCCACAAGCAAGTTCACCCTTGCTCATGTCAACTTGAGTATTTTCTACTACTTTAATGCAAAGCTATATACTTATCATTCCTGCATCGCAAATAAAATGTTACTTTCCAACTATGAATATGACTATGTGGCTGGCAATGGAACCATGGTATGTGTTGATATGGTGGAGGTTCCATTGCATGGGTTATATTAACCTAGGATTAACTACCAATGCCATCCAGTGATTCTAGCGCCGTACAAAACGCGTTAACCATGAGATCTATAATGGCTCTAGTGAAGCCAGCCGTATCTTTTCCCTTCTGCACGCCAACGGACTGGTAGAGCTGCGGGGTGTTGGAGGCACTGCCGTAGGTTGGGATAGCCTTTTAAATCCCCATCCATTAGTGATGTTGAGCTCTACGGTCTATGATGGATTGTCCAAAGTACACCGTGAGTAAAGCCGTATTATCGGGAGAAGTCTACTGGGGGTGTACGGGTTTGCAGTCGTGGAGAAGGCGGTGTGGGCTTGGATCTTTATACCTGGCCTCACACCAAAGGAAGTGTGAACGGGGGCAAGTCCCTACGGATGGCAAAAAGGGTGGGATCTCTTGTGGGAAAAGTAACGCACCTCTGTAGAGTGTATCAAATTGTGGCTGTCACTCCTTGTTCCGGGAAGGGAACTGCGAACGCGGCAGGAAAGGAACTCCACGAAGTTCTGGTCAACCTGTGAAGACTGACGGGCATAGTTTTCATAATAAAAGCAACCTTTTGAAGAAATGATTTCAAAACATACATTGACCTGCGATTTCCTGATCAATGGTCATAGCTAGTGCATCAAACACCTTTTTACTCTTTTAGAACTTGCTGAGTACCTCTGTACTCACTTTCTTTCGACACCCTTGCTAGACTGTGATCCAGAAGTGGAGGCCATCAACGATGGAGCACCAGAAGGAAGCTACGAGCTGGTCTACGAGGAACCTGATCTTACCGGCGGAGTTGAAGGAGTAGACTATGGGATAGTCTACGGACCCGATGACACGGAGGTGGAGGAGTAGTGATATACCCTAGCATCATAGAGCCGAGCAACGTAGAACTTACCTAAATAAGTTGTTGAGCTCTCTTTTATATATGGTTATGAGTTGTAATCGTACTTAAGTAGTATCTTAGGGTGTTCTCATAGGACCTGTGAGAATACCAACTTGTTAAGACAATGTTTGTAATAATATATGGAGTGTTATGACCTGCAATGTTTCTGTTGTACCACTCTGAGGGATATGGCAATTTGTGAAGAAGTCCCTTCACAAAGATCATATCAACGACTTGTATACTACAACATGCAGTGGTATGCTGGGTCACCGCAGCTGGTATCAGAGCAAATGTTGCGACCTTAGGTTGGAAAAAAACCTAGTATAGGGAAGAAACCTGTAGGAGTCAAGTAGAAATAGTAAAGGATTCTCTAGAAATATGGTGATTATTCACATGAGAATAGCAAAACCATATATTTTAGTGCGATAATTCTTTATTATAGCTATTATGATGCATTATCACTACTAATATTCAGCTTTTGTATACAGCCATAATGGCGAACACTTTTCCTAAGAGGACTTTGAGGAAGGTTGAGGGATGGCTCGGTGATTATGATGGACAAATCACAGATCTCCTGCGTGGGATGCTGAAGGAACTCCATTGTGACCCACGGATACCCGTTATCAAGTATATCTATTACGATGGGGAAATCCTAGCCAAGTGCAGAGTATCGGTCCAACTACCAACGCAACTGCTGATGAGTCGTATAATGCCATACGGAGAAGCCAAAACCATCACCACAGCCTATCACATGGCCCTATTCAAGTCAATCCTTGAGATAAGGCAGCACAAGTCAGTAAAGCTGCTATGTTCAGCGTATTCTCATATACCTCATGTCGAGGAAGATGAGGATCCCACTCTGAATCATCTGGTGTTAGCACACAGAAGCCCTGAAGCTGCAGCACAGCACATGGATAGTTGTAAGCCTTTATTGACCACGATGTACCTTTTACACATGAAGATGAGGGGTGAGATTGAGCACATGCTAACTGAGTTCACGGACCCTGATAAAGTCCAAACTCGGATGCATGATCTGAGGGCACAACCACAACACACTACACCTTTCTTTAGCCTAGACAGCTATGTAGATATGAGTGACCAGTTGTCCCAGAAAGATCCACTCACACCCAACTTTGTCCCACACTATCCACATGTGTCAGCATCGTATGAGTCTGGATATGGGGGAGATGATTCTAGGAACCTAAACTGCTCGGAGTCACCAATCGAGAATTCGACTGGTTGGCGTTTCGGGGAACCATTTGGGGATGAAGGAGAACCCATCACTTGTGATACAGAGGACGAAGGAGGCGCGGTTAACCAGAACGTTAACCAAAGCTTTGGGCAGGAAGAGAAAGACACCAACTCCATTTCTTTAGATCTGGAGATGGGATTACCCAAAACATCCCAGTACGTTGTAGGTGAGAGTTCTGGAACTAAGAAAAAGAAGAAGAAGAAGATGAGAGGTCAAGTAAGTAGGAATCCTCCATGGATGGCAGAAGAAGGTGAGCTGTATCCCACTGGGGATACATATGAGTCTTTATCCAGCTACTTTGGCATGACAGATCTCTGTCTCGGCACTTCGTCCGATTTCGATTACATACCTACTGGAAGGACCTTCATTCCGGACGGTGTTCGGAAGACAAACCGCTGTACCGGATGGACCCCAGGGATGTACGCGGAGGCGAGTTATGATGATGAGGAGTAGAGCTCCAAGGAAGAATAAAGTAATCTAGGTGGTATTGTAATAGAACGTATTTTTAAATTCCGTTGGCTTGGGCTTTAAGCCAAATAAGTGGTTTATATATACCACATGTAATATAAATGTGTGTGTGTTATGTAATATACAAAGTATATGCATAATAAATGTTTGTTTTGTATTTGCTTCTTGATTTCATTGTGTGACTAGTTTTGGGCAATGAGTTGAGCTCAGAAAACATTTGCATGGTGTAATTATGAGTAATCGCTCTTTGTTACAGGACTAGGGGGAACATGGCGTTAGTAGAAACCGAAGAGGCTCGCAGAGAGCGGGAGGCGAGAGAAAAAGAGGAGGCAGATGCAGCAGCTAGAGCAGAGAATGCACCACCACCACCACACCCAATGATGCACCCAGACTTCCAACAGTATATGAGAGCAATGGAGGAAGATAGGAGGCGGTACCAGGAAAGTCAAAGCAAGAACATGCAAGACTTCTTTACCCACGTCATTAATGAGAAGGGTAATGAAGGCAAGGGAGTAACCCTATCAGACTTCCAAAATGCAAGACCACTACCTTTTACATCAGCTCAAGAACCAATGGATGCTGAAGATTGGCTCATGGATACGGAACGGAAGCTGAAGACCGTTGGTTGCAACGATGAGGAGAAGATTCGATATACTACTTATCTGTTGTCAGGACCAGCAGCGTCATGGTGGGAGAATCTTGTAGCAGTACACCCTCCAGATAAGGTGTTCACCTGGGAGGAGTTCAAGAAGAAGTTCCGGGATGCCCATGTTCCGGAGAGCGTGGTGGAGCTGAAGAAGAGGGAGTTTGACGAACTACGTCAGAACACTGCACCCATTATGCAGTATGTCCGGGATTTCAACAGGTTGTCAAGCTATGCACCTGAGGATGTTGATACGGAGGAAAAGAGAAAGAAGCGGTTCATGAAAGGCATGAATCCATACATGAAGATGCAACTTAGGTTGGCACAGACTGCTGAATTCCAGGAACTGATTGACTCGGCAATCACTTTCGAGGATGACTACAGGCAAGTCCAGGAGGATAGGAGGAAGAGGGCTCGTATCGAGCCAAGGAAGTACCCAATTAGCAAACCAACACCTGATCGGAGTTTCAAACCCCGATTTCGACCGACTACTGGTAATAAATACAACCGGGGAGGTTAGAGTCAGAACCCAATCAATCAGATCATTGATGTCTACTCACGCTTCTTTTCCTGTAGACAGTGTTGGGCCTCCAAGAGCAGAGGTTTGTAGAACAGCAGCAAGTTTTCCCTTAAGTGGATCACCCAAGGTTTATCGAACTCAGGGAGGAAGAGGTCAAAGATATCCCTCTCATGCAACCTTGCAGCCACAAAGCAAGAAGTCTCTTGTGTCCCCAACACACCTAATACACTTGTCAGATGTATAGGTGCACTAGTTCGGCGAAGAGATAGTGAAATACAGGTGGTATGAATATATATGAGCAGTAGTAACGGCACCAGAAAATAGCTTGATGCTACAACTGGCGTGTGGTTGATGGTGGTAATATTGCAGGCAGTACAGATGCAGTAGAACAGTAAACAAGCGATGATTGCAGTATTTGGGAACAAGGCCTAGGGATTATACTTTCACTAGTGGACACTCTCTATATTGATCACATAACAGAATAGATAAATGCTATACTCTACACTCTCTTGTTGGATGATGAACACCACTAATTGTGTAGGATTACACGAACCCTCAATGCCGGAGTTAACAAGCTCCACAATATTCGATATTCATGTTTAAATAACCTTAGAGTGCATGATAGATCATTGCAATTACACCAAGTACTAACAAAGCATGCACACTGTCACCATCACACTATGAAGGAGGCATAGATCACATCAATACTATCATAGCAATAATTAACTTCATAATCTACAAGAGATTACAATCATAACCTACGCCAAGTACTACACGATGCACACACTGTCACCATTACACCGTGCAGGAGGAATAGAGTACTTTAATAACATCACTAGAGTAGCACATAGATGAATAGTGATATAAAACACATTGCAATCATAAAGGGATATAAATAAGCACTTCACTATGCTATCCATAACAGTGAATAAGTATTCTGTGAAATATAGCCTAAGAGACCCACACGGTGCACACACTGTCACCTTTACACACGTGGGACAAGGAGTCTCCGGAGATCACATAAGTAAAATTCACTTGAATAGCATAACGACATCTAGATTACAAGCATCATCATATGGATCTCAATCATGTAAGGCAGCTCATGAGATCATTGTATTGAAGTACATAGGGAGAGAGATTAACCACATAGCTACCGGTACAGCCCTTAGCCTCGATGGAGAACTACTCCCTCCTCATGGGAGACAGCAGCGTTGATGAAGATGGCGGTGGTGTCGATGGAGATGCCTTCCGGGGGCACTTCCCCGTCCCGGCGGTGTGCCGGAACAGAGAGTTCTGTCCCCCAGATCTTGGCTTCGCGATGGCGGCGGCTCTGGAAGGTTTCTCGTACCGTGGCTTTTCCGTATCGAAGATTTAGGTCAGGGACCTTTATATAGGCGAAGAGGCGGAGTCGGAGGGCTGACAAGGCGACGACACAGTAGGGGGGCGCGGCCCACCCCCTGGCCGCGCCAGCCTATCATCTGGGGCCCACAGGGCCCTCCTCTGGTGGCTCTCGGGTGTTCTGGAAGCTTCGTGGGATTTTAAGATCTTGGGCGTTGATTTCGTCCAATTCCGAGAATATTTCCTTACTAGGATTTCTGAAACCAAAAACAGCAGAAAACAGGAACTGGCACTTCGGCATCTCGTCAATAGGTTAGTTCCGGAAAACGCATAAAATCATCATAAAGTATGTATAAAACATGTAGGTATTGTCAACAAGCATGGAACATCAGAAATTATAGATACGTTGGAGATGTATCAGCATCCCCAAGCTTAGTTCCTACTCGTCCCCGAGTAGGTAAACGATAACAAAGATAATTTCTGAAGTGACATGCTACCAACATGATCTTAATCATACTATTGTAAAGCATATGAGATGAATGCAGCGATTCGAAGCAATGTTAATGCAATGACTAAACAATTGAATCATATAGCAAAGACTTTTCATGAATAGTACTTTCAAGACAAGCATCAATAAGTCTTGCATAAGAGTTAACTCATAAAGCAATAGATTCAGAGTAAAGGCATTGAAGCAACACAAAGGAAGATTAAGTTTCAGCGGTTGCTTTCAACTTGTAACATGTATATCTCATGGATAGTTGTCAATGCAAAGTAATATAACAAGTGCAATAAGCAAACATGTAAGAATCAATGCACAGTTAGCACAAGTGTTTGCTTCTTGATATGGAGAGAAATAGGTGAACTGACTCAACATAAAAGTAAAAGAATGGCCCTTCGCAGAGGGAAGCATTGATTGCTATATTTGTGCTAGAGCTTTTATTTTGAAAACATAAAGAGAGCATAAAAGTAAAATTTTGAGAGGTGTTTGTTGTTGTCAACGAATGGTAATGGGCACTCTAACCCCCTTGCCAGACAAACCTTCAAAGAGAGGCTCCCATGAAACATTTTTATTTTTGGGTGGCACTCCTTCCAACCTTTACTTTCACAAACCATGGCTAACTGAATCCTCGGGTGCCTGCCAACAATCTCATACCATGAAGGAGTTCCTTTTATTTTAGTTTTATTTAGATGACACTCCTCCCCACCTTTGCTTTCTCAAGCCATGGCTAACCGAATCCTCGGGTGCTGTCCAACAATCACATACCATGGAGGAGTGTCTATTTTTTTGTAAAATTATGAATGTTAGTTAATTTGGGACTGGGAATCCCATTGCCAGCTCTTTTTGCAAAATTATTGGATAAACGGATGAAGCCACTAGTCCATTGGTGAAAGTTGCCCAACAAGATTGAAAGATAAACACCACATACTTCCTCATGAGCTATAAAACATTGACACAAATAAGAGGTAATAAATTTTGAAGTGTTTAAAGATAGCACTCAAGCAATTTACTTTGGAATGGCAGAAAATACCATGTAGTAGGTAGGTGATACGTCTCCGACGTATCGATAATTTCTTATGTTCCATGCCACATTATTGATGATTTCTACATGTTATATGCACACTTTATGTCATATTCGTGCATTTTCTGGAACTAACCTATTAACAAGATGCCGAAGTGCCAGTTGCTGTTTTCTGCTGTTTTTGGTTTCAGAAATCCTAGTAACGAAATATTCTCGGAATCGGACGAAATCAACGCCCAGGTTCCTATTTTACCCGGAAGCATCCAGAATACCCGAGAGTCACCAGGGAGGGGGCACAGGCCACCCAAACCCTAGGCCGGCGCGGCCAGGGGGGCCCGCGCCACCCTATGGTGTGGGCACCCCTTCGACCCTCCTGCACCGCCTCTTCGCCTATTTAAAGCCCCTGGATCGAAAACCCTGATACGTTCGACGAAAACCACAGAAACCTTCCAGAGCCGCCGCCATCGCGACGCCAAGATCTGGGGGACAGGAGTCTCTGTTCCGGCACGCTGCCGGAGCGGGGAAGTGCCCCCGGAAGGCTTCTCCATCGACACCGCTGCCATCTCCACCGCCATCTTCATCACCGCTGCTGCTCCCATGAGGAGGGAGTAGTTCTCCATCGAGGCTTGGGGCTGTACCGGTAGCTATGTGGTTCATCTCTCCCATGTACCTCAATACAATAATCTCATGAGCTGCTTTACATGATTGAGATTCATATGAGTTTGTATCACTACTATCTATGTGCTACTCTAGCAAAGTTATTAAAGTAGTTCTATTCCTCCTGCACGTGTGTAAAGGTGACAGTGTGTGCACCGTGTTAGTACTTGGTTTATGCTATGATCATGATCTCTTGTAGATTGCGAAGTTAACTATTGCTATGATAATATTGATGTGATCTATTCCTCCTACATATGCATGAAGGTGACAGTGTGCATGCTATGTTAGTACTTGGTTTAGTAGTGTTGATCTATCTTACACTATAAGGTTACTTAAACATGAACATAATTGTGGAGCTTGTTAACTCCGGCATTGAGGGTTCGTGTAATCCTACGCAATGTGTTCATCATCCAACAAAAGTGTAGAGTATGCATTTATCTATTCTGTTATGTGATCAATGTTGAGAGTGTCCACTAGTGAAAGTGTAATCCCTAGGCCTTGTTCTTAAATACTGCTATCGCTACTTGTTTACTACTGCTGCGTTACTACTGCTTGTTTACTGTTTTACTGTGTTACTATTGCTGCAATACTACCACCATCAACTACACGCCGGCAAGCTATTTTCTGGCACCGTTGCTACTGCTCATACTTATTTATACCACCTGTATTTCACTATCTCTTCGCCGAACTAGTGCACCTATTAGGTGTGTTGGGGACACAAGAGACTTCTTGCTTTGTGGTTGCAGGGTTGCATGAGAGGGATATCTTTGACCTCTTCCTCCCTGAGTTCGATAAACCTTGGGTGATCCACTTAAGGGAAAACTTGCTGCTGTTCTACAAACCTCTCGCTCTTGGAGGCCCAACACTGTCTACAGGAAAGGAGGGGGAACGTAGACATCAAGCAATTTTCTGGCGCCGTTGCCGGGGAGGAAAGGTAAAAGGTACTCACACTCCGGACCTCGGCTACTAAGCTATTTCCCGGCGCTGTAAGTACTCGAAGCTATTTCCTTTAGATCCTGCAATTGCATCTTTTTGTTTCTTGTTTACACTAGTTTGGCATAATGGACAAGAATGATCTTCTTATTCTATTTCCTGATTTAAAACATGGATTGTTTGATGCGAAAATTAAAAAACCTATGGAATCTTATTTGCATGCTGGTAGTAATATTAGTATGAACGCTTTGAACACCATTGTTGACAATAATATAGAAAGCTCTAAGCTTGGGGAAGCTGGTTTTCATGATCTTTTTAGTCCCCCAAGCATTGAGGAGAAAATTTTCTTTGATGATACTTTGCCTCCTATTTATGATGATTATAATGATAGTGGTCTTTTGGTGCCACCTACTATGGAGAGTGAATTTTGTTATGATTATATTATGCCTCCTACACTTGATGAGAATAATAATGATAGCTACTTTGTTGAATTTGCTCCCACTACTATTACTAATAAAATTGATTATGCTTATGTGGAGAGTAATAATTTTATGCATGAGACTCATGATAAGAATGCTTTATGTGATGGTTATATTGTTGAGTTTGCTCATGTTGCTACTGAAAGTTATTATGAGAGAGGAAAATATGGTTGTAGAAATTTTCATGTTACTAAAATGCCTCTCTATGTGCTGAAATTTTTCAAGCTATACTTGTTTTATCTTCCTATGCTTGTTACTTTGCTCTTCATGAACTTGTTTACTTACAAGATTCCTTTGCATAGGAAGCATGTTAGACTTAAATGTGTTTTGAATTTGCCTCTTGATGCTCTCTTTTGCTTCAAATACTATTTCTTGCGAGTGCATCATTAAAACTGCTGAGCCCATCTTAATGGCTATAAAGAAAAGAACTTCTTGGGAGATAACCCATGTGTTATTTTGCTACAGTACTTTGTTTTTATTTTGTGTCTTGGAAGTTGTTTACTACTGTAGCAACCTCTCCTTATCTTAGTTTTGTGTTTGGTTGTGCCAAGTGAAGCCTCTAATCGAAGGTTGATACTAGATTTGGATTTCTGCGCAGAAACAGATTTCTATCTGTCACGAATCTGGGATTTTCTCTCTGTAGAAAAATCATAAAAATATGCCAATTTACGTGCGTGTTCCTCAGATATGTACGCAACTTTCATTAGTTTTGAGTTTTCTGATCTGAGCAACGGAAGTATTTATTAAAAATTCGTCTTTACGGACTGTTCTGTTTTGACAGATTCTGCCTTTTATTTCGCATTGCCTCTTTCGCTATGTGGGATGGATTTCTTTGTTCCATTAAACTCCAGTAGCTTTGGGCAATGTCCAGAAGTGTTAAAAATGATTGTGTCACCTCTGAACATGTGAGTTTTTGATTATGTACTAACCCCTCTAATGAAGTTTATGAGAAGTTTGGTGTGAAGGAAGTTTTCAAGGGTCAAGAGAGGAGGATGATATACTATGATCAAGAAGAGTGAAAGCTCTAAGCTTGGGGATGCCCCGGTGGTTCACCCCTGCATATATCAAGAAGACTCAAGCGTCTAAGCTTGGGGATGCCCAAGGCATCCCCTTCTTCATCGACAAATTATCAGGTTCCTTCTCTTGAAACTATATTTTTATTCGGTCACATCTTATGTGCTTTACTTGGAGCGTCTGTATGTTTCTTGTTTTTGTTTTTGTTTGAATAAATTGGATTACATCATGCTTGTGTGGGAGAGAGACATGCTCCGCTGGTTCGTATGAACACATGTGTTCTTAGCTCATAATATTCATGGCGAAGTTTTCTTCTTCGTTAAATTGTTATATGGTTGGAATTGGAAAATGATACATGTAGTAATTGCTATTAATGTCTTGGGTAATGTGATACTTGGCAATTGTTGTGCTCATGATTAAGCTCTTGCATCATATGCTTTGCACCAATTAATGAAGAAATACATAGAGCATGCTAAAATTTGGTTTGCATAATTGGTCTCTCTAAGGTCTAGATAATTTCTAGTATTGAGTTTGAACAACAAGGAAGACGGTGTAGAGTCTTATAATGTTTACAATGTGTCTTTTATGTGAGTTTTGCTGCGCCGTTCATCCTTGTGTTTGTTTCAAATAACCTTGCTAGCCTAAGCCTTGTATCGAGAGGGAATACTTCTCATGCATCCAAATACTTGAGTCAACTACTATGCCATTTGTGTCCACCATACCTACCTACTACATGGTATTTTCCGCCATTCCAAAGTAAATTGCTTGAGTGCTACCTTTAAAATTCCATCATTCACCTTTGCAATATATAGCTCATGGGACAAATAGCTTAAAAACTATTGTGGTATTGAATATGTAATTATGCACTTTATCTCTTATTAAGTTGCTTGTTGTGCGATAACCATGTTCACTGGGGACGCCATCAACTATTCATTGTTGAATTTCATGTGAGTTGCTATGCATGTCCGTCTTGTCTGAAGTAAGAGCGATCTACCACCATATGGTTAAGCATGCATATTGTTAGAGAAGAACATTGGGCCGCTAACTAAAGCCATGATCCATGGTGGAAGTTTCAGTTTTGGACATATATCCTCAATCTCAAATGAGAAAATTATTAATTGTTGTTACATGCTTATGCATAAAAGAGGAGTCCATTATCTGTTGTCTATGTTGTCCCGGTATGGACGTCTAAGTTGAGAATAATCAATAGCGAGAAATCCAATGCGAGCTTTCTCCTTAGACCTTTGTACAGGCGGCATAGAGGTACCCCTTTGTGACACTTGGTCAAAACATGTGCATTGTGATGATCCGGTAGTCCAAGCTAATTAGGACAAGGTGCGGGCACTATTAGTACACTATGCACGAGGCTTGCAACTTATAAGATATAATTTACATGATGCATATGCTTTATTACTACCGTTGACAAAATTGTTTCATGTTTTCAAAATCAAAGCTCTAGCACAAATATAGCAATCGATGCTTTTCCTCTATGGAGGACCATTCTTTTACTTTCAATGTTGAGTCAGTTCACCTATTTCTCTCCACCTCAAGAAGCAAACACTTGTGTGAACTGTGCATTGATTCCTACATACTTGCTTATTGCACTTATTATATTACTCTATGTTGACAATATCTATGAGATATACATGTTATAAGTTGAAAGCAACCGCTGAAACTTAATCTTCTTTTGTGTTGCTTCAATGCCTTTACTTTGAATTATTGCTTTATGAGTTAACTTTTATGCAAGACTTATTGATGCTTGTCTCGAAGTACTATTCATGAAAAGTCTTTGCTTTATGATTCAGTTGTTTACTCATGTCATTACCATTGTCTTGGATTGCTGCATTCACTACATATGCTTTACAAATAGTATGATCAAGTTTATGATGGCATGTCACTCCAGAAATTATCTGTGTTATCGTTTTACCTGCTCGGGACGAGCAGAACTAAGCTTGGGGATGCTGATACGTCTCCGACGTATCGATAATTTCTTATGTTCCATGCCACATTATTGATGATTTCTACATGTTATATGCACACTTTATGTCATATTCGTGCATTTTCTGGAACTAACCTATTAACAAGATGCCGAAGTGCCAGTTGCTGTTTTCTGCTGTTTTTGGTTTCAGAAATCCTAGTAACGAAATATTCTCGGAATCGGACGAAATCAACGCCCAGGTTCCTATTTTACCCGGAAGCATCCAGAATACCCGAGAGTCACCAGGGAGGGGGCACAGGCCACCCAAACCCTAGGCCGGCGCGGCCAGGGGGGCCCGCGCCACCCTATGGTGTGGGCACCCCTTCGACCCTCCTGCGCCGCCTCTTCGCCTATTTAAAGCCCCTGGATCGAAAACCCTGATACGTTCGACGAAAACCACAGAAACCTTCCAGAGCCGCCGCCGTGGCGACGCCAAGATCTGGGGGACAGGAGTCTCTGTTCCGGCACGCTGCCGGAGCGGGGAAGTGCCCCCGGAAGGCTTCTCCATCGACACCGCTGCCATCTCCACCGCCATCTTCATCACCGCTGCTGCTCCCATGAGGAGGGAGTAGTTCTCCATCGAGGCTTGGGGCTGTACCGGTAGCTATGTGGTTCATCTCTCCCATGTACCTCAATACAATAATCTCATGAGCTGCTTTACATGATTGAGATTCATATGAGTTTGTATCACTACTATCTATGTGCTACTCTAGCAAAGTTATTAAAGTAGTTCTATTCCTCCTGCACGTGTGTAAAGGTGACAATGTGTGCACCGTGTTAGTACTTGGTTTATGCTATGATCATGATCTCTTGTAGATTGCGAAGTTAACTATTGCTATGATAATATTGATGTGATCTATTCCTCCTACATATGCATGAAGGTGACAGTGTGCATGCTATGTTAGTACTTGGTTTAGTAGTGTTGATCTATCTTACACTATAAGGTTACTTAAACATGAACATAATTGTGGAGCTTGTTAACTCCGGCATTGAGGGTTCGTGTAATCCTACGCAATGTGTTCATCATCCAACAAAAGTGTAGAGTATGCATTTATCTATTCTGTTATGTGATCAATGTTGAGAGTGTCCACTAGTGAAAGTGTAATCCCTAGGCCTTGTTCTTAAATACTGCTATCGCTACTTGTTTACTACTGCTGCGTTACTACTGCTTGTTTACTGTTTTACTGTGTTACTACTGCTGCAATACTACCACCATCAACTACACGCCGGCAAGCTATTTTCTGGCACCGTTGCTACTGCTCATACTTATTTATACCACCTGTATTTCACTATCTCTTCGCCGAACTAGTGCACCTATTAGGTGTGTTGGGGACACAAGAGACTTCTTGCTTTGTGGTTGCAGGGTTGCATGAGAGGGATATCTTTGACCTCTTCCTCCCTGAGTTCGATAAACCTTGGGTGATCCACTTAAGGGAAAACTTACTGCTGTTCTACAAACCTCTGCTCTTGGAGGCCCAACACTGTCTACAGGAAAGGAGGGGGAACGTAGACATCAGTAGGTATGGTGGACACAAATGGCATAGTGTTTGGCTCAAGGATTTGGATGCATGAGAAGTATTCCCTCTCAATACAAGGCTTAGGCTAGCAAGGTTGTTTGAAGCAAACACAAGTATGAACTAGTACAGCAAAACTCACATAAAAGACATATTGCAAGCATTTTACTATAAGACTCTACACCGTCTTCCTTGTTGTTCGACCCTTACTAGAAAATATCTAGACCTTAGAGAGACCAATCATGCAAACCAAATTTTAACAAGCTCTATGTAGTTTTTCTTTAATAGGTGCAAAGTATATGATGCAAGAGCTTAAACATGAGCACAACAATTGCCAAGTATCAAATTATTCAAGACATTATACCAATTACCACATGTAGCATTTCCCGTTTCCAACCATATAACAATTAACGAAGCAGTTTCAACCTTCGCCATGAACATTAAAAGCTAAGAACACATGTGTTCATACGAACCAGCGGAGCGTGTCTCTCTCCCACACAAGCATTTATTCAGAGAATGAAAATAACAAAACGAAAATAAAAGCACACAGACGCTCCAAGTAAAGTACATAAGATGTGACCGAATAAAAATATAGTTTCAAGAGAAGAAACCTGATAATGTTGTCGATGAAGAAGGGGATGCCTTGGGCATCCCCAAGCTTAGATGCTTGAGTCTTCTTGAAATATGCAGGGATGAACCACCGGGGCATCCTCAAGCTTAGACTTTTCACTCTTCTTGATCATATTGTATCATCCTCCTCTCTTGACCCTTGAAAACTTCCTCCACACCAAACTCGAAACAAACTCATTTGAGGGTTAGTGCATAATCAAAAATTCACATGTTCAGAGGTGACACAATCATTTTTAACACTTCTGGACATTGCTCAAAGCTACTGGAAGTTAATGGAACAAAGAAATCCATCCAACATAGCAAAAGAGGCAATGCGAAATAAAAGGCAGAATCTGTCAAAACAGAACAGTCCGTAAAGACGAATTTTAAAGAGGCACCAGACTTGCTCAAATGAAAATGCTCAAATTGAATGAAAGTTGCGTACATATCTGAGGATCACTCACGCAAATTGGCATAATTTTCTGAGTTACCTACAGAGAATTAGGCCCAGATTCATGACAGCAAGAAATCTGTTTCTGCGCAGTAATCCAAATCTAGTATGAACCTTACTATCAAAGACTTTACTTGGCACAACAATGCAATAAAATAAATATAAGGAGAGGTTGCTACAGTATTAAAAACTTCCAAGACACAAATATAAAACAAAATTATTGTAGCAAAATAAACACATGGGTTATCTCCCAAGAAGTTCTTTCTTTATAGCCATTAAGATGGGCTCAATAATTTCAATGATGCACTCCCAAGAAATAAGAGTTGAGGCAAAATAGAGCATCAAGAAGCAAATTCAAAACACATTTAAGTCTAACCCACTTCCTATGCAAAGGAATCTTGTACACAAATGAATTCATGAAGAACAAAGTGACAAGCATAAGAGGATAAAACACGTGTAGCTTCAAAAATTTCAGCACATAGAGAGGTGTTTTAGTAACATGAAAATTTCTACAACCATATTTTCCTCTCTCATAATAATATATCCAGTAGCATCCTGAGCAAACTCAACAATATAACTATCACATAAAGCATTCTTATCATGAGTCTCATGCATAAAATTATTACTCTCCACATAAGCATAATCAATTTTAGTAGTTGTAGTGGGAGCAAATTCAACAAAGTAGCTATCATTATTATTCTCATCATCAAATATAGGAGGCATATCGTAATCATAATCAAATTTATCCTCCATAACAGGCGGCACCAAAAGACCACTATCATTATAATCATCATAAATAGGAGGCAAAGTATCATCAAAGTAAATTTTCTCCTCAATGCTTGGGGGACTAAAAAGATCATGCT
The DNA here is from genome assembly GCF_019359855.2 of Lolium perenne. Classification (NCBI taxonomy): domain Eukaryota; kingdom Viridiplantae; phylum Streptophyta; class Magnoliopsida; order Poales; family Poaceae; genus Lolium; species Lolium perenne. Next base: position 149,211,841 of record NC_067245.2, read on the forward strand.
CATCAAAACCAACTTCCCCAAGCTTAGAATTTTCCATATCATTAGCAACAATGGTGTTCAAAGTATTCATACTAATATGTTCCATGGGTTCTTTAATTTTCGCATCAAACCATCCATGTATAAACTCAGGAAATAGAATAAAAAGCTCCATGTTGCTTTCCATTGTGCCAAACTAGTGTAAAACAAGAAACAAAAAGATGCAATTGCATGATCTAAAGGAAATAGCTTTGAGTACTTACAACGGTGCTGGAAAATAGCTTAGTAGCCGAGATCCGGAGTGTGAGTACCTTTTACCTTTCCTCCTCGGCAACGGCGCCAGAAAAGTGCTTGATGTCTACTCACGCTTCTTTTCCTGTAGACAGTGTTGGGCCTCCAAGAGCAGAGGTTTGTAGAACAGCAGCAAGTTTTCCCTTAAGTGGATCACCCAAGGTTTATCGAACTCAGGGAGGAAGAGGTCAAAGATATCCCTCTCATACAACCTTGCAACCACAAAGCAAGAAGTCTCTTGTGTCCCCAACACACCTAATACACTTGTCAGATGTATAGGTGCACTAGTTCGGCGAAGAGATAGTGAAATACAGGTGGTATGAATATATATGAGCAGTAGTAACGGCACCGTAAAAATAGCTTGATGCTACAACCGGCGTGTGGTTGATGGTGGTAATATTGCAGCAAGATACGGATGCAGAGAGAACAAGAAACAAGCGATGATTGCAGTATTTGGGAACAAGGCCTAGGGATTATACTTTCACTAGTGGACACTCTCTATATTGATCACATAACAGAATAGATAAATGCTATACTCTACACTCTCTTGTTGGATGATGAACACCACTAATTGTGTAGGATTACACGAACCCTCAATGCCGGAGTTAACAAGCTCCACAATATTCGATATTCATGTTTAAATAACCTTAGAGTGCATGATAGATCATTGCAATTACACCAAGTACTAACAAAGCATGCACACTGTCACCATCACACTATGAAGGAGGCATAGATCACATCAATACTATCATAGCAATAATTAACTTCATAATCTACAAGAGATTACAATCATAACCTACGCCAAGTACTACACGATGCACACACTGTCACCATTACACCGTGCAGGAGGAATAGAGTACTTTAATAACATCACTAGAGTAGCACATAGATGAATAGTGATACAAAACACATTGCAATCATAAAGGGATATAAATAAGCACTTCACTATGCTATCCATAACAGTGAATAAGTATTCTGTGAAATATAGCCTAAGAGACCCACACGGTGCACACACTGTCACCTTTACACATGTGGGACAAGGAGTCTCCGGAGATCACATAAGTAAAATTCACTTGAATAGCATAACGACATCTAGATTACAAGCATCATCATATGGATCTCAATCATGTAAGGCAGCTCATGAGATCATTGTATTGAAGTACATAGGGAGAGAGATTAACCACATAGCTACCGGTATATCCCTTAGCCTCGATGGAGAACTACTCCCTCCTCATGGGAGACAGCAGCGTTGATGAAGATGGCGGTGGTGTCGATGGAGATGCCTTCCGGGGGCACTTCCCCGTCCCGGCGGCGTGCCGGAACAGAGAGTTATGTCCCCCAGATCTTGGCTTCGCGATGGCGGCGGCTCTGGAAGGTTTCTCGTACCGTGGATTTTCCGTATCGAAGATTTAGGTTAGGGACCTTTATATAGGCGAAGAGGCAGAGTCGGAGGGCTGACAAGGCGACGACACAGTAGGGGGCGCGGCCCACCCTCTGGCCGCGCTAGCCTATCATCTGGGGCCCACAGGGCCCTCCTCTGGTGGCTCTCGGGTGTTCTGGAAGCTTCGTGGGATTTTAAGATCTTGGGCGTTGATTTCGTCCAATTTCGAGAATATTTCCTTACTAGGATTTCTGAAACCAAAAACAGCAGAAAACAGGAACTGGCACTTCGGTATCTCGTCAATAGGTTAGTTCCGGAAAACGCATAAAATCATCATAAAGTATGTATAAAACATGTAGGTATTGTCATAAAACAAGCATGGAACATTAGAAATTATAGATACGTTGGAGACGTATCAATCATCTGCAACAACTGTGGCCTGAGAGGTCATTTGCACAAGGATTGTCAGAAACCCAGAATCATCTGTTATGGTTGTGGGAAGGATGGACACATCAAGCCGGAGTGTCCAAACAAGTCATCTTGGAGCGGACAGAGCTCAGGAGGACGAGGTGGAAACAACAACAACAACAACTGCAACAACAACAACAACAACAACAACAACCGCAACTACAACAACAACAACAAGAGGGGAAAGCCTTATGGAAAGCTGAATTGCACATCTTTGGAGCAAGCAGAAGAGTCGGATCAAACAGTCTTAGGTACGCTAAGCATCCTTACTCATCCTGGCAAAGTCTTATTTGATACTGGAGCAACCACATCATTTCTTGCATTGGAATTTGTGGAAAAATTCGGGCTTAGATGTTCTAAGTTAGAAACTCCTATAACTGTTCTATCCGCGGGGGGAACGATCTTAGTAACCCACGTGAAAGAAGCACAAGTCATAACCATATGTGATTGTGTGTATTTCGCGGACCTATTCATCATTCCCATGAAGGACATATCCGTCATCCTAGGGATGGACTGGTTAACAGAGAATGGAGCGGTGATCAACTGTGGAGACAAAACAGTATCACTGCGCAACTCTATTGGAGGCCGAATAGTTTTCCAAGGAGACAAATACAGTGAGTTGGAGATAGGATTGGAACTCAATAGTTTGAAGGAGGTGAGGATTGAAGATATCCCTGTAGTGAATGAGTTTCCAGATGTATTTCCTAAGGAACTACCGGGCATGCCACCCGATAGAGAGATAGAATTCACCATCGATCTGATTCCAGGCACAGCACCAATAGCTCAACCACCATATAAGATGGGACCCAAGGAATTAGTGGAACTGAAAGCTCAGATAGATGAGTTGGAACAGAAGGGATTCATTCAAGAAAGTGTGTCACCGTGGGGTACACCAGTCATTTTTGTGGATAAAAGAGATGGTGGAAAGAGAATGTGTGGAAATTACAGGAATCTGAACAATGTAACTATCAAGAACAAGTATCCTTTACCTAGGATACAAGACCTTTTTGATCAAGTTCAAGGAGCTGGAGTCTTCTCGAAGATAGATTTAAGGTCAGGATACCATCAAATCAAGATCAAGAAGGAGGATGTGCCAAAAACAGCGTTTGTATCAAGGTATGGACACCATGAATACTTGGTTGTACCATTTGGACTAACAAATGCACCAGCAATTTTCATGAATTTGATGAACAAGATATTCATGAAGTACTTGGACAAGTTTGTGATAGTGTTCATAGATGATATTCTAATCTATTCCAAAGATAAAGAAGAACATGCCAAGCATTTGTAGATAGTTCTGCAAATTTTGAGAGAACATCAGCTATATGCGAAGTTCAGCAAGTGCAGATTTTGGTTAGATAGTGTTGAATTTCTTGGACATGTCATAACCAAAGAAGGCATAGCGGTGAATCCAAGCAAGGTTCAGTCAGTATTGGAATGGAAGTCACCCAAAAATGCTAAGGAGATACGAGGATTTCTTGGTATGGCAGGTTATTATCGGAGATTCATAGAGGGATTTTCGAAGATTGCAGGACCAATGACCAAGTTACTCAAGAAAAATACTCCATTTGTGTGGACTGATGAGTGTGAAGCCAGCTTCCAAACACTCAAATATAAGTTAACCATAGCACCGGTGTTAGCAGTTCCTGAACCTGGAAAGGATTACACGGTGTATTGTGATGCTTCCAAGAATGGACTTGGATGTGTTCTTATGCAAGATCGGAAAGTAATAGCCTATGGATCAAGACAGTTGAAACCACATGAACACAACTACCCAGTACATGATTTAGAATTGGCGGCAGTTGTGTATGCTTTGAAGAGTTGGAGACAATTTCTATATGGATTCAAGTATGAGTTATACACCGATCATAAAAGTTTGAAATATTTCTTCACCCAGAAGGAATTAAACATGAGACAGAAGAGATGGTTAGAGTTGATTAAGGATTATGACCTTACAGTCAATTATACACCAGGCAAGGCTAATGTAGTAGCAGATGCCTTAAGCAGAAAGAGTACGGAAAATCAACCTACGGAATGGGAGATTCCAAAGGAACTTCGGAAATAAAGAGCTAGAGGACGCTCAGATTTTGTTTATTCAAGGTGATGTTAAGGGAAGTGTAGCAACCATGAGGATTATGGATGAGATGTATTCAGACTTGAAGTATGAGATTATCCGGAAACAAGCGGATGATTTGTTCATCCAAGAAGAAATCAAAAGAATTGGAGAAGGAAGACCATCGGAATTCAATCTAGGGGAGTTTGATTCACTATACTTCCAGAAAAGAATATGTGTACCGGATGATCCAGAAGTGAAGTCAATCATATTAAAGGAAGCACATGAAACCCCTTATTCAATACATCCGGGAAGTACTAAATGTATATGGATTTGAAGGAGATGTTCTGGTGGAACAACATGAAAAGAGAGATAGCACAATATGTCTCTGAATGCCATACATGTCAGCGAGTGAAGGCAGAACATCAAAGTCCTACTGGATTACTCAAACCACTAGAGATACCACAGTGGAAATGGGATGAAATCGGAATGGATTTTGTTACTGGTCTACCAATGACTAGTAAGAGGAAGGATATGATATGGGTAATAGTGGATAGACTTACCAAGAGTGCTCATTTCATAGCCGTAAATACAAAGGATACTGCGGAGAAGCTTGTGGATATATATGTGAAGGAGATTGTTAGCAAGCATGGAGTACCAAAGAAGATAGTCTCAGATAGAGGTTCAATTTTCACATCAGCATTTTGGAAACAACTCCAAGAAGCTTTGGGATCCAAGTTGGATTTCAGTACAGCATATCATCCACAAACCGGAGGACAGACTGAAAGAATCAATCAGATACTTGAGGACATGCTTAGAGCTTGTGCTCTGAACTTTGGAGGCTCATGGGAGGACCATTTACCTTTGGCGGAATTCTCATATAACAATAGTTATCAGAGTAGCATCCAGATGGCACCGTACGAAGCATTGTACGGAAGGAAGTGTCGATCACCAATTTGTTGGTTTGAAACCGGAGAGAACAAGGAGTTTACACCGGACTACATGAAGGAGAGACAAGGAGTTATCGAGGTGATTCGGGATAGACTCAAAATAGCTCAAAGTCGTCAAAAGAGTTATGCCGACCAAAGAAGAAGAGCTTGGGAACCGAAAGTAGGAGACATGGTATATTTAAAGGTTAGCCCAATGAAAGAACTTAAGAGGTTCGGAGTGAAATGAAAGTTAAGTCCTTGATATATAGGACCATTCAAGATACTCAGTCAGAACCGAGGAACAGCTTTTGAGTTGGAATTACCGGCGCAACTAAGTCAAGTTCACAATGTATTTCATGTATCACAACTCAGAAAGTGTTTCAAGGCACCGGATGATCCTATCACATATGAAGAAATAGAATTGCAATCTGATCTAACTTATGTGGAAAGGCCTGAAAAGATCTTAGAAGTACAATGGAAGAAGTTAAGGAACAGAGCAATCAAATACTGCAAAGTTCAATGGCAACATCATCCTGAGCGAGAAGCAACTTGGGAGACGGAAGAAGAACTCAGGAAGTCTTACCCTGAGATGTTCAGGTACCAATCTTAACTTCGGGACGAAGTTTCTGTTAAGGGGGAGAGGCTGTAATAACCCAGAACATAGGAACAACGAAGGGTAGATTTAGAAATGGGATGTGCATTTCATCGCAAAACAGGGGAAATTTTCGCGCCTTATTGCAACTAAACCTAAGAGGGATCGAGGTTCTCTCTCATTTTGCACTTAGGGTTAGGCAATGTGAGTTAGGGAAATTTCGACATGATCTCTTTTGTATCTTGTTGATTTGGGGGAATGATTTCATTTGACAAGTTATAACACATTAAGCAATAAGCACTATGAATATTGAATTCACAATTCAAATACAACATATGAATTCAAATGACTTTGAATTTCAAATTGAATATTAAATACAATATTTAATCAAGAATATAAACATTACATAAATCAAAAGCTCATAAACAAAAACTTGAGCTTTATTGATACACAACACAAATTACATTGTCTTTACAATATTCTTGATACAAGAATTGATGAATAATAAACAGAAATGAAAAAGGAAAATTACAATATTGTCCTAAACTAAAACGTAGACTAAATGCCTTGAAGAATATCTTCTGGTCATATTCAACTTCAAAACCTGCAAAACAGAATCACAAGTGCTAGCCAGAATGTTAAGTGTTAGAAATTCAGTTTGGACAGAGTGAAACAGAATTCAGTTTGGACAGAGGCACACTGTCACTGCATACTTGTGCTTGTCCAAAGCCTGGACAGCACAAGATAGGATCAAGCAGACCAAGACTGAGCACCACAGAGGGCTCAAGTTTCAGCATATGAGAGCACACAGCTCATGTGTGCTGTGCAAGCCACAGCAAGGCCATGCAAGGGCTTAGTCACAAAGCAAGCCAGGCCTGTGTGTCATGGCCAGAATAGAAGTAGGGCTCATATAAAAGGAGCACAAACCCTAGAACAGTAACCAGTCGACCAAATAAGGAATTCACAAGGTAAGGGTGAAGCTAGAACAACAGAGTTCATCCAGTTCTTGCTCAAGAACAGAACCAACACACACAAACCCTCAGCCACCAGAAATCATGGTGACCTAGAAGATCAACCAGGACTGGAGGTGAAGGGCTGGGAAAGAAACCACAAGTCTGCATCAACACAAAATCTCATTCTAGGAGCTGGAACAAGGTATACCAAGTTCCTGGAGAAGATCCAATGGATCTAATCCATAAATCATGCATGACACAGTAATGGGATTGAGCAGATGCTCAACAGGGTGAATCATCACTTGGTTTTCACCAAGGATCACTGTTAGTCTAAAAAGCCACTAAAATAGAAACCATCCAGATACAGATCTTGTGCACAGAAGCAAGATCTTATGCACAGATAGCACCAGTAGATGTATTGCAATAATTAGCAGCTAGTAAAGACTACACAGAAAATCCTAAGCACATAACCATCAGTAAAACCCTAGATTTCTTCACAGGCAAGCATATTGGCATTCATATCTAGTATGATCCCCAAATATGCAAGCAAAGATGAGTATCCCACAAGATCCAACCAAACAGGTGAGCAACCAATCAGTAGCAAGGCTACTGAGGTCACATCACACTTAGCACCATTTAAAGTAAAGCCAAATACAGAGCATCATTATCCAGAATTGGATTCAGATTCATTTGCTTGTCAAATAATCATGAACAACAAATTCATATACAAGCAAGTAATTTAAATCATCACTGCATAAGCAGTTCATCATTAATTAATTTATTCAAGCATGAATATATAACAGATCCATGCTATTTATTGACAGTAGCACATTATGAGGCAACACAGCACAAGTCACTGCATCATAGCCACTGGATCAAGTCCAGTGAGCAAGGAAAAGCAACAACACATATATACAGTAGCATAGTGATGCTTGAGCATCAGCATCAACAAGGAAAATGATTCACTTAGCCACAAAATTAATCAGCAACCAAGCACTGACATTTAATTGATCAAATGGATCAATTGAATCAAGCCAAGCCACACAGATAAGCTAGCCAACAAGAAATGGTTGATCCAATGGATCATTGGCTTACACAGGAGGCACAGAAGCACCTCACACACATCACTGGCATTCACAAGTGTCACAAATGCACAGCAGTACACCTAGACAAGCAAGTGTAGATTGCTAGTAAGCATAGCAAGCCCATAAGCATGAACAACATGGCATAGCAAGCTTGTAAGCAAGTACATCATAGCATAGCAAGATCAGAGCATGATAGGAGCAATAGATAATCAACACATGGCATGTACAGCAAGCAAGGCAACATCGGCCGCATGCAGAGAGATCGGTAATTTGGCCATAGCTTGCAGAAAATGGAAGCACAGGTAACTTAGGCAGCAATGGCAAGGCTCTGTATGATCACAGGATCACCAGAGAGCAGTAGAAGAGGAGGAAGAAGAAGCACAGTAGCTTGGGAGGCGCACAGGCATGGAGAGGAGAAGGAGAAGGAGCAGATCACTTACATGCGCCCGGTGGCAGAGGCTATGGCATGGCGAGGCAGTGCTCGCGCGGCCATAGCAGCTGCAAAAACCCAGGGTAGTCGCCGACGTTACGCCGACGAGCACGAACACCACCACAGCAGCACGGCACGGAGACAACGGCACTGGTACTGCGAGCAGCACCGCGCCAGGGCGGTCTCAGGGGGCGCGCACGTCGACGGCGAGGATGAGAGTTCGCCAGAGACCACCAATCGCCCGAGGCGATTCTCCAGTGGATCCAGAGAGGAGGCGATTCGCCAGGAGAGGAGGTAATCGGAGAAACCACGCGGACAGATCGATAGATCGTCTCGCGGCGGTCCAGATCAGGTAGGTGGCGAAGGTAGGGAGGTCAGGAGATGGCCGGAGCACGGTGCTGCTTGTGACGGTAAAGCACACGTCCGTTGGGAACCCCAAGAGGAAGGTATGATGCGTACAGCGGCAAGTTTTTCCCTCAGTAAGAAACCAAGGTTATCGAACCAGTAGGAGTCAAGAAGCACGTTGAAGGTTGATGGCGGCGGAGTGTAGTGCGGCGCAACACCAGGGATTCCGGCGCCAACGTGGAACCTGCACAACACAACCAAGATACTTTGCCCCAACTTAAAAGTGAGGTTGTCAATCTCACCGGCTTGCTGTAACAAAGGATTAGATGTATAGTGTGGATGATGATGTTTGCAGAAAACAGTAGAACAAGTATTGCAGTAGATTGTATTCGATGTAAAAGAATGGACCGGGGTCCATAGTTCACTAGTGGTGTCTCTCCCATAAGAAATAGCATGTTGGGTGAACAAATTACAGTTGGGCAATTGACAAATAAAGATAGCATGACAATGCACATACATGTTATGATGAGTAGTGTGAAATTCAATTGGGCATTACGACAAAGTACATAGACCGCTATCCAGCATGCATCTATGCCTAAAAAGTCCACCTTCAGGTTATCATCCGAACCCCCTCCAGTATTAAGTTGCAAACAACAGACAATTGCATTAAGTATGGTGCGTAATGTAATCAACAAATACATCCTTAGACATAGCATTGATGTTTTATCCCTAGTGGCAACAGCACATCCACAACCTTAGAACTTTCTGTCACCGTCCCAGATTTAATAGAGGCATGAACCCACTATCGAGCATAAATACTCCCTCTTGGAGTTACAAGTAACGACTTGGCCAGAGCCTCTACTAATAACGGAGAGCATGCAAGATCATAAACATCACATAGATGATAGATTGATAATCAACATAACATAGCATTCAATATTCATCGGATCCCAACAAACGCAACATGTAGCATTACAAATAGATGATCTTGATCATGTTAGGCAGCTCACATGATCCGACAATGATAGCACAATTAGGAGAAGACGACCATCTAGCTACTGCTATGGACCCATAGTCCAGGGGTGAACTACTCACACATCACTCCGGAGGCGACCATGGTGGTGAAGAGTCCTCCGGGAGATGATTCCCCTCTCCGGCAGGGTGCCGGAGGCGATCTCCTGAATCCCCCGAGATGGGATTGGCGGCGGCGGCGTCTCTGGAAGGTTTTCCGTATCGTGGCTCTCGGTACTAGAGTTATTATCGACGAAGGCTTATGTAGGCGGAAGGGTAGGTCAGGGGGCGCCACGAGGGCCCCACACGCCAGGGCCGCGCGGCCCAAGCCCTGGCCTCGCCGCCCTGTTGTGTGGGCGCCTCGTCGCCCCACTTTGTTTCCCTTTCGGACTTCTGGAAGCTTCGTGGAAAAATAAGATCTGGGGCGTTGATTTTGTCCAATTCAGAGAATATTTCTTTACTAGGATTTCTGAAACCAAAAATAGCAGAAAACAACAACTGGCTCTTCGGCATCTCGTTAATAGGTTAGTGCCGAAAAATGCATAAATATGACATAAAGTATGTATAAAACATGTAGGTATCATCAATAAAGTAGCATGGAACATAAGAAATTATAGATACGTTTGAGACGTATCAAGCATCCCCAAGCTTAGTTCCTACTCGTCCCGAGTAGGTAAACGATAACAAATATAATTTCTGAAGTGACATGCTATCATAATCTTGATCAATACTATTGTAAGCACATGTAATGAATGCAGCGATTCGAAGCAACGGTAAAGACAATGATTAAACAACTAAATCATATAGCAAAGACTTTTCATGAATAGTACTTTCAAGACAAGCATCAATAAGTCTTGCATAAGAGTTAACTGATAAAGCAATAAATTCAAAGTAAAGGCATTGAAGCAACACAAAGGAAGATTAAGTTCCAGCGGTTGCTTTCAACTTGTAACATGTATATCTCATGGATAATTGTCAATATAAAGTAATATGATGAATGCAAATATGCAAGCATGTAAGAATCAATGCACAGTTAACACAAGTGTTTGCTTCTAAGAAAGAAAGAAGTAGGTGAACTGACTCAACATAAAAGTAGAAGAAAGGCCCTTCGACGAGGGAAGCATGGATTGCTATATTTGTGCTAGAGCTTTTATTTTGAAAACATAAAGAGAGCATAAAAGTAAAGTTTTGAGAGGTGTTTGTTGTTGTCAACGAATGGTAGTGGGCACTCTAACCCCCTTGCCAGACAAACCTTCGAAGAGCGGCTCCCATGAAACATTTTTATTTTTGGGTGGCACTCCTTCCAACCTTGCTTTCGCAAACCATGGCTAACCGAATACTCGGGGTGCCTGCCAACAATCCCATACCATGAAGGAGTGCCTTTTTATTTTAGTTTTATTTAGATGACAGTCCTCCCCACCTTTGCTTTCTCAAGCCATGGCTAACCAAATCCTCGGGTGCCGTCCAACAATCACATACCATGGAGGAGTGTCTATTCTTTTGTAAAATTATGAAGGTTAATTAATTTGGGACTGGGAACCCCATTGCCAGCTCTTTTTGCAAAATTATTGGATAAGCGGATGAAGCCACTAGTCCATTGGTGAAAGTTGCACAACAAGATTGAAAGATAAACACCACATACTTCCTCATGAGCTATAAAACATTGACACAAATAAGAGATGATAAATTTTGAATTGTTTAAAGGTACCACTCAAGCAATTTACTTTGGAATGGCAGAGAAATACCATGTAGTAGGTAGGTATGGTGGACACAAATGGCATAGTTATTGGCTCAAGGATTTGGATGCACGAGAAGTATTCCCTCTCAATACAAGGCTTAGACTAGCAAGGTTATTTGAAGCAAACACAAGTATGAACCGGTACAACAAAACTTACATAAGAACATATTGCAAGCATTATAAGACTCTACACTGTCTTCCTTGTTGTTCAAACCCTTACTAGAAAATATCTAGACCTTAGAGAGACCAGTCATGCAAACCAAATTTTAGCAAGCTCTATGTATTTCTTCACTAATAGGTGCAAAGTATATGATGCAAGAGCTTAAACATGATCCTTTATGAGCACAACAATTGCCAATTATCAAATTATTCAAGACATTCTACCAATTACTACATGTAGCATTTCCCGTTTCCAACCATATAACGATTAACGAAGCAGTTTCAACCTTCGCCATGAACATTATGAGTAAAGCTAAGGACATATTTGTCCATATGCAACAGCGGAGCGTGTCTCTCTCCCACACAATGAATGCTAGGATCCAACTTTATTCAAACAAAACAAAAACAAAAGCAAACAGACGCTCCAAGTAAAGCACATAAGATGTGATGGAATAAAAATATAGTTTCACTAGAGGAACCTGATAATGTTATCGATGAAGAAGGGGATGCCTTGGGCATACCCAAGCTTAGATGCTTGAGTCTTCTTGAAATATGCAGGGATGAACCACGGGGGCATCCCCAAGCTTAGAGCTTTCACTCTCCTTGATCATATTGTATCCTCCTCCTCTCTTGATCCTTGAAAACTTCCTCCACACCAAACTCAAAACAACTCATTAGAGGGTTAGTGCATAATCAAAATTCACATGTTCAGAGGTGACATAATAATTCTTAACACTTCTGGACATTGCACAAAGCTACTGAAAGTTAATGGAACAAAGAAATCCATCAAGCATAGCAAAACAGGCAATGCGAAATAAAAGGCAGAATCTGTCAAAACAGAACAGTCCGTAAAGACGAATTTTTTAGGTGCACCAGACTTTCTCAAATGAAAATGCTCAAATTGAATGAAAGTTGCATACGTATCTGAGGATTACTCACGTAAATTGGCAGATTTTTCTGAGTTACCTACATAGACTACTGCTCAAATTCGTGACAGCAAGAAATCTGTTTCTGCGCAGTAATCCAAATCTAGTATGAACCTTACTATCAAAGACTTTACTTGGCACAATAATGCAACAAAATTAAGATAAGGAGAGGTTGCTACAGTAGTAACAACTTCCAAGACTCAAATATAAAACAAAAGTGCAGAAGTAAAATCATGGGTTGTCTCCCATAAGCGCTTTTCTTTAACGCCTTTCAGCTAGGCGCAGAAAGTGTGAATCAAGTATTATCAAGAGATGATGCATCAACAATGGGGTTTGGAGTTTTCTCCACTATGCATTGTATCTTATCTATGTAAGTTTCAGAGGCTCCTTTTTCATTAGTCTTAGGCTTGCTATTCTCATCAAACAAATTTTCAGGGACAAGCCAAGCATAGTTATTTTCTAGTGCCTCGCACATTCCTAAGAGCTTGCAAGGTATTGATGTTTTAATATCCCCCTCATAATTAACTTGATTAGTGTACTTTTGTCTATCTTTTTCCATCTTTTCAAGGGTACTAGCAAAGTTGGTATAAGAGCCAAGCATATTATATTTAGCAAAGACTTTTCTAGCTTCTCTTGCTACACCACCAAATTATTTAAGAAGCGTTTCTAATACAAAATCTTCCATATCACTGAGTGTAAGAAACATATGTTGAATCACGGGATTGAGATTAACAAATCTAGCTTCTAACGCGTGTACTAAAGAAGCAACATCAATTTCATAAGTAGGAGCAAGTTCTACCAAGTGTCTATCTTCAAAATCTTCAACCGTACTAATATGAGTGAAAAAAATCTTCTATATTATCTTTCCCAAGGATAGACCCTCGGCCTACCGGTACATCTTTAAGAATAAACTTAGGAGGAAACATGATAAAATAAGTAAAGTAAATGCAAGTAACTAATTTTTTTGTGTTTTTAATATGGAGAACGCAAACAAGATAGTAAATAAAGTAAAGCTAGCAACTAAATTTTTTGTATTTTGATATAGTGCAGCAAACAAAGTAGTAAATAAAAGTAAAGCAAGACAAAAACAAAGTAAAGAGATTGGAAGCGGAGACTCCCCTTGCAGCGTGTCTTGATCTCCCCGGCAACAGCGCCAGAAAAAGCTTTGCTGCTTGTGACGGTAAAGCACACGTCCGTTGGGAACCCCAAGAGGAAGGTATGATGCGTACAGCGGCAAGTTTTTCCCTCAGTAAGAAACCAAGGTTATCGAACCAGTAGGAGTCAAGAAGCACGTTGAAGGTTGATGGCGGCGGAGTGTAGTGCGGCGCAACACCAGGGATTCCGGCGCCAACGTGGAACCTGCACAACACAACCAAGATACTTTGCCCCAACTTAACAGTGAGGTTGTCAATCTCACCGTCTTGCTGTAACAAAGGATTAGATGTATAGTGTGGATGACGATGTTTGCAAAAAACAGTAGAACAAGTATTGCAGTAGATTGTATTCGATGTAAAAGAATGGACCGGGGTCCATAGTTAACTAGTGGTGTCTCTCCCATAAGAAATAGCATGTTGGGTGAACAAATTACAGTTGGGCAATTGACAAATAAAGATAGCATAACAATGCACATACATGTTATGATGAGTAGTGTGAAATTCAATTGGGCATTACGACAAAGTACATAGACCGCTATCCAGCATGCATCTATGCCTAAAAAGTCCACCTTCAGGTTATCATCCGAACCCCCTCCAGTATTAAGTTGCAAACAACAGACAATTGCATTAAGTATGGTGTGTAATGTAATCAACAAATACATCCTTAGACATAGCATTGATGTTTTATCCCTAGTGGCAACATCACATCCACAACCTTAGAACTTTCTGTCACTGTCCCAGATTTAATGGAGGCGTGAACCCACTATCAAGCATAAATACTCCCTCTTGGAGTTACAAGTAACGACTTGGCCAGAGCCTCTACTAATAACGGAGAGCATGCAAGATCATAAACAACACATAGATGATAGATTGATAATCAACATAACATAGCATTCAATATTCATCGGATCCCAACAAACGCAACATGTAGCATTACAAATAGATGATCTTGATCATGTTAGGCAGCTCACAAGATCTGACAATGATAGCACAATTAGGAGAAGACGACCATCTAGCTACTGCCATGGACCCATAGTCCAGGGGTGAACTACTCACACATCACTCCGGAGGCGACCATGGCGGTGAAGAGTCCTCCGGGAGATGATTCCCCTCTCCGGCAGGGTGCTGGAGGCGATCTCCTGAATCCCCCGAGATGGGATTGGTGGCGGCGGCGTCTCTGGAAGGTTTTCCGTATCGTGGCTCTCGGTACTGGAGCTATTATCGACGAAGGCTTATGTAGGCGGAAGGGTAGGTCAGGGGGCGCCACGAGGGCCCCACACGCCAGGGCCGCGCGGCCCAAGCCCTGGCCGCACCGCCCTGTTGTGTGGGCGCCTCGTCGCCCCACTTCGTTTCCCTTTCGGACTTCTAGAAGCTTCATGGAAAAATAAGATCCTGGGCGTTGATTTTGTCCAATTCCGAGAATATTTCCTTACTAGGATTTCTGAAACCAAAAACAGCAGAAAACAGCAACTGGCTCTTCGGCATCTCGTTAATAGGTTAGTGCCGGAAAATGCATAAATATGACATAAAGTATGTATAAAACATGTAGGTATCATCAATAAAGTAGCATGGAACATAAGAAATTATAGATACGTTTGAGACGTATCACACGGCGGCGGCCATGGCGGCGACGCCATCGCCACGGGAGTCGCGAGAGATTAGGGTTAGGGCGAGCGAGTGAGAGAGACGCGTGAGTGAGCGAGGTGGGCCGCTTCGGCGCCACCGACCCGCTATGGGGGGCGCCTTAGTGGGCTGTCCCATGGGCTTAGGTTAATGGGCTGGCCCAATAGGGGCCAGGGGTATTCTGGTCATTTCCTAATTAAGAAAAAGGCCAGAATTTCACAAATTTTTAGTAAATAAAATACAACTCTAAAAATCCATTAAAAATTGGATTGGTGAATGAAAAATAAATCTTAACCAGAATAAAATATGAAATAGAATTTTAGGAACAAATTCAAATTTATGAATTTGATGAATTTAAAATAGGGATTTCTATTTTCGTGCCCCTGCTTCGTTAGTTGTACTCAGTTTTCCCTAGCTCGTTAGTTTTTCCTCAGCTTTCCCCTCCCTCTAGTTTGAAACCCCTCGAAAACGCGGGTTGCCGTCAGGTCAGAGGCCTTACCGTTACCGTTAATCTGACGGGTGGGGCTGCACAGAGGTGGGGCTGCATAGAGGGCAGTTCCTCTCTGACCGTCTCGTGCTGACGGGTAGCCATCCATCTACCGCTGACGCGTGAGCCGTTTTATTTCCTGATTGTATACGCGGTGCTGCCAATGACAAATGGGGCCGCTCTATGGGGCTGCCGCAGCCAATGACCAGTGGGCCGTCTATTTATTTATAGAAAATTATATTGCCGCTCTGTGGGGCCTCCGCAGCCAATGACCGCTGTGGCAGGTGACTATTTTCGCAGCTTAATCTAAAGTGACTCTTATGCTAAACATTGTGCATCCCGATGTTGACCTAGCAGTGGCGGCGAGCATAGCCGTTCTGACCATGCCGATATCGGCATCGGCATCGGCATCGTTTGGAGGATGTGGTGCTCGAATAATAGTGGAAATGCGATATTATCTTTTACATGCATAATATATAGAAAATAGTTAGATCTCTAAATCGATGCATATGAAGCTACATATATATTCTTGGTTATAATCCCCTTATCTAAAGGGGATGGATGCATGGCTTCACGTTGTCGTCGCTTTCATCGTCAGTATCTTCGTCGTCCGAGTAGTAGTACTTCCTGCACATTGTTCCGTTGAACACCTTCACTGTGAGCACATCATCGCCTTCATATATGAAGTGTACGAAGCAGCCGAAATCCACACCGTGCGTGATGGCGAAATTCTCCCAGCCCTTGTCGAGGTACATCCGGCCTTGACCGTCAAATAGGACCCCCACGGTCCAGAGACGAGGACCACAGTCAGCTGCTCGCAGATACACCTTAGCTGGCTCCTGGCCGTCAAGATAGTCCGCAAACTTTTTTGGGAGAGCCTGCAAAGAGATCGAGCGCCGATCGTTTGAAATTAAAGGTTTTTTAGAACATGCCCATAATTAATCACATGCATCATATATGTGGGAACGCGTACGTACCTTCTTGACCAAAGGGTCTTCATAGACGACGATGAAGAACTCCTCTATGATCAATGGCAGTGTTGACGGTGGTGGTGGCAATGATGATGATCCAGTTCCCCTTCCCCTTCCCCTTCCCCTTCCCCTTCCCCTTCCCCTTCCGGTCCGCGTCCGAGACGTGGAAGCCATGGCAATGGATCAAGTGTATGTGAACGAAGAAGAGAGAGGCAGAACCTATTGACACAAGGGATGGCCGTGTGGGTGTTTATAAGGGAGAGATGACCGTTGTAGGGGTTTACACAATAAAATAAGGAGGAGGTGAACGTTGGTGGGGGTTTACACAATAAATTAAGGAGGAGATGACCGTTGTGGGGGTTTACACAATAAATTAAGGAGGAGACGACCGTTGTGGGGGTATATATCTCAACAAAAAAGTAATGCGGACTATCTTGACGGAAATGGAACTTCGTGATATAGTTTATCATTTTACCGTGAAAAGTAATGCCTAAAATAAATGGTAATTCGTGATAGTTTATCATTTACCGTAATGGCTACAACAAATCGTTGATGGTTTATCATTTTTTGCGTGAAAAGTAATGGCTACAAGAAATGGTGATGGTGTATCATTTTTTGCGTGAAAAGTAATGGCTACAACAAAATCGGTGATGGTTTATCGTTTTTTGCGTGAAAAGTAATGGCTACAAGAAATGGGTGATGGTGTATCATTTTTTGCGTGAAAAGTAATGTCTACAACAAAATCGGTGATGGTTTATCGTTTTTTTGCGTGAAAAGTAATGGCTACAGGAAATGGGTGATGGTGTATCATTTTGCGTGAAAAGTAATGGCTACAACAAAATCGGTGGTGGTTTGTCGTTTTTTGCGTGAAAAGTAATGGCTACAAGAAATGGGTGATGGTGTATCATTTTTTTGCGTGAAAAGTAATGGCTACAACAAATCGGTGATGGTTTATCATTTTTTGCGTAAAACGTAATGCCTAAAAAGAGTTTATAATTTAGCTCGTGAAAAATAATGCAGAAAACCAAACTTTGCGTGAAGCTAACCAACGACAGAGAGAGAGAGGGTGGTGGCCCCGACCAGAGAGAGAGATAGGAGTTATCCTGCCCGTTAGATCATACGATCAATGGTCGGCGGGCACGATCCGCGTGACATGAGCTAGACCAATCAGGGCAATGTTGGGCGTCTGTGAGAGTTTGTGAAGGGAGAGGGCAAAACTGAGTAGTATCAAGAAACCAAGGGCAAGTGAGTAGTAAACAGACTAAGGGATTCAAATATGAGATTTAAAAAATAAAAAATGCATGTTTTGTACAATGAAACCCATCTTGGCCTACCTCAAACTATTTGCAATACAAATATACATGAGTGTGAAAATTATGGCCTCATTCAGACAAAGTATGTTTTGGGAAAAGCTGTTTTGGGTAGGGCTTATTGTGGAAAACCATGCACCTTCATAGCTACTAGGTGATTTGAGAAGTGGCAATTTGTGGTAAAACTTGATTTATCTATGATTTGAGAAGTGGCAACTTGTGGTAAAGACTCCATGAGTAAGTGCCACTCTTTTTCGGAATTTTTTGCACATTAAATAACTCATTTAACTGGTTAATCCCATTTGTTGACTCTCTGTTGACCAGCCACTTGAGGGTAAAACTGAGTATATTGCACTAGCCAGTATTAGCACCCAAGGGGAAAACTGAGCACACAAAAAATGCTAGTATATGACTCGAGGGTATACCTGAGTATATCTAAATTTCCAGGGTTAGACCCGAGGACGCGTGTTGCGGTGCAGAAGTGGAAGACGTGCCATTGTTGACGCGTGTCGCGGTGCAGACGTGCAAATAGTGGACGCGTAGGACGCGGGTCGCATTTAGGACGCGTAAGCCCCTCATTCCCTCCCTCTGCACACAGTCGTCTCATTCTCGCTCACGCACGAAACCACCCCTCTCACGTCCCATCAACTTCTCCAAATCGGAAAAACCCCAACCGCCCTACGCACGCTACCCTGCCGGCGATGGAGAAGAAGAATGCGCCGGCGGCCGTCGCCTCCGAGCCCGTCGCCTCCGCGCCCGTCGCCGCCGAGCCTGTCGCCGCCGAGCGCGTCGCCGCCGAGGGCGGCGCATCCAAGCGCGGCGCCTCCGTGAACTGGGCCTCTCTCTCGGCTGATGGACCACTTCACAAGATCGGCGAATGCTTACTGGCGAACGAGGAGTACGCCGACACCTACTCTGCTATGAGGCAAGTCTGTAGAAATTGGCGCTCAGGTTTGCCTGAGGCCCACGTGCACCTGGACAAATGGATCATGCTAGACCACGCCCTTCCACGCGTCGCTGAGTTCACCTTCCTCCAACTCGACACATCACGCTCCGTCACCATAGATCTATCGGAAGTTCATACAAGGTTCAAATTCCTCCATATCTACCTTTTTATTTTCAATCTTAAACATCTTAGTGCTGAATGTTATCTTCATCTATATATTTTAGATACTACTTCGTCGGCTTTTGCCGTGGCGTCATCGTGCTTGCCCAGAAGAACCCGCCGCACAAGATACGGCTTCTGAACCCACTCACAAAGGCATCGAACACTATGTTTGAGGCGCAGATGCCATCTATTTTTCTGAATTCAGTCGTTGTAATCAAATCCCCGACTATGGTCTTCGTTGCCGCACAATTCCCGCCGGAAATTGGTTGGGTCGATGAGAGCACTCCAACTAAGGATATATATGAAGATTGGGGAGAATAAAGATTTTCGATCGAGAACCATTGTCTGCGTTGCATTACCCCATTCAATGGTGAACTGTATGCAATAGCTGCGGACAATTTTGAGTCCGGAAGAATAGTGTGCACCAATGTACAGTTGCAGCAGTGCGCGAGCACTGTCAAGATGGAGACACTAATTTCATTTCCAGAACTTGGACGTCAGAAGTTCTACCTTGTGAACTCGGATGGTGATCTGCTGCTTGTGTTGTTGGTCAGCGAGGCTTTGGCGGGCAAACCATTGGTGTACCGTGTGGACACTCAGAGCCGCTCTCTCCATCCGGTCAGTAACATTGGCAGTAATGCCTTCTTCGTGAATTATATCCGGTGTATCTCCGTCGACACTAGAGTGCACCCGACATTTCGACCTGGCTGCATCTACTACACGGATTTGGGTTATATCAGAGAGTACTCTCATGATACAAAGGCATGGGATGAGTGGCCACTACGTGTGGATAGAATAGGAAACTACGGTATGAAAAATGAACACAGGCCATACCGTCTGGAGGATGTATTGGCTGCACACTGCAGACGGAACGAGTTCAACCAATATTTCCTTGGGGTAATGCACGAATGGAGCGACGAAGAAATATATGAGGAGGAATGAAGAACAAATTCATTCATCCTGGGGTATCCTAATCTTCTTGTTGTCCATACATTGCGTGCGTCTTGTATATTTTTCAGCTTAGTTTGTCGTGAACATTAACAACGTTATTGGCTACTTTTGGCTGCTGTATGCAGTTTATGTATTATACTTAGTTTTCTGATTATGCTGTTGTGAATTTATCATATACTAGCTTCTAGATTTGCTGCCATATTGGGCAAAAAACGAGGGCCAAAAGGCATAAATAACCCCAGAGATTTGCTACTAGATTTGCTGCCATATTGAAGAAAGACAGAAATAGAAGCTTCTCTAGATTTGATACTAATTTGGTGAAAAAGACAGAGAGAGAAAGAGGGGAAAAGGTGCTCTTAAAAATGCCAATTTGGGCCGAGAGAGACAAAACCCAGCTCCTGCTCACGTGCAACCAAACGCTTCTCGTCCTGTCCCACGCGGTCCCTTTCTACCAGCCCCACGCGACGAGGCCCCACGCGGCCCCACAGACGACGCGGCGCAACACGTCAGCACAGAACGTCCAAATAGACGGATTCCTTCCGTCTGAGCTCCTTCTGCGGGTTTCAGACATAGGCTTGGGGAAAACTAAGGAAAAACTAAGGGGCTGGGGAAAACTGAGTACAACTAACGAAGCGGGGGCACGAAAATAGAAATCCCTTTAAAATAATAACTTGGAATTTCAAATTCTTATTTCCTTGAATTTAAAAATCAAGGAAAAATCTCAAATAAGTTCAAATACTTATTTTCAAACATTTCAAAATGAATTCTATTTTTCCAAGTCATTTCTATTGAGAAAGGTATTTTTCAAAGAAAAATACTCTATTCTTTTTATTCCAAAAATATAGAGACAACTCTATTATTTCAAATCATTTTGGAATGATTAATGAATCACAAAGGTAAAATGTTATTACTTTGAATCATGTTACTTTATGAGAATTAAAGTGGTTTTACACATTAAAGCAATTGCAAGTTACTGCCAAAGGCATAAATCTTAACTCAACCCTAAATGGTAATAACTCATTGGGGTAAAGGGATTCAACATAAAATAATACATTCATGACTGCATTATTTGGATTTTATAACATTGTCCTTACCAGACAATGATGCTTCTTACAGAACCTGAGGTCCAGGTTCCATCAACTGCATTGAACTGCACTATCTCGCAGTCCACAGGCAAGTTCACCCTTGCTCATGTCAACTTGAGTATTTTCTACTACTTTAATGCAAAGCTATATACTTATCATTCCTGCATCGCAAATAAAATGTTACTTTCCAACTATGAATATGACTATGTGGCTGGCAATGGAACCATGGTATGTGTTGATATGGTGGAGGTTCCATTGCATGGGTTATATTAACCTAGGATTAACTACCAATGCCGTCCAGTGATTCTAGCGCCATACAAAACGCGTTAACCATGAGATCTATAATGGCTCTAGTGAAGCCAGCCGTATCTTTTCCCTTCTGCACGCCAACGGACTGGTAGAGCTGCGGGGTGTTGGAGACACTGCCGTAGGTTGGGATAGCCTTTTAAATCCCCATCCATTAGTGATGTTGAGCTCTACGGTCTATGATGGATTGTCCAAAGTACACTGTGAGTAAAGCCGTATTATCGGGTGAAGTCTACTGGGGGTGTACGGGTGGACAAAAGGGTGGGTTTGCAGTCGCGGAGAAGGCGGTGTGGGCTTGGATCTTTATACCTGGCCTCACACCAAAGGAAGTGTGAATGGGGGCAAGTCCCTGCGGATGGCAAAAAGGGTGGGATCTCTTGTGGGAAAAGTAACGCACCTCTGCAGAGTGTATCAAATTGTGGCTGTCACTCCTTGTTCCGGGAAGGGAACTGCGAACGCGGCAGGAAAGGAACTCCACGAAGTTCTGGTCAACCTGTGAAGACTGACGGACATAGTTTTCATAATAAAAGCAACCTTTTGAAGAAATGATTTCAAAACATGCATTGACCTGCGATTTCCTGATCAATGGTCGTAGCTAGTGCATCAAACACCTTTTTACTCTTTTAGAACTTGCTGAGTACCTCTGTACTCACTTTCTTTCGACACCCTTGCTAGACTGTGATCCGGAAGTGGAGGCCATCAACGATGGAGCACCAGAAGGAAGCTACGAGCTGGTCTACGAGGAACCTGATCTTACCGACGGAGTTGAAGGAGTAGACTATGGGATAGTCTACGGACCCGATGACACGGAGGTGGAGGAGTAGTGATATACCCTAGCATCATAGAGCCGAGCAACGTAGAACTTACCTAAATAAGTTGTTGAGCTCTCTTTTATATATGGTTATGAGTTGTAATCGTACTTAAGTAGTATCTTAGGGTGTTCTCATAGGACATGTGAGAATACCAACTTGTTAAGACAATGTTTGTAATAATATATGAAGTGTTATGACCTGCAATGTTTCTGTTGTACCACTCTGAGGGATATGGCAATTTGTGAAGAAGTCCCTTCACAAAGATCATATCAACGACTTGTATACTACAACATGCAGTGGTATGCTGGGTCACCGCACTTATCAATAGGTTAGTTTCGAAAAATGCATAAAAGTGCTACGAAGTATAAATAAAACATATAGCAATTGGTGTAAAACAAGCATGGAGCATCAAAAATTATAGATACGTTTGCGACGTATCAAGCATCCCCAAGCTTAACTCCTGCTCGTCCTCGAGTAGGTAAGTGATAACAAAGATAATTTTTGAGGTGACATGCAGCCAACACAATCTTGATCAAGTTATTGTAAAAGCATTGTCAGCTGGGATCAAAGTAGTCCAATCATAGACATGATAGATATGATTCAATAGAACTTAGCAACTATGTTATAACATGAGAAATAACTCAAACAAAAGATCATCAATAATAATGCACTGAAAGCAACTGTTTGTTTATGAGCATATAGCAAATTGCTATTCAACTTGTCCTTTATAAAGTAGCAAAACATAAATGCCATGACACCTTTAAAGTTTAGAAGGTCACTAGATACAAATAATTTGAGAACAATCAATAGTCATAATGATGAATCAATCAATAATAAATTTTGGAACTATACTCAGAATGACAACTATGCTCTCTTAGTGGTGCATAAAGATAGAAGATGAAGACTCAACATAAAAGTAAAAGAAAGGCCCTGCGCAGAAGGAAGCAGGGATCACTCATGTGCTTGAGCTTTTTTTATTTTGCATAAAACAGAGGTGTTGAAAATGTATTTTGAGAGGTATGCATGTCTATGTCAACGAATGACATCAAACAATCTATCATCCTTTCATATAGTGACCTCAAGAGCGGCTCACATGTAGTTCTCCATTGCATACCATTATTTAGGATCTCTCCAGTACATAATGTGCGGAGCATTATTTGTTTATTTTATATTTTATTTGGGATGGGCACCCATTTGACTTGCTCTTTTTGCAACATTAAGGGCTTTAGCACATTATGCATGCTAGTCGAGGTGTGAAGTCATGACAAGACAATAAACCATTCAACACTTCCTCATGAGCTAATACAAACACAAAAGAGGTAGTAATTTTGAAAGTTTAAAGGTAGCACACAAGAAATTCACTTTGGAGTGGCGGTGAAATATCACATATAGGTAGGTATTGTGGACACAATTGTCAACTTTGGTTTTTTGTACTTGGATGCACGAGTAGAGCTCATACTCAGTACATGCGAATGCTAGCAAAAGACTGGGAGCGACCAACTAAGAGAGCAGTAATGGCCATAACAATGCATAGCGACAAAACATTATTAATCAAAGCATAAAGTGATATTACAAGTCAAAAACTAAATGATTGTAGAGGCTTTAGGTGACTGGTTTGTATTCATAACATGGTGTAAGCATGTGCCAAGTCGACCCAATAACATAATCAAAGGAGAATACCACAATACTATGCTTTTGTATGATTCTTTCAATGGCGCATTAAGCACTCTCAGATATTTGAGACAAGTCATGGTACAATAATAATTACTAAGCATATAATTAAAATAATACCTAACATGGCATACCAAAGTCTCTGCCACAGTCTAGACAAGCTTCCTTTTGCATCACTATAGGCACGAAACATTTTACTCGTTTCCAACACCAATCAACTTATTTGAAATAGCTCTCAGAGATGAAAATTAATATGGACCAGAGAGCTAATCATACATAAATAAACAATACTAACGAGCTCTGACCATAATTCGAGTGAAAGAACAGAAGCTAAACGAAGTACTAGCAAACTAGAACACCCGCAGAATAATAAGAGTGAAAACTAGAGCGTTCTATGCAATTAAAACGGAGCGTGTCTCTCTCCAAAATAAATATGTTAGGGTCCAACCATATGCTACAAAAAACAAGAAAAAATAAAACAAAAAACACAAATAAATACGCTACAAGAACAACACATAACATATGAAGCAATAAAAATATGCGTATTGAAAGATGATCTGATACTTTTGTTGATGAAGAAGGGGATGCCTTGGGCATCCCCAAGCTTTAACGCTTGTACCTCTTGAATATTTCTTGGGTGACATGGGAATCCCCACATTTGAGATTTTTTCCATCCTTCATATCATCACATCATTCTTCTCTCCCTACACTTGAAAACTTCCTTTATACAAAACTTCACACAATTCTCATTAGCAGCATTAGTGCAATCAAATAACAAATCCACTTGGTTTAGTTCTAACATAAATCAAACATCCATTAAAACATTTAGCTATTGTAGCAATTTCTTTGAAAAGCTTCTTCTCTCAAAAGAACTCAAAAAATAAGAAAGAGATCAAGCGAAAAATGCAAATGGTGATAGAAATATGTCAAAATAGAGCAAGATGTAAAGATCAATTTTTTCAAAAATCTTCTGTTGCTCAGATTGAAACGTGTTCAACTAACGAAAGTTAGATAATAACCTGGGGCATATGCAAAAAATTGGCATCTCAAAATTCCACTCTGTATGTTCTTACGAATTTTTATGGTGACAACACAGAATCTGTTTTCACGACAGCAACTTCCCCAAATATTACTTTCTTTCTATTAGAGGCTATTTTTGGCACAAAAACGAAATAAAAATGATAAGGAGAGGTTATTACAGAGGCAAAAACTTCCAAGACTCAACATAAAGTAAAAAGTTACATACATAAAGCAATGGGTTGTCTCCCATAAGCGCTTTTCTTTATTGCCTTTTAGCTAGGCTCAGTAATTTGAGAAGATGCTCACATCATAAATATGAATTAAAGTAAAAGAGAGTATCAAGAAGAAAATTCAAAACACATTTAAGTCTAACCCACTTCCTATGCATAGGAATCTTGTACACAAATAAATTCACAAAGAACAAAGTGACAAGCACAGGAAGATAAAACAAGAATAACTTCAAAACTTTCAGCATATAGAGAGGTGTTTTAATACCATGAAAACTTCTACAACCATATTTTCCTCTCTCATAATAATTTTCAGTATCATCATGAATAAACTTAACAATATAACTATCACATAAAGCATGCTTCTCATGATCTACAAACACATAATTTTTATCAAGCTCAAAAATAGTGGGATCAAAACATTTAAACCCACTTTTAACAATTTCATAACAAGATGGTTGATCATTATCAAGAGGTATGGGACTCCAAGATAAAGTCAAGGCCCCTCCAATCTCATTTTCAGTAGTAGACTAGTAGTACAATTAATATTATCAATCAATATAGGACCATCATCTAGAGCTTTATCATAAACAATTTCTAAGTAAAACTCTTTAGTAGCATGCATTTCGAAGTTAGGCATAAATAAAGGATTATCATAAGATTTATCAAAATATCATGGATTATCATAGATGATAAGAGCATAATTATTATCACAAGTTTTACTCATGGTAAATATTTTAAGAGAATCCACATGAACATAACATTCATCCTCCTTTGGTAAGCATGGGGGATAGTCAAATAATGTAAGGGATAAAGAGTTACTCTCATTAGAAGGTAGGCCTGGGTAGCTAATCCATTCTTCCTCCTTTTGTTCATCACTCTCCTCCTATTTTTCATTTAATGAGCTTTCAGGATCAGCCATTTCTTCTTCCACAGGTTCCTGCAAATTATGGATACATTCTTGTGCATTACTGAGTCTCTCTTTATAATCAATGATATAGCAATTATTTCTGAAATTTTCTATGCAATAATCAAGGATAGAAGAGACCAAATCTTTAAGGTTTTTACAAGCAACACAGTTTTCATAATTTTCAGACATAAAGGATTCTACTTCAGAAGCTCCCATAAATAAGATAAATTATTCTACTTCTTCAAACCCAAGATGAATATAGTTATTCCAATGATATTTCATAATTAAAACTTCTTCACTAGTGCCACATTGAAATTTAAGATGTTTAGTATCATGTTCAGAGCAACAACTTATATCATGGCGTTTAAGCAAAATTTTAGCAATTTGATCCAACCTTTTTAACGCGCCTCTCATGACTTTACCCTTATATGATTCTCTATATTTTATAAAATGTTCCATAGAGGGTCTAGCATGTTCTTCCATAACAACAGTTTTTTAGATTTTCGGTTTTTCAAATTTTTATTGATTTTTGGGTATATAAGAAAATTAAAACAAGACAAAAATAAACTAGACAAAAGTAAACTAAACTAAACACAACTAAACATAAATAAACTAAGAAAAAATAAAATAGACAAAACAAAATAAAATAAAATAAAATAAAAACATAGAGACATGCAAAGTGTACTCCCCATGTGCACTTATGAGTAGAGTTATGCCTCCCTGGCAACGGCGTCAGAAAATAGTCTTGATGACCCACAAATATAGGGGAAAGAACAAGTCTTCGAGGGAAGTAAAACCCAAAATTATTGATTCGGCACAAAGGGAGGTAAAGAATACTTATAAGCCTTAACAGCGGAGTTGTCAATTCAGATGCACCTGGAAAAGCACTGATAACAGGGGTGATGTGAAAGCAGCAGTAATATGAGAGCAATGGCAATAGTAAGACAACAACAATAGCACAGAGGAGATGGCACCAGAAAATATTCCAGTGCGGAGTTGACTGCAGAGCAATGATGATGACATAAGGATCGGGGTTCCCAACTATCTACACTAGTGGTAACTCTCCAAATAACATGTGTTGGGTAAACAAATTACAGTTGGCCAATTGATAATTGTGAGGGCATGCATGCTATGATAAGATAAAAGTTACTGTAGTATTTAATTGGGCATTACAACATAATACATAGATCGTAATCCAACTACGTCCATGACTAATAATCCACCTTCAGGTTATCATCTGAACCCCTTCCAGTATTAAGTTGCAAGCAACAGATTATCGCATTAAGCAATGTGTGTAAAGTAAACAATAGAATTATCCTTAGACAAAACATTGTTGTTTTCTCCCTAGTAGCAATAACACATCTACAATCTTAGAAGTTATTGTCACTCTTCCAGAAAACTAGAGGCATGAACCCACTATCGAGCATAAATACTCCCTCTTGGAGATACATGCAACTACATGATCAGGGTAACCACAAGTACCGGAGAGCATGCAAGATCTTAAATAACAGTAGTATGATAATATGATGAACAATCTGATCACAATTCCACAATTTATCGGATCCCAACAAACACAACACTGATTACATCATATGGATCTCAATCATGTAAAGCAGCTCATGAGATCATTGTATTGAAGTACATGGGAGAGAGAGTACCAACTAGCTACAGCTGAGAACCCGTAGTCCAAGGGGGGGGGGGGGGGGGACTACTCACGAACCATCATGGAGTTGGAGTGGAGGTGGTGGAGTCGACGGAGATGGCTCCGGGGGTCAATCCCCGTCCCCGCAGAGTGCCGGCACATGAACTTCCGACCCCGAAACTCGTCTGGACTATGACAGCAGCGACAGAACTTTTCATGGACGGAGGCTGGATGTTTCAGGGTTTTCTCGTCGAAGGGAATTTATAGGGGGAATGGCGAGGTCGGTGGGCGCAAGGTGGCCCCAGACCACCCCTAGGCGCGGGCCAGGGCCAGGCCGCGCCTAGGCATGGTCTAGCCGGCTCCTGTCCCCCCTCCGTCTCTCCTCTGGACTCTGTCTTCTTTTCGGTAAAATATTAACTTTGGCTTTTGTTTCGTTCAATTCTGAGAATATTTCATGTACAACTTTTATGAAATACAAAACAGCAGAAAACAGAGAACTGACACTGTGGCATCTTGTCAATAGGTTAATTCCGGAAAATGCATAAAAGTGCCACGAAGTGCAAACATATAGCAATTGATGTAAAACAAGCATGGAGCATCAAAAATTATAGATACGTTTGAGACGTATCCACGAGCTCCCCATCCTCCGTTGCAGCACCGCCAACCACCAGCGACGAGTTGCGAGGAGGAGGATGCCCATGACACAACGGATCTGGCTGCCTAGAACCGTTGACCTACCCTCAATCTCCATATAGGTAAAAACTAAACTAAAACAACACCTATATCTAGATCTGGCACCATCTCTTTGCCAACTCTGCGCCCGGTGGTGGAGAAGAACCGACCAGGCGAAGAGGCTTCGGGAGAGAGCGGGAGGAGAAAAGAGAGCGGCTCGCGAAGCAGATGAATAGAGAGATATTGTCTTCTTTGGTGGTCTCTTTCTCCATATAGTGTAGGGTTTGAGGACAGAAAAAACAAGAAGTAACTTTCTCCACACGTGCATGCACGTACACTCCAAATCCCTCACATCGATAATAACATGTGTATGTAGTTGCTTCGTCCATCCCCACCTAAGGGGCTGAAAAATCTCCACAAAAATAGGAAAACATAGCAACTTCGGGGGTAGCACGAACACCACCATGGATGCACACACACAGAGAGAGAAATGGAATCTATCGTGGTAATTACACATCACAAGGGGAAGGGAGCAAATTGGTCTTTTTTCAAAATAAAATGTCATTTTTTTCAATTTTATGGTCAAACTCAAGCATGTTGTTTGATGCTATCTATTTTGGTTTCAAAGGATGTGGCGGGTGAATACATAAGAGAAGGAGAGTGAGCAACAGCATGAGGCTTGCACCTCAATCATGAGAGGCTCCTTTACTACCATAAACCGTATGTATTAACTTGTTTGGATTGTAAAATACAAATAAAACTACGAAAATATCATGATGTACTACAACCTATGTAAAAAAATAGAAACTATATATATAGCACTATCATGCCCTATGTATTTTTTCAAAAAAAATCATGCCCTATGTATTTAGCACCTACACCATAAACATCATGCCTCAAGTCTCCATGCCATTGTTATGTGTCAATCTTTTCATTGGGCTAAAAAATATGTCCCCTCCTTGTTCATGTTTTCGTACAACCTACATATTTGATTTTATTTAACCTTGTGGCACTCTAGTAGTTTGTTCAGTCAACCTATGACTACTTGTTGTTACATGTTGATTAGCCCCAAAAAGAAATCCTCTCTTCGTCCATGTTTTCGTGCACCACACGTCTTTGATATCCCGCCGCCTCTTCATGCATGTTTATTTTTCGGAGTTTATTTTTTATTTTTTTTGGATAGTATGGATTTCTAGTCGATTTTAAACAAAAACCTAACATGCCATGATACCACGCAGACCATAACCGAAGACAAATGTGGCGTGAGTAGACAATATTGCATTGCTCGGGTTTGTTTGAAGGTGGTAATGATTGGTTGATGGCGGAATTGGAGAATCGTGTCAGTTGCCCGAAGAAGAAGTGTGACATCAGTTCCTCGGTTACTATGTTTCGCTAGACTAGCCCACATAGCCTGCCACGCTATCACTGGCCCACCGCTCTCTTCACCTAACCCCTCCAGCCTCCAGGCTCCAGGCTCCAGTGGATCCAGTCTTCTCCCATGGAACCCTGACCTCGCCGCCGCCCGTACGCTCGCACCCCCGCCGCCGGCGCTTCCGCGGTATGTTCCCTCCACCACCCAGCCCTCTCTTGTCACGCTGTCTACGCCCGCAAGGCTCGATTCGAGCCCGCCATGTCTTAATCACCGAATTCAGGTACTCTCTCTCGCCATTTTTCAGCAGATCGAGCATCGCCGGCGTCAGCGATGGCGTCCCCAACGCCGAGCAAGCGTTCAGAGCAGGATCCCTCCGACGTATCCGGCGCCGCCGCGCTGCCCACCGACGGGCTGTACGAGATCCTGCTGCGGCTGCCGGCCAAGGACCTCTGCCGCCTCCGCGCCGTCTGCCGCTCCTGGCGCTCGCTCGCTTCCGACCCGCTCTTCATCAAGGATCACGCGGCACGCCACACGCGCCCCTTCCTCGCAACTAGCTTCGTTGACCCCGGCGAGGACGTGCACTGCGGCGTCAGCATCGTTGACCTCTGCTCCGGGGATGTCATCAAGCAGATACGCACCCGCGACAAGGACCTCAGATTGCAGCGCACCTACCTTGACCGCGTTTGCATGGTTGGAGGGCGCCACCCCTTGGCTGTCACCGCGCTTAACCCGGCCACCGGCGCTACTGTCGCCCCCTCCGCAGACGTCTCCGAGGAGTATGCGGATTTGCTCGAGAGAAGATTCGTCTCCATGGAGTCGTGTGCTTTTGGGAAGGTGCCCTCAACAGGAGAGTACAAGGCGCTCCGATTCCTCCATGTTGGCTCGCCCGTTGGTTCGCAGCACCTGTGCGAAGTCATGACCCTCGACGCCGGCAGCAACCATGTTCGGTGGAGGCCAAAGCCAGGCCCGCCACTCCCTGTTTGTTCCAACAACAAGATCACAAGCGTGGTCATTGATGGGGTTGTGTATTTCTTGTTCGGTTTTGTTGACCCTTGTTACAGATATTTGAAGACCTTGTTCAAACCAGGCACCATAACTCCGTTTAACCTTGAGACAGAGGAGTGGATGCCTACCATCAGTGGCCCAGAATCAGTGACCAGTTATTATATGGGTGCCAATAAGATAACTACCTCTCGGAGCCCTGAAGCTGTGGAGCATATCTCGATAACCAATTTGAATGGGTCCTTGGTGATAGTGCATCTTGTGCATCGTGTTTCCATGGACCTATGGTTTCTGATGGATGTTGAGAGAGGTCTCTGGGTTAAGAAGTACAGCATAAGATATCGCAGTCACTATCGCCGTGCTTATCCTTTGGTGCTGCTGGATGATGAGACGATAATCTTCATTATGCAATCCAAGGATACACTTATAAGTTATGATACAAAAACTGACACTTTCACAGATATGTTCAACCTGCAAGATTACAGGTCTATTGCTATTTACACAGGAAGTTTGCTGAGTTAACACCATGGATTTCATTGATGAGGTGAGTGCTATATGTTATATTTATTTTTTCTGGTATCATATCATAGTGATAACTGATTATCCAGAGGGGTGGAACAATAATTAATTGAAGCACTTTTAGGAAAACATCACTTTCGAATGTACTCACCAAAGGGCTTGCATTACCTATTAATCCCTTGACTATGGTCACATGATTGAAGCTCTAGAAAAAGTAAAACAAAATATGCATCTCGAAATTGAACCTACTAATTTGAGTCTTAATATGAAGAACAATGTTTGACAAAATTTCCATGTTTTTGACTGATTTTCCCTTATTCTTCTACGTACTTCTGAACTAGAGGACACATTGTCACAGCGGTTTCCCAATCGTTGGGTGTAGTAAATGGTAGATGCATGGGAGGGAGCGAAGCATGGCACTTTCCTTATATAGGAATTACAACTCAATGATATAGTTGTACCAACTCACAAACCTTTCTTCACGTGAACGCATTTAAACCGATTCTTTCCTTATTCAGAATCTTGTTTAACATATCGTAAATACATAGGTGGCTAGGTTTATGGAAAGGACTCCTAATTTATGCTCTAGGGCAACTGCTCTTATGCCCCCGGCCACAGGCCACTGAGGGCTGCTGTTCTTGCCAGTTATTGTGCCAGCAGTGATGTGATGGTCGGCAACCAGTTGACCATACCCTGTTTCCGAATATGTCCTGGCCGGTTACACTGGCTGTATTGTAGTCTGACTATGATATATATAAAGGGGTAGAAGTACAGTATCAGTGTGCAATGCATCAGGTCAGCTGCAAGCATCATATTAATATATGACACCCATACCATTTTATTTAGAGCGATTCTACTGTGCTTGAAAAGTTCCCAGACGTCCAGTGTAGTTGCATCTGAAGGTCCAGGACGAATGGTACCTGCTTGTACCACCTGGCCGACCACGAGGGGTTGAGACTATGTACCAATCTGGGAAGATAGCCTCGGGATTTTGTCCCTTAGTTAATGCCTATAACTTTGAACCGAAAGGTCAACGCGAACGACAGCTCTTGCTCTTGACATCTCCAAATCAGTCGGAGATACAGCAGCGGCCTTCCAAATCTGACTGCCTCGACGAAGGTGTTGGAGTGGCAGGCTCCAGGCCGCTGCCTCTCTCGTGCCAACGGGCCATGGTGGCGGCGTCCCGTGAAAGTTTCAGGGACGTGTGGGCAGGCCATGGGACGCAACTCCATTATTGGTTGAAAGGTCAATCGTACCCCTACTCTAATTAACGGTAGATCTTGAAGGGTTACTATTTTTGGGTGCGGAGGTACCGCTACCTCAGGTTAGCTCCCAAGCACAGTAGATCATCTTATGTAATTAAACTAAACTCTTGTAATGCTAAATTGCTAATTGCTGCTGGTTAGCCTGTGGAAAGTAGCAAATGATGATTAATGTTAGACATTAGACTAGGATCAATACTGTAGAGTTCTGATATAATGGCTCCTGATCATTGTCTCATCGAAGTACTACGGAGGGAATATTGAAAGAGTAGTTGTGGCATCTTAGGGATCTCTGATATTATTTATTGTTTCTGATATTCTGCAAATTCTTAACGTTATTTTCATGCCTTCATGTGAATTACTAAGCACAATGTTCGAAAATAATTTCTTTGCTGCCTCTGTGCTTGATGTCTGATATAGTTGTTCATTGTTCTTCCAGGCTGAGCATTTCATCAAAGAGGCGATGCTCCTTCATGCGTTTATGATGTCTCGGATACTTTGTTGCTTCCTCCTTTCCAGATCGAGCAAATGGTGCTATTTTATCCAGTTAGAATTTTATACAATAATATGCCATCGTTCCTTGACAAGCCCCGTAACTTGCTAGGCATCTTTTGCTGTGTACAAGTATGCATCGTTGCGACCCTGTGGGCTTGTATGTTATGTATGGTACTTTGTTCGTCCAACTCATTGTCAATTCAGTGTGAGACTGTCAGTTTGGCTTTGATCAAAACCAGTTACCAGTGGCCAACTTCTGGATGACATGGTTCCCTTGGTAATCAATAAAAAGATCTGTCTTCTTTATTAGCTGTGCCGAGCTTAAGTGAAGTTGCTCTATAGCTTGTTTTCTGGTTTTCCCAGAGGGAGAAATGGGCCTTGTTCAAAAAATCGTATTTTGCTTGGGATATTGTGAGCTTCCAAACTAACCGAACTGTGTTTTTTTTTTAACTTTATAGTGCTATTCCTGGTTGAGCATTCTGTGTGCATCATCCATAGAGACAGTGCTTACATATTGAACAGAGGGAGTGGTTGGCAACATCTTTGCTAGAGCATTTCTTCAGTGATACAAACCGGAGAGAAGAAAAGGAGGCCCAAGATTCAAAAAGAAAAAGATAACATTCTCGAAAAAAAAAAAGAACATGTGCTATCAACAACTTCCACAGGCGCAGACGGCAAAATATAATTAGGCTGCAATATCCAGCAAGGGTAAAAAAATTAAGGAGCAGAAAAGTTTTCTGTTTATTATACGAAAAAGATCTTGAACACAATTATTTGTCCTAACCAGCTCTAAATTATTTTCGAGGAAAAAATATCGCATCAGCATATGCTTTTTTTTTTTGAACTGCAGCATATGGTGGTATGCAGCGGCCTCGGGTGCCCTAAAAGCCCCTAAGGAGGGCTATAGTGCTCCGGCGTATAAAAAAAAAAGTGCCCAGCCAGATCCTAATTTTGATTAGACGCCGGCATGGTTTAATTAGTAATCCGGCGCTTCCAAGCCGAATCCAACCCACACAGAGGCTAATAGAAGCTCCGATGGACGCAAGTTGCCGAAAAGCAGGCACGAAGCGCCCGATCATCATGGGCCACCGTCGTTAGTGTTTCAGACTTCATGAGGACATTCCATCTATTGATATAACCGCTGTATCTAGAGCCACAGAGATATAAGGATCAATCACTCGAGCTCGTGTCAAACAACTTAACTACCAGGTACTTTCGTTTTTTAGAACTATTCCTCACATATATGAGAATATGATGCTGCTTAAATCAGATGTGTTTGTTACTCTTAGGAATGATGAACCTATATGAATGAGGAGGAAAAACATTGGAGCATGATCACGCATGGAGGAGATGGCAACAAACATGTGATGATTGAAGATGACGCCCCAAGTGGAGATTTCACAACTTTGAAGTCACCATAATGACGATTGAAGACTTGAGCGAAATATACAAGATTACACTACATAATTTCGTCCATAACATAATATGGTGTTGCGTCACCTTTAGTTTTGGGCTAGACCCATGTCATTTCCGCAGGAATTAAGTAAGCCACTTTTTAGAGTCCGTATTGAAGAGGGAAAGGCCTTCTAGGATTTGGTTCGGTTACCATACATATGGCTGACCGAAATCCCACCTTTTCCTCCTTTAAATACCCCCATAGCCGTCACGTTTAGACTCGGATTTTGATTAGATTAAAAATTAGCCGTTGCTGCAACTCTCGTGTACTTCTTTTGAGGCCAACACCCAGAACAAGACCGACTATTCGGAATCCCAACTTATTCAATAAAGCTTTCATCTATATCCGCAATATTTTGATTGCATCATTAGTTCTTACTTGTTCTCGATTTCAGGTAGGAATTAAGACCCTCGCTGGTTAGGCTGATCGTGCATCCGCAAGATCAGTAACTCCCGGAGATTGTCCTAGCGATTGCATTGGCGCACGAGCTTTGCACGTGTAGTCAGATCATCAAGCACAAACTACACCAACAAATCGATTTATCCTCGTCTCATCGAAAGATCGGCCACCTTTGCCCTATCAAGACTGGTCGTCTTCCTCCTCACCTTCCGTGCCGTGTTAAGGCATGCTCGCCATTAACAATTGCATCGTCGCGTCCCGTCGATGGGGCAGGCGTCGGCGTTAATGGCCGCCAGCGCCGGCCCTTCCCGCCGCTATAAAAACCTCCCGTCACCACCATTTCTCCCCACCTAGTGATGAGGGCTAAGCCCTATGGGAGGCCCGATCTTCACGGATTTGGATGGGATTCGTGGGGGAGGTGGAAGAACACGAAGAACACGGGTGGAAAGCGGGGTGGATCGAAGATACAAACGCAGCACACACACACACACACAACCGGTTGTTCTTCGTTGGCCCGATACACCAAACCAATGAAATTGCAAGAAAAAGACCCACAAGGAGTAGAATCCCTCATAAAAGATTGGCAAGCAATTGATAGAGTTCCAAAGAGGAAAAGAATGCAAAGATAGAATTGCAAGAAGCAAAAGATCCAAACACTAGAATTCCTAAAATGGAAGAGACCAATTCCTTATAAGAGTCTTGATAACTTCATAGATGTGGATCTAGAAGGGTTTCCCATAGGAAGGAGCAAAGCTCATGTTTAATCTTACAGCAAGTCTGAATCTCAGATCTGAGCCAACAAGGCTATTTATAGTTGGTGGGGCGAAGGGGTAAGTTACATGCTGAAAAGTTTTGTTTGTGCTGAAAGTCGCGCATGCGGAAGTTTCGGTCGCTCGGGGCGGAAGTTCTGGCTGGATTCCCTTCACCGGGGGAAGTTCCGGTCGTGGGGGGGCGGAAGTTCCGGTCGGGGCGTTACTTCCGGCCAACTTCCAGCCTAGTTTCGAAAACGACCGATTTCCTTGCAGTAACGTCCCGGGGCGTTTTGGCGCATTTTCGGAACTGGGGCGGAACTTGGGCGGAAGTTCCGGTCGCTCGGGGCGGAAGTTCCGGCTGGATTCTCTTTCCTGGGTGCTGGATGGCATCTGGGAGGCATCTGGCCGGAAGTTCCGGTCCTGGGGGGCGGAAGTTCTGGCTGGAGCGCTGAGTCTCCATCTTCTTCATTTTCAGCTCCCTCTCCATTAGCTTGGTTTCCATGGCTTGCGTCTTGATCGATGTACCTGATTGAACACAAGGTATTTGCATGAAGTAGCATGCCATCCAATGAGGTATCAAATGCATACGTGGAAAGGAGCGAATTCACCTCTTGGTGTAGGGCTTTGGCCCGAGCTCGTGTCATTGGGCCATGAGGAGGGCTTGTCGGTCTTGAGGAGGAGGTGTCCAAAGGCCACACCGTATCATCTCCCCCCCCCTTGGAAAAGAGTCATCCTCGACTCTAGAGTGTCGTCATCTCCTTGGCGTGCCATCCTATCCTTTATGTTGATGACTTACTTGGTCTTGAGGGTCGTATCATTGAAGTTCATGAAGCACATGTGTTGGTCCATGGCGATGGTTGTTGGTCGTCCATGTAGTCGAATGTTCTCCCTAAGCAACAATGTATGCATGTGTGAAGCATGAACCATTCTAGAGCATGGTGACGTAGGCATCCCCAATGGGCATGCCGAAGATGGTACCCGGGGTTTATTGAAGGCCCACGAGTCGACGAATACGAAGCTCGGAAGCCCAATTAGTTGTTGATAAGGAAAGATAGAATTGTATTAGGAATAAAGAGATTTGTAACTTTACGGGTCGAACTCAAAGAGTCTCCCGGAATCTGTAAACTTGTGTAATACGAAACCCTCGGCTCCGCCTCCTATATAAGGGGGAGTCGAGGGACAAAGAGAGGATCGATTTCATTATCAACACAACCCTAGTTTTCTAACAGTCGAGTACTTTTCTGGTTGAAACCCTCGAGATCTACTTGCCCTCTACTTCCAACTAAACCCTAGTCTACAATCCGTAGGCATTGACAAGTTAATAACTTGTCAATTGGCGCCGTCTGTGGGGATTAGAGGCGACAAGGAGCTGATCTCGATGGCACGTTCAAGATCGTCGACGTCGTCGGTGCAAGCAACGCGATGGACGGAGGTAAATGGATCGAAACTGATCTAGTCGATTTTGTTCCTCACCCACCCTCCCATTTGGATGCATATGCGTATCTGGAGGAGCCCACAGAGATGACGTTCGGAAGGTTCTACTTCCGCGTCGGAAAAGAGGGATCACATCGTTTCGAGATTCCGATTTCGTCGGGATCATCGGCGGTCGGTTCCGATCTTTCGGACTCATCGTCTGAGGTGAGCGACGAGGAGATCTCGCTGCCACGCTTAGTCAAGACCATAGCAAGCGAAAAACTCGCCAAGATCTTCGGCGCCATGTCCTTCGAGTCGTCTGCGGACTCCAGTATAAGCAGCGACTCAGAAAGCGTCGACAACTTCAGCTTCATCGACAGATCCACTTCCGTCAGGGAGGTCCTCGCCGATCTATATGACGGTGTCACCAATCCCGACGGAATTCAAACTTTAAAATATCATCAAATCTATGCGATAGAGGAAGCAAGTCTCCCACAAGAGCAAACATCATAGGATTTCGATAACGCGGGAAATCCGTACGTCGATCCCGCTGATCTTACGCGAGGATTGGGAACCAAATATGTCGGGCCTGGAACACGACAGATGGTGCAATTTCCGCAGGCAGTTTGGGACAGAGTTGCAAGAGCTATTGATGGCACATAACCAATGACTGTAACTGCGACAGTTGAAGAGTTGCAAGCATATCAATATAGACTCACCCGTGCTAGACGAGAGCTCGAAAAGCATAAAATTGAGCTGGATAGGAGGCAAGCCGCAGCTTCCGCGTCAAGCAGGCGAAGAGCGGAGTTGAGTCGACAATAAGGTACTTCGGGAGGAGACAGTCACAGAGCAGCTCGAAATAGGGCAAGGTCTCGGTTGCAACATATACCTGAGGCTGAGAGGGAGAACCTAGTTCAAAACCTCGACATGTCCTTTATGTCGATAGACACGAGGGGAAATATTATTCCCAAGACACCAGAAGTTGGATACATGTCGACACAAGCTTTCATCCTAGCATCCAGACCACCCCCCGGAGATCCAAGAGAAGCATTGTATAACATGGCCATGGCAGGAGTTGGAGCCATGGGAACAACGTTCGCATATACGCCTCCCGAAGGATCCGCAAGGCAAAATAGTCCACGACCTACTGTAGTGGTGCAAGACCCTGCGAGAGCGAGTGGGGCAAGAGACACAGAGACACAAGCAAGGGTTGATAGAGCGAGGCATGAAAGAAGAGAACGTCGGCACTCACCAGAGGTTGACGACGAGGATATGTGTGGGCTCCCGTGCTTTACGAGACGAGTCCGTAAAACTCGAGTTCCATCAGGGTTTAAGCTACCCGATAATTACAAAAAATTCGACGGCCTGCAAGATCCAGAGGACTGGTTAATCGACTACTTGGAGATGGTGAAGTTAATGGGTGGAACTAGAGAAACAGCCATGCAAAGCATTCAAGTACACTTGAGTGGAGCCGCACAATCATGGATAAAGAAGTTGTCTCCTGGTTCTATCGACAGCTGGGAAAGTTTCGAGGATATATTTGTGAAGAACTTCCGATCAACGTGCAAGAAACCCGCATCGTTGGAGCAGCTGAGGGCTTGTAGAAAAAAGTATGATGAACCAATGAGGACGTATATCCAGAGGTGGAACATCATCAAAAACTCGGCAGAAAACATATCCGACGAGAGGGCAATAGATGCATTTGTTGCTGGAATCCGAAGAAGAGACATTGTTGAGGACTTGGGAAGAACCAACCCGAAAACAATAGCAGCACTCATGGAAATAGCGAATCGCTGGGCGAATGGGGAAGATGTTGTCCATAATAAACGGCACAGGTCACCTGAGGATGAGCGCAACCGAAATTTTCAAAATAGGCGACGATTTTCTCGACAGTTCTCAGATTATGATGCGCCCGGCCAAATATCGGCTGGCTTTTGAGGAAACAACGAGGGAAACAATCGAGATGATTATCAAAAAAGTGGCGAGCAGCGAAGCGAATCCAAGGACGGTTCCCGTCCCAACAGGCAAAATAATGGACCAAGGTTTCAGAGGCCATATGCATCACCCGAGGATCTCTTAAATGGTTCATGCCAAATGGACTTTTACCTCGACAACAATGGAAAGAGGCTGTCAACGCCCGGATTTTTAAGTCCAGATGCCTATTATGCCATTCATCGCAATCCCAGGAATATTGTTTTTGCGAGACATAATAGATTGATATCACAGAACATCATTCATTACAACATCATAATAGTCTTACAAATAAAGGATCACATGATCCAGTCTCATTAAAATAATAGTTGATCTATTGATCAAGTACAAAACACATAGCGGAAGCGAAGTAGCGTAGTAGTAGTCCATCTGTTCCACAGGCAACTGTTGATGTCAGGAGTAGTCCTAGTTGTCGCAGATGTACTGCGGTCCATCTTCCTCGTACTGCTGTTCTCCTTCATAGTCTGGCCATTTGAATAGCCAGGGACAAAGCCGTGAGTACTTTAAAGTACTCGCAAACTAATACTAGTGTAAGCACTATCAACTATAGTAAGAGGGTGCTAAGCTCTAAGTTTATTTGCATAAAGCCAATTTTAGTTCACAAACATTTAGTAAAGCCTCTTCATTTGCTAATTAACTCAAGTGGGAACATTAGTGTCATTCCCACAACTCTGTTGTGATTCAAGTCAAATTCACCATTCACCTTTCAAGTTCAAGTCACAAGTCACATGTCACATTTTTGAAAAAAGATCTGATGAATGAACAGTATGGCCTTTCCAACCGTCCATAACCGTGGACGCGGCTATTCGAATAGTTCTACACTCTGCAGAGGTCGTACACTTGTGCCACAACATTTGCAATAATCCGTCAGGGTTAACTGGCCCTGATTTATCACACTCCGTGTGCGGACTACCAACCATAACCTTTCACTTACATATCCTAGTATAGGCACCTCTCCCCATGAGCTTGGCCTCCCAGTGAAGACAGATAGTCAGCCTGGGAACTGCACAGGGCTTGGGCCGAACAGTCACCTCATTTCACGTCATTTCACATCATTTCTTTTGTTGTAGAGGCAGCTTTCGGCATAACCCCGATGACGCTTGTTTAGAGGGAACCCATAGTAAGATACATAACTTCTAGTTAAGCCCTTACACATAATCAGGTGTTGTGGGGGTACTTGCAAAATTGGAATGGTATCGCATCCGAACCCAACCATCAGTTTTTGTAAAGTTCACCATGTCCTTCACAAGTCATATTCACCTTCAAAATCTTTCAATAGAATGACTCATCATTCCAAGGTTTTCAAAGTCATTTCATTTCACAAGTTCTCATCTAGAGTAGTCAATTTTATTTGTTAGCACTAGCAACTAGTCATGAGGGGTGCTAACTAGCTTATAGCTTTCTAGGCTAAGTTTGATGCTCTTGTTCTACTCTATATCTAGACCAAGTGAATCATGAATCAAAAAGTAAACTTTGATAATCAAAAACTTGTAAGGTAAAAACTTGGGATAGGATCATTAAGCATAAAGTAATATGTAATGGTGCCTTGCTCTTGTAGAGCTTTGCACTTTGCAAGAATATTAGCTTGCCTTGGTTGGCATAGTTGTCAAAGTGGTCTTCCTCTTCCTGGTAGAAGTACTCTTCTTCCTCGTAGTCTCCGGTACTAGCGTCTATAAATGAATACGAGAGTAACAATCACCAAACAAATCTCAATACTAGACTAAGCACACACATGAGTCACACAAGCTAGGCTAGCATCA
The DNA here is from genome assembly GCF_019359855.2 of Lolium perenne. Taxonomy (NCBI): domain Eukaryota; kingdom Viridiplantae; phylum Streptophyta; class Magnoliopsida; order Poales; family Poaceae; genus Lolium; species Lolium perenne. The sequence continues at coordinate 149,252,549 of NC_067245.2, forward strand.
CAACCTGATTATTAGGTTGGTTGACTTGGTTGCATTCTTAAGAAAAATAATTTCCTCTCATTACCAATATTAATTAGTGTTGCTATTTAATTCTTGGGAGAAATAATTTCCTCTCATTAAATCTTGTTAAGATTTAGTTTCCTCAAATACTAAGGTATGAGCACATGTTGACCAAGGTCAACACTTCACACTTATTATTTGAGAAGCATGACTTAAATGAGGGAATACACCTCGTGCAATTTAATACTATCTTATTAATAATTTAATATCATCAATTCATACAACATGAAGTTTATTAGACTAAGGTCACTACCTGATGTTGAATTACTTGAGACAAAGATTTAAATGAGACCAATACATCTCATATGATTTAATAAGTAGTTTTGAACAATTTAAATACTACTATGAAAATGATTTAATATTTTCAAATAAGAACATATGGGTCATGAAGACTAATGTCATCACCTCATGCAATTTAAATCCTATTTGATTTAATATCTCAAGTGAGAAAATATGAGACCAAGCAACAAGGGTCATCACATTACTTCATACCACTTGGGAAGATGATTTAAATGAGGTGCTACACCTCATAGATTTGAAATCCTAAATTTTGAAATAATTTAAATGGGCTAGTACTGACTACATAGCCAATTCTTGATTCTATCCCATGATCATATGAAGCAACCCTATCATATTTTTACATAAACAATTATAGTATTTGAAATGTGAATTATGAGAATTTTAATCACCCCAAAATTCATCTTGGTTGATTTTATAAATTTATTTGAATTCTGAAAACTCTCTGATTTGTTATTTTTACTATTCAAATTCTACAACATATATTGATTTGAATCCAGTGTGGTTGGATGGAGCCTTTCATAAGCTTTCTAACAATATACAATTCACTAAATTTGGCTGAGTGGATTTCGAATTATTCAAATTCTAACTCAGCATCAGTATTGAATTTTAGTGAACCAATTTAATTCGAATTCAAATTATATGGGCTAGGCGGGAAAGAATTTGGGCCGAAGAGGGGGAGGGAGAGCTGGGCCAGCCCAACTAGCGCGGGCGAGGCTCGCGGGCCACCTGACAGCATGGGGGCCACACGTCAGTGGCTTTTTAATCAGCGAAACGGTACGTGAGAGGTGAGCCGCACAATTAGAAGTGGATCGAGCGGCCCAGAGACATCGTCGTCTCCGGCGAGAAGGGGCTTACTGGCAGCGATGGTGGACGGTTGGCGAGCGCGACGGAGCTCCGGCGGTCGACGGCGATGTGCGCAGCAACGTTGTCGATGACGGTGAACCTCATGGTAGCAGTGGCGTCTCCGGGGGTGGCGTCTAGCTCCGGCGAGCTTCTACGGCGGAGCGCGGCAGAGAGGAAGCAATTGGCGAGCTACGATGGGCAATGTGGAGCAGCGAGATGGCTGGGCGACTCAGGGAGAAGAGGGGAAGCTGTGGGTGTGGTTGATTTGGAGCGGGGAGCCCCTCTTTTATAGCAGCGAGGAGAGGCCGTGGGGTGCGGGCAGGTCCATGGTGGCGACGGCGATACAGTGGGTTCTAGGCACTGGCGATGATGCAGTGGGGTTGGCGATGCTCTGGTGATGACGCAGGGCGTGATTGCGTTGAAAACGAGGGACCATGGCGCTCGTCATCGTCCTCGCGTTCTGGCAGCCGTGGAGGATGGCGTGGATGGCGTCGTTGTCTACAGGGCACCGGCGGACCAATGGTGGTGTCTGGGAGGTAGGTGGTGTCGTCGTGGTGGCGTAGGAGAGAGGAGAGGGTTGGGGGTGGTCGGAGTCAACGGTGCGCATGTGTGCACTGGCGTGCCCGTGGCGTCGCCGTGCGCGCTCTAGCGCGTCACTGGGCGCGTACGGGGCGGTCGGTGTGGTGCGTGTCTCATGCGTGGGTGTGTACCATGTGGTTCAGGGGAGTGGGGAGAGGAGAGATGACACGGTCGTGCACGTTGGGGTTGCTCAGAGGGAGAGATGGCATGTGCACATCCATGCCATGCCACGGCATGGCATGCTCTGTCCAAATGGTGACGATGGCGTGCACCATTCCTTGTCTTTGGTGCTTGGCAGAGTGTAGAGGGATCAGAGAGGTACATATGGTGACCTAGGGTGGATGGTTGAGGCTATGAACTGCTGTACAAAACAATGCATAGAGTTGGCAGATTGTTGACCACAAGGTGTTTAAGGAAATGGCCGCAAGAACTTTACTTTGGAAATTTTGAGTGAATTTTGGTGGGTTTGAATCATATATTATTTGCAGTAGAATGGTGGTGGTCAAATTTGAAGTGATTTGCAAAAATCCAAATTGCATATGATCTTACATATGCTTCAAGGTCTCCACTTTGCTTGCTCACCATTTGGATTTGAGAAAGAATTTGTGGTGATGGTTTTGGGAAAAGTTGTTCATCTTGATGTTATCTTGGATGAGGTGTAAATAATTGGTAATGTTTAGTTTGAAAATCTTCCAAAACAGGGGCTCAAAGAGGGCATCAGGCTAAGAATTGCCATTTTGACCATAATTGTATGTGAGCTCAAATTTGATTCAAATTTGATTTGATTTGAGTTTCTTTGATTCCAAAAGTGTTAATAAGTGTTTAGTATCCATTTACAACTAATGGTGCAAGCCAAAAGGGTCTAGGTTAAAGATTTGCAAAATTGGCCATAGCCACATATATGTAATGAAGTGCATTTTTCTTAATTTCTTATTTTCCTTTTATTTGCTTCACTTACGCATGGTCTAGGGTCCATTTAGGATTATATGAGGTTTAGTGTTGGTTTCAAAACATTTGGGCAAGGTAGAGGTGCTTAGGTCAAGTTTTGGTAAAATGGCTATGTGCCACATATGCCTCTATGCATATGTTTATTTTATTTTTGTTTCACATGGGATTTGGTTGATAAGTACTAGGTTAGGTTTGTTGATGTTATCAAAGCATCTAAACAAGGTAGAAAATCCTAGGTAAAAGTTTTACCAAAAATAGCATAGGCACATAGGCCCTTTTCTTATTTATTTTCATTTCTATTTATTTTGTTTATAAAGGATGGTGAGAAGAGGGGTGATGTTTAGGGTTTGGAAATATGTTCAATGCAATAAACAAACAATCATGGCAATGACACAAGTATCAAGCACAAGTATTATGCATAGCCCCTCATTCAGAAAAGTTTTTGTTGGTTCTCATTTTTGGAAAAAGGGAAATTCATTTTCTCTTTGTTTTAAATTTTTGGGATGTTACAAACCCTTCCCCCTTAAACAAATCTCATCCCGAGATTTTAAGAAAAGTTAGTTCCTAAGAGAGAATGAGTAATTGGATTAACAGGATAACATACTTGGCGTGGTCTGGGGTGCTTCCTGGGCTTCAGTGGCATTCATGTGGTAGAGACGGCCGTTGTTGTTGTTCTGGTTCCTTCTGTCTGCGAAGCGGCGCTGTTGCTGAGCAGGTGCAGCAGTATTGGGGGCAGTCTTGGCAAGTTTCTTGGGGCACTCATTTGAGTAGTGGCCCACAGTGCCACATTCATAGCAGAGGTTATCGTTGATTTGTCCTTTGGGGTGACGGGGATGGCATTGCTTCCAGTCCTTGGGCCATTATTGGGGTTGTTGTTGTTACCATTGTTGTTGTTGTTGCTGTTGTGGTGGTTGTTGTTGTTTCCTCCGGTCTTCGGGGGTCCTCCGTTGTTGTTGGTGTAGTTTTGGCGATACGTCTGAGCAGTTGGCTTGTTGTGTCTTGGGGTGAATCCTCCAGAGGAGTTGTTGCGGTACTTCTGGGCATGGTGGGGTCCATTCTGGTTCATCATTCTTCTCTTGCGGTTCTTGTTGGCTTGGTGTAGCTTTCCTTCCATCTGTATGGCTGAGTCCACAAGGGCTTCTAAGTCATCGAACGGAATGTTCACTAACACCGTTTGCATTTCGTCATGCAGTCTGTTCAGAAATCTCTCCTTCCTTTTCTCATTGGTGTCGGTCTCATCCGGGGCGTACCTTGACAGAGTAAGAAACCTGTCGCGGTATTCCACCACGGACATCCTTCCTTGCTTGAGTTCGCGGAACTCATCTCTCATCTTCTTGATCAGTCCTTGGGGCACGTGATACTTGCTAAACTTCAGCTTGAAGTCTTCCCAGGTCATCATTTGCCCCGCATTCATTACGCGGGCACTCGTCCACCAGGCTCTGGCAGGTCCTGATAGGTAGTGGGTGGTGAATAGTACTTTTTCTACGGTTTCTACTCCCGCAACTTCTAGGTTGTTCTCCATTGTCTGGAGCAAGTCATCTGCATCAAGTGGCTCTTCTGTCTTGCTGAACATTGGTGGGTTGGTGTTCTGAAAGTTCTTCAGCTTCGATCCAGGGTGATCGTGGTTTCCATGGCCTTGATTGTTCTGTGCTATCTGCTGCAGTGCGGCGATATTGGCTTGACGTTCAGCTCTCTCGGCTTCGCGGTCTGCCATCATCATCTGCAGCATCTGCATCATTGCGTCCTGGTTGGTGCGCGGGTTGGTGGGGCCATCTGAATATTGAGGTAGATGATAAGATGAGAGGGAAATTTCTATGGTTTGTTTGGTTAAAGTTTAAAAAGTTCATAACTTGAAAACTTGAGTAGTGTTGTGGGGGTAAAAACCAACAACACCTTTTCATTCATACCAAGCATCACACATTACAAATCTAACAACCGTTGGTTTGAAAAACCATTCATTCGTTCTACGATACAAGGGGATCCTGATACAACTCACACCTACTTAAGTGCTTTAATGATTACTACTCTTCATGGTGGTTTCTTCATCTTCATGGGTAATGTGCTTGACGGGCGTTCTCCAACTCCTTGCGGGTCTTGTGCAGCAGGAAGTCCAGACAGGCGACATAGTAGTCCATCTCCGGGTGCGGTGGCATGGTTATTGGTCTCCCCATGGAGTCATGTCTTGGGTAGTAAACAAAGCGAGTGTTCTTGATCTTGTTCTCATTTTGTCCACACAGACGGGAAATTGCTTCCTGCATGGCTTTGGCTATTCCATCCTTCCAAGTGTTTCCCGTTACAGAAAACCAGATGGTTTCCCATATTGGGGCTCCAAGCTTTCCTCTCAGATCTGCAGTAACTTCCCACTGAGGTGGTCCTCCCGAGGGATGGTTGAGGGGTATTCCCAAGAACTCGGGATACGGGCGTCCTAAATACTCCACTAGTTGCTTCAAATCCTTCTCGAAAATCAGGTCTCCTCCGTGGCCAAGCTGATAGGACTCACATTTGTACTCCATCTATGAACAATGAGGATGAGTAGGTTAGATAAGTGACCAAGTGTGCCAAATTTTATGTAGAGTTTATAAAGAAAGGTAGAGTATGGATTTCTCTTTTGAAAAGATCTCAAGGATAAGAGTGAGAAATACATTTTCACAAATATTCACTTCATTGGTTTTGAAACTAAGTTTTTTCAGACGTCCATTCTAACTAGGGTCTCCTAAGGTCAACAATGGCTCTGATACCAACTTGTCAACACCCGGATTTTTAAGTCCAGATGCCTATTATGCCATTCATCGCAATCCCAGGAATATTGTTTTTGCGAGACATAATAGATTGATATCACAGAACATCATTCATTTCAACATCATAATAGTCTTACAAATAAAGGATCACATGATCCAGTCTCATTACAATAATAGTTGATCTATTGATCAAGTACAAAACACATAGCGGAAGCGAAGTAGCGTAGTAGTAGTCCATCTGTTCCACAGGCAACTGTTGACGTCAGGAGTAGTCCTAGTTGTCGTAGACGTCCTGCGGTCCATCTTCCTCGTACTTCTGTTCTCCTTCATAGTCTGGCCATTTGAATAGCCAGGGACAAAGCCGCGAGTACTTTAAAGTACTCGCAAACTAATACTAGTGTAAGCACTATCAACTATAGTAAGAGGGTGCTAAGCTCTAAGTTTATTTGCATAAAGCCAATTTTAGTTCACAAACATTTAGTAAAGCCTCTTCATTTTCTAATTAACTCAAGTGGGAACATTAGTGTCATTCCCATAACTCTGTTGTGATTCAAGTCAAATTCACCATTCACCTTTTAAGTTCAAGTCACAAGTCACATTTTTGAAAAAAGATCTGATGACGGAACAGTATGGCCTTTCCAACCGTCCATAACCGTGGACGCGGCTATTCGAATAGTTCTACACTCTGCAGAGGTCGTACACTTGTGCCACAACATTTGCAATAATCCGTCAGGGTTAACTGGCCCTGATTTATCACACTCCGTGTGCGGACTACCAACCATAACCTTTCAATTACATATCCTAGTATAGGCACCTCTCCCCATGAGCTTGGCCTCCCAGTGAAGACAGACAGTCAGCCTGGGAACTGCACAGGGCTTGGGCCGGACAGTCACCTCATTTCACGTCATTTCACATCATTTCTTTTGTTGTAGAGGCAGCTTTCGGCATAACCCCGATGACGCTTGTTTAGAGGGAACCCATACTAAGATACATAACTTCTAATTAAGCCCTAACCCATAATCAGTTATTGTGGGGTACTTGCAAAATTGGAATGGTATCGCATTCGAACCCAACCATCAGTTTTTGTAAAGTTCACCATGTCCTTCACAAGTCATATTCACCTTCAAAATCTTTCAATAGAATGACTCATCATTACAAGGTTTTCAAATTCATTTCATTTCACAAGTTCCCATCTAGAGTAGGCAATTTTATTTGTTAGCACTAGCAACTAGTCATGAGGGTGCTAACTAGCTTATAGCTTTCTAGGCTAAGTTTGATGCTCTTGTTCTACTCTATATCTAGATCAAGTGAATCATGAATCAAAAAGTAAACTTTGATAATCAAAAACTTGTAATGTAAAAACTTAGGATAGGATAATTAAGCATAAAGTAATATGTAATGGTGCCTTGCTCTTGTAGAGCTTTGCACTTTGCAAGAATATTAGCTTGCCTTGGTTGGCACAGTTGTGAAAGTGGTCTTTCCTCTTCCTGGTAGAAGTACTCTTCTTCCTCGTAGTCTATGGTACTAGCGTCTATAAATGAATACGAGAGTAACAATCACCAACAGATCTTAATACTAGACTAAGCACACACATGAGTCACACAAGCTAGGCTAGCATCATAACATGATTATTAGGTTGGTTGACTTGGTTGCATTCTTAAGAAAAATAATTTCCTCTCATTACCAATATTAATTAGTGTTGCTATTTAATTCTTGGGAGAAATAATTTCCTCTCATTAAATCTTGTTAAGATTTAATTTCCTCAAATACTAAGGTATGAGCACATGTTGACCAAGGTCAAAACTTCACACTTATTATTTGAGAAGCATGACTTAAATGAGGGAATACACCTCATGCAATTTAATACTATCTTATTAATAATTTAATATCATCAATTCATACAACATGAAGTTTATTAGACTAAGGTCACTACCTCATGTTGAATTACTTGAGACAAAGATTTAAATGAGACCAATACATCTCATATGATTTAATAAGTAGTTTTGAACAATTTAAATACTACTATGAAAATGATTTAATATTTTCAAATAAGAACATATGGGTCATGAAGACTAATGTCATCACCTCATGCAATTTAAATCCTATTTGATTTAATATCTCAAGTGAGAAAATATGAGACCAAGCAACAAGGGTCATCACATTACTTCATACCACTTGGGAAGATGATTTAAATGAGGTGCTACACCTCATAGATTTGAAATCCTAAATTTCAAAATAATTTAAATGGGCTAGTACTGACTACATAGCCAATTCTTGATTCTAGCCCATGATCATATGAAGCAACCCTATCATATTTTTACATAAACAATTAGAGTATTTGAAATGTGAATTATGAGAATTTGAATCACCCCACAATTTGTCTTGGTTTATTTTATAAATTTATTTGAATTCTGAAAACTCTCTGAGTTGTTATTTTTACTATTCAAATTCTACAACACATATTGATTTGAATCCAGTGTGGTTGGATGGAGCCTTTCATAAGCTTTCTAACAATATGCAATTCACTAAATTTGGCTGACTGGATTTCGAATTATTCAAATTCTAACTCAGCATCAGTACTGAATTTTAGTGAACCAATTTAATTCGAATTCAAATTATATGGGCTAGGCGGGAAAGAATTTGGGCCGCAGAGGGGGAGGGAGAGCTGGGCCAGCCCAACTAGCGCAGGCGAGGCTCGCGGGCCGCCTGACAGCATGGGGGCCACACATCAGTGGCTTTTTAATCAGCGAAACGATACGTGAGAGGTGAGCCGCACGATTAGAAGTGGATCGAGCGGCCCAGAGACATCGTCGTCTCTGGCGAGAAGGGGCTTACTGGCGGCGACGGTGGACGGTTGGCGAGCGCGACGGAGCTCCGGCGGTCGACGGCGATGTGCGCAGCGACATTGTCGATGACGGCGAACCTCCTGGTAGCAGTGGCGTCTCCGGGGGTGGCGTCTAGCTCTGGCGAGCTTCTACGGCGGAGCGCGGCAGCGAGGAAGCAATTGGCAAGCTGCGATGGGCAATGTGGAGCGGCGAGATGGCTGGGCGACTCAGGGAGAAGAGGGGAAGCTGTGGGTGTGGTTGATTTGGAGCGGGGAGGCCCCCTTTTATAGCAGCGAGGAGAGGCCGTGGGGTGCGGGCAGGTCCATGGTGGTGACGGCGATACAGTGGGTTCTGGGCACTGGCGATGATGTAGCGGGGTTGGCGATGCTCTGGTGATGACGCATGGCATGATTGCGTTGAAAACGAGGGACCATGGCGCTCGTCATCGTCCTCGCGTTCTGGCAGCCGTGGCAGATGGCGTCGACGGCGTCGTCGTCTACAGGGCACCGGCGGACCAATGGTGGTGTCTGGGAGGTAGGTGGTGTCGTCGTGGTGGCGTAGGAGAGAGGAGAGGGTTGGGGGTGGTCGGAGTCAACGGTGCGCATGCGTGCACTGGCATGCCCGTGGCGTCGCCGTGTGCGCTCTGGCGCGTCCCTGGGCGTCACTGGGCGCGTACGGGGCGGTCGGTGTGGTGCGTGTCTCATGCGTGGGCGTGTACCATGTGGTTCAGGGGAGTGGGGAGAGGAGAGATGACACGGTCGTGCACGTTGGGGTTGCTCAGAGGGAGAGATGGCATGTGCACATCCATGCCATGCCACGGCATGGCATGCTCTGTCCAAATGGTGACGATGGCGTGCACTTCCTTGTCTTTGGTGCTTGGCAGAGTGTAGAGGGATCAGAGAGGTACATATGGTGACCTAGGGTGGATGGTTGAGGCTATGAACTGCTGTACAAAACAATGCATAGGGTTGGCAGATTGTTGACCACAAGGTGTTTGAGGAAATGGCCGCAAGAACTTTACTTTGGAAATTTTGAGTGAATTTTGGTGGGTTTGAATCATATATTATTTGCAGTAGAATGGTGGTGGTGGTGGTCAAATTTGAAGTGATTTGCAAAAATCCAAATTGCATATGATCTTACATATGCTTCAAGGTCTCCACTTTGCTTGCTCACCATTTGGATTTGAGAAAGAATTTGTGGTGATGGTTTTGGGCAAAGTTGTTCATCTTGATGTTATCTTGGATGAGGTGCAAAGAATTGGTAATGTTTAGTTTGAAAATCTTCCAAAACAGGGGCTCAAAGAGGGCATTAGGCTAAGAATTGCCATTTTGACCATAATTGTATGTGAGCTCAAATTTGATTCAAACTTGATTTGATTTGAGTTTCTTTGATTCCAAAAGTGTTAATAAGTGTTTAGTATCCATTTACAACTAATGGTGCAAGCCAAAAGGGTCTAGGTTAAAGATTTGCAAAATTGGCCATAGCCACATATATGTGATGAAGTGCATTTTTCTTAATTTCTTATTTTCCTTTTATTTGCTTCACTTAGGCATGGTCTAGGGTCCATTTAGGATTAGATGAGGTTTAGTGTTGGTTTCAAAACATTTGGGCAAGGTAGAGGTGCTTAGGTCAAGTTTTGGTAAAATGGCTATGTGCCACATATGCCTCTATGCATATGTTTATTTTATTTTTGTTTCACATGGGATTTAGTTGATAAGTACTAGGTTAGGTTTGTTGATGTTCTCAAAGCATCTAAACAAGGTAGAAAAGCCTAGGTAAAAGTTTTACCAAAAATAGCATAGGCACATAGGCCCTTTTCTTATTTAATTTCATTTCTATTTATTTTGTTTATAAAGGATGGTGAGAAGAGGGGTGATGTTTAGGGTTTGGAAATATGTTCAATGCAATAAACAAACAATCATGGCAATGACACAAGTATCAAGCACAAGTATTATGCATAGCCCCTCATTCAGAAAAGTTTTTGTTGGTTCTCATTTTTGGAAAAAGGGAAATTCATTTTCTCTTTGTTTTAAATTTTTGGGATGTTACAGAGGCAGTCAGGGCATCTGCAGAAGGACTGCCGAACTTTTCTAGCGTTGCATAGATATGCAGGGCATACTAACACACAGGCAGTAAACAGAAACCCCCAGGGGCCAAGGAGTGAGATCCACCTTCCACCTCCACCCGCAATCACGGATGCAAATCGGCACCAGTTGCAATTGGCGGTACCTCCACAACCAGGTCCTTATATCGACACCAGCGGTGCGGTCTCGATGATTCAGAAAGGCAGGCCATCTAACAGAGCTCAGAAAGTAATTTCGCAGCAAGTTTTTATGGCAGAGAAGATGCCTCCACCAACAATCGAGTACCTGAACTGGTCAGGGCAAGACATCGGCTTCACCATAGCTGATCATCCACAACAAGTTCCACGGCGATATTACCAGCGGTGATTGCGGGATTCGATGTTTCGCGGGTATTCATTGATGGCGGGAGCAGCTTAAACCTCATGTACGCAGATACATTGAGGAAAATGAACATATCCTTAGCAAACTTATTACCAACTGATACGCGTTTTCATGGTATCACACCGGAGAAGCCGAGTTATCCGCTGGGAAAGATTAATCTCGATGTTCAGTTTGGAACCCGAGAGAATTACAGAATAGAGAAGTTGGAGTTCGAGGTTGTGGATTTTCCATCACAGTATCATGCTTTGTTGGGAAGACCTGCCTATGCTAGGTTTATGGCGGTACCACATTACACATACTTGTTGTGGAGACTCCCCGGACCTAAGGGCCCAATCACAGTGAAAGGCAGTTTTGCGCTAGCTGATAAGTGCGACAAGGATTTTCATCGACTGTCAGAAACTTTCGGGATGGGAGCAGAGTACATGGCGTCAAGGTTGACAACTGATTACGACGTATTGCCAGACGTAGGGAGGCCGCTGTGGTGACCCGGCATACCACTGCATGGTGTAGTATGCAAGTCTGATATAACACCAATGAAACACAGTTCCGCGAGTATTATATCGCTCAGAGTGGTACAACAGAAACATATGCGGGTCCAAGGCATGTCTATAGAATTACAACATCGATTCTGTTACATAAGATCATCACAGCCTCCTACTTTACAATGAGGTAAAACTGCAAATAAACTCCAGAAGAACGACTCGTAGTCTAGTCTTATCACGAACTCTATTTGTAGAGTATTTCACTAACTACAGAGGCTAAGAATAGATTCTAGCTAAATAGGAGCTAGGTTTAGGAAGCTAGTTCCCTTCTATGGCTAAACTAGGTTTTTCCCTTGTTGGATGTGATATCTGACTCCTCTGACAGGGTCCTGTCTCTTGAAGTGGTTGTTGACTCCTCGGCCTTCGAGTTGCACTGTAGATCTTCCTTTGATGCCTTCATATCTAAGCAGGGGATTTAAGAGTGGGATGAGTACGAGCGTACTCAACAAGTTCATTATAGGAAAGAGGTGTTTAATGCACTAGCTACAGCATTAGACCAGAAAGTCTAATACCAATGCAAGTTTTCATAACTATTTCTTCAAAAGGTTGCTTTTATTCAGAAGAACTATGTCCGTCAGCCTTCACCGGTTTACTAGAACTTCACGGAGCTCCTTTCCGGCCGCGTTCGCAGTTCCATATCCAGGAACAGGGAGTGACAGGTCACGGTTCTTTACACTCTGCAGAGGTGTGTTGCTTTACCCATAAGAGATCTTAACCTTGGTGCCAACCGAGCCGCGAGCTCGTCCACACTTCCTTTGGTGTGAGGCCCGGTATAAGGTCATAGCCAATCATATTCCTCCGCTACCTCGCACACCCACCCTTTGTTGCATGCCCCGACCCTGGGTCCTCGCCGGTCCCATGATTCCAATATTAGGGTGGACCCCAACCACGACAACAGTTCTGGGCTCATACCATAAACTCCTTCGCCGGTAGATGCAACCCCTCATAGACCGCAATACCGTGGGGACTTTGTTGGGACCCCCACCCTACAACCTGATCCTCGGGCGACAAGTGTAACTATGGTCTCTACCGTGGGGACTTTAAGGCTTCCCCAGCCTACCGCTTGCCCCCTTGGAATACAAGTGTTCTACGGTAAAGCGCGTCCGTTGATGTACAAGAGGTGGAAATACGATTGACTATTCCGTCCCACTCCAGATCTTATGGTTAACACGGGTATTACGGCACAAGAATCACTGGACGACATTTGTTGTTTAATCCTAGATGGATATAAACCCTTGCAATGGAACCTCCACCATATCAACACAATCCATGGTTCCATTGCCCACCACATAGTCATATTCATAGTTATGAAAATAGTGGTTTTGCTTTATATGCAATAGTGATAAACATAGTACTTTGCAATTAATTTGGTAAAAATACTCAAATGACATGAGCAAGTGATGAACTT